>NC_140099.1:3134352-4428491 GCF_964237585.1 Gallinula chloropus | reverse complement strand
AGTTGAGGAAGGCTTTTGTCTTGTAACTGGTTTTCCTTAATGCACTGGGAGTGACTGGCTTGACGCATTTTCCCCAGGTGGCATCAGCAGCCTATGAAATACAGAGGAAGCATTTCTGCTGTGTGACCTTTACAGCAGGGTGATCTTCAGGAAGGACAACCAAGAGTGAGTTTCTTTGTATTTTTGGTACTTTGCCCAAATATGTGCACTTTCAACTCCAGTACAGGATCTGTGTCTTGGAAGAGTCCTTTGGGCAATGCAGTTCTTGTCCTTGTTTTTCTCATATGTGAATGTGATGGTTCCCAAGTCATTCCTGCAGATCAGAGGGAAAAAAATCCCTTTTTTTTTTAGAAGTGGGAAGATCCTTGCTGGTACTGTTGAGTGGAACAGAGCAGAGCTGTAGTGTTGTTGTGCTTTTACGTCAAGTTTAGGCTCTTGCTTTTCTGAAACAGCATTCGAGTTTCCCTTAAATAATGTATTACTGCTTTATAGCCTTTGTTTTTGAACAAAGACTCCGGAGTACTTATCTGTAGCAAAGAGCAAGTGAAACTTGTTCCAGATGAATTTTCCACAGTATTTGGCCTAAGTATGGCCTCACTGCTAGGGCTGCTTGCAGGGGGGGAACGTTGGGCAGCCCTAGATCCACACTGTGTTGCTAGGGAAAACAAAATCTCCAGTTATATGGGAATTATTATCATGTAATAAGCAGTTTCTCAGGTGTCTGGATCTGTTTTCTGATTTTCTTCTGTGCAGTGTTTTTGTTTGTTTGTTTGTTTGTTTGCTTTCAGTACGCCCATTGTCTTGAGGGGTCTGATAAACTGCAAACTGTAATGGACAGAGCTTTTGTTTACTGGTGATATCTATGGCACTGTTCAAATGTGTAGATGGAGCTGGATCAAAGACCTCCTTGCAGCCCACCACACACTGAGGTTTTGTTTCTCCTCCTTCCTTGAGATCTCTGTTCCCAGAGGGCCAAGAAGCCATCTCACTTCTCTGGTAGTAGCTGCCTGAGGGATCAGGCCAGATTTTTTTTTCATAGTAAGAAAGACCTGAACATATTGATAGACATGTTATGTCTGGGAATGGTGAAGCAGCAGTTTACAGCTTGCACACACATTTTTAACTTACCTGTGACAAAGTATTGAGTTTTTACATGCCTCTTAAATGGGCATCTTGGGGATGGAAAAAGTGACTGATTGTGAATTGTGAAAAACAAACTACTTTTGGCATGGCTGTTTAATGGACCATTTCGCTTCACTTGAATCTGGTTTTGCTAAAAGCTGCTGAGCAAAAATCACATGGGTTTCTTTCACTGTCAACTGTTTGCTGTGTAGGTGGGGGTACGATGCAGGTGCTGGTGACAGTTTGTGCTGTTTGACTTTGTGCCCAGAGTGAGAATCGCTGCCTAGCTAGCAGAACAAAACCATACTATTATCTTATTAGTGCATTCACATCTTTATGCAATTAAACCATGTCATATTTAAGCTGCCTCCACTACACACATTTTCAGTTCTAACACTTTCTTATTTAAAGCCTACGAGTATTTGATGGGGATTTAATGCCACATATAGAGTCTGGGTAGCAGTTGAGTCTGATTGTATCTGTGTGGTTGAGGGTGGCTGCCTGAGAAGTGAGAGTGTGGGAACTGGTATTGTCAAGGACTTCAGCAACCAGATAAGAGGGAATGACTAGCAGGAAATACCCATTTGTGGGAGAGAAAGTCTTTCTTCCATGGAGAGCTTCCAGATAAAAGGTGAAAATTGATCATCTTGGTATTCGGTTGCATTAAATTTGCATAAGGGCTGATCAGCAGGGAAGTTCCCCTGGGGTGTTTAATAATGCTGATTTCTGCAGTTCTTAAAGAAAACCCAGTGTTTCACAGGTGCCTCTGTTCTATTGCTTGAAAGTTTTGTAGCCAAGTACTTGACAGTTCTGGAGACTACAACATATATTGCTATTAGAGGTGATATTTTGGGGTGGAGTATTTTTTTGAGTAAGCATATACGTCTTTAAACAATCTGAGTCATGTATTCTATTTTTTAATACAAAATGGTTTTGAAGACTCAGCATGTTGTGGTGGTACAGCACAGAGCATAAGGGGACATGTCAAAGCCTCCTAAAAGAAGGGAAAATATTATGTACAACCCTAGAATCGCTGAAATAATTTACACATTTCTTTAAGGACCTTGTCAACCGCTGTTGGCAAACTAAGTAGGATAGGGTGATCGTTCTGATGTTGGGGCTTACATGCCCCAGAAGACTAGAAGGAAGCTGGTATGGTAGGGCAGCAGGTAATGGTCAGACTTTACCACTACAGGCAGAGGTATATTTCTTTTCTGTGTTGGACTCTATAATCTTGGGAATGTGACCTGATCTCTGTGATTTTTCTTGACCAACCATTGCATGTTTTTTACTGGAGAATTGTGTAAAACTCGTTAACTGTTGTTGGATTCAGGTCGAGCTGCAGTGAGTGTCACCAAACTTGTTTTACAGGGTTTTCCAAGGAAAACACCCAGTATAGTGTTTTCTGCCCAGGGTAGGCTGTAAATGCAAAAGGCTGTAGTTACTTTTCAAATACTTTTGTTGTGCAATGGCAGCATCAGTCATGAACTGCAGCCTGTGCCTGTAACTGGATTCTTTCCAGGGTTTAATTGTTGAGCTCACAGTAGCTGTGATAGCCAGTGTGCAATCCTCAGTATATCTACAAACCCCCATATCTTCCTTATCTCTGGATCCCCTTTATTTATTTATTTATTTAGGACTAATAAACTTGGCTTATATCCTTTGTGGATGCAGGTAAGATGATCACCTTTCTGTAGCATCGTAACATTTCTTGGAAAAAAATACTGATAGACAGTAGAACACCTTATACCTCTGTCCAGAATGCTGCATGTGGTTTGGGGGAGTGGAAGCAGCTTGGATTGCCCTTTAGCTAAAAGCTGCAAAGCTAAGGAAGTGGCTTAAGGTCACGTGTGAGAGCTTTAGTGAACTCACTGAAATTCTGTTATAAATAGCAGAGGCATGGATTTAAGTCAAGTATACTGCTTATCATACGTATAGGTGATGAGTTGAAGGACTTCATCTTGCAAGGATGGACTGTGGCAAAAGGTCTTTCTTGCATTTGTGTGTAACAGCAATTAAACCAAATCAGAGAAGGACCTTTTTTTTTTAAGATGCTAGTTTTATCTATGAGGGGTGAGCAAACCCTTAAATGGCAAAAGCTGTCTGAGTAAGCTTGCTGCAGAACAGTCACGATCCTCAGCACACAGCTGACCACCTACCCAACTGTGTGCCACAGTATGGAGCTTGTGTGCTTTCAAATCTGAAAAATTGGAATCTAAAATGGCAATAATTGGAGGGGACTCTGGTTTTTTTTAACAACTCATCCCTGGCTTTTTTGGGTTTCTTTACTGCATTCCCCACTCTGTTGGTCATCTGGGAATATCCTAGTGGCTGTTGCTTCTTGGAGTGTCTGCAGAATCAAGAATTCATGTGTTGATTTTGTTGTCTTCAGTGGGTGATGGTGGATGAAGAAATATTTTCATTATTAGGTATAAGCTGATTATTTGAATGACTCTAGGAACATATAAAAAGCATAAAAATATGTGTTCAAAGGCTTCCAGTCTTCCTAGAGTTACATGCTCAAGGGTATACTCTCCCGATTTGCTTTAATTGGACTGCTTTGGTGGCATTAGATAATATCAAGCTTTTATTCTGTGTGATTTATATGGAAAACAAAACCACTAGTCACTGTTTCTCAGACCAGGAACAATGTTCTTTACACATGGCTTTAATATAGCTGTTGTGAGCCTAAATAAATGCTGCTTTTGAATACACACGCAGGTCCCCTGTAATTATGGAGCAGCGTGGAGTTTATGAGAGAACCTGCAGCATTGTTGAACGCTTCTCAGCTGATGTTTGGATAAAACAGAAGCTCAAATGATGTCCAAATTTCCATTTCCTAACTTGTTTTCAGTGGCTTTCTACCTAATCAGTGGGACTAGAGGGACTCGGCATCAGGCTGTAGCCGTGGATGATGGTGGGTTTTGGTTGTCTGTGTGATATTTACAGCTGAAATAGTGAATGGAAATTTTGAGACCTTTTCTTTTTTCCATGGGTAACATTATGCAGAGATAGGAATGAACAGAAATATTCTGCAAAACGAGTAAGTTAGACCAGCCCTACAGAGGGAGGCAGGTGGGGTTTATGCTGTAACATTCAAAAATACTTCTGCCAAGCTATTTCCAGGCAGGAATAAGGAGCCATGTGCAAACACCCAACAAAGCTCTTCTCTGAGTTTATGCATGGGAGGAACTCCACATAATGAAGAACAGATTTGTGGATACTTATCAGACTTGAAATTGTTTGACAACAATTCCATCATGATCTGTTCACCAATACGGGGAGGCAGCTGGGTGTCATCCTGCCCATATCCTCTGTGGTGTCTCCTGATGTCTGCGCCCACTGCCGAGTAACTCCACTGGGCTGTTCTGTTCCATGTGGTTTGTGGCATAACAGGTACTGATATAAATGCAAATAAGAATATTGTGTATTTTACTAAAATACAATGATTTTTTTGCTTTTGTGTTTTTGATCATTAATACATGTTGTCTTCACTTCTTGCTCCCACGTGGTGCAGCTGATTCTCTTTGTTGTCTCTCCTAACAAATACTACAAGAATGAATATGCATCACAAATTTTCATCAAGATAAAATGTTTTGAAATGTGCTGCAGCTTGGAGAACGGTTTGTGTTACCTCTTTGGTATGGTGAGTAATGTATTTGCTTACTTTGAGTCCTGTTTGATAACCCGTGAAGCTACGTCTAGCTGCACTCAAGTAGGGCTGGGTTTCTATTCCCTCCAGTCTGTAGGAAGTAGTTGAGGTGCCAGCGTAGCTAACGACGAGCTGCCACGTCCTCATTATTTTTGTTAAATACCTTCCTCTAAGAGTAGTTGTGTTGAATGTCACCTTAAAATTTAGCGTCCAAAAGTTTGCATGATGTTCACCAACTGGTGCAATGTTCTAAAACAGCAGTTGCCAGTTAAGCTTGACAAAATAGCATTTTTTTAATGGTTTTATGTAGCTCAGGACCATTGCTACCCTTAAGAAGGAAATCTCAATCTGACCTGTTCAATGGCCAGCTTGGGCTGGGGGGAGGAGGTTTTGGGGTGTTTTTTTCTTTCTTTTTTTTCAATAAGTCGAAGCATATTTGTTTTTGAGATTGTTCCACTGGCCGTTCAGGACATCCCTGAAATACTTACCATGCTGTGTCCCACCAAGAATGTAATCTTAAGGTCTCCATTGTTTATGAAGCACACTCTATATTTTATCTCATGCTGTGAAAAGATGTGATAATGGTTGTTTAGGGATTATGTGAAAATGAAGTGAGGAATGACCCTTAAAAATCAGTAGGAAGTAGGAGATTCCCAAATGAGACGGGTGTGTGTGTGTGTGTGTGTGTGTGTGTGTGTGGAGGGAAGCTGTTTGAACTGCTACTGTTGGGATTTTCTAATGAGTATCTCCTTTGCACTTACACTGGTGAAAATGAAAATTGGTGAGATAAAGAAGCTTTTTCAGGAAAATGCAGTAAAATCTGTTAGGTTACAGAAACTCAAACTAGACCTGTAACTCTAGTAACTCGGTTTTTAGTGCTGCAGTTTTGGAGACTGTGGCCACACAGTGTGGCAAGGTGCTCGTGATGTTGAAGATCACTGGTGGACCAGAAGTGCCATCCGTGGGAAGTGACGTGACACAGAGGAGCTTTAGGCACAAGGCTAGCACAGACTATCCTAAAAAAAAATCCATTGGAACGAGAGATGCCTTACCTGGTTTTGCTGTTCATTCTTTACATCTCCTTTAACCTTTTTAGATTACAAAACAAGTAGATTTGCCAAAACCTTAGTGCTGGGTTGCAGAGCTCTTGTGTGGCATGTGCAGGGACAATCATTGTGCAGGTTGCCCTGGACAGTTCAATATATGGCCCAGCAGCAGTGCAGGGAATGACCCTGGGGGTCTCTTGCACCCCTGTTGCTGTGTTTAATTATACCGATGTGAACTTGCTCAGCAAGCCCTAGACAGTTGGTAATTTTTGTTTTTCATTATATATATCTTGTGTGTCAACGATATTTTAAAATATATCTGTAGTTTCCATGTCTTCAAAACCAGAAATGCACAAACCTTTCCCTCTTTGCAAGTGGATTTGGCTTTTTTTAAAATGCCAGTCTGTCTTTCTAAAAGATACCTACCCAGGCTTATTTCTTGAAGGATTAAACCTGTATCTGGATGAAAGATGGCATTGAAATGGTATTGAGTTGGGTTATTGTTTGTTTTTCTACCTTCAGATGAGATTTTCTGAAACTAAATGTTAAGAATGATTCAGACTCTGATCTGTAAGGTATTTATTTAAGGTATTTATATATCTCTGCGTAGAGATCACTCTTCCTTCTCTGACATCTATCTATTCAAATTGTAATAATAAAGGCAACAGAGATTTAGCAAGTAATTCTAAATGGTGCTTTAGGGCAGGAAATAAAGAATGCCCCAATCAATTAAAATTCCAATAGGGAGTTGGGATATGATGTAAAATTACCTTCACTGGTCTGGGAAACCTGTGTGCTCTCCACAATGAAAATACTACTGACTTCGTAGTAGTCAAAGGCTACTGGTGCTTTTGTCTGTCTCACTGAGCAGGCAGCAGACTTGGGAAGCAGTTTGATCCTTAAGGCTGTATTGGAGTGATGAAGGGGGGGGGGAATGATGACTTGTTGAGTCATGGCCAGCACCTTTTGCTGAGCGGATGTTCATCTAAACTTTGTAGCTTTTCTTCTGTGCTGTTGTTTCAGCTATTAAAGGAAGATAAACAGAGCGGTACCATCTTACCTTCTCTTTTCAACAAGGTGAAAAAAATTGTACCAAATCAATCAAGTTTTGATCATAGAATCATAGAATTGTAGGGGTTGGAAGGGACCTCAAGAGATCATCGGGTCCAACCCCCCTGCCAAAGCAGCTCCCTAGGACATATCACTCAGATAGGCATCCAGATAGGTCTCGAATATCTCCAGAGAAGGAGACTCCACACCCCCTGGGCAGCCTGTCCCAGGGCTCTGATACCCTCACTGGGGAAAAGTTTTTCCGTATGTTGGTGCGGAACTCCCTGTGCTCCAACTTGAAGCCATCGCCCCTTGTCCTGTCCCCACAGAGCACTGAAAAGGGGCTGGCTGATTCCCCCTGCATCCCCTGCTTCAGATAATTATAAACTTTAATTAGGTCCCCCCTTAGTCTTCTCTTCTCCAGGCTGAACAGTTCCAACTTACTCAGCCTTTCCTCATAGGGGAGATGCTCCAGGCCCTTAATCATCTTCGTAGCCCTCCTTTGGTCTCTCTCGAGGAGATCCCCGTCCTTTTTATACCAAGGAGCCCAGAACTAAAACTGTGCAGAGGTTTGTCTGCTGTGGTGCCATCCTCTTCCCTTGCTTTGCAGCCCCCACCTGTGCTGGTTCTGGTCCTCGTGTTGCGCACGTGTCAGCAGCTGGGGGCTGTGGACTTTTGTCCAAGCCCTCTCGGTGTCGGTCCGCAGGCAGAACCCGCCTGAATGGGAGCATTGTTTGTGGGATGCCCTAACCTGTCTGAAGTCTGCAGGAAGTTTGGCTGCTGAACTTGTTGGGACCTGGAGTTCACTTGAGGGTTCTCCTAGTTCCGCTTGGAGAGGAGATCTGCAAAGCTGTGTAGGTATGTAGCAGTGTTTACCAAAGTGCCTACCCATGCTGCTGGGCACCTAACCCCACTGTCAGGTGGTAAACACAGTCGCTGTTCTCACTTCACCTTCCCTAACGAATGAGTCTTAAACACGTCTGGCTCCCAAGACTTTCATGGCAGTGCTGTGATGTGCCAGCTTAGCCTGAGATTTTGTATTTGACAACATCCTGCTTAAGCTTTCTCACCCTGGTTGCTCATTCCTACCTTGGCATTGGTAGAAGCATTTATGAACCCTGTGTGAACCGAATGGGGGTTCATCTGGGTGAAAAGTGACCCAGCAAATAACTCTGTGGCTGCACAAATGTTTGTTTCTGGCCTGATGAGAGGACAGAGTGTGGAAGTGTGAGGCAGATTACAGCAGCTTCTTTGGCATTGGTGTTGATTTAACATGTGGAAGCACAATTTTAATGTTCCTAGGCTGCATGTATGTACTCCAGGTTGTTTGCTGCTTTTGCTGTCCAGGAGAATGGGACGTAATGTCTTAACCTTTGAGTTTGGTCACTCATTTCTGACAAGTTATGTAACTGGAAAATGTTGATTTTTCTTGCATTATTAAACAAGATTTATGCAGGTGCTCCCATGAAACGTTTTGTTGTGGCAGACTGTTCTTTCAGCCTTTTGAAACCAAGCAAGCTCAAGGGTACAGAGGACACTTCTTCACTACACGTTGGGTTTTAAGCACTAACAGCATTTTCAAAACTATCCAGGACATTGACAATGCAGTTACTGGTCCAGCAGACTTTTTGAAATGTTGTTAAGCGTGTATACATACACCCACGCTGTCTCTGTATTTGAACAGCTTAAGGAAACTGGACTGTACACTTTTAATGCTTTGAGTGAAATAATAGCCTCTGCTCTTGGCAGAAATTTGGCTTGGTTCCTTCCAAAAGCTGGGAGAGATGAGCCAACATATTCAGATCATTCAACAGGTACATTTGTGAGGGATTGGTAAGGGTTTTGATTTTTGAGGTGGATTTGGACACTTGCCATTGAGACCCTAACTCACCACGGGCTCTATGGAAAACCTTGGTCATGTGCCTGGTTCTCTTACAGAAATGTATCTTATCAACTTCAACTTTATTTTTTATTAGACATGAAATATGGGAGTGTCCTGTGCCAAGCCCTCAGTAATGTGGTCAGAATGTCCTATCATGACAAGCACCTTTTAAAGTTTTTTTTTTCCCCCTTTTACTGTACAGCCACATTTCCTTGTCTTGCTTCCACATGCTGCTGTTGTACTGTAAAATGAGCTAAAAGTACAGAACAGAAATAGAAGCCTTGTTTCAGATCAAGTAAAAATTTGTTGTGACTATTTTGGGTCCCCAAAGAGTTTATTTTCTGTTGTTTGTGTTTTTTTTTTTCCAGTGTGATTTCTGGCATATGCAGGTGTTTTGTAAAACTAAGTGAATGCTCAAAATACTTGAGTTAGTAAGACCTGTCAGCTGTGGGTGCAAATGGGTATGGAAAGAGAAGGAATCAACACATCTTGTATGGAGTTTGGGGTGAGAAGTATGTTTGTCTTGTGTGACAATGGGCAATATAGAACTGGATCGTGTCTAAAAAGTACAGTTCCTGTATTTTAGACAGATGTGGCAAATTTTGTCTGAAGTTCAGGTGTGCTGTGGGCAGCTGTTAATCCTGATCCCAACTTGATGTTTGTTTGAAACCCCCAAAACTTTCAAACTTTCTTACTCAAAGAGAATAAAGCATAATAAAAGGGTTATTGACATAGTTGAATTATTATGTTAGTGCATGTGTTTGCCCAGTAGACTGTAATGGATTTGAAGTAGTTGTTCTGGTACATTGGGTAAATTCTTGGCCAATTTTGGTATGCCTAGTCATTGTGAAAACACTTATTTCTCAATGCCATGCAGCTGCTCTTGAGGTGTCAAGAACTGGGCTGTCAACTGTTGGCCTGCTGTTTGACCAAATAGACATAATTGTGCTGTAAGACACGGTTTTTATGATTGTGTGCTTAATTGACTAAGCAGCAGTATCTCATAAAGAACCACTCTTATTTAAATACCTACGGAAATATTTAATCCATAATATGCAGAGATAATACCATAGAAGATTCTTCTCTAATTTTTTTTCCCCTTGGAAAAAAGAAAAGCCTCATCTGTACTAGATAAATCTGTGTTAAGTTTTGACTTGCTGCAAGACACTTAAAATGGTTTTGTAATGGATGTTGAAATACAATGGGTGGTGGAAATGTTTCTGTTTATTATTAATTGACTCAGTATGTCTTTTTTTGCTTAAAATGCCAGTCATTCAAGGCTGTAGTTCAACCATTACCTGGTCTGCTTTCTTTCTGGTGAGTGCAGTTGGGATGAACTGGTCAATATATCAGAGTATGTAGATGGGTGTTTGGAAAATAAGGTTAACTCTGGCTGAGTGTCACCTAAATTTTTTGAAATGTCTGGGCTCATGTAACTTCCCCCTTTCTGAAATACGGAGCTGAACTTACCAGACAGAACAAAAATGAAACAGAGGTGTGTGTGTGTTCATCCTTCTCCCAAAAGATAGAAATAGTCTAAAAGGATTATATGCTCAGCATCTTGGCAGATGATGCTGAGAATTGACATAATACAGATGTAGGAAAAGTAGCAGAGAGTTTGAGTTTGCTTTCTGGTTTGAAGGGGAGGTTAAGATCAGCTCTCTGGAGCCTTGATAATTTTTTTGTGGGTGTGTGGACACGGTCACGTTAGCAAAGTAATCTCTCAGACTTTGTCTTGCAGTACATGCTGCTATGGGCAGAGTGGGGGGAGCTGCAGACAACTGCAGATATCTTATCAACTGTGTTTTAAACCCAAAAACCTCATCTGTTGATTGAGTTGTGATTTCTGCCTGAAACCCAAGATGTGTTTTATTGCCACAAGAAGCTGTAATCTTTACGTGGCGCGTGGGCTGCTTGTGAGACCTGTTTATTTACTAGTTGAAGACAGGCCCATTGTGGGGTTTTCTGCCAAATAAGGGTTTTAAGAGCATTCTGAAGTTGTCTCCTTACAAGGTGAGAACAGCAAAATCCCCATCGGCAGCAGTTCATAGAATCACAGCTTAGAGGGAGAGTAGTTTGTATCTTCTCCCAGCTCCCTCTTGTATTTGGTGGACAGAGAAGAGGTGGCCCAGTTGCTTCTACTTGTATCTCAATAAGGATTTCTGAATTCTTGAGGCTGATGTGTGAAAAGGACAAGACTCTTTGTCTCCAACTCCATTCTCATTTGGGAGCTACTGATCTCATAAGCTCCTTTATCCGAAGCTCTCAGAAACATTTGATTTTATTGCAGTCACATTTCTTTTTCTTCAGCTTTTGATCCCTAATCTGTAACATGGAGTTAAAAAATAGCTTTTGATCAGTTGTTCTGAGCTCCTTGGATCCCAGAGCTCCTCATTGCTGCAGCCTCAGGGAAGAGCCTGCCCTTTAAGCCTTCAGTCCACCAGCACAGAAAATAAACCTGCAGTGGCCAACTGCAGTGGTAGATGAACTCTTGGGTATGCAGCAGAAATCACCGTGGGATATAAGAACTTGCTAAATGTACTGAAGGTTGCAAAATAAACAGGTTTGACAGCTGCTCACTCCAAACTGGGCTGTTCTTGTCTCAGTTCAAGAATCTCTGTACAAGAACACAAATATGTCTTACCCAAGCTAAGGAAAAAGCCTGTGAATGTTTCTAGAAGCACCTTTGACTTAAAATGTAGATGTCTTTCTGTAAGCTTTCTCACGTGTGTGCTTTCTGTTGATTTTTTTTTTTAATGTTCCCTCGCCATAAATCAAGAGTCATTCCATTTCTGTAAGTAAATTTCCCTCTGACATCAGAATTGAAACAAGTGAAAACATATCTCTTCTGCTGATTCTTTCCATTCCATTTGTTTGTGGTTCAGGTCTTGGCTATATATTGAATGCTGTATTATTTCTTTAAGCTAAACTGTTTTTATCCATAGTAGAGAGGTTCATTTGTTTTGCATGTTACTTTAAATAGCTGAAACATCTTGGTTATAGAAGTTGAAGAAGAGGGGCTTAGAGATTTTAAATATTTGATAGTGTTTAATAAGTATAACTACTAAAAATAGCCTTTGTAAAGAAGGGTGGTAACTCATTTTGCAATATTCCTAGTCAACAGCAAAAGCTGTAAAGATTTTTTTACTCTGAAATGATTAATGGGTACCTATCTGAAGCTCTGCAAGTTTTTGCTATGCTCAGCAGAATCTGAATTTTTAAAAGAAATAATAACTTGCACTCCTGCTTGTGCAAATAGCTGCTCTTTATTCTGTTTTGTTGGCTCTCTTGTTAACTAAGTTAGCAAAGTAAGGAGCACCATCAAGGTATGCTAAAGTTGTGAGCCATTTTCATCCCTTCAGTGTCCAAGAGGTTTGATTCCTTATCCATCATCCCTCCATGAAATGCCTGTGAAGGATTCAGCACAGATCTTTTGTACCCTTTGAAAATACTTTGTCCAAAACAAACACTCAGTTCTAGCTAAGTGTAATTCAGTTGATAGATACCTAATACTTTTATGGAGAAAAACCTCTGCTTGTTTTGTGCAGTGCACCAGAAGCATTGTCAGTATGAGCCTGACGTCCTTGAACACTGACATGAAGATGTGTAGAGCTATTTGTGCACTGATGGTGCCAAACCATCTAGATGCTTTATTATTTGCTTTCCTCAAAAAAGGCTGCATAGAGACTAAGCCACTTGTTTAATATTTTATGGGGGTGAAAGGGAAGAACAAGACAGATGAAACCAGTGTCTGTGGAAATGAAAAGGAGTGGACTGATGGTTATTATTCTGGTGTGGAAGACCAGGACACTTATTCCTTGAGGTGCTCTGATTGCCTTTGTTGATTACATTCCCCTATTGTCCACACATATGTAGATCCCTGGGCATTTTTTTAATAGATGTTTTAATCTAAATTACCTGTTTTCAGGATATAAACTTAAATCTGAAAGGTAATGAAAGCTTTTAGTGAGTGTATGAAAGAGAATACGGATCACTGAGGCCCTGCAACCTCAGTGTGAAGAGGAGAATTGGCAATATCACACCCTGAGTGTGTGTTTACACCTTGTGTGACACTGTTGGCTTTAGACATACTAACTTTTGAACAAATATATAGATTTTAAGCATAAACATTTGTCATCAACTTATATATGTAGCATGTCTGCATACATAATACACGTGTGCATATTTAAAAAAAAATAACTTGAGGCACCTAATTGGAGAAAACATGAGGCCACCAGTCCTGGCCATGCTGCACAGGGGAATTAAGCTGGTGTTCTGATGCTTTGCTTATTTGCAAAATGTAAATGCCATGTATGTATGATGTGTTGGCCAATAAATAATGTACTGAATGGTGTCCTGCTTCCAGAGTTTGACTGTCTTTCCGCTAAGGCAAATGGAGAAGAGTTTGACTCACAAAGAAATTGAAGGATTACCTGAAGGTCTGTGGATCATGGGGGAGCTCTGTGATGCCAGCTGCGATATTGGGGTGTCCATTGTGTTGCCTGGGTTGTCTGGGTGGTGCATGGGTTGGGTACCTTTTGGTGCAGTCACAGAAACTGCTGAATCTCTTAAAAAAATTAAGTCAGGTTTTGAAATCTTTATTGCAATATATGAAATAATTTCTTAAACTCACCTTTATTAACATCTGCCTTCCTGGTGTTTGCATATGCTTGTAGTGGTCTGTGCTGAATCCAAAAGGAACTCATTTGGAGGGATTCAGGAGATGGCTTTTTCCTCCTTTAAGGCTGAGATAGAAACACGTGACCCAACATGTTTGCTGTTGCTGGGGAAATGGCTGCAATCTGTTGGGGACAAGAATGACAGACTTGCTAGGAAGTATGTTTGGGATCTCTTGTGTATTAAATCTATCCGGAGATGGAGAGGAGGCAGGAGCAGGACAGAGTCCAGCTCTGTCCTTGACTTGTCCTGTATAACTCCTTTTGAATTCAGGAGGAGTTGTCTGTGAATAAGTACGAATGTGAATATGTGTGAGAGAAAAAAAGAACTTGATCACCTGATGTGGGATTCCCATAGTGACATGTTGACTTGTGGGTTTTTGCATGGAAAGCTAGTTTCTAGCCTTAGAAAGGCTGGTTCCACTTTGGGAAGGCATTGAAGCACTTGTACAAAGTGCTTTTCCAAGGAGGGACTTTTTTCAAGTCCTGTGTAAACTTGAAATGTCTTTGATTTAGGCAAGGGGGTGGGAGGGAAAGTGAAGTAGTTTCAGGTGCTACTGTCTGTGCATAATGTCTCTTGCACATGGAGACCCTGTTCTGTTGGTCCTTAGGCAATACCGAGATAAAAAACCCAATACAAACACCTGCACTTGGATCCACCTGCCAAGTTCTGTAGCTTTACACTCCCTTTTCTATAACTTAAAAATAGGAAAGAGGAGGCAGGACTTCTTGCTGTGCTTTGGTTGCTGTGCTGAGTGAGACGTATAAACAGCATGAGCTGCCAAAGTGAAGAAGACAGTGAAACTGCCCTTATGTACGGGGCTCTTGGATGCACAGACAGGTTGGGGAGGAAGGAGGAAACCCCTTCCCTGATTTGCCTTCTCTCCTGTGTTTAGTGTTCTTGCTGCCATGGGTAGCAAACTAAAATATTTTCATAAAGAAGCATACCTCTTGAGCTGATGTCCCAGGCCTAGTGCACTAAAAGGTTGGATCTCTCCCTTCCCAGATAAATTGTGTTTTAAATGTGCTTGGGTTTCTAACTAGAGGGATTCCAGGGCAGGAAGATGTCGAAGTAACTTCAGGGTTTGCCCTTTAATGTTGGCAGCTGCTGTGCAAGATGCATTTTGGAACTGGAGTTCTGCTGATGTTAATACAAAGTTGCCTTTTTTCTTTCTTTTTTTTAATTGTGAGATACAATTGCATTTGTTTTGCATCTTCTAATCTTGAAAACAAAGCTGGGTAGAACTGGTTGGCTGTAGCCAGCTCTGCCTCTGTGAGCGCTGGAACCAGTTTAGTTGGGGGTAGGTCAGCAGGCTGAGAGTTTTGTTTAAGATCCTTCGCAACCCTGTCAGCATTGTTTCTCTTAACTTGTTTAGCTTTTGTGCTAGGCTTGTGAAGGTACAATGCATCTTGGCCCTTAATGTACAACTGTTTTGGCTTCAATATAGCGAAGCTATAAATAGACACCCCTTTTGCCTCCCCAGCAGTAGGAAATGACTGCAGCAGGTGTTGTCCTCTGCTAGAAATTTGCACATTATTAGTACCCAAGTAAGTTTGGGTACCTTTTTTTTTCAAGTTGGTTTTCCTGTTGTGTATTTTTTCCTTTATTAAATGCCAACTGACTGGTCAGCAAGTGTCTTGTTAAAAACTCTGAAATCTTCATTAACGCGAGTGAAATAAAACCAGAAAGGTGGTTTTGATTTATTTCTGTGTCTGCAAAGTACATTTTATGTGCCATTTTAGGAGTATTAACAGAAAGCTCAGGAGAGCTGTGTTTTGCTGGTCGCTGGTTAAAATGGTATTTTTGGCTTTTAGCTGCGTTGGGATGGAGTTTAGCTCAGGTTTGTCATAGCAGTTCCATCATGGTGATGTTGGTAGGTGCTTGAGAGGCTGTGGGCAAGTTTTGTATCCCTGCTTGTGCTGTGAGTGGCATCAAGAAGATAAACAAGGCTTGTTGTGCAGCAGGGTAGTGCTCAGAGTAAATAAGGGTATTGCAGCCTGGTCTACACGAAGTGAGCTTGGTGGTGTCAATAAACAAGTTCCCCCTTGACACAAACCCCATCATTGTGTTTGGATTAATTTTCAGTCTCCACAAAGGGAGGATAAATGCCTTTGTGCTGCTGAGATTGTTTCCTTTCAGCCATGGTGGAGAACCCTTGTCTCCTTGCCACTGTTGGGTGCTGAAGAAATGGCAAAATTGGGGGGAGATGCACTATGTACACCACAACGTGTGTGTCAACAACAGAAAAAGGGGGACAATCCAGCGTTTTAGTTACTGTTTAACATGTATCTGCCTTTATACCTCCTCCTTTCTTCTCTAGATGTGAGAGCTGTGTGGAACTGCTGTTTGTGAGAGGGGCTGGGAATTGCCAGGAGTGCGGTACTCCCCTGCGGAAGAGTAACTTCAGGGTGCAGCTCTTTGAGGATCCTGCTGTCGACAAGGAAGTGGAAATTCGGAAGAAAGTGCTGAAAATGTGAGTGTGGTCAGTTAAGAGAAGGTGGATGGATGCATTGCCATTTTAAAAACTTGACTTGCTCCTTCAGTAATACAGAGATTTTTTTTTTCTAAAGTGACAACCCATAAATCTTGACTTCATTTAGCGTGGAGGGATTTCAGAGAATCTGATTTTATGCAACAACTGAGGGCTGAATCCTTAATTTAGCCTTGAGGGATTCCTGCTTAGCATTAGAAAATGGTGGGTGTTTCTCTGTGGCCTACTTTGGCAAAGATTTGCCTCCTAAATGGAGATGATTAGATATTGAGGACTACAGCTGCTTTCCCTCTGAGGGGGTGAACATGGGTTTGAGGCATGAAACAGGACCTTGATTGTTCTGTTCCCTGGAGACCTCTTCTGAGAGTTGAAGGCCAATTCCCTTCAAAATGAAAATGGACAAAAGAGAAGCTATGTTCACATTGTTTTCTACTCCACACAGCAATTGTTCATGGAAATACTTCCTTACAAGCTTTGCACTACTAGTCTGTCATGTGGATTTCAGAGCTCTTGGAATTGAGATAAATGAGGTCTAAAATTGCTTCTGCCCTTGTGGCCAAGAAACAGCATTTTATAAGGAAAATAAGCGAGACAGTTCATGTGTTGGTAAGAGAGGGTCTGATGGAATGGAACAAAGCTGGAGAGAGTTGTGTGTGTGCAAAAATGACGTACAGGTAAATTGTAAGCTTGGCTGCCTTTATCTGGGCACAATGCTAAATTAATCACATGATTTTGCTGAGATGTGGGGAGATTGTGTTGTTGAATACCTAGATGTTGATGTGGAAAGCAGTCATAATTTTGCTGTTTGATTATAAAGTCTACTGAAGTTAACAAAAGTCAAACTGGAACGAAGTCAGCTTAGTTGACGAAACACGGCATGAAGTGGTGTTAGAACAGAAATGCTGTAAAATGCTTGGCCTACTTGGATTTGCCAGATTAGTTTGTAGTGGGCAGAAAAAAAAGTCCCCGAATTGGAATTTGGCCTGAGTTCTTGGGATTAGATTTTTATATGGCTGGGTGTCATGTATCTTGGTCTGCAGAGCAGGCAGAATCTCGGCTTTGTGTTTTCTTGGGAAGAAAGCCTGCAAGTCTTGGCTTTCAGAGGCTGTCCATGTTCTAGCCAGTTGTCCCTTCGTCTTTTTACTTTTTTCCAGCTATCAAAAATTGCATAAATGAGTTCTGGTATGGTCTGTTGATATGAAATAAGATAATTTTTAGCATTTTCACAGTTTGCTGCTGACACATGTTTTCCGTTGTTGGCACAAGGCCAAACTCCCTTTTCTGCTACATCTAGAAAAGCTTTTCTTGTGGGTGTTACTGTTGAATCTGCCTTTGTTAACAGATTTCTCATGATGAAGGGCCAGCTTGGAATCAGTATGTGCTAGCCCTCTGTGCCCCTGTTTACCTGTAACTCTGGAAAAGGAATTGGCAAACAGTAGGCAAAGATAACAGTGATTTATCTCAGACAGGCTCCTTCCCTTGGAAACAAGCCCCTTTGTCTCCTTTTAAAGATTCTGTACGTTGGTCAGTTGTGGGAGCTGCAAAGCACAGTGTTGGTAAAACTAGGTCAATCCTTACTATGCTCCCAGCAAGAGCCTTGTAGAGTTGAAATCACATCTTAATATAAACACTGTTTCTCTTCTCTTGAAGATACAATAAAAGAGAAGATGACTTTGCCAGTCTAAGTGAATATAATGATTTCCTGGAAGAAATAGAAGAAATTGGTAAGTCTTAATGCTTGCATTTTTGATGTGCTGTGCTCTTGAGACCATAGGCTTTTATCTTCTGACTCAGCTGCCTATGAGAATGTCTAAGTTGAGTTTCTTTAATAGGATTTATCAGAGTATCAGATGTTTATCTAATTACTTTTTTCTGTACATTTTTTAATCATATTTGCTGAACTGTAGGACATCGTTAAGTAAAACATTTTATCTCCCAGTGAAAAAAACCCCGTGATTGAAAGAGGAAATAGTGCTTCGTAGCTGGAAAAGAAAGGCTTGCAGGGGATTGTCAGTATTGCACTGGGGAAGATTAAACACAGAGAGGAGAAATTGAAATTTTCATTATATGCCTCCATTAGCTTTATCTACCATGACAGAAGCCATATGGTGTCTTTCATCATTTGGCTTCTGCAAGTACAGTAGTTGAGGCTGCCTTGAAGCTGATGACCTTACATACCACTGTGGTAGCGTTTTACGTTGCTGTGCAGAAAGAGAAGGTTGAGGAACAGATATTGATTTCTTTGGATTAGTTGAAGCAGAACTTTGCCCTTTGGGAAGTGACTATGTTATCAACGGAGTTTATTTTCTTCTTAATTAGGGTGACTTGTGATTTGTGGTGGAGTGATGGGTTTTACTTAGAAAAACAAGGATGTGTTCAAAGGAGTGACTCCTAAACGACTTGGTCCTTGGGTTTTATGAGATTCTGAGGTTTTTCTTTCTTTGTTCTGGAGTTTGAAGGGGAGGCTTAGAACACAAAGAAGAGGGAGTGAATGACTGTGATTTGAAAGAAAACATGGAGATGCTACCCCCCTCTTCAGTTTCTGAAAGGAGCTCTTGCTCCTCTTTACACTGTGGTGTTTTGTAGGAATGTGTCCTGTACACTTACTGCTCAGAGCAATCTGTCATGTTTTTGTTGGCATTAGAAGGCTGAGACTGGAGAGCTAAGTCGTGTGGCTGGGAAACACCACGGATGCTCGTGGGTCTGAGTGTCTGGAGATGATGTGGGTGTAGCTCTGTTTGTATGTTTTTTGGATGGTGTGGGGTAAGGAGAGAGTGAATAGAAAGAATGGTTGCTCCTTAGCCAGAGGATCCTGGAAGAATCTGTGTGTTCGTGGAAAGGAAAACTGGTTTTTATTTATGTAGCATTAAATACAGGTTTTCTACTTGATGCTGATTTTCAGCGTCTGCAACAGGGCAGATGACATTCATGCAACATCTTTTACCAGAAGTTTGTGCAGAATTTTACAATTCTTCAGCTCTTGGGATTAGGTTGTTAAATTTCAAAATTTTCCAGAGCCTTGGTAACTTGGTTTAGCAGCAGCAGAATTCATGGCTGGTCTTTGTAACCTTTTGAAAAGAATTATGCTGGCCCTGCAAATGCATCATGAAGAAGCTTGATAGATAGAGTTGGTGGGAATTGGAGATAGTTGCCTGAATGGGACACATGAAATACTGTAAGGAATAGGAAGTTCAACTATCTCCTTGTTTGTTCATGTAGCAGCCAGGCTGATGGGAGGAAAGAAGGGGGGCTATGAGAAGGCTCTTAACTTTCACCATCAAAGGGGGCACTTACAATCTACTAATTTAAGACAGATTGAGAAGCTGGAGAACAGGTTAGATTCAGGATTCACCCTGGATAAAAATTTAGGCCATGGTCTCCTTTCCTTGGTGACGAAAGCTCTTTGCAGCTGTTTTGCTCTCCCTAAGCCATTCCTTGCTCCTGGGCTGAGTTCTCTACCTGACAGTTAACTGGTGCATGTGTGGCATGGCTGAACAACATGTTAAAGGTGTCTCTGTATGGTTACTTCACATTTTACTGCTGAGGGTATTTAATTTTTTTGCTGTGCATGAATTCCCTGCTCATTTCTGCATGTGGAAAAACAAACTGTGTGACAGGAAAGAAAGGGCACAGCCATGCAGTGCAGAGTTTCATCTTGTGGAGCCAACGTACAGCAGGTAGGTGGTAGGTGATGGTCATTGTTCAAGCTTCCAGTGTAGGAAGCTATGGAGCAGGGAAGTGGATTCCCCTCCTTCTCCCCACTGCTCCCCCCCAAACTTTCTATCCCTCTATGGAAGGCTGAAGCACAGTTTTACCCCCTTTTCTTTTTACTGCTAAGTCTTGCTTCCTAAGTTGTGAGGGCTTAAATGAAGTTGTTGCTTGGAGTGACAAAATGTAAACATCCTGTGTAAGGATACTTCATGTGACCCTGGCAGATTCTGGTGGGTTTTGCAAACGTTACAGGTAGGTCTGGTCCAACGCTGGCAGCAATTGCACTGTCTTGTTCCCTTGATGTGATACATGACCTCACTTGAAACATATTTTCGCCCTCCGTATCAGGCGTGTTGTACTTACAGACTTTTTCTATTTAAAGAAAAGATTTGGGTGGTGCAGCAAAAGTGTGGGGAAGGTCAAACAAACATTAGGGTAGTCACCTCTTAAGACTTCTGTTATAAAAAACACATTTTTGAAGTGGTTTTGAATGTAGCCACTAAATAATGCTTTGGGCTAAAATGTGTTATACAAGGCTTTAAATAGAAACCACATTTTAAAGCAAGTTTTTGCCCAGAAGGAAAAAATCAGTTGGACAATTTGAGAACATTGTAAACACAGTTTGTTGTCATTAACACTGGGAATTAAAAAATAAAGTGAAATGGTTAAAACCTGCCTTTGGGAAAGGTGGGGGACAAGATCTAGTGGAGTAAGTCAGGTCTATGCCCATATGATGAGTTGGGGCAAGGTTAAACTTTCGAGTGTTGTTAAAAGTGACAGGCTCTGGACATCATGCAAACTATGCTCCCTCTTCCTACAAGGTTTTCTTCTTCCCTCAAGGTTTTCTTCTTTCCCAGATGATCTCCATAGGCAACTTTTCAAAACCTGGGGTGTAAACTCTGCAGAGCAGGGCCCGCCTCCTAGCATGTGTGTTCACACAGCCTGGCACCGCTCTCCTGATACCTGCATGAGGCCTTTAGGCATTACCACAACACAGTTGTTAATAGTAATTACAGCTTTTTAAAAACATTCAGTACATTGAGCTTGGAAGGAAGCTACTGTATTTGTGCCCTTCGGATTCCTGTATCTTGTTTTACTCCTCTAAGACTTGATGCAATACCAGCTGCCTAGTGACATGTCTTACTCAGAGCATTTATCTCGTGAGCCATCTTTGGGCAGAAAGGATTTTGGTATCTGTAATCACTTGTGGGTTGTGTTGTTTATTATTTTGTGGGTTTGGGGTTTTTTTTTTCCTCCCCTCTGTGTGTGTATGTGGATGGTATTGCTGGCCCTGACAATGGGGATAACCGAACTGGAAATTGTAATGGGCCCTTGATAAAAGTTCCCAATCATCTCATCTGAACATAGACTTTGGTACCACCATGTTCCAGTCAGAAGGATCTTTCTTAGACTGATGAGGCTGAGTGATTTCAATCATTTATTACTATGCTAAGGTATTTTTTTTTTTAAAATTATTGTCCCAGTAAAGGACAACTGAGGATAGCCAGAAATAATTGTTAATACCTAAGTAGACTTTTCTGCTTTAGCTGTGTGCTTTCTTTTGTTTCTGATAATTATTTTTTACAATCACAGAAAAGTTGTTTGGAAGGGATCTGTTAAGATGTATTCCACCTGTTCTGCCCCTTGCCCCTCTCCTAGCCCTCTTGAAAGTACAGAGGTTGGCCCAAGCATCGAAAGCACCAACAGAAGGTGCTACGTTGGCTTTGGGCTCCCCAGGCACACTGAGGCAGCGGTGGTGTCTCCCTTCACAGTGCTCAGCCCAAAGCAGTTGCTCTTCTGCCATTCCTGATCTCTAGCTGGTGATTTATGAAGATGTTGTTTGTAGTAGGGTGGGAGGAATATTTTTTTTTTATAGCAAACTAATACTAATTTAAAATCTCTTGGCTGGTTCATACCAGCAATGCAGATCAAATGCTCTCAGCAGAGTGCTCTCTGCTGCCTTGCCAGAGAGGGAGAGGGAATGTTCCTACTATTTGAATAGCAAATATTTTTACATGGTAACATTACTGTCTCTTAAGGAACTTGGAGAAGTCTCAGAAAATTGGCAGTATCGAAGACTGAAGCAGGGAGATTTTGATGGACGTAGAGCCCTGCAGTGGGGTGACATTCATTCATGCTGGGTCTCTAGACAAATTTTTGTGCTGTATAATTCAATTTCTTTTTGGTCCCATTTTCATGTTTCATTTATAACTAGGAAAATATTTTTCCATTTGTTGTAGAGTTGGATAATAAACGTTGTTTTGAAAAACAGCAAAAGTCTCCCCGTAGAGGCTGAATTTCAAAAGTAGGGAGTTTTACCTAAATAGAATGAAATGTTTCAGAAAAAACACAATAGTCTTCCTGTTGTACTTCAACAGATGTCTCAAGGCAAGTCATTTCATAAACCAACCAATGTGAGATGGATAAGTAGATAAATAATTGTTGCATACAAAACAGCTTCTGTTTCTTTTCCCTGAAGGGTTTCAGGCCTCTTATATCGGCTTATGCTATATTTCAACATGGACAAAAATAAGTCTGGCTTCTCTTTGAAACCTTTTCAGATTAGCCATCTGCTTTGCCAGTCATATTCAGATCTGTACCAATATTTTTTCAGGGCAGGTGTAGCATATGAGTTAGGTTTTTTTTAACTCTTTATGGCTCTTCTAGTTTAATGACTTGTATTTAAAAACCCGCCAACCCAGCATTTGGCAGAGTTATATTTAGAATAAACTCCTGGCAAAACCCAAAGCAGACAAAATAATAATAAAAAACCCCACTGCATAGTCCTAGTTATGTGTAAAAGGTGAGGTGTGGCATATTGGTGGCAGTGTGCTTTGATTTGATAATTGCTGTTTTTTCAATGCCAGAAAACTTGTGGAGGGGACAAAGGAGAAGAGAAATAATCTCTTAATTATCTTTTGTGGCATAACACCCCTTACAAAATGGACTTGTCAACTGTAATTGCAAGGATACAATGGCCAGAACTTGTATTCTCTAAATATTGGCGATGAGACGTTTGAAACTCATTAAAGACACATCAGATAATATGTGGGGAGATGTTCTGGCTGGTTCATTGGCCACTGGTAACCGTGGGATGTCAAAGAGCATAGTTTGTTTTGCTACTACAGTCTTTGTTGTAGGAAGGGAGATGTTTTCATCTGTTACAGGACAGCTGTTTTCACTAATGTTGATACAGAGACATCCAGGTTTTAGCACTACTGCAACAAGATGTAGCTTCTCAGGATTTTATGTCTTGAAATATGAACAACTTGGTTTTGAGGAACAGATGCCAGGACCAAGATAATGTTCCTCTTCAGTGGCTGTGAATTAATATATAGTGCAAGAAATCTGCTTTGGCATTCAAGGGTGTGAGAGGTATGAATCTTTGATTGCTGTGCCCTACTGTATCCTCTGGTGGCAGAGTAGAGCAGAATTGGCATGGTCCAAGGAGATCTGGTGGTTGTAAGGATTTTACCTGTGGTTTGGTTCCATCCAGAACAGAAAACAGAAGGAGAAATAAACCTTGTCTCACCTTGCTGTGACAAGGACATTTGAGGTGGCTACACAGGTGGGGATCGAAGAATTCTTAAACACTGATACAGGAACAGATCTCTCACGTGGAAATGTTACTTCATATCAAGTAGGAAGATAAAACTGGCTTTTCTGAGTAACTCTAAATAGAGGCAGGCATCTGCATATGTCTGACATTTGCCTGCTTTCCCCAGTCTGAGTATTAAATCTTCTGGTTTGTGTTTTACAAACACAGATTTGTAAAATAATAGTTGAGCCTATTAAGGGCAGTTGTGAAAGGAGGAACAAAACCCCTGAAAGTTTCAAGCAGCAGTAGTTGCAAAGCCTGGATCATCAGCTTATTGCTGGATTATTTTTAGAGAAATACACAAGATATTCAGGAGCCCAAAGGCATTTGGCATCATATCTTGTTCCTCCTCTTGCACCTGAAGGTGGCATCTGGGCATCCTGCTGGCACAGCATGCCTCATGTGCTATTTCTTTCTTGTGTCGTCATCGAAGAGTTTGGAGAGCTGCTGTGTGGATTGAAGTTGTAGGAAGTGCTGACATTCCCGTGCAGCTGCTGTCACTGCAGAGCCCTGGGCTGGTTGTATGCTGGCATTTTCACATGACAATTCTTCTCTTCTGTAATATTGAAATGTTAAGCTGCTTGTCAGCTGGGAGCTGTAGGCTGGAAAGTTGGAGGTCAAGTCTTCATTAAAATACTAAAAAAATTAGAGTAGAATAACATGTTTTACTAAGGAAATGTTGGTATGACCAGAAAGGGTATGTTTGCTGCAACATGAAATTAGAAAATAATTGTTATGCTTTTCGGAGAGTTAAAAATAAAATAGATTTGAAATGGGTAACTTGCTCCCAAAAACCAAGGAGCTGAACTGTGAATGGCTTGTTTGGGTTATAGCAGTGCCCAGAAGTCCCACGTGGGATGAGGTAACCAAAGTAGGTACTGCATGTGACTATAGTAAGGAGAGACAGAAGACATTACAGGAGAAAGGAAGTTTTATTCCCCTGCTCCTGGTTCTCACAGGTGGGACACCTCCAGGAGAGAGGCTCAGTGGCCTGCCCACAAGCTGTAACGAAGTTGGAAACTGAACCCAGGTGTTGATTCTCAGTCAAATGGTTAAACCTCAAAACCAGCCTGGATCTTGGATCACTTCCGAAGTGAGGATGGTTGGGAGAGATGGGTGGAAGAGTTCAGTTCATTTAGGAGCCAGGCTTATAAGCTCTGTGCTGACATTTTCAGTAGAATCTCCTTCCCTTCCTCAGGACTTGACTTTGCTTAATTGCTGTGCTGTTGTTTTCTTGGGAAGGGTTTCTCCATGGCAGGGAGAATTTCCCTCCTGCTTTTATAAATTTACTGTAGCCACATGACAAAGCTCTTGGAGGCTTTGAGTGCTATATGTTGGCAGTCTTCTATAGATTTAAAGCCATGGGCACGAGCCTAGCATCCTCTCTGGATGGAGATCACCAAGCGACTTCCCAGTGATAATGGCTTTCAGTTGGAATTCACTTGACCCACAATTGAACCAGTGACCTAGAGGTGAAAGGCTCAGGCATTGTATCGAATTACTATTCACCCAAACCATCTACATCTTTCAAGCTGTTGGTTATAGAAACTGTTCAATTTCTTGAGGTATCTCCCATGCCATGTGTAGATAATTGGGAATGTTGTGCTAAATGATGGAGCTAGCTGGCTGACCCTGCTTGCTTATAATTACGGGAGATACAATCTGTCACTATGAAGAGACATCAAAAGAATGTAACTTAAACTGTTAATCTGGATGCATCTGCAGATTCCTCATCATAAAGGTACGTTGGTGCCTCTTAAATTATCAAATAATGTGAATTTTTTTTTGCCTAACTGAGGCTTTGAACAGGCTCTTTGTGAATTAGATAATCTTAAGAAATGGAATGATGTAGTTTCTAGCCTTGTCTGAATGTGTTTAGCTTAATTTAATTTCATAGGAGTCACTGTGTTCTTAGCTGTAACTGCTGCTTGAAAAGGTTAATATTTTATGAATAATATTTTGATACTTCACGTGTATCACAAAATAAGATGCAAACCTCAATTTTTATCTACAGGTATATAAACCTTAAGGAGCTCTGCTGGCTTCTGTTGAAGTTTGCAGTGATTTAGCATATTGTGTCTTGTTTTACAGGGCATATTTACATAAATTCTGTTATTGTGATGTTTATAGTTGGTCCTAGAAGGGATAGAGAACGAGTAGCATTTCTTTGTCATAGTCATGCATGCCAACTTAATACTTTTCTTTCTAATATTTGTGCAGTGTTTAACTTGACGAACAATGTGGATTTGGAGAACACCAAAAGGAAAATGGAGCTGTACCAGAAGGATAACAAAGAAGTCATTCAGAAAAATAAGATAAAACTGGTTAGTTAACTTCTTCTTTACCCTACAATTTTTATTCATTAAGGAATTAAAGGATTTCTGAAGTGGAGTACTTTCTGTAACATCTTAAAAACAAGCAAAAAGCTGAAGGCACTATGCAGATATCACTTTGTAGTCAAATAAAAGCAATATGCTAATAGTCTGCAATACTGATGTTTAGTACTGCTTAAAGAGATGAAATTGATAGTTGAAATGTAATTATGCTTTATTTTGGGGAGAGCTTAAAAAGAGGGACAGGCAGTAAAGTCTGCATCTGATGCACCACCACTGCATGTGTGCTGGCCATGTCATTGGCCAGTAGCCGTGAGAGACCAAGTTCATTCCTATAGTAGGACAATCATTCCTTTCTCATCTGAAGGAAAAAGGAATCCAGACAGACATTGTGAAGTTCCCATGAGAGAGGTGTAAAACTGAGGGAAAGCACAGGTCTGCTTTATGCAAAATGGAAAACAAAAGGTCTTGCAGCAATCATTGAAACTTACGTTTGAGAGCTGGTAACATCAAAAGCGTGGTGTACCTGGTCTGTATGCAAAGCACATGGTTCTTTGAAGATCTATTAATTTAAAACATGGCTCAGATATCATTTTGTTCTTTAAAAATAAACTTGCAAGCATTTCTTTCTGTAAGAAAAAAGTAATCTGTTAAATATTTTTTCAGCATGAAAATACACATTGTTACCGGTTCTTGAAGGAAAATGTCTGCCCAGAGTGTGACATAACAAGGTTTTGTGTTTGTATTCCAGTTGCTCTAAGGACTTGCTTTCAAATCAGTAGGAGTGAAATCCTCACTCCCCTGAAGTCTGTGGCAAAACTCCCAGTGATTTCTTTAGCTCTAGGATTTCACAGGAGGAGATTGGAATCTGAAAAATGTTTGTTTGAACCTCTTCCTTTTAAAGGCAAGGAAATTTCCCTAGGGGTCCATCTCTGATCTGTTATCCTGTCTCTGACACTGTGCAATATCCTATGCTTCAGAGCTTGAAGAGACCTGCCAAATCTTTGGCTCCATGTCTTATTTTACAATGTAGGTGCAACCTCTGGGGTCACTGTGAAGACTAGTGTGCTCTGCCTGCAGCCCACCTTCCTGTTCACGTACGTGACTTGCAAAACCAGCCTGTGCCTTAGCTGTGTGATCATATCACACAGCTCAGTAATACTCTCTACCCTCCCAAGCGCCCTGGGCTTTCTGTTTTCTGTACTGTAGGGTCTTGCTGTGCTAGAGGCTGTCTGGTGGAAGCTGGGCAAGCCTGCGTGAATCCAGAGTTACTGGAGATCTGGAGACGTTTCTTTTCATTTCTTTTCCAACACTTGAAACGTTTAACATTTCTTTTTCAACAGTTGAAACATAATAATAGGCTTGACGCAGTTGCTCTTACAAAAACTGCATGATCTTGCCCATAAATTTACCCCTCTCCCAAAAGCTGAAATGGTGCTTTCTGTCTCTAGCTCTTTTTGGCAGGTTCTGGAATGTCTTTCCCTCCTTAAATGGTAAAACGTGCCCTAATTTCTTGCCTAAACTTCTTATGGCCAATCATTGTCCCTTCATTCTTGCACTGACATAAATTTTTCTGTCCACTGTAATAGCTTGCTTCTGAGGGATACAGATATTCTCTGTCCCTCTTGGTGTTTTTGTTACCCTTTGCCTGTTCTAGTTTGAATTTGTGTTTGGCAGGCAGCAGGGACCAGAATTGAATGCAGTATTGTAGCTGAGATCTTAACAGCCTCTTATAAAAGAACACTGTTTTTCCATCTCTACTGGAAATACGTTGGCATACATGATCCTATGGCAGTTCTTCTCTTCTAGTGCTGTCACATGAGAGGTTCAGGATTGGCACTGGTCAAGTTAAGCATCACAGAATGGCAGAACGTTAGGAGTTGGAAGGGGCCTTGGAAGGTAGTCACAGGGTAACTTGTAACTTCCTACTTTGTCACAAGATTTTTAATTTCATTTGTGTCCTGATTTTCAGCTGGGATATAGTTATTTTTCCCAAGAAGCTGGGGAAGGGACACAGCCACGACAGCTGACCCGAACTAGCCAAAGGGAGGAGGAGTTATTGCTCGAGGATTGGCTGGGCATCGGGTTCTGGGAGGGGAGCCAGTTGCATTGTGTATCACCTGCTTAGTATATTCTTTTACAAGTATTGTTGTTGTTAGCTTCCTCTTCCTTTGCTGTCCCAGTAAACTTTCATAATCCTCGAGTTTTACCTTTTTTTCTTCTGATTCTCCTCCCCATCCCCTGCTGCTGGCTGGGGGTAAAACATGACAACTTGTTGCTTTGTTCGGTCTTGAAATAGTTTTGTCTGGACTCTGTGTTATGAATGTGGTTTTAAATTTTCTTGATTGCCCTTTTGTGAATGTGGCAAAGTGTTACACTTTGTTTACTACTTACCATTTACTATCTTGACTTTACTTCAGACTTTACCATGATCATCTTTATTTCTTTAGATGTTGGGACTTGGTTATCTTTAAGCTCAACACAGCCCTTACTGGCTACTGAACTCATTTCTTCTGTTTTACTGTTTTGTCTGGTCTTCCTTTCAGAAAGACTTTCATCTAACTTCCAATAATTCCTCAGTCTTTCCTGTGGTCTGATCTGGTTTAGGTTTACGTATCAGCTTCTGATTATCATTTTTCTGGGTTGGTTCTTCAGACAAGGTTTGTCAGCGCTTCCCTATAAGTTCTCTGCTGTTTCAGTGCAAATTCCAAGCAGTCTTTAGACATGAATGTGGAAGAGGCTTGGAATGTCTTAAAGATCCTGAGCTCTTCAGTACTGTTGACTAACTGCATCCCTTAATTCTCAGAAGTAACCCTAATTAGCACCTTGGGATTGCTTTTTGTTGGTGGTGGGTTTTTTTTGCTTTCTTTCATTAAATGCAAAAAGAATCCAGTGTCAGGTGGTGACTGGTTAATGACCAGCTCTTTGAGTGCCACTGCTGTCATAACCCAACTGCTCTGAGGGGTTATGCACTGGTGAAGGTTCAGGCTGCCAAGGAGACAAACCTGGGCTGTGTTTTAGTGAGATGATGATGATGAGCTCGGTGCAATACCAGATTGCTTCTTGACCATCCTACTTCCACCCAAACCAAGTTAATGTCTACAATCGTGTTTGAAAGTAGGGGGTAAAAGAAACGTTCCAGTGTGTAAAGAATCAAACCAAATGTCAGGAGCCAATAAATGTGTGTTTATCAAGTGTCTAAATACTTGCTAATAGCTGTTATGTTACATATAACTGTATACAGATGTTCACAGATAGAAGTTTGTAAAATCTTAGCAGTAGTAAAAAGTAGCACTAGTAACACGATTGCAGCTAAGGTGGCTGACAGTGTCATGCGGTCCACCGTGCTTGACCAGGAGGATGTCACTGTGCTAGTGAGATCCTCAGGTAGCTCTGCTCGAAGGCAAACCTTACCTACACATGATTGCTTGTGACTTACCATCTGAAATCAGATGACACGTTCAGACTTGCAGCTTGTGCTCCAAGACCGAATCTCTAACCACAGGCTCTTCTGCTTTTTCGCTGCGAGCACTTCTTGCAGTTTCATGTACCAGTGTGCATCCTGTTGGTGCACATCATCCAGGAGCTCTTCTAAGAAAGAGGAGGTGGGTTGGTCACCACAACTGCTAGTGAGAAAATGAAAGCAGCTTCTGTTGGTGTGGTGGCAGGTGGTGAAATCTGTCAGCTCTTGCATCTAGGAGTTACTGGACCTCACTGGAACCCATTGGCTTCATCTGCCTGGTAAAAGGATGTTTTTCAGCATATTCTGCCATATATCAGATCTTTGTGCTTTATGGTAAAACTTCAGGGTGTTTTTTTGTTACAAGAACAGATTTTGCTAAGCTTTTGGCTGAAATTGCTTCCGTGGATTAATAATCTATTTAAATGTTATGAAGTCTTAGTTATCTCTGCATTTTCACTGTATCTCCTTTTGCTTTAGTTACTTTTGGTGGGGCAGATTATGAAAATATTCTCTGTATGTTATTGTCCTATACCTTCTTACCACTGAAATGATGTGCTTTTGATTGCCTCTTCTGTATAAAGGGTGTTAGCTATAATCTTTTCCCCCCACCATCGATAAGCTTTCCTCTTTCTAGTTCTACTACTTCAAATACAGATGACTTAATAGCTTATGGCTTTAAAAAGACTCTTCAAGAGGTAAATCCTAAAACTAAAGCTAGTGCCGATGTACTAGTTATTTCTTGCTTTACTTCTCTTGTGGCACATCACTTCAAGTTATATAGGAAAATTTAAGAATTTTCTAAGAAATGAGACCTTTTTATGCTTCATGCTTAAATATCTTTTAGATTATTAGCTTCTCTCAATATTCACAGATTTGTCATTTCTTATTTGTCTTCTATGTCTCTGTTGTGAAGCACACAGCATACTTTGCACACAAGCTGCGGCTGATCAGAGGAGCAGTATTGTAGGATTATATTTTTGGCCACCCACTTATATCACTTGAAGTATAGGGTGTGTGGGAGCAGACCTTTCTTTTAGAGTGGAGGTGTAAATAAACCCCATTGGCATGCTCTAACATTTAAAGAGCCAAGATCCAAGTGGTTACTTCCTAGTGCAGAGAGCAGCAAAGAAAAGAAATCTAACTTTGCTCTGGACATTAAGAGGAGGTCGAATCATCATCACCTTAGAATTCTGCCTTAAAAGGTAGAACGTGGCTGCATTCTCCTTGCTTAGTCTCTCCTGGGCACTTTGGTAGTCAGTAGAGCTGTGGGCAGGCTTTGGCTGCCCAAGCAGGAGGATTGTGATGAGTTAATTTGTAATTTCCATTTCAGACGCGGGAGCAGGAAGAGCTGGAGGAAGCTTTAGAGGTAGAGCGACAGGAAAACGAACAAAGGCGGCTGCTCATACAGAAGGAAGAACAGCTACAGCAGATGATAAAAAGGAAGAATAAGCAGGCACTCTTGGATGATCTGGTGAGTAACAAAACCAAAGGCTTCGAATGCTCGGTAGCAGACCAAGCAGTAAGTACACTGACATTAAGCTGTAGAGTGGTTAACTGTGTGGAATTAACACATCTGCCCCTTTCTGTCTGCTTGTCTTGCATGTTTTGTGTTACTGTTCCCTCACCCTTTGTTCATTTGAATATTTCCAACAACTCTGTTTTTGGTAAATTAAAGGCTCGATGAAGAGAGCTCCTGGGACTGAATTTAATTGGACTACTTGTTCGGAATGTCCAGGGCTGGTTAGAAATTAATTCTACAAGATCATTCTTGACTGTTTGAATATAAAATTAACCCTGGATAACAATCTAGCAAGGAAAAATGCAGGAGGGTTGTGGGTTTGTTTGTTGGGTTTTTTTTTTTAAATAATTTTTCTGGTTTTACCTGTTTTGGGTGTTTTTTTGTTTCTTTTCCTAGTGAGCTTCCATTGAAAGCCCTTTTCTTGGTGCTAATTGACATGTGGAGATATATTTCAGAAGTTGCTTTAGTTGAGTCAGGCCACTCTGTTTACTTATAAGTTGATGTTTGGCTGCATCTCTGAAGAAGACCTAGTATGTAAGTCTAGATTTCTACTGAATTCATTGACAGCATTGAAGCCACAGGCTTTGACTGGGATCAAGGATGGCTTGCATTCGTGTAGCTGATACAGTCAAGGTATCAAGGTCTGTCACGTCTGAGGCCAGGTAACTGCCTGCTTTTATTGCAGTTGTCACCAGCTGATGGCATCTGGTTTGTCTGATCACACAACCTGTGAGGGGGATAGAGAGGAGCTACCAAGTTGGTTCAGCCACAGTGTGAACTCCTGCCACTGCTGGCTTGTTAGGCAGTCCCCAATAGTGGGTGACAATCTGGTGTGTTGAAGCATGGTGGTCATTGGAAGCTGCTTCATAAGCTCAGCCACCTCTGTGAGGGGGAGAGGGTAAAGAACAGTAACCTCATGAATTACCTGAGTGTTAATCAACCTTTTTTGAGTCAGAGCACATACATGATAGGTGGTCCTTTTTGTTTTCAAAAACTACTAATGGGAAAGTATTTCTTGCCTTGAGTGTGTTATGTTCCCTCACTGCTAACTTCTTGTGTGTGAGTTGCTCCTTTTGAAGTGAATGAAGCTTGGATTCATTTCAAGGAGGTAAGAAAAAATGTAGGCTACTTCTGGAAATTTTGTTTATCTTGTCTTTGGCTGAATTTACTACTGATTCTGCATCTGAAATGGGGGGATGATGTGTGGGCATAGAGAAGCTCACTAAATGTTATTTAAACCAGACTCATATCTCAGTTTTTTAAAATACACTTCTGGGGACAGGCATGTGTGCACACATGTTCACTTACTCTAACACTCATGAGAATAATCTGTGTGTAACCTTGAAGGAAATAAGAGGAAAAAACATGTATATTAATGCATTTATGTGCACAGCTATGCCAGTTTGGTTTAAAGCTGCTTGGCAGATTTAAGTCAGAATCTCTCACTGTCCTGGTTCTGGCCAGGCCAGAGTCACCCTCCCCAAGCAGCCAGCCCAGCTGAGCTGAGTTAGCCCAGGTTCTTTTCCACACCACCTGACACCACTCCCCCATAAAAGGGGCTGGTTGGGGATGGGTGCTCCTAGGTACCTCCAAGGCAGTTCGAGTGGGACCAGGGCACCTGGTAGGACCTTGCATGGTGCAATCATTTGGTGGGTAAGGTACAATGTATTATCACTGGGTGGGAGCATAATTGGGTGTTACTGTTCTATTTCACAGTGCTTTTGTCAGTAAGCTGTCCTGATCCCAACCTATGGAGGCTCTGTTTCTCCTCTGGGAGCAAGCTGCATGTGTGCTCAGCCACTGTTTGGGGTTGAACCACCACGCTCACTTATTCCAGTTTGTCTCACATTACTAGAGCATTCCTTCCAGCGTTGTTTCCTTAGCTCTTACTCAAGATACAGATGCTTTTATCCTTTTTCCTGGGAAAGTAGAGTTCCTCTTTGAACCAGCACAGAAGGCCCTGTCATGAAGAGAGTGCATCAATGTGGAATTTAGCAGTTTCAGGGGCTGCTGAAGAGCTGCCTTTTTCTAAGCCAGGAGACCTGGCAACTTGTCATTGGATTTGCTGAAGGAAGCAGGTGTTTCATTTTTGTATGCAAAAGCAGAGGTGAGCAGAAAGGGTCTTTGAAACCCCCTCAAATCTGGAACTTTGCAGCAGGCAGTCTCTTTTCACTTTAAAGGTGAAAGTGCTTTCAATCCACACAAGGATCAATTAATAGAATCTCCACTATGAACTTGAATTTGATGTCTCAGAAGAGAATTTTTGAACTGGTTTCTGACTTGTTTCAATCCTGTTCCAAAACACTCTTAACTTACTGGATGCCAGTGGTGGTGTGTGTTTTAGTGTGGGTGTCTTGGTTTTTGGTTTTGGTTTTCTTTCACATAGCAGTTGATTTCACTGGAAACCTACCTCACCAGATGGCTTGAGGAAAGACTGGTTATAAATAATACTTAAAACACAACCAAAATAGGCAGTTTTAACTGTTACTGCATGTGTATTGCTATTAAAACATATCTTAATATTCTAAGACCAACAGAAAGGTGATTTTTAAAAGGCTGAGGAAGGAAACCAGGCATTTTTAAGTTGTGTCTCTGTTTATGAAAGGGCACTGTCAACTTAAATTTGAGCCAAAACTTGTTTTGTAATAATAAAGGTTTATAAAACCAGCACTGAAGTGTTTGTATAATGACTTACAAAGTCTCTGGAAAACCAGCAGTTGTTAAACAAACAAACATTTCCTATGGTCTTTAAAACCTCCTCTAATGTTGTTCTGCAATTCTCAAAATGCATCTGATCATAAGCAAAGCCTAACTGAGAAGTGCAGTGAAAGCAAATGTAAGCAGTAGTAGCTCAAAGAGCTACCTTAAAAAAAAACCCCTTCCATCTATGGTTGCTGGTATTGTGCTAAAACAACACAGATTAAGTTCTGGTTACAGTAGTACCAGTGGCAAAACTACTGACTTGGCAGGATTGTGAGTAAAGAGGGAGGTGGGAAGCTGATGTTTCTTTGATCCGTTGGTTTTGAATCATCTCTTTTGGCTGCATCACTTGGTGCTGGGAAACTACAGCCCACTTAACCTGGATCTTGGTCATTTTTGTGATGATATCCCCTCCCTGCCACATGCCCCCTTCCCTTTCCTCTCACTGGGCAGCAAGACAAAAAGTTAAAGACTTTTTTTGCATGGTGCAGGTAGAGATGTCAGGACTTTCCTGAGCATTTTACCTTTGGTGCTTAAACCCTAATGACTGAGGAGACTTGGTTTTCCATGTGTGTTTGTTATGGCATTAGCATATTGAGTAAAGGTCTCAGTTGTTTACAAAACAGGATGAGACTACTGTCCCTTCCTTCCTCAAAGAGCTTGTAATTCACATAGTCCCAGAGGTAGGGAAAAGGCACCGAAGTGTTTGGTACTGAAAATGTCGTGCAGCTGGCTCTGGTTCCAGCCTGGGGAGCACAGTGGCTTGTGCAGAAAGGACTGGACCTGGGGCCAAGGCTCCACAATCCAGTCCCTGGCTGCAAGCAGGGAGGGGAAGGCCAGCATCACTTGCTGGCAGGGTAAGTAAGGCTCTGCAGGCTGCTGGAAGAACAGTCGGGTGCTTCGCCTGGGCTGGTGCCTGTTTTCCCTCTCAGTACTAAATGAGGCAGCTTTTATATTGCCTGCATCCTAAGTGGCTTCTCTTACAAGAAAACCTCTTGATTTAAAAGCTCACCACCTTGTTGCAGTTTAAAATTGTAGTCTGAAATGCATTTTCACGGAATCACAGATGGTAGGGGGTGGAAGGGACCTCAAGAGATCATCGGGTCCAACCCCTGATGCATATCATCCTATCATTGGAAGGGGGGTGTATCTGTGTGTTTTGGTGTGGGGTTTATTTTTTAAACCTTCTAGACTTGGATAATCAGGACTGAGTAAAACACTAAAGCACTGCCTTGATTTACTGTATAAATTCTCTCCCCTGTGTACAGATGATTATAGGTCTTCTGTGTTGTGGGACTTGCCGCCTCCTGTTCCCGAGCCTGTACTTCCCAGGCATGAGTGAAATGGCATTGCAGCACATGGCAAAGAGGTGGCTTTTCCTGAGCTGTAGCATAGCTTGGAGTCAAGCTAAGGGCAAGGTGCCTTAAAGACATCATGTCCCCCCTTTTCCTGGAACCTCAGGGCTTTCAAGACAAACCTTTCAGAAATTTTTGCATATGACTAGCTTAGTTCCTACTGTTAAGGCAGTTTGTTTTCCCATAGAGAAAGCTGCTAGTACGGATAAAGGCGTACAGGATTGGACCTTTTGTGTGTGTGTGTTAATAGTTAACAGAAGGGCTGTGTGTGTGTTAGAAAGGACAAACAATCACAGACGTGGTGGCTTGCTGGCACGGTGTGGCTTTCCCACAGTTGTGTAATCTGGTTACCGGTCATTGTGTGGACTCTTGAGAAGTTGGTACAAAAATGGACTTCCTTCAGTTATTGTATTAGAAATGCAGTGAGCATTTAAGGAATATGAGAGGCCAGAATGAACCAGAGAACCCTTCACACTTTTCCCTTCTCCCCCAGCGTGCTGCATCTGATGATTAAATGAATCCAACGTCCTTAAACTCATGCTGCTGCATGGTAGCTACAGACATCTGTAATTCTTTGAGGATGCAGACTGTAAACTAGTGCATTTCTGGTCCAAATTTTCTCCCAGTTGCACAGAAATTAGATGTCTTCTACTACAGCTTAGGTTTTTAGCCTCTTCTCTCCCCACCTCCTGGTTAATCACAGAAATGGGAATAGGATCCTGCAGATTTGTGACTCTGGACCAGATCTTCTTGAGTGAGTTTTTTCTGCTTTTAGCACTTTACCATCTGATTGTGAGACAAAGGGAGTGCAACAAAAAATAGAGAGGGAAGAGGACTGGACAGAGATATGAAAAGTTATTGTTCAAGATGGCTGTTCTTTGTGGTCACTTCAGAGGATTTCTCTAGGATCCCATGAGCAGCAAGGCATGTTGTGGCATTAAAATCAACCAACTTCTGAACTGAATAAGTGAAAAATCACAGTTCAGTTTATTAAAATCTGCTTGGTTTTGTGTGTAACAAATATGCTTTTTTCAGTAGTCACTTGGTTCTGTGGAACAGAAGTGTATGTGATGGTTTGAGGGCCTTGGGAATAAAACACCGTGCTAGAGCAGCCCAGGAAGAATCCCTCTGAACTCCCCTGCTCTCAACTTCGTGGTCTCTAGTTATGAAGCCTCAAGGTTTTAGGGGGTGTGTGTGGGTAGTTGTATTAGTTTGTTAGAAAATTATTCAGCCAATAATTTTGTGACTCTCTCAAGAATGCTGTTACATACGTGTATGTTAATAATCGGTCTGTTCTGGGAGTTCAAGTAGTTCATTTGCTTAACTGTTCATTTTACTACTTTTTATATATATTTTTTTAAAAAAAAAATTGGCTGGCTTCCCTAAAAATAAGTTGGTGAAGGAGAAAATAAATATGCTGTTGGTTGCACTTACAATAGTGCCATTGTGCAAAGCAGAGCAAGGATCATTTCCAAACGGCCTCAGGTGAAATCTAATGGGAAACAATTTCAAACTGGTCTGAGTTCATTGGTAGAAAGAATGCGTCTTAGATAAACATCTGATCCAAGTTATACTATTTGGTATTATTCCTTCTCTGATTAAGTTCTAATTTTTTTCCCCCCAAATTTTAATAAATACAGTTGCATTGGCCAGTTGGAATAAGGAGCCTGTTATATTGTCTTTAATGTGGATTCTATAAAAATGGTTGTTCGCAGGTTACTCTGATTTATGGGGTTGCTGCAGCTTTTTCTTATTACTGCAAATGATCGTTTTTCTGTAAACTGTTCCTCATAGAGAGGATACTTAGCATTGGGCTGCTCTGCTAGTGATGGTCTTTCAGACACAGCCTGCAGTTTTGAAGTACATGCGGTGTTAATTAATACGAGCTTTGGTTTAGCATTCAAATATGTTCCTCATGTGTTTACAGGAGAGCTCCAGTCTTCCTGCTTCACTGCTTTTAGCTCAGCATAAAGACAGATCTACTCAGCTAGAAATGCAACTGGAAAAACCCAAACCTGTCAAACCAGTCACGTTTTCCACTGGCATCAAAATGGTAAGATTTGCTTGTTTCTCTTTCTTTTTTTTTAGTGCATTTCAAAAGACCAAGGGATTTTCTCATATGAAATTTAGAGGGTATCTAAACCTGAGTTGCATAGTGTATGAAATACTGTTCACTTCCAATTAAATAATTAGGAATTAATAAAATATTTTAATAATTTTCCTAGTTGAAATATAATAATTGTGTAGTTGTCAAAACTTGAGCTGTATCTCTTTCTCTGCAAAGTTGCAGTTCCCTTGAATTATTTTTGTCTCATTTGTGTACTAGTTCTGGAAGTTGAAATTTTGGAAGCTTAAGAATAGGCTGTACTTTCTTCCAGTTTTCCTTAAGCACCGGAATGATCTGTGAGTATGAGATGGACCATGTAGAGAGTGATGCTGAGTAGTTAAGGATGCAATTTTAATTTTTGTTGGACTGTAGGAAGCAAGGTTGGTTTTTTTCAAATACCTCACTGCTGCAGTAGCAGCTAAAGATCTGTTGGCATTCTTGTTCTTGATCATGATGTGGTACAAGTACCCATCAGTCTGCGTGTGGAAGTGTAAATTTGGGGGTGTTTAGGAGTTGGGCATGAGTTTCTGAGCTCTCTTACACCTTACTGTTTTCCTCTTGTTATAAATCTCTGTGCTTGTAGATAATGGTAAACAATGTCTTAAAAATAACCAACGTACTCTCCTCAACAAAATGCCAGCAAAGCAGAAACCTTGGCATCAAACTAGTGTCCCATCAGTGAATTTATTTTATTGGGGTATCTGTGCTGTGTTCATTATCTGCCAAAGAGCTCACAGTGTAGAAGCACTTGCAGCTTATTCTTCCAAAAGTAGTGTCAGCTTTTGCAAAGCTGGCAGATTGTTTTCTTGTTTTCCTGTAGTATAAACCGTATCTTCTTCCTTTTTCTTTAAAATCTTCAAGTCTGGAGGAGATTCATGTGCTTTGTGAGATGCTTTCTGTTTGTGTAGAGAAGCTGGTGGACAGAAACTGTTCATTTTTCTGTTTTAAAACATCCTCTAACTGAATGTCTTTACTTTTTCTGGCTGTTAAAATATGTTGTCAGAATTTCTCAAAGTTCTTGGCCTTTTTGCTGGGAACCTTATGCTACACAGTGAGGACAGGGGAAGTACTTTGCAACACATTTGTGAATGGATATTAAATGCAGCATGCAGCAGTAGACATTTTAGATCTGGAGCCTTAAGTCACCATTCCTGGATGAAGTTTAGAGACTTGAATGAGGAGATTTCTAGCATCATGACACTTAAATCTTTACATTTGAAATAATAAGAGATACTCCAGATAAGTGATGGTAACTTTGTCAGTGTTCATAAAGTGTGAGGAGATGACTAATTTAACTGGTTCAGTCCCAGCCAAACAAAATCCTCACCCTGACTGACATAGATTAAAGACAACAACTTAAAAATTAGGAATAAGTACAGTTCACAACAGAAATATTTGAAGCTGGTGACTACTATTTATGGAAAGTGGATTACATCAAGCAAACCAGATTTTACACTGATAAAATTACAGGTTTTGTTGGGAAAGAAGGTTTCCATATTTTCTTTATGGAGTGCTTGGTGTAGTTATTACATTGATTTTTAGAATTATATAGAAATTACATTATACAATAATGACAATATTGAGATTCAGTGCAATGAATGATTTAACTGGCTAACTCGTAATTTCTCAAGTAGTTGTTGGTTACCCACAGCATGGGAATATTCCTGTGGGTGTTCTGCTAGGACACAGTCCCATGTGTGGAAGCAGATGTTGAATTTCTATGGATGACATGCAAGTTGGCAGTTTACAGGGCTGCTTTGACAGGCTGGCCTCATGTGAATGAAATGCATTTTAATATGGCTAAATGCAAAATTATAAATAGAGGAGTATATAGCAGGCTCTGTGAAGAGGCTTTGGAAGTTTAGCTAAGCAAGTAAAACAATTTGACCCTTGGCCACAGCGTGTGTGTGGGCCTTGGGTATGCGAACAGTACAGCAGTAAATAGGAAAGGACTTTTCCTTCTGAATGCCTGTTGGGAAGGCTGATGGGCTGAAGAGCCCTGCTGACTGCATTTTAAATCCAAAAAATCAGAAAAAACACAGAAGTCGAGCCATGAAGGTAGAAACATGCTTCGTAGTGCCTTCTGGCTCTAGCCTAAGAGAAGGTCGTGACTCATGGCAAGTACCTCCTTTGCACACACCATGCCAAATCTGAACAGTGAAACAGTAAATGTAGCAAGAACCAGAAACCTTAGCTAAACAAATAAGCTTGAAATAGGGATTGGAGGAACAAATAACCTCAAGTTCACAATGTGCCACTGGTTATTTGGCCTCACTGTTAAAACTGACTCTGGAATGCAATGAAATTGCTAATTCTTGATGTTTTCAGATTAGGACCTGGATGTGTCTTGGAAAATTACTGTAGTTGAATGCAAATTGTTCAGCTCCAAATGGAGTTAGTTCTGTAAAAGGCAGTGTGCTTGTTGTACAGGATTTGTTTGATGATCCATGATGGTGTATTCTAGTGACAGCGTAAGGTGACTTCCCACCTGGGCACTCACCTCATGATGTGCTTATTTTCCAGGTTGAATGTTTTCCTAAAACCTTCAGGTGTCCCTTTGTTTTGCATAGGTGTACACCTGAAACAGGCAGGGCTTTTGTTGTGCTGCCCTGCAAGGGCAGCACTTTTTATAGTCGCTTTAGCTTTGTTCCTCTCTAAGCCACAGGATTCAGTTGTATTGGTGGGGGCAGCTCTGGGGCAGTATTGAGAATTTCTTAAATACAGTTCCAATTAGTGCTCTGTCTGGCTCAGCAGTTCTGCAGCTTTAGTTTCTGTGAACAGTCTGTTTTGTGCTCACTGTTAGTGAGTCGCTGCATACGTTCTTCCCCTGGACACTGACCTTTACTGTGAGTGCTTTCCTTAATTTCATTTCAAAAGAAGGAATTCCAGATAGTGCTGAGATGCTGGCTAATCCAGAGCTTGTGTTTACACAAAGGCTATAAAAATATTCAATCCATGCCTTTTATTCTTTTTTTTTCCCCTCCCCCAGTTTGTACGTGGGTGTTTTTCCTGGGACGGTCTCGGTCAGAGATGTTCTTCAGCCTGACTGATAATCGGACGTGTTTCTGGGTTTCTGAACTAGGAGGCATGCCCATTCTAGCCTCCTGGGCAATACTCAAGGAAGTTGGCTCATTTAAGGTGTTCTATCATTGCTGTGGAGCTCTGTGCTTGCAGGGGGAGCAGGGAGCGGCGCTCACTTGTAAGCTAAGCAAGAGCATCCCCTATAGCACAAGACAGACAGCTCCTGGCCATAGGGTCTCCTTCACTTCTTCTGTTTCTAAATTTTTTTTTTCTTCTTTCAAAGGCTGTTTTTTTTTCTTTGCAGTTTGCTCATTAACTTTTAAATTTTATTTCAGTAAATTAGACCTTCTGTGCATGAAGCATGTCTTCCTAATCAATCAGTTTGATATCTCTCTTACGTGGGGGAGGAAAGTGCTTCCGAGTTTTCTGCTTATCGTGCTCATCATATTAAGAAGTAGGCTTTCAGCATATCTGAATATTTAAAACAGTCATATTTAATCTCAAATCAGTGTAAAAACCACAAAAGTAACTGTAGCAATCCTAATTGCTGCAGTAGTGCTAAAAATACTATTTCCTGTCAATGCTTGTATTTTACATTTTAGTAGCCATCAAAAAGAGCAAAGGTTTTTGGAAATTAATTACATCTATGGTATTTCCAGAATTGTGGGGAAGTGGTCACAGTACTGAGCTTGGCTGAGGTCAAGAAGCATCTGGACAGTGCCCTCAGTCCCATGCTCTGACTTGGCTGGCCCTGTGTGGAGCCAGGAGTTGGACTTGATCATTATGGGTCCCTTCCAACTCAGGAGATTCTAGGATTCTGTGATTATCAAGGGGTGAAAAACAAGTCTAAGGTTTGGCAATAGAACTGTTCTGTTTCTTGGTGAATATAGTGACAGTGTCTGGTTGGGAGGCGGCTTTAATATGAAGCCAGTTTTAACATGTGAAAGAGGTGCTCGTATGCATCGCACATACATAGTTGTTTGCAAATGCAGCAGGAATTAATTTAATTACAGTAATGTCATTTTAAGTCTCTGGTGTCTATGGGACCATAGGAGCCTTTTGGTACCTGTAGCCTTTGGGCTTTCCATGACTATTGTGGTTAAAAAAGCATAGAAGCTCTGTGTTCCATACACTGAACTGGGAACATACAAACCACTGAGTGTGTGGCTCAGCTATTTACGTGTTCGTGGAAAAACATCGGAGTGCCTTGGACTGGCAGAGCTGTGTGTTCTCTTCAGCATGTTTCAGGCTGCCTGCCTTGTCTCTTTTCTGGTCCTTCCAGGTTTAAATCGTTCCTTTGCTGCCTTCCCCCAGCCTCCCAGGAGACTTAGCCTCTAATGATGGTATTCTTGAAGTAATTTCATGTAGTTAAAAACTCAATTAACTCTAATTGGATTGCCCAAATATGCAGGGAAAGAACATAGGTGTCCTCTGGCCTGCTACTGCTTGGGAGGGTTTGCATTCTTATGTTTTATACCCAAATACCTCAAGACTAATAGAATGTATCATTGACCATTCAATTTCTACTGTGGTTTTGTTTTTTTTTACTTAATAGCAGGGGCAATATTTATTAATATAAATATTAGCGCAGTGTAGATGCTACGTCATTACCAAGATGGTCACAACCCCCTGGAATTTGCATCTTAAATGTATTGGGGAGGGAGGGGAACCAGGTGCTTGGGGAAGATGCACTCTCACCCAGGAATTAGACAGCAGAGCAGCAGCGGAAGGAGGAATAGGATCCAGCCCTACTAAATTTCTAATCTCGTGACTCTCATGCTGAGCCAGGCTCCATCTCCTGTTGACAGCACCCCTGAATGGCAGCAAATTCAGAGCAAACTATCTGCCTCAGCTTCTGTTCCCTGCCCAAATCACAGCAGCAGTGTTACATTTCATATTCGATGTATCTGAACATCACCAGGATTTTATTCCAGCCCTTGTCATTTCAGGCCAATAGAAGCTGAATGCTGTAGAGAGCAACATGCTGTCTGAAGCAGCTGGAGCTTGCAGGAGGGAGTAGTGGAATCAGTACTTCTGAGGAACAGTCCTCTGTCAGACAGAGGATGTCTAGGACACTTGAGGAATGCATGTTACTACTAAGCTGAGTATAACAAGTATTAGGGACTAGATTTCGTGCACTGTTACGCTTTCAATATTATTCTAATGGGAAGTAATGTTCTAACTTCGTATTATGTGGAGCTGTTTCTTTGAAAACATTGACCTCATCAGCTCAGGTCAAATTAGCAGTTCTTCATTATTGCCTTTTCCTACAATACTGCTTCCTGTGCAATAAACTGCTCAGTGGCTGCTCCTGTTTTTCAGTTTGTTTCTTTTATAGCTTGCAGAGCAGTTATCCAAAATCCTGTTTGAAACGCAAGAAAAAGTCTGTCGAAATACCTTCTTAATCAGTTGTGCTCCTTTGCAGTTGCTTAGACGTATGCCAGGTACTCTGAGGTAAGTGAAGTGCATGACACACTACAGGTTGGACTGAAGGCTCCCAGGAGTGCTTTGCCACCCCATCTGTGTGACCGGGAACTGGTTCAGCCTTCCAGTCTTGCTTTGCCCATTCTTACTGCTCTGGGTTGGTTGGCTTCTTGGTTTTCATAGAACTTTAGGAGTTGGAAAGGACCTTGAAAGGTCATCTAGTCCAACCCTCCTGCCAGAGCAGGATCATCCAGACTAAATCACACAGGAACGCAGCCAGGTGGGTTTGAAGGTCTCCAGAGGAGACTCTACAGCCTCCCTGGGCAGCCTGTCCCAGTGCTCTGTCATCATCACAGTGTAAAAGCTTCTTATATTCACATAGAACTAGCTCCAACTTGTACCCATTCCCCCTTGTTTTGGTGTGTTTTGGTGTGGTGGTTTATTTATTCATTTTTTTTAAAGTGCTTTTAGTATTTGCAGAGAATAAAAATAAATCAAGCCAGTTTCCTTCCTTCACTGAGAGCTCAGCTGGTCTATCTTTGGGCTGAAACACTTCAGATGGAGTTGATTTCTTTGAGATCTATGCCAGTCTGAGTTTAACTGGTGTCTTGATTTTAATCTTCCTTTGACTTGTATTGCATACATTTCTCTCTTGCAGCTGGGAGGGATATTTCCCTTTTACCACACTTTGTAGTTTAGAGTCACGACAAAAATCACGCCGCTTATTTTCAAGAGGCAGTCGTGTGTTTAGAGCAATAGTTTCTCTTGGAATGGATGTACTGGTTTGAGAAAGCACATGTGTAAAGGTGAAAGCTCCTGATGCACTGACTGTTACCTAGGTGTCTGTCCTGAATCCATACAAGGAGGCTGCCGCCCTGTCCTTGCAGCAGGGTGTCTGTGGGTGGTGGTGATACCCCAGCTCAGTGCTCAGACACGATGTGCTCAGCATCAGTCCTGTGAAACAGCCCCATTGCAGAGGAAACCCAGATGTGGTGATGAGGGGGGAGTTGCAGGGCGTCCCTTGGTGAAGATGTTTAGGCAACTGATGTGTTTGGAGAGCAGCTGTGATTCTGCAGTTGCTAAGCACCTCCTCATGATTCCTAGTAAGAATAAATACTGCGTTTTGCTTTAGCTTTGAATTTAGCTTTTTGAATTTATCATTGATAAAGTCTCTTCAACAAGTGCTGCATTGATCTGCTGAGAAGGATATCTGTCTCTGAAAAGGAAAAAGGGGAAAGAAAGTGCAGCTGTTGGATTGCCACTGTCTCCAACAATACATGGATACGGAATTCAAATATATGAGCTAAGGGACACCAGAAATACTGAGTGATGGAATTCAGGTTAGGGCTACTGTGCTGGATTTCAACAGAGATCCAGAGTCCTGTGATCAACATACTGCTCACTTACATCACATATAGGATGATGTGGACAATATGCCTGCAATTTAAGAGTAGCATGATGGAGAATAATTAGCAGTAATAAATGTATTTGTCATACTAAACCTCTATCCCTTTGTTTAAATAAAGATGTTTTGTTAAGAATCAAGCACATACATGCAGAACTGTGCTTAAAATTTTTGAACTCTGATTTCCAAGTGTATGCCAGATAAACTTTAAGTGATCTGTCCTAGGAATGCTTCCTGTGGCTTCCAACACACAGACTGAAGTCTAAAACATTTAGTTGGGTTCTGGCCTTACTGTGTAATTACTATTATATCAAAGTTGGTAAACAATAAGCATATTCTGTTTCAGGGGAAAAAACCCAAAGTAAATGACAGTATTTGTCACTTCTTCCCCCCTTGTTGACACAGTGCTGGCCTTGGGAAGGGAGATGGGATTTTTATGATGCAGTTCTATGTCTCCTTGTATTTCTTTGCAGGATTTCTGTTTGGAATGCCTTAGGAAAGATGCCATTGTTGAAATGAGACTGTTTGGTGGACTGACATAATTAGAACTGCTTGACCTGATTCTGTTTTATGGTCGGGCTCTCATATACTGCTCTGTTAGAATAAATATTTGTTCATTTGCTTTAAGGCTCCTTTACATGGCTGCAGCAGCGCCTGTTTATATACCCATATTAGTATAAATACAAATTAGGCCCATAAGTTTGCACAGCTGTAATGACTGGAATTTAGTAAATTAAATAGTGCCAACACTGTTAATTGTATGGGAGTGAGCAGCAAGACACATGTAAAGCGGTTGTAGCCAGCAGCAGGGCAGATCTACCCCTTAGCTGTCACTTGTTGGAATAGAATTGTTCTTGGGGTTTGTGGGTTTGGGCTTTTTTTTTTCCTTTTTTCTTGGGGGTGTGTGTGTGTGAGTGAATTTCCTGTTTGATTTCTGTAATTGCCCACGAGCTTGCTTGCCTGACTCTTCACCATCACGCTTCAGAAGTACATCCACGTGTCCTGCAGCGTGGTGTTTTGGTCCCATGAAAAGACGTTGTGTAGGACCAGGCTCGTAGGGCAAAGGCTGATAGAAGGGTTCAGCCAGGCTGTCTGCTCCCCTGCCTGGATGGGAGCTGGCACTGGGCAGGAACAGCCTGAACTGGGCTTTGGGTCCTCATGTAAGATGCCCAAATTCCATCCTGAGCACCAGCCAGACTTACCACTAGCTACTATAGCACAAAGACACGTTGTAAAGTGATCTAAGGAAAATGTCATTTAAATCAGCCTGAGATCTTCCTATTTCTGAGTCATCTAACTCTGAATATGCTATAGCTTGAGTAGGTGTTACTGTGAGCAATAAGGAGAGATCTGACTGAAAGAAAGAAGGTGACTGAGAGGAGAGTCCAAAAAAACAGCTGGCAGGGAAATAAAGAATAATAAAAAATTTCTCAATCATTGTTTGTTTTGGAAAGATCATGCTTTAAGCACATGGAAATACTTTACACATTTGAGAAGTGCTGACTTCCTACATGCCTTGTGAAGGAACAGCAAATCATTCATATAATGTAAACACATTTATAGATTGTTCCAATGTAACTTTTTTTCAGGGCTGCTGTTCTTTTTTTTAACAAGATACAATTCAGTGTGTATATGCTCTTTTGATGCTGTGCTTTGGCTGAGGGTTGCAAACATCGTAAATGTAAAATATTAGAGTTTGTGCTAAATGAGCAGTGCAAAGTTATTGAACCGCATTTTTTAACTCAGAAAGCTGTTAAATGGTGCTGCTTGATGCACTGTTTAAAAGTAAACATACCAGAAAGAAGTGCTGGGGTGAAACAGAAATAAATAGCTTGTCTAAAAGTGGGAGTATAAGCGGTCTCGTTATGTCTTGATAGAGATGATGTAAAAAAAAAAATCTGAGAGCGGACAAAGTTCCTCTGTGAGAGTGGAATTTGAAGTCCAGGAAGAAAAATGAACAAAATGAGAAGCTTTGGTGCCAAAGCTGCAGTGGGTATTTGTGGAAGGGTGTAATCATAGTGCTGGGAAGGGGTCTCGAGAGGTCGGGGGCACTTCATGGCAGGTACCTGCCTAACCCCTTCTTCCAGCCCTCCAGAGATGGAGACTCCCCAGTCTCCTGGGCAGCCCCTGGTAGCACTGCTCTTGCTTTTACATTTTAGGGGGAACTCGGTAGCTGTCTGTTTCTCGTCCCAGTGCAAGTTCATGTTCTGTCTGGGTACATGCTATAAGCAGGAACTTTTATGTACTTGAAGATGGCAATGTAAAGAGGACTTCACAGAATTAAATATTTTTAGAATTTAGAACTTGAAGTAACAAGGTGTCTGAACTATTATTTTTTTTTAATGAAACAGTGATTTCCTCTACAGAGGAAAATTCTTTGAGAGCAGTAAGAACATTTAAGGAATTGTAAGATCAATGAAGGATTTGAAGACATTTAGGTGAGCTAAAGTCATAAACTTGTATGTGTACACAGAAGAATGTGTGATCTTCCTGCCGTGACCCCTTTTTCTTAGCGCTTGTCTGCATTCACGAGCCCTACCTGTTTCCTTCTAATCCTTTCTTCTGTTGCTGCTGATCAAAGTAGCTTTGTGTCATTCCTTAGTCTTTGTTGTTTACCTGGCAGAGGGCTGGTGACCTGGAATGGCAGAGCTGGGCTAATGGCTTCACGGATTCCTCTGAGTCAGCCGTCAGTTGGGTTGTGTCTGTTTGCTTTTCAGAGGCTTTCCTATTAGACGTGTATGTGCACTTATCCCATAGACTAATTTTCTTCCTGGTTATTTCATTTCTCAACGCACTAGAGTCTGTTTGCCAATGTGCACTCTCCCATGTGCCTGTATTTTCTTCCTTGCCTGTCCTCAGGGCCTCCTTCAGACAAATTTGGCTGAAATACAGCCTTGCCTCTGGCTTTACTGAAAATCTTCCTGGACTTCAAAAGTCCTGCAAGGGGAGCCAAGAGAAGGACAAGAGGGATGGCCACAGTGGAAGAACCGTGGCTGGAAAGTTGGTATCAAGTACCAGCAGTACAAGTGGTGTCATGGTGGAACGAGGGGCTGTAGGGATGTGGAAGGACAAGAGGTGAGATCGATGGGGCAGGAGGTGGGGACGTGGATGTTGAAATGCTTTGGTGAGAATGTGGGTGGACATGGGGCCATCAGTCTGAGGTGGGCAGTTTTGAAGCAGGGTTTGGCAGTGAGTGGCACTGGGGAGTTTATAGGAAGAAGGGCTGAGGGCTTCTGCATGGATTGGGAATTATAGGAGAGCTCTGAGACAGAAGGATTTGGGGAATTGAGTGTTCTGGTACTCATCTGCCTGGATCTGTTCCTGTGTAAAACCTCTGCTCTCTGGGGGCAGGAGGGGATGGTGTGTGTGTGCACTTGGGTGGTTTCAAACATAGCACCCTGACCACTTGTTAAGGAGGGTTCTGCCTGTGGGCAGGGATGTACAGACAGGGCTTGTGTTTCCCATAGCATCTTCTGGGTTGCATTAATCTCTGTTATGAGATACGCCAGCCTTACTGATTAATTCCCTACAAGGAAAAAAAAATCTTCAGTGTGTTGACTGAGGTCATGCTGTGTGTGTACCTACCACCTTTCCTCACCTTAACTTGTGTGTAAGTGAGCACAGCAGATAAATGACTGTTTGCTACGGGAGCTTAGAGCACTTTGCTTTTTTTTAAAGCTTGAAAGTCCATTTGTAAATTAAAAATACATTTCAAATCAAAGATGTATGGCAAAGGAGCTGTTGGGAGCTTTAGTTTTCAATAGTACTCATCCAAGATGCACTTGTTTTGTGCTGGCATTCTTGCAGCAAAGATGTTTTGGATCAGAGAGACAGTGTTCTGTACCAAGGAGTCTTCAGAAGTAATTTTCCTCAAGAATGTTTGTTCAGGTGCAGAGGGTGGGAGAAAGAAATATTGTTTTAGGCAATTGGTGTTGGACATCAAAAGGTGAATTTCCCCAAATATCTTCAATCTGGACCCGGTGTGTCAGGCAAGGTGTTGCTGGAAAGGAATACTGACAGCATTGGCTACTAATGAAAGAGAAACTACGCTCCTGAACAAGTGCTCTGGTTTCTGAAAGTCTGGCTTATCTTTATTCCTCTTATTTTTAATTTGGTTTTAAAGAAGAAAAACCTGGATGATGAAGTATATCAAAGTGGAGAATTGACTCTTTTATTGTTCTGCTTTGCCTCAACATACTTACCACACGGGTAACTCTTGTATTTTGGGGAAATGTGAGGCTCAGACATAGTTTATGAGTTATAGCTCAGCAGAATGTGTGGCAGAGCAGTCAAATCCTCTGCCTGCCTTCTGCAGAGCAGGTAGTGGTATGGTAATAGGTTGTGTTTTATGCAGGCTCTTTTTTAAAAATATAAAATATGTAAGTATATTATGACTACAAAGAAACCTGCTTTGACTCACTCAGACAAATGTGTGTAGTGGAATGGGCAGGAAATGGAGGGACAGAGAGCACATGTGGAACCATCTATCTAAATTAGCTGGATGGGGGCCAGGAAACTGGAACTCGCAATATTTGCGATGATTAGTAGCAAATGAAATGATGGGTTTGGGTAAGAATTCTTGTAGTATTCTGGGATGCTGAGGTAGATCCTGCAGGAGACAGACGGCACGTTCAAAAGGTGCACGTGGACTCGGAAGGCAGAGGAAAGGTAAGTAGGTTGGAGGGAGGAACAATTTAAAACGGAGGGCTGTGCACAGAAGGAAGGCAGCATATATTTATAGGTCTGAGGCCTGTTCTCCTGTTTCATCTCTTGAAAGAGAGGCATAAATAAATAGAGCACTGCTCTCTTCTCCAAAGCATAGAAAGAGAATCAGAGAAATGTGATCCTCTGCAAGAACTGTCAGAGGCAGTGCTCCAGTAAACAGGAGCTGCTGGTCTGTGCTGCGTAGACTTGTTGACAGATCTAAGAGGATGGATGTAGGCATCTGATCCTTGCCATCCTAGGCAGCCTTTGGCACCTGGGCTTCAGGTCTGCCAGTGTTTGTGTACCTGTGGCACGTGTACGTGGCTAGCATTAAAAAGAAAAGCCACGTGCATCCAAGACTCTATATAAAGATGTTCAGCCTATAGCACTTGCCTCTGCAATGGGCACTCTGAGTTCAGACAGTTTGAATAATTGACTGGTAAACATTTGAAGAATTTCCTGCCTTTCCATGAAGGTGGCAGTTTCTGGAAGAGCTTGATGGCAGAGACAGTGGGAGAAGCAGTGGTTTTATCTCTCCACTTGTGTTTGGAGTGTGATTTGAGACAGAACATGACGACAACTTCAGAAAAGGGGTAACCTGTGAAGCTTTATTGTTGTTTTTTTTCCACAGCCACACACGAACTCTAATATGGATAGAGGTGGGTGGCTTCAGTGTTGTCTAGCTTGAGAGGGGAGATCTTGAACATCTAGATCCTGGTACTTGAAGTCTGTTTGTGCTATCTTGGCCACAACTGAACACCAAGGATTCCCCCTTGGTGGTTGTTTCCAGTAAAACATCTTTAGGGTTGTTGTAGGGGAGGAAGAGGTCCTGGCTTGAGAGCAGATGAGAGGATGTGGAGGGGATGGCGATGGGAACTTCATGCTTCCTTCATCTTCACCCATTCAGGCTTCACATATCTTAATCTGCCTCTTCATGGGATGATGTCTTAGGTTGAATTCCAGTTTTACCTTATATAGGATCCGAAGCCTAGACAGGATTAGGCCAAAAGTTCTCAATGCAAACAGTTCTAAAATTTATTTGGAGTAAGGGGTAACTTCCACACCCTGCACCAAACCCTCAAAAAGTCCCCCACCAAAACCTTAAGGTGTAGTTTATGCTAAAGCTTGGTGCTGTATCAGTTCAGTCTCGATAGTGTTGTGTACAGCATCTGCTTTATGCTAGCTTTCAACTTTGGTTTGTGTCTGGTTAGTCGATAGAATTTGAATTACAAAATGAAACAGATATGTCACTTTACAGTAACAGAAATATCCCTGAAGAGATTGTACTCATTTAACTATTGGTTGCTTTTAAAATCTGTGAAATAAAATTCGTAGCTGAAGTGCCAGGTATAATTTTGGTATCAAGTCTGTTTATTGCCTATTTGAAAACCTTTGTGTGTGTGACTTGGGTTTTTTTTAAGAAAAGGACCCTGAACAAACCAGTGGTGGCATCTGGATTTTGTTTGTCATGAAGTACAAAATATAAATGTGGCTGCACTTTTAATTAATTTTCATTTAGATTATTTCTGAAGAGGACAATTGCACAGCAACTGCAGGTTTTTGAAATGTGAAGTTTATTTTGTAGGAAGAACCCCTCTTTAGAACTCGGGATACTTTGTTATTGCAAATCCAGCATTGCATGTTCATGCTGGTTTACTGTCTGTTACCTGCAGCCCATCTCCCTGGTAGCGTCACGCTTAGAATCGAAGGAGTGGGCTGTGCTGGAGGGAGCAGAGAAGGACCTATTGGTGGGAAGTGAATTTAGATGGTAAAACCCACTGGTGCATATTCAGTTTTATACCTCCACCACAGCTCTGGAGCTGTGACAGTGCCGCATGGACCTGGGAAAGGTGGGAAGAGTGTGTATGTTCTTTCTTTTTCATATGGAGAATGTTCTGCTATTGTACATTCTGTTGTTTTTTATTTTGCTGGCAGAAGAGGAGGAGGAGGAAAGCTTAAGAATGGCCAGCTGAGACTTTTAGGAAGGGGAGAGAGAACCCATACCTGACATCGCCTGTGGGTGATGGGGCGAGACACACACAGCAGTTCTTTATTTTTGCAGTCAGAGGTATGTGTGTGTGCATTGTCAATTGTCCGTGACAGCTGATGTGGGGGGAGGGAGCTTCTTAGGGGAGTTCAGAGATTTGGATCAGGGAATATCTGCTTCAATCCACACGCTTCCTTTCCGGTTAATACCAAGCGACTATCAGATAAAGCCAGTTTGAACATGAATTTTGGCCTGGAGTGTCAATGCAACTTTATTTGGCTGGTTTTTGTTTTGGTTTCCCCCACCTTCCCTACCAGGACACAGTTGCTTGAAAGATCAATTAGAAAACCCAAAGGAATGTGAATAATGTGAGTGGCAGGGTTACTACTTTGAATTTATAAAATCTGTCCCTTTCACAATTCTTCTATGCTTTTATATTTTTGAATTAATCTTGATTTTTAAAATTATTTATATTAGGGCATGCAAAGTATTAAGCTAAGTCCATGGAAAATAACTTTGCAAGTACTTTCTTACCCTTCTGAAATGTAATTAAAAACCTGCAAACTTTGTCATTCATCATTTTACCATAGGAGTGTGTTCCTTACAGAGACAGTCTAATATCCTGCAGCGACTTCGTGGCATTACAAAAATAATTAATGGACCCTTTTAGGGCAATGTGTGTTGCTACAATGTGGAATAATACTTCAGTGTTGTAAGTGAATGATGTGCTAGGAAACACTAATCCCTCGTGTATAGTAACAGGAAGTATGAATATTACTTATTAATAATAACATAAAACACCTTAGCACACGTGCTTTTTTTTTCTGGGCATGACTACCTCTTCGTAAAGAACAGTGAATTTTCATTACAGAAAATTGGTGAGAAGCAAGAGTGATTTGTGTAATTAAGAAGATCTGTTTATTTAAAAGCCTTCAGAAGTTGTAAAAGATGCAACTTGGCTGTATGTGAGGGATGAATGTTGTGCAATAATGCCCCTTCATTCCCCTTTCATAATAAATCTCCGCAGAGTATTCATCTGAAGGGCTGGATGCCAAAAAGAACAGGTTCAACTTGTCTGTGAGGATTTACACCACAGTAAAATGCACAACTGCTTTTGTAGAGGTCATTGTGAAGGTCACGGAGCCAGTATGTGCTGCTGAATGAGAGCAGCCTGTAACAATGGTGTGAGAGGTTGGGCTGGGTGAAATCCATATTTAAAACCTCATATGAAATGTAGCAATAAGCTGGAATCGTTAAAACACATGACTTCAAAGTGTGTGTGCTGTTTTGCAAGACATGAATAGTCTCTTTTCCAGAAGTTTGCATCTCGTACCCTGTGCTGAATGTAGCTCCCAGGTCAAAATGCAGGAGTGTTCTTGATTCCTGGCAATTAACATTGCAAGAACTTAGTAGCTCTAATTTGTAGACACACTCTGAAGCCATTAACAATTGCCTTGCTGTCCAGTTTTTTTAAAAAAAACTTAATTGACATTGAAGCAGATTTAATTACCTGAAATTCAGAACACCTTTTTATACAGATATGGTCTGAGTTTGACCACGGTGTCACTATGTCTTTAAATAAAAGATGATGATCATTTCAAATGGCAACCAGCCAGTGGTGGGGTTTAGTGCAGAGATTAATTAGTAAACTTTGGAATGCGCTACAGCAAATGCAGCTGATTGGCAATAGCATGTGGAGCAGCAACTGGTGGAAAGCTAGTGCTGCTGAGCTGCAGAGGTATTTCCAAAAAGACTTAAGTGCTGTGATGTGCTACGCTTTAAATGGCAGTGTGCTGATTGCATCAAACCACCCGGTTTGTATTTATGCTCTTCAGTAAATGCACAGATTAAGAAATCTGCTGTTCATCTGGAAAGCAAGCAAGTTGTTTCAATGAGATTGGGTGCATCAATAAATAGTGATGCTCTGAACATCAGTTTAGATAGGAATTTGGTTTGTCTGCAACATGTTTTGCAATTTTTTTTTTTTTTTTTAGCTAGGAAGACAAATGTCAAATGCTGAGAGATGAATTATTCAGAAAAGACACTGAGTAAATGTGGTGAATTCAGTGGCTATTGCTTTAAGCCATTTCTTAGAGTTCTGGTCTACTTTTTCAGATTGTGTGGATTACCAAGTACATGTGTCTGCATGATTTATGATTGCTTACTGTCTTCCCTTTAAAGGTTTAAATGCAAGATTAGAGAAATTTGAAAACTTTTTCTGTAAAGTAGCTTTCTAATGATGCTCAATCGATTTGGTATGAGTAATGGACCCTGTTACCTGTAGTCCCCAGTGGCACTATTTTCTCAATTTCTGTAGGCCATGGGATTGGGGCCCAGATAATAAAATCAGGATAATTTATGTAAGAAATAACTACTCTTGAGAGAGTACTTGGAAGCCTGTAGTCTTCTTAAAATCTCTCTTCTTATTACTGTAGTAATCTCTTGATGCTCCCCTCGAGTTAGAGAGGCACGATCAGCCATAGGAAAACTCACACTGATACTGGTAGGTGTTTGCTTCAGAAGTGGCCGGGGAAATTCACCCTACTATAGGTATCCTGGGTATGGAGCTGGTTAATGATATTATTGAAACAGTTGTATTAAAATTTTTGATCTAAAACTGGCAGAGGTGCTTGATATCATAAGATATGGATCATCTTGGCTTTGACCCAGAAAGCCCTGGAGCATGTGCTTTCAAATTAAGCAAGCGTGCTTAACTCTCAGCTTGGTTACTTTGCCCTTGTTGCATTTTGGTCCCTAAGGGCCATCAATGTATCATCAATGCATATCTGTAGACCAGGCAAATGCTGGTGTTTAATACCTGGTTGTGAGCTGCTTGACTCCTGAGCCATAGGATAGGTCTACAGAGGGACAAGGAGCAGAGACCAGAGTCGTTGGGGTGCTGGTTGTTTCTCTGGAGACCTGTTCCTGCAAGCCTCAGCTTCCTAGACCGTTGTGTTTATTGTCATAGGTAATTGCAGGGAAGTGGATGGGCTCAGTTTACGCCATCAGGTTTAGGCTTGCTTGGCTTTGTTGGGCTGGACTTGTAGGCCACAATCCAGACAAAGTAATCAGTATGTGACTGTACTGTTGGCTTTGTAAGGCTCTTTGTGTGCTTAAAGCTGGGGGTTTTCTCAGCTGAATCAGTGTTGCTGAATCTGGGTCTAAGCCCCAAGTAAGCGTATGGTAAAATTTCCTGATAAGAAATAGATTCGTTAGTTTGACTTGACTTGACTTTCAGTGTATCCTGTGTGTAAATCTGCATGGGATTTGGGCTCTACAGGGGCTTGCAAAGTGTTCAATTATACTGTTTAACTCGTGGCTTTGATTATTTGTGTGTGTGTGTGTGTGTGTGTGTAGATACACACAGAAACACCCGTGTGCACACAAAAAGCATCTCATTTAAACACACGGCGTTTTAGCCCAGAAATATGCTCCCTAATTACTGAGACTTGGTTATTTTTCTAAAACTAAATCTGCCGTGTGTATGTACAATATACCCATCCAAGTACATTCCAAAGCATTATGAATAATTAAAAGCAAACTGTAGCCCTTGACAGAAACAAATGCATGTTCGTTCAGCGATGCATTATCCCGGCTGGGCTGCTTTTTTGCCATGACTCAACTGCTTGTGTGAATTACAGGGAGCTCTTTGTAGCACTTGAGGGTTGCCTTTCAGTATTGGTCTAAACATAAAATGTAAAAGATTCAAAAAAATCTGAATTTCCTTGTTTCGATAGCAGCAGTCACTGCAACTCCCTGCTTTTGCCAGTGCCCTGGAGCAGACCGACATACTGCTGGAGTGGCTGGGCTGATTTTGTAAGGTGAGCTGCTTTCAGGCTCTGCTGGGGTTTTTTTCCTTGTAGGTCTCTTAGACACGCTGGCTATCGACACTCAGTGCTTGCAATGAAGATTTCAGCCAACACAGCAACGGCTGTGAGAAGGAGTCAGGGCAGGGAAAAGCTGATGCAGTGTTGGGTTTTAACTGTGACCCAGGATTTAATGTGGAACCAAAGGAGAAAACATGTTTTTCTCACTATGTTACTAGTTGATAGAAGTTTATTTATATCCAGAGTTAGGGCAAAGTTATTTAGGCTGCTAGTGATTTACATGCCTTGGTTGGTTGGTAACACATTTAGATATGCCACCATTAAATGAAAATGGATTTTTCCTGAGAGTTATATATTTTACCTTAATTTTATTTTTCTTATTGAATCTTGGATAGTTCAAAATCCCCAAAAAACTCACCCTGGCTTACTAAGCCAAATGTGCTGTGAAAGCTTCTTGAACAGCTTGCCTTGGCACGACAAAATGAATGTGATTATAGTTCAGCAATGGTGGGCGGGGGAAATACCCCTCCAAACTGTCAGCGCTTGGGAAAGGAAACACAAAACCTATTATTATTCATATGTACTCTAGAGTTTCTGATTTGCTCCCACTGACTCGAGTGATGCAGTATCAGTTACTCCGATGCCTGTAGCGACGGGTTTGTGTTTCACGTAGTGTAGTGGAACGTCGGTGCAGATGCACGGTAGCCCCGTGTTGCTGGATGGATGGCTTCCAGGTAGATGGAGACTTGGGCTGACTGACTTAGGAGACAATTCTCCGTGGTCAGCCAAAACTCAGCTCTTGCTGGTGAGTCTAGAAGTGTATGCGCGTGCTGAGTCAGTCTCTTGTTATACCTGTATGATTGTACCACTGATTAGACTCGAAAGGCTTGGCAAATCCTATTTGTGTGGGAAGCTGGAGTGCAAAAACTTGCCTAATTTACTTTATTTAAATCGATATAATCCTGCTTAAGGCCTTTTTGGAAAGCACATCTAAGCGAGCGGCGTTTTAAGCTAACGCGGCGTCTCTCGTGTTCACAATAAAAGCTGGTTTCATGTGCAAAGGGTGTGCTTATCGTTACCTGACACAAACTTCTGCCGTATTCAACGTGGAAGGGCTCAGGTCTCCTGCTTGCACGCATCGCCTTTTGTGAAATTTGTACTTAAAAAGATTTAATATCTTCAGGTTTGCTTTATGATCAGCAGTCCTTTTGAACTGGCAAAGAAGAAAGTGTGGATAACTTCAAATACCCATTTGAAGTCTGATTCTAAGGAATGCCTGTGTTGGTTTTCACCTTATAACGTGAAGTTTGATCTCTATCTGCAAACTGCAGTATTCTAGCGGAAATGTAAACACGGCCTGAACTTTTTTTAGATCCCTTTAAAACATGCTCTGTCTCTTAAAGACAGGGGCTTTATTCCAGAGACACTGGATATTCAAACCATGGAAACACATCTCTGTTCCTAAGGGCCCCGATGCAGAACCCGATCTTGAATCGGCGAAGCTCACGTGTGTGTGCTTTTGCTCAGGAGACACCGCTCTGCGGCAGCTTAGGCTTGAAGGGCAAGAGATGGGAGCTGACTGAGGTGATTTGGAGTTTTATATAAGCACACAAAGCTGCAAGTTGTCTTGTTGTGTTTGGTTTTGAAAAGCTCCTATTAACTGCTTTGACATCTCACTCTTATTCTTGAACATCTGCTTTAGATTGTTTGCCATAAAAGTGTAAGAATTAATCTTGCCCTCGTTTTTGTTATTGCTACCAGAAACCAAACTATTTTTATGACTTCTTATATAGGGATTTTGACTCTGAACTATTTTCAGAGTTGAGGAGAAAATGAGTTTTTTTTTCTTCTCCCTTATGCTCTCCCCAGCTTACAGGTAAAGTTAATCGAATTATAACTTTGAAGTGCACAGAGATGTGAGGCATGGCCTGTTGAACTGCGTAGTAAACTCTGCTTTGCTTTATTTGTCTCAATATTATGAGGTTTAGATGAATTCAAATGATCAGCTCACTTCAGTTTGTTTCTCAGAGCAGCAGCAGCTGCCCCAAGCCAGTGTTGAGACATTTGCATCAGCTGTGACCTTAGAACATATTTAACTGTATGGAAATAATAGAGGAAAGTCAGAGAAATTAAAACTTCCTATATGTTTCATCCTTTTGATTAACAAATGTTCTTAATGCTTGTTCTTGGGACTTCCTTTTTCTTGGGTTACAGCTCGTTGGCGTTGTTTCCCAAGAAGCCGTAAGGAGCTGTGGCATGCGATGTGAGCCCTGATGGCCAGCACGCTGCATTTGAGTCATTCCTTTCCCTGTGCTGCATATTACTAAATTTCAGGGTGTTCAGCCAGTAGTTATGTTGGAGCATATAGTAATCTTCCTTTCTACAATGGAAGTGTTGTTTTTAAGGCAAAACTTGTCGTCTTATAAGCCTATAGCAGGAAATACTCCGGCAGCCTCTCTTAACGTGCTGGAAATGTGATGTTTGTGCTGCAGTTGCTTTCACAGCAGTCTCCTCTTTCAGAATCTGTGGTGACACTTGGCTTTTTTTTTTTTATTATTATTTGAGTACAAGTGTTTTAGCAAAAGGGTTCACAAAGGAGCTGGTGAACAAGATAAATCAGATGAGGGTTCTCTATTTTATAAATAGATAACTGGGATTTTTCTAGGACTCAGTAAAATTACCTTGTGATTCTATCACTGCTTTGCAGCTTCTGTTTTCTCTAAATGATATTGTAGATTTTTAAATTTTTTTATTCTTTGTTGGTTTTTTTTAATGGCAGAAACCATTCCTTTTTCTTTGCACTAAAGATACCTTAGGTGTTTCTGGTTATTGTGCTTCAAGGTGCTACAAAGCCATAGCCACTGAAAACAGAGTAATGCAATAGGCTATGGTACTTCTTGGGTATGTGGATGGACTTTCTGCAACACTCTCAGGATCAGCCAGGGCTTACAAATAGACTTTCTGAGTCTGAAGTTCTGTGAATCCAAAGTGCTGCTAAAATCCAAGTGTCATTGCACTTTGAAAGCTGTCATGGGTTTAAGCATCGTTTTGATACAGCCATTTAAAACGTAGATGGAGACTTGCTTGCAAAGAAGCTAAACCTATCTAGAAGGACAAGAGAGTATCTTCTGTGTAGATTAAAAATACAGTTTGTTCAGCCCCAGGGAGGGTTTTTTTGTTTAGTTAGACAAAATGAACATGCATCTTCAAAGTGGTGCTATTAGCTGTGTGTTACATTAGCAGTGTGGCTCTTCCTGTCCCCAGAATAATCAGCTAACATCTATGTATGTGCTCTGCAGGCAAACGAGGGAAAAAAGCTTAGAAATAAACTACTTTTCAGCTTTCATTTTTTTTTCTGCAAATGAATTCCACAAATACTGTGAAGACACATCAGGTACTGCTAATGCCTGATGATGCTCTCTGCATTTTTCTACTTTAAGCTTCACTTGTCTCCTAAATTTCTCCTTTTTATCTTTTTGCCTGTTTCTAATAATTCTCTCTGGTGTTCTATCTTTCTGTTTTCCCTATGCTATTCTTGCTTTTCTTTTCATCTGCCTTTATTGTCCTTTTCCTATTTTATTCTTCTTTTTCTGTCCTCATTGCAATAAAAAAACTTCCCCTGCTTTCTTTTGCCAGTTATCAACCTTTAGCAGTCTCCCCCTTAAAATCTAGCTATTCAAGGAATCTCACTTTATTTCTTCTCTTTATCAGGCAGACATAAGCCATGCTCAGTGTGGTGCTCTGCATCTTTATCAACATTTATCTGGGTCTAGGCTGTATGCTCAGTGAAACTGGGAATGTGTCTCTGATTTTCACACACGCGCACGCAGAGTTTCTCATCTCCTACAGACTTGAGGTCAGCTTTCTGTTCAGTTTTGTTATTATAAGCAGTCTTTCTTTTTAAATCACCCATCAGGCTCTACATTCCTTAAAAACAATATTGTATAGCTGTGGCTGGATGGTGGGGAGCTGCTTTAGAGGATCCGAAGAAAGAGCAGATAGGGGAGTACAATGATGCACAGTTCTTCACGAGCTTCTTTTCTACTAATAAAGCAGCTAATTTTTCCAGGTTCCACTGTTCTCCAGGAAATCCTACATGATTTTCTTGCACAGCTTTACTGCAACAAAACAGGAACAAAATAGGAACACTGGTAGATTCAGCTGTACCAAGAACCAAACAGTTGTTGCTGGTCCCTGAATGATGCGCAGCTACTGCTGTGCTCTGACCTCCACTGATTTGTACTTTACATCCCTTGAAAAATTAGGCCCTTAATGTAGGTATTTAAAACAATATTATATCAAAGCCTTTAATCCTGTAATAAGGCTGGCTACTGCAGACCTTGTGCTTTGTTGATAGCCAAATCAAAATGATCGAGGCTCCAGAAGTCTGATGGTAGATATGCAGTAAAAGTTTGCTTAATTCTGCTTAATGCTGTATTGGTAACACAGTGCACTGGAAATTGGCATAATAAACTGACAGAACATTGACTTTGAGTCACCTGTGGTGAAAATTTGTCTCTGAAAACTGAGCTTGTGGTTGTACCCTGGTAAGGGCTGTGTAAAGCACAGTGAAAGCCATGGTAGGAAAAGGAATGTGTTGAGCTGATGTTTGCAAATTCAGTTGGCACTCCCAGGATGTCTGAGTACCATGCAGTGGCCAGTTCATGGCATGGCTCGGCTCTTTGGTTGAGCTGAAAGTGTCCAAATAGATATCACATACAGGGCAGAGCTCCTGGGAGCCAGAGCAAAAGGTACAGGGCCAGCTGAACTTCTGCAAACAGCCAGGTGGATGGTACAAAAGCGAGTAAGCGCTTAGGAACTGAGACCAAGTTGGGAGCAAGATTGAGAAAGAAGTGCTGAAAACCAGAAGGGTGATCTGTGTGCTTATTAGTTACATGAAAATGCTGCTGTGTTTTAATCCTTCATTTCCAAACCCGGTGCTGTCTGGTGTACCGGGCTGTCCTTTGAACAGCGCTGGAGATTTTGAGGAAAGCTTGGGAGCTCGTGCCAGAACTCTGGAGTCTCTGCTGAAAATGAGCAAGTGACTCATGGCAGCAAACATCCAGACTATCCCCTGAATCCTAACTGGGCTCCAGCAGCCAGCACCAGAGAGGGCTGTACCGAACAGGCTCTGCGATCCGTTGGTGTGAAGAAAGGGCACCAGGCTTTTCTGTGGAGAGAGCAGTCGCTGAACCCTGGTGCTGGCGCTGACCCAGAAGAATTGTTGTTTCGGTGTGTTAGATGGACACAGACTTTCTTCAGAGAGATTAGAGAAAGGGGCTTTTTGGCAGGAGCTTAAAGAAAAGTCTGGTCAGGTAATTACTTATGTCAGAAAGTTGTAAAGGAAAATTTTGGAGGCAAGTAGAACGTGAGCCTGTGTTTGCTCCGTGATTAATTTCCTAGGTAGCTGTTTGCATGCAACAACTCACATATATGTGACTGTTAATAGCTGCTTTGGTGCTCTTGCTGTATTGCTGCCATTCCTAAAGCATATCTCATGAATCTATTTTGACATTCAGAAAGCAAACCAAGTTGTTGTGGAGGGGAAAAAAAGTAAATTTACTCCCATTGCCAGTAAGCATCTCAAATTGTGTACCCCAGAGAGAAGAGGGGGAGTGAATCTTGGATCTCTTGTCCTGCTACTTGTGGTCAGATTCTGGTTTTGAGATGAACAGGAAAACCTGAAAACTTATGTTGATTTTGTTGGTTTCTGTCAGATTAGTCCTTCGCTTTCTGTCTCTTTTCTGTCAGCTTTTCAGAGTTAAGTAATTAGATTTATTGTTGGTTTTTAAAAGCAGTTAGTTTCAGATATGTAAATCTTTGGAAAAGCCTCACTGGCATCGGAATTTTAGGCTAAGGAATGGAATTACACATTTTAGTTTGACATTTTTCATGTTTATTTAAAAAAGCTGTGGAAGACAGGGAGGGTAAAGGTTAAAATAATATTAACTGAGACCTCCAAATCTATCAGTTTCATTCTCTTTTTCCTGAGTGTTACTGTAGTCAAAGTAAGTAGTTAATCAGAATCAGAAAGCCGTATTAGCGTTGCTGACATGGATTTGTCAATAGTGAACGGGGAGAGTGGGGACTGAAAGAAAACCTCAAACCCCAGCTTTTGCCTCAGACTGCATTGCTTAAGCTATTTGCATTAATATTGTTCTCTAAGAAATTCTATTAACATGAAATCTTTCCAAAACCTGAATTTTGTTGAGAGCTTAAAAGTAAAATGTTTTCCTGAGACTCCTTATACTGAAAAATTCAAGGAATTTATCGTATTCTACTGTTCACTGGAAAGCAGTCAGATAATTGCACACTCAAATGACAGCGTTTCAGAAGGGGGCTTTGTTACCCTTTCTGCCCCACTGCATACAGTGGCAGCAATGCTCAGGGTGTGCTTCAGCAGCATTGTGCCCTGGCATCCCTCAGGGCTCAGTTTCTTTTCGACTGGCTGTGCGCTCGTTCTGCCAAGGTGGGGATGGCGAAGAGTTAACTAAAACTGCCGCAAACTGACTCAGTGAGATTTAGCACATGAATATGACTATTTCTGTTATCTGAGGTGTGCTGTGTTCTGGCAGTATGATGATAACAGACCTGAGTGAGTTCTTCAGCAGAGGGAAACTAAGAAAGCAAAAAGCTTTGGCTGCATCATCGAGTCCAGCCGCTGCGAGTACAGAAACCTGCTTTGTCTGGACAAGTTTGAATGATGCCGATCTCTGGCTTCTGTCTCTTGCCTGGGGATGTTTTTGTGGCATAGCTGTTCCTCCTCTTTCCCCCACTAGTGCATTTTTGGTGTTGGTCTCTGTTCTCCTCCTCCTTGGCACTCAAGAGATTTCTGAGAAGACTGTCAGTTGTTATTTCTTTCTGCTGCGGCGGGAAGGAGGTGAAGGGAGGCAAAGGGAGCCAGTGTCATTTTGGAGGCGGGGAAAGGGAGAGGCGACAGGATGGGAAGAAGTATGAATGCTGCACCTCAAGCTGGTATTTCTGGACTCTGGGTGCTAAGATACCTCTTTCTGCTAGCAGGCAAATACTGATACACCTGGTATTTGGCAAGAGTTTCCCCCCAAGCCCCTGTGTGAAAGATGCACTGATACACTAGCATTTTGATGCTCTAATAGCTATGACTTTTCCTAAAAGGACATTTATTCAAAATAAGCTCCTTGTAGTTTTTTTTTTCTTAATGCCATGTTGGGTCACAGTCTGAAACATAAATCATCTACTGATTTGTGTCTTAGAATTTAAACTGAGAGATGTCTCAAACAGTATATATGAGGTGGTGAAAAGTAAATCAGCAAGTCTGTCTTCCATGTAGTGCAAAGACGTTATTTAAACTCCCTCTCATAATTTAATCCTGTATTTCTCTCTAAACCCTTACAGTGCATGAATGGAAAGTCAGTCACTCACAAATCCTTTGCCGTGCAATCTTTTACATAAACAAAGTCATAAGGATAAGCAAATGCCTGCCTTCTAATTAGCAGTGTGTTTTGTGGTTCCATACATTCCAAAATGTAATAGACAGCTATGGTGCCTAAAATAATCCCAGAGAAAAAAAACACTTGTGTGCCACAAAGATAGGGGTGGGAGGGAGAGGAGGCAGGAAAGTCTGTTGTCTGTGTTCTTGGAAGACTTTTTCGATCTCCATTTGGATACCGTCAGCTTCTTTTACACAAACATTACAGCATCCGAGGGGAATTAGAAATACTTACCCATGACCACAACGTCAGATCTTAGGTTTGTCAGGCAAAAGCAATGCAAAGGCAGGATCTTGGACCCGCTGCCTTCATTTTGGTTTTAGCATGATGATAAATGCCTCCTAATGCTGGAAAGAGGTGAGCCTGGCTGTCTAGGTGGAATACAGGAAATTTAAAAATCTTACCTCATAGATGTGAAATGGGTTTTGGATCTGTAACAGTGCTGTGCAAGCCCTAAGTAACAGTTGCTGTCTCTTGTGATGTCTCTGAAGTTACACAACAGCTTGCCTTTTATACCAGTCTTCAGTCAAATGGCTAGGGACCACTCAGGTCAGGGACCCAAACCAGAGATGCTGCTGGTCAAATTGCTTTTAACTGAGATAATAGTGGCCAGATTGAGCCTTTTAACTTCAAAAAGAGTTATTGTGAATGTACCATATCACAGCATCAGTGAAAAGAGGAAAGACAAAGCTTTTCACTGGTAAGTTTCCATTGGTTTCCATCTCCACCTTTTTGCACCAGCCTGGGCCATACCCACTCTTGGGACCTCAGTGTGATCTGTGCAGGGCTGAATGAGTTGGACACCGTGAGCTCAGGAGCCTGTGCAGCCTTGCTGCTGTAACTGCACTGTAAGGAGTCAGTGGGTGTGGATACAGCCCACTCACCAAAGCATCTGCAGATCATACTTGAGCCCCTTTCAGGTGAGGATGTATGGTGTAAGTCTTCAGCGTCCATCATCTAGCGCTTCCTCAAGTCAAGGCAGACTAATAGCCAGCTTGTAGGAAAAAGTCTTTACCTAAAGACCAGGCAGCTACAGGACAGGAACTATAGCCACTTGTGGGATTTTTTTCTCCATGCTGCTAAAGCCCATCAGCTACAGTAGTGATTTTGGGAAAGGAAAACAAATGAGCAGTGTCATACAGCTGCACAATCTCCTTGAGGTGCAGATCTGCTGGCTGGATGCAAACCAGTGTAGCTGTTCTGCCATGAAAAAGTATGTACTGGTTCCTGCACTTGTGCCATGGGCTGATATGTTGGTGAGAAAGGTGTAGGAGACAACCAGGGCTTTGTAACTCGATGAACCAGAAATGAGCTGCCAGTATTTAACAGTGAAGATAGTTAACTACTGGAAGAGCTTACCTAGGTTCTGTTCTTTATGATCTGAAATCTTTAGATCAGATGCTTTTTAGAAGATGGTGCTTTGGTTGAACCACCAGTCCTTGGGCTTCGTACAGGAAAACAAAATGTCCTGGTCTGGGCTAGACATGAGGTTAGACCAGCTCAAGCATGGATGGTTTCTGAACACTGCTCCCATTCTGATGATCTGCTCTCTGGGACACCTCAGTGTGGTGTTTTTCCAATACCCTGCCTCACAGAGGAGTCCTGGCATGGGGTCAGTGGCTTCTCCATACACCACTGTACAGCTGGTGTGCTGACCAGTCTCCCCACTGTTCATAGGCAGGTCCGGTCCCTTGCAGCTACTGGTTGACTATGTGAGGGTAAATGGCCATCACGATCTCTTCTGAGGAACCCCACAGATTGAGGGAGACAAACAAAACATTTTCATACTGTCCTCCCAGGAATCCCCAGAGATGGACATCTGTAGCACTGTAAATGGTGGTGGGGAAAGAGGCTTGTGATGACCCCAGCCCTTTTGTAGGGAGCTTTTGTGTGTCTCTTGGCCAACATTAGCAGAAGTCACTCTCATTAAAAAAGTGTTAGGAATGCACCAGTGGCAACTCCACTAGCAGCAAGCAGCTGTTCTGGTGATACCCTCCAGAGATGTGGCTCCTGCAATCTGAGCTGCTCCCTTCTATACTCAAGTAATTTCTCAAAATATTTATCGTGGTTTTGATCTTTGCCTGGAACTGAATTTTTTGTGCCTGGAACAAAATTACTCTGGATTTGGGAAGACTGAGGTTCTTTACTCGTTGGATGAGGGTGTACACATGTAAAAGGTTGATGTCTTTCGCTTTGGTTTGGTTAGAGACAAAGATACTCATAAAATTTAAATCAAAAAGCCTTATTTAAACATTACTCTCTTAGAATGGGTGTAACATGCCCATGTGATTGTAGTTCCAAAATACAATACTTTTAGGAACTTGAGGTTGTCAGTGGAAAACTTCTAGCAATATAGAAAGACCCTGCATTTGTATTTTAAAATACCATGAAGCCACATTAAAGCTGGATTTTTAACCTTTCTTTTTCTAACTTTTTTCTTTTTCTTTTTTCTTTTTCCCTTTGGGTAATACGTGGCTGGCTACTTTTAATGTTGCAGCAGAAGTTTGTGGCCCAGGAATAACAATATGCTAACTATGAAAGTCAGGGTGACTCATGGCTGACTCCAGAACTTTGTTCACCACATTTTGCCTTCAGGGCACTGTCACCGTAACAGTGTTAGCTGAGGTCCTGCCAGGCTCCTGGGTAGGGCAGAAAAAGCCCAGAACTATCAATTCTCATCCCAAACACAGAGCTGTTTTGATGGAAAATTTCAGCTGCTGATATTTCCATAGAGATCAGCCTACATCCATGGAAGTACTTCTCAAGGACTTATATCTTTGGTTTTCTGTGCTATTTTCTGCAACTCTCTAAAAACAAAAATATCCATGCTCCAAATTCAGAAAGGTCACTGTCCTCAACCACAAATTTAATTAACAGTTTTCCCCATCTACTGATAGGTTTTTTTCTTCCCCTCTCTTTAGTTAATTTTAACCCAGTGTCCTACATCAGGAGCCTTTAGTTTCCACTTGAGGGAGTAGATGCTTCTGCGACTGGCCCCAGGGAAGCGAAGCTCAGTAAGCGATCACCACTGGGAACCAGGGCTACACACAGCATTACACCATGGAAAGCTTCCCATCTCCTCTTGCAGACAAAATGTCTACAAAAACAATACTACTGCTCTCCTAAATTCCTGCCTTTTGCAGATGTGAAGCTCAGTTTCTGCAGGGGGAGCCAGGATGTTTTGGGGGAGCTCGGAGTCCTCTGTCCTTTTGCTGCTGCTGCTAATTTTTGTGAGCACCATAGAATACAGTAGAAAATTGAAACTGTGTGAAAGATCAACAAATCAGTGTAGAATGTCACGCAGCAACATCTGTTAACTTTGGCTCTATCTCATAGCCTCCTGACCCCTCCTTTCTAGCCACAAGTCTCCTGTTTTGTGAGTGCTCAGAGTGATAGGGACTGTGGGGGGGCCAGGGGGAATGTCTAGCTGTTTCTCAGTGGTCAGAAGGGCTTGCAAAAGTACCACCTGGAATGAAGGGTTTATGTTTGCGTGCTTCTGTATTTTTAGTTATGAAACAAATGGGAATTTGCTGAATGAATTAATTGTGTTGTGCTGTGAAAGTCTGTCTTGAGAGCCATTATATATGGGAGCTCCCAAAGCCTGCAGAGAGGAATGAAAGCGGCGTCCCTTTCTAATTAGGGCTTTCAGGAAATCATTGATTACAGAATCAAATAGGGTTGCTCAGAGACATTTGTTTGATATTACTTCTGATAAACCAAATTTTTACCTAATAATAATTTTACTGGTGACACTGGAAGCAGCTGCGCTCTGTAACGGTAAGCCTGCCTTCAATAAAACTACCCCCTTTCCTCCTACCTTGTCCAAACAGTTACAGCTAATGAAACATTACTTCTAAACTGTAGATCCCATTAAAAAAACTCAAATAATGAAAAAAAAATGAGCAATATAGTAGGCAATATGTTCTTAATGGGATGGTCTTTGTCAGGACCAAGTTAACGGTGTAAACTTTTGTTTGCATTGCATTTTAAAAAGCCAAAACAAAACCTTGACCTGGCAAGTAGAAATTTGTTTATTTATTTATTTGTTTGTTTGTTTGTTTGTTTGTTTGTTTTACCAGGGTCAGCATATTTCACTAGCTCCCATTCAAAAACTGGAGGAAGCTCTGTATGAGTATCAGCCTCTGCAAGTGGAGACATATGGACCTCAAGTTCCAGAGCTCGAAATGCTGGGAAGGCTGGGGTAAGTAACACGGCGAGTTTTAATTCCCATTTCATGCCTCTCTAGCTGGGACTGTTACCATCTTCACTTTGCCAGCACACAGGGCTTTTATCTTAATTTTTTTTTTTTTAAAGGATCTTAACGAAATATTACACTTCCTGCCCAACCAACATTTTGTTTGGGTGGATAAGCTGAAATTTTTGGTCCTGTAGCCTTTATAGATCTATTGAGAGCTGGACTGGATTGCATTAGTGATTTTTAAGGTTGTCCTTGGCAGTCTCAGTGAAGTAGCTGTTCATTTTCAGTTGCACGGTATTAAAAAATAAATAAATAAAAATCTGGGGCTTAATTTACCCAGCTGTAAGCCAGTAAAAATATTAAAGTTGGGCTGTTTGCCATGGAAAAGGGTAGATTTACTTGTCGACTGCTGTCTACAGTCAAACTGCGTTTGTGAGAAATGAAGCACAGAGCTTAACTTTGTCAAAAATGTAAGGCAGGGGCCGGTCCAGCGGCTTGGCGGCATCGTGGTGTGCAGCCATGTTTGGAAAGGAGTTTGGGACCCTGCTGTGCCTGGGTAATGGAGGCTGGGAAGTCCAAAAGTGACGTGGCAGCTCTCTAGAGACGTGTTCGTAGCTGAAATGCCACCTGAAAAGGTGTAGCTACTGGGATAGCCGGTGTCACCCAACTTGTCATGGCCTCACTTTCAAGGTCACCAGCACTTAACGGTGGCTGGAAAATAATGTGGTGGGAGTGGATGTGCAGACTGGCAAGGCAAGAAAGAGTTTTAGAAAAATAACAGTTTATGTTTGACTCTGCAATATGGGAGAACTGAAGCCACAAAGTGCTGAGAAAAGTTGAGACGCTTTAGCGTGCAGTTTCAGAGACCACTGAAGCCCAAACAGGAATCCTACATAGTTCACTGGCACGGGAGAAATTGTATCTCCTCCAGAAAATTGTAGTGGTAGATAAACCTTTTAATGTCAATAAGCAACCTAATGGTGCTTCAGAAAATTCAGGGCTGTCTGGGATTGAGGTTTTCTGCCTTTGGATTATTTCTCCATCTTTAATTATTTCTCTGTCCTCCTGATGCCTGTAACTTTTATTATCTGTTATCAAACTTCTGAAATCAAATATTAATTAGCAGTTTAAACCTGGGCAGAGCCAGACTCAGCCTTCACCACCTGTTTGGATGAAGCACAGCTGTGAGGGACCTCCAGTTTGGGTGGGCTTTGAGGCCATCTCAGCCCCGAGTCACACCACAAATGAAAACGCTCAGTGGGAGGGAGATGACTTGCACAGGGAGGATTCTCAGTGAATGCTGGTGTCCAGATCTGGCAGGAACCCTGTTCCTATCTCTGTCTATCCCATCTCACTGCCTGTGACACTGGTTGGAAGGCAACCCAATCCCTTGCAAAACAAAACCCTTTAATGTTGCAATGTCTGTGTGCCAGGGTATTTGGAGCAAGGTTTGCAAACACCACTCGCAGTCTTTTCTTGGAGATGAGTCGTTTTACTTCTCTGAGTGTAAACAGCCAGGGCTTTCCAGCGTGGCTCTGGAGGTGATGAAAGAGTTAAGAGCAGCAGGGGTGCTGGGTGGCTGTGGTAGCACCAGGAGGTGGGTGGGTGGGTGGTGCCCATCAGAAGAGTTCTTCTGAGTCCTGAGGCTGTTTGCAATTCCAAAACAAATATATCGATGCTGTAGCTTCCCAGCTGGTACAACTCTAACCCTATTCCATGGGGTGTCTGAAACACCTTAAGCCATGCAGGGCTACTCGTTTATATATTTGTGTTTCTGTGTTTATATGAACTCATGCGCATTTCCTGCTGGTGATGAATGCTTAACTAATGTGCCTGGGTCCCTGCTTTGGGGCTGCTCAGGCAGCTGCGTACAGCTGCCTGGGTGAGGCAGAAGAGCTGGGCACAATGTTAAAGAGTTTTTTACTTTTAATTTGGACTCATATAAGGACAGGTTAAATTAAAAATTAATTTATTTCTTCTTCTTTTTATGTTCTTGTTAATAATTTTGCAGTTTGAACTCTGGCTGTTTATTGCTGCCAAATAGTTCCCTCAAACACGCAGGCTGTTATCATCTAGAATCACTGCAAAGACACTGCCAGCCTGGAGACGTTTGAATTCACTTCTGGTAGTGTGACTTACTGCCTTGATTATTGTTTTCTTTAAAGATACAGTTTATTATCTTTAAAGCACTCAGTAGACCGAGCTTTTTGAATATTCACATCTTAATCTCTTACCATCTGCAAGACTCACTTTAGTTTCAGCATCAGCGTTGCTTTTCTTAGGAAACTGCTGTGATGGAGACAGCTGGCAAGAAGTTTCTTAGCAGATAGCAAGAAAAAGGTTCAATTCTTAAGGGATCATTGAGAACGTTTGTTAGGGGGCTATTTATACATATATATATTAAATTGCTTTTTAACATTACTTATATTATTTGTTCATTAATTTTTTACAAAAAAACTTCACATGCGGTTCAATAAACTTGATTCCACATCCTCCCCATTGCTCTTCTGTATGGATTTTGCATGTTTTGCAAAGAGGAAATCCATGTTCAAACTGTTTTTTAGAAACTTCTTTTCAGTTTTTCTTGGGTCTGTAAATTTATTTCCCCCCTTTGCACTGCAGAAAAGCCTTAACATCTTTATGATGCGTTTTATGCTGTTGTGTTGGATGTCTTAGAATAATGAAGATGTAGATATCTGGGTATTTTTCCCCAACAGAATTGATTGGTGTAATGTGTAGGGCTTTGTCCTTCAGACAGCCCCCAATTTTTCTTTTAATGGCAGAAGATTTTCTGGAAGTAACGAAGTCTAGGTAGTAATCCTGGATTAGGTGGTTTTCTGGGAGCAGTATGTACCACACAAGATTGTAGACCAGATTTAACCTTATGGCAGGGGTCACGAACCTGGGGAGGGACTGTTTATAAGGGCAAGTAGTGACAGGACAAGGGGAAATGGCATTAAGTTGAGGGAGGGGGAATTTAGATGAGATATTGGGAAGAAATTCTTCCCTGGAAGGGCAGTGAGGCCCTGGCACAGGGTGCCCAGAGAAGATGTGGCTGTTCCTGGATCCCTGGCAGGGTTCAAGGCCAGGTTGGATGGGGCTTTGGGGTGCCTGGACTAGTGGAGGGTGTCCCTGCCCATGGCACAGGGTGTGACTAGACGGGCTTTGAGGTCCATTCCAACCCAAAGCAGTCTATGAAGCTTTCCCAGAGCCTCTGATAGAGGTTCTCTTGCCAACCCCTCTGTGGGGTTATGGCAGGAAGTCTCAGTGGCTGAGTCCCCACAGACACAGTCTGAACGTGCCATTTCAGTGATGGTTTGATCTGGGTGGTAAAGGTCACTTGGGGTGTTGAGGCTGGGAAGCCCAGCTCACGCCTGTCTCAGCTATCAGATGGAAATGTGACTTGAAGAGGAGAAGACCTGTATAACAACATCTTCCAAACCTGTGGTGCTGTCCTTGGGGAAAAGTGGGGTCTTGGATAACTGTAACTAATGTAGCTGTCCTGGCAGCTGAGTCTACAGCTCCCTGTTTCTCTGTGATGACTAACAGCCCTGTGTGAGGAGAGAGAGCAAGAGTGCTTGGATGCTCGGGCACTCACTGCCATTACTTCTGGGTTTTCTAAGAGGGTCAAAAAAGCCTGTCTTTTGGCTTTTGTCTGGTTTTTCTTCCTTTTTTTTTCCTTTTTTCTGTTTCAGCTGAGCACACTGAATTTGTATGGTTGGAGGTCTGGATTTTTCTTATTGCAAAACAAACTAGACAAAAAAATATAACAAACTCTGACATGCCAAGTAGTGAAAGACCAAAACAGGATGGGGATGGAAATTAGCTTGTTGTCTTTAAAATGCATGTTTGTTATGCAGTTTTGATTAAAAAAAAAAAAAAAACCCAAACAAAAACAACCCCCCAAAAAACCCCTGAGGATCAAAACAATGTTTGTTTGAGGTCCTGAAAAATGTGAAGACATTCTTGGCATTAATTTTAAGTATGTATGGCTAGCAGAAGCAGCCATACAGCATTCTCACACCAAGTATTTACAGCTGTGGAAGAGCCATACACCAGCTACTTAAAATCTCACTATAAATCAAAAAATCTGCTTATGCGATTAACATTTTGGGTAAAGATGTGTGAACTTCATGTCTCAAAGTTTAGAAGTGTCTCTTGCAATCCAATGTGAATTGTACTCATAACACAGCACCAGTCCTATTCTCACAAAATAAAGGTATTTTACATTTAAGCTGAAAAATTGCTGTTTGCACTCCACTTAAAATCCTCTGGTTTAACAGAGAACTTCTGTGTAGACCTTGTAATCAGGTCGAGCCTGAGCAGCTTAAAATGCAATTATGTTTGCCTGCTTAACTTTGTCTGGAGAGATCCATCCTGAATATATATACACTTGTATATAAAAAAATTCAGTTTGCTCAAAAAAATCTTTGCTTTTCTTTGGGGGGGGGGGAAATGTACCTTCCCTTTGATCTATCAGCTTGTTTTCATGTATAACCATGTTGTTAGGAGCCCTCCAGTGAATTAGTGTTTTGTTTAAATATGCTGCAAATAGTGGTGAGCACTGATGAGGGGAGGTAATCGAGTTGAGGGGAAGTACTGAAGCAAAATCAGAGTGCTTGGGAAGTCTGTATGTACAACAAACACATTTTAGCTCACTGCTAAAACTGGATTGATCCTTTCCCTTTTTTTGGTGTGTTTTTTTTTTTTTTCCTAGCATAGGGCAAGTTAGTCATTTTAAATTTTGAAATTCAGATGAGGAGGTTGGATTTCCTATATGCTCGAGCTTTGTTAGCATTTAATTTTTAACCTTCATTTCAAGTGGAAAATTTCTGCATATTTCTCTGTTGTACAGTGTTGTAGTGTAATTTGAAACACATGTAGAGTTCTGGCACTTAATCTAGAAGTGACTCGGGTAACTTCTTTGCTGTCAATCACAGACTTTCTTTATTTTATTTTATTTAAAATGACTTTTTTATTTCAGTGAAGCAATGGTAAGGATGCTCTCCAAACTGCTTTTAAAGCATAACGGATCTGGTCTTTGGCTGGATCAGTTGTCTGTGTCTGTGTTGGGTTCAAGACAGTGAAACAAGAAAGGATTTTTGAATGTATGACAGGATTGCCAGGCTTAAAAACTCGTAGCAGGTGATTTTTCACATCTGCTCTGTTTGTCATTGGGGTATGTGGATATTTCTTGAATCTTGGAAAAGGAGAAAAGCCACAAACGGGGGGGATTATTTGATCTGCTTTGGCCCATTGATTTTGAACACTGGATTCATTTTGCTCCTTTAAATAGAATATAGTTGCTCAATAAACTCAGTAGTCAGAGGCAAAAGATTGAGTAAAAGCAAGAAAAGCTTGTCTTGCTTTGGAGAACATGTAGAGAGCGTGCTGCACTCTTCCTTGCAGGAATTCTCTTGGCTACTAGGGCATCTGGTCTGAATTTCCCAGTGTCTCCTGTTGCAGGGCCTGATCCTCACTGGGAAGATTTGTTGGCTGCGATGAGTTTTGAGTCGGGCACCTAATGAGTGAGAACTGGCGGGTAAGAAGTGACGATTGCTTTAGAGACACAGCTCCATTTGCATACAGAGTACTAATTTGTTCTTTTTATCATGAATAATTGCACACAAAACCTATGAGTGACAGCAGAAGTACTGTGTGGATATGCTTCTTTTGGAACAGTGGATATGGCCAAGTGCCATCTTGTTCAAGAAAGGATGGAAAAAGGTAACAGAACTGGGTGTAAACTAGTTTAATTTGGTTTGAGGCAGAAACTGCCTTGTGTTCCTTTAGCATCCTACAGAAATCCTACAGCTTTCATCACAGGACTTCGGAAGGATGCAAATTTAATGTAGAGGAGGTAGATTATCACTGGTTTTTCCAACTGTATAGAAATGGAGGAAAGGGACACAGCCTCTAGTAAGCCTGAAATCTCACTCTTTAAGAAAGCTTTCTGGCAATAACGTCTGTGAACATTTCAAACGACACCCTGTAGTGTATGGTGTTTTGCATGGAGCTCTTCTGTCAAGATCATTAGCGATTGAATATATTAAAAGTGGATTGCTTATGAAACGGAGAGTTTTGCTTCCTGCCCGCCCACCTGTGGGTATAGTGTAGGTCCTGTAACCGTAAAAGGTCTCGTGGGGGTTATAAAAGCAGAGAATATGGAAAATATATAAAGAAACAAAGAAGGAAGCCTGCACACACCATGTAGTTTCTTGTATGTAAAGTTGGCTGTAGCTGTATACGTACCACTAAATTAACCTCAAAAGCTGGCCATGACAGCAGAATGTCCATAGTAATTGTTTTTGTTGGCGTTTGGCTTCAAAATTAACTCATCGATCTAACACGAGGCTCTGTACTCGGAATACTGCTCTGGTAATGTTTTTTTACTTTTTCATGCAATCATGGAAAAAATATGTTTCTGCTCGAAGCAGTTGTCAAACAAGCTTCTTTCATCGACAATCAGACACAGGGCAGCTGACTAAGGCTGTTTAGTCTAGAATAAATACTCGAGAGATTACAAGTTCGCTGTAGGAAATGTAATTATACCATTTATTCCAGAATAGTCTTTTTGTAGTGTGGGCTTGCAGAATACTAAATCAGGCATTTATTAAAATACATATAATATGAAGGAAAAAAAAAATTGCAGAGCCTTAGCGTAAGGAATGGAGAGTTGTCTGGCAAACTGTGCTACAGCATTAAGCAGGAAATGTTTAAAATTGCTTCCAAACAAATCAGGATGGTAATATTTGCCTTAGTATTGAAAGCTGGTAGGAGTTGAACCCAGCAGTGTCTCCTGCAGCTGTGGAGTTGGTGTTGCAAAGTACCGGGAAATCTGCACCTGCAGAGACAGTGCTGGTATCCTGCTACTGTGCAGGTACTCCTGCTCTGGAGTAGTCTAGGCAAACACTGTCATAGTTTTCTTGAAGGGTCTGTTTGGATGGACTAATCTTTCAAATTAGTTATTTAGTCTCAGCTGTAGTTGAAGTAAAAGGTGAGGAGCATCCTGTTTTGAATTTGCTCTCTAAGGCATTTGTGAACTCCATTGTAATAAAACTGCGAGAAGGAACTCTGAAAAGAGGGAGAGAGGACGCTTCCTACACCCTTCAACACTATTGTTGGAAGAAGGGGGAGTTATGTATGAGTATATATAGATTGGATGGAAGAGCCAGCAAAATAGAATCACAGAATCACCTCGGTGGGAAGAGACCCTTTAGATCATTAAGTCCAACCACAGCCTAACCCTGACTAGTCCATCTCCATTTATGCAGCTTTTCAAGATGTTGCTTTTGAGTCTTTAACCTCCTTCAGGTAGCTGCTCTGCAGATTTATTCTTGATGAGTAGTCTTCTTCTCAGTGATCAGGAGTCAACAATGTTCAAAGCTTTCTTCTTTGTAGTTAGAGACCATGTACACTGAGCCAAGGGGGCAGAAGAGGAACCCAAACCTTTTATAAACAAAACCCGAAAAAGCACAGCTGCTCTTAGTTCTGTGTGTTCTGGGCCCCTTTGATTCATCACAGACATGAAGGACATGAGGTGCTTTGAATTCAGTGTCTCTTAAATGCCAGCATCTGCAGGATGGGGGTGTCACCAATTAATACTCCAAATAGTAGTCATTTATAAGCACCCACTGCTTTCACTTCAAGTCAGCCTCTATATTAAATGAGAGAGAGACTACGTGGTTGCTTGACACCCACAATAAGGCCACTGACAATGCCAACACTGGTTTGTGGTGCTTCTCCATGACAGGGCCTGTAAACCTGCCCGTTTACACCTGCAGAGCATGGTTATGTCTTTTCCATCGTGCTCTATGCCTTTGATTTGTCTTGTTCTTTTGGCAGAAGAGTTTTCCTCCACCCAGCTCACAGAGGGTCACAGAAAGTACCCGCAATCCTGTTGGCAGGCTGGAGGTTATATATACGCGTTTAGTGAAGCGATTTTCATGGCTTTGGTTTTAAAGCCTTGGTAATAAGTTGAAAACTGTTCTAGGTAAACAAGCCCTGTAGTGCCAGGCTTCCGGAAGGGATTGAGTTGTTCACTTCTCCCGCTTCTAAATTGAGGCCCTCGAGTTAGGCCGGATTAATAACGAAACGGGGGGTTGGAACATATTTGGACTTTGCAGATGAACTATTGCTCAGGCTTGGAGGTAGAGCCACTATATTTTTGTTTCTTTCCCTAACTGGTATTAAATGTAAAAACATAAATCCTTTTCAGTGGGAGAGGAGAAGAGGAGATGGTTTTCATTTGGCATAATTTCCTGTGAGCCGTAGTTCTAAACAAGGCCTGTATTTACGCAAGACAATACAGGTTTACATGTACTAGTATATCCAGCACATTTAAAAATGTTTAGCCAGCCCAGGGTATTAAATACCTTCACAATAAATGTGTTTAATAAAAGCAGATGAAGTTTAAAATAATTTTTGAATAATTTTACAGTAGAAACACCAGTTAAATCAACCCCATTGCAGTAATAAATGTCACAAAAACAATTAATTATACTTGCTTGCCACTGCAAAATCAATTGTGTAACTGTTCTTCTAAAACTGACTTTTACATTACTAAATCCTAAACACTACACTTCTGTAACTTGTCAGAATCAGGTTTTGGTTAATAGATATTTTCAGTGATGTAATGGGAACTTCTGGCATGGAGTCAGAATATAATGGACTGTGATTAATGTTTTAATAAGCACTTTTCTTCTACTTATGATGCAGCAGTGAAATGGTTTCCTGCTTAGATTGATAGAACAGCAGGTGTGCATACATACTTTTTTCTTTAAGTAAGAATAAGTTTTTCAGTTCTTCTGCTTGAAAATATTTAAATGTTTTTCCTCGAGTCAAACACTGCTGTTTTGGGAGTTTCAGTTTGTTTGTTTTAAATCCAGCTATTGCTGATATTTGTCATTTGGAAGTGGAAGGTGCCATGGAAACCTTTTCAGTAGTTAAAATAATTGCTTTGCAAAAGAGGAAACTCATTAGTTTAAAAAATAGTTTTGATATATTGATGTTTTCTTCAGTGAAAGGATTTGTTTGGAAATAGTGTTAGAGTAATTCAAAAGTGTGTGAGAACAAAGTATGGTGTTGAAAATATTAGCAGGTTAGATTTATTGTTTAGGTTGATGTAATACACTTGCTACATGCTTGGTTAGTTTTGTACTGGAAGTGGTTGTGTTCTTCTATATTTTAAATATTTCTATCCCCCAAAATGGAGCAGTCTATTTCAGTTTTTTTTAATGCCCCATCAATTGAAATTTGTTGCAGGGACAGTTTTTTTGCTTAGGGATCCAGTAAGCTGCTGCCCTGATGGAGAGGTCATGTTTTTTCTAAGATGCTGTTTAAGCTGTGCATATTTATTCTCTAGGCTTTTAATGCCCAGCTAATAATCAGGTTGGTGGTTCCTCACTTACTCTTGGCTGTTACTGTGCGTAACTATGGAGCATGAGGACTGCTTTCTGTTGAAAGCAAAATAGTCTCTTTTCTTTCCTTCTCTGTCCTTGGAGGCTGGACATTAGAAACCCATATACCAGTGATGAGGAAAGAGAAGAGGGCAAACCCTGTAGAAAGTGGAGGTCCCATGTCTTGGCTGTTGTTGGCATTAGTCCATTAGGAATGTGTCCGGGGACCTCTGCTCTGTCATTACAAAAAGTCAAGTCAGACTTTCTGGAAGGATAGAAAAGGTGCCGTGGTCCTGGCTCTGATGCAGATGCTCCTTTCTGTCCTCTGGACTCTGTTAACCTTCAGAGAGATTCAAGATAGTTTCTCCATTTCTTTGTTCTTTCCTCAAAACCTGGGGGAAAGTCTTTCTGACTCCTTTGTTCTCAAGAGCAGCATCCCATGCTTTAATTTTTCCATCAACTTTGGAAAAAATGCAGGTATCGTCATGCTTGTGGCTTTAATATTTGTTGAGAATTTCCCAAACAACCTCTATAGCATGGTTTTCTGCCAACTCTGTGTACTGGGGTGGCCTTCTGTAGAGAAGGTTACTTCTGTATTTCCTTTATTTTGAGAGGTCCTTCTCCCCCTCTGCTCTGCCCTGGTGAGACCGCACGTGGAATATTGTGTCCAGTTCTGGGCCACTCGGTTCAAGAAGGACATAGAGCTCCTTGAAACAATCCAGCACAGGGCCACCAAGATGCTTAAGGGAGTGGCACACCTTCCTTATGAGGAGAGGATGAGGGAACTGGTCCTCTTTAGCCTGGAGGAGACTGAGGGGTGACCTTATTAATGTTGATAAGTATGTAAAGGGCAAGAGTCGTGAGGATGAAGCCAGGCTTTTCTCCGTGATAGGACAAGGGGCAGCGGGTGTGAGCTGGAGCAGAGGAAGTTCCATGGGAACTTTTTCACTGTGAGGGTGATGGAGCTCTGGGACAGGCTGCCCAGAGAGGTTGTGGAGTCTCCTCTGGATACACTCACACCTGCTTGGATGCGTTCCTGTGAGATTTAGTCTGGGTGATCCTGCTCTGGAGGGGGGTTGGACTGGATGATTTTTTGAGGTCCCTTCCAACTCCTAGCTTTTGTGATCCTGTGATTTGCTACTATTGCATTTTTCTAGTTCTCCCTTAAAAAGATGCAGAAGGTGAGTTCTGGCTGCTATCTTTATTTCCTGACTCTCTTCCAGAATTCATGAGGAAATGCTCATGAATAAAGCCAAAAAAAATCTACACCTCTTCTCCCTTTCCTGTCATTAGAAGGTTCCCTCTCTCCTCCTCCTCTTTTCACATTTAGACCCTGATGGATTGGGCAGACTTCTTGCTCTGTGGTCACTGATTCTGTTAATTGTCAAAAAGTATTCCAGAAATGAGAGAGGAGGGTCTGCGCTCTGAGGCCATCTCAAAACTTGGAAGCATAAAGACTCTGCTGCTCCAGACTCTCTTCAGCACACAGTTAATTTTGGAATGAAAAGTCACGCAGATACAGAGTCTGCTGACAATCTGAAATATGGAAAGAAAATCTTGCCTTGAGTTTTGTGGGGTTTTGTCTTTGTTTCTTTTTTTTTTCCAATGTGAGGTAGGTGCATCTTGCTTTTTTCTCACCAGAAGAGAAGCAAGCGTTGCTGGGAAGGTGTCAGGACAGTTGGGGAGTTTGCTTTCAAGATTCTCCTGTGAATAAGGTGTACTTGGCCATGAATAGTCCAGGCTGTAGGATCCTTCTTGGCTTTTGGCTTTTGTCTAAGACGAGTCACTCAAGTGACTGTTTTTGTGGAACTGTTTTCTTGTTCTCACTTGCCCAGAAGTGATCTATAGACTTTTTGGATTGACTGTATTCAGTCAATTTATCTAGCCCTTAAATGTGTTTGGAAAAGCATGGACCAGCAGAAGAACATATAAAGCTGGTGGTGTCTGATTCTACGGACATACAAGCAGTGAATAGTGTTGTGAGAGCTGGTGCTGACCCTGGAGATGACAGCAGCCAGCCACCTCACCCTTTGCATGAGTTCTTGCTGCTAAGGCTGCCAGACTCCTTCCCTGCCTTCTCCTCAGAGCTGTAGGAAGTTCACACGTTCCCTGACGTGTTTTATACCTCTAGTTCTGACCCCAGAGCCAGAAATAAAAATCAAAGCTCGACAGAGGTCCAGTTCCACTCCTGTCCCTGGCAGAGGGGATTAGTAGCGGTTGCATTGGGAAGAGGGTTAGGCCTCCAGAAGTGCCTTTACTGTTCCTACCCTTGGGCAGCATGTGTGGATACGACTTTCCTTCTGCATTGCAACACAGTGGGTGAGCTGTGTGTGCTCACAGGCACTTGCAGATAATTGAGGGGCGTGCTCAGCGTGGCTCAGGGATGTTTGCAGATGGAGCAAAGGAACGTGGCTACCTCTGTGACAGAGCTGCGGCAGCGTAGCGGCACGCTAGTGCTGCAGGCTGTTTGTCAGGGTAATAGCTTGGCTGAGTTAGTAGGTATTTGGCTTTACTGGGAGCTACTGGCTGCTAGTTGACTTTCCTGTATTTCGAAACAGAAATGCTGAAAAACCATCTGGAACTATCTGCTAACATCAGCTGCCTGCATGTACTACAGTAGCAGGTTTTACAGGCTGTCTGCCCTGAGAATGTAAGAGCAGAAAAGAAAACGTCTTTTCTTTTAACACTATTTTTATCCTCTTAGGAAAACACTCTCTGAATGGTGATAGCAAATACATGAGATTTGGTACTCGTATTTGGCTCTATTTCGTGGCTTCCTTGTACATGTGGGGGTACCTCTTGTTTCCCTGGAGGGAATGAAGGAGTAATGGAGTTTAGGTACATGTCAACATCTGCCCAGCACACCTGGATGAGGATGGCAGGTAAGTACAGCAGGACTCCAACCTAGACCTCTGGAGAGGGAGCTGTTGTTCCCACTACTTTCATCTTTGGGTGAGCTTAGGAAAGCTAGTAAGGTCAGATCTCTGAAATCTTATGATAGTTAAACATCTAAGCCCCTTATAGGCCTGTCCTTTAATTTTTTCTCCCTCTTTCTTCCTTCTTTTTTTCCATTGGAGCCTTGCTTCATTATCTGCAAAATGGGTTTATTTGGGTTTTTAAATAGCAATGTTAGGCACTGGGAAGTCCTTGCTGCTTCGAATAGAGAGGACCACATAGGCTGGGGAGGCGGGGTGAAGGTGATAGTACAGAATAGTGCATCCTCTATTTTGGGCTGCTTTGAAAGATGGTTATTTGCAGCAAATCCCAAACTTTTTGTTGACTCATTACTTATACTTTGGTTTTATTCAGCATTTTTTGCCCTTTCTGAGGGCTCCAACAGCTGAAACAGCATCGTCTTGCCACACCGCCGTTTTAGCTGAGTCCGGCGTTTGAAGTGGCAACACTGCTAAATGTTTGTGACTTGTTTTTAGAACAGCATTTCAGCTGCCAGTTTCCTTAAGAAAGCAAAAACAATATGAAAAGCAAGAAATACAAATAAAGGAGAGGCTTTTTTATACATACTTCTGATGTTTTTAAAAAAAAAAAAGAAACTAAACAAAAAAGGTTCAGAAGACATGCTAAATATAGCAAAATTTCTAGGAAAAAGACATCTAAATAAGCATGTAGGCTCCTTGAGTCCCTTCACTTTATTTCCTCCTCCTTTTTCTCCAACCCAGGCATAATCTCATCGATTATGTCTTCTCTTAACGAGCTGTTTCCAAAAATTTTGCTTTTCCGCTGGCAAAAGGCATTATGCTCCCAGAAGTGTAGCTGCCGTGTGGTAGGGGTAAGCAAGACCTCCCCAAAACCTCCTGCTTCCTTGCAGGGTGGTGAAGAATCTGCCAGCACTACCATTAATTGTTCCAATAGGCTTTAGGACATCAGTAGCTGCTTTGAGGGTGTGCTCTGTGCACCCAGAAGAGCTGTAACTTCTTCTGGAAGGATTCCATTGATCTAAAAGTTTGTGTGTGAGTGTATATATCGTTATATATAATATATGTATATATAGATCATTCTAATTTTATGGTGTAATAACTCGTTGTTTTATTGCTGTCGTATTGTTAGGTGTTTCTCTAGGCATGTCAATGCATTGATTGTGTTAGCAGCCAGGGCTGAAGATGGGTGTTTTACCCCAGAAGGGAGAAGCCTCACGTGCAGAGAACTGCCAGCGGAAAACCAGGTTGAATGCTGAATAGGCAAAGGTAGCATTTTCTAGAGCAGCGAATTGAATGAGGAGTCTGTCTTGTTAGTTTTAATGAACTGTAAGCTCTGAACTGATTAAAAACACATCCTGGCTTTAGGATATTCAGTGTAGAGATGGAAGGCTGTTGGAAACAAGGTGTTTTTATAAAAGGACGTATCAGGGCATGAGGCAGCATGTGCTGTTTGGAAAGCTACTTGAAGAATTACGGAGGAAGAGACTGACCATGCGGAAAGATGGGTTGGATCTGATCCTATCACAGGTTTCTCTATAGCTTCTGTTAAATCAGGAAGACTAAAATCCTCAAAGGCAATTAAGCACCAAAATACCTTTGGAGCTTGGCTTCTTTCCATATGTAAATCCTTTCCCCCCCTTTCCCCCCCTTTCCCCCCCTTTCCCCCCCTTTCCCCCCCTTTCCCCCCCTTTCCCCCCCTTTCTTTCCCCCCCTTTCTTTCCCCCCCTTTCTTTCCCCCCCTTTCTTTCCCCCCCTTTCTTTCCCCCCCTTTCTTTCCCCCCCTTTCTTTCCCCCCCTTTCTTTCCCCCCCTTTCTTTCCCCCCCTTTCTTTCCCCCCCTTTCTTTCCCCCCCTTTCTTTCCCCCCCTTTCTTTCCCCCCCTTTCTTTCCCCCCCTTTCTTTCCCCCCCTTTCTTTCCCCCCCTTTCTTTCCCCCCCTTTCTTTCCCCCCCTTTCTTTCCCCCCCTTTCTTTCCCCCCCTTTCTTTCCCCCCCTTTCTTTCCCCCCCTTTCTTTCCCCCCCTTTCTTTCCCCCCCTTTCTTTCCCCCCCTTTCTTTCCCCCCCTTTCTTTCCCCCCCTTTCTTTCCCCCCCTTTCTTTCCCCCCCTTTCTTTCCCCCCCTTTCCCCCCCTTTCCCCCCCTTCCCCCCCTTTCCCCCCCTTTCCCCCCCTTTCCCCCCCTTTCCCCCCCTTTCCCCCCCTTTCCCCCCCTTTCCCCCCCTTTCCCCCCCTTTCCCCCCCTTTCCCCCCCTTTCCCCCCCATTACTTTGTGTATGTATCCACCTCCTTAGCTACAGAAGTAACCAGAGCTGAGGGCTTTGTAGGTTGGCCACTATTATCTCTAGGTTGTTTCCAGTATTAATTAATTTATGTAGTGCTGTGTCTTGTGTGACCCATGTTCTTTGCTCCTAGCTGCATGACCTTTGCTATTAAGCTGTCTCTAGTTGGAAGAAGTCCCTATGAGTAAGTGCTACAGATTAGCCCAAATGATTTATCTCTTCCCCCCCCTCAGTTTTTTTGACAGCTGTGCATTTTACAAGCAGTGACTTTTATATTTTCTTTTAAATCATAGATGAAAGTTGTTGGATATCATGGGGATAAAATGAGATCCCTGCAGGGGAAAATACCTCATCGGATGATGAAGCCCCATTTACACTTAGTTCTTGAGATCTATCAGTGTAAATTGTGCTTAAATATTTTTGGTGTAGCTCCTATGAAACTAATTTGAATGTGGTAATTTAAGAAAAAAAAAGTTACTGCCTGTTTTTGGTATAAACTTAAAGGTGAGCTTGATCTTTCCTTTTCATTGAAGTGAGTCACTGAGGGATGCATTAGATTCTGGGGTGAAAAAAATTGAGATCAGTGTTGGTTAAACAAATCCATAGGTCAGTGTGGAATGTGTTCAGCAGCAGTTCATTAAATGAACAGAGTGTATAGTGGGAACTTTTCACTCCAGTGGGATTAAAGGATAACAGCTCAGATGCAAAAAGATAAGCAGCCCAGAAGATCCATAGCATTGCTGTGGAAATATCACCAAATCTATGTCATTTTTTCTACAAGAAGTGAGGAATTTGCATTGATACATCTGCAACCTTCATAAAGAGTTACAGGGGAATTGTGTAAAGCCACACTTGTGGCAAGGTGTGAGTGGGGACTACGTTTGAGACAGCTTCTATGGCAGCTTGGACTTGTGTGTGCTTCAGGGGGTGTTGGAATAGCACACAGAGGTCAGTTGGGAAGAGCCAGCTCTGCTTCTGCTGTGGCTCCAGCTGATGGAACCCTTGTAGTATAAGAAGTTCTCGGTCTCATAGGGCATCTCGTTAGCCAATAGTAGATTTATGTGCCATAATATTATTTAAGTCTTTGAAAAAACCTTCTTAGCACTTGTTGCAGGTAACACAATACTGCTACGTAGCTGCTTTTAAAGTCAACCTACTAGAAAGCTTGCCCTGCTTTTGGGAAGAATCTATAAGCTCCTTTGTTACACCAGCAGCCTCTCCGGTGCGATGTGCTGTGCTTGGCCAACTCAATAGAAATTGTTAACAACTGGCTAGAAATTCAGCTTTATTTTGTTGTAAATATTTTGACTAGCCCCCCACCCATTCCCCCCCCCCCCCCACACTCAGTGTCAGAGGGCCTTTGGAGAGTAGAATATAGGTTTTTTTACTTCAGAATAGGTCCATGACTGAATGAAAGTGATTGCTTTTCTTCTGTGATAGGTGCTTTTCTGTGCTGCTTGGGGGTTTAAGAACAGAGAAGTATCAGACCACAGAGACCCTGATATGCATCCAGTGGGTGCTCCCAGTTCCTGGCTGCCATCTGGGAGAGCTGGAGTGCTGGTCTGGTTGCTTTAATAGTTGATGACAAGGAAATGCATTTTGATAGAGCAGTTTTTTCAACAGCTGCATTACCCACCATGCTGCTATGTGTTCATTTCCATTTCAGCTGAAGAACAGCACTGAACACATTGTATGCATTCATCCTCTCTCTCTGCTCCTTTAGTTTGGAGGTTTATGCATGGAAGTACAACAAATACAAACATTAAATTGGGGCTTGTGGGAAATGAGTCTGGACTTGTGTTGTAGTGGCCATAAAATGTGATGAGATCTGGCACTGGTTTGATGATGTGAAGGAGTGGCATGACATGTAATCTAATGACATCACATTGCATGGTGCTGCACAAGGCACTAGTAGTTTATGTGGTCTTAAAAAAAGTTTGGCAGTAACCTTTGGGACGTGCTTGTGCACAAACATGCACACACCTGTTTATGGCTGTATGTTAAAGCAGTGGCCCACACCCTCTCTTAGATTTCTCCTTACAACAAGGAGCTTTTATATCTTAATCATATGAGAAATAGAGCAGTCCAAGAGCACAATGCAGGAAAATTGCTGCCTTTGATTTCCTACAGGTGTTTATGGTGATTGAGGACTAAAAGAGTTTCATAATGAAATAGAGAAAAAGAAGTTAAACTTCAGTACAAAGATAGTCAGGGTTTTAATGTTCCAGGGGATTGTACAGTGCAGTAATGTACCAATCGCTCACCTCTTGTCCTAAAGCCTGTTGACTCGCCGCAGCCACGGAACTTCCCTTTAAAGCACAGTCATTTCTCTAAAACCCGTTTGATCTGTCAAGTAGGTGCAGAAGCTCGTGTCAGGCACGAAGAAGAGAGCAGATTCACCTCTGACAAATGATACAAACGCAGGGAAGGTGATTGACTTCGCCAGGGGAGAAAATTCTTCCTCTCAATTATGTCAGAAGGCCAGACGGCGTTTCAGAGGTGGGGAGGGAAACATGCCTCGACGACAACACTGACAGTGCCTGTCTAGTAGGTGCTCTCTGAGCTTCGTTATTATTTTTCCCTTTTAAATGTTATTTGAGCTTTCAGGGATGAAATAATAAAACCAGCTCGCTCAATTGCACCTATGTTTTGGGATTCTCAGACCTCATAAATCCACTGCCCTTCTGCGGTTCTCTAGGGATTTCTGCCCATTTTTGTGAAGATAAGAACTTGCAGGAGCCTGCGAGGCAGTGAAGTTGCAGACTTTGTATTTGTCTGCCAGTTTTAGCTGTTCTGCTTCTTTGACTTCATATTGTTACAGGTCAAACCTTGTCAAAGTCAACAGCTTGTTGTCACGTTCTAAGTTTTTAGTGTTTGGAAGGCAAAGGGGAGAGGACTGGGCTTTTTCCTTTGTTAATCCCTGGTAAGGAGTGTAGTCTGTCTCCTGTATGAACCTCTGCAGTGTTGTGTTCCAGCACCACATGATTCCTTTACAGAAATTTTCTGTCAGTGGAGAAGGAGCCAGCAGGGCTATTGTGGTAGGGGTTATTGTTTTGAGGAATAAAACTGTATTTTCTCTGCTTTGTCACCTTTTTCTTCCTCAGCTCAGTTTTTGGGTTTAGTTCATGGGTTTTTCCACTGCAAGTACTATTTCTGAGAAATGATAAAGATTAAAAAGAGATTGATGCAGGTGACTTTATTCTACATCACATTCTTCTGAGTTTGTGATGCATGGTGGAGCCCAGTGATGGGCAGTGTGTGCATGCATTTGTACACTCATTTAGCATGTCCAACAGGGTATCTGTACTATGATTCAAAGGGTCTATGTCTCTCTGATACAGCAAAGTTTATCCATGGTGTGACTGGGTAACCAGACTGCATTTCCTCTCTCCACCAAGTAGTGCAGGTGGTTGTGTGTTACAGCACAGCAAAGATAAAACTGTTGGAGAAATTAAAGTTTTTACTGGCCAGGAAGATGTGCCTGGCTGGCAAATGTTGGGTGTCTGTCCACTTCATGGATTTCTTTCTCACCCTTTAAGTGTTCAGGGCTGAGGATGGTTACCTTTCATTGAGGCTGCAAGGTGATCAGCATTTTTATTTTGAAAACCAAACCACCAGCCTGTCTTCAGGTTCTTTTCTTGCAGTGAAGGTGGAATCTGATCCCAATGTCCAGTTCTTTTGTAGCACAACTCTCTGTGTAGCTGGCTGGTTTGGGTCTGACTGTTCAGTAACTGCTATGGCTTTATCAAGTGCTTGTTGGTAAATCTGACAGTGTTTATACTTTATGTGGTTGGCTTTTTTGTTATTTATTGCTGCTGTTTGCTTTATAGAAGTGCCTAGGAACATATAATGCAAGCCCATTGTACTAGACATTGTACAGTGATTTAGTGGTGTGTGGAAGCTCAGTCCATGCCCGAAATTGCCTAAAAGTTGGAGGATGCTGTCTTTAAAAGAAAAAAGATCAGGAACATGCAACAGTAACCATCTAGCTCTCTTCTCTGTTTCTCCTGCACTTGACTTTCTTCTTGGTGCCTGTGGCAGTAGTATCAAAACTTCTCATTCTTTTGGCTTCTCCCTGTCAGTATAACCGTTTCAGGCTTCTCAGTGGCAAAGAACTCCACTCAGTATATAGATTCCAACTTTTTACTCATCCTTGCATCTGGTTTTGTTGCTTTAAAAACCCAGACGCTTTCAGATTGGCACAATATTGATCACAGTTGCATTTGGTTAAATTTGAGGTTAGTTTGCATGAGTCAGTGATGAAATGGCATGTGACGCTCTTTTGGACATCATGGATTCATTATCTTTAAACTAATTTTTTGAAAAACTATTCAGCCACTAGTATTCATAATTTAGATTTGGAATCATATTCAGTTTGTTTTTTCTTGGAATATGCTTTCCATTTAGCTAAACAACATTCTATTTAGGGCATGATTTTAAGAATAATTTTTGTAATTCTGGCAGCAAGTGCTGTAGTATTATAATTATGCCATAAGCATTCAAATATTTTTTCCATCATAAACTGGCTAAAATCCCAGCTCTGGAATACAGCTTTCCTGTTTCTCTTGTCTCTTCAAGTGAAGGTGCATTTTTCTCCACAGAAATGATTTCTTCATAACATCTATCATTGGGTTTAGCTACATACTAAAGCAGTTTGTGTATTCAAAAAAGGGAAGCCTGCCTTGCACTCTGAAGTCATAAATTATTTTTGAACTTTTCTTAAAGGAGATTCACTTTTCACAACGAGTTAAGCCAGCAGGTACTGTCCAGACACAGACTTGATTCTTGCTTACATTAAAATATTGCTCTCATTTAACCAACTTCATTTTAAAATGGGAATGAGTTAATCCAATGTTAGCTAGCCTCATTAGCACACCTATTCTGTGTTGTGGATTTCCAAGTAAAACAGGACCTAGTGCTATACCCCAGGGATCAATACTGGGACCAGGACTGGACCCAGCAGTTGATATCTCTTGGCAGCGCTGAGTGGAGGGGAAAGATCATTTCCCTTGACCTGCTGGTAACCCTCTGCCTAACGCAGCCCTGGAGGTGGTTGGTCGTCTTTCCCACAAGGACACATTGCTCATGGACAACTTCTCTGCAAAAAATTATTAAAAAAAAAAAAAAAGAAAGATATTTTAGAAGTTGTTCTTGGGGGTAGCCCACCAGTTTCTAATGTGTTTGATGAGGCTGAGGCCTGAGTTGCCATCAGGCGTGGGCTTGGTAACGTGAAATCAGTGGAGCTGCATTGGTGTAAGGCAGCTGTGAGTCAACCTGAGGTTTCAGACAGATCATCTGGTTTTCAATTGGCTTTCTGTTCACGTATTTCCCTATCAGTTACATACTTTCACAACTGAGTTTAAACATTTCAGGAAGAAACAAGTACTGAAATGAAAAAGCTCCATCTGCTTGTAAAACAGAAGCAAATTGTCCTGTTGTCCTGCTGGTCTCCCTGGTCTCATCAGGCTCCTGTGCACTCCCTTTTCTGCTCCTGGAGAGAGGGACTAATAGCACAGAGGGAGCGTTGGTGGGACACAGTACAGCTTTCCCAATGTCCAACACTTTTCTTTAGCTCTTATTCAGTGTAGGGTGCTGAACTTGGATAATGTCAGCCAGATACCTAATCCGATTGTCTGCAGCAAAGCGAACAGTACTTGCCTCTTTGTAGCAAAAGGCAGTAGTGTTTGTTGTGCCTTTGATCTCTATAAAGTGCTTTGATGTGGTGAGCTCATCTTGAGGAAGCGCTAACAGCTCTTTCCTTGAATTTTGTATTCAGGAAGAAAGAAAAATGAAGTTGAACATGGGCTCCTTGTGATAACTCATTTCAGTCAACACTTAACTTGTTTTTCCAAGTTGCTGTATTTGACTTGGTATTGGCATGGGATATTGGCAAATGACTTAATTAGTTTTCACTGAAAATTACTGTCTGTCAGCTTTTCACTATGGGGCTAGTTTTGCTTTGCAGATCAGTAAGACTGCTGGCTTCCTTTTCAAAACTAATTTTCTTTATCAATAGCCTATTTGCTTGTGTGTCTTTGATAGCCCTTCCAGTCATTGCTCTAGAAGATGTGGGAAGGGGAAGAATGCTTGTTCCCTGAAGGTTGCTGTAAACCAGTCATTGCTGATATGATACTCAATGAATGAAATATTTCCATACACCGTAAAACTTTATCTTAAAGAAGGTCTGGAGAAGTTAAAATAATGGTAAATAATTCTGTAGACTAACTCTTGTAAGGGCTAAGTAGCCTGGCCTTGATCCAGGGAGGCACTTAACAATGTGCTTAACTTTAAGCGCATTGAATATTCTTACCGGCATAAGTGAAAAATCAATGAGACTACTCACATGCTTAAAATAAGACGTGTGCTTAAGTGTCTTTCTGGACCTCAGCCAGAGGGTTCAGCCTGCAAGATGGGCTGAGTTCTAATTGTGGGCAAAAGCCAGTAGTGTTTCATTTTGCTTGTCTTGTGTGTTTCTGAAGAATTCATTGATATTGTCTGTGTTTATTTTAATTGGCCTCCATTTCCCATCTAAGCCCTACCAACTCCAAAGCCCTGGGAATAAAATAGATGTGCAACTTAGGGTTGTCAAACAGCTTGTCAGGGATAGTACTTAGACTGTATATATTGCTATAGAGCAGGAACTGAACTTCAGAAAAGCTGGGAAAAGATGAGGTGAAACATGATTGTTTTCTTTGGTAGCCAAGGTTTTAATAAAGAGAGAAAATGAAGAGGAGAGAAGAGAAGGCCTGGTGACACATCACACCTTTTCAGTTAACATAGTTGCTGCTTAGGAAACATTAAAGAATGTAGACAGATGCATTAATAATCTGCTGGCAGTGGCTGGAGCCTTGGCAAGTAGGCTTTCCTACCTACTATTGATTTTTCTGACTCTCAGGCAGCGGCTTGCAATGGGTGGCTTGATCCCTCACCCTCAGAACGGGCAGTGAGATGAGTTGTCACAGCCAAAACACTTCTTACTTTCTAACCAATCCCTCCTGTTTCTTCAACAGCATCTTTTTACTGCTTAGATGGCAATTTCCACCGCTGACAACTGTGGATGATAAAATATACTATATTTAAATACAGAGAGCCTCCATGTCTAGAGGTGCAAAATAACCCACCGCAATGCTGCTGAGCTCTTCGTTGGCACCAGCCACCTTTGTAGAACCCAACCCTCAAGCTCTGTAAATCTGCAACATTGCTGGTTTGCAAGTATAAAAACACTGAAGCCACAGACATCTAGAAGAACCCTTTGCTGTCAACTCTAACTTACTTGTCTAAGGAAGTAGCGTGCCGTCCTGCCCCCACCCTCTTGTTTTGCAACATCTAGACAGTGCTTGTCTTCCACTTTTCCTCTCTGTGTTTACAGCTTCCTCCTTACACCTGACATTGCTTCTCTATCCAGGTGGTTAGAGCCCACGCAGGAAATTCTTCTTCACGTGCTGCCCTTGAGTTGAGGTTGCTGGTATTTCTTCACTTGCCTTTTTTACTGGAAGCTAAAACTTCTGTTTCCATACATGTATTGGGTTTAGGCTAGATGAAGAGAGAAATTTAATGAGTAGTTGAAACGAGAGTGGCCAGAATACAGGAAAACTGAGTGTTAGTAATTTATAAATGGGTAAGTATGTAAAACTGGAAGAAGCCAGTAGACACTATGGAATTTTATATGTAATTCCAAAAGAATCTCCTGAAAATGCATCTCTCTGAAGGAGCAGCTGCCATTTTTAGGACACCCCCTCCACAGTAACCCTTGAGCAGTCCTGAATGAGTTTTGCTTTCAGGTTGTTAGTTCTCTCTCGGCTCCAGAAGTGTGCTTACTGTAGCACTCCAAGCTCCACTTAAGGGATCTTTCAAGGTCACTAGCAGCATATATTTTTATTGTGTGCTTGCCCTACTGGCCATTTATTTCTTCAGATTGTGAACTCCTCTTTTACTTGAGAGCTTAACAGCATCACCTGTCACATCACAGCATCGCACCTGCGTTAAGAGGTGATCTGAAGGTTTAAGTTTGGGTTGTGTATTCAGGTTCAGGGATAGCCAATTTTAAACCGTGAAGTGATGCATGCTAAAGATATCAGAGCCAGAATTAGAACTGGAAGAGTGGGTGGAAAATGGTATTTTGTAACTATTTTGTTTTCAACTGCTCCCCCCTTAGCACTTGTAAAATTCATTATTGAGCTGAAGTCCAGGTCTATGAGTGTATCTGTTTGCAGGTGTCCTCAATGTGACAGAGCCTTCTGCCACCTAGTGTTAATACGAGTTCTCTCCTCAGCAGGGTATCACCAGATAATTTATTAAATGTCGTTATTTATTAACGATAACCCTCCCCTCTGATTGCTGGGCGCTCTCTGTGAATGTTTATAATGCAGGTTTTCACCAGAGGGTTTCAGAATCAATTCAGTCGGTATGCACAGTTTCCTTGGATACATGTACCTAGGATGCAGCTTGCAAGGTGGGTCAACTTGTTACACAAATAATCCATGGAGGATTTTGGTAATTGTGAATGTCCCTGCTTGGTAACAAGTCTGTTAGCACTCATTTGCCACGGGTGGAACTAGCAGATTCTGCCTAACTCAGCAGACTTCTCCTTCAATGTCTGTGCTCCTGCTGGTTCAGGAAATTGTGTCAGACTGAAAGCAGCAGAGGATAAAAAATTAATTCAACAAAAATTATACAGAATTATTATTCCATTTAGACACTTAACTCATTGTCTTTTTAGAAGAGTAAAATGAAAATCTGCCGTCACCACTGCTTTTTTCCCCCCCTCTAGAAATTCCACCAGGGCACAATGGAGAAGGACAATAAAATCCAGAGAATTACATCCAGATTTCACAATAGAAATGTCAAACTGTTAAAATAGAAAAAACAGGCTTTAAAAACTGTTAAAATAGAAAAATAGGCTTAATAATACTTTATATTTCAGCCAAATAATAATAGCTTCTACCGTAAGTTGACAGATAGGAGAAAACTCCTATCTTTTGTAGGATTGTAGGAGTGATGTTTGGGTTTTTTTCCTTCATTTCCCTATAAAAATATTTTCAAGATATATCAACTCTTTCCCCTCCTCTCCCCCACCTCTGTGAGCTGCCTTTAACCCCTCAGTGATACAGAGTGGAGCTGAGATGTTCCATTGGAGGTTGGTGTTGGAGAGCTGAGCCAAAACCCTGCATGAAACTTGGGCAGATGATTCTCCTTCTTATCCCAGCTGTGATTTTGAGGAGAAGCCCTCACTCCTATCTCCTGCCCTCTGGTCTTTCTGTTTTCTCTCTCCCACCTCTTCCAGGCCTTCCTGAGGAGGAAATGCCAGCGTGGCCAAGAGCTGTAAACTTGATCCTCAACATCAGTCTGAAATGCTGACCTGATCAGCAGCAACCAGAACCTGAAGAAGCAGAGGGGCTGATGCATTAGAGCATTAGTCAGCTGCGATACCAGGCGAGCTGTTTTTTTCACCTTGTTTTGACCTGAACAGTCTCATCATCTTGAAATAGCGTCATTCAAACTGCAATCTTTTTGCTTTCAACAATTATGCTTTTCAAATACAGCCTAAAGAAAATAACTTTGGGTTCTAATTATCTCAAATGAATAACTACGAGCACAGAGCAAGTTCTTGCTCCGTGCTCGTAGTTATTCATTTGAGATAATTATTAGGTTTGGCAGCTTTACTTATCTGATTGGTATCAGAGGTTAAAAACCCTCTAGAAATTCTTGTGCTGTTTTGTTGGAGTCGTATTAAATCAGAATTACCATATGACATGTATTCATTGCTACTCAGAGCAGAGGATGCTGCGTCACAGGGAAAACTGGCTGACCTGGGGAGACAATATTTCAAAGCTGAGGTTAGATGCACTTTTTCTTTCTTCAGACAATGCTTTTTTCCATCAGAAGTGATCTGGGGGCAAAGACTGTGACTGTGGTAAATGCATTTCTAGTGTTATCTTCCTGCTTTCACCCTTTTATGGTGGGGGGAGAATGTGATGTTTCTTTCCCCTTAGGGTCCAGCCTCATCATTCACAACCTTTTCTAGCCTCAGGCCTGAGGTCAAGTTCCTTACTGGAGCTCCTGGTGCAAAATACCTCTTCTCTGCTTGTAGCAGTTCGTTTTGTACTCTGCAGTGGTAGTACAACTGTGACCATCCTTGTGGCTCATTGCAGCAGAATTGTGCATCATGGAAAATGTACTGAAAAAAGGGCAAAAAACATCTCTGTGCATCTCCATCCTCTTTCTGTAGGTGCTGCTGACTGGGTGCTCTGTTCAGAAAAGGCTCCATTTGCTTCACAGCTGCATGATTTACATGGAAGCTTGTCCAGGAGGAATCTCTTTCATGTAGCTCATTCAAAGCCCCAGTTCATCAATATGGATTGCTTGCCGTGCGCTGGGGGATTTATGGTACGCGGTGGGGTGTGCGGAAGTTGGAGAGAAAGGCAGAGACTGAGGAGCAGTAGGGAATTTTTGTCCTAAAAAAAGAATCTGTGTGTCCAAAAGAGCAGTCTTTCAGAATAAAAGTTGTGTTATCTCTTCTTGCCTGCAGAAGAGATGCTGTACTCACAGAGTCAAACCCAGGGGGACGTTCCCCGAGCCGTGGGGAAAGACACAGTGATGTCTCTAAGAATGAGCTTGCCCTACCCTTAAAAGACAAAAACAAAAAAGCCTGTAAAACCATTTGTGACTCAGGTAGTAAGTTAGAAAACATTGGGGGGGGGTTGGAATTAGGTGAACTTTGAGGTCCCTTCCAACCCAAATTTCTGTGAGTTGGTGAACTTCCTCAACAGTGATAATAATACTTTAAACACATCCACGTTCTTCTGGTCACCTTTGTCCTAAATGTGGAGTGTGGGAGGAGAAGTGCAGATGGAGGGCAGGGGGAAAGATGAAAAATGTGAAGATAAAGCCGTGCCAAAACATTTCTGCAACACGTTGAAAAGAGCTACTTTGCAATGACAGAAATGATGGCTTAACGGTGGTTTTAGCCATTGAAAAGGAAAAAGAAAACCAACCACCAACCTGATTCCAGCTGAGAAAAGGCCCTTGTGTTCAATGACAATTCTTCCCAGGGTCAAGTACGAGTGGAGCCTGATTAAGTCATAGACTAAATGTAGCTGCAGATCTGCAGTCCTCTAAAATGTAATCCACACTAGTCATGCAGAGCGAGCGCTTTGCTGGATTCCAGCTAGGACTGCAGTGTCCTTGTTACCCAGCGAGGCTGCTCAAGGGTGTTCAAATGCTTACTTGCAGTTGTTTGAGCAGTTTCTGCGGTGGCTGATTGATTTACTGTATCTGGAAGTTCAGACCTGGAAACCTGAGCGAGGGGAGAATGCCTTCGCCGCCGTGGCGAGGCTGGGTGTTGAGAGGACAGACAGCTGGCGGGTGACCTCGGGAAGATGACAAATGGGGGACCAGGTGCCCCCCGCTCATCCAAGAGCATTCCCAACCCCTCTGCTCGCAGAGGCGTGAGTTACGGAAGTCGCTTCGCTGAAGGAAGGCTTCCTGTGAGCAAGGTTTCTAGAAATAAACGTTAACCTTTTGTTACCAGCTGAAGCACCAAGGGATTACAAATCCAAGCAGCTATTTGGGGAGGAGTTTAAGCAGGAACCCTTGCGGTTTGAAGGGAAGAAAAAGAAGAATGCAGCCAATTGGTAGTGGTTGTGCGTATTTTGGAGACGGCATCTGGAACGGAACGTGTGGCCCTGCGATGTGCGGTGAGCACCAAGCAGCAAAGTGTTTACACAGCATAATCGGTGACAGTTCCTGACTGACATGTATGGAGCCATTAAAATTCCTAAATAACATTACTGGGAAGAAAGTGGGGTGTGAGGAAGCCCCCCAACAACCGAAGAAAGAAAGGACAGCGTTAGAATGTGTATCCTTTATAGAGCTCAAACACAGAAATTAAAAAATCGGGTAGATTTTAGTTTTCCTTCGCTTGTGAAGGATTAACGTGCTTGCAGGTTCTGCTTTCCATTTCCTATTTTTATTTTAAAACAGGCAGTCACTTGCTAAAACCAGGAGAACTTTTAGACAATTGTTGCCTTCAGTCTGCCCAGTAACAGCACAGAATCCTCTCAACTGTGCTGAGAGTGTGCCTCCTTTCCCTGAGGCATGCTTACGGGGGATTATGGGGTGCTCTAGCAGCTTCAGGGGTTTTGGTTTGGAGGTTTTTTAGTTAAAAAAAGCCCTAACATGATTGTCATTGCTTATACCTTTGAAAGGTCACTCAAGATTTCCCACGTTAACTCAGATCATGGAATTTATTGCAAAGACAGGGAGGGCTGCTCACTTGCCCTGGTATTTACAGTTTCCAAGGCTAAAAATGCTAAAGCTCTTTGGAAGCGATGCTGCCTGCTGAAATGTGAAGAGAACCTGATTCAGTGAATCATTTGATTATCATTAGACACCCACAGTGAATTCTGGGCTCACGTGAGGTGCAAATTGTGTTTATCAATAATGCGCTGGAACTGGGTGAATTCTTGTTGAACATAAATCCCTGGCTTGCCTAACTCCATGCTGGGGAAAAAGAGAGAGGTTTAAGTTGTTGATATTTTGTCTACAGGTGTAATTGGATTTACAAGTCCTCTGAAGATGTGTATTGGTCAGTTTATGCCATTTAAAGGGTTTGTGCTTCAAGTGTGTAGTCTTGAAATCTATAGTCTGCAGTGCTTAAGTTGATAGTCTGTAAGTCTTTGGCACTTTGGGGCTGTGGTCTTTCTCCACATGAAATTACTTCATTGAGGTTGGTGCCTTTTTGGGTAGGGCCCCGCAGCGGGACTGGAGTTGCCAAGAAGTTGGTGTTACAGTAGTGCCTGTGGAACCCTGTGTGTTCAGCCTGCCAGCGGTACCCCAGGGCTGTCATTCAGCCCACGGTGTAGAAAATGCAGAATAGGTCAGAGTAATACAAAGCTTCCTTTATAAACCCTTTTTTATCATTAGCTTCCTGTCTTTACACTTTGAAACATCCATGTCTCTTTAAAATTATATTAGACAGTTTCTGTGGGGCAGAAGGCGGTTTTCCCTTTTCTTTGATCTTCATTTCTCCATGCTCTTTCATCTTACCTTTAGGCAATAGCATTGGCTTCTCTCTTACTCCAAAGTCACATGTTTATCTGGGCATTAAATAAATGTTGGTACCTGATTCTGGTCTCTTGTCTGTTAAAAATCCAGAGCAGCAGCAGAATTGCAGTACTAGGAAAATGCTGGAAAGCCAAGTTCTAAATCTAAATCTAAAAAAAAATCTAAAGATTTTCTGCCTTTATTTTTTTTTTCACTGGTGGAAGAGTTGTTTGGGGTTTTTTTTGATGCACTGAAGATGTATTTTGAGATAGCTGTCATCAGAAAATTTCCCTCTATTCCATCCCATCCCCCAATGCATTAGATTTTCAGTGGAAAATGTTTGGTCTCTGGAGCCTGGATTTCATCACAAAAAGAGGAAGTTTTCAGGGAAAGTAGTATGGGAAAACTTGATTCTCATCTCTTCTCCCCACCAAGGATGGCTTCTTTGACTTTGTGCATTTGCATTTAAAGATCTTCTTTTTCTTCTCCTGCAAGCGTCACAAGGAACTCACCAATGTCATGAGTAACTTGTAATAACATCTCTGATACATGTAATTAGATTGATCTTAGGGGGGTTGTATGTGTTTTACCATTAAAAGAGGAAACAGTTTAAGTGAAACATCAAATAAAAGTGCCTTAGTTTTCATATGAAACGCTCTGGAGGTTCGTTGATGGGTCACTGCAGTAGCTGGGTGGTGGGGAGCGACGCTGCTGCTCCCCGAGCAGGAGCAGTGAGCCCCGAGATGCTGCCGGGTCGCTGTCGCAGTGGGGCACGTGTGGCTTTGGGCTGCCAGGATCAGAAACGTTTGTCCTTTGATAGAAGGGAGAAGAGGAAAAGAGGAATAACTCATCACTGATTTCTGCCTTTGGAGTCAGCACTGACTTTATCAGAGACAGCTGTTTCAGGGCTAGTATTACTTTCCTAGACTTCGCCCCCCCCATCCTCCCCCCGCCTTCAGTGTCCGGTAGCAGCCGCCTGTGCTGTTCCATCTGAGGTGTGCTTTGGCAGACCTGGTTTATTTTAATTTTAAAGAACTTTGCCTCACCACACACAGTTGACACTCATGACCCAGAGACACTCCTGACAGCGTTTGAGACAAATTGCTATTTGGAAAGAACAGATGGAAGAGGCTAAAAGGAGCTACTACAGGTCCTAGAGTTCTTTTATTGATTTGGTGGGCTGGGGGTTTAGTGGGTTGTCTACTGGGAAAAGTTTTTTCTAGTAGAATGGAATTCTTTGCTTAGACTGAGAACCAAGAAATAAAAGTTCTAGGAGCCATGAACTCTCAATTAAGAAGTTTTTTGGAAGTTGGTTGAATTTTTCCCTCTGAAGTAAAGGGGGCTGGTGGTGGTGGAGGGAAATACCCCAGCGTCATCTAAGTATAAGTCTGTTTATTTCCAAACAATTCAAGTGAGCCCCTGGAAATGTCATCAAAGTCAAGTCAGCTGGAACTGGGAGGTTTGCTTGTAATACCAGCCGTGCATTCAGCAGTCAATGCTGGCAGCTTCAGCCCCTGGATAAATAGAGTCCTTACCATGTCCCCTGCCCTGGTGGCATGGCTGGGGGTCTTACAAGCACATCCTCAGCCTCTATACCTGATCACATCCTGATCTGCATGAGAGGATCTCTGGGCACAGCGCTGTGACAATCCTGTGTCAGTCTCTTGGGTCCTAGGTGTGTGAAATCAGCGGAGCAAGTTTGTGGTGTGGGAAAGGCTGGGGTCTGGCACTCCTCTGACAGAAACCTTGGTGAGCAATTCCTGCTTACTAAGGAGGAGAGCAGCTGATGGTTGGTACCTCACTGAGCACCGGCGTGGTGCAAGGCCTGCAGCGGGTATTGAGTTGGGCTCATCAGGAGCCTCTGCCGAGTTCATGGTTGTGTTGAGGTTGGTTTATATGTGATGGCTGGTGTTTGGCAGGATTTTCTGGTTAGGTTTTTTTTTTAAGATTTGAATATGATGACAGTGCCCAGAGAGTGTCTGTTGGAATAGATGAAAGTCTGCTTTTTTGACTTTTGAGGACTTGGGATCAGGCTTGTAGCTAGTCTGGGGAGGGATGAATTGTTATTCTGGACTATTACTTTGAGTACCAGCTTTGTGTTATATTTTTGTCCTACCTTAGATTATCTGGTCTCTGAGGCTGGGAAAACAACACCACATTTGAATAGCACCTAGCGAAAGCCTGTTCCCAAATGAATTTCCTGGGGCTATTTAATAAACAGCAATGAACTTGACTCATTTCATAAGCAAATTCTGCTTTGGCTGCATGGACCGACTGTGTGGTAGAACTGGTTCTAACAAAACTGGAGTTGCTTGGAGGAGCTCACTTTCTTCCAGCTTAGGGGATGGAGAGTAACCCAGGCCACATGTTCCTCAACAAAAAACAGGCCAGAGAAAATCCTGTTTCTGATGTGTGTGTCTCATCTGATAAAACCCAGCCTCTGCAAGGATACTCTGAATAATTCATTGATAGCTCATCTTGGAGACTTGGTAAATCTAAAGCAAATATCCTCTCCAGAAAGGTTCAGGAATGCAGTGTAGGCTACTGCCTTGCTAATGCTTTACACTGTTTTCCAGGCTGGAGTGTTTTTCTAGCTTTCACACAACCACTATTTATTATTTAAATGATGAATCTGGAGAATTTCCCAGATCTAATGTCTGCCCCATTACTTTCTGTCTTGGATACTGTGGGCAATCAGATGAGCAGTAAGCCTGTTCTGTGGAACAGAATTACATTATCTTTCTTTCCTTTTTTTTTGGTCTGGCTACTTGTGAGTGATTTTTCTTCTCTTCACCTCCATAAAACACCTAATCAATGAAAAAAAAAGAAAATCTTTGTGTCAAATACAGAGTCCTCCACATGTACTTCCAATAACCCATCTGCAGGAACACCAGTGGAACCACGTTTATCTTGGGTACACGGGGGGAATCTTGAAATAATCCCAAACACTGATACTCCCAGTTGGGTGGGTGAGGGACTGTGGGGGTTTTTTGGCTGCTTGGTTGGATGTTTGGGCTTTGGGTTATTGGTTTGGTTATTTTTACAGCTTGATTTACTTGTTTGTACTGTTTATCTATCCTCTCTGGCTGTTTCTGAAGTCTTCCCTGAATTTCACTGTTGGGAAGTGTGGGGACATTTACTGCTGGTCTCAGAGCCTGATGAGTTGGTGCTGGGACCTCCAAGCAAGTGCTGAGTCTGCCTGGGCAGCAGCTGGGAGGGCACAGGGCATGGACGCTGAATGCTGCTGTGTGGTTCTCCAGTGGTCCTGGTCATCCCTGATGAAGCAATGGTGACATGGCCTTTGGAAAAGAGAAAACAGGGTAGGTAGAAGGGAGGGTAACCACCCCCAGGACTGTCCAGCTTGAGCCCCAGCCTCTGCACCCACTGTGAATCCCACTTCTTGCCCTGAAAACTGGGGAGTTTTTCCCCTCTTTTTTGTGTGGTGATGAGAAACTAAAGGTCAGGAATGAGTCCCCTGAAAGCTCCTGAGGAACAAAATACGACATGTTTTAACTGATGTGAGAGGTTAATGGGGAAGATCAACACCCAAGGGCTGTGGCCAAGGAAAGGGGGCTTGTTTGGGCAAAGCCAGAGGCGGAGTGTGGGCATTATGGTGAGTGGGAAGTGTGAAACTGTGGGGCAGGGAACATACGGCCCTTTAGCCCTGCACAAAAATAACAGCATGGGCTGGTTTTTAGCTTCAGAGTTTAGTCTGCCCTCAGTAAAAACAAGCTACATTAAAAAACTTTGCACCAGAAAAAGCAAACCTCTTTTTCCTGGTTTCTGCTTATAAGATTTACAGGTACTTAAAATAAACCTATGAAAAACAGACCCAGTGTGCTGGAATTTGCTAACTAGTGAGAGCAATTACCTCCAGGTCCCAAGACCTAACGGAGCTTGACTTTTTGGAAATAAAACTTGGCAAGAGCTTCTTCCTGCTGCTGTTGTAAAGGTGTACATGAAAAGATGTGCTGACCTCTGCCAGAAACCCCAGGAATCCAGTTCAGAGAGATTCTCCTGCGAAGGGCACGGCTGGATTCAGGCAGCACAGATGGGGATCTGTGGGGAAAAGCTGGGGAAACATTCGCTTCTTATTGTGTGGCTTCAGCGTGGCAGATTCTTTGCAATTGCCTGGTGTACCACAGTAATTAAGTGGGTCAAGAGCAGTAAGTTTAGATACTTAACGAGAAAATAAAGCCCTGGCTTGACAGCCAGTGGTGTGTTGCTCTTGTTTCATGGGAGTAAGGAGAATTAGTGCTGGTTGCCATAGTAAAAGTTGATCTGAGCCTTTTTGGCAATGATTTTGTATTGCTTCAGAGATCACATACCAATTAGCAATATTACTGGTGTAATAGATGTGAATCAGGTTGTCTTATGAAAGTAACGCCCCAGATGAGCTAAAAACAAGGGAAATTTCAGATGAGCTAAAAACAAGGGAAACAGGAGACTGCCTCTCTCCTTTTAGTGGTATATTAAGTAACAATAGATAAAAGTAATGAAAAATACACGACCAACCTTTGCTAATGCAGAAATGTAACATCATCCCCTGTTTTCTCTGGACTGCTCCGTGCATGAGCGGAAAATGAAGTTTCTGCAATGAAATAAACATGATAGAAGTGAAATCTGAGGTGGGAATTGATTTTTATAAGACTGTCTGGTTTTGGAGGGTGGAGGTAGTTTCACACCAGCGTTTTGAAGGAAATTTATTTGCCATTGTCAGTATCTCTTCATCGTTCCTGGCTGCAGGAAGGACCTCCTGTTTCCTACAGCAGTTGTAAAAGGCTTTTGGGAAGATGAGTTGGTTTTTTTACCTCCTAAACTATGAAGGGACAAGTTAAAAAAAATGTTTTTGAATAAAACCCAGTAATACTCTATTAAATGTGTTGTGCCACAAAAACAGGAGCTCTCTGAAGACCAGCTTCCCTTGCAGATAAAGAGACAGGACCATCTTTGCTGCTGTATTGGTAGCTTCCCTTTGGACTAAACACCCTTAAAAGGGTTTGTACTGTCTGTGCTTGTGCTGATGGGCACCAATGTCCAGCAGCGAGGACCGGACTCCATCCCAAATTGGGCCAAAGCAGCAGAGCTCACCTGAACTCAGCCACAGGAGGCAAATTCAGTCTCTCAGCTTCAGCATCTCACTAACAATCACTCAGAAACGTTGCTCATGTCTGTGCGTCGTGGTTATTAGGTGTGAGAAATACAGTTTTAAAACTGTAATTAATCATTTCTAAGTAACCTCTTTTTCTACACATTTATGGCATCAATGGGTATGACTGTTTATTATGTCTTACCTATAAAATCTGACCTGTTTTATATACTCTTTATGGAAACAGTGTATGGTCATAAATTAAAAGATGCAACTGTTTTGGATATTTTACTGGTGGTCCTGTATTTTCCTGCCAGAAGTGCAGCTGGTTTAGGTTTCTGGGGATAACGTTATAAAAGGCTGTATGCGTTTTGCAAGTTTATGCATGAATTGCCAAGCCAGAGGTGGAATGACTCAACCTTCCCAGGAGCAACATGTACCAAATTGATGAATCAAAACAGCTCGCTGAAGCTCCGTGGCTGCCACGGCTGCTGTGAAAAGCACTTCTCATTTATAGTGTTTTATCCAGGGGCCAGAATTGGAGACTGACACTGTGCTGATGGTGTTAGGCTACAGCCTGCGTCTGTCTGTCTGTCTGTCTGTGATGGGGTTTTGGTGCAAACTGAGAATCTGGTCTCGTATCTGTCTTGTGTGGGGTGCAGGAACTATAGGGTTACATTGGGGAATGGAACTATTCAAGCCCCCCTGAGCCGACACCTTTACTGGGAGCTCTTGGCATTGTGTGACTGGGTCTGATCCCTCAGAAGGAGCTCGGGGGAGCCAAGAGCCTGTGGCAGTGCCAGCGTGTTTCGGTGTGAACTCATCGGTCTGGCTGGTCTGGTGTAAAATTAGATGGCTTCAGAAACAGGGGATGATGTTTAATTAATGATGAAGTTTAGAGGCTTCTTTAGCTGAAATGTGGATGATGGCTTCCTGCAGATCTAAGTTCCTGGTGTCAGTGGACTTACTCCAGGTACAGATATGTGTGAGAGCAGGAAGCTCAGCTGTGTTGTCATCAGAGCAACCAGCACAGTTGGCTCTTGGGAGCGCTCAGCTCTAATCAGGCAGAGCCAAAACTCACTGATTCCTGTGAGAATGTAGGAAAACTTGTGTCATCGTTGTCGTCATTGTCTTAGAAGGAGCTGCCCAAGTGTGTCTGTGGGTCTGCAACCTTTCCCCTAGAGCGAGCACAGAAAATACAAGCCAGAGAGTGTACTTCACCCTGTGCAGCCTATTGCATGGAGCTGAGTTGGTTCTTGAGCAGCTTATCCGAAGGCGCGTCGTTGTCGTAACTAATGGAAACTTATCCTGATACGTCTGTAGCCGTAGGCAACTCCCTTTCCTTGCTCCCTCCCAAAAAGCAGTCTCAACCTCACTGGACTGTCAACTACACAGGTGCTTGATGTGTTTATTTCTGCTCTAAAATGATGCTTCTCTTCCTTTTAGGTATCTGAACCACGTACGAGCTGCCTCTCCGCAGGATCTTGCTGGGGGCTACACGTCTTCTCTTGCTTGTCACCGAGCCTTACAGGATGCTTTCAGTGGACTTTTCTGGCACCCCAGTTAGCCCAGCGTGCACCAGCCTGTGACCAAGGGACACGCAATGGAGCGAGAAGCCAATCAAGCCAGCAAAGGCTGGGTAAAATTGCTGCCATCTGCCCAAGGGTGAAGCTGCAGTCACTTTTCTGTGTAAAACCAGCTGTGTTTAAGTGTTAAGGGGAAAAAAAAAAAAACAACCCAGTCTGCACTAGAGCTTTGTGAAATGGTAGATACATTTTTGTGGAGGGGGAAACTCGTTAGTCATGTGGCACTTTGCTGAGGGAGGCTGAAGCAATAAGCCACATCTAATGGAAGATGTGAATAACTCAGCTGTGTATGTTTGAGGTTTAAAGAAATACACTTGTAAATTTTTTTTAAATAAAGCCAGACTTTTTTATTAAAGTTTGTGGTTTTACTCTTATTGCAGGGTTTTATTTGCACAAGCATTTAAATGCCATTTTGATTATAACATTTAGTGTCAATATTCAAGCCTACATTTTCTTCCCATAAAACTAGTTTCCCCAGTTCAGACAAGTGGGTTTTTCCTCCTGCCAGCTGGACGAGATGAAAAGCCCTGGAACTGTGCTGACACAACTGTTATGCAGGATCCTTCCTGATGTCACTTGGTTCTTACCTTTGAAAAACAAATCCTTAGCTGAAAGCCTTTCGGCTGAGCCTCTCTGGAAGCAATCTAAGAAGCCTTGATAGGAGGCTAGGTCATTAGTCAAAATTGGTTTCTTTTTTTAACCAGCTTAGCTCTGTTTGCAACTTCTTGGTCACATGTTTAGGAGCTTTTTTTTGGCAGGAACATCCCTTTGTCTGGCTTTTAGGATGACCTTTGCCACTTACCTACTGCATTTACATGTTCCCTGCCCTGTCCTTGCAGTGGAACACAGACTAACTGCAGAGGTGGGTTTCCTGCGGCAGGATTGCTCCTTGCCACGAGTTGCACAGGAGCCTGGAAGCTGATGAGGACAGTGAGTACCCTGAGAGTAAAGCCTGGGCTGTGTTTTACAGGTCATTCATTCCCAGTTGTTGAGAACGGCTCTGAGGAGTGCACTAAATGAATGTATTTTTATTATGTTGTAATAAAGAGAAGAGTAAGCTCTATCCCAGACTCAGTGCTTCCTTTGTCAAGTAGTCAGGAACCAACATTTCCATTGCCCTTTCTCTGAAATCCCCTTGTTGCACCCAGAATAGTTGCTGACAGGTACCGATACCCACGAGGCAGAGGTGTAGAGGCCTGTGGGTACCGCTCCCTGCCAGGGGAGGTGGCCTTGGGCAGAAACCTGGGGCTGGGTGTTGCAAGGGAAGTGTCACTTTCTGCCTGGTGTCCCTTCTCCTCTCCTTGCAGTGATCAGACCCGTCACTTACCTGTTCCCTCGCTCATGGTAGACAGGCCTGGCTGGTGGTTCTCTGGGGAGCCAGAAGCTGTGGGAGCTCATTCCTGCTGTCACGGATGCCCGACAGCCTGTTGTCTCTTCCCAGACTTAAGGTACTGGCGGCCCTGGGATTCCACTCAGGACCCTGGGAGGAAGTAGCAGCAATCCAGGGAGTCTGCATTGGTCCCGGCTCATCCCCAGGGGTAAGTATTCACCTCAGCAATGCTGTGCTTTAGGTTTTGTTTGTAAGGCCTTAGGTCATTGCCCTCGTGGATGCAGAACCAGATTAGTATTCGCTGTTAAAAAATGCTCGTGCAACTTGTGTGCCAGTGGGGCCTCTTTCTATCGTGAGTTCAATTTTTTTAAGTTACCATCTTGCTCACACAAGAGCTGTTTGCACGTCTGCTGACAGCAATCCCAATAGTCTTCAACACCAAAACCACTCCCCAAAGAACCCGAGTTAAACAAGTTGTCTTGGTTTCACCACAAACTGCACGTTACCAGACCAGCACAGCAGGAAACTCTCCTGGTCTGGGCCACTGAACTATCACAGGGCGTGAAGGAGAGAGCAGTAAAGTACCAACACACACCTCTTAGCAAAAAAAGGGAAGTTTTATTTTTCCTGTAGTAACAGCAATTTCAATCTGCTTATTGATCCCACAAGAGAAAAAGAAGAAGAAAACGTTGAGTGTGGCAAGTGAGGCTCACAGCAGAAAGCTGCAACACGCACTACACACCTCAGCACCTGAGATGGGGAACACAGGTACGCTTCATGTAATCCCAGAGTAAACCAGAGGTAACCCACGTATACCTTACACTCACTGCTAAGGGTAGCTGCTGTAACTCTGGTCTTCACCTCGGTAAGCTTTCTTCAGAGAAGTCTTTGCTGGTACAGAGACGTTTAGAGGCTGGTTCTGCTGGAAGAAGGGTAGAAAAGGTAAGTTATTTAATGTACTGTAAACAGACTGTACTGAACCACAAGCCATTAACACTTAGAAGATTTAACAGGAAATTAGTTATTCCTGATTTTAACAGCAACAAACAAAAATCATAACAGCAGTAATGGGGGTGGGGGTGTCTTTACTAAATGCCAAAATGGACTTTAAAAAACCTGTATTGAGCTAAATTGTGCCATTCTTCTCCTTACTACCCAACAATAGCATAAGTTTTGTGTCATTAAAGCTTTATCACAACGTCCCTTCCTCCAGTTCATGGAACTGCAGGCTGAAAGTCTCCCACCCTCATCACATAATGCAAAGCCCAAGATCACTGAAGCCAACTGCTTTCTACAAGAAAAAAACTGAACAGTTACAGAAAAACAAAATTCAGCAAAGATCTCTATTTTTTAATTTAACTGTAGAGAACCAGACTCTGCTGACATAGGGACTCCAGGCCTCAACTGAGTCTGTGCAAGCATAAAGGAGGAGGTTGGAACTGGGACCAGTTGCTTGGAAGTACACCGTTCTACCCTGGGTGAAAACAGAGCTCCAGTTCTTCAAAATTTAGTTAACACAAATGGGTGCTTGATGTTAGAGACCCCATTCTCCCCAAGACAACACATAAGGCATAGCAGTCTGGTTTAGAGCCTGTGGGATGATCCTATCCGCTCCACCATTCTTTCTGTGGAGGCTCGTGCTGGGATCAGAGGACAGGCCCCTGATACATGAGTGCACGAAGCCCTGCAGCTGCACTCAGTCTGTGCTCACACCAGATACAGCATCACTGTCACACGGCTGAAGTGGCCCACAGTGCTGACAAGGTGGGAGCAAAAGGTGCAGCCTGAAATCCAGGTGCTGTGTAGGAGATTCTGTTCCTTACCTTCATCAGGGCAGGGCCTCTTGTACAGCACCTCTGCTGGAATCTGGAAGCTGATGCACAGCATCTCCTTGTTCGGTGCAACATTTCTAACCAGGTAAGTAGAACAACGTCCATCCAAGGAGGTTCCCAGAGAAGCTTCAGCTCGTTCTTGGATATCTTTGGCTGGGTCATCGTGTTTGGAGAAGCCATAGCAGTGCACCGTGGGAAGGCTAGCAGTGCTGCACGGCTCTCCAGCTAAGAGATGCCTGAAAACATCCAGAAATTCAACAGCCAAAGCTGGCAAGTTCATGACTATATGAAAAGAGGTTTTCTGTTCTTCTTTGAGAAGCGGGAGCTCTTTACTTAGTTCTTCTCTTACAGGCCCCAGGAGGAAGTCCCTGCCGTCCATGTTGAAGGCTTTTATTTTGTTGTCTACTTTGTTCAGCTTGCAGTTGTGCAGAAGCCAGCTGTAGGACTCAGGATTGAGATCGTTGGCGAACACGCGGCACCTCTTCTTCGCCGCTGGGATGGCGAAAGGCCCGATGCCGGCAAAGACATCGAAAAGGACGTCACCGGGCTTCAGAAGCTCGATGATACGGCCGTGTTCCGTGGAGAGGCGTGGGTTCCAGTAGACTTTAGAAAAGTCCAATTCATAGGCAATATTATTTTCTTTGACCTGGAAGTCCAAAACATTGGCTTAATCCTCTGTCTTCAAATTCCAGGCATGTTTAAGCATTATCAGCAACTCAGAGAGCTAAAAACCCAAGGTGCTTTATCAAAAGGTAACGCACACACTGACATCTGTGCCATCAGTAGTACACACCAATCTTGTATAAACAGATCTGCTCATCAGAAAGAGCCATGAGGAATGTTCCGACTGGCAATCCAGATGGCTGGTTTACACATGTCTCAATTGCCAGGTGGAAATAAAGCAGCAACTTGAAGTGACCGTAAAAAATAAAAATCGGAGGCTTTTCAAGAGCTTTGTGGCTGGCTGACAACTCCTTTATTGAAAGCAGACCTCAGGAAGATGCCTCAAGCCCTCCTCAGCAGAGCCCACATAGTAAACAAGCGTCTCAGAGGGACACAGCACAAGAACGGCAGCAGCCAGCCAAATTCAAAGCTGCTGGGACTCAATTCTGCAGTCTGAAAAAATACTGTGTTTTATCTCTCGAGGTGAGAGAGTCTGGAAACTCATCCAAGCCCCAACTTCGAGACGACCACGATCTTAAGAACAGACCTAAAAAGAAGCTGTTTACTCAGATGAGAATGGGATGCAGGCTGCCACACCTGTGAGTTGTGAGGCTCTGAAGTAAAGGAGCTTTGGATCCGAATCACCACGTCATTCACTTTGCCAGTGAGGAACCTGATGTGTGCTGTGCCCTGATGTATGTGCTGACGTGTGTCTGCACTCCTGTGTGCTTAATGAGCTGATGCCATCTGCAGAATATCTGGTTATCGCTCCTGCCCTGGCGATTCAAACGCCTCTCTGTGTTTACAGGATGTTCTACCAAGCTATGCAACTTTTTTATTTGGTAATCTAATGTTTTCTCTTCTAAAAAACTGCTAACAGTTAGGGAAAATATTCCTTGGTCAAACTAGTAGCCAAGTTTCCAGCTAAAGACAAGAAACCCTATGTGAAGAATACTTGGCAGTTGCATAGTGCTTTGCACCTGAAGAACATCAAAACAGAGAGGCGAGGTCTGTCTTGCTGCTGACAGAAAAGGAAAAAGGCACAGGCAAAATCCTGCCTAAGCTGCAAAGTCAGGGAGATGCAAAAAACAGCCTTATGTTATGTACCTGCTGCTGTACAAGGCTTGGTGAAATTGAGAAACGGTGTTTTCTTCAATCAATTTCACTGTTTTGGCTTTAGAGTGAGAAAGAGCCCTCTCTACCAGTTTGTATCTCTGTAAGAAGCCTTTACTTCAGCTACTTCTATTTATCATTAGTATCTAAGCTGTGAACTTGAAATAATACTTATCTTCATGACCCCTAAAAAAATTGTGAGTTTGCTCTTGGCAGACCAGGACAAATGAATGTAAAAGTAACTGCCAACTCTTATACTCTAAAAGGAACATCAGGAAGGGGCACTGTGCAAAGGAGAGGTCTTAATAGCATCTCATCTCATCTTCCTAGAAGATGCCTTTGGCTTTTAACATATTTAATGCAAATTAATGGAGGGAAAAAACCCTGTACCTTGGTTACCAGGTTGCTTTCTCCAGCGAGCACTTCCATTTCAAAATTCCTGTACGTGCTGTCAATCATACTGGTTTTATTCACCACACAGCTGATTCCCGGATTCTTGTCAATTATAACCTGGCCTGAAAGACAGGACAAAAGATATTCTGGTTAAGGGACTACAACCACTTAACGTTCTACATGAGGTACCAGTACTGCTGTTCACAGTTAAATGAACAAAAGCAAGCATGTGTTAGAACAACCTTCCCCTGATGGTTCATGGTGGCAGATGTAACACCTTTCTAAGGCACATACTTTCCTCAGTGACATGAGACAGCAGTTACCTTAAGAGGAGAGAACCATGGTGTCTGTGCACAGCTACAGCATCAGCACAAGGCTACTTCAACAGAAAATATAAAGCAATTAAAAGCCCTCAGAAGTTTTCTTTGTACAGTAATGTATCAGCAGAGTAACTGTCAAAGCATCTTTGGAGCGATACACAGAATACAGTCGTTGCTTTTGTGGAGCTGTTTTACCTACCGATCAAATGCCTGTACTGCAGCTGGTGGTCTCGCAGGTTGAGGTGAGCTATGTGACCAACGCGGCTAAACCCAGAGGTGACTTCTTGGCCTTGGGGAAGCACTGCTCGTAGGATCTCCTCCGACTTGAAGTTGTCATAAGTCAGCTCTAAGTCGTACTTGGACACCTCAGGACGGACATCAAGCTGCTTCAGTACCTCCCGCTCCGATTCTCCCAGGGAGAACTCTGGTGTTTTGTGAGGATCCAGAATAACAAGCCTGCTGTCCTCATCTTCTGGATCCTCAACCACCCGCTTCAGGCCAGGACGCTGCAGGACTGCGTGTTTTAGGGACTTCAGCAAACTATTTACCATTTCTTTCTTGACTTTAAGCACTGGCACAACAACTGTCCTTTTAAAAGCCTCTCTGTTGAGCAGCGTCATCCCACGCACTTGAGGATGTGGCGAATACAGTTCTAGGGTAGTTTTATCCTCCACAGTTTCAGGCATTGTAAAAATCCTATTTTTTTTTACTACTACAAAGAGCCCAGGTATCCTGCCAGAACAGCGTGCCAACAGCATCCAAACTGCTGGGAATGATGTATTTGATGCAGCTGTCCTAAAATGATTAGTTTTCAGTAGTCTGGCAGAGTATCCAAATCTCCATAAAGTCCTAGAAGAGAAATTATTCATTTTATAGACATTATGTAATCATTCCATTAAAAAGGCTGCAAATCACACGGATTTGCTGTTCTCTTAAACTAGAATTTCCATCTGTACCAAACAATCCACAATAGTTTAGTAAAACTCTATTATGAATTACATACTACACATTTCTGTCCTTTTGCAAATGTGTTTTTTGACTTAAATATCAACTAACTTGAAGCAGTGAGATAATCCCCTCCCTGCCAAAATGCAATGACCCCTCTTTGTTCTCATAAACATGGTATTAATCCCAGGAAGCCAAATGGAAAAGTTTCTACTGTCTGGATCCTTCTGTTGGATCCCTCATCTCTGATTAAATTCATTACCACGCAGTGGTTGCTAGAAAACAGTTAATAGCAACAGTGGCCATAATCACTCTTCAGCAATTTCTGCCTCCTGTATACCAGCAATAAGGGGTTACATGCTCAGTAGCCTCTTCGCTCCACATGCCAGAGAGACCATGAATTAAATGCAGAATTCCCCCTAAAGGTACAGGGAAGCATTAGTAATGTCTGTTCCGCGTGACTGAACCCCTCTCCACAGTTTATTCATCGGATGGGAGCTTGAAAAGTAGCTTTACGCTTCTCTTAAATGGTTTCCTCCACTAGAGACAGTCCAAAGGGGCCCAACTTATCATCTGCTCCTCTGTGGGAACCAATGGTTTCTGTAGTGTGTGATGCTGACATTCCTCCTGACTTCTTGGGGACTTTAAGGTTGGGGGTTGACAGCAGAAATGCAAATTTAGCTCTTAAAGGAAACCAGTTCTCCTGCCCACCTCAGACACTGACACCCCAACATAGAGGGTTGATGCCCTCCTTCAGGGTAACAGGCCACACAGTCTCACCTTCAAAAGGAGCTTGCACCAAGCCTAGGCAAAGCTGGCCCTGCTCACATCCTCCCTCCCCCACAAATCCCAGCTCCTTGCTGGGACTCCCTACATCTCTCAGCCAGCTCTTTTCCCTGCACCAAATTTTTGGCAAAGCACAGCTCCTTCCCCTGTTAACTCAGAAATAAACATTACATTCTTCCCTTCTGCTACAGAGGAGAAAGACTTCATCTGGAGGCCACAGCATCCTACTGTTTTTCTCAGGCATTCCCCTTCTCCCTACCTGGAGGCTGCTGGCCAGGTTTGCACCAGCTTCTCGGTATTAGGTAAGCCTGCCAGATAAGAGCCCCCCCAATGGGTGTGCTTGGAGCCACGCAGGGCTGACACCATCCCAAGGCTGCCTCTGGAAGGACCTGCCTGACCCCTGTACCCGAGGTCCCCCCAAAATCCCCGTTTGCCCCATTCTCCCCTCAGTGTGATCCGAAGTAAACCGGGGGCGGGGGTGCTGCTGGAGAGCTACTGCCCGCTCCGCCCAGCCCGAACTCCAGGGCACCAAGCACAGAGAACCCCCGGCCGGGTAGGAGAGGCGCCGGCCAGGCCTCAACCCTGGGAGCGGGACCTGGCCGGGGCAGCGGCCTCTCCGGGTTCACCCCGCTGGCAGCCTCCGCCGCTGCCCGGGGGGGCGGAGAACCCCCTCCCTAAACCGCCCGCAGGCCTCAGCCGAGGCCGCTGCGTTACCACGGCTACAGCCCCCGCGGGCCCCCGCCCTCACCTCATGCCGGGCCCCGCCGCGCGCCCCGGTGCCCTCCTACGTCATGGCCGCCGCCGTGACGTGACGCTCAGCCGCCGCGCCGCTGCCTGTGGCCGCGCCGAGGGCGGGGCCTCCGCTCCAGCTCCACCCCGCCCCCGGGACCGTCCGCCCCCCCCCCCTCGGGCGGCGCTCCCCTTAGAGGCGAGGCGGAGGGGCGCCGGCTGCTATGGCGTTGCCGCCGCGGGGGGCCGGGCGGCTGCTGGTCGAGCGGGGCTGGTACCTGTCCGCCCGCGAGCAGCGAGAGGAGGAGGAGGAGGCGGATGAGGACGGAGAGTCCGCCCCGCTGCTGCCGCCGCCGCCGGGCAGCGTGCGTGTGAGGGGGCGGCTCGGCGGTGGGGAGGGGGAGCGCCCCGTGGGGGCTGCGGCCGTGGGGGCAGCCCGGCCCCGCTCCGTCCGGCGGCGGGGGGGCGGCCGACGTGGTATCACTTGGTTTTGCTTCGCTTTCCTACCCCCGGCGCTGTGCCTGCCAGCGCGGTGCCCGTGGCTTGGCGGCTCCCGGGCCGGGGGCTTGCGGAGGCGGCTGCCCCTTGTCTGTGCTTGGCTCTGAGGAGGAGTTCGGGGAGCGCGGCCCGGGCGGGGGAGGGAGGGAGGGAGACACGGGGACCTCGGGCTCAGAGATTGGGCCGATGGAGCCGGCTCGGAGGACGGGGCTGTGCGGGGCGGCTCCCGCCGCGGTACCCGGGGAGGGCTGCTCGGGGCAGCGCCGGGCCTGCGAAGCGATGGGTTGGTGGCTGAGCGCTTGGAAGCGCAGCTCGCTCTGCCCCTTGCCCTGCCCCCTGCTCCTGGGCCGAGCCCGCGGGGGTAGCCTGGTCTTAAGCATGAATCCCGCGCTGTCCTTGCGCTTTAGCATCACCATGCTCAGAGGTTCCAGGTGTCTTGAGACCTTTATGGGATAGCATCGCCTGATTATAAATCTGTGTGGGCTTAGAGTGAGAAAAGAGACTTTCTGACTTGGATTAGGGAAGGAGAAGTGCTCTCCCCCTCCGCTACATTTCCTCCTGTGAAGGACCAAAGCACCTCTCGCACTAACTGTACTTTGTTTTGCCCTTTTCACAGAATCCTCCAAATCGTGGCTCTTCCTTTGGTTTCTCAGTATTTAATTTAATGAACGCAATTATGGGAAGTGGGATACTTGGTTTATCCTATGCTATGGCCAACACAGGGATCATTGGGTTTAGGTAAGTTCTCATTTCTTACATACTTTTGTATTTAAACCCAGCTTTTAGTTTTAAATGTAACAGCACTTGATTACTAAGATTCCTGTGCAAAAACTGAGGAAGAAATAAAGAGCTCGTGCTTTTCAGTGTTGCTGAATGAGATCTTCCCTCCTTGGTTCAGTCATTCATATCTGGTGGAACATAACTGCTGCCCAGACATTGCATTAAATTGCCACATGGTGGCAATTTCTTGGCCATTGCACCTAATAGCAGCTTTGGAACATAAATATCAATCTGTCCCCTGTAGTTGGAGAAAAGGGCCTTCTGCAGCAGGATGGCTGTGTATCTGAAAAGTGTGAATCAGCTTATGCTTTGGTTTGAACCTCTAGTAACCTATGGATAATGGGCTAAAGTCACCAGAATTGCTACTCTTACCATTTTCTAAAGCATTAAATTTGCATCATTAGAAGACACACATTTGTGTGTGTGTGTACACACTGTCTTTGTAGTTCATATGTCAGGCCTTTATCCTGTGTAGTGTGTAACAGGCTTTGGTGAACAATGTTATCAGCAGCGGAACTTAGCAAGCTCTGGGAAGAACAGAGACCACATGAACCCCAGTCAGCCATAAAATGAGGAAATCTTGTCTCGTGGTGGTTTGCTTTTTGCTGAAGGAGCATTTCTAAAGGTACTGTACTGTAGAAGTGCTTAATTGTGAATGTTTTGTGTGTTTTAGTATCTTGCTGCTGATTGTTGCCAGCCTTGCTTCTTACTCGGTATTTCTTCTGCTCAGTATGTGCACCCAGACTGGTAAGTGAAAAGGATTTATCTAATGTGGTACCTGAAATACTTCCTCACCTATATCACAAAGACAACCCAGAACAGTTAACTAGAATTATCAGCATGTTAACACATAGCTGTGTTTGTTTGTGAGTCACTTCTGTTGAAGCACTTGACATTTTTAATGATTGCTATTTGCCCTTTTAAAATCCAATTCTGAATCTATCTAGGAAAAGTAAATGCCAAGCTGACTGGTTTCTAGACTTCCAGGTGTAGATCTTTCAAATTTCTTCTCTCCTCCTTCTGCCATTTCTCTAGGACAATTATTTTGGTGCTGACTGGACCACACTCCTGCAGTGTGTACTGTTGCTTTCAGCGAAGGCTTCAGAGCTATAAAATAGCAGACTTTCATTCGTCCACTTGTAATACAAGTTTTGTTTATGGTTTGAAACGGATACTTTTCAGGTTCTTCCATCATACTGGATGTTTATAATTCTCATGGCATTTCAAAGATGTGGGTTTTTACAGCATTTTTGATGCTGGTGAAAACTCACGTTGCAGTTCTTCGAAATCGTGCTGTTTGTGAATGTTCAAACTGTACATTCAAATATCTGCCATCTAACCTGATAGTATTTTAACTCCTGCTTGTTACTGAAACAGATGACTAGTTCCTTGTGCTCTTGTACACAAGCACTGCTTTATAGTGGGAAGTCTGTGTCTCCTTCAGTCACTTACTGTTTCCCTCTCTGTTCTCCTTTCTTTTCAAAGGTGGTGGGAGAAAGCTTCCATTTCTTTCCTTCTGGCTTTGTTTTCTATAGCTAGCTTTGGTCTCTCAGATGAATGCTTCCTGATTCTTCGTAGATCTGCTGTGCTTGTCCTCACTAGTTGAGTGATCTTCTTCATACGTTCTTAAAAAACGTTCTTCAGAGGTAGGGTTACTTTTTTGGTTGATACTGATTGCTGTTTGATGAGTTAAGACTAAATCTTTGATAATTTTTCTCTCCTCTTGGAGCATTGCTTGTTAGAAAGGAATCAGAACCTGAAATAAGTAGCTAGAAAGATACATAAGAAGCAAAAATGGGGGGAACTTGAGTTCATTTTGATGATCTTTGTTTACCTCTTAGCTGAGGCTGAAAAGGTCTGTGTTACTTAGGCACTAAGTGCTGTTATATTGTTGTCTGGGAAAATAATAATTTCAGAGATCCTTGCAAAAAAAAAATACTGGTGAGAGGGGGGAAAAAAAAGGATTTAAGCTTTCTGAAGTATGAAAAGTTGCGATGTTGTGAATTTGGAGACCTAATACACAAAACCAGTTCAACTCCTCAGTTATTTTCCAAAGGCAACATTCCACCCCAAGAAAGCGTTTTTTGAAATACACACACCTGAAAGCAAGGAGTATCACTGAAATGACAGGGTGAAGTATTTTTCTTGACTGAATCTTAGCACATTAGGTGATAACTAATTATTAACTCTAATATTGACAAATACTAGTAGCACCATAACTGTTTAGGTAAGTTTGCTGGATTCTGTGTTTTGATTGTTGTTTAAATTCTACTATAAAAACAAATGATACTTCTCTTAGTTTATAATTACTGTTATTTCTGTGAACTAACGAAATAATTAAATCTCAGGTAGCATTCTGAGTTTCTCCTTGAAACATTGCTTTAAAAAGAAAAGGGAATTATAAAGTTATGCCTTGACAAAGTAAAATCTGGCACATGTTTACTTCCAAAGTAGAAAATTCAATGTTTTCCTTTAAAACCCACATGCATTTGCAAACAATGTTACAGTATTAAGCTTAATCCATGGCAAGGAATTGCAAAGAAATTTCAGTAGTTTCTATTAAAAATAAAAAGAGCTGCTAGAATTGGAGAAGAAAATCCTTTGAAAGTATGTGTAAGCTCTTCATTCAGATATTTAAACCATAAAAGTAATCCTAGGATGGAGCTGGTCAATAAAATACCTTCTAAAAAGGAAGCTCTAATATTAATTCTGTTCTAAACAGAGACCAGGATTTATTAAACACAGGCATCTTAGTTGTAGTTTAAAAACAAAGAAGTGCCTTTGGTTTTTAAGTTATGTTGGTCTGGACTTTGACAAAAATTAAATTATTTTTACAGAGCAAAGGGCTTAGCAAAAAAAAAAAAATCCCAAAACCCCCACAAACAAACCCAAGTGTCAAGTGTTAAATTTGGAATAGTTTAGTCAATGTTTTCTCCTCAACTGAATTCAGTATGACTTAAGCTGGGTCGGGGTTTTGGCTGACAAAGGCTTAGCTTACTCTGTAAAGCAGAGGAATTGGGAATTTAGTGGGATGTGCTTTGAAGTTTGGTGGCTTCTTTTTCTTTCCATTTTATGAGCTAATCACGAGTGTTGCTTTGTACTACACTTAACCTGTTTCACTCTGCATTTAAATGGATAATTTCCATCTAGTGCTAATAGCATAAGCAAGTTTGGCTTGATTGGCTTGATTTCTGTTATCTTCACATCAGTTGTGGTTAATATTCTTGTTCCACGTGTTCCATATTGCTAAAGTAACATGATTAAGTATTAGGGCTTCCCAGTGTTCACAGGATTAAACTGATTACAGAAACAGAGTAACGATAGAAAATGTTCTAAAGCTTCATATTGTTGGCAATTCCTCATACATCTGTACTGTATATTTGTTCCTATGTGGTAAAAACAATTATATCCCAAAGATACTCAACATTTTACTGATTTTTTTTTTATGCCATTGGAGATGCCTTCTAAAATAATTTTTTTTTTGTTTTTTCCTTGTGATCAACAAATCTATAAATAGAAATCTAGAAAAACACAGTGTAAAATCTGATTCTTGTTTAATTACATCAGCACAAAACGTGTGTGAGTGTAACTGCAGATGTAAGAGATTAGCCCAGGTTTCTGCTGAGAGCTCACTCTGGCTCATTTAATTCTATCACTTCATTTATTTTGTCACAGCATATTGGTATCAGTAGTAGAGCAGAGAGTGAAGCATCACCCTTGAGAAAATCATATCAGACAATTAATGAAGGGGTTTTTTTTCTGTTTTGATATTTTTTTCCTTCCTCTGGAGCATTGGTCTGACTGTATGCAGAAGTTCAATGAAATAAAAAAAAACAACCCTAGGCTTGGGCAGTTGGCAGTCTGAGGCTCTGTCATCTGATCTCAGAACAGCCTGTCTCTCCCATGTTTTGTTTCATTTACTCCAGTGGGACTTCACTCAGGTGTGAAGGGCTGCCCCAGCAGCAATAATTGCAGGGCTTGGCCCTAAATTAAGATGTGACAGGAGTAGAAGCAGTATTGTACTGTGTAGAACCAAGGAAGGGAAAGCAAGTGTTCTGACAATAAAATGATGTGGTCTTAAGATTACTTTTACCCTTTGAGGCATTTACAACTGTGGACCATTTTATTATAAACCAAGAAAGTGAGTGGTGTTTCTCAGAAAACTTTCATCTTTTTGATACTGCTTGAGTTTCTAGTAACACAATACAGAGCAACAATGAAAGACTTTAATATAAGTTCCTTCTTTCTGAGGAGGGATTGGTTTAAGTTACCAGCAATATTAAAAGTGAGCTCCAGCTAAAACTCAACAAAAGCATACAGGAAACCACAGGCTTTTTTAATGTGATTATGTAAGTCAGGTGCAGGTAAGGGCAGGATTTTTGGTTAGTTTTTGCTTTGGTCTGGCTTGTTTTATTTTTAGTAATAGATTTCAGTCAAGGAAGGTGTTTACCTTCAGCTCTCTTGAAAATAAATAGTGCTGAGATGTTAAAAGCTGCTGAGATGGTGATCAGTGTTTATATTCATAGATAAGAATGGATCTCCTGTTATAGTCTTCATTTTAAAAAGTATCCTTTTAACAAATAAAATATGGGAATAGCTTGAATCTAATTGTTGAGGCTAACTTCAGAATTCTTCACCTATATTGTCAGTTGCAGATAGGAGAGGGCAATTTGCCACTGGAATGTTTTTATTCTTATTAAATATCACTTTAATATTAAATCAGGATTCTGGAAAGTCTGAATGTATAGCTGTATTATAGTCTGAGCATATAGCTGTATTTGTAGTAGTACAGGTGTATACAAAAGCTATTTTATAAATAGAAAATACTACCAAATACTCTCTTAATTCTGTCCTGAATTATGTTCATTTAAAACGGGGGGGAAAAGGCAAAGCTTTCAAGTGACTTTGAAGTTAGAAATATTTTAGCTTGTGTTTCCTTACTAACAGCTGTCACTTCTTACGAAGACCTTGGCCTGTTTGCATTTGGATCAACTGGAAAGGTGAGTATCTGTTTATTTTTAACTGTCTATTTTTCTTCTTGGTCTCAGGCTCTGACACGTAACTGTTCTTTGTGTAGTAAAAATATATAAATTAGATATAAATTAAATAGGTAGTGTAATTGCTGTCATTCTAATATACTGAAAAATCTGTTGTGTCCTGAAGCTTCATTTTGCTGTGGTTAGTGTGTCTGGTCTGTGGAAGCCCAAACTTTAGCTAACTTTGAAGTAGACATCCCTTAAATACAAGATTATGCCCTACTTTCCTCTCAGTGTGTTAGTTTTTAAGTTGTGTGCAGTAATATTTGCTGAGTGGCATTGTCAGCAATCCGTTTCAGGCTTGTAAGGGTGCCATTGTACCTCTGCTCTATGGGTGAGTGATTTACTGTTGGTGTTAATAGAGATCCCAGATAAGCGTTTGCCTTTCACAGAGCTTTCACAATGAGAACAAATAAGATGCCTTTAATGCATGTTAGTTTTTTTTCTTCTATTAGACTTTTCAGTTTATTGTTTCTTAATTGTTATTTTATCTCATGATTTAAAAAAAATCCACGAGCCAAGTAACCATTTCTGGTGTAAGAGTAATGGACGTGTAAGCCTTGCTGCCTTACTGATGTGTACCAAATCTGTTTTCCCCAGTAACAGGCAATGTTGTCCAGTACTACTGGTTGCACTGGAAATGCTGCTAGTGAATACTCCACATTTAATGTTAGGACTTGTACTGCGTTTCAGTTACATGATACTGAAAGCAGATTTTCCCTCACAGAAGTGTGATTTTAATCATTTACTGAAACAACATAATTTTTAAAAAAAATCAGTTCTGCATAACAGACTGGAGTCTGATTTCTTCTGTTTTAGTGTAACTGTGAATTAAACCTGATTTATTAGGTGTTTCTAAGACTTCCATTAGTGTTAATATGCAGATCTGAGTGTAGTCTGTGCAGATCAATATTTATTGATTAAAGTTAAGATGTCACGATCATCAAGAGATAATAAACCTTGATATTGGCAAGATATAAAAGATATTTTTACAGGAGCTGTTCTGTATGCATTAACTGTAATGCATTAGATACAGAACTCACAGAAAAGTAGAGCTTAATGAGAAATTAAAGTGTGACCTAGTCTGCCATTGCTCTGAAGCAAGGTTAAGGATATATAAATCAGATGCTTGTCTAATCTGTTATTTAAAAGCTTAAATGAAGGAGATTTTGCAGCTTCACTACATAGTCAACATCAGCAATTTTTAAAAATTATTATCCCTAATACAGTCTTTAATAATTTTCAATTTAATAATTTATGATAAAAATAATGTGGTCTTTCAATTTCAGTGTGCATGGAGAGCACTCCAGTATTTCTAGGTTAGGAAGCTGTTGTTTTGATAATTAAGTGAAGTTCATGAAGCTTTCCTGATGAACTGATGTTTTTGGGAACATTTATCTTTCTCTCTTGAAGTATCTTTGATATTTATACGTGTCTTAAACCTTGCCTGTAAATGAGAACACAGCAATCTGGCTGAGAACTTGACAGTGACAAGAAATCTAATTATCACCTATATTTTAGATAAAACATGGTTGGGACTACATTCCAAACCAAGACAGGCTGTTTCTGTGGGTGCCTCATGCTACCAATGGTATTATCTCAGGCTGTGTTTTCCCTATTTACAATCTAGTAACTCTGAAGTCATATATTTGAGGTCTGCTTAACGAATGTATGGCTTTAAACTGATCCTGTTGATTTTTAGACTTCCCTACTACACCATAACCATCCTGAACTCTAATCCTGTCCCTGAACTCTCCTCACCGTAGTAGGCACAGGCTTTTATTTATTTCTTTTTTTTCTTTAAAGTAGTACTTAAAGTAGAGCTTACTCTTCCCTCATTGCAGTCATTCAGTCATGATACAGAGAGGCTGCTGCAGGACCTTGCCTGCACTGGCATCTTAGGTTGACAGTAAACTGTTAGTAACTGCTCTTGCAGTGGAGCAGTTATTTGACCTTACGGTGATTTCCTGTCAAAACTATTTCTCTGAGATCTGTGACAGTGGACATTTCCTGGACTTTTTTTTTTTTTTTCCTCTGGTGACTGTTGAACTGACTTGGAAAATCTGATATGATTTTTTTTTTTTTCTAGCTGATAATTAAGAAAAAAAAAGGCAACTCTGCTTTCAGATTTTATTCAACAGTATGAGTTTGGTTTTCTTCTCATAACTGGGGATTAATTTTTTTCCAAGTTGACTTCATGGTAGATGAGTGTACTGTTCTAGAACTGAACTGCAAAGACAACACTGGGAAAACTTGACAATTTGAGGGGTTTTTTTTAAGTTGGAAGTTAATTCTTTAGATTCAGACAAAATTTATAATGGCCTGTGATAATGTCTACTTCTGTATCAGTCCAGTATGAATAATCATAGATGCTTAAAAAAGAGTGTTTTCTAGTTACAAGTTTTTAAAGAATAATGACATTCGTAACAGGTAGAAATATGTAGGCTTTAGGAGCGAGGAAGTAGCATGTATTGATCTCTGCTCTCTGATTATCTTTAAAGAGGTGAATGATTGTTTTCATTTAATGAAATTTCATTTCATTTTGCCTGATGTTAATTATAATGCACTTACATGTTTTCAGTGATTTTAAAACCTCATCTTCTGCAGAACAGGCTTCATTGTAAGGTCTGTTAATTTGTCGTTAAAGAAAAAGTCATATTTTTAGGGAGGTTTTCTTTTGCCTTAGTATTAATTTGTCATTGCTTTGGTTTCTATGTGTTAAACTCTTTACTAAAGAGAAGATGCCTTTTCTTTTCAGTACTCGTTATCGCTTCTACATCTGGTCTGTTTAAGATAATACATATGTGTTTTATGACTGCTATAGACATATGACTTTAGTTATCTTTGCCCTTTCTAAAGAAATAATTTTTTTTATAGGTCCTTGTTGCAACTACAATAATTATCCAGAATATTGGAGGTAAGAAACTTCATGTGCTCGATATTAACAGAGGGGAGTGTAACCTCTACAGTCTACAAAGCACCACAAACACAAAAGGCAGTAATTAAATGAAAGTGTTCTTAAGAGACTGATTAAACGGACAGAAAACTTGCAGCCTTATGTGATGATGTTAAGCAGAAGTGCTGAAGTTGTGGGGTAGATGGGGGCAGGACATGACTTAAGGGGTTGGATTGTGTGCCTGGCCCTGCATCGCAGGACCCAGAACACTTCGATTGTAGTAGCACTGCTAACTGGAAGGGGTTTAGGAAGCATAATTTCCTCTCTGCTGTTCTGTACTTTTGCGTCTGGTAGCTACACTTTATCATATCACATGGCTTTGTTTTTGTTGTTAAAACTTGCTTATGCATTTCAGTGATTTGGGTATCAACCAAATGTGTTTACTTAGTCATGAAGTTTCATATGTTCATAATCGATGGCAGCTTTTTTCCCCGTTGGTTCAATACCTTGGGATTTTCTGAGGGGTTGTTTAGTTTGCTGACTTTCATCATGTGGGCTGATTATGTTGTATGTTGGGCTATCCAGTTAGATTATTCTTTCTTTGTTTTCCTTGTATGATATGATAAAATAACACTGGCTGTCCTTGTATCAAACTAATCACCTAAGCATTTAAACTCTTACTTGGGCGTGTTCACTTACTTGACAGTTACCAAGTAGTAGCGCCCTTACAAATTATTTGTCTGAAAGTAAGCAGTGTTTAACAGAACAATTTTATTTTTTTTAAAATGCTTTGGATGCTCTGAGGGAATTATGTGAAAGCTCACTCCTCTCTGTCCCCCACCCCCAAGAAGATACACATACTCACATTCATTGACAGAAGGAAACAGCATTCCAGCATGGTGGTTCTTTCCTTTAGGATTTCCTGTCAAATCCAGACCATTTGTTGATTGCTGGCTTTTGTCACTAGGTAGAGAACTACAACAAGACCAAGAAACTGCTTCTAAGATAAAATTTTAATACTGTGTTACATTTAAAAGTCCAATAATAAAAGCTACCTAATCAAAAAGGCTCTAAGTTCCCAAGAGTTAATTTCAGGCAGAAGCAAACATATTAATTCCAAGGTTAAGGATTATTTATTCATACAGATTTTTAGAGGGAAAAAATTCTTAATTTCCTTTCCTGTTGGAGTGGACTTCTAAAACAGTACTAGAGAAGGAGGGATACATAGTACAGGTTCTCGAGACTCTGGGATTGTGTACAGGACTTTGTGGTCAGAGGAAATATATCTCTGATTTTTTTCCTTGTAGCAAGTCATAACCTCTGTGTAATTTCTAATAAAATTCAGCTCAGGAACTCTAGAGCCCCAAATACTGCATGATGGATTTTATCATGCTTTGCCTTCTGCAGTGGACTTTGCCAGCAAGTTGGGCCTGGTTTGCCAACCACTGGCTTTCCATTTCACCAGTTAAAAAAAATAGGTTTTTGCAAGTTGAAACACCTCTTTCAGGTATTTTTAGTGACCTTGTTTTGATCAAAGTGTTCAGAACTCTGGTTTTGGTTCTTCTGGTTCCAAGGACTGACTTTGCCTCCTCTGAGTCAGTAATACCAGCACATGCCCAGTCTATGAGGAAGGCTGATCTGTGGAAACATAGGTTGCAAGTTGGGCCTCCTTGGCACCTTCTCCCACACAGATGATGTATTGTGCTGTCACTGCAAGGAACTATCACAGCTTCTGGTTAGTATTTATATTTCTGTTTGGGAACAGGGCTTCCAGCTGTGTTATTTCTCTCCTTAACAACTGCCTTTGGCAGAGTCCTGTGATGCTGCAGTCCAAGTTAGCAGAGCAGTGCTTTGTCAGGAATCATCTATGAAGATGACTATGCTGCAGGCTAATGGGCTTTTAAAAATAGGGGGGATAAAGAGTTTCTTAGCTTCTGACTGAGCCCTGAGTCTTGAAGAAATGTATAGAAATAAAGTAAATGTTCTTGTCTTTCTGGCTTATCTACAGATTTTAAATGGGAGTCATGGAACTGTCTGGTGTAGTTTGTCCCAGATGGAAGCCGGGCTTGGAATTAAGTGTCAGGCTTATTGCCCTTTCCCCAGAGGGGGTTTTGGTAGGTGTTCCCCTCCTTGGTTTATTTATCTGTTTGAAAGAACCACCAGCACCATGTCTATTGTGGACATGCAGACTCTGTCAACATCTTCAATTTCAGTGTAAGGATAAAAATAAAACTTTTCTGTTGCCTCCATCATCAGACCTGGGTGTCACCTGGCATCTTATTTCAAAAGTGTCTGGAGACCATGAGATAATGAATGATGGTTTGTGAGTAAAATAAGCAACTTTACTGGGGTTATTGTCACTATCAGCATATAGTCTGGCTTTTTTTAAAGTTTGGTCCTATCACTTACACAAATAATTTAACCACGGGAGTGATTTACATTCATTTGTGGTGGAGGCAGCTTTTTCGTACTCAGTTTATATACTCATGCTTTTCAATTTGTCATCTTTGCTATTTTAAAAAGAAAACTTAAAGTGCAAATTTGACTTTGACATCCTAATTGAGTACACACACAGACTTGTGTAGGTACACGAGGAGATTTTTCTTCTGGCAGGATAGCCAAAGGAAAAAAAAGGAAAAAAGATTTTTAATACAGCTACAGGAAAGCACAAAATTGGCCAAATTTGGAATTTAAAAGGTTAAAAAAATGTCAAGTACATTGCTTGGAACTTTAATGTGCATTTTTAACATGAGTGCTCAGCTTTCCTGCAGATTTTGAATTACCTTTCGGAATACTTTGAGTTACATTAATCAAATACCAAAACCCATTTAAGGATTAACTATGGATGCATCAGGATAATGCGTTAACTTTGCAATATCAAATGTAAATTAAGGTCCATCTGAAATGCTGTGACATACAGACTTTGAGACACGTACAAATTCTTAGCTTATAATGACTAAACTTTGAGAATATTTGCCCAGTTTTCCTTGCTTCCATCAGTATGAATTTGTTCTTGCAATGAAGCTACTTGTTAGAGTGACCCCAAAGGGACGAATGGCATGGTCAGAGTTACTAATTTTTATATTGTTCGATTTGTCAGTATTTGGCCCAATCCAGCAGCCCTTTAAATAATTAGGGGTTAGTGACATGTGAACTGCCTTCATGTTGGAAGAGCCGGTTAGGGTGTCTGTGGGGTTACAAAGGGCACTAGAAAGGAAACTATCGAACTGCATGCTTTGTGGCTATCATTTTGTGCATCTCCTCCTTCTGAGCCAAGCCTTTCACCCCAGGTCTGTAAGTGAGGGGATCTTTCAGATACCTGTTTCTTGCTTGGCATGATGCAATTAGTTCTTGAAGGGTTTTGGCTCTTGTCAGGTGCCCTCTGGGATCAGAGGGGGCCCTTGGGACAGTTGCGTGCCTGGAAGCACACAAGGAGCGAAGGATGCTTCTATGGAAAATGCAGAGTTACACGGCTCTGCTGGCTCTTTATGTAATCCTTCCCAGGAGCAACTGGAGTTGGATGGAGTCCCCGTTATTGTTTTATTAGCGTTGTGCTTCTAGGAAGTGATGGATGAGGCACAGTGGGCCAAAGCCGTGGCTCTGTATCTTGCAGCCCTTCCCCCTCTCCTGCTAGGGAAGCCCTGTGAGCTTCCTTAGATGCAAAGACCAGAATTTCTCCTCCTGAAATTGTCCCTTCTGTAGATGTGACTTGAAAAGGAGGACAGTCCACAGCCATGTGTCCAAGAGAAAATCGGTAGGCCTATGAAGTTAGAGAAGGAATTATTTCAGCAAGGCTGGTGGAAAAATGGAGACAAACACAATAAAGTATTGCACAAGAGCAGCTCTCAGCCTCTTGCCAACACTAACAAATCTTCAGCATTGAGGTCTAGCAGGAAGCATGCGGAGAGTTTTACAGCATACTTCTCCGGGCTGCGGGCTGGTATCAGCTGAAGGTCACCGCTGCGGGGAGATCCGACCGGTCCCAGCGGGCCTGCTAGCCGTGATACGCACAAACATAAATTGAAACTGCTGAGAACATGAGTTTAATTATTTAGAATTTATTAGCAGCGGGATTAAGTGCAAGGGTAGAACCTGCAGTACAGCCACGGAGCATAGGTGGTCTGTGGGAGGATTTTTTTTTGCATCAGGCTGGGGTTTTTTTACCCCAGTTTCTCTTGACGGGCTGAGGTAGCCGGGAGCTCTGGTGCTGCGGCTCTCTGCCTGAGGAACCTGGCTGCTTGGCTCGTACCCAAGGCAGCACTGTGATCACTCCTTGGAACTAAGCTTTCCCGACAGCTATCTTAATTTTACAAAGAATTATTTGCTTTCTAGTATAAATACAGTTTAATTAAGTGTAATTTCTGTAACTGGTGCTTGCGGATTTTGTTTCAGTATTCTGCAATTAACATGTCCTCGAAGGTACATGTTTTTCTTCTCTGTAAGAATACGTAATGAGGGGGGAAAACAATATTCCTACCCCCGGAGCGGTGTTTTATCCTCGGCTCTGCCGCAACGCCGCAGGCAGTAAGGAGAAGTTCCAGGATTAGTTCTGAGGGGAGTAATCCAGTCCTTCAGCTGCGCTTTGCAGCCCGCGCACGCAGCCGCCGTGACGGCCAGCACAGCCAGCCCCGGCTCCGAACCTAACGCTCCCGAAAACACTTTTTAACGTTTGGACGGTTCTTCATTTTTATTTCCCCCCCCCCAAGCTGCCCGGAGTGAATGTTGAAGGCGTCACCGCGGGGTGACCAAGTCGGGGTGCCCTCAGTAGCGGTGGGAGCGCGGGCCCGGCCGTGCTCCCGCACTCCCACCTGCTGGCCGCGGCCGGGGCCGCCGCCCCAGGGAGCTGCTGCCGCTCGGGAGCCACCTCTGCCCTCTCCGGCTTTATTTCGGCTCCCCACCTCCTTTTTAAATTTCATTTTAGGTAAGGAGTGAGATTAACCTGAGGGATTTGCTCGGGGTGGGGGGGTGTACGTGTGGTCTCGGCGCGTCAGTACTCCTGAAAACCTGAAAACAGAACTACCTCATTTAGCGAGGTAATTGGGAGCTTTTGTTTAATTTAGTTTAAAAAAGGGTATTTTTCTCTCAATTGAAATGCAGCAAACTATTATTTTTTAAAATTTCTGCGTGAATGGGGGGTGGTGGGAATACCCATCCTCTTTCTGTCAGCAGAGTGCAAGTGTTCCACACATTTAGAAAAGAAATTGTGCGAGTCGTGGAAGAATAAACCACGTCTGGTTATGTGCTGAGACCTGCAGCATTAATACCTTAGGAAACCACTGAGCTTCCTTTAGGAACGGAAAATCTAATTCTGTTTTCAAACAAACCTGAATGTTTGTTTTCACAGTGCCGTTTGCTTTTGGCCTGAAAGCCTAATTATCCTTACTGATTCCAAGTGAGGATTTCCAGTGCAGAGCTTTAATTAAGGGCAGGTTTGTCAGCTCCTGTACTGATTTAACAATTGATGACCCATGCTCTTTTATTTTGGTATTGCAATGAATGTTTGGAAGGTTAGATACTGTAAAGAATAAATAACATACGTTTATGCTTTAAATAAAAACCCCAACAAAAATCCCAAACTGCAGTTATACTTCAGGGATGGCATATATGATAAACCGTGTAAAAACTTTTCAGTTTTATTAGCATAACTACAATTGAACTAACAATGTTTTACCAAACTAAACCTGCTGCCCATGTGTTCCCTAAGGACTTCCTTTTTTTCTTTTTTCTTTTTTTTTTTTTTAAAGCTTGCCACAGTTACATTCCAGAGTAATTCAGGTAGAAGGGGAGCAGAAATTCATCAGGATGAGTGTCTGTGATGTGAAGACTATCATAGAAATTGACAATCTATTTCTCTTCTCTGAATTTCTTCGTGTGAACAAGCATTCTATGTCTTTTCACACACTTTAAAAAAACACACCCAAGTGATTGCAACAACTTTTTTTTTGTTTTTAATGTTCCACTAAGAGGAGATAATAAAAACATTACATCAAGTAATCAGGAGACTCTTAAAATTTCAGTATTTGGGTATTCATTGAAAAATGAAAACAAAAGACCGTGCTCTTAAGGCTGTGTGGTGTGAGGGTCAAAATAGTTGATGGTTTTTTGTGGCATGCATGCATCATTCCTGATGTTTCCACAATGTGAGGAGCTCAGTGCAGTACTGAAGTACTTCCTTCCTATTTTGCTATTCCATTCTAACCCCTTGACAAGGAAAAATGGGAGCTTGCCCAAAATAATTTCTGGTTTCACTTTCATTCTTGAAATCTTTTCGTGCTTTCTCTTCTGACTTGGTCACACTGTTTGGATTAGGACAGATTGAGTTTTAAACAACCTCCATACCAGCGAAGGGAACCACAACCCAAAGCATTTTGTCATCAGCAGTTGGTACGAAAGATCCAGCTCGGTTGGTCTGGAATATGCAGTGACTGGTAGTGTTTATTCTGCTGTTTCTGTCTTCCAGCCTCTAATCTTTTCAGTATTGTGGGGAAAAAAATAGAGATCTTGTTAACTGAATTCTTTAGAGTGTGAGAGTTGGAAGTGTTTTCATTCAACCTAATTACCTGTAGGTGTTTGTGAGGAATCTGTCTTATCTGGTATTCCAGAAGCAAGTGTGTTGTCTACTTGTCTTGACTACCAAGTCAGCACCCCTCTTTTCTTAAGCAGGAGCTGAAGAGCCAGCCTGGCTGTGTTGATACCATCCATTTTTCTCCAGCTCCGTATCTTCTCCTGTGTGACAGGAGGGCAGCTTGGTTCCTCTTTTGCACAGTGATTAATAATGTAATAATCTTTCTTTAGAGCACTCTAATAGGATCAGCTACAGTGGTAATTAGGAAAAACCAACAAGTTACATTCAGTCCCTTTGGTTCAATGATTTGAAGGGATTTACCACCTGCCATTTTCTAAGGACAGGAATACCTTACATGTTTACATGTAAGTTTAATGTATGTATTCTCTTGTATCATTGCTGTGGACTTAAATTGTTTTGGATTTTTTTGTTTGGGTTTTTTTTTGGGGGGGGGGGGTAGGATAATAAGGAAAGCTCACATTTCTGAGAATCAGCAAGCCACTCATATTTATTGGGCTACCCAATAAGAGATTTTGGGGACTATTTAAAATAAAACCAAACATGAGCTTGGCTTCCCTTTTTTCCATCAACTAATGTTTTTTCAGGTAGGGGCACATGTGCTCAGTGTTAAACAATCTTGTAGCACAATGATGACATTCTGAATAATGTATGCTTGGTATGTATATTAATTACAAAGAGTCATATCTCATGGTGGCAGTACAGGTTATAATAATGAAAATGTAAAGCAAATGCCCTGTTTTATATTTTACAAACATTTTATTTTTTTGTCAGAGAGATAATACTGTAAGTTTTCAGAACATGGCAAAGTGATACATATTTTAAGAACATAATTTCTTGCTGCACTCAAGCCAGTGGTAAACCTATGGAGTAATAAAGTAGCAATATAATGGTGATTTCTGCTCAATACTTGTTTATGGCATTTCTGCCATGAGGCCTGTTGAGATGTTCAAACCTGCTTAGTTTTCCATAAAGTACTTCTTGGTGCATACCAAAGATGATTTAAATATGTGTGACTTTATGACCTAAAAATTAGAAAGCAGTTACATGAAGCTTGCTCACCAAGCTGTGGTAATTTTTGTATGTCATAAAAGTTGCCTTAAAAGTTAGCCATTAAAACTTTATTTTCAGAATGGCAGAGGAAGTCAGTACTTCAAAAGTGAAATAAATAAAGCACAAGGAATGCCTTTTGCTGTGTTCACTTGTGTCACAGCTTTGCCTTGTGACCGTGTGATCTCTTTCTTCCGTTCATTGTACATTGGATGCCAAGGATAGCTGATGTTTAATTTCTACAATATAACTTGTCATGTCTTTTGGGTGTCATGGGACTTAAGTAGAATTTCCTAATTGGAGCAGCAACACGTGCCTGTTTGTCTGTCGTACTCTATGCCCTTAGTTCCTGCTTGAGATAATTTTTTCAGGTTGCTGTGCCCCTTTGCAGGAGGCTTCACTGGTTTGAGTTCAGCTTTAAAAACCAACCAGTGTTCTGTACTCACATCATAGTGTGTTTGAGAGCTACACAGTGGTTAGTGTCTCTCACTACTTCCATGCTGAGTTGGGTGATTCTGTTCTGTGATTCTGAGTAAAGCTACAAGGAGCTGTTGCTTGTGAGGAGAATTACAACAAGCAAAGAAAAAGCAGGATTTGCCTTTTTAAACTCTGTTTAGCATGGGTGTCCTGCTCAGGTATATGTATGAGATTCATCAGCTTATCTAAGCACCAGAAATTAAAATTGTTTATTTTCTTAATTTTCTAGAACAGACAAGAAAATATAAACAGGGGAGGGGAACCCTACTATGTGAAAGATTGTTTCCCATGTGCCCAGAGAAAGGAAGAAAGATGCTTCCAAATGTTTAGCCTGTGCAAGTTTCATGGTGTGTGATTGGCTTCTTACTTAGGAGTGGAATTCAGTGAAACAGGACCCCTCTTTTAAAAACAAAGGCTAAGTGCCCAACAAAGGATAAGTGATCAAATGATTAGCCAGAGGCTAGTAGGAATGTAAGGAAAGAGTGACAGATTGCGTATTAGGAGGAAATCTGATCTGGAAATTAATTCAAAGCTTTCTGCAGCTGAGGCTGCAAAAGAACTAAGTTTAAAATCTTTCTGAAGGATGTGAATATATGAAAACTCTGACTTGCTTGAGTATAAAGTACTGTATAATACAAGAAAGAAGGTAAACGGGTAAAAAAAGTCGAATTATAACTGAGTCATTCTTCTTCCCCCTTTACACTTTTAAAAAATCTTCTGGGGCTTAAGGTGAGAAAAGCATCTGCCTTTAGCTTAGTGTGAGTAATAATTTGCTTCCAAATTCTGGTGATTTAGAAATATGCATTCTGTAAAGTTTTCTGTGGTTGAATCTGCATTCATTTATATGTAAATAGGAGAGTGAAATCAGAACTGCAGATTGATACCTCATCAGACACAGTCAACAGCTACGTGTCAACAGGGAAATACACTTGAATACTGGAAAAAAAACCCAGAGCTTTTAATTAAGAAGTGAATATTTCCTTATTTAGTGACCTACTGAGTGGTTTTAATTTAACCTTGCAGTAGGTAGATGTCACTTTGTATTAATAGAATTTGCTTTCATTATAGAGACCACATTACCTTTCTTCAAAATTTAAATGCTGTAGTACAGGAGTGTCTGAGTTCACACACTTTAGAGTTCAAAACCTTCCTTTAAAAAAACCCAAACCCACAAACTTACTCAGAAATCAGCTTATGGAGGTTTGCTCTCTTGCCTTTTTAAAATTTATGTTTTAATTTTAAAGCATTAATAAGCCACTGTAAAATTCTAATGAATTAATAAATACAGAACAGCAAAAACTGAATGCAACAGATGAATTTTTGTCAAGCTTTAAATGTAAATAAACTTTAGTCAGCAAGTTGCTAAGATTACTTCCCAAAGGATGGAAATGAGTCCCTTGCAGGCTTTGATAGTCGTTGAAGCTGTTTGTAAAGCTGGATTTTTCTGAGTAATTCTCTGCTGGCTTTTGATTCATATAAATACTTACTGCTTATGTAAAAGAAAAAAGTGACATGAACAGTATGTGAAGGTATCAGGTTAGTGTAATTTATAAAACCCTCTCAGTAATGCCTTTGAGGATTTTATGTAGTGAAAGAGAAGTGAGGCAGTGCAGTAGCTTTTGGATTTATATGTGTGCACACTGCTTGCTTCTGAGTAGAACTGTAGATGTGTAACTTCAAATCAACACTCCTAAAGAGTAACCAACAATTTCTCTTCTGATTTGCAGATCCTGTGTAGTTTTGCACTTCATGTTGTTGGGATCATCCTGGGGGTGGGTTTAGGATGAAAACCCTTTACCTCTGAGAGCCAAACCGTCCAGTATCTAAAAGCACCTTTCAAGTCCTGTTCTTGTCTTTGCATTTCTGTCATTTGTTAATTGAGCACAGCAGCAGCTGGACAACAGACAGCCTTTAAAAAAAACACACTAGTTTATTAACAGAAACAAGTCTTATTATTTACCCTCATCATTTACAATGTCTTACGAAGAGTTAAAAGGCAGGAGAAGTGCTGCATGCAGCCTTGTAGTCTGTCTCAAGCCTGTAGGTCCGTGTTCCCAGGTAAAAGGTCAGACCTGTATTTTATACTGTTTTGCCTTTTCATCCTTTGTATTGTGTTTTCCTTGTCATGGGACTGGCATCCTAACGGTCTCTTTGGAAGCATTCCCCAATGTCAGTACAATACTTGGGGGGTTGCAGCTATTCCTGAAGGAAGTATTGAAGAAAATAAGTTCTGATTCTGGTGCCATGGTGTCTAATACGTGGCTGAGATGCTTCAGTCGTAACGGCTCTGGTTAAGCTGTGTGAAGTGTTACAACCAGAGATACTGGTATTCCTCTACTAAATCTGTTCTGCTTCTGTTTGCAGCTATGTCATCTTATCTTTTAATTGTTAAGTCTGAACTTCCTGGCGCTGTTGCGGGGTTCTTAAGTGGAGACCAGAGTGGGTAAGGAAAAAAATGCATCATACTTTCTGTATTTGTCTTGAGGAAGAAAGTTCAGGACTACTGAAGCAGATGGGTACTGACACTTCCCTCTGATCTCACACACTAAAAAACCCTGTTATTTACAGGAGTTCTTGGAATATGAAATGTATTTGGCATGTGCAAGCCTTATGCAGAGCACACACACAGAGCGTCATTCTTTCCTCATAGCAATTTCCCATCAGACGCCCATAAAGTCAGTGGCAAAACTCCATCTACAGAAATCTCCCTTCTGTAAAAATTTAAAAGGGGAAGCGGGAGGGGGACAGGAGGGAGAGGAGGAGAAACATTTTTAACTGCTGTCATGTTATCACTTCACATATTTCAAAACCACAGTACAAAAACGGGCAGACATTTAAATTTAAATATTTTGTTGTCTTGCTCCAGTAATTGGACTTGTCTTGGGAAGAATGCCAGGTTTCCAGGCTTGGTTTGTAATTCCCTAACTTGGCTCCCAGTAAAGAAATGATTCTTTGCAATTGAGCTATAAAGCTGTATGTAAGGAGTGTCCCCATCGGATTTCTATCAGACCTGTCACAAGAAATCTCTGCCTGTGCTGAGACAAACACTGCAGCTTCAGCACTGAAATATCTTGGTCGAGTGGTTCCAGTGCTGCTGTCATTCATAAAAGATTATCTTAGATTGTGTTACAGCTTTCTTTCCAAACTGCTGTTTTCAGATGTCTTGAACTCAAAACTCTCTCTGGGTTGAAATGTGGTGAAATTATCTCAAGGCTGTGTGACGCCTGTGTTATCCCTGAATGTTGTGGGTGAATTTTAAGTTTGAAATTGTTTCTTTAGGAGGTACTTTAGGTAAGTTATAAATGACAAAATAAAAATTTTTCCATTTTATAATGAACATTTTTGGTGAGTGGTGGTAATCACAGACTGGTCTGGGTTGAAAGGGACCCCAAGGATCACAGAGCTCCAACCCCCCTGCCACAGGCAGGGACACCAACCTCCAGGCCTGGAGCTACACAAGGTTGCCCAGGGCCCCATCCAATCTGGCCTTGAACACCCCCAGGGACGGGGCATCCACCACCTCTCTGGGCAGCCCATTCCAGCCCCTCACCACTCTCTCTGTAAAAAACTTCCCCCTAAAATCTTGTGTTGTCTTTGTGCCTTCCTGGCCCTTGCAAGAGTATGTTTTTAGTAAGGGGCTTTTTAAAAGAAAAAATCTCAACAGCTTTGTCATTTTCAGTCTGTTAATGTATCTCTTCCAGCTGTGATAGTCATCATTTTTCATTTGGGTGCTATCACCTTCTCCTTTAACTCTTAACTTCACTCTTTGTACACTCTGGTGTTGAGCCTGCCACAGTATCTCCTGCATGTGCATTCCAGTCTGTCTTCAAATTTAGCATATAACATCATTTGCTCTTATATTTGTCAGGTCTGTTTATGCAAAGTGACTTTTCCCAACAAAAATACACTTTTAAACAAGCAGTAGATAAAAACTCATGCTAGGTAGAATCTGGAGGTCCTGCATGCTGCACAAAGGTTTGTTCTGCCTAAAAAAGTAGGCAATATAAACAACTTTATTAAGGTGTCTATTTGTTTTATCTATTGGCTTATTTGTTTTATTATTTAGGTTGAATATTAGGAAAAAAAATCTTCAATATGAGCGTGGTGGATCACTGAAACAGCCTCTCCAGGGAGGTAGTGGAGGCCCCATCCCTGGAGATACTCAAGGTCAGGCTTGATGGGGCTCAGACTGACCTGATCTTGTGATGTCCCTGCTCACTGCAGAGGGCTGAGCTAGATGACCATTAAAGGTCCCTCCCAGCTTAATGCATTCTATGATTGTCAGCTTTGTTTACCAAGGTCCTAGTCCAGATCTTCTGGATATGAACACCAGTGAACACATGGACAGGTTGCAGTGGGTTGAGCTGGTTATTGCAAACCACCTGAGCTGTTGTGATATTCAGTGTGCTGACAGCACTGCCACCACCCATAGCTCTTCCTTAGCTGGAATTGCAGTCTGAGATGAGAATGAAGTTCAACTTTGCATTCAGAAACATCTGAAATTGTCCATAGGAATACTAACCACAGCTCAAATATGATTATCAGCCTGGCTCTCATCTGGTTTCTGTCTACAGTACTGGGAGTTCTTCCATTGATAAACATTTATCTGACACAGTTTGACTCCTCTGTTCTTTGCCCAAGCAAGTGCTTTAAATGCAGTACTGAAGCAGCATCCCTGGTGCATGCACACAGCTGACCACCTCTCTATGCCCACATCTATTTTTCATATATTTTGCCCTGTTTGCTGAGGCAGATCATATTTTTTTGTGGGCATTTCTTTGCATGTGTTGAGAAGTTTTTTTATTAGAGTTTTTAAATTGCAAGAGGTTGTCAAACAAAAATGGGCAATTAAATATCACGTGTTCTGGCTCTGCAGAGTTGTTACAGCATCTGATAGGCTTTCATTTGGGTGCAGAATTTATCTTTAACTATAGTTCAAATGTATCAAAAGTGTCAGTTCAACTATCTGTGATAATATTTTATATGCATAAACACTCCCAAGCCACGTACTTGGGAAAGCTGTTTTGTGCTCTGAATTATTTTTATAGATAAAGGTTAGCAGGTGTTGCATGTGTTTGAAAGGCTCAGAGCCAGTGTGCAATACATCTTCATGTCTTCATTAAAAACCAAAGCTGTACAATATGAACACTTTTTAATTGGGGGTTGCTTCAGTCTGTCTGCATAACAAGAATTCCACATCGTTTTAATGACATGGACATAGTTTCAAATGAGGATTGTGTTTAAAAAGTTGTAATTTGTGAGCCCTCTGTTAACATTTAATGACCCTGTCAGGAGGATATGATTGATGCAATTAAGTTGTCTTGCTTGTGTGTTATATAATTGATACGGACTGAGAGTAAGATCCTAATTTAGAACATATGAATCGCTTGTCCCTTTGCATTCAGGAATGAAATTAAAGCGATTTATAAATGTCTGCTTTTAGTTAAAAGATGGGGGATGGAGGAGGAACATCTGCATGCCGAAGCATTTTCAGTAGAGTCAAGGATTTATATTCTGTATTTCATATTTGGAAATCTCTTACTGTATAGGATTAAACTTGCAGATCAAACTTAATTTTAAAGGCAATATCAAAACACTTGTTTTGCCTTTAGAAAATATGTGTATTTCTACAACAGCACAGTGAGGGGAAAAATGGGCATGTGTTTTGATAACCAGTAAATGGTTCTCTATTAAATTTTTTGACATCTTTTTAAATAAAAGAATTGATACTCCAAAATTAAGTGGGTTACAAAATAGTTTTTTCTCCTTCCCATCACCTGATTGCAGTTTGGGTCCATTGTTTCCTTGCCTGGATGCAGGGAAGTTTTTTCACGTACCAGAAAGTAACCAACACTTTTTTCTGTCCTGCTGAGCTTGTGAGCTACAATGGCAACCAAGGATTTGCTGCATGCTTCAATTTGGGGTCCCACGTAGACACATGATGTAGCATTCATTGTACTTTTGCCTGCTCCTGCAATACTGTTCCTCCTAATCTGAATATCCAGCATACTGGAAAGAACAGAGTTTAGAAATATGGGAGTGCTAAATGATAACAATGGGAAGAATACTGCATCAGGGAGCTGACCTTGGAGAAGTCACTTGTTCAATATAGCAGCAGCAGACCAGGCTACTAATATATATATTTTTTTAATAATGATGTATTTTGAATAGTTTTTAGCATAAACATTGATTCCCAAGGGTTATTTTGATTTTTGATACAATGAAGATACCCTCAGCTTCCTTTGTTTGCTTATGTTGTTGTTGTTTTTTTTCAAACAAATGACACAAGTGGTTGTCCATGATGTATGACAGTAGTTAATATATGTATATGGTAATTTTTCTTTGACACAAGAGTTACGTTACTTTCCTTATGATAACTCGAGGTGCTGCCTGTTTATTAGGTGCTAACCATATCCTGGACTAAATAAACTTGAAGGTCAAAAGCCAAGGTGTTTATAGGTAGTAAAGTCGAGGCTGATGTGCAAGATGTTTATCAGTACAGGATATGGTTATTACCAGGTTAGGGGGAGCCACCCTCAAGATGTTTCTGTTTCTTAACTACTTGTACATCTGTACTTTTGTCAATTTGGACATGATTTTGATACTTGGGATGGATTTTAAATACCTTAAGACTTCATATGCCTTTACAAGGCTTTTTTTTTATATCTAAAGTTATACGTATAAACATATTGGCAGAGTTTTGTTAGCATAATTTCCATCCCTTCTGTCCTTGAGTTTTTGTGTGGATGTATGCAAGAAGTGAGTGCCAAGTTAAAGCTAAGAAAGTCCTCTTTATTGCTGGTTTTTTTCTTATTACCCCTGGACAGAAAATGTAACTTTAAATTAACTGAAAGGTGATTTACTTTGGTTTCTTCTACTATTTGAATGCTGTGATGATGGGTGTAATGAAACTTGGGCAGAAGGGGAAGTTGGTGTATTTAGAAAACAACTGAATTTCCAAACAGATAGGTTGGGTAGCTTAGCTTTGTTTCACACCTCTTGGGAGTTGGTAAGGAATGTAGGAGTGGTAAACTGGTAGGGAAGTTCAGCATTAAGTGGGAACGAATGTTGCTGTTTCTTCCAGTTCTGTACATAAGCAGCTCCAATTCGCAATGCTATAGAAGTACTTCTGTTGGAAAACTATAGAGTGTTAAATGCCCCTGCCCTCTGATTATTGCTTTGAGTAAAGGCAGGGATTTGCATATTGTGCTGCTGAAAAATAACTTCACACACCAGACCCCTGACCCACGCAGATACTCCGTGCTGCTTCGTTATGGGATGGTGCTCTGCTTCCTCCTTATCTGGAAGGATGTCTATTTTATATCACAGTACAGAAACTAGGAACATAAATTCATGTAAACAGCATGTGAGACTGGAAATTACTTATTTTTCTTGTCCTTGTTTTGTCTAAGAAAACAGTTCTATAGTAGACCATAACTTTTAGGACTCTTGAGCTCTCTATCAGTCCTAAATAGATCTTCCAACAGGTCTTGGTACCTTGATGGGAGGCTGCTGCTTCTGATTACGTCAGTCTGCATTGTTTTTCCCCTTGCACTTCTTCCTAAAATTGGTGAGTAATTAAAGGAGAGAAGCGAATATTATTCTACTTTAGTGGCAATTACAATTGAAGACTTTAAAACCTTAATGGGTTATTTATTTATTTTAACTGGCAGGGGGCTGGTGATGTTGGGAATTACTTAAGTTGGAGTGTGTTCTGCCTTCCAGCCCTGCCTAGTTAACCTATTACTTGGGTTGCAGTAGTATTTTGTCTGCAATACTAAAATAAAATCTTTACAGCAGAACATTAAAGAGCTGCATTTACTTACAGCATGCCATTAGTGGTAAGCCAGTTCTAATTCTGCCCTACAAAACTACATAAATGATCTGTGACAGGCAGTTGGAATGTTGTTATTCTGAGTCCTAAGCCCTAGATACCAAGCACTGTAATAGAAAACATGCCTAAAATGTAAAGCTTTAGCTCTACATTAGGATCACTTTCCTTATAAATTCTCTTTTATTTTTACTGTTATTTTACAGGCTTTCTTGGCTACACAAGTAGTTTATCATTTTTCTTTATGGTGTACTTTGCTCTTGTGGTAAGTTAAAAATCTGTGCACAGCTTATCTACTTTTTCTCTTATTGTTTGAATGTTTTCATAAGCCTGTTTTGAAATGAATTGTCTTCTGATGTGAAATGTAGAGTTTTCCTTAAATTCAGTATGTGCTTGCTTGGACAGATGACATTTGTTTTGCTGAGGCATGGAAATGTATGTGAGCTTCAAAACATGTGAAAAGATTTAAAATAATTATATTTTGGACTGGTAAATGTACAATATTTGTGTTTTGCTGACGGTGCAGTGAAGTGAGCTGGCACGTATACTTTTGTTTCCCTACTAGTAACAGATTGGAATTCTGTTTTCTTAGCTTCTAACTATTACTTACTGCAGCTAGTGAGGAAGAAAATTTAATATACCCCAAATAAATTAAATGTACATGTATAACGGAGTGACAGTTCAAAAAAAGGCAAAGAAAACTAGAACTTCATTAAGGCAGTTTACAAGATTCATTAATACGTCAATGACCTTATTCTTCTTTCCCACTGAAAGGAAAAGTTCTTTTCTCTGAGCCATATGTGGGTTTTTGACCCTTGATGTTCACCTTCTCAAGGCCCCTGTGAGGTAGATATTTCCAGATATTAAAAGTGAGACCTGCTAGGCAGATCTAAGAGGGGAAAATGTGCCTTTAAGTTCACAATTTTTCTTTTTACAGGGAAAAGGTATGTTAATGCACATGTGTAATATGTAGTATAACCAAGCAACTCACACTCTGTCATCTAGGTATAGAAACAATAATCTTATTTGGGAGCCTGGAAAAATGTTGCCCCTCTCCCCTGTCATTCTGGCTTGTGTTGACTTGCATTTAATACCTGTTTTACAGAGCGATAAACAGAGTTGAAGGCAAGTTGAACAAACATGCCATCCAGAAGACCAAGGCAATCCATTAGGAACTAAACCGTGTGATAAAACCAAACTTCAAAGCTGTCAAAACATCTCCCTAGGGTATCCCTGGAGAATTGCAGTGTTTGTAGGACCTGAGGAAGTATTCTTCTTAAGCTTGAACGTTCAGGAGCAGCCACAGCCTCTCCAGAGCTAATGGAAATTCGTTTGTAATATTTATAAATCACCTTAACACTTGACCCCTCTCCTAAAATTTATCTTTAAAAAACAAGGCAAAAGAAAATTAAAGAGAAAAGTGGTAATTATATTGCTGAAATAAGTCTTTGGCTGAAGGTAGTTGCCAGGCTTTTAAAACAATTTCAGCTCCTGGATTTCAGTGGGAATGTGTATGCCTCTCTGAGGGAAGTGGCTGTGATAGGTGGGTGCATTTAAAAACTCTTCTAGGCTCAAAAAAGGTGCGTAAGCAAGACTTGCATGCACACATGTCAGGCTGGGGTGATCGAAGCTGGAGTTTAGTTTTGGTTCTCTGCATCAAAGTAGGTGGAGGGTAGTAATGGAGTACAGAGAGTACTGGATTTCTTAAATGAAGTGGTTACATTTGTGCACTTTCTTTGTCACTTAACAACAAAGAGGCAGCCCCAGTAAATCTAATTGATTTCCAAATTTTTAAGAGCCGTTATGGATGTTTAGAGAAAAGCAATACTCTTCTGCCACTGTTTTCATTGCCTCCTTTAGGCACTGAAGCTCAAAGGCATTAACTGTGGTTCAGTTTTCCTATCTAATTGCTTTGAAGCAGCTGATACGTGCTGCTGAGACGGTGTCTTAGTTTACACAATGTTAATTTCTGTATGGCAGATATGTTTTAATTTGTTCCAGAAGAGAACTCTGCAAGTCATATGGAAGTAATACTTTTATATTTTGCATATACAATAATTCTGTGCATTTTCAAGTGTATACCATCTGTTCAGCTTTTTGCCAGCAGGCCACAGTTTTCATACAGCCTGCAGAAAAGATAGGGACAATAGACAGCATATGTCCTGGTCACTATGGTCAAGTGAGTGCACTGAGCAAAAGGTCTAGAGACCATTCTTTGTTCTCTGAGCTCTGTGGTGGGGCTTTGGCAGGTCCTGCATCTCCTCCCTGTGCTTCAGTTATCTTTTCCTTTAAAGTTAATATACTGGTTATAGTCCTCACTTGGAAAACAGTGAAAAAGCTGAGCTGAGCTGGGAGAAGAGCACATATAATTAATAGTTAAGTCAAAGCCAGATTCTGTGAGGTCCTGAGCACTTTTATTTCTGATTGTTGAATACTTTCCTGGCTTGAATCTTAAGAGACATTAAATGTGATCATTAAGCTGTTTGGGTGTTTTTGTTAACAGCCTCCCCTCTTGCTACACTGAGTATTTCTGAAGAGCAAAGAAAGATTTTCCTTTTTTTCTTTTTTTCTTTTGTGGAGATGGCCCTCTTGGTAGCTTGTTCAACAAAGGTGTTAATGATTCCTGATGGTATTTTTCTAAATCTCTTGTTTATGTTCCCAGAACAAAATGTGATGGAGATTGGGAACCTGCCATATGTAATGAATGATGTTATGCACAGAGAGCCCCCTCTTTGCTGAGTGCTCTCAGTACTGCTGGAATAAAGGGATTCCTGTTCTCCCTCCACAGGATACAAAAAGCCCATCATCACTGAGAATCTTTAGAACATTTTGAGCTTCTAACTATATTTAGCAGTGTGTTTTGGTGTGGGTTTAAAATACCCTATTGCCACCAGAATCTCTTTTTAGGTTTTAGGGGGCTTTTTCAGTTAAAACCAAATGTTTGTTACATTGGAAAGACAAGGTTTATATGAAGCAGGCTTCCTGTTCCAGAGGAGAGGATTGTGTTGTCTGCATGACTGCCCAGCTAACTGGGCTGTGCTGCCAATCCAAACAGCTCTTCCTGTTGGGAGGACCTTGTTAGATACAGAGAGGAAACTCAAACAGATTTGAATAATTAAGCAAGTGGGCAAATCTAATTGCAGATTTTAAGTGGGACTGGTGTGGTTTATTTTGTCTCCTTTCATTGCCATTTCAGTCTGCTCTTAATCTGTATTAACTCTATTTTAGACCAATGTTCTTCAGCTTTTTAGGTTTGGCTTGTCCTGTCCTCGCTCTGCAATGTTTATATATATCTCTTTGCTCTTTAGCTTGCAGGAGACCGTGCCTCCTCTGCTGCCAGGCACGCTTCTCTTGCCCTAAAACTTGCCCTTTAGCTTCGTGCCCCTTTCCAGCGCTCAGGAAGCCTATTCCAACCTTAGTCAGAGTTTGCCACTCTGGAGCCATCAAAGCCTCTCCTGTTTCCCCTATCTGGGTGCCTTTAAATACACAAAGATCTCCTCAAATAAAATAAATTTGCCTTCTTGTTCAGCCTCATAAATGTTTTGTGCTAGCCAACAAACTTGGGCTTCCTGGGGGGCAGCACAGCCATGGAACAGCAGCAGCAGCCTGTATCTGTGTCACAGCTCATAGCTTCTTGCTGCTTGGTGTGCAAGAAAGAGATGAAGCAGGGGTGACCCATGTGCCTGCACAAAACAGGCCCAAGATATATTTTAGGGTTTGGTCCTTTTCTCCTTCTCCCTTGCTTGCTTTTCAGTGGAACTTCTTGATACACTAGCAGGATCATCTTACAGAATCATAGAATGTCCGTCCTGAAACCCTTCCTCAGATAGGGTAGGATATTTTCAGTTGGAGAGGACCTATAAAGATCCTCTAGTCCAACTGCCTGACCAAGTTAAAGCCATGTTAAGGGCACTGTCCAAATGCCCCTTAAACACTGACAGGCTTGGGGCATCGACCACCTTTCTGGGTGCCTGTTCCAGTGTTTGACCACCCTCTTTGTAAAGAAAGGCTTCCTGATGTCCAGCCTAAACCTTCCCTGGTGCAGCTGTGAGCCATCCCCTCACAGTTGATGCTGGGCAGGGGGAGAGGCAGAGTAGCTGTAAGCAGGTAAGACCAGATCTCCTGGTATCAAGCAGTGCCAGTCCATGTCAGGGACATGGTTGGAGGGTTTCCATTGGTAATCCTTTTTCACAGTTTGCAGGCTGCTGTTGAGCAGGCTGCTTCCTAGCTCTGTGCCATGGCTGGTGTGAGCTGTTCATGCAGTTGAAGATGTGTGCTGTTGCCACAATGGACTCAGCGTGCTGTGTACCTGCAGTTTCCTTTCCCCATGTTTTGTCCAGAGGTAGCATTTGTTTGCTTCTCCTGGCAGTGGTGACAAGAGGGAGCATCCAATTCCAAACCTCTGGGAAACACCATTTGGCTGCGAGCAAATAGTCCTTGGAGCCAGGAGGAGTGCTCTCTTCCATGTTATTCTTCCCATGGATCTGAGTCTGTAATTAAGTTTTTAATTACTTGTGCTAGGCTTCAAAGGAATTACAACCTCTAAAGCCAGGCAACGACAATAGGAAATTAATTAGGTTGAGGAGTGCAATGCAACTATCATTTTAAACTAGGCTCCTGAAAAAGGAGGTAACATTACTTTAATTTCCCTTTGATTTCCAGCCCTGTTACTTGGCAGTCCCTAAACCAGCAGGGTGTAGCTAAAGCCCCAATGACATTCTGGGACAATAATGGCATTTATTGTTTTTCCTTTGCTTTCTAGTCCAAACCATATGTTTCTGCCTTTTAAGATTAGCCCTAGGCTCTGCTCTATCTCTGTTAAGGGCTTGTCTGCTTAGGGAAAGAGCCTGGGATAGCTAACACAGCAGCTATTCTGTACGGGAGGCGGTTTGTGTAGAGCACAGAGACAGCCCAATGCTGAGTGCTGGTTGTGTTTCAGTTCATGTCAGAGCTGGTTTTGGTGCAGGCCATAAGGCTGCCAGCTGTGCCTAGCAAGCAGCTGTATGGAAAGGCACTCCCAAGTTTTTCTGTCAGGTCTCCTTCTTGTGGCCTAACTACTTACCAGTCAATTAATTAACTGTGGGGGTAGCTCACTGCTTTGTACACCAACTCTCTGGTATTTTTACCAATGTGTGTATAAATTTAAACTGATTTTTTTTAGGGTGTCATTCATAACCTTGAATGTGCTGTCTTTGCAGGTTATGATAAAAAAATGGTCAGTTCCTTGCCCTTTACCTCTAAGTAGTGCCATTACAGAGACTTTACAGGTAAAGTGCATGCTGTTTTGAAGTTTTTCTAATTTTATTAGTAACTGTAATGCTTTTTTTACATTAACACTTTCAGAATTACCTTTAATTTAAATTCCTTCTTTTCTTAATCACCCCAGAAAATAAAGGGTTTCATGTCTGTGGTTTGGGTTTATTCTTTCAGCATGTCATTTTTTTTTTTTTGCATGTATGTCTTACAGGTTTCAAATTCTACTGGGGATTGTAAAGCCAGGCTCTTTCATCTTTCAAAAGAGGTAATCTCTATTAACAATTCACAAACTTAAAGGGGGCAGTGGTGGTTTTTAAAGAATTGGGGTTTAAACTCCATCCAGGGTAAGCTATTCTTCTGTAAAACTAGTTATAGGCTGCTGAAATATTTCCTATACCTGCTGCCAAGTGTTATGCAGTCTCACGCTTTCTCTTTTATATAAAGGCTGGCTGTCCAAGTTAACATTTTATAAAAACATTTAGCAAATATAACCAAAGTATAAAGTGTAACAGATGCAGTGGTGGTCAGGCTCATGATGCAGTTGAACCAAGCCAGCTTGGTATGCCCTCAGGTGGAAGTCACTGCTGCTTGACTGTGTGCACGCTTCTAGTTCCTTGTGAGGTAGAACAGGTTTCCTGAAGCTGCCTGGACCTGACCTTAGTTTGGGGTTTGTTTGTGGATTATTTTTTCACATCAAGCTGATTTTTCTGACCTAATGCAATCTTGTGTATTTCATTGGATGCCAGCTCTGGTATTTGTTTGTTAATGTGGCATTTCAGTCATGTCACCAGCTCATCAAGGCTTGCAAGACAAGAAGGATCATTTAGAACTCCAGTTTCTGTGGGATGAAGAGGAAGGGAAAAAGGGAAGAATAAATCTGGGATGGGCCTGTAACTTAGTGGAATTTGGGAGGGACATGGTTGGTTTTGTTTGTCTGAAAAAAAACCACTCCCACCTCCCAAGAGAAAGGGGAGAAAAAGGGAGGAAAAAACCCAACTGGGGCAATGCAAACATGAGACAAATGTTATCTGTAGATCAAAGAAGAAATCTGTGAGATTCTGGCCTTTTGTGCTTTGAAGAATCTTGAGACTCTACTACTTATTTTCATACTAACTTGATCATTAGAAGTGATATACTCTTACCAATATGGGCCTGATTATGTCAGCACAAGTGTTAGCTGGTTTTCGGCTTATTCCACTTGGCAACTGAAGTAAGATATGCTAGATGATTCACCTCTTCTCTTAGGAGTTTTTGGAATAATATTCCACTAGCTGTGTGGTTGCAGCTTTAATTATATACCTTAAAAGTTCAGATGCCAAAAGCATGTTTTATTTTGTGGATGCTGTACCTGAACTTCTGTGAAGGACTGATAAGAAAATAGCAAAGTCAGGATGAAGGAATCAGTAAACTGACAGGTAGCTGTGGATATTAGAATGTAGAAAATGTAATGAATAGTACACTGACTCTGGGACAAGTATGTAAGTACTTGGCCTCAATATAGAATCTTTCACTTGTTAGCTTATGGACTGCCTGACCTCTCCTGCCCATGCAATAGTAAGTGGGGACCACTGCTTGGAGAGATACTTGTTGAAATGCTCCATTTCTTGTGGAATGATTCAGAGACACCATCCTGTGTTGCAGAGATTGATCTCAAAGTATTAATGTGGAAAGATTTCCACTGCCTTCCAACACTTGAACTGAATTCCTAATTCATCCCGATATCTTTCCAACTGTCTGTCCTAACAAACAACCTACAAGATGTTTTTCTTCTATTTTAGAGTGCTTATGCAATCCCAACGATGGCCTTCTCTTTCCTCTGCCATACCTCAGTCCTACCCATCTATTGTGAGCTCCAAAGGTAATTTATGAAAACACTTGCAGTGTTAAAAAGCAATATTTCTGTATTACTTTCCCTAAATTAATCTTGAATAATTTCAGGCATTGAGTGCCATCAAACAGTGCAGACTAAGTAGCTTTGAATGTTTTGGGAAATGTACAGTTTTAGTCTGTACTAGCTTTTCCTCTCTTACAGGAGAGAAAAGTAGCAAATATGGCTCCATCATCAATGTCAGTACATTGTTGGCTTGGACAATCTGGAGAAAAAAGGTCATTTGCTAAGGTACTTACTAGTTAATTTTTATGGTGGTAACTGAATCTGCATTTGGCCACACCTGATTCAGTGGGGTTTATTGACCCAGATTCTGCTCCTGGCTCTGAATCTATATAATCCTGTATTTAAAATTCCCTGCAAGATGGGAACAGTGTTGTCTGCATGAAAAGTGCCCTTCAATTACCAGATTAAAAATACTTAAAAACCCTACCTATTCCTGACAGCACAGACCTCAGCAAATACTCTGTGGCCATAAATTAAGCTGATGCTTTCTTATGAAAGGCAAACTACTATTTAGATTGCATTGTGTTTAATATTCCACAGTGCAGATAAAGCAACACTAATTTTCTGGTGGGTTTCTTTATGGTTTTTTTGCATTTTAGTCCATCCAAAAGCAGAATGCAGAATGTAACTGTCACAGCCATTGGGCTGAGCTTCCTAATTTACTTCCTCTCTGCTCTGTTTGGGTACCTGACGTTTTATGGTAAGTATATTTTTCAAGTATTCTTTAGAATCAATGCTAATGAGAAGTGCATTCTGCCTGGAGTAGTTTGGGTTGGTTTGTGTGTTGATACACTTGAATCCTCAGAAACCTTGTTCCTGTGAAAGCTTAAGAATAAGCTAACACTGCAAGTGTTAAAGTCTCATTGACTTTTCACCATGTAACATGCTAAACTTTGCAGGCTTTATGCCATAAACCAGTGTACAGACGTGATACCAGTCCCTAAACTGTAGCTGGTTGTATGTAGTACTCCTCTCTAGTACTGTGTAATTGGGCTTCTGGTTGCTACTGTACGTTGGACTGTGTGATAATGTTCCCACTTAAAAGCTGGGAACCATGGTAGCTCTGTGAGAAATTTGGAGATCTGATGCTCTTGTCCAACAAGTTGAAATGATCTGTTCTAAGGTTGTGTCTTCTACCAGCACTTACTGCTTATTAACCCTGTGATACCCCTGGGATAATCTCTTAAGTAGCACTGAGACTGTTGCTTTTATGAGAGGAATTTGACCCACAGCAAGCTACCTCTAATCTTAGGGAGGCATGAAGGTTTGCACATGTTTTCCCTGTCTGATAGAGCTTGGGTACAAAGCATGTATGGCTGCTTTTTGGTTTTATATTTTTTCCCCCAAGTATAAATATATATCTGACAATAACTATCTGAAAATGTTCCTTTGACACTTTGAATCCTTTGAAAAATTACATGAGGAGCCTTGAAAGCCCTGATAGCCTGTGGGCCTCTATCACAGTTTCCTGACTCTTTCCTCACGGTTTTAGGAAAGTATAATTTTGAGTGCCACTCTGAGAGACTTAGCAGGCTGTGTGAGGTAAGCATCTGTCTCCAGATGAGATCTCAACAAGAAGTAAAAAATAAAAAGGGAGAAAGGGCAGTATTAGTCCTAGAAAGCATCCTATTACCTTCACTGCCATGACTTCTTTGGGACAAGACCCTGTCTTGACTGTATTCTTTTGGTCTGTTTCACTGGGAACATTTCTGGTTTTCTGCAAGCCTGATGTCTTTCTGTAACTCCTAGAATGGAGAGCCTACAATGCTGGAACCAACACCAGATATCTGTAAACATGTTTTGTTGGGGGTTTTCCACCCCCCCTTGAAAGCTGCTTCTCTTTTTTTTTTTTTTTTCACTTTTTGGTTGTCTTGTTTAATTAACCAGTTTCTTTCAGTAGAGAGAATCTGTCTCCTGTTCCTAAAACACCAGTCTGAGAAAATGTAAAACATTTTATTTTAAATTGAAAACAAAACAAAAGAGCTCCCTCTTTGAAGTGAGACATGCTTCATCTTTCTGTGGTTTAGATGGTTTATTCTGTTTTCTGTAAATTTGAGACTTCATATGGTGACTGGACTTTGGTCGAAGTTTTGGTCTGTCCTGAAGTCCAAAAAGGCATGGAGTCAAGGTATGCTGAAAAAAAGGTGGAGATCACTTTCAGGGCTCTGACTTCTGCTGTTAACTTAGGGAACATTTTCACCTGAAAGGGGCAAAAGTCAAAGGTAGAGAATCCATCACTTGATTCGTCACTTTTTGCCTTGAATAGTATGAAATTAATGCTTGAGATGGTGCATCTGTGGTATAGGGTACTAGAGTAATTCCACAATAGAGTTGGCTTTGCAAAGCTGAAGATGCACGTGGTGGAGAGCACATGAGATTCCTACTGCTGAAGAAACCAGAGCTATTGTTCTAAAGTGTGTGGGCTGGTGGGGTGCACTGCCAGTGCAGCCCCTGGAATTCCCGGGGTGCTGTAGGAGTCCAAGCTGACAGCCTTCAGGTGTCCTTCTGTTGCACTTGTCTGCTCATTTGGCATAGGGAAAATGGTCAGTAGTTCTGTGTTTTGGTTCTTTTTTCTTGAGAGATCTTTTAGAAGTGTAACTGATGATAGGGACCCTTCTCCATGTGATCCAGCGATGTGTTGGTAACTACAGACAGCAGTAGTACACGTGGTAGCACAGCTTGGAAGATTTCTTTCTTCCTTTAAATTAGAGTTGCAGCTTTTCTTTCAAAGCACAAAATTTTACCTTGCATATCACTTAAATTTTTTTTCAGGGGGAAGAAAACCCACCCAAATGCCATTCAGCCAGTTCATCAAGATTAATTTGTTTCTGGCTTCCAGTTCCAAGAAACGACTCTAGTCTGGACTGTTGCAGACATGCAGAACATGTTTTACTGTGTGCTGCGCTCCATCATGCATCATCTTTCTTTGTAATGCTTTCTCCCATTGTATTTGTATCTTCTCTTAGGTAGCTTTGGTTTCAGTAGAGGCTCTAGCAGGGATTTGCCTTCTGAAGTCCTCTCATTTTTCCCTAGATTCCATGCCCTAGTGTATCAGGAATGCCAAAGCAACGTGTTCCTGCAACCCCGTTAGTCACAAGCAAACAGATCAGTCTGAATGTAAGCTTAATATGCATTGCCAATTACCTTAGTTATCAAATTATTAACAAAGCTGCTATTTTTTTTCTTGCTTTCAGACAAAGTAGACTCTGAATTGCTACAAGGGTACAGCAGGTACCTGCCACATGATATTGTCATCATGACTGTTAAAGTAGCCATACTGTTCGCTGTGCTTCTGACAGTCCCTCTAATCCACTTCCCAGTAAGTACTCCTCAATGTTTTGAAGCTGGCACAAGCAGTGGTAAGGCTAATGCCTTGCAGACTGCAGTGCTCCAGTCGCATCTACTCTTGTGTATCTTACTCACTTTTCAAGCGATTGATCAAAGACCACATATTTGCATATGTTCCATGAGAGCTCCAAAACAACTACTAACCACTAAGCTAATTTGTGCTTTTGAGACAGATCTCACATTAAAATGAGCCCACAGCATTGTTTTTAATTTAGAGAATTCAGAACTTCTAAAGTTTATTTAGTTTGATTTCCTCCCCCCTCCCTTAAATTAAGTTTTGCTGACTTGGTTTTTCCTTTCCTCATGCACACACTCACACGCAAACACCCTCACACAGGAGAACTCAATTGAATTGTAAATCAAAACCACATATTAACCTGTGTCACCAAAAAAACCCCTCCTTTAGTTTATCAATACCATGGAAGAACTGAAAATTAATTCAGTTATAGCCCTTCAAAATCGTGCATGCAAAACTATGTGTGTATAAGTAGTGTGTTGATTCCGTATCACCAGGCGACATGCTGACATTTGCTACCAGGCATGTTCAGAGAGGTAAAGCATCCTCCCCAGACCTTCTTTTGTCCCTGCAAAAAAGGAATACCCCTGTGACTAATGGCTGTGTGATAAACACATGTGTTTAACACTACAGTAAACTCTGTGCCACGGAAGGACAAAAACACTTGACTAAATTTTTTGCATTTTTGATTTTTAAGATGCATGTCCACATCCAGAAAGATGTGATAGTTTAGTTTCTGAAACTGAGAAAAGATTAAAATCTATATGTGTGTGTGTTTGTATTTACCCATGCAATGTCTCTCTGCATACCCTGTAGGCAAGGAAAGCTGTACTGATGGTGTTTTTCTCTGACCTTGCGGTGTCGTGGATTTGCCACATCCTTGTCACTCTGACACTGAATACAGCTGTTGTTTTGTTTGCAATGTATGTGCCAGACATCAAGAATATCTTTGGAGTAGTTGGTAAGTTGTTGTGATTGTTGGTTTCTTTTTTAAATTTTTCCTCAAAATACTCAGTAGTATTATGATAAGCTAATATGCCTGAATCTTTCTCTGAAATACCACCTTCTGTTTTTTAAAGGTTCAACCACATCAACGTGCTTGCTTTTTGTATACCCTGGACTATTTTATCTTAAACTGAGCAGAGAGGACTTTTTATCACGACAGAAACTTGGGGTATGCTTTTTTTTAACCCGTGTGCTAGTCATGTTTTAGCAGGCTCATTTTAGATTCATCTTAACACACTGTAGAGTACATAATCCAAGGGGAAAAGTTCTTGTTTTCACTCCAGTTCACAAAACCTGTATTTTCTTTTACCCTTCACAATAACTCTAGTCCATCTGACCCTCCATCTTCACAAGAGATTCTTGACTGGCAGCATGTCCATGTGCCAGACCCCTGATCTCAATACATGCTTTTCCCTATAGCTTTCAGATGGTGACTTTTTTAATCCAATTTCTCCTCAGTTTTCACGCATTTCTCTGATGTTGTCTGGGGAGCTGGGACAAAGCCAAACTGTGTTTAAGTGAAACAGTGTTTATGCTTGTTTTCTATGTAAGCCTTCACAAAAACATATTTTGTTTCTTCCTTTTTTTCCCCACTCCTCTTTATAGTTTCTCTTACGCTGTAGCAGAGCAAATTCTAGTTGGAATTTTTGCAGCAGCCTGCTTTTTTGCAGTGTAACCATTTGTCTTCAGTCTAACCATTTCTCAGCAGAGCAACTTCATGAGAGTAGCTAAAATGCTGATAGACTGTCCATACTCCTACTGCCATTCTTATGATTTATGGGGCTGCTCTTACACTGACAAAACAGGGAATCAAAATCTGATGAAGATGCTCTCGGTCCATTTAAGATCTTGAAGAGATTTGGGGCAATGTTAAAAATCACTGATCTACTGTCTCTTGAACTCTGTGTTTTACTCAAAATGCAATTCAAGTTACAGTGGATTTACATTTTTGAATAGCCAGATGATAATAAAACCAAAGTCAGTTTATTAATTTGTTCAGAGTTATGAAGTTAGTTGGGTTTTTGCCAATGAATACTACGAGCAAGCAAGCCAGCCTGCTCTGAGAGTTCCCAGTGAAACTATCCCAGAGCAGGCTTAGTTTAATTTCCCCCTAACGAGAGACCTTGTGTTTGAAAACTGAGGAATTGGAAACATTAAAGGTTATTTTAAAAGATGCTGTTTAAACCTGTTAATGCAGTGTTTTAGATCATTATGTATAAGCCTTGCAAATGTGAAATTCTTCAGGAAAACATGAATTTTTGCTTTTCTTTCTTCACAGGCGTGTGCCTTGGTTATCTTCGGCACTTGTGTTGGTCTCCTCAGTTTAGTTCTAATCATTTTCAATTGGATTAATGAATAACAGCCTATTGTCACTGCCTGAACCTTCAGAAGGACAGCAAGTACCAGAGACATGTCAAAACTGCTGAAACAAATGCTGGACATCCCAAAGAGAACACTGACCAACGCTGTCTGCTGAAGAAATCACGCTGCTGATTGAGTCACTCTTCAGTTAAAGGACAATTAGTCTTTTGCCATTCTAAAACAATATTGTTTGATGATGTAATTAGGTAAAAAGGTCTCTTGAGAATTTTGCAATGCAGAAATGGCTTGGTGCACACAGTGAACAGAACTTTGAAGTAACTTTTTAAGGCAGTGAAACAGATTCTGTGTTGATCGCACTCTGCCTATCGTGACATGTGCCCTTAGTGTAACACACACGTTACCCTAAACAGTGAAAGGCTTCTATTGAATCATTTCCAAACTTGCTGCCAGTTCGTATTAAGAGCTTCCTGATTCCAAATGTTTACCCTGGTTTATCCTCACATGGGTCCAGGAACCAACTGCCTTAGCCCAGTTCAATGGGTGCATGATGCGAGTTGGTGGTTTTGAATACAGTTTTTATACCTCAGGTGTACTTCAATCATGTTGAAGTAATTTTTAATTTAGAAGGGTTTGCCCATCTAGGTAATAGCTTTTACCAGCATGAGGAAGTTTTTCCATTTTGCAAAGACATTTGTCTCTTTCCAAAGACAGTTTTTAATACCTGGTCTTGAGTATTATTCAGTGTACCTCAGTATTCCTCCCAGCAAAAGACTTTTACCTTTGTCTCTCTTACCCCCACTTTTACAGGTGTTACTATTGTGTGCCAGAAAAGGTTTAGGCTTGAAAGGTGAGATTCTCCCTCTCTTGAAGACAAAGGAAAGTTTTACCTCAGATCTCTCAACTTACATGTACTGTTTTATAATTATTCTTTTCTCTAAATAAAATGTGAATACAATTTTCAACACCAACTGGGCTCTGCTAAATATGATATTGAGTGCCTACCACAAATGTTCCTCGTATTAGTAGAATGAAAGAGTGGCTGATGCTGTGGTATGGTTTTTAAAATTTGTTTCTATCAGATGGGATCTGATGTCTTTAAAATAGCCTGGTCTCTTCAGAGAGTTGTGCCCTAAGGAAACTAGGCCTCCACAGAAATGGTTTGTGTAAAATTAAGAAATTAGACCTCAGCCTCAAATGGCAAGACTTACTGAGGGGGAAAGTTCTTCATTATTTCCAGATGCAGTATTTCTTTTAATTTAGTTTAGCACTTTTACATCTGAGAAGGGGAATAAGACACAAGTGAAATACAGCAGAGTAATGCATTTATGGAATATGAAGGCAGCTGGGCAGTGACATTTTAAATATTTTTTTTCTGTCTCCATAAAGTGCACAGATAGCAAACTAGTTGATTACTGATAGAAAGTCCTGCTGAGATACTGCTGTTAACATGCTGACTTTAAGTTTTATCAGTTGAGATTGGGGCAGTGCTCCAGACTCTGGTATTTCTAACTTCTTAGCAGTGGGGTTGTGCTGTTAACCTCTTTTAATTACGTCACCTTGGATTTGGAAAACACTGATTGATGTGCTAACTTTACCATAACCCTGACTGAATGTGCTTGACCCTCACCAGTCTAACAGGGAGGAGCAGAAACCAGCAGAGTTGGAATCTCCACCTCTCTTCCTGAGCTGACAAACCAGGATTCCTGTGCCAACAGATCACTCTGGGAATCTGCAAGATACTTGTCCCTTTTGATGGGTGGCCTGGAGGCACCCAGGCGGTGCAGCTTGGTACTGCTTCAGGAATCTTTTTTGCCTGGGGAATAGGTTTCTACTTAGAAGTTCTATGTAGATGTGTGTGGTGATGGTTGGGAACTAGCTCAGAAGTTTTTGCCTGACCCCCACTCTGCAGGAATCGGCCCATAATCTTTGGGCAAAGACTGCAGTTAGTTTTATAAAGTTTGTAGCAGAGGCTTCGTGACACAAGGTGAACCAGCTGTCAGTACTGTAAAACAGCATGTCCAGTCTTGGCCAGGAGTTCACAATGACTGTGACACTGGCAGCAGCTCCTGGTTGGTGTGCTTAACCAGCAGAAAGCCAGCGTGACTGGGAGATGTGACACATTATATGCCAAAAAAGATGGGGTGCAAAAGGGGACAGCAGCAGCCATTAGATGAGCTCATTTTTCTCCTAAAATTTCACACTTTGCCCAACAGTTTTGCTTCAGCAGGTTAGTGAGTGAGTGAGTGAGTGTGTGTGTGTGCACACAGGGGATGCCTCCAACCTGAGAGGTCTCCAGCCTGCTTTGATCAAGAGGTAGATCGGACTTCCTCAGCCTTGTGTGAGTATTAAGGGTTGAGGGTCCCCATCTTGCACTTATTCTTGCTGTTTTCTGATAACCAGGTGTAGCTGCTACCTTCTCCTAGCTGCGTTTCACAGCCCTTGCTGCACTACAGGGGTTCAGCCTCTCTGGGTGGCTGGAGCAGCAGTGTGAGAAGCTAAATATGTGCCTTGTAACAGCATCCCTGAGGAAGCAGTGACAGCTGCACCTTGGGAGATGATTGTCTGTCTGTAGGAAACCAGGAGACCTGACATTCTTGTGAATGAGCCACAGGGGCTTTTCCAGACACTTGAATTGGGGAGGAATATTCGCTAGAAGTGTTATGGAAATGGTTTCTCCTTTATTGTATGCCACTGCAGCCTACTTTTGAGTAACACCTGTAATTACCACAGTCGCTTTATTTTAAACTCTAACCACCAAGACTTAACTCTGAAGATGATTTGCTTTATCTGCAAAGGTGCAGAAATTCAGCAAAGCTTTTGCTGCTCCTCGTCCCCCTGAGAAAGCAGAGTCTGGCTGTGTACTGCAAGTTGGTTCACACACAGGCAGTTGGTTGGGTTTGTGCACATCATCTTAAAACATGTGACTGGGAAAATACCTGAAACACTGTTAATTTTACAGTTGATTCCTCTAATGCTCTGGAAATCACTAATTTACTGGTTTTAATCCCTGGGTATTATCCTAACTAGCCTGGCTATTAACTAGCTATCCTAATAGGTAGGCTTCCTCCCCACCAATGCCAGGGTATAATGTGAGGATGAAGGGAAGCATTTCACACCTCTCCTGGAGATCTATTATTACATTTTGGCTTCCATGCAGGTAGGATAGTAGCACTGGGGTTTACAGAATGTGTGCTACCTTTCATCTCAGAAGGAGTTAGGGAGTACTGCTGGTTTCTGTGACATGTAACTTAAAATGCAGAAAGATGAAGGGGGCAGAAAAAACTTCCAAAAATTAGAAAAAAGGTAGGAGCATTTTCCACAATGACAAAGGATGCTATTTTTATTGTTGACATCTCCCAAAGACTCTTCTGTTTGTTGTGTCTGTATAAAGCTTCCACTACAATTGTGTACCAGCATTTCTGAGCAAAACAGGCTTCCAACCTGGAACTCCTTGCCTGCTCACATGTTGCTAAATGTATTTTTTCTTTATTCTTATATACAGGGGTGTTGTCGATCCATCCCCCCCAGAATTTCCAGATTTATAATTTCAGTGGTTCTCCTTTATTCCCTGGAGTTAGCATTTCCCAACCTTCTTTTCTGAGGACTTAGCAAGAGTGGGTGAAGGGCCCCCCACAAGCATTTCTGAGCTCACTGGGAAAGTCTGCTTTTCCCCAGCCCGAACGAGAACAATGTGAGAGATGAAAATGAACTGGTTGCCTTTGATTTGTTTTCTCTCATTCTCCTGTTTCCATTCCTTGTCCATTTGAAGGCTGCTCAGGTTTCAGATGGGCTGTGGTGAGCTGGGTGTGGAGAGTGTCTCTTGTAAGCGGCGTTGCAGGAGTGAGCGCTGCCAAACAAAAGCGCTCTGGACCAGCCTTGGTGAAGGCCACGTTTGTGGGTTTTCCCAGTGTTTGGAAGCAGCTTGTGTCTTAATATGCTGATTTTTCAGGGCAAAAGTTTGTTTAAAATTCTCTCTTGGGCCCCTGTTTAGTGGAAATCGAGACACTGAAACTGTCGTGTCCCCTCCCTGTCCCTGCTGTCACCATCCCCTTCGCCTTGGTTTTGCTTTAATGGCAGTTAGAGGGCACTGATCCAGCCCATGTGGGGCATGGATGCAGAAGGCACAGTGTTATCTGTGCCTGCAGGCTTCATCTGCACCAAGTGCCCACTGCTGCTCATCACTGAAGGTCAGTGGTTTGCTGGGCAGGCCTAGGTGTGTCCATCATGCCTGATCTTGTGAGAATTGGTCTTTCTGAAACATCTGAACTTTGTGACATGGGAAGGCTCTGCTGATGGGGAGTTCTTAAATCATAGAATCATAGAATGCTTTGGGTTGGAAGGGACCTCAAAAGATCATCTAGGTCTGACTCCCCCTGCCATGGGCAGGGACAATCTTTTGTGTCATGTAATATAGCCAAGGTGCCATATTCCCTACCCTTGCAGTCCTAATGAGGATGAAAACACAAGGTGCAAAGGGGGGTGTGTGAGCTGCGAGGGCAAGAGTTAAACCCCAGAGCAGCTTGTAAGCGTGTTGTTGGCACGAGAGAGCATCTGGGCTTGTGCTTCATTACTCTTTTTCTTCAGGCTGCACTAAGGGAACAGGCTGCCCCGGGAGGTGGTGGAGTCACCATCCCTGGAGGTATTCAAAAGGCGTGTAGATGATGTGCATGAGGACATGGTCTGGAGGTGGACTAGTCAGGCTTAGGCTATGGTTGGACTTGATCTTGAAGATCTCTTCCAACCCAAGTGATTCTGTGGTTCTAATTAGTGTTTTGGGATGGATCTGGAAGTCAGTGCTCCCACAGCTGCAGTCTGCAGAGGCTGTGAGGATCCAGGGAGCTGTCAGTCTCCACTTGCCTTTTCTGAGGCTCTGTAAGCATCTCCTTTGGACAGGAGTGCAGCGATGGCCCTATGTGGGCATGTTCCCTGACCTGAGCTGGCCGGTCTCATTTCAAATAAATTCCTAAAACTAATTTTAGATGATTATTTGTAAGGACTATGAAGCACTTCCATTAGCACCAGCCAGCCAGTGTGCATTCAGCATTATGTGTAGTAAGTGAGGACAGAAGTCTGTTCTGGGCAGAAATCCGGGTGATGTCCATGGTGCTGTGGAGCCGTAGGTCTGCGGGCCAGCTCCCAGCCCCCTGTGAGCCAAAGGGAGGTTGGGAATTCCCAGGCCTGCCTGGGGGCTTGCACTGATACTTCTGTAAAACAGAGGAGGAAGTAGATACCAATGCCTGGCTGCAAATACCTGAACAGTAATCAACCAGGTTCCCAGTGCCCCACTTAAGGAGAAGAAAATGTTCATACTTCCTCCTGCAGCGGGCATCCTAATGAGCTGTGTGATTACAGACTGAAATTCAGATCAGTCCAGGAGCTAAGTCACATTGATCACTGAAGAACTCATTGAATCCTTTCCTAATCAGGTTTAATTTAATGCTTGACCTGAAATTGTTTTACAGTTGATGGTCATGTTGAAAGCAGTGGTTGTAGTTGCTCTTTGTGGGCTGAAAACCCTTTGGATGTGTTTTCTGCTACTTTCTGAGGAGAGAGGGAGTTTTCAGTATTACAGAAGTGTTGTCTGATGGCTACAGTTTGTGGTGGTGGGTTTGGTATTTGTGTTTCAATAGCAATCATCCAGCCACTCTTCACATGGGGTTGGAATTTTTTTAAGATATTAATACTTGCATGGTAAGAATTGCATAGCCCATGTCAAACCTGGGTGTTGTACAACAAATTTCCCATTTTGAGTTCTCCCTCTGATGCCCTGTGCAACAGCCATGGCACAAACCCCCTGGAAATAAAAAGCAGTACTTGTATGACTCACACAATTGTCATCTTTGCTAAGGTGCCTGCTTAGTGGAATAACCCAGTGTCATCATCTCTGCCATGTGTCCCTGACGTGCAGTGCTGGTGCTGCACGCCCCGGCTCAGACCGTAGCGTTCCCCTCACCTGGGGAGAGTTGTTGATAAAGATCCTTCCTGTTTTGGTGGTGGTAGCACATTTGTGTGCTTCCACGTGTTCTTTGTCAGTGTAAGGGGGTGTGTGACCCCTCCACTGTTATGCAGGAGATGTCTTGCAGCACCCAGCTTGGAATGGATGTGAGGCACGGTCTGGGAAGCTGCTACTAATTGCTCCTCCTGGACCTGTCTTCTCTCAGCGCAGGATTTGATTTTACTCTTTGAAGTATGCTCTCCAAAATGTAAAGGATGAAGAAAATAACTTGTCCAGGCAAGAACTGCATTAGAAATCCTCAGAAGTATTGGTTTCATCGACAGCAAACATGCCTCTGTGTTCTTTGGTTCCCCTCTATAAACTGGGGCAGCAGAAGAGATCCTGGAGCTGCAGCCATGCAACCCCTTTGGGAAGGGCCTTCCCGTGCAGTACAGTGGAGTCAGCCATGCAAGGCAGAAGGCTTTGGCATGGGGTAAGTAGCAAGAGGGGACAACAGTGGCTCTGGAGCTTTTGGGTTTTAAATCACGATGTTCTCTAATAGCTGTAACTGCCAACTCCTGAGCATGGCTCCAGGCACTCTGCAAGGTCTAAGGGAGTCCTGAATAGAAGCAAAAGTGGGGAAACCCCCCCCTCACTGTTGTGCTGCTGGCTGGATTCCAGGGCTGGCTGAATGCTCCCCCACATGGAAACCAACGTCAGCAGATTGGTGTTTACCTAATAACATTTCCCCAACTGGCGCTGGTGCCCAGTAACACAAACATGATGCTTTTTCAAGCGTGATGCTGGATTTGGCCTTGCACCGCTCCAGCTGCTCGTACCTGGTTGTGGTGCTGCCTGGGCCCTGTCCGTGCTTGGCACATCCCTTGCCTCCAGCGCTCCCACCTCGGGGGTTTACACAGCAGCCGCAGGGCGCCAGGCAGCTCCCTGCACCTGGTTTAAATTTAAAGCTCGTTTGCACATGATGTCACACTTTTATTGTCAGCCCGGTGAAGGTCAAGACAGTTCGTTTGGGGAAGGTCTGGGCTGCTGAGCCTTCGCAGCGCTGCCATTAATGCCTTCCCCATCTGACTTACACTGCAGTTTTCTGGCGTGACGTAACCGCAGGCGCGAGATTTATACCAGGGGCGGGGAGGCTGGTGCGGTTGGCTGGTCAGCCCAGGTTGCAGAGCTATTTTTCTGGAGACCGACGGTGGAAATTATTGCTCCACTCATCATGTAGCACATCACAGATCCAGCCAGGGGAGAGCTAACGAGCCCTGGAAGCTCAGGGTGGTTGTTACAGGCTGTTGCCTTTCAGGAGCCATTGACTGGAGTGGGATGGTGTTCCCAGGAGCCCGGTCTCTCCACCCTCCCGGGTAGCTCTGCTTAATAATGGGATTTGCACTCAGGGATGGAGAAAAGATTTGGGATGTGGTTATGACGGCACAGAACCCGTAGGGCTGGTGTTGCGGGCTGTGGAAATCTCTGGCATTATCTTTCCCTCCTCCAGCTTTGCTGTTTCATTCTGTACATCAGGCCAGAAGCAGGGCTTCAGTGGAGCATTTCCCAGTGGCTGTGGGCAGCTCATGGCTATGAATCTCCTGGAGGAAGGGCTTAAGCAGCGTGTGTGTTTTATGCCTTCTTACAGGTCTGGCACTGGGGATAGCTCGTGGGATGCGTGGTTAGATTTTTGCTTCGGGATTTTGATGAACATCTTTCCTCCCTCTTCAAGGGGTTCATGCTTTTCGTTGTCTGCAGTTCACTTCTCTTTCTCCAAACGCACAGATCAATACTGGATCCTTCAGGCCTAAGCTTTGAAGAGCCTGAGCAGTGAGAGAGAATTAGCATCATGTTGGGTGGGCACCAGATGCAGATACAGTCTGGGCAGAAGCTGCGCCGGGGGGCTATTAACCCATGTGCCTACAGTGTCTGAGGTAACACTGACCACCTCCTTTTGATCCGTTTTAATTGCCAGTCGCTGTGTGGTTGTAGGAGGGATCCTCACCCCTGAGCCCTGGGTAGGAGTGCCTGGGAATTGCCACTATTGCTCACTGACTGGGTGCTGGCCAAGTTCTTCAGGGCTTGGAGTTCAGAGATGCAGAGACCTATAGGTAAAATCACCTGTGGTGGGCAAAGGATGCAGATGGAAGGTCTGTCTGGAGGTGACGCTGCTCAAACAGGGAGAGCTGAGGTCGTTAGAAAGCATTGGAGACTCAATGTTTCCACAGTTCATTCCTCAGCCCAGGCCCATGGGGGCTTATAGCCTTCACCACCCTTTTGGTGTTGTCTACATGCTGGAATCACCGTGAACATTTCTCTCAACAACATCTGCAATGTGTCCCAAACACTGGCCATCTTCAGGACATTGGTCCTTTTACCCCTCTCAGACACATGCTCTTCTCAGGAGCGATGATCCTGCTTGCAGACTGCTACTTGCTGGGCACTAGTAGCAAAGAAAGGTGGAGTGAGGAGCACAAAGCCCTTTGGTTGTGTCTCTGCTGATGCTTACCCATGAACTCTGTCACATAAACATGGGCTGCTTTGGATTTGTTGGGCACTGAGAGCAGTGAAGTGTGAATGAAGTAATTCATAGAATCAGAATGCTTTGGGTTGGAAGGGACCTCAGAGATCTTCAAGTTCCACCCCCCAGCCATAGTCAGGGACACCTTCACTAGACCTGGCTGCCACAAGCCCCATCTAACCTGGCCTTAAACACCTCCAGGGATGGAGCTTCCACAACCTCTTTGGGCAACCTGTGCCAGTGCCTTCAGTTCCCCTGGCATTTCAGGGTTGCCAGCTGTTAGTGCAGCACATCCCCTTCCCCAGGGTGAGAAAGAGCTTATGGTGGGGATGAGTAAGAACAGCCTCTGCTGTTATGCAAGCAACGATACCACCAAGGGCCACCAGGCCTCTTGCGCAATGCAAGATGGAACTAGGGAGAGAGGTCCATGCCTTGGGGATGGCATCGCACAGCGAGGTGTGCTCGGTGAGGCCCACGATGCTCTCTGGCAGCCGTGGTGGCTCAGGGAGCTGTGTGGATATGGTCAGTTCTGATGCTCCTCAGAGTGTTGCTGCTGGAGCCAGCTCCAAAATGACTGTTGAGATGGTATGGTTTTCCTTTTGGTATTTGCTGGCACAGTTTCTGCTGCTGTTTACAAGTCATTTCTTCTGGAACCATCTGAGCAACAGGAACATTTGTCTGGTCCTTTTCCAAGGGGCGATTACTCCGATGATGGTGGGGAGACATTGTCTCAGCCTGGCTGCCAAATGTTACTTGAAGACGCCTGTCTTGCCATTCCTTCATCTGACAGTTCAGTTTGGTGGTTGGAAGCCAAGGAACGCCGTTTTCCCAGGGGATGCAAAGCCTCAGGCTGGAGATACACAGAAACCATGGGCAGACTTTATTCTTCTTCCCCATGAATTCTGCAAGTCGATACTCAACCTTGTTCCAGCCACTGAAGCTGTTCCACCGGGGCAGGGGCCTCATGTTTGCCACGTCTTGTCTAAACAAGGCCTTTCCCTTTGAGTGGAGGTGTCACCACACGTTCTCCAGCGCACTGCAAAGGGGGAATTATTTGGCTTGAGCACTTCCCCCCCCACACTCCTCCCTCCCTCCTCCTCGGGGGGTGAACACAAACATGAAGCTTTAGGGGTCCCGTGAGGACCGAGTGGAATTCCTTGCTTTGAAATGAACCTCAATGCCAAGAAATTGAGTCTTTTAAGACTCAATTGAAATTGAGTCTTTTAAGACTCATGCTAAGCACAGCATTTCTCTAGACACAAAGAAACATACCTTGGTGTTTTGGTAGCTCAGTGTTATCTGTTGGGCTCCAGCATCTGGGATTCAGGGGATGGCTGAAGTGATCTGTCAGTGGAAACTGGGAGGGCTTTGGAGATTTTGTGTACATTTTAGCCCAGCTTTGACTTGCAGGGTTTGCCTCTCCTCCAAGGAGCGTTGGATCAGTCCTTTGAAGGTGTTTGCTTTAGGGATCTTTCCTCTGTGAAAGGGCAGCAGGGTAGCCTTGGCCATATAAATCAATTTGGAAGTGAGTTATAAAGTGCTTAATTTGCCTCCTATTAAAATTCCTTGTCGTCCCTCCAGCTTGCTGTTAAATGAGCTCTTGGGAAGCTGGGGATTGAAGTCCCTTTTCCATACTGCAGAAGGAACGTGCTCGACTGGGAGGATCTAAGACTCAAAGCCTGATGAATGTTGCCTGTAAAAACAGGTGAGGTTTTGTTGGTGAATTTAAAAGTTCTCCTTGTCCCATGCCAGCCCAGCTAGGGGAGAGGATGCAGCTGAGCCCACCCTGCATTTCTGCATGGTGCCTGGCCCTGCAGCCCGTTCACCCCAGGGTGTGCTCCTGCTTGGCTTGGGCAAACTGGTCCCACCCCACTGGGGGCTTGGAGCAATACTGAAGGGTGCCCGAGGGTGACACAGGTGCTTTGAGGGTTGGTCCCCTTTTCTGGTGGTGTCTTGCTGCTGGGGAAGGGTTTAGGAGCCTTAATGCTGGAGGCTCTCAATGGAAGCCTGAATCATCAGGGTCCAGCCAGGCTGGGCTCTGGCACAGCTGGGCTGGTCCTGGGGTGGCTGCAGGACTGCTGTGGTGTGCTCCAGCAGCAGACAGCCCATGGCTAAGGATCAGTGCAGCAAAGGGATTCCCAGGCCCTGCTGTCAGGTCCCCCTGCCCCCTGGGGGGAGGGTTTGCTGGGTTGCCTCTTTAAACTGTGTGGTTTTGCCAACTCAGAGCAGAGCATGGCACCATCCCCCCAGTGCCAGGAGTCTGCAGGGCTGGGACAGGGACATCAGCCCTGCTGCTCAGTCACCCTCCATGCTTCAACTGCCTGTACCTTGCTGTGATGGTTTCCTGCTCTGCTTTCACTCCCCACAACGGTCCTATTGCAGTGACCCATCTTGTAGCCTCATCCTCCACATTCAAGGAGGCCAGGGGAGAGCCCGAGGTCAAAGCCTGTCACTCAGCTCCTTCTGAGCTGGCCATAAACATGCTGTCAGGTCCCTGAGGTCGTAAAAAAAGCCACAGGGGGTGGCTCAGCAAGTGGGAGATGCTCCCAGTGACAGCGTGGCACCTCCCAGGCTGCTTCATGAAAACAGCTCCACCAGCATTAATGCAGGTTTGTATAACCCCTGTCCCTTCCCTGGGAACCAGGCACCCTCGGCCATCGCAGCGCCCAGCACACTGCAGGGGTGCAGCAGCCACGGGGTTTTGTGGGATCCCAGCAGCTGCTGGAGCTGCCTCCTGCCCAACCTTGGTGTGGGGACACAGGGGATGGGAGCATGGGGACTGGGGCTGGTGCCCAGGACAGCTCTGCAGGGAAAAGAACTTGGGGCAAAGTGAACCTTACTCCTAACTTCTCTTATCATGTGGTTAATGTTACTTGCTGCTGATAGCGATAAGCAAAACCAGTTTTGGTTGGGGCCATTGTACCAGAATGTCTTGACACTTCCCACCCAGGCTGCTCTGTTTAGACTCATCTTTCCTGGTTTAATCAGGATGGCAGAAATTCCCAGGGTGCTGGAAGCATTTTAAAAATGAGCCCAGAAAGCAGTGAGGGTGTACAAGCAGGAGCTGCTGAGCAAACACCCAGAGTTTAACAGGGTAGCACAGCTCTTTCTGCTTCTGTTCTCTGCAAAAAGAAAAAAAAAAGGGGGTGAAACACAAGTTGTGGAGAGAGCTGTTTGCTGAACCTGCAGATCTATTTTTATTCCCCTGCTCCATAATGTTCCTAGAATAATTTTTTTACTGCACAGCAGGGTAGGAAAAAAAATAGTGCTGATGGCATCTCTGCTATCCCCATTGTGCTGGGAGGAAAGGGGGCAGCTGCTTTGCTGACCTGTCACTTGCATAAGCCCACATTCCAGGTACAGAGGCCATTTGCTCATTGGGTTTGATGAAATGGCCACTGGAGTTTATATATAGACCCTGCCCCTCCGGCCAAGTTCTCTGAAATCCTTGTAAGTTGAATGAAAGTTGGAGAGAGTGGGAGAGGATCAGCTTGAAAAAATAGAGTTGCTAATCTGCTGGTGTCTCTGGGAGAGCCTGCTGGGATGTCCCGTGTCCCCCCCTGCCCCGGGGCTTTGGGCATCTGTGAGCGTCCCGCTGGGAGGGGGAAGCAGGTGGTGCCCCCGCACGGGCTGCGCCGGGGGCTGCTGCAGCCGCTGCCGGGGTGCCGTGGGCTTGAGTGATGAGGGAAGGGTGGGAGGAGTATTTATAGCCTGTCTCGGCACTGGGCATGGGGGGCGACTGCCACCCCGGGGATGTGAAGGGCACGAATGTTCAGGGCAGTGGGATGCAGGGACCAGAGGGACAAATGCCCCCTTGGTAAGGGCAGGGGGTCTGCAGCATGGTCTCCATGTACTTTGCTGGGGTGAGCCCCCCACCCCTCCATCGATGTGTTTTGAGCAGAGCAGGAGGAAAAGCTGGGCTGGGGGCCAGCTCACCCCCAGCGATGCCCCAGTGACCAACCCCAGCCCACCCCAAAGCCATCCCCTGGCTGAGGATGGGCTTGCTCTGCCCTGGGCACCCATGGAGCCCTACCAGGAGCACAGTTAAATGCTTAGCCCTCCTGTTTATCTAACCTGGTTTCCAGGATTGCATGGTTTGCCTTGGATCAGGCTGCTTTGATTATGCCCACAACTCCTCAGCAAAACAAAGGTTTTGAGCTCAGTCCTTGCTCCAAGCATCCTCAGGCTGGAAAAAGCCCAAAGCAGCCCCAGCCCCACAACCAGGTCTGTGTCTGGCCTCAGACACCTGCTGTTCCTTTGGAGATTTAGGGACGTTGCCAACAGGTACTGGACGTGATGTTAGTCCTTGTGTCTGCCTCATCTGAATAATTATTTTTTCTCTCTGAAGATGCTGTGGACATTGAGGGTGGTTCCCCCCTTTGTTTTTGTATAGATTATGTTTACCTCCATCAGAGTGTAAGTATCTGCTTGATACTTCATTGATGGCACTGAAGTGGAGTTTTTTGGGTTTGTTGCTTGGGGTTTTTTTTAAGTGATTCCACATCTGTGCTGAAATCTGCCTCTGGAGTCCCATGGTAAGCAGCAGAACTGTGCCACATTGCCCAGTTTCACCATTTGGGTATGAATTAGCAATACCAGATACCCCTAGAGAGGTGTTAGGCTCAGAGGTAGTGCCAGCAGACAGAACCTAATTATTGAAAAGAAAAATGCTTCTGCATCTTGCAGCTGTTGAGCTGATCCTGGACACAGGACACAGGGACAGCATGTTCAGTGTGTGGGTGTCAAGAAACCCTCACAGTGGTGTTCAGCACCGGTTCGTGAGCAGGGGGTGAGGCTGGCTCAGGGGCCTGAATGCTTGGATTGGCAATGCTCTTAGTGGGACTTTCAGCATCACTTACAGGTGAGCTTTGAGGGATAAGCCAGAGAGGGCAAGAAGGGCTGAAGGGCTCTTCCCGTGGTGCAGGGCTGGGCGACACAGCGGGTCCTTCAGTAGAGGAAGGAGTGAGATCCTGGGCTGAGCTGAGTGAATCCCTTCTGTTCTTCATGGTGATGCCAGGGGGGGTTGGGGAGGTTATTTTTGGGTTTAGGGAAGGTGAACACTGGATGACTTTTCAGGGGCCAGTTCCACTGCACACATGCCCTCAGCAGCCACTGCCTGCAAGCAGTGCCCATTCCTTGAACTTGTCTTCACTGGCTGCACAGGGATTATGTGACTCTTCAGTAATTCGTGCCTTGTTTGCTTTGCTTTTCAGCCAGCCCTGCTGGCACCTTTTCATTCCTCCCAAGGGTATTGGTGCTGGAGACATTTAACTGACAAAATGCCTGGTCCATCCCTGGGTATGGATGAAAGCCAGGCACCTGTCTGCCCCGAGATGCCTCTGGCACATGTGTGTCCAGGAGGCATGGCTTTGTTCCTTGGGGAAGTCTGACTTTGGTTTCAGCTCAGATGAGACCCTTCCTCCTCCTCAGGCTGCCAGGCCCAGCACTGAGACCGACTGCATCTGGAAGCCCCAGGCATGCCTGGTCTGTCAAATCCACAGCCAACACTGAATCCTGTTGCCTTTGCAGCCTTCTGCAGTGAAATGTATTGACATCTGTATGCATCAATGGGCCACTTCTGTGTTCTCCTGCAGCTGAGACTTTCTACCTGCAGAAGAGGGCATACAGTTCCCTTGAGTTTGCTCATGGTCAATCTCCATCCTGGAAGAGGTAGGTTGCCACATTGTGGATGTATTTTTCATAGAATCACAGAATTGTAGGGGTTGGAAGGGACCTCAAGAGATCATCGGGTCCAACCCCCCTGCCAAAGCAGCTCCCTAGGACAGGTCGCACAGGTTGGCGTCCAGCTGGGCCTTGAATATCTCCAGAGAAGGAGACTCCACACCCCCTGGGCAGCCTGTCCCAGGGCTCCCTCACCCTCACTGGGTAAAAGTTCTTCCCCATGTTGGTGTGGAACTCCCTGTGCTCCAACTTGAGGCCATCGCCCCTTGTCCTGTCCCCACAGAGCACTGAGAAGGGGATGGCCATTGCCCCTGTGTCCCACACTTCAGATATTGATAAACATTGACCAGACCCCCTCTCAGCTTTCTTTTCTTGAGGCTGAACAGCCCCAGCTCACTCAGCCTTTCCTTGTAGGGGAGATTCTCCAGTCCTTTAATCATCTCCATGTCCCTCCGCTGGACTCCAGCTTTTCTCCAGACTGTCCAGCCTTTCAGTAAACTCTGATACTGTTATAAATATGGCTAAAAAGTTCATGTTCCTTTTTTTTTTTTAAGCCTCCTAAGTTGGCTTCCTGCAGCGCTATTCACAGGTATTTGTGCATTTTTCATGTGGACCCAGGCTGATTGATAACAGACCTCTGTAAGGTCTCCTTGTTGGCAGGGAGAGTCCTTTGCCATTCCTGCTCTCCATGATTCAAGGAGATGTTACCCAGATCTTTCTGAAAGGTTTGGCTTTTTGTAAAGACTTACAGCAAAAAATTTCAAACCCAGAAGCAAAATTTCCCAAATATCCCAGGTAACTGCAACCCATAGGAGGTGATGAAAGTTTATCTTCAACAGCCCACTAATGGTCAGATATCACTGCTCCTGTAATGCCAAAAGCAGCTGGTTCCCTTGCTGGGACAGTAAGACCAGGTTATCCATGATACTGTCTCCTTTGCTCAGAATCCTTTAGATGTCTGCACTGGCATCTGTGTGATAAATTGAGGAATTCAGAGTAAATTTCATAAAAGTTGTTAGTTTAGCAGTTAAAATACAGTTAAGCAATACGCTTTCACGAGGTGACCTCAGATAAAATCACTGCTGTAATTTGCCTGGCTAAGCTAACACACCTGCAAGAAACACCCAGGTCTGATTTATCCTTTCAGTTTAGATTTTCTAAGTTTAGGTTTAGCACCAACTGCACAAGTCTCTGCTGACAGCAGAGGATGGATTTTAAGGATGGCTTTGAGGCAGGTTTCAGCCCTCAGTGACTATGACTGAAGTTGTTCTCTCGCTACTCCATCCAGATGTGGCTTGTATGCAGTGTTATCTCAGCCTGGACAGTTCTGCCTCTTAGCTTGGCATGGGACATTAGGCACCAAAATCCTTGGAAACTCCCTGACCTACATCCTTTTGTCCATCCAGGATGGAGTGTGGCTGTACCCACGTATTCCCATCAATAACACGGGAATGAGAGCAGGTCTTCCTCTCACAGGATCCTTTCACTGCTTGGGCTGCAGCAGCCTTCATAGCCCTGGGAAGGGACCTTCCTCTTCAAGGCGCTCCTGCATCGAGGATGGGGAGTGTACTCCCCTAAGGAACACTGCAGGTGTGACTGAATGCTGCTGCTGATGTCTGTGCTGTTCAGTGGGGTTCTGCTGCTGCAGCTTCAATATGAACCTTTGGCTTAAAACTGTGTGTATAAACCTGCTTATCTTCTGGTACAAACATCACTTTCTGAGCTGTCTGCCTAGGAAGAAAACCTGGTTGGTTCTCCAGTGCTCTTGCTTTGTCCAGCAGCGCATCCCACATATGCTGCTGGGGCAAGGGGGTTGAGGTTTGCTTTTATTCCAGGCCAGGCACATTTACCATGTAACCTCGATGGGAGAACAGCACCCCTGACATCACAGAGCTCGCTAGTAGGTGAACATGTGTGTCGGTGGTGTGGTGAAGTTGGTGCCCTGCAACTGGTTTGTTTAGCCCCATAAAAATATATTGGGTCCCTAAGAAGTTGACCAATGGGTTTGGGAAACAGATGATTGATGCACACAGCTGAGAGACCAAGATTGTAACGTGTTTTGCCAGAGGAGACCAGTTTGACAGATGAGTTCATTTAAGGATTATGCTATAGATAGAGCTGTTGACAGAATGAATTTGTTTTTATTTTTCATTGGTAGGTAGAACACAAAGCAGAACTAATTGAAAGGAGTTTCCTTGTGGCATCTGGTTGTGTTTCTTGCTTTAAGTCTTTCACACGCTGTAAAATTACACCAAGGGCTTTTCTTCGCTTCCATTTGCTTTCCAAGGTTTCCACTGCTGCTTTTCAAACGGGTTCCCAGTGTGTCAGCCACGTTAAAAAACTGCAGACTACACATGAAATTGAGCTGGGCCATCATTTCTGCTTATTGCACAAATGTTCTGGTGCACATCACAAATCCACACCTTGGGCAGATGCACTGAAGTGTCCTCACCTTGGGGCTGCTAGCAAAGCTGAAACACGAACGCCCTTCCAGAGATTTCTGATGGCATTTTAAACCGTGACCTGTGCTAACCATCATTCCTATGTGGACTGATCTCTTTCTATGTCAGGCCCAAACCTGGAAGGTGATTATGTTTACCAAAGGAGGTGTTCTGAGGTTGAAGGGAGGTGTTGACTTAAGTTCTGGAAATATCTCTTCCGAGCAGCCAGAGAGAACAAATCTCAGTGTTTCTTCAGGGATTTGGCTCACTGAGTTCATTCCTCTCCTGCTATCGCCTGCCTGGTTCAGGTTGGGTGACTGCAGAGGGGTCTCAGCTCCATGAGCAAACTTGCTTTGGCTGTTCGTGGCTGTTGCATGGACCACACTGGGATCTCTGGGGTAGCAAACTGGACTCTGTGGTTCATACCTGTTCTACAAATTTGATCTGTGGGTTTTGGCTTGGGCTTTCTTCACTCTTTCTTTTCCAGTTGTGGTCAAATAAGAGTTTTCCAGAACTGACTCACACAGGGTCAAAGAACAGGAATGCAGCAAGCACAGCAGCCCCTGCCAAACTGACAGACTCGCAATCGCAAGGCAGAAGGTTCCCCCAGCTCTGCCACCGAATCCAGTACCTGAAGAGAGGAGTCCATATGATTTCAGGATTACATTGCAGGCTAAATTCCAGCCTTCACTTGGCCTCAGACCTGAACTTTAAGCACCAGCCAAAACATAATCCAAATCTGAGCACTGGCTTTTGGTCTATCTCATCTCCTGCTCATCATGTGTGCAGTCATTCAACAGAAGCTGAAATGCATTCTCTCTGCCAGGAGCCGCTGGTTTCCAAACGACGACATCAGCGCGGTGAGTGATGGAGTTTCCATCAACTGCTGTAGGCCAAATGCAGTCATCTGAATTCAGGTCTTGGCAGGTGTGGAAACTTGGAGCTGTCGATGATTTTTTTCTATGAAACTGTACCTAATTACAACTCCTCATCCTCTGCTTCAGTTCTGTTAAAGCCCTTGTAATTGCAGGTGAACAGGACCTTTTAATCTCTTAGCTAGTGAGATTTTTCTCTTCTTTAATTGACCTTTAAAATAATTTAGTCTGGGCTTGGATCTGGGTTAAATATAGTCGGTTATTTTCACTCTGAGTATGTAATACACGAAAGAACCCAGGTATCCTTTGAATGTGTTTTGACAAGCACTGTGTCTGGGTGCAGGTATGTATTTATAAACATTTGGGCTGTATGTACTGAAATGACACTTCCAAAACAAGTACTTTCCCTCCTGTAGCTAAATATTTGTATGAAATGTAGCGTTAGGGTTGAAAAAGGGAAAAGAGTAAGACAACTTCTTGGAAGGAAGCTAGGAAGGAGATGTGGACTGAGCCCTCGGTAGTTATGAAGTCAATGTGGAGCCATTATTTCTGTGGGCCCATAAAACCAGGACTAGGTGGTGCCTAAAGAAACTGCCCAGCAGCAAAGGAAACAAAAGGAAATTACTTTTCTAAGAGGCATTTTGGAACACATCGCTAGTTATGTGGTGGCTGAAGATTTCATGGCTGAACAAGCCATGGAAAGCAGCACAGACAGTGCCTGTTTGTTGCAGTAGCCTGCAGATGCAGATTCTGTCTGCAGAAGACCCTAAACTGCTGTGGGCTGGAAGCTGGTTGTGTGTGGGACAACTGTTCTTACCCTTTGGATACTGGTTTCTAAAGCAGTTATTACTGACTACTGTCAAGGATGAGATGCTGATCTCCTGTTCTTATATGATCATTCTTATCTCCCTAATTTATATGAAAAGCTCATGAATTCAAAGGAAGCACTGCCTGCAAAACAGACATGAGAGCCCAACAGCTTCTTCCCTCCAATCCCTTGCCCAAGGCTGAATTCAGTTCAAAAAAAGAACAACAAAAAAGAGAATAAATTCCAAGTATTTGGCAGCAGTTTCCTCTGCACTTTCCAGACATAAAGTCCCTCTCCATTGACCTTCTTTTCCCTTTTTTTCCTGAGAGCAGACACACCCCATCCTACCTGGCAATACCTCCTCTTTCCATATTCCAGAGATGAGAAATATTTACCTGATTGCTTTTTTTTCCTGTGCCTGTTAACTTCAGCTTTTTCTTTCTGACCCAGTTTTAGATACCATGGGCCAAAACAGTGTTGAAGAGGAGTCATGAATACCATTCTCCAATGGCTCCAACCCTTGGTGTTTTTAATGCGTTGACTAAAGCAATACCACAAGTTCTGGGGACAGTGCTTTGAACATATATGAGGTCTTCACTCCTGCAATGCTTGTTGTCCTTCAGATTGCTCTGCTTGAAGGTTTGTACAAGCAGGTGCTTCTGACAGCACTGTGTGCAAGTATTTATCTTTGGGGGGAAAGTGGGGGGCATGACTAGAGCTGGCTGGGGAGATTGAGATGTCTTTGCCTCTTTGAAAGACATTACTGGGGGAGCAGGGTGAGACTTTAGACACAATCGTGCTTGTGCAGTCTTGCAATTTGTAAGAATAAAGCCAGATTCCTGTAAGCAGATGAATCCTCTGCTGGTGCTCACCATTTGTGAAGTTTTAGGTGCCACCAGGAAACCACCTGGGCAGCTGCATGTCAATGCTTGGCCAGTGCATATCTGCATACTGTGTAACTGTTTGGAACCAGTTCTTCCCTTGCAGGCCTTTTCTCTCTGGAGGAAAAATAAAAAAAAGAAGCTGTTGAATCTAATCCATCAAATGAAAACCTGTCTTGGGCAGCAGAGTCCTACACAGTGGAGGAACACTCTGGTTCTGAAAGAGCTGATGGGTTTGAGTGTCGCAGTGCCAGGACTGAGGACTTTCTCATCCCTCTAAAAGACGGTACAAGAGGCAATCTGGCTAACCCAGAAGACAGCCACCAAGACATCTAGGACTTGGACCTGGCCCATGATCTCTTTGAGCAGAAACAGCTTGGAAAGAACTTGAGAGTGAGCAGGATCAGATTGACGTAATTTCACATACCCACATTCTTCCTACCTGCCTTTTATCTCCCAGCCATCACTTCCCATCTCATGTTTCACACTGCAAGAAGGCCCCATCTTGCTTGTTGAAGGCTAATGCCCAAAGCCACAGCCTCCCTGAGGAGCTGGCTCTGGTTCATCATTACTGCTTTTTATGTAGCCACTTACACCCATCCCTACTCACCTGCATGGTGCATTCATCTCAGATTGGGTAAGTGTCTGGAGCAGACCAGCATCAAGTCTGCTCTGCTTCCTAGGGCCAGGTCTTGTCCAGAATGAGACACTCGGTAGGCAGAGCTCCAGGACTGCTCTTACCTTTTCCCTTGCCATTAAGGTGGGTCAGTGCAAAAAGATCAACCCAAGTACAGAAAGTGCGTCTGAAGATTGGGTGCACTGCATCCATTCTTGGGGGGTGGAGGGGAGGGAGAAAGGGATGGAGGGAAAAGGTAAAAATAGCCCATTTTCAGACAGTAAAGCATATCCCCATGTCCTCTCATTCTATGATTCTATGATTCTCTCACCTGTCAGCCCGTGATTTGAGTCATTAAATTCCCTTCTCCTATAACTGCTGCTGCCACTTTTCAGGGGGTGGAAGGCTGCATTAGCTCAGACCTACCAGAGCTGCTTGGCAGCTGTATTGATTTACAGCAGAAGCGACTCACCGACTCTGAAGGATCTCCAACTTCATTTGAAATACTTTTTCTCTTCCAGATGATTTACTGCTCAAGCACAGGGTGGCCATTTCATCTCTCTCTTCTTCCCTGGCTGCCTATGACAGACTGGATCCCATGCACAGTCCCCTTCCAGGGCTACGGTGTCAAACGAGCGAGATGAAAGCCGCTCCATTTTTCACCAGCCCTCCCGAGCTGGCTGCTGGGTGATGACTGCATAGCCAATATATGTCCATTTTGCTGGCACCTCCATCATTTTATACGTTGTCTGGACCTCAGCAGGCACCTCACGCCTGCTAACGGCTTTGTGAGTAGGCCAATCAATTGGTTATTTACGGGCAGGTCAAGTTTTCCTACCCTGACGTATTCTGTTCAGAGGAACACATAAATCCTCTCCTGCCATTCGCAGCTTAAACCTTCCTGAGTGTGAAACCCCGTGGGTTGAAGTTTCCAGAGATAGTAGCAGACTGTATTTTAAAGGGTTGTTCTCCTGACTCTTAGGGGCTGGGGGAACTTTGTCTGAGTCATGAACAGTTCACGCTGCAAAATTTATAGGCATCGAATTTTCTTCTGGTGTCCTTTAGCTCTGGAGTTTGAAGTCGTAACCAAGGAAATTGAGACCTCTGCACTGTTGCAGTGATTTTCTATTTAAGGTGCTCTTCTGAAAAGTCACGATGACATCTTGATTAGGTGCTCTGTAGTGAGATACAAGAAAGGGTGCAGAATTCCAGTACTTGCAGAGTTAGATCTCTCAGCTCCAAAATTCCTAAGTTCATGAATGGATGAAGCACTTGTATAAAGTGACCTCTAGATTTCATTGTTGAACCTCTAAAGACCATAATGTCCTAGTTACACAGAGCTGGATATTGCTAGGTGCTACAGCAATAGGATTCAAAGTTAACCTGAAGACTTCCCAACCTTGTGCATTTCCCAGCCTTGAAGATTTAAACAGTACCCATCAAGGAACAGCTATTTGCAGAAGTACCTACTGTGCACAAAGCAGGCATGGGGCAATTCCTGGGCACATTGTTTATAAGAGGGAGGGTGTGGAATGAATGTGTCCCTTCCCGTCCCCCCGTACCCCCCAGGCCAAGAGGGAAACCAACTTGCAAGGGACTGACCGAAGCCCCCATCTCCCAGTCCCTGCCCCCCTGTACTGCAATCAGGGGGAAGAAGGGAGTGAAATCATGACTAGAGTGAAGTCTGCTAAGAAGGGAGCGGGGAGGGAGGTTAGAGGTGTCTTAAGATCTGGAAAAGGAAAACAGCTCATGCAGAAGTAACCGAGAACCCCATCTTCCCCAGTCCCTGCCCCCCTGTACTGCGAGTGGGGGGGAAGAAGGGAGCAAAATCCTGACTAAAGTCTGGTAAGAAGGGAGTGGTGGGGGGGAAGTGTCTTAAGATCTGGTTACATTTGTTTTAAGATCTGGTCGTGCTCTCAACTCCGTGGTCTTCACTGTTCTTTGTAGCTGTAGTGTAGTGTAATAGAGTAGAGTAGCTTTTCTCTTCTTCACTTTGTGTTGAATCTGTTTTGCCCATGTCAATGACAGTGATCTCTCCCTGTCCTTATTTTGACTCCAGAGCCTCTTGATATATATTTTCTCCCCTGTCCAACTAAGAAGGGGAGTAATAGACTGACTTCAGTGGGCATCTGGCCTCCAGCCAGGGCTAAACCACGACAGGGAGAAAATCCAATTCAACTGATGATAAAAAATATCTGCCCATTACAATTTGGTCTGATCCATAAAGTTCCATGTAGATAAATGAGGGGTACCTCTGTGGCTGGAAGCCTGTGCAGATCCATATGGGATTCATTGTCTTCCTTTTCCCAGAGCTCTCAGAAGTGACTGGACCTGCTGAACAGTGATGTGCCAGTTGTAAAGGTAAGGCCGAGCTTAACAACATGAATGCAGCCCAACAGTCAGTGTCTTTGCTTTCAGCCTTTCAAGGAAACAAGCTCAGTACCTGGCAGAGTGCCTTGAGCTTTATCAGTGCTGTAGCCTGTGCAAGGTGGCTTCTCTCATTTTCAGACCTCATTGGCTTTTCCAGCTGTTCTGGGTTGGGCTGGGATAGAGTTCATGTTCTTTCTAGCAGCTGGGCTAGTGCTGTGTTTGGGATTTAGGATGAGGACAGTGCTGATAACACACGGATGTTTAGTTGTTACCAAGCAGTCAAGGACTTTCCAGCTTCTCAGCCCTGCTAATGAGAAGGTGGGGGGCAACCGAGAAGCTGGGAGGGGACAGAGTCAGGACAGGTGACCCAAACTGGCCAAAGGGATATTCCATACCACGACATCACGCTCAGCATAAAGCGTGGCTGGTGGGAGAGAGGCACATGGCTCCAGGATGCACGATTTGGGGACAGTCTGGCTTCAGGATGGTTCTGATCTGTATGGTCTGAGCTGTGCAGTTCAGTGACAAACTGCACTGTGTATCCCCAGTTTGCATATTTTGCTATAAAGTCCTGTTCTTGTTATTTCTCTTTCTCACGTGATGGATGTAATATGTGCTCACTTAGGTCCATGCTCTGGAAATGATGAAGGCCCATATCCTTTGTGGCATTGCCATAACTTCTGCTGAGGAACAATTTCCACCTAAGATGACTCAGTATTTGCAATGTATTGTGGCTGTTTCTCTGTTTACAAGTGGAGACTACTTAAGCTCTGCAAACTTTTAAGGCATGGGCATTTGAGAGCACAAACAGAAACTAATGAGCAGAAATAAACACTGAAGTGTTAACCCTTGAGCGACCTCTGAAACAGCTGCAGAGGGAATGTGGAGCTTAAAAGAAAAAAAAAATCCCTTTTGTGGCACTTCTGTAGGTGATTTGATTAGTATTTTGAAAGATGACCAAGTCCTTCTTAGAGGGCAGCAATGCACAAGTGTGTGTGCGTGCTTCAAACCCCTTGATGAAAGTCAAGGGCACCAGGAGATGCTCTGGGAAACGGAGGTTCCTGAGCTGTGATGTTGTGTTACCAGCTGCACGGCTGTGCAGGGCACGCCACTGTGTGTGGTGGAACTTTTAAAAATGATTTTCATCAGCATGATTAAATACTTATCACATGAGTCAGCCATACGAGCTTCATTAAGCCAGTGAACTCAGAGGAGCCTCCTCATCTGTTTATGAAAGCCATCTGGAATCACGGGTAGCTCAGGAGAAGGAGGATGAATGCAGCTCAGTGTGACAGAAGCCCAGTTCCCCTCTCAGGAGCCTGCCTGCACCAACCTGCGGTGTGCTCCTCGCCCTGCACTCGGGGAAAAGGGGCTTTTGTTTCTCTTTCTGCGCATTTCTGGGCAGAGAACCAAAGCCTGATTTGACTTTGACAGTGAGACTTTAAATATACCCTGTTGGGATGTGACACAGGCACCTTTTTCTGGTGGCAGGATATAACACAGCTTTGAAAAAAAATAAAATAGAGGCAAGCTTTCACACTGGAGGGAAGTGTACCTTGAAAGGAAAGGCTTAATGAACTTTAACCGGCCTTCCAAGATCTTTATTAGTTGCCCCTTTATCAAATTAAATTCACACTGTGCTAGGCAGCTTAAGTACTGCAAGTTGATGTCATGTGCTAAGTGCCAAAGTAGGCTTTAATTGGCTGTTTAAATGAGAAAAGTGGTCCTGCTGTGCCGCACATGCACGTACACACCCATGGAGCAAGGGGGAGGCGGGAGAGGGCCTGGCTCTGCTCTCACCCTGCTCCAACAGCAAAACAAGGCACCAGATTTTTCTTGCTCTGGCTGGAAAGGTTTTGCTCTGTGTCTGCTTCAGCTGCTTCTCTACCAGGCCAAATAACTTGAGGGAGGATTCGCACCGAGGTCCCTAAGCTCTGTCCCCAGGGTTGTAGGTGTAGCGAGGTGGCTTGTCCGCCCGTGTGAGGTGATGTCCTTCCAGGCAAGCTGGGATGAACTGCTCGTCCCAGAGATGTCTTCCTGTGGAGTTACTGGGAGCTGTCTTTACTCCAGCAGCTCTTCTGAGAAATGCCAGCCGATCAACCTGGCAGGGTTTTCATGGAGATTTTTGTGTGTTGGTCACAGCTCGGTATCATAGATCACGAATTAGTCACAGATGTCAGCAAGAGTAGCCAGGGCAGCAAAGGCCAGACAAAGAGGAACAGGTCACTTCTGTCCTGCTGAACAATTCTGGTCTTAAAAATGCATTACAGGGGCAGCAGCAAAGACTGGGGAGTTAAGATTACAGACAGCTCCACCGCTAAAATGGGGAGTCCTTTGCCTTCCCTGTGGGAAGCTCTGGTCTCCCAGGAGGACTAGCTAGCCACATATGGAGAAATCCTGCTGGGATTGCTTGCATGGGATGGGCCAGGGTGAGCACTTGCATGACTAACCACTCTGACCCTTTGGGAAAGGAATCAAAATTAAGTGTCAGTGGTGGTTCTTACTCCTGGGGCCAGACGTAACAAGGGTGAAAGTGGTACTGGAACTCGCTAAATTTGCACAGTTGTTTTCTGTTAACACATGGCCTTAAAATATGCGATTTGAGAAGCTTGTTAGAGAGCTAGTGTTAACATCCAGGCCCAGTGCAATTGGGCCCATCTGGGTGGCAAACCTCCTGAGCACCCTGCTTTCCTCACCCAGCTGCATCCTCCAGGTCCACTCATCTTCCTCGCTCCCAAGCACCGATGCTGTCAGCCTTTGGCTTGAGCTGCCATGGTGGCAAGCTGCCTGAAAACACCCTCCCTGACCCATGGGGCTGAGCAGCAATGACAGTGGGCCTTCCACAAGACCCAGGATTGGTGAGTAATGGCTTTTTTCCTAGGAATTACTGCCCTACTGCAGTGCTGGTGGTGCCTGGGGGACTTTGCAGCAGGGAACAACAGCAGCAGCATGGATCATAAACCTCTTTCTCCTCCTCCTTTGTTACACATGCAAAAAGCATTTCTCTACTAGGAAGCCTTGAGGCAGATCTGTCCTGCTCCTTTCCTTTCCCTCTCTTCTCCTTCCCTTGCCTTCACTTCCAGTCTTTTTCTGGTTTCCTCCCAGCCCCTCATGTCCCCCTCCCTGAGTCCACCTTCTCTTTCCTACAGACGGACGAGCCACCCACTTCCCCCCCATTAAGTCAGACACTTTGGGGGGACTCCTGTCTCCTCTCTGCAACTTGCAGCTGATTTTATCTGTCCCCAGGGGATGGTTTTCATAAGGCAGCAGTGAGCGCGGAGGTGCAGAGGCTTCCGGCCCTCGCACTAACTTGCATTCCAGCATTAAAGATAATGGATACAATGGAAAATCAATGGAGAATATGTAACTTTATCCCATTCGTAGCTTCATATTGCATTACACCATGCCTTCAGATACATAAAAGTGATATATGGCTGAACTTGGCAGGAAAAAAAGAACACAGGAAACAAGTATCTTTGGTAAAAATCACAGTCTAGGTATAACCTGTACAGCAAATAGGTCTGAATATCTTCTGGTTTTCATGAAAGTTCACTGCATGACTTTTTTTTTTCCAGTAATTTGTGAGAGTGTAAAAAATAAATCAAGGCTTTGTGCATATTACAGATTTCCCTTGAGTGAGATAAGAGAGAGGAAGAAAATGGCTGCTTGAGTTTCCAGCCTCAGCCAGATGCCAAATCTGTCAGAAATACTGCTTTTTTTATGTTATATCAGTGGAAGGAAATTATTGCTGCTATTATCTGCCCTTTGGTTAAGAAGCATATTCTGCACCTTGGCTAACGTGCCTTTGTGGTGCAGCCACCTGCACTTTTTCGAGGAGTTCATCTAATTACTGGGTAGATGAGTCAGTCAGGCTGCATTTCCTACAGGCTGTCTTCAAACATAGGAAGTTATTAATACCGATTAGCTGAAAAAGTCCAGGTCTTCACCACGACGTTTCCTGGCTAATATTAGACACACCTTCTATACTTTAAGGTGTGATGGCTGATAAGAACCAGTAGTACAGCAGCCGAGGTTTTATGGTGGAGGGTGCAGCATGGGACAGGCTCTCCCATGAGGTTGTTTGGGTTGTGGGTTTTTTTTTCCCTTACACCTTTGAATTAATTCAAGCAGACAGGCTGGAATGAGAACGGGAAACGAGAGGTAGTGGACACAGCCTGGGATGTGTGAGTCCCTTAGGAAATGATGAGGGAGCAGCATGGCGCTGCCTCTGGTCTCAATGCCTGGCAGCAGAAGAAAGTTATTGGGAAATTTTCCCTTCAATAGAATGAAATATCTCCCCAAAGGAGAGCTGAAAGTTCCTAGGAGATGCTGTTGTAATGCTTAAGCTCCTTGTTTTGGAAGAAGATTAAAAGAAAGTTGGTTGTTTAATGAAAATTAAGCGGCTACAGCTAAGATCTCACAACGGGCATGCCAGAGACCTACAGGGGGTGGGGATCCCTACATGACCCATGGGGTAACTAGAATTTGGAGGCAGAAAGGGGTCCATGTGGGACTGAATAAGCTGAGACAGCAGTGTCTATTTGCAGGTCTTCTTGCGCTTGGCTGTTTGCCGACCCCTCTCACCCTTTACTTGTCTCTGCTGTGCAGACTACCAGGGCCAGGGGCTGTTGGTCATCTCAGCTTCATGCTGGGGTTGTGGTGGCTTCCCAGCACTCCCATGCTAACCTAAGCTATGCTACTTGTCATCACTCTGGGTGAAGAGATGGAAAAGTTCCTCAGCAGATGGATGGACAGGATCATGGTGTCCCTGGTAAGCTCACCTTGTGCCTGCCCCTTGGATGGGGGGATATGGGGCTGCTCAGCAGGGGGGCTGTGTCTCACATAGAGATACCTGTCTGAGCTCTGACGAGGCAGCAAAGGGGTGGAAATAATGAGGAGGCACAGTTGGTCCCACTGGTGACAATGGGGACTTCCCTGGCGTCATGTGGACAATTTTCAGATGATAAATCAGAAGGTAGAAAAGAGGGACAGATGGACAGATTTATCCAAGAGATGCAGAGGGGAAATACGCTAACACCAGCAAGGAAAGGGCAACACAGAACACAGCCAGAAAATTCTGGAGATATAAGTGATTATACCTTACAAAATAGGTAAAGTAATAAAGTCCCAGCAACCAGAACCAGAAGCCAGAGGAACAATGATTAAATGCCTTAAACATTCACAAAACAAATCTTGTATCACAGATGCCTTGCTGTTTTATCTCTTGATTTATATCACTTTTGCAAACCACTGAAAAATTGTACGTGATGTTTTTTCCTTTTCAGTTCCTGCTACCGAGTTTACCGAGCTTGCCAAACGTGGAGGACAGAATTCAGGGAGAAAAGGCTTCCTGGCTGGCTGGATTTTCCATTGCTTTCTCAGCTGTACCACGTTGGCTCCTCTCATTCATTCTGCAACCAGAGGGGACAACTGCACACAGCACGGGCACGTGAGATGAGAGGGAGTCGCTGGCACACGGCACCAGAGCTGCTCTGGAATCTAAGGAAAATCAATTAATTTTAGGTGAAAGGACTGGCTTCTCCTCTCACACTGGGTAACTGAGGAATATCTTTACTGAGGACTGAACACAACCTGGTGTTTCATGCTGAAATAAAACCTTTTCTTCCAAAAGCTCCTGTGTTTTTTATTCTCGGTCGCACTTGTGGAGCGTGTCATACCGACAGGAAATTATGCTTCCTTTCTCCTGCACTTTCCTGGTTTAGATTTCAGCTCCTCCTGTCTAATACCACCCAGGACAGATCAAGTTCTTTTACAGTGTGAAGTCGGTGCTTCTCCAAATAATTTAACTAATGTTTATAGCATTATCCCCTGTAAAAGGGATAAGTATTATCCCCGGGTCACAGGTGTGAAAAGCGAGGCACTTTGGTCATGGTGTTGAAAGGAAATTATGCTCAACTGGCAGCACTGAATTCATGTAACTTACCCCACTTCTTGACTGCAGATCAGAGTTAGTATAGTCATCCTCTATAAATATCTGCCAGGAAATATATGTGGGCTTCATATGAACATAAAAACCCCTACCTCAAGCTTTGATTTGGTGTCCGGATGTCTCCTCATACCTGGTTTTACTCTATTTGGTGTGAAAGCTGTAACTTGAGTCACAAGCACAAACTTTGTAAAGAAGATTGCTCGAGACAGGGCTTCTGCTGTTGGAGGCTGCTGCCCAGTCCTAACCTGCGCTTTTCATGTCTCAGTTACAGATGAGATGGAAACTCTGAGCTGCTTTGGCCAGCCGCCTATCCTTGATTTGGAGTCTCTTTTTCTTCCCTGCAACACTGTGGGCCATTACTGTTCTACTTTGCAGTACAGAAAAGAGATACTCCCATTTCTGATCATTGGGCTGGATTCGATTTATAGAGTACAATGGCATACACAGAAGTCAGCAAAAAAAACCCTTATCAGTGAGAAGGTAGTTCTGGGGAATCAGGAAAAAACCCCAGAGGACAGGATTTCTTCTTTAGGGAATTGTTTTTGCCCAGGAATGTTTTAGTTCTAAAGCAAATCCAGAAACTACTGGGACTCTATGACATATGACAAGTATCTTGGAAGTTTACTGCAGATTGCAACAGGCTGAGATGACATTCAGGCAGCTGAAGCCACGTTTGTTAAGTTAGGTTTTCTTCAGGGAAAAACACTGCCTGGTTGAAATGTTCTGCTGCTGTTGGGTGGCAGCTTGCATCATGATTAGAGACAGCAAGGATCCATGTAGCATTTGTACTTGAAATAAGAAATGTTAAGAAACTTGGAGCCTATGGATTGTGCATTTCTTTGCTTGCTTTTTACATTGCCTTTGTTTCTACGTGGGCATATTTTAGCCAATGCAAAAATAGAGCCTCTTTTATTGCAACATTTCACAGAATTTTCCAGCTTAAATGAGCCAGTTTCCAAATCAAAAGGATAAACCCTGATGAAAAGTTGGCTTCTAAATGTGAAATTGTTCATTGTCCACATTCCATTGGTTTTTAAAGGGGAAAAAAAAATATTTATATCATGAAGGAAATTCACATTTTAATTGGGGAAGGGGGGAGGGGAGGGAGGTGTAGCCATCCTCTAGCTAATGGTAAAAAAAATGTGTCAAATTGAGGAGGGTGGGTTTTCCACCATTTTTTACACACTTCTGGTTCGCTGCTTCTCCTTGCAGAATACAAAGACACCCAGTGGGTATGACAGAAATGCTTGGGAATGAGAAAATATCTTGGATTTCCAAACCTCTGCTCATCTTTGAGGAGCTGCCAGGCCTTGTGTTACTGGTGACTCTGTAAATGTAAGTGAGCTGTTGCTGGTTTTCTGGATGCAGAACCATTATGCACACCCCACCAGCTCTTGTGATCACAGCCAGCTCCCAGCCATGGCTGCTGGGGGTTGTTTTCCTGCTATCACAGCACAGCGCCACAGGGTCTACTCTGCCCTATGATCCCAGGACTGTAATCCTGCTGGCACCTCACACTGCTGGGGGACCACTGGCACTGTTTGGGGTTCCTGGCAAAGAGCAGGGTGGTGGCACTGTGCTGCTAGGATGAGGTCTTGCCACTAACAAAACCCCTGTGATCAATGGTGTCCCAGGAGAAGGGACACTCTCCCACTCCAGCCCTGGCCTTTTCAGAAAGCTGAAAGTGTCCTTTAACCCCACACGTGCCCTGCCAGTCCAGCTCTCATCCTGTCCTGTCTGCTGGAGACTGAGTCATCAGAGAGTGCTGGCTGCAGGACAGTGCTACCCCACGGCTGGTATGAGGAACATCTGTGCTCCCTCCCACAGCCTGAATCCAGCACCGTGGATCCAGCTCGGAGGGGAGGTGTGAGAGAAGGGCTGTGCATCCACACACATATCACTGATGTAGGACCATGTGCTACATGGTCTTGCATTAATAGGGGACAATTAATAGGTTGCCTGGGACATTGGGGGGTGCTCTGGAAACAAGGATGAGACGTCTGAGGTGCCAGGAGCCCCTAAGAGAGCCACACAGACACAGCAGGAGTTAATCTGGAAGGTAAAGGTGTTTAGGACCCCTCTCTCCTCTGAGAAAATCCAAGCCTTGGCTATCATGGCAGATTTCACTTTTCCAAATAAGGCTGAGAGTTTTCCTAAGTATTTCAAAGGCAGATAATATCTGTGCAGGTTTGAACACTGATTCCTCCCAACTTGATTCAGGGTGACTCAGATTTTGTAAAATGGAGCCAGGAAAACTCTTTAAAGGGTCTTAATTAAAAAGCACTCATCTCCTCCTGCACTGATTTTATTTATGGTGGTATGTAATAGGTTATCTGTGACAGGAATGGGGAGAGTCCCAGCACCCTGCAAGGCTCTTACAGGGACGTGTGTTCCCTGCCAGGTTCTCAAACAGAAAAGTGGACAAGTTCAGATAAGCAGTGTTTGGGTTGTGTCCCAAAGGAGAAAAGACCAAAAAAGATTTCCAAGCAAGGTACTCTACTGGAAAAACTGGCTCTAACCCATAAAAATCCTTGACAATATATAAATCATAGAATCATAGAATGCTTTGGGTTGGAAGTGACCTCAAAGACCATCTAGTTCCAACCCCCTGCCATGGGCAGGGACACCCTCACTAGACCAGGTTGCCCAAAGCCCCCACCAAGCTGGCCTTGAACCCTGCCAGGGATGGGACTTCCACAATCTCTCTGGGCAACCTGTTCCAGTAAATAGAGAGGTTGAAGCCCAGAGGGACTTAAGCATCTACTCTAATGTCTTGGATGTTAAATTTCATCCAATTTTACCTCCTTTTGGATTTAAATAGCTCACACCTGACTATGGCTTATGTTGCATTTACCTAACACATAACTGTCCCCTACCCCCAGCCCAAACTCCATCCATCCCTTCCACTGAAGAGATGACAAGATATAAAGCAGTCCACCTCTGTCCTCTGGACAATTAAGGCCCTCCCCCCCTTAAATATGAGCACAGAGCTGTACACATGGATGTGCCTGGCTTTCATGCCTAGTCCCTGCTGCACACTATGGCTGTTTCTAAGTTCAAGTACCATGTACTACGCCATCACTTTGTCTGCTCAGGCATTACACACCATATGATAAAGCTGCATCACTGACTTCTTTAAACTGCCTTCCCCCCCCCCCCCGCTTTTCTTTCCAAAAAGCATCCTCAGACTTTGACCCACAACTCAGCCTGTGCTGCATCACAGGAACTGCCATCTCTTGCAAAGCACCACGGACCTTCTTGGCGAGTGACTGGCAGCCCACATTTAAACTCATCTACTTGTGACTTTTTTTTCCACTTTAAGATTACATGGAAGGAACTGTGGTGGCTGCTGGTCCTCTTCTCCCTTTGCCATGACCAGATGTGCTTTTCCTGTTACGCCCTTTCTCCATGCACAGCTTCAGCACAGAGGGTACTGGCACTGGAACAGAGGACGGGGTCTGCCCTGCACGTTCCTTTCTCAACACAGACTCTCTACATCTCTTTCAACCATCCTTCTGCTTGTCAAGGCTAACCAGCAGAAGGTGAGTGAAGAGGTTAGTTGTGTAGTATAAAAATAGATTGATGTAACCTGAAAAAGCCTAAAAATATAGCCTAAAAAAGAAAGACTGATGTGTTTTCATATATGCCTCCAGCTATATAATTCTTGATGATACAGAAGGTGATGATGCAGCAAATTAATTCCTGATTCTGCAGTTGCTTTTTGGGAGCTGAAAAATTGCCTGACTAAGGTGACAGACAGGTCAGAGGATACAGTGAAAGTCAGTCGTCTTCATGTGGGAGATGGGCCAGCTAGAGAATTTGGCTAAATTGCAGCACTTTTCTGTACCCATCAGTAACTCTGAGAAGTGCGAATAAGGGAGGTTTTATTTTCACAAATAATGCAAAATTGCATTTGGGAGGAGAAGACTCCTCAAAGGTTTTTCAGCTTAGCTCAACATTATGGTCTAAAAGGCTGACTGGGAAGGATGAACACAGATGGGTTTGTAAGCATGAACTCGAGTAGCCCTGCTGAAAGATTTACTGACAGATTGGGGAAAAAAAAAGCTGAATTAACTAGACTTTGTACAAATCCTTGGTATATAGATTGGCACCAGCTGCTACCTTAATCTGGCCTGGGAAGAGTCAAAACTTGAAGTGGAAGGAAAGGAGATGCCCTGTTTGAAAGGGTAGAGAAGCAGAGGAAATGTGTGTTCCTGGCACAGGGAGGTCTTCCAGGATGAATGAGCAATGGGTCTATTTATAAATTCACAAGTGGGCTTTGACATTCAGTATCAGTGAAAGAAAAAAAAAAAAAGAAAAAAAGAAAAAGACACTCCAAGAAGCTGTGGAATTGGTTTACAGAACATGACTTGGTCTTTGCAGCTATTCATTCGAAGCAGCAGCAGCTTTTATAGAGGAATATGCAGGCAGATCATTCTGAATGTAGTTCTGCTGAGAGCAGTAGCTGGCAGCCCGTGACTTGAAACATTGCTCAGGCCCTTTAAAACAAGGAAAATTGCACTGGCACAAAGAAGAAGGAAAAATAGCTCTGCTACAGCCTTTCACTTTGCAATTAAAGAAAGAAAAAAGAAAATCCTGGCTGCGGAAAAAGCCTTTGACCATTAAAAATCATTCAGAAGAGAATTTTGGGACTGCTCAGTACAAGCTTCTCCCCCAACATGGGCTAGAAAAGCTGAAAAGTCAGATCATGGGGGTTTGGGTTATGGTGGTCAAACAGCAGGAGGGGGATAGGCTGGAATGTAACCGTTGGGAGCACACACAGGCAGTGGATGTGGGCATGTGAAAATGGGTAGAGATCAAGGGATCCAAACCCAAGGCTTTGTTTGGTGTCAGTGATGGGGGAATCTGTCCAAAAAGGGCTTAAACAGGGATTAAAAACTGGATCTTTGGGGCTGGAGCCCAAAGATGGATTAGTCAAGGAAGCAAAGGAATTACTGATGGCTCTGAATTTATTTAGGCCAGGGTGAAGAAAAGGTGTTCACAACTATTCCGTGGAAATTCTCTTTTTAACATGTGGTTCAGGGATGGGAGGGAAGGTACAGTCACCTCATTCGCCATCCATGGCTCCTTTCATCTCCAGGGACAGAAATAATCATAACAACTTCCTCCTGTGATAGGTTTCCAAGGGTGCAAAAGGTTCCAGGTTGAAACTTGCACAGAGATTTGGGGAATCTGGGCTTTTGCAGAGCAAGTGTGGATTCCTGCTTGGCTACGGAGCATTTCTGATAAGCAGCAGAGCATGACAAAATGAGGAGTGACTGCAAAACGTGGCTGCCATGATAGGTGTGTGTGTGGAGGGCCAAAGGGCTGAAGAGGAAGGTGGAGTGCAAGTAAATGACCTGAATTGTCCTCGGACTAGTGCCAGTGTAGGGCTGTACCTCCAAATTAGGAAAACCAACAGTTTAAGATACTTTCTGAAAAGGTATAGGGATTTATTTCCAGGTCACATAAAGGTATGGGCTCGTTAAGCTATCACTCTGACACCACTAACAAAAAGACAAGAGGCGTTACATACAACCGAGAAAATGGATTAACTAAGCTTAATTAAACCTGCAGTCCAGCCCTGACTGTCATCCAGTTCTTCCTGTGAAATAAGGAGGCAGCACCAGTTTCTGAGCAAATGTTGGCAAGTTAGATTCCTTGACTTTAAAAGGTGGCTGTCGCTTGCATGAAGGGATGGTGCTCAGAATGCTGTAGCAGATACCGCCTTTCTTTGTCAGAGCTGGAAAAATAGCCATGGATACAAAAGACAGGAAAAGAAAAACCCTGTCCTCAGTGCAGGACAAGGCTTGTACTCATTTAAAGAGATGTCTTTCAGCTTGAAAATGCACCATCCCCTGATACAGTGTGCTGTACCCACCTGATATTCTGATGGCTTTGAAGGGCAACTCATGAACTGTTTACAATGGGTCAGTGATAAGCTCAAAGCAGCCCCCCTGAAACAAAAAGAAACATGAGGTACCCTGAAAAGGAATAATCACTTCTCACACATTGTGGGGGAGAGCACCAGAGATGGAAAATAGCTACTCAAGGCACAACCACAATGGAAACGACTTGGGTATAAACTGCCCAGGAATAAAATTAAATTGGAAACTGGAAGGAGTTCTGTCCTGGATATGGTTTTATAGGAGAAGTGAGAAAGACTTTATGAAAGAGACAGCAGATTCCAAAGAAAGAATAAATACTCTGCTGGGACTCTCTGAAAAGACAGATGGAACAAAAACAAGCAGGAGGATTAAAAATCCCCCCAGGGGTTTGTATAGGAGAGAGCTCAGACTGGGCTGCTTCTATGAACACATCATGACAAAAAACAGTGGCTTGCACCATTTCCAATCTGACGGGTCCTTTTCTGATTGCTGTGGACCCAGCAAGAGGCAGGAGAAGGTGGGCAGAGGATGCTCTTCCCTGGAAAACAGGCTCCTGAAGGCATGTCTGGTTAGAGTGGTGGTGTAACTGGTGTCTTATCTTCTGTGAAACCACTCCTTTATTTAGCTCCTTGATTTAAACAGAGTGGAACGTAGTGCAAATGGTTAAGAACCGAGTTGTGAGGCTAGAGGGATATCAAGATATTCCCAGGACGTTTCTATTTCCTATAATAAAGGGGCTGAATCTTTTTGATAGACCAGAGTGGGCAAGAACAGCAAGGGATAAAGCAAACACAAGGCACATCCTGAAAAAGAACAAAGAACAAAAGCTTTGGGGCAGCGTGGCAGTGAGTCCAAGGCCCAAGGGGTGAGCAGAGAAACAGCCTCCTGCTGTTTGATCCCACCGTGTCCTGGAAAATGGGGATCAGTTTGCATTTCCTAAAAATAAACAGAACTGCAGTGAAGAGGCATCTGACTGCAACTCAGCAGATGTATTTTCCCAGTGGAAACACTCCAAAACCATCCGGGTCAAGGGAGGTGACGAGACACCCCCATGTACGCACAGGTCATTATTAAAAGAGTGAATTTGCTACAGAATTGTCCTGCAACTGCACCAAAAGCAAACCCCATTTGCTTTCAGCTCCGCTCCAAAGAACTTAAATCTGTCACCTCTTGGGTCTGATTGAGCCCCCTGTGTGCACAAGATGCCCCTTACATCACAAAGATGGCGCTAAAAGATGGTGGTTTCCTGGCTGGCAAGGCAGGCTCTCAGTTGAGGAGGAGGAAGATGACTTTCAGATACACCAAATGGCTTGGGAATTCTTTTGGTTTTGATATTCCTGCTCTTCCCTTCTTTGCACAGGCATTTCTTTGGATCCTTTTCTATACCTCTGTGGTGCACTTCAGCTCTTGATACCAGAGGACAACTTGCGTGAAAAAGGTGAATTTTGCAGTTGATTCTGAATACTTTGAATTTCTTCACCCTAAAATTCATGGGGGAACATTCACATCCCCAGTCCCTGCTGGGTTTGAGGGAATCTTCTGCAATCTGAACAAGAACTCCCTGGATGTATTTCTCTCCTCCCACTGAGAAGTTTGGCCCTAAGCAGGTGAGCAAAACTTTTAGTTTCTTGGTAGATTTGGGATCAGCCTATACTGAGTCTTGACCAACATGTTCCCTGGGTGTGGAAAGGCTTCTAATTGCCCAAGGACTGCACATGCAACCTTAAAAAATGCATGATATATCTGATTTTAGAACACAGTGGAGCATGTAGCATAAATGAATAACCTCATTTCATAACATATTCCTAACATAACACAGAATACTGGTGTAGCTTTTTTGTTTCCAAAAATGAGATTTTTCTGATAATCCAAGAGTTAAGCTCGCTGAGATATAAATTACTACTTCACCTTTGAAACCACTGTCATTCCCCAGGTTCATAAAGCCTGAGAAACTGGCTTAAAATAGTGAGCTGTAAAACTTAATGCAGTTACAGTAGCCCTAAAGTCAGCAGTCTGGAGAAAAATCTGAACACATTTCATGAGGAAGCAAAGTGTTTGTCACTAACTGAGACCCCAGAATATCATAAAACATCAGAGGGCAATTGTTGGAGGGGGTGTGTGACTCACTCTAGCTGCCTTGCCAGCCTCAGGAAAGAATGTGTGTTGTAGTTTGATTTTTAAACTGGGTTTAGCTGCTGAATTCTCTTGTAATCTGCAAACAAATGCTTCACTTTGGGGTTATTATGAAGGTGACGTAGCAACCTACTAAAGTCAGCAGAGTTAAGCTTTTCCATGGGATCAAACATTTTTCTCCTTCAAAGCACTTAGGGAGACAACACTAAACTCTTAACTGTGGACTGAAATGTGGAATCTGGAGTTTTTCAGCATCCCAGGCCTGCAGCTCCGATGGGAGCAGTGGCAGATGCAGGATTCCCTTTGCTTTTCCTAGGTCAACACCTGAGGGCTCAGACCACCTGCAGAGCACCTGCAGGCAAATTAATCAAGGTAATTAGCCTGAAGATCTCCACCTTCTGTCAGCTTCCTCCCCACATTTGTATCAAATGTGGAGCTGTCAGAGAGACTGTGACAAGCCTTCTCCTGGAATGTGAGGGCCTCTTATTTTCTCTGGACACGTACAGGAGGATTTGCCCACGCTTCAGCTGTTGCTTTTTGCAAGAGGGACAGAAGGCTTAGGAACACCACCAGCAATTACAAATTATCTCAGGTAACATCAAAGTGCAGATATTCTGAATAGATCCTTGATTCCTGCTGAGCTTCCTTTGCTGTGTCCTGCGGGACAACCCCTAATTTTGGTCTGTTCCCATCTGTGACATGCCAAGGTAGTTTCCTGTAGGCAAGCACAGCTCCAGTGTTTATCTACAGTGGTTTACCATATGATGCCTTTTCTTTCTTGCATGAGAAAAAAAATGTTTAGAAACAAGCCCTAGCCACAGATTTCAGATCAGGATCCAGACTTTTTTTTTTTAAAAATACCCTAAAGTTGGGAAGTGCTTGCCCTAGAACAACATTTGGACTGCATTCAGCTTTTTAAAATAACCCTGCCCAAAATCCAGATTCCAGACCCCACCCTCCAGGCTCCTGCCTCTTCCCTTAGCAAAAATGGAAATAGAAGTTGAATTTAATTTTGTCTGAAACTTTCACTTCACATCACATTCCATTTTTTAGTTTGCTTTCTCCCTTCTGCTACAAAGCTATTCTTTTGACCTTTCTTGCCTTCTCAGCCAGCAGCTTTCCAAGCCTTGTCCTTCAGGGGTTAAGCAAAGGAGGCCTGAGAGAAACTACCACTAATTAACTGTGACAGCTGAAATCCTTGAAATTGCTATTGAACTTGGAACCTTGCACACTATTGTTCTCCACTCCTCTGCTGGAGTTTTGTGTGATGGTAGTTTGGATGGAAACATTTTTGGGCTGGTCCTTGGAAAAACAATAGGAAAAAGCCCTTTTAAACAATCCTGTGAACAACAGCATTGGCCATGCTGACCAGAATGTAGAGATTTCATTTCATGCTTCTAGAATGGAAGGGGAGATTCTCCCTGAGGCTGATGGCAAAAATCCACCTATCTGTCAGGGCTTATGGAAGGAGGGACTAAACTCTTTCCAGGAATAAGGACTAAGTATATCTATCCAGGAGAAAACTGTGGGTCAAACCCCCAGTAAAACAGGTTGTTTTCAGCCTAGTGGTCAACTGCTGCTTATAATCATGGAAATATCGCTTGTGACAATTTATCTTGAGATAATTTTGATACTTTGAAAACTACCTTGAGATATGAGCACAATTGATCCACACAAAGGCTGCAGAACTCAATCTAATCATTGAAACCTTCTGCTAGATAGATATCTATAATGTCTCTGCAGATGGCACAGAAAGAGAATAATGGAGTCAAAACTCTACCTTCTCTGGTTCTCAGCCACTGGCAAACAGTATAGGTTTTGGTTACATACATTTATTCCCTAACTGCATACAGTGAAGCAGCCTATAAAACGACTTTGCTGTACTATCTCAGCTTTGCAAAGGATACAGCCTGTGATCCATCTACAGACACTCTGTCTTTGTGGAATAGTTCTGAGCGAAGACTTTTTGATTTGGCCCAGCATTTTTCTTCTGGGGAATCATGGTTTTCTGGCCTTTCTAAATGAGAATGCTATAGCCATGTGTGTATTGGTGCCACCCAGTCCTCCTTTGTTTAATTAGGAGGATCACCAGATTCATGTAAACCCAAGCAGAAGTGTGGGACGATGCCCACAAGCTGTCCCCTAGATTATTTTCTGTTACCTATTTATCCCCATAGGATTATTTTCTGTTACCACATAATACCACCTCAGGAACCAAACAGGATGTACCCACCAAAAATGTTTTATGCTGCTGAAAACAGTTCTCTTTGGGTAATCTCTGTTCTGTTGGGACCCACAAAGTTTGCAATGCTATAGAGAAGTTATCCCCAGACCTGCCAGCCTGCAGCACAGTGCTATACCTTCTTCCCTCCCAGGCAGCACTCCACTCCCCAGCATAAATGTATGCCCAAGTATGGGATGGATAGAAATTACTTCCCTTCCTCAGTATTAGATCTTGTATTTTTCTCCTAAATGTAATTCCCAGAGACACTGTGACCATCATGATGGGCTCGGCCTTGGTCAGCAATGACTCCAGCCTTGAGCCAGCTGGTGTTTACTCTCACATGTTTGCAGAGAGCTTCTGGCTGCTTCTTTCAGAAGCCACCCCTGTGCACCTTCTCCACCAGAACCCAGCCACACAAAACTATGACAGGGCTTTAAAGCTTGGCAAGAACACTTGTCAGACTCTCTCTTCTGGTCTTAGAAATGAAGAAATAATTTATCATCTTGCCATTTGTTCACTTATTCTTAGCTTGATATCCATGTCATGTACTTGATCTGGATATATTTGTGACTGGAAAATTCAAGTTCCCATGAAAAACTTAATAAAAGCAATTCTGACAATACAAGCAGGAGAGTGTACTGGTCTGATTGTGATTGTCAGTCTGGACATGAGAGGAAGAGCAGAGTGGGGAAGGGAGCAAACAGAAAAGGCAGCAAGAGACCTGAGATGCAGCCAGGGGTGTGCTTAGAGCCCAACCTTATGAAAATAATACTGAAAGGGAGAATATGGGTGAGCTGTTGTTGACAACAGGACCAGGTGTTGCCCCACATGTTATTTAATTCCTGCTCTGCTCAGAGAAAGCAGATTTGGTTGATAAAGAGAATTAGAATTGGAAAAAGGTTTTGATTACAGAGTTAAAAAAATAAAGTGAGTTTCTTCTCTTAACTGAAACAACTATTGAGACCCCCAATACTACTGAACTGTGAAGATAACACTGCAAGGACCAGATACAGGACTTCAGCAGCACAGCATAAGAGTGTAAATTCTGTAGTATGCAATGACTTCGTCCCTGTTCTTTTAGACCTCTTTTGTAAGAGTGGAATGGCCAAGGAGAGGCTGAGGTAAACCAACCTCTTCCCTCTTCCTACATCTCCTGGTTGGGGCATCAGAAAGGACAAAGCTGAATGAAGAGGACAGCTGCCTGGAGCCACCAACACTGCTAAATGGTTTTACATACCCACTCATGTGAAATGTGGCTGGCCAGGGTCACCCAGGGCACTTGTCCTGCCACCAAACTACTCAGGTTAGAATCTTGCACGGACTGGATGGGAAGCTGTCCAAACCCATTGAAAAGGAGCAGGTTGTTGGTAATGGCTAGAAGTGGTCATTTTAGAAAATAAGTGCTACGTTACTATAAGGTGAAAGGCTTCCAAACCTGATCCTGCCTTGTGCCCCTGCTGTTCTTAAGCCTGAGACCAGACCTTAGTGGCAAGCTTTACCCTGCAGCAAATACTTATTGTGACGTTGTAGCCCCTCAAGGGAAAAAGGGTTTATGATGGAAATGATGATGGACCATTAAGTGCAGTAGTGCTCATGAGCTGCACAGCTATAACAACAACCCCCAAAGCAGTAAATAGGAAAAAGGCCTTCTCTGTCCAGGTGGTGAGGCAAGCAGTATAGCCCTACTGTACGCAACACCAGAGACTTTCCAAATCCTACTCCAAATCTTTTAATCCCTTCAGTCCTTAACAGTTCAAAATAACGTCATCATTTCCTCTCTTTCAGACAGAGCTTTACCTCTTCTGCTTCCTAGCTGCAGTGCAGTCTAATAGGGCTCACACTTCATCTTTAATGGAAAAATGTATGTCAAATCAAAACAAAGCAGAGTTTCTAGATCTCCACAGGGGGTACGAGGGGTGTCTCATAAATCTGTGCATGATTAAAGGCAGCTGCAGATGGAGACGGACACTTTGAGCTTGTCAGGCCATTGCATGATGTATAGCTGTTGGAGCAACCCAGCAGTGGCAAGCTGAAGACAATGGATTTCCTGCACTTCCTACTTATTGCAGAGGACCAGGAAATAGATGCCTAATCAGCCTTGAATTTGTAAATGCCCTGACCCAAATATCAGCACAAGCACAGCTACTTTTCAGCCTGGCAATTTATTCAAAGATCTTTTAATCTCTTGTTTCACTAGCAGTGAATGTGGAGAAGCACAATGAATTCCTTTCTGGTAACCTGAGAATATCAGCTAATGGAAAAAAAAAAAAAGTCAAAAAGTGTTCTGTAACTACATCAAATTCTCAGGGATTTTTCACTCCTGCCCCCAACTGGCTGATGTAACATTTTTCCTAATGCCACTGAAATTATGAGGGGAAAAAAAACCCAACTCCACATTCCCCCAAACAGTTTGAACCACTGTCCTGGTTTTGGTCAGGATGGAGTTAACTTCATTTGTAGCAGCGGATGGGATGCTGTGTTTGAGAGTTAAAATGAAAGCAGCGCTGGTAACACCCTGATGGGTTTAGTTGCTGTCAGACAGTCAAGGACTTTCTCAGCTCTTCATGAGAAAGGAGGGGTGAAGCCAGGACAGGTGACCCAACTGCCCAAAGAGAGTATTCCACGCCAGTTACGTCCTGATCAGGATATCGGGGGCTGACGGGAAGAAGAGCAGCCCCCCCCCCCCCCCCTTCCCTCTTCCCCTGCTCTTTTCCTTTAAGGAGCAGTTAAACTGATGCAGGTCTCCTTTTTATACCAACAGAGAAGCCAGGGTACCACTGCTTTTATTATTTTCAGCTTCATAACACAGTTACCATAATAGAAGATACTGAGATAAGTTTTGCTCCAAGGGACATCGTAAGTTAGTGGGGAGCAAAAAATGTGTTGGCAGAGCTGAATGGGGTGCTGTGCAGCACCCATTTGGCACCAGCAGTCAGACTCCAGAATCCACAGAGATGCATCCAAGGACACAGTCTTACATTTTGTCTCCTGTTTTTATGAACATCACAGTGATCTATATATTTAGACATGGAGAAAGGAAAACTGATGATGCCACATTCCTAATACAGTGCCATTTCTGAGTTTTTAGCATGTGTCACTAAAATCTGAGTGATTTAAGAATTCTCACCATCTGTGAAGTCCTACCCATGCAGGTATTTCTAGGCAAGCAGCTCCCCACTGATACTAAAGGCAAGTAACAGGTATGCAAGGAAAGAAAAGAGGTAGAGCTGGTGGAAATGGTCATATTAGACCTCAAGGGTCAGCCCCACTCTTACATTCAGATCTTGAAGTTTTGGCTTAGACACAAGCAGTTCAGGTGTTTTCAGTCCCCTGTGGACATTTGAGCAGCTGAAAATTTTGGTAAAACACAAGTTGTTCCTAATGAGGATTGAATGTAATGTTTGAAAGCTGTCGCTGGACATCATCTTTCACCCCAGTAGAGAAATATTCCATCTGGGTAGATTTGACCAACTCTTGGCAACTCAGAGCCTTCACTGCAGCATAAAGAAGAGAACATCTGGCTTACACCCACCTTTAGTTTTCTGTGCTTTTGGGAAAGTCATACTACCAGCTGACTCTCATCTATACCCTCTGCAGGATAATTCCCTATCAAAAGATATCTACTAGAGGAATTATTGGCTTTGACCTTCATCAACAATGTTAACACTGAAAAGATGGATCAACATTTACCACTGTTTCTCCTCTATTTCAGGGAAGCAGTACATCTTAGGTTGACATGACAGTACTTTAATGTACATGGAAAAAGCCACAAAGCAAAGTTCATTAGTATTAGTTATTACTTTTCTTTGACAACTCATAAGGAAACATAGGCACCTGCAGCTGTGATGTACAAAGCAAAGAACTTATCAAGCTGGAAGTTGCATAGACTGGTCAACAGGAGAAGCTGAGATGAGGTTGCAGCAGTAATCTCTTCTCTGATTTGATAATAGGCCCCTAAACCTGGTTTCAGAGAAGGCCCTTCCTCTGTATACTATTCCCAGTTCAGATTGTCTTCCCTTGGTAATGCTGGTTGCACCTGACACCACCTGGAAGGAGGAGGCAGCATCTAACCTGAGGCATTATATCCTGGGAACATTACTGATGGGAACTGGGATTTGTAGGATGGGATGTTTATGACCACACGGTTGTTCACCCCAAACAGTGGCTGAACTCCACACACTCTCAGATAAGAAACAGAGCCTCCTGTGAGCTAGGATAAGGACAGCTTACTGACAAAATCAACTGTGAAAGGGGAACAATAACAGCCCATGGCAAATTGCACTCACGCCCAGTGATAACACAGAATACCTTACTGACCTGATGACAAGAGCGCTGCTCCAATTCGAGGATGGACCTGATGCCCCAGTCACACTCAGACTACCCTGGAAACACCCAGAAGCACCCCTCCCTGACCAGCCCCTTTTATGGGGGAGTGGTGTCAGGTGGTGTGGAGAAGAGCCTGGGCTAACTCAGCTCAGCTGGGCTGGCTGCTTGGGGAGGTTGACTCTGTCCTGGCCAGAACCAGGGCAGAATGTAAGTTTGCAGATCTTAACTTTGGATTTAGATGCAACTGCCAAATCTCTCAAAGGTCTTGGTAGGTGTTCATATATCATCTGGGAAAAGAGAGATTTGAAGAACTGCAAGTCTGGGGCATAAAAGGTGAGGTAGGTCCCCAGGTTACCGAGGGACCTACTGATGTCAACAAAAGATAAAGCAAAAGGCCTTATTAAAGTCTAGATTTCAGTATTTGCTAACTGGAAAACCACACAATTCCTGGTTGGGGGACTGAAAATAACTACATGGAATTTGGAAGCAATTTTTTCAGAGGTGGATTTTTCTAAGACAAGAGAGAGGGAAAGAGCCCAAACCCCACTGCTGTATAAACTGAGTAGTTATGGCTTTTTGGGTAGAATCTCTTTATTTTAACAAAGCTGCAAATGCATATTCCAAGTGGCTGCAGTAGAAAAAACTGCCCTGGCCCTGGATACCAGGCTTGGCAGCAACTTGTTTCAGAATTTTGAAAGTGAGAATAATGAGCAAGAAAGTGTTGATAAAGGGAGCTGGAGAAGATGGGAGTTGATGTCTTTGCAGCATGGAGATCCTTGTAGCACTTATCAGGATTTCCTGTTCTGCTCTGCACTGTTCTGCTGTCTGGGAAACATCCTGCATGCCTGCACCTCCAGCTTGCCCAGTGTTCAGCTCCTGTTGGGAATTCTCCAAATAAAACTCCCTGCACATTCCATGTTCCTGAGCCGCACAGAGCTCAGACAGTGCCCTCCCCACAGCAGCCAACAGTGCCAGTTATGGACAGATGGACAGAGGCGAGGAACTCGACGGACACTGTGGCTAATGTCATGTGCACCCATGTAGCAGATTCAGATTTGCCTGAACTTGACCACAGAGGTCTTGCTGCAGCACAACACTACAGTTGTCCGAAATACAGTCCTTGCTGAGGGGTGGGGGGGGAAGAGGAGCATAAGATAGGGCTGTGATGTGTGTCTTACGCTCAGGAACAAGACTTGACTGAGCTCAATCTCTGATTTACAGCCTGGAAAGTCTGCAATGACCCTCTACACTGAACTCCACAAAAATGTCTCAGTTACGCAAGTCTGAAATTACTCTGTACCCTGAGCAGGTGGGGAAGGACAAGTAACAGATGAGAGCTTTGCTGACATGTTTTGCTGCTGTTTGATGAGAAGTTTTCACCAGGAACAGAGACTGAGCCTGCTGCATTTGGGAGTCTAGCCTGGGATGTAACGGGTGTGTATGAAGTTTGCAGGCATAGCTTTCCTACAGTAAATCCTTGATTAAATCGCTCATCATTTGCAGAAAAGGATTGTAGGCCTGGCTTTATCTGTCTTACCCTGATGGACATGAAGGTGCTTTGTCAAGACCATGGTTTGGAAAGTGCTTAACCACTTTGGCTAAGGCATGTAGGTGGTTCTGTACCATGAGGCTGGAAGAGCAGCAAAATTTGGTGAGACTCTCCCTCAGGAGGGAGGAAGAGACTTTCCAGAGCTGGATACTTCCATAGTCTATATTGCTTGCAAAACCAGGCTGAAGTTCAAGGTAAATAGTTTCTTTTGTTGATGATTTTACTAAAGACAAAAATCTGATACCTTCTAATAAATTATAAATCTAAATTACTTCAGATTCATAAGAAAACTGGTCCCTCATCTAGGTGAAGCCTGTGCAGCTTGCATTGTTAAGAAACAGGCCACAACCCCTCCATGGGCAATACAATTAATCAATAATAAAATTATGCTAAGCCAGCACTGCTGATCATTTCAAGGGATAAATATACTTATTCTGGCTCACAAATAGCAACCAAAAGTAGTTGAATGTTAGAACATGGAGCAATGGACAATTCTGAATCCTCCCTCTATTGTTAAAACTGTACAAATCTATTGCTTTTCTAGTAAATAATCCCAGTGCAGAGAATTTTCTTGCCAATATTTTCAGCAGCAGAAGCCAAGCCAGAAGGTTCTGAAACCAACATATTGGCATGGGTGGGTTTTTTTTTTCCTCCTTCTCCTAATATACCGTGGAATCTAGTTAAATATTTTTCCACTCCTTAATTCTCTCTGCGTCTTCTGGAGAAAATGTGAGTCTTATTTCCTCATAAAAATATCTTAGCATTTGACAGGTTGGGTGTCTTTGATCCTGAAATGGTTTTGGATGATTTTTCTCCCCCACTTTGACTTTGTAATATAACGCTCCATAAAAAGTATATGCATATATGCAACTTTAAAAGGGAATCCTTATTTGAAATTAAACTTTTACACCAATTAACCTCCTCCCAGTGCACTATAAAATGCAGTAAAAACAGTGCTCTTACAGAGACCCTTGCAGTTCTCAGATTGATGCCTCCCTGGCTGTGGAACCCAGAACATCTGCTTTAAATTAGCTCTGATGGAAGGTCTACTTGTAAATGCATGACTTAATCAGCCTTACTAAAGTAAATGGCATATACTGTAGCAGAGGGTGCTTCAGAGTCAGACTCAAACCTGTCTTTCTTTTGAAGCAGAGGGGGGAAAAGAGGGGGGGGCACAGAGGGGGCAAGCTTTAAACCAAAGGCGATTTCTTTTCTTTGCTTTTTTTTTTCTTCTTTTATGAGCTGACATTTGCAGATGTGTGGCTGTACCATAGCCAGTCTAACTCCCAAGCAACATGTGCAGCTGCCTTGCTCCTCCCTACGCTCATATACCCATGGTTCCAGGCCTCGTTGAGGTGAAGACTGTGGTACATTCATGGCAACATGCTAGGTAGTCTTCTTGCTTACCTACGGGCTCTTGCCCACCCTCCCTGAGAGTGCCCAGCTTGTCCTGAGAAAACTCTAACAGCAGCTCATCCAGATGACTTTGCACAAAGATGAATCTCTCTGCATTGCTCAGACCCTGCTAACCTTGCCTGAGGAAAGGGAGCCGCAGGCTTCCTGTTGGTTTTTAACAGTGGGGATTGTGAAGGGTGAAGAATTGCAGAAGGTCCTTATGAGGCTGAGTGACTGCACAATAAAATGACAGATGAAATTCAGTGTATATAAACATAAAGCAATGCATGTAGGGAAAGCCAATCCTAGTTTCATTATAAAATGATGTGCTCTGAGCTGACTATTACCACTAAGAAGTGAACTTTAAATGAAAATGTCAGCTCAGGGCTCAGAAGCCAGCAGTAAAAAAGCAAATATAACATTAGGAATGATTAGGAAAGGAATAGAAAGACGACCAAACATCACTTCATCACTCTACAGCCATGGTTCATCCACACCTCAAATAATGTGTGTTGTTCTGTCCCCTCATCTGAAAAAAAGGATATAGTAAACTGGAAAAGGTTCCAAAAAGGGCAAAAAGGATGATCAAAGGTTTGCAATGACTTCCATATGAGAAACGTTTGACTCTGGAAAAGAGACAGATTGGGGGTGGGGGTATGACAGAGGTCTACAGCACCACAAATAGTAAGGAGAGGTTGAGCAGGGATCAACTTTTTACTGTCTTTTCCAATACAAGAACTAGTGGGCATGACATGGAGCTAGTAAGATCCGGGTTCAAAACAGCAGGAAGTGTTTCTTCACATGGTGGTAGCAGAGCTGTGAAAAACCCTGAGAGAGCGTGTTACGGATGCAAAAAGTTCAGGGTTTCAAGGGGAGAATGGGTGAGAACTCAGATTAATAGATTAGGAATCAGGAGTTAGGAACTAGAGAAAATACTGCCAAAGAAAAATGAGAAAATAAAAAAAAATCTAGAGAGAAAAAGAATAGCACAGGAAAACAGCAAGTGAAATGAGAGAAAACTCAGCAGAAACAGAAGAATTGATGTGGAAAGGAACTAGACACACTTGCAAGCTGTGTAAGAAGGGCTGTAAATACACATGGTGGGTACAGGGACACAGACCGAAGGGGATGTGAAGGAAAAGGGGAGAATGCCACAAACTGTAGTACCGGTGGGGATGAGGACCACCAGGACTGGAAACTGCTGGAGAGAAAAAAATAAAAATGAAGTAGGATGAAAGGGGAGAGATATTCAGGGAAGTATGGTCTGTCAAGGAGCTGTACGCTGAGGATAGCAGCATGATGCCATGTTGGGACAGTTCATTACTGCATACTGGTTGTGGTGTGGCATTGCACATCTCATATAAAATAAAGTGGAGGAACAACATCATAGATGCAAAATGAGGTCCACAAAACTCAGACAATACTCAAACCATGGCTACCTGTGCAATTTTAACTCAGCCCTATTATTCATTCCAGTCTAATTACTGAAGTATATTCTTTTCATAAAATAAGCCCACGTCTTGTTTCCTCTTACTGAAGAGTGCTTTTGTCCCCTCTGCATTTGAATAAGGGTGCTCTCTACTTTGTGCTGGTTGAACACCAGGGGAGAAGCCAAAGAAGAGAGAAGGGGCTCTTCTCAGTGCCGATGTCCTCATACCCAAATGACAAAGCAATAGTTAGAGACAGTTCTTCTGAGTCCCCACAGGCACCTATAACTGCATCTTTTAAAAAATCCCAAATGCTGAACCTGAGGCTTCTAGCATATATATCTTTTCATAAATCATAAGCAGTCAAAATCAGGACATTGCAATGGCAAGTGCTGAGCAGTTACAATAAAAGGTAACGCAGTTGATCCCACATGTACTGCAATTAGCATCAACATCATTATGGCTTTAAAAATTTTTATTTCTTTTGGAACTACCTGCACTTGGGAAAAGTTAGCTAGTCCATGTTTGGCAAGCAGCTTTGTCTTCTATTTCCTCTGAGATGCCTGGGACTCTTTGTCTGAATTGCTCTACACTTTTCAATACAAAAATATGCTTTCTGGGGAAAACTTCCTCTCTTTCTCTACTGGTTCCACTCAAAATAGAATTAAACCAGAGTTACGTGGGAGCTTTCAAACCCCAGCATTTCCTGGGGGCCTGCTCTTTGCTATCAATCCATCATTTCTTTACAGCTCATTTTCAGATGCATTTGTTAGAAGCTATTCTCTGGCTACACCCTTCTTTATGTCATAAATCAGTTGCTTCTGGCTTGTCTGGACACTGCACATTACTCCCAGTGCCATTCCTGCCAGCCCTCACAAAATGCAGCGGGCTGAGTCATACCTCAGCAAAAGGTCGGTAATTGCCCAAACAGAGACACAAACTATGAATGGCCATTTCCATTTATTTTTTGGGGGGGGGGTAATACATATTCTAAGTAATGCCTTGTTGCTGTTTGCTTTTTCTATACTTCTACTCTCTTTCTGGTTTATTCATTATATGTGATTCTAAAAAGCATTTATTTAGCGATCGGTCTTTTTAGTGTCAGAAGAATGGGAGACATTGATTGGTAGGTGCTCATGTGAATTTGTTTAAATAGTACTTTAAAAAACATTAAGCGTCATTTCACATCAAAACCCACTCAGACATATGTATTTGGAAAGATACTGACTAGACATATTTCCTGTATTAAAATACTTGTATAAAAATGTGTTCTTTTCTGATTTATCAAACAAGCAAAGGACCCTCTGGGGAGTTTCTGGATCAGACATGAATACCTAAACAAAATCTTAGTGTATCATTTGAACTTGCTAGAATTTTCCATTGAGGACCATTACAAATGTAACAATATTATGGTGTCTGCATTCAATACATGCCTGAAATCTGTATTGCTGCAGTGTTAGCTCTTGAGATGTGTATATTATCTTTTATGCACAAGATAATATAAACATGTATGCACAAGAACACAACGAAGATGTATGGAGAATATAAAATCCTTATTCACATTTGGTTTGCTACATGCTGACAAAATGCTTAGCTGAACTTATCTAGTCAGCTCAGCACCATAAATTTCAGCTGTGGTAGGAGGAACTTGTTTTCACATAATTGTTTTTCACATTTATGGACAAGAAAACACAAGAGTGAAACCCACTGAGCAGATCTTAGTAGATAATTTGACCCATCTGCAGGATTTAGGAGTAGGTTGGAGGATGACAAAATATTTTATGCAATTTAATAGTCATGTGTATAATTCAGCCATAACATACAGATGCAGAAAAGAACTCTACCAGATGTTGTAAGACAGGGAATTCTGGAAGACATGGCCAGAGTGAAAAGAGAGAGCGATGCACAGATTTTGGCTTATATCAGGATTTCAAGTCATGATATGAAACCCAATAGGGATGATGGAGAGATTCTTATTGTTCTCAAAGGCTTATCTCCAATATTTCCTAGTATTTACTAAAAAAAGTTACAGGCAGTGAGGCACTGAAATATTGCAGGGAAAACAGAAACAATGCCTGATACAGATTACAAGTGTTCAAGGCCAGGCTGGATGAGGCTCTGGGCAACCTGATGAGGAACTCCTGGTAAGAGCTCGGGACAGACACAGAAGTTCCCTCATGAGCTCGTCCAACTTGTCGAGTGGTTCTGGTGGTCTCAGGCGGAGCTCAGCTGAAATTCTGCCCACATCCAATGCAAAGCTGCATTTTTCTTCTGGCTTCACTTTCTCCACCTTCCTCCACTTCCTGACTTGCCAACGGATCCTTCTCCAGATCCACTTGCCGAGCTTGAAAAGCAGGAGCAGGGCCACCCAGAACTGCCACTGTTGGAAGACAGAGAATCCTCCTGCAAAGTAGCTCTGCCTCCAGAGGGCCCCTCTTGCCTGTCACTGTTCCTTACCAGCTAAGGCCAGGATCGTGTTTCTCAGGGTGGCTACTGAATGAGGGGCTGCCCTTGCAGGGCCTGCGTTCAGATGGTTTATCGCATGAGAACCCCACCTAAAGATAACGTCCAGGTTGCCAGAGCTAGTGCTTTTAGATCAAGATTCTACAGGCCCTTCCTGCCTTTGGAGGACAGAGGCCCCGGTCCAAACGTCCCACAGTTGTTGCAGGATCCAGTCCCTTGTGAGGCGAGGGAGAGTCCACCAAACGTCAGACGGCCTCTGAGGTTCTGTAACCTTGCGAGACAGATTGCTTGAGACAAGCCGCTCATTTCAGTGCCCGCAAAATGCTCTTGGAGCAATACAGGCCCCAGTGCAGGAAAGACATAGAACTGTTGGGGCGAGTCCAGAAAGGAAGGCCACAAAGTTAGTTGACTGGAGGGCAGGAGCACCTGTCCTGTGACAGCGGGCCGCGCGAGGGCTGGGCTTGTTCAGACCGGAGGAGGCTCCAGGGAGACCTCATTGCGGCCTACCAGTACTTAAAGGGGGCCTCTAGGAGAGTGGGAGAGGGCAGTTTATCCGGGAGTGTAGTGACAGGACAAGGGGCGGTGGCTTCAAGGTGGAAGAGGGTAGGTTTAGATTAGAGTTTAGCAAGAAATTCTTTATGTGAGGGTGGTGAGGCACTAGAACAGGATTTCCAGAGAGGTTCTGGAAGCCTCATCCCTTCAGGTGTTTAAGGCCAGGTTGGATGAGGCTCTGGGCAAGCTGAGCTAGTGGAAGGTGTCCCTGCTCCTGGCAGGTGGGTTGGAAATGGATGATCATAGAGTGGTCTGGGTTGGAAGGGACCCCAAGAATCATACAGTTTCAATCCCCCTGCCACAGGCAGGGCCACCAACCTCCAGGCCTGGATTTACACATGGTTGCCCAGGGCCCCATCCACCTCTCTGGGCAGCCTGTTCCAGCACCTTTCCACTCTATCTTTGAGGCCCCTTCCACCATACACTGTTCTATGTCTCTATGAATCCATGAATCTGTCCTAAGGTCAACACGATCCGGCGGTGCGCACTGGCAGCCCAGAAAGCCAGCCGTACCCTGGGCTGCATCAAAACCGGCGAGACCAGGGAGAAGGTCAAGGGACAAGATTCTGACCCTTTGATCTGTTCTGCTGTGCTGTGCTGTGCTGTCCTCTGCTCTTCTCTGCTCTGGTGAGACCCCACCAGGAGCACATGTCCAGCTCGGGGACCTGCATAGACACTCACGGGCGCAGTGTTTGTTAACACAAGGAATTTATTAACAGTTCACCAGCGTGTTGTCGATGTCCAGTGTGCTCAGTTGAGGAGCACCAGCTCTCCAGGGAGCGTCTTCAGGCCTGGCCCTGTTCTGGAAGAAGTCCTTCTCTGCCAAAGTGCAGCTCTCTGGCCACATCCTGCTGCTGGTAACACTGGCCTCTGTTCATTCAATGCTCAGGAAGGTGTCTGAGTCACCGAGCTGCACCCCAAAGATCAGCTCAATCAGGTGGGAATGATTGGAGCTGGTCGTCAGGCGTAAGGTGCAGGAGCGCCTGGAGGGCAGCACTGTTAGAGAGCAGTGTCTGGACTGAGGCATAAACACCCAGACGGCTGTCACCAGGATGTGGAACCAGCGGCTGATTTCCTCTATGTCCAGGTAGGGGCCAGTGCAGTAGGTGCTCAGGAGGCTGGGACCCTGATTATTCCTCAGATGCTCCTTGGGAGTGTGGATGAAGCACAGCATGTCCCCCACCAGCTGCTCCGTCCTGCAGGTGCACACCAGCTCCACACGGAGCCGTGAGTCCTTTGCTGGTCGCTCCTCTGCAGTGCTCAGCTCCAGATGGAAGGCATGCCCGCGGGGAGGCTTCATGGGCACAAGCATGCAGGTGGTGACATGCGCGTAGGGACCGGAAGCTTCAAAGGTGCTGTCCAACCGGATGGGGGATTTGAGTCGCGGCGTGAAACTGTTCCTGGTAAGAGCTCGGGACAGACGCAGAAGTTCCCTCATGAGCTCGTCCAACTTGTCGAGTGGTTCTGGTGGTCTCAGGCGGAGCTCGGCTGAAATTCTGCCCACATCCAATGCAAAGCTGCATTTTTCTTCTGGCTTCACTTTCTCCACCTTCCTCCACTTCCTGACTTGCCAACGGATCCTTCTCCAGATCCACTTGCCGAGCTTGAAAAGCAGGAGCAGGGCCACCCAGAACTGCCACTGTTGGAAGACAGAGAATCCTCCTGCAAAGTAGCTCTGCTCCGCACTCCTTAGGTCTTCGATCTCTTGCAGGAGCCGAGCCATCTGCTGCGTCAGAAATTCCTCACGCTGCTTCATGTGCTGAAATGTGGCCTCATCCATCTCCTCACCAACCAACTGAGCTTGGTGAATGATGACTCTCAGAAGGCTCGCAAAGAACAAGGTGACAGCCATGACCTGCAGGAGAGAAGGGCTTCATTGGGCCTGAGAAGGATCTGGGAGGGGAGCCACAGGGAGCTGGGGGCTGGTAGGAGAGGGGTGAGGCAGCCATGAGGCAGCAGGGCCTGTACCCAGCCCTGGTGTCAGCAGCACCATGCCCTGTCCAACGCACTCCCGCCAGAAGCTGATCCCTTGATGCCAGGTGAGAACCCACCTGCCCAGAGGCCCCTGGTTTTGCCCCAGCCCTCGTCCAGCCCAGCCTCCCCCCACGTGTGCACTTACTGCAAGCCCAGGCTACACTGGTCAGCACAGCCTGACCGCCACTTATAAACATCAGCCCCCACTGTGATGCCGACGCTGCCAGCACTGTGATGCCACTGCTGTCACAGGCGCAGGAGCCAATCACAAGCGCAGCCGCCGCCAGCCCTTCCCTTGGGCCTCACCCTGGCCCTGCTGCTCAGAGGTGCCCTGGGCAAGCCAAAGCCCCAGAGACAGCCCCGAAGCACAGGCCTGCCTGGCGGCACGGTGCCCTGGTTTTGTCTGGGATGGAGTCAGTTCTCTGAGTAGCAGCCTGCACACTGCTGTGCATTGGATTTGGGATGAGGATCATGGCCATAACACATGGACATTCGTTAGTTGTTGCCAAGCAGTCAAGGTGTTTTCAGCCTCTGGCGGGGGGGGTGCCAAGAAGCTGGGAGGGGACATGGCCGGGACAGCTGCCCCAAACTGGCCAAAGGGATATTCCGTGCTACATGACGTCGAAATGGAAATGAGTCGGTGGGGAATGTGGTTCCCAAGAGGTCCTTTGACCACCGTCAGCTGGGCCGATGGAGCAATGACTCCAGTCAGTGGCCTCCCACAGAACGTTGGCCAGAAGGTGCTTGCTGGATGATGACTGTCACAAGCCTCATAAAGAACAAGGTGACAGCCATGGCCTGCAGCAGAGAAGGGCTTCTTGCTGAAGCCCAGGCTACACTGGGCAGCGCTGCCTGCCCGCCCCTTGTAGCCGCCTGCCCCCGTTGTGATGCAGCTGCTGTCCCAGGCGCAGGCACATTTGGGGAAATTCATTGTCTTGATTAGTACTAGTGGAATCAGAGAAGTGTAATGGGAAACAAAACCCTCTCAAGTGCTCAGTGATGGGAGGCTCTTGGAAATCCCCTCTCTCTCCCTGAGTTTTTTGGGCTCTTTTTGTGCTGTTTCAGCCATTCAAGGAAGGACCGCCATTGCGATTCTTTGCTTAGGAGCCCTTCCCCTTGCTGGCTCTGTGGAAATGGTGGGAGAAGTGGCTTTTAAATTGCCACCTTTGCTCTTGTCCCTGCCCATGCTGAGTCAGAACCACCTATTGTAAGGGGCTCCCTCTCACCTGCCCTGGGAGTGGGGGTCTTGGAAACCCTCTCTGTCTATGAGCCCTTTGGGCTCTTTTGCCACTGTTTTAGCTATTCAAGGAAGGACCACTGTTGCAATTCCCCTCTTAGGAGATGTGGCATGCAGCTTGAGAAACAAAGCCTCAAGCACTGCCAGGTTAACAGATAACAGGATGGAGCCTTTAGGCCATGAACCTCGGGGAAACTGAACAAGGTGGCAGCATCGCTGCCGGCCCCCTGCTGGGACAGGCTCCAGGAAGAAGTGTCCTCTATTGTTAAGGTGTAGCTGCTGTCTGACGAGTTTTTAGAAGTTGTAGCCCACGAACACTGTAAGTTTGAAACAAAGCATGCCGTCTTCAGAGCATATAAAAAGGAATGATTCTTTACAATAAATCGACTCTTGCTTGCATGAAGTGTGTCCCGTCTCTCTCCGGTGCCCTGTGTGAGGACTTTGAACCGCGCCGAGCTGTGAGGCATCCTGCGCCTCCCACAGAACGTTGAATGAGCCACTGAAAGGAAGTCGGAAGCCTGGCCAGGAATCATCCCTCTGGAAGAGAGGTGAGCTGTGGGTAATGTGGGGAATCAACTGTCTTCCCCCGAGAGACACGTATATATGACCTTATGAAAGGTCTTCTTAAAAAGCTTGACATTGATCACATCGATCCAAGTTGGGCCCGTTATTCCGACTCCAAGGGGACCCCAAGCAGGTACCCCTCTCTCTTGTCGCCAGGATCCCGAACGAGGATATAGAGCGACTGAAATTGGAGAGCGTGAGTTTTGGAAACGGCAAAAGATGGTCATACCGGCTGCCCCAGCCGAGACGTGTTCCCTGACGAGACGTGTTCCCTGACACCGGAGTCCTCTGAGACAGGTCAGGCGGTTCGAGGAATTTAAAGGGATCTCGCCGTAAAAAAGTCTCAGGACCGACTGCCCCCCCAACCGAAGACTACGGAGACAAAAGTGTTGCCTCCACGGACAAGGAACCTATGGACATGGACAAAAAACCTAAGGACAGGGTCAAGAATCCTACGGAGATGAACAAGAATCCGCCTTGCCTACCATCGCGTCAGGGATCCTTTTTGTCTCAGTACCCACTGCTGACACCCACATCACCCAGCGAACTCAGCGGCACATCGGAGTCTCTTGACGACCCAGAGACTCCAGAGAGACTGCTCGTCAGAGCCTGGGCACGTAAGGTTGCTTCAGAACTGGGAAAAAGTTTATGTGGGAACGAGTGGGTGGTGGAAAGAGTTAATAGCGGACCCCTGGCATGTGAGCGGAACAGGACCCCAGCGCTCGGCTGGGCCCTAGTGCTGGCAGGCGGGGTCGCGCTGTGGTTCGCGATGGGGTCGGGGCAGAAGCGGTGGCGCAGCTCCGGGAGTCGCAGAACCGCCCCCCCCTCACCCCATCCACCCATCCATGTGGCGTGGATGTGACAGTTCGCGTCTTGCAATGTTATTTGTCTGATAGGTTGGTTTGCAGCATTCATTTGTATGTGGTATCATTACATGGGTGAAATAGTGATTGCGGGAAAAAACTTAGACGTTGGAAGTTTGATTGATGAGTGAACTGCATGTGAAAAGCAAGGGGTTCCAGGGAAAATTCCAAGGAAGCCAGTGTGAAAATATTTGGCTGTTCAAAAGTTGCATGAATTGTTTCATCAATCTGCTAAGGTGCTTTAGCTACAATACCACTTCTTTGTTTACTGAGGCTAAAGGGATTGCCCAGTCACCCGGACTGTCAGCAATTCCCCAGCGGCCTTGCCCCTGGCCTGAAACCTTGTGGCGCAGGCGCACTAGGGGTTTTGGACTGCGCAAACTCGGGAATCTAGTAAACGTGTCCGATGCCATGTACCCCATGGAATCAAAATGGACAACAGCCCAGAATATACAGCACAAACAATACAAACCTCTTTCCAATTGTGGGACATTACCGATGTTACAGGGACACCACACTGGCCTGCAGGTCAGGCCATGGTGGAACGTATGAATCAAACTCCCAAGTGTTTTTGCTTCACAAACAAAAAGGGGGGGGAGAGGAGGACATCTCTCCAGCTGATCGATTAGACAAAGCTCTGTATGTTTTGAGTTGTTTATGTCTGCCACAGAACAGCTTGGTACCTCCAATGGTGAAATATGCAGGAGGTTTAAAAGGAGGTTTGAAAAAAAAAATGAAAAGAAAAAAAGTCAATGTCAAGTGTTAGTAAAAAATTAAATTACGGGTACTAACTTGGGGAAAGGAGATCTGGCTGTGTCATTACAGGTGCCATGGATCCAGAAAAAAGCAAGCCTGTGTGAACCAGGCAGAGATCCTGATCCCAGTAACTTATGTCAAGTGTTCCAACTGCAGCCACAATGGACTATGAGTTTTGCTGCTGACATATTGAACTAATTAACAGTCTTTAAAATATGTATGTATTTGTGGTGAAAGAATATTAGGGAAATAGTGATTTCTGCACAGCCTAAGAACGCAGACTGCAATGGGTGGTGCCTGCAGGAAAACCTGAGGCTGATGTTATCTGACTCCTGAAATTGTCAAGACACTTAGCTGCAGATGTGGATTCTGTAAGACTTTACAGAATCAAGCAGCAACTGATTTTTGTTGCTGGCTCACAGACACGGTTGTGAAAATTTTGAAAAGCATGTGCTGCACGAATGTGTCCACTCTCGGTCAATCCATGCGAGCATTCAGAAATTAATAGATCAAACACAAAAGATACAAGCAAATGGATTCTTTGGATTGGATAATTGGTTTCCTGAGTGGGGAATTTCAGGATGGATATTGTCAATGGTCAAATTTGGATTACATAGTCCCTGACAATATCCTTGAATTTCCTATGAAACAGCAAAGTTATTCATACTGAGAAGTATTTGGTGATCACATTTTCAAAACGCTACGGCCTTGAAGGCAGAGGTACGGACTGCCTTAAACCAAGGAGTTGTTGTAGGAAGGTATTTGGAAGTAAGTGAACATGTCATGATTATCCATAATAAATGGTCAACACAGAAGGTGTGCAGATAACTTGTAGACATAAAAGATAAATTAACAATGCAAACAGTGTGTGTAGCCAAATAGTAGTTTTTAGCTTGCTACATTTTACAGTATGGTTTTTCGTTTATGGGATGTTTTTTAGATTTAGTTAAATAAGGACTTAGGGGTTTTTTGTAGTTATTTTTGCCTTAGTGTTATTTTTGACAAGTCTCGCAAAAGAAAATATCGCCGCTCAGTGAAGGAGGTTCTTTTTGCTTAACAGGAAGGGGGAGATGTGGCATGCAGCTTGAGAAACAAAGCCTCAAGCACTGCCAGGTTAACAGATAACAGGATGGAGTCTTTAGGCCATGAACCTCGGGGAAACTAAACAAGGTGGCAGCATCGCTGCCGGCCCCATGCTGGGACAGGCTCCAGGAAAAAGTGTCCTCTATTGTTAAGGTGTAGCTGCTGTCTGACGAGTTTTTGGAAGTTGTAGCCCACAAACACTGTATGTTTGAAATAAAGCATGGTCTTCAGAGCATATAAAAAGGAATGATTCTTTACAATAAATCGACTCTTGCTTACATCAAGTGTGTCCCGTCTCTCGCGGCAAGGAGCCCTTCGCCTCACTGGCTCAAAACATGGTGGTCAACAGCTCAAAGTCCGTATGGAGATCCATGAGGAGTGGTGTTCCTCAGGGATTGGTACTGGGACTGGCACTGTTGAACACCTTTGATGGCGATATGGACAGTGGGATCGAGTGCACCCTCATCAAGGGGGGTCGGAACTAGATGACTACTGAGGTCCCTTACAACCAAAAGCCTTCTATGATTCTGTGGTTCTCTGACTGCCATCCAGAGGGACTTTGACAGGCTGTAGAGGTGGGCTGCTGCAAACTGCATGAAGCTCAACAAGTCCAAGTGTAAGGTCAGCACAGGTGTTGGTACACGTCTGTCAGCCCTGTCACGTCCCAGCAGGCAGGCAAACCAGAGAGATTCAGACCTACGTGTCCCATCCTAGCAGATGGCTACACATAGAGTTAACCTTCCTACCTGCCCCAGGGGCCAGGTTAACCCTCTCTTGGCTAGACTCTTTTAACAACCACACCTGTGAGACCAGCCTCTATAACCCTCTATGCGGTTCTCAGGAGTAACAACAATTACCCAGGAGGTTCAAACAAGGCACAGCTTTACTTGCAAGCCAGTACAAATACAAAGCTTCCAAACAAAACCACACCACACTATATATTCATCCTGCTGCTGGTAACACTGGCCTCTGTTCATTCAATGCTCAGGAAGGTGTCTGAGTCACCGAGCTGCACCTCAAAGATCAGCTCAATCAGGTGGGAATGATTGGACCTGGTCATCAGGCGTAAGGTGCAGGAGCGCCTGGAGGGCAGCACTGTTAGAGAGCAGTGTCTGGACTGAGGCATAAACACCCAGACAGCTGTCACCAGGATGTGGAACGAGCGGTGGTGGCTTGACCATTGCCCAAGCCGCTCTGAATTTTGGCCAGAAGGTGCTCTGCCTCCAGAGGGCCCCTCTTGCCTGTCACTGTTCCTTACCAGATAAGGCCAGGATCGTGTTTCTCAGGGTGGCTACTGAATGAGGGGCTGCCCTTGCAGGGCCTGCGTTCAGATGGTTTATCACATGAGAACCCCACCTAAAGATAACGTCCAGGTTGCCAGAGCTAGTGCTTTTAGATCAAGATTCTACAGGCCCTCCCTGCCTTTGGAGGACAGAGGCCCCGGTCCAAACGTCCCGCAGTTGTTGCAGGATCCAGTCCCTTGTGAGGCGAGGGAGAGTCCACCAAACGTCAGACGGCCTCTGAGGTTCTGTGACCTCGCGAGACAGATTGCTTGAGACAAGCCACTCATTCCAGTGCCCGCAAAATGCTCTTGGAGCAATACAGGCCCCAGTGCAGGAAAGACATAGAACTGTTGGGGCGAGTCCAGAAAGGAAGGCCACAAAGTTAGTTGACTGGAGGGCAGGAGCACCTGTCCTGTGACAGCGGGCCGCGCGAGGGCTGGGCTTGTTCAGACTGGAGGAGGCTCCAGGGAGACCTCATTGCGGCCTACCAGTACTTAAAGGGGGCCTCTAGGAGAGTGGGAGAGGGCAGTTTATCCGGGAGTGTAGTGACAGGACAAGGGGCGGTGGCTTCAAGGTGGAAGAGGGTAGGTTTAGATTAGAGTTTAGCAAGAAATTCTTTATGTGAGGGTGGTGTGGCACTAGAACAGGATTTCCAGAGAGGTTCTGGAAGCCTCATCCCTTCAGGTGTTTAACGCTGGGCTGGATGAGGCTCTGGGCAAGCTGAGCTAGTGGAAGGTGTCCCTGCTCCTGGCAGGTGGGTTGGAAATGGATGATCATAGAGTGATCTGGGTTGGAAGGGACCCCAAGAATCATACAGTTTCAATCCCCCTGCCACAGGCAGGGCCACCAACCTCCAGGCCTGGATTTACACATGGTTGCCCAGGGCCCCATCCACCTCTCTGGGCAGCCTGTTCCAGCACCTTTCCACTCTATCTTTGAGGCCCCTTCCACCATACACTGTTCTATGTCTCTATGAATCCATGAATCTGTCCTAAGGTCAACACGATCCGGCGGTGCGCACTGGCAGCCCAGAAAGCCAGCCGTACCCTGGGCTGCATCAAAACCAGCGAGACCAGGGAGAAGGTCAAGGGACAAGATTCTGACCCTTTGATCTGTTCTGCTCTGCTGTGCTGTGCTGTCCTCTGCTCTTCTCTGCTCTGGTGAGACCCCACCAGGAGCACACATGTCCAGCTCGGGGACCTGCATAGACACTCACAGGAGCAGTGTCTGTTAACACAAGGAATTTATTAACAGTTCACCAACGTGCTCTCGATGTCCAGTGTGCTCAGTTGAGGAGCACCAGCTCTCCAGGGAGCGTCTTCAGGCCTGGCCCTGTTCTTGAAGAACTCCTTCTCTGCCAAAGTGCAGCTCTCTGGCCACATCCTGCTGCTGGTAACACTGGCCTCTGCTCATTCAATGCTCAGGAAGGTGTCTGAGTCACCGAGCTGCACCCCAAAGATCAGCTCAATCAGGTGGGAATGATTGGAGCTGGTCGTCAGGCGTAAGGTGCAGGAGCGCCTGGAGGGCAGCACTGTTAGAGAGCAGTGTCTGGACTGAGGCATAAACACCCAGACGGCTGTCACCAGGATGTGGAACCAGCGGCTGATTTCCTCTATGTCCAGGTAGGGGCCAGTGCAGTAGGTGCTCAGGAGGCTGGGACCCTGATTATTCCTCAGATGCTCCTTGGGAGTGTGGATGAAGCACAGCATGTCCCCCACCAGCTGCTCCGTCCTGCAGGTGCACACCAGCTCCACACGGAGCCGTGAGTCCTTTGCTGGTCGCTCCTCTGCAGTGCTCAGCTCCAGATGGAAGGCATGCCCGCGGGGAGGCTTCATGGGCACAAGCATGCAGGTGGTGACATGCGCGTAGGGACCGGAAGCTTCAAAGGTGCTGTCCAACCGGATGGGGGATTTGAGTCGCGGCGTGAAACTGTTCCTGGTAAGAGCTCGGGACAGACGCAGAAGTTCCCTCATGAGCTCATCCAACTTGTCGAGTGGTTCTGGTGGTCTCAGGCGGAGCTCGGCTGAAATTCTGCCCACATCCAATGCAAAGCTGCATTTTTCTTCTGGCTTCACTTTCTCCACCTCCCTCCACTTCCTGACTTGCCAACGGATCCTTCTCCAGATCCACTTGCCGAGCTTGAAAAGCAGGAGCAGGGCCACCCAGAACTGCCACTGTTGAAAGACAGAGAATCCTCCTGCAAAGTAGCTCTGCTCCGCACTCCTTAGGTCTTCGATCTCTTGCAGGAGCCGAGCCATCTGCTGCGTCAGAAATTCCTCACGCTGCTTCATGCGCTGAAGTGTGGCCTCATCCATCTCCTCACCAACCAACTGAGCTTGGTGGATGATGACTCTCAGAAGGCTTGCAAAGAACAAGGTGACAGCCATAACCTGCAGGAGAGAAGGGCTTCATTGGGCCTGAGAAGGATCTGGGAGGGGAGCCACAGGGAGCTGGGGGCTGGTAGGAGAGGGGTGAGGCAGCCATGAGGCAGCAGGGCCTGTACCCAGCCCTGGTGTCAGCAGCACCATGCCCTGTCCAACGCACTCCCGCCAGAAGCTGATCCCTTGATGCCAGGTGAGAACCCACCTGCCCAGAGGCCCCTGGTTTTGCCCCAGCCCTCGTCCAGCCCAGCCTCCCCCTACGTGTGCACTTACTGCAAGCCCAGGCTACACTGGTCAGCACAGCCTGACCGCCACTTATAAACACCAGCCCCCACTGTGATGCCGACGCTGCCAGCACTGTGATGCCACTGCTGTCACAGGCGCAGGAGCCAATCACAAGCGCAGCCGCCGCCAGCCCTGCCCTTGGGCCTCACCCTGGCCCTGCTGCTCAGAGGTGCCCTGGGCAAGCCAAAGCCCCAGAGACAGCCCCGAAGCACAGGCCCGCCTGGCGGCACGGTGCCCTGGTTTTGTCTGGGATGGAGTCAGTTCTCTGAGTAGCAGCCTGCACACTGCTGTGCATTGGATTTGGGATGAGGATCATGGCCATAACACATGGGCATTCGTTAGTTGTTGCCGAGCAGTCAAGGTGTTTTCAGCCTCTGGCGGGGGGTGCCAAGAAGCTGGGAGGGGACATGGCCAGGACAGCTGCCCCAAACTGGCCAAAGGGATATTTCGTGCTACATGACATCGAAATGGAAATGAGTCGGTGGGGAATGGGGTTCCCAAGAGGTCCTTTGACCACCGTCAGCTGGGCCGATGGAGCAATGACTCCAGTCAGTGGCCTCCCACAGAATGTTGGCCAGAAGGTGCTTGCTGGATGATGACTGTCACAAGCCTCACAAAGAACAAGGTGACAGCCATGGCCTGCAGCAGAGAAGGGCTTCTTGCTGAAGCCCAGGCTACACTGGGCAGCGCTGCCTGCCCGCCCCTTGTAGCCGCCTGCCCCCGTTGTGATGCTGCTGCTGTCCCAGGCACAGGCACATTTGGGGAAATTCATTGTCTTGATTATTACTAGTGGAATCAGAGAAGTGTAATGGGAAACAAAACCCTCTCAAGTGCTCAGTGATGGGAGGCTCTTGGAAATCCCCTCTCTCTCCCTCAGCTTTTTGGGCTCTTTTTGTGCTGTTTCAGCCATTCAAGGAAGGACCGCCATTGCGATTCTTTGCTTAGGAGCCCTTCCCCTTGCTGGCTCTGCGGAAATGGTGGGTGAAGTGGCTTTTAAATTGCCACCTTTGCTCTTGTCCCTGCCCATGCTGAGTCAGAACCACCTATTGTAAGGGGCTCCCTCTCACCTGCCCTGGGAGTGGGGGTCTTGGAAACCCTCTCTCTGTCTATGAGCCCTTTGGGCTCTTTTGCCACTGTTTTAGCTATTCAAGGAAGGACCACTGTTGCAATTCCCCACTTAGGAGATGGGGCCTGCAGCTTGAGAAACAAAGCCTCAAGCACTGCCAGGTTAACAGATAACAGGATGGAGCCTTTAGGCCATGAACCTCGGGGAAACTGAACAAGGTGGCAGCATCGCTGCCGGCCCCCTGCTGGGACAGGCTCCAGGAAGAAGTGTCCTCTATTGTTAAGGTGTAGCTGCTGTCTGACGAGTTTTTAGAAGTTGTAGCCCACAAACACTGTATGTTTGAAATAAAGCATGGTCTTCAGAGCATATAAAAAGGAATGATTCTTTATAATAAATCGACTCTTGCTTACATCAAGTGTGTCCCGTCTCTCGCGGCAAGGAGCCCTTCGCCTCACTGGCTCAAAACATGGTGGTCAACAGCTCAAAGTCCGTATGGAGATCCATGAGGAGTGGTGTTCCTCAGGGATTGGTACTGGGACTGGCACTGTTGAACACCTTTGATGGCGATATGGACAGTGGGATCGAGTGCACCCTCATCAAGGGGGGTCGGAACTAGATGACTACTGAGGTCCCTTACAACCAAAAGCCTTCTATGATTCTGTGGTTCTCTGACTGCCATCCAGAGGGACTTTGACAGGCTGTAGAGGTGGGCTGCTGCAAACTGCATGAAGCTCAACAAGTCCAAGTGTTGGTACACGTCTGTCAGCCCTGTCACGTCCCAGCAGGCAGGCAAACCAGAGAGATTCAGACCTACGTGTCCCATCCTAGCAGATGGCTACACATAGAGTTAACCTTCCTACCTGCCCCAGGGGCCAGGTTAACCCTCTCTTGGCTAGACTCTTTTAACAACCACACCTGTGAGACCAGCCTCTATAACCCTCTATGCGGTTCTCAGGAGTAACAACAATTACCCAGGAGGTTCAAACAAGGCACAGCTTTACTTGCAAGCCAGTACAAATACAAAGCTTGCAAACAAAACCACATCACACTATATATTCAGAACAAGACAGTACAATGAGTAGAACCTAGAAACAGTGCAAATGCACTTACGATTATGTGCCGAGAAGAAGGTTAGAAGCCGAGAGATAGAGATTGAGAAAGAGGAAGAGAAACAACAAGAAAGTATCACCACCCAGGGATCCAGCATAGATGGACAAAAAGTGGCAGTCCTTGGATGGCAGGTGCACACCGGGTGTCCCGAACCTGCATCTTTTATGCTGCCTGGCCCCACCCCAATTCCTGCTTGCTGATTCCCGATGTCCAGCGTACTCAGTTCAGGAGCACCAGCTCTCCAGGGCTGCAGGGGGACAACCTGCCTCTGGCAACATCCTGCTGCTGGTAACGCTGGCCTCTGTTCATTCAATGCTCAGGAAGGTGTCTGAGTCACCGAGCTGCACCTCAAAGATCAGCTCAATCAGGTGGGAATGATTGGACCTGGTCATCAGGCGTAAGGTGCAGGAGCGCCTGGAGGGCAGCACTATTAGAGAGCAGTGTCTGGACTGAGGCATAAACACCCAGACAGCTGTCACCAGGATGTGGAACGAGCGGTGGTGGCTTGACCATTGCCCAAGCCGCTCTGAATTTTGGCCAGAAGGTGCTCTGCCTCCAGAGGGCCCCACTTGCCTGTCACTGTTCCTTACCAGCTAAGGCCAGGATCGTGTTTCTCAGGGTGGCTACTGAATGAGGGGCTGCCCTTGCAGGGCCTGCGTTCAGATGGTTTATCACATGAGAACCCCACCTAAAGATAACGTCCAGGTTGCCAGAGCTAGTGCTTTTAGATCAAGATTCTACAGGCCCTCCCTGCCTTTGGAGGACAGAGGCCCCGGTCCAAACGTCCCGCAGTTGTTGCAGGATCCAGTCCCTTGTGAGGCGAGGGAGAGTCCACCAAACGTCAGACGGCCTCTGAGGTTCTGTGACCTTGCGAGAGAGATTGCTTGAGACAAGCCGCTCATTCCAGTGCCCGCAAAATGCTCTTTGGAGCAATACAGGCCCCAGTGCAGGAAAGACACAGAGCTGTTGGGGCGAGTCCAGAAAGGAAGGCCACAAAGTTAGTTGACTGGAGGGCAGGAGCACCTGTCCTGTGACAGCGGGCCGCGCGAGGGCTGGGCTTGTTCAGACTGGAGGAGGCTCCAGGGAGACCTCATTGCGGCCTACCAGTACTTAAAGGGGGCCTCTAGGAGAGTGGGAGAGGGCAGTTTATCCGGGAGTGTAGTGACAGGACAAGGGGCAGTGGCTTCAAGGTGGAAGAGGGTAGGTTTAGATTAGAGTTTAGCAAGAAATTCTTTATGTGAGGGTGGTGTGGCACTAGAACAGGATTTCCAGAGAGGTTCTGGAAGCCTCATCCCTTCAGGTGTTTAAGGCCGGGTTGGATGAGGCTCTGGGCAAGCTGAGCTAGTGGAAGGTGTCCCTGCTCCTGGCAGGTGGGTTGGAAATGGATGATCATAGAGTGGTCTGGGTTGGAAGGGACCCCAAGAATCATACAGTTTCAATCCCCCTGCCACAGGCAGGGCCACCAACCTCCAGGCCTGGATTTACACATGGTTGCCCAGGGCCCCATCCACCTCTCTGGGCAGCCTGTTCCAGCACCTTTCCACTCTATCTTTGAGGCCCCTTCCACCATACACTGTTCTATGTCTCTATGAATCCATGAATCTGTCCTAAGGTCAACACGATCCGGCGGTGCGCACTGGCAGCCCAGAAAGCCAGCCGTACCCTGGGCTGCATCAAAACCGGCGAGACCAGGGAGAAGGTCAAGGGACAAGATTCTGACCCTTTGATCTGTTCTGCTGTGCTGTGCTGTGCTGTCCTCTGCTCTTCTCTGCTCTGGTGAGACCCCACCAGGAGCACATGTCCAACTTGGGGACCTGCATAGACACTCACAGGAGCAGTGTTTGTTAACACAAGGAATTTATTAACAGTTCACCAACGTGCTCTCGATGTCCAGTGTGCTCAGTTGAGGAGCACCAGCTCTCCAGGGAGTGTCTTCAGGCCTGGCCCTGTTCTTGAAGAAGTCCTTCTCTGCCAAAGTGCAGCTCTCTGGCCACATCCTGCTGCTGGTAACACTGGCCTCTGCTCATTCAATGCTCAGGAAGGTGTCTGAGTCACCGAGCTGCACCCCAAAGATCAGCTCAATCAGGTGGGAATGATTGGAGCTGGTCGTCAGGCGTAAGGTGCAGGAGCGCCTGGAGGGCAGCACTGTTAGAGAGCAGTGTCTGGACTGAGGCATAAACACCCAGACGGCTGTCACCAGGATGTGGAACCAGCGGCTGATTTCCTCCATGTCCAGGTAGGGGCCAGTGCAGTAGGTGCTCAGGAGGCTGGGACCCTGATTATTCCTCAAATGCTCCTTGGGAGTGTGGATGAAGCACAGCATGTCCCCCACCAGCTGCTCCGTCCTGCAGGTGCACACCAGCTCCACACGGAGCCGTGAGTCCTTTGCTGGTCGCTCCTCTGCAGTGCTCAGCTCCAGATGGAAGGCATGCCCGCGGGGAGGCTTCATGGGCACAAGCATGCAGGTGGTGACATGCGCGTAGGGACCGGAAGCTTCAAAGGTGCTGTCCAACCGGATGGGGGATTTGAGTCGCGGCGTGAAACTGTTCCTGGTAAGAGCTCGGGACAGACGCAGAAGTTCCCTCATGAGCTCGTCCAACTTGTCGAGTGGTTCTGGTGGTCTCAGGCGGAGCTTGGCTGAAATTCTGCCCACATCCAATGCAAAGCTGCATTTTTCTTCTGGCTTCACTTTCTCCACCTCCCTCCACTTCCTGACTTGCCAACGGATCCTTCTCCAGATCCACTTGCCGAGCTTGAAAAGCAGGAGCAGGGCCACCCAGAACTGCCACTGTTGGAAGACAGAGAATCCTCCTGCAAAGTAGCTCTGCTCCGCACTCCTTAGGTCTTCGATCTCTTGCAGGAGCCGAGCCATCTGCTGCGTCAGAAATTCCTCACGCTGCTTCATGTGCTGAAGTGTGGCCTCATCCATCTCCTCACCAACCAACTGAGCTTGGTGGATGATGACTCTCAGAAGGCTCGCAAAGAACAAGGTGACAGCCATGACCTGCAGGAGAGAAGGGCTTCATTGGGCCTGAGAAGGATCTGGGAGGGGAGCCACAGGGAGCTGGGGGCTGGTAGGAGAGGGGTGAGGCAGCCATGAGGCAGCAGGGCCTGTACCCAGCCCTGGTGTCGGCAGCACCATGCCCTGTCCAACGCACTCCCGCCAGAAGCTGATCCCTTGATGCCAGGTGAGAACCCACCTGCCCAGAGGCCCCTGGTTTTGCCCCGGCCCTCGTCCAGCCCAGCCTCCCCCCACGTGTGCACTTACTGCAAGCCCAGGCTACACTGGTCAGCACAGCCTGACCGCCACTTATAAACATCAGCCCCCACTGTGATGCTGACGCTGCCAGCACTGTGATGCCACTGCTGTCACAGGCGCAGGAGCCAATCACAAGCGCAGCCGCCGCCAGCCCTGCCCTTGGGCCTCACCCTGGTCCTGCTGCTCAGAGGTGCCCTGGGCAAGCCAAAGCCCCAGAGACAGCCCCGAAGCACAGGCCCGCCTGGCGGCACGGTGCCCTGGTTTTGTCTGGGATGGAGTCAGTTCTCTGAGTAGCAGCCTGCACACTGCTGTGCATTGGATTTGGGATGAGGATCATGGCCATAACACATGGGCATTCGTTAGTTGTTGCCGAGCAGTCAAGGTGTTTTCAGCCTCTGGCGGGGGGTGCCAAGAAGCTGGGAGGGGACATGGCCGGGACAGGTGCCCCAAACTGGCCAAAGGGATATTCTGTGCTACATGACGTCGTGTTCTGCATATACCTGGGGGCTTGGCCCAGAGGTTGTGCTGCTCAGGCAGAAGCTGAGCGTCAGTTCCGTGCGGTGAGCATTGTTGCAGTGCATCACTGCTTTTGTACCTTCCTTTATCATCACCATCATCATCATTAGTAGTATCGGTATTATCGCTGTTATTGCTGCCATTCTCTCCCCTTTCTGCCCAATTGAAATGCCATTATTTCACCCTACGTGTTTTGCCTGTTTCAATCCTCTCCCCTATCCCACTGGAGCGCATGGAGTGACCAAGCGGCTGTGGTGGTGTTTTCCCTGCCTGCTGTGTTAACGCACAAAAGCAAGCAGGGCTCCCACTCCCAGGGGCTCCTGTTACAAAGCAGACCGAAGCCCCCCCAACCGTTCCCAAACATAAATCCGGGGGATGCGATGTCCCATGGATGCGGTGGTGGCTTGACCATGGACCAAGCCTCTCTGTCACTCTCCCTTCTCGACTGAACACGGGGCAGAAAATATACCCAGATGAGGACGGGAGTTCACTCTGCAGTCAGCGTCATGGCCAAACAGGCTTGACCTGGGGAAATTCATTGACTTGGTTATTACCAATGGAATCAGAGAAGCGTAATGAGAAATAAAACCAAATCTTAAGACACCCTACTCCTGCCTCTCTGCCTTCTTCCTGGGCTCAACTTTACTCATGATTTGTCTCCCTCCTCCCCACCAGCAGCACAAGAGAATGGGCAAGGGGGTGACGGTCACTTCATCACACATTGTCTCAGCTGCTGCTTTCTCCTCGCTCTCATCCCCTGCTCCACAGTGGGTCCCTTCCACAGGGTTCTGTTCTTTCAGGAACGGACTGCTCCAGCATGGTTTCCCCACAGGCTCACAAGTCCTGACAGAAAACCTGCTTCAGAGTGGCCACCTCTTCGTGGGGTCTCAGGTCCTGACAGGAGCCTGCTCCAGTGTTGGCTCTGCACCCCGTCACAGCCTCCTTTGGGTGCAGCCATCTGCTCAGGCAGGGGGTCCTCCCCAGGCTGCAGGTGGGTTTCCGCTCCACTACCGTTCTCCATGGGCTGCAGGGGGACAACCTGCCTCCCCACAGTCGTCACCGCAGGCTGGGGGGGAATCTCTGCTCTGGTCCTTGGAGAACCTCCATGTCTGGGTTCTGGTGGAGAAGGCGTGGGCAACAGGGATTGGTTCTGCAAGAAGCAGCCACAATTTTTCTGCAGGGCCCAGTTACTAAACACCAGCCAACACAAGGCCAGAGTAATTGTTGACCAATTAGCTATGGTCATACCACTTCTCTGACTTCACATTTAGAAGATGAAAATATGCCAGCAGTCACTTTTTGCCGCCATAGAAGGGAGTGCAAAGCATCCAGAGCCTTCACCTCCTTAACTGCTCTTCTCTGGAAACCCTCCAGCACTTCAATGTCTTTTTTGAAGTGAGAGGCCTGAAACTGAACACAGTTCTCAATGTGTGGGGATACTACAGCGTCAGGTTTCTAGTTGGTTTTGTGACTGAATCTAAACCTGGAATGAGGACACAAAATGTGCTTAGCACTCACATATAAGGGGATGACGCAGAATGCCATGAAGTTCCTTTCAGTGGTGTCCTGATCCAAAGGTAGTCCTTTGGGACCCAGACTTACTGCTCCAAAGAGAACCACTCCAAGCGGGTTTATGGCAGGGCCATTTTTAACTCGGGTTGGCTCTGAACTGTTGTCATGTATTGGTAGTTGCCAAATACGGCTCAATTTCGTTGAGGGATCTCCTAGATGGACTGAGGTGGGGGTGCTCACCTTACTCTGCGGTTGAGATGCTCACACCAACAGCCCGAGGTCCTTCTCCACCCAGTAGCTTTCCAGCCCCTCTTCCCGAAACCTGTAGTGTTGCATATAATTGTTGTGACCCAAGTGCAGGTCCTGTCACTGAGCCTTTTTAAATCTCATATAATTGGTCTCATCCTGTAGCAGTGTAACGAAAGGAGTGGGTTTGTGGCCCACCCAGATTTATTGCTGCACGGCTCGACTCCCATAAAATCAGGCCTGGGGGTCGAGTGAAGATATGCTAAGGCACAATTGGAATGCAGTAGAAGAAGAGCAGAAGTCTGAGAACAAGATAAGAAACTGCAAGAATGTTAACAGCTGCCTTAAAAAGGAACAACATGACTGTGTAGCCTTAACCAATTATTAGCAATAGTGAGATGCACGTAAGGCGGGTGAACAGAGCATCTAACCAACAGCAGTGTAACGTAACTCCTGTACTGATATAGAAACCTATATAAGCCCTGTATGTGTTTCAATTAATGAGCTCAGCATTTGATCACATTGATCTGAGTTGAGTCTGCAAAACTTTGGCTCCGGCATCATCCCACCATCAATCCAGCCTGTCCAGATCCCTCTGTAGAGCCTTCTTATCCTCAGGCAGATCAACAATCCTGCCCAACTTGGTGTCATCTGAAAATATACTGACTGTGTCCAGATCATCGATAAAAATGTTAAAGACAACTACCTTCAGTACTAAGCCCTGGGGAAGACCACTTGCGACCAGCCACCAACTAGATTCAACAGTTAACAGCAGTAGACACCACTCTACATGAGTCTCTCATGATAGGATTCATAGCTTGTGCATGTTTGCCCATCATAAACTGGCCTAAACATACAGGTTGTACTGGGGTGACTTCCTGTGATTGTAAGGACACTGTTAAAGGTTTTGCAGATCCCAAGTTCATACAAGTATGTATGAGAGCCAGTCAGGTGAAGGGCTCCTGAGTCATGATTTCACTCACTTCTTCCCCCCCACACTGTGGCATGAAGAGGGGCAGGGAGTGGGAAAATGGGGGTTTGGGTCAGTTCCTCACAAGTTGTTTCCCTTCTTAGCTGGGAGGTGGGGGGAGGGCATTCATTCCTCACACGTTCATCCCTTGCTGCACCATGGGGTCCCACCCATGGGGACAGTACTTCACGAACTTCTCCAACATGAGTCCTCCCCTGTGGGGCTTCAGCTCTTCACCAGCTGCCCCAGTGTGGGTCGCTGCTATGGGGTGCAGTCATAAATCACAGAATGCCTCTCAGTCTCTGAGGCCCAGACTGCTTCAGCCTGGTTCTCCGTGGCGTCACAAGCCTTGGACCCCCAGCAAATGTGTTCTGGTGCAGATCTCTCTCTATCTCTGTGTCTCTGTCTCTGTCTCTCTCCATGGCCTTCAAGTGCTGGCAGAGACTTGCTCCAATGCAGGTCACAGTATCTCTTCTATGTCTCCACCTGCTCTGGTGTGGAGCCTCTCCACTGGCTGCAGGTGGGGTCTGGGCCTTGTCCATGGTTTGCAGGGGGGTTTCTCCACAGGCTGCAGGGCCATCTTTCTCTCTGGCACCTGGGGTGTCTCCTCCCACCTCTTCCCTGGCCTTGGTGTCTGCACAGCTCCTTACATCTTCTCACTTCATTTTCTGGGTGCAAAATGCAGATTCTTGCATTTTTTTTCTCCTAAATGTAATTCCCAGAGACACTGTGATCGTTGCTGATGGGCTCGGCCTTGGTCAGCAATGACTCTGGCCTTGAGCCAGCTGGTGTTTACTCTCTCGGGCCTGCAGAGAGCTTCTGGCTGCTTTTTGCAGAAGCCACTCCTGCAGCTCCTTGTTCTCCACCAGAACCCAGCCACACAAAACTACGACACCATTACCCCTTGTCGTATTGCTACATGCCCTCATGAACAGTTCTTCCCCAGCTTTCCTAAAGCCACCTTTCAGGTATTGGAAGGTGGCTATAAAGTCCTCCAGGAGCCTTCTCCAAGCTGAACAGGCCCAACTCTCAGCCTGGCTTCATAGGAGAGGCCCTTGGATCATTTTTGTGTCCCTCTTGTACTGTGGCACCGAAAAAAAAAGAAAAAAAATTTTCTTTGGTCGACACCCCAGAAGGAAAGGAGCCATCCAGAGGGATCTTGACAGGCTGGAAAGATGGGCCCGGGGGAACCTAATGAGGTTCAACACTGCCAAGTGTCAGGTGTTGCACTTGGGCTGGAAGAATCCCAGACACAGATACAGACTGGGAGAAGAGCTTCTTGAGAGTAGCCCTGCTGAGAAGGACTTGGGGATTGTGGTGGATGAGAAACTTAACATAAGCCAGCAGTGTGCTCTTGCAGCTCGCAAGGCCAATGGTATCCTGGGCTCCATCAGAAGAGGGGTGGCCAGCAGGGACAGGGAGGTGATTGGCCCTCTCTACTCTGCCCTTGTGAGGCCCCATCTGGAGTCCTGTGTCCAGATCTGGGGCCTGCAATACAAAAAAGATGTAGAACTGTTGGAGAGGGTTCAGAGGAGGGTCCCAAAGATGATTAGAGGGCTGGAGCACCTCCCCTATGCAGATAGGCTGAGGGAGCTGGGCTTGTTCAGCCTGGAGAAGAGAAGGCTGTGGGTGGGCCTCATTGCAGCCTTCCAGTCCCTGAAGGGAGCAGAGAAACAGGAGGGGAATCAGCTTTTTGAAAGGGTAGACACTGGCAAGACAAGGGGGAATGAACTAAAGCTGAAGGAAGGAAGGTTTAAATTAGACATTAGGGAGAAGTTTTTTATGGAGAGAGTGGTGAGGGGCTGGAACAGGCTGCCCAGAGAGGTGGTGGGTGCCCCGTGCCTGAGGGTGTTCAAGGCCAGGTTGGCTGGGGCCCTGGGCAGCCTTGTGTAGCTCCAGGCCTGGAGGTTGGTGCCCCTGCCTGTGTCAGGGGGGTTGGAGCTCTATGATCCTTGGGGTCCCTTCCAACCCAGACCATTCTATGATTCAATGATTCTATGTTCCAACAGGTCCATGTCCTTCTTGTGTTGAGGGCTCCAAATCTGGACACTATTCCAGGTGAGGCCTCACCAGAGGGGCAGAATCACCTCTCTCAGACTGCTGGCCACACTTAGTGTGATGCAGCCCAGGATGCGGTTGGTCTTCTGGGCTGTAGATGCACATTGGTGGCTCATGTCCAGATGTTCCCCTACCCTGTTGCCATCAGACAGAAGGCAGGGACCAAAGGGACAGGGAGGAATGGAGACATCCCTACTCGGAGATGCAGGTGTATCTCCTCCTAGCCATCTTTGCTTTCCCAGGTGCCCTTGCACAATAGGCTTTCTGCTCTGGAACTCGAGAGACAGGGAAATGTGGATGATGGTACAGCTGGGGGGTCGCCTAGGGTGAGTCAGTCCTCCCCACACCTCAAGACTGCCCTTGCAAAAAACAAAACCAGAAGGATAATTCATAGATGACTCCCTTATGAGGGGAACAGAGGGGCTGATACGTTGCCCGAACCCAACCCACAGGGAAGCATGCTGCCTCCCTGGTGCCCAGGTCAAGGACATCACTGGGCAGCTCCCTAAAATTGTATGGCCTTCTGACTGCTACCCTCTTCTGGTATTCCAGGTTGGCAGAGATGAAGTGGCAGAGAGAGAAGCCTGAGGGCTATAAAAAGGGATTTTAGAGCATTGGGGAGATTAGTTAGAGGTGCAGGAGCACAAGTGATGCTTTCCTCCATCCCTTTAGAAGCAGGGAAGAACACTGAGAGGACCAGGAAAACACACCTGATCAACTTGTGGCTAAGAGGCTAGTGCCATCAGTGGAATTTTGGGTTTTTTGATCATGGGATGGTTTATTCGGCACCGGGATTGCTGGTGGCAGATGAGGTCCACCTGTCCCAAAGGGGGACAAGGATCCTAGCCCAGCAGTTGGCAGAGCTTGTGGAGAGGGCTTTAAACTAGATCCTGAGGGGGAAGGGGGTAAAACCAGGCCAGCTAGAAGTGAGCTGAGCAGCAGCGTGGCAGAGCCAGGGGTGGGACCAAAAGTCCAGCTGAACTGCGTCCACATGGCTGGTGATAAAATATGGGATGGCATGCCACAATCATAGGTGTGCTTTGTGTGAAGCCATGCAGAGAAGGTAGAAGATATTTTCTAACATTTCATGTTAGATTGCAGTCAGATTTTGCAACCTCCAATAAAGGGGAGGTTTTAAGAATTCTTGTTCTTATATCCCCAGCAGGTTGGATGACATGTCATTTGGATATTAAATACTTAAAAAGGGTCAAAGCCTATGAAGTGGTCAAAGGGAAAAGAAAGAAGGTTAAAAGTTTAAGCCATGATACCAGGTAGGCAAAAGCCATGATACCTGGTAGGCAAGGAGAAGTCATATTTCAAGCCGTCTAGACAGCATATTAGCAGAGAAAGCTTACTGTGTTGTATTCTGTTTATGGGAGTTTTCTATAAACTGCAAAAAATATTAGGAATGCAGCATAACTGAAGCTTTGTCTTTTCCTGTTGAGAAGAAACTGTGCAGTTCAAAGAGCATGGCACCTCTACACACTTAATTCAAGTTAAAAGGCCACAGGGCCTTAGGGGAAAAGATGAAAAAATAACCTCAAACCATATTTAAGACTATTTTTTCCCCCTTCAAAATAAAAGTAATTTACGTATCTGTCTGGAGACAGGTATAACATAGACATTGGTGCTTTATAGCAGGTTTAGGAGGCAACTGCACTATTTGGGCACCTGTGTTTTTTATGTTCACATGTATGTATTTTCTTGTTTGCAGAATGAAAAATATGCAGTCTTGATTCATTTACTGCACTCAGCTTGTTTCAAGCGGATTTTTTTTGCCCCTCATTGAATAAAAAGCAAAGTATGTGGCATTTTCAGCCCATAAATCTTGCTTACTGTGGGCTAAGTTCTGCTCACAGCTCTTACTTAGAGTAAGTTAATGAGGCCAACATGTACCCCGGGGCAAAATTTGGACCTCTGAGGCTACCTGGGTAGAGCTGCTTAAGTAGAAAGATGGTTAAAGCACTGGCTTGGGACTTGTCAGATGTGGGTTCAGTTCAGCTCAGCTCTGTGGTGTGACCTGTCAGCTCTTGGGGGGAAGTTGCTTAAAGTCTCTCACGCTCCACGGCTGTGCTCCACAATGGTCCTGGATTGCAACACTTCCCTCTGGTTTTGTGCTAGAAAGCGACACCCTCACCTGCCCCTTTTGCATCACTGCAGAAGTGGAAACGATCATTATTTTGCCTGACATGAATTCCATACAGTTAACTTCTGTTAGCTCTAATCAAGGAATTCTTGCTAAAACTCACTTGAGCAATACTGCCCTTACCCTCAAGGGTTACCTGGAGATATGTAGTCAAAAGGAGGGCACCAAAATTGCTGTCTACGTGGTTGCATATCTAAAATATGACCATCAAGACAGTTTTATGCAAAACATCTCAGCTACTCCAATTCTGCCTTTCACTTGGGCAGACTGACCATCTAAATTTGGAACATGTTCATAGACCTCATGAAGAAGAAACCCCCTATCCGGTCTCTGGCCTATAAACCACAAGCATCAGTTATGTTTTTCAAGGAACATAGTATTCTCTAGGAATAATTTCTGAAGTTTGGATCAGGAATTTAAAATATTGCAGTGGGATTTTCCTCTGTGGAAGCTGTGTTGGACCAACGCAGAGCAGTTTTGTAAAGCCTGACACAAGTATGTTGGGTCAACACCCTTACCTGCAGGTGTTTACATATACTGAGCATTTGTCTTAATCTTGTATATATGCAAACACTGTAAGGTTATCAGGTTCAGTTTGCATTTGTACTTTGTAAAGGTGAGGCCATGAGAAGAAAGAACAGCAAGAAAAAGCAAGTGGGTTTGAGAAAGAGAAGTCAGGGAAAGAAGATAGGGAAAAAGGAAAGGCATGGGAGCTATGTGAAAGAGCAAGAAGGGGATAGATAAAAACTATTAATTAACAAATATTATCTATATGAAGTTTATGACACCCCCCAGCAAGCACCAGCCCCAAGAGACATGCCTGATCTTACACAAACGTTATCATACTGCAAAAGCATTTTAAATCTGAATTATATATTCTTACTGCCTGTCTGTGACCTTAGAGCATCCCTGAAAAAGGACTGAGAGATAGTGGAGCAAACAGCTGTCCCCTGCCAGGAAGATATCTGGGATTCAAATCCCAAGGGGGATTAAAGCTTGCAGCGGTCCTTGCAAAAAGTCAAGGTGCTGCAGGTCTGAGCGCTGGGATGGCAACCACTCACCCTGCCATCTCAGAAAGAAAAGTGAACTTCTCTTCCTGAGAGGGCAAGGATGTGTGAACTTCTAGCCAAGCAAGCTGAGGAAACTCACATGGACCCTAAAGCTCACTGCAAAGATGAGACGAGGGAGGATTTTTAGCAGTGTGCAGTGGTGAGTCACTGCAGCTTCTATTAATATAATTGGCACGTATGTAAATAAATTCACATGAGCTCCTCTGAAGAGTTAGCTCATGAGGTCAGTCAGCAATAATAAACCAAGAAGAAATGCAGCTTCATAAAAACAGTGACCCATGGCATTATTTTCCAGGCATTTTGGAATGAAAAGGAACAACTTAGCCATTTGCAGTGGACCAAATGACTACATGTTACCTCAGAATTTGTATTTTAGCTCTGCACAAGTATGTTTCCTGCACTTCAGAAACCACATTCCTTTACATGTGAATTTACATGTGGTTTCATAGAAAAGTTTGCTGAAGAAATCTGTGCATTCTCTGCTTGCCTAGGGGCAACATATGGTGTGTAGATATATGGCCAGACCTGGGAATGTAAATCAGCACAGCTCCCTGGAGATCAATGGAGCTTCATTATGCTTTACCCGTTGAGGATCTGACCATGTATAACAGGAGCTGGATGGAGTCCTTTCATGTTTCAGGTAGTGTTATACATTAGCACCACAATGGAGGGCTGCCTTTCTCCCCCCCCCCCCCACCTTGTAAAAATCTGAAACCTGTTGCCTATTACGCCCTTAGCCACCCATTCGTAGTTCAGACACCCCTGAGTCCAACATTGTACAAGAAGAAACTTGTGTTCTCTGAACAAAAGCTGCTGCTGCGCTTAGGGTGGGACTTCCCAGACTTATGGGTTATCCTAATAAAACCCAGGAATGTTTTAAAGGCAGTAGCATTAGAGACCACCAACTATTTTATTGTTGAAGCCTAAAAGAAAAATCTGTTACACCTGAGATTGACCCTGTAGCTGTTTCTTTTAGCAGGCTCCTTAGAAAAGTCAAAAGGCTGAATTTTTATAAGGGCATTAATAGATTATTTTAGATTGCATGAGTCTGGATAGTTACACACTACTATATAATAAGCATGTGAGAAAATAAACTGGATTTGGCCCCATCACATCTTTGTAGCACAGAATGCAGGAAAAACAGTATAAATGAAGAGGACTAAACCTTGCATGTTCAGCATAGCTGTTTTTACTTTCCTAGGTGTTTGTCTGTCCTGTTTCATCAGCATAATGTGTGAGCAAAGCATAGATACATAAAATATGTCAAAACATGCATACATCCTCACAGGCTTCCCATGAAACAGATCATAGTTACTAAACAAACAATGGCTCCTGTAGGTTGAAAACTGAATCACCAAGACCTTGTAACTTGAATCACCTCAAAAAAGGTTCAGTGCACAGTTTCCAGTGACAGAAATGAATGAATTAACTGTATCTGATGGATCTGGGCTTCCCATGCTCAAGGCTGTATAAGGTGTTATCAGGTAACGAATCAAGTTCTTTTGAGACCCAAACCAATATCACGTATATCATTTATTTTAACTCTTGTCCCATTGAAGGTAATAAAGCAGATGATGTAAAAGCAAGCCAAGCTCCACAGTGACAAAAGGGGCTGGTGGCTGTTGTGCCAGGCTTTTCATTTTTTGAAATCTTGCTGACGGGTTGCTTATGGTACCCCAAGTCAGATTCAGTGACCCCAGTGCCACATCTAGATTCCTGGATGGACATACGGCTATGCAGAACATCCTTCACCAGCCATACCTTTTGCCATTAACTATACTACATTGCTTTGTTGGTCACTGTGTTAATATTTCTTTTGTGAAGTACTGTCTGTGGAGGATGTGAATCTATAATACAGATTTTCAGAGGGGAGGATTTAATTACACAAGTGTTGCTTGCCTTCTCAAAAGAGCAAGGTCCAGCTGTCTGTCTCAATACAGGATGATAGATGTAATTGAGAAGATCTGAGCCCAGCCATAAAACTCGGAGTAGCCCTGACATTTGAGATATAGGGCCAGGTTGTCAAACTCTCAGACAAAGAACAGTTGTTCAAAATACACAGAAGGAACCTGCATCTCCGCATGTGAATGTCCGCCAGGGTGTATGTGGTAGCCTAACTTACACCTACAAATCCCAGCAGGTATTTGTACTGCCTGCTGCAAGTGAAGGTTACAGGAACTGATCTGAAAGAAGGCCCACAGAGCTGGCTCCTTGCTTTGCAAAAGTAGAGGAAAATTCCTGCCAAACTGGCTGGTTTTAAGTTATACTTCACGTGAAAGAAAAACAGAAATTAAAAGTGTTGGCTAGATTTTGGCCTTATCTTAAGATAGTTTAATTTAAATTAAAATGTGATACTCGAAATGGGATTACTTTTAAAAATGTCTTTGATTCCTTCTCAGGAAGGAACACAGACACAAAGAAACGGTGATCAAGATCTGGAGATTTAAAAATCAGCTGGTGTTCTTAGACCAATGTATTCCCTGATCTACCCACACATTTATTCTCTTGCTCACACACAGACAGAATTAATTCATCCCAAGATACAATTGTGCATCTGTTTTATATATTTGACTAGTCACTTCAGAAATATTTTTAACTTGTGGGGAGCATTTACAAGTGTAAGAGCAGGAAAGGTGACAAATAAATGTGAGAGTATACATTTGCCAGATAAGAATAATGAGACATAATAACCACGGTCAAAAATCTGCTTCTCTGTTATCCATCCTATATGTAATCCCCAATAGGGATTCAGTGTTTTCACCTGGAAAGTATTGAGAGGTTATAAGGAAAACCTGCCTGTTAATAGAAGTCATAGGTAGGAGTCAGGTCATCTACATCTACAGTAGCACCAGTTTCTACTGCTTGGTTTGAAGGTAATCTCAAGCTGTTGGTTAAATCAGGGCAGCTGCTATTAGCTGCTCATCCAAAGTAGCACATGACAATATGAAGCAATAGTCAGGAATGTACAAGGCAGGATAAAGTCTAAATAAAGGACCTTGTTGCCTTCCAGACAAACCCCTTGTTTCCTCAGGTGAACTTTTGCCTTCATTGCTGCTCATGAATTCTTAGTCTTCCAAAATCGAAGACGTCCTCTCTCTGACAACAACTGGACTTTCCTGCTTTAATTTGCCCCCACACAAATACAAGCTGAAGATCCATCTCTCTTCTGAGTTCCTGCTTCTTTCCACATTACTTAAAATGACAGGGCTTTCTCTTAGGCTTACACTGACAGGGCTGCAGATGAGGGAAGGAGGCTGACCACAAAATGCTGGAAATGCGAACTACCTCCGGCTTCCTTCAAATCCTTTTCTTAGTCCCAAAGGTATGCATTCAGGAGGCCAAATGTCTCAGGAAGCAGCTGCCACATTAAATACTTCTAGCTGGGGATCGGTCCTGAGGTGGTGGGAAAACTGAACTGGTTTGGAAAATGTTAGTGAAATTGCCTTCGAAACCAGCTTAGCAGAGACCTGCCACTCAGCTCATGTTTCAGTGGCAAAGAGGAGATAAGAACCCCCCCCCCAGGTAGAGGCAAGGAGCTTTTAGCATTTGATGTGTTAAATCTTGTTTAAGGTAAATAAGCAAAACTGCAATGCTACATTGCTTTGCAGCTAGGGTGTTGTGTTGGGTGTTTTTTTCTCCTCCTGAAGGATGCCAGTCCATTCTTTTGCAGTATACCCAAGGGGTGCAATGTCAGGAAAAGGTGTCTGTGGTCATACATGTGAGAGTTGTGGAATTAGAGTGGGATTAAAAGCAGCTGGAGTGTGAGATTGTGTTCTGGTACTGCTTCAGGAACAAGGCTGCATCCCTGTGTGGAGAACGCGTGCGTTCCTTACATGGGAAGAAAAGCTGGTTGCATCAGGGGCTTGCTCTACTTCATATCTTATATCCAGAGACTTGGGTTAGTGAAAATGCAAATGCTGGGCTGAGAAAGGCAGTAAAAAAACCTTGATTCAACATATTTATGTCAAAACTTGTCAACCGTGACTACGTTATTCTCCAGTTGCCAGAGTTTTTTTGGGAAGCAAGATTTATCCCTTGCTCTTTGCTTTTCTTGGGATAGATGCTATAATTTAGGACAATCATCTCTTTTTTTTTTTTTTTTTTTTTTAAGATAGAAATTCTTCTAAAAACAATCCTTTCCAAATCCTCATTCTCCTAACCCCTGCTGCTTGCAGAGCAAGGCTGCTTCCTGCTCCGCAGAACTGCAGGCAAGACGGACCTCTGCAGGACAAAGCAGAGTAAGTCTCAGGAGAACCAGGCTCAACAGAAACCCGTGGCTTGGAGTAGGAGCGATAAAAAAACTAGGTGTTCTCCCATTTTATTTTTGGGAGAAAGTCTTTCCTCTTCCCCCCTTTCCTTGAGTCAAACTCACAGTGTCTGTTTACAGAAAGGGGCAGGTGACATTTTTGGGTGAGCTCCAGCCCTTCTCTAAAAGGGTTTCATTCGTTCCTGCTGATGCACAGAACGGTTGTGAAGGGTCATAAACCCTGGTCACTAGTTTTAATTAAGGTGAAAAGCTCCTTGCAAAGCTGGTTGTCAGACCTTAACTAGGCCGGGCTTTGCTCTGAGATTAAAAAGGCACATGATGGTGAAACTCAGCCCAACCAAGCCCCCTAGGACCAAACCTGAGATGGTGGACACAGGGTGGTGTGTGGCAGATTGGGAATTGTTTCTCCTCCCACATGCTGACTCTTAGTTTAAGTCTTTTTTTTTTTGGTTTGTTTTGGTTTACTTTGGGTTTTTTTTAAGGGTCCTGGATCACAAAGTTTTAACGGCTGTTTTGGTTCTTTCCCCTCTAATTGTTTGCCAGAGCGAGTTGTTCTTGCACAGTCAGCACTGCAGGTTTTTGAGAGACCCCAAAACAGTCGAACAAAAGCCAGTAAATCTAACAAGTTGCTTGGTGAGTGGTGGAAGTTGTGAAGCCAGGCATCCTGTGCCTCTCCAGCGTGGATGCTCTGGTGCCTAATAACATCAGTGTCTCTGAAGTGCTTGCACATGTGGATTCTCTGATGGCTGGTAAGAGGTGCATTTACACTGTAGCTTTTTCCTCTGAGGAGTTTCTGACCTTGACCTCTCTCCTTTTCTTATATATGAAGTAGGAACTTCATGTATTTGAGTCCTCAGTCCTGCTGTAAGATTTGGCTGAAGTTACCAGACAGATTTAAGAGCTATACAGGGAGAAAGTGCGAATACAAAGACTGCTGAACACATGTGTACACAAACACATGCACACATGCAGCAGTGCTGTGACCCTTTAGGCTGGCCACTGTAAAAATGCAGCACTCCTCTCTCTCCACACTCACTCCAGACTGCCTGTTGCTCCTCTCTGAGCATTTACACAGCTGGGTGGTGAACTGACCGCAGTTAAAATGTGTGAATGGTTGGGTTTGGGTTAATAAGGCTGCATCTCTTCTCTTTTTTCCTTTTTCTTTTTTCTTTCCAGCCATCAACATGCCCTTACCTGATGGCTGCAAGGATGCACAAACCCTTCCTGCAGAGGCAAAGTGGGTGGCTGGGAGGGGTGGGTTAAGGGGGTGCTACTGTTTTTTCTTTACACTGGTGGTGCCTGCTTTAAATGTGTACTGAACGGCAGCCACAGGCACCGTGAGAGAACAACCCTTCTTTCTTCAGGAAACAAAGGTTAAATTAGCTACAAAAAGAGTGGTGGCTTTGAAACCTAGCAGAGGAAGAGTAAATACAAAACCAGTGGTCAAAACATGAGGATTTGTTTTTCCCACACACACTTACATAAAGAGACATTTCTTTTTGGAAGAATAACTAAGGGAATGAAGAGGTTTTGCAACCACATCAAGCTCTCAAATGTAGAGCCAGGCATGAGCATAAGTCCTATGAGGAGTGGCTGAGGGAGCTGGGGCTTTTTAGTCTTGAGAAAAGGAAGCTGAGGGAGACCTCATCACTCTCTACAACTACCTGCAAGGTGGTTGTAGATGTGTCGGGGTTGGTCCATTCTATGATTCTATAATTCTATGATTCTGTGGTCTAGAGGTGGGCTGGGAGGGTTAGGCTGTGTTTGGACTCGATGATCTTAAGGGACTCTTCCAACCCAGGTGATTCTATGATTCTATGAGAATTTTAACCAAGAGCTCAAATTATCGCATAAAAAATATCAGCAGGGAGGTCATGGCAAAGAACACAGTAGTCCTGAGGAGACAGTCACACCAACAGTGTTGCCCAAGGATGCTTAACCCCCCCATGACTTGGACTCTTAAAGTTAGTACTGCATACTGTTCCATGGAAGAGGTAGTATTCCTGTGAACACTGAACAGCTTTACTATATGCCCAGCTTGCTTTTCATTACATTTTTGTGCAGCTCCTGCTTTTTAAAAATCACCAAATATCATTGCTGAAATGGCACCTGAGATACAGGTAATCACACGTCTTTGCTCTGCATATGGGAGCATCAAGGGAAAGCTCTGTGCCTGTGTTATGCTAGAGACCTAATTTGGTTACTGCAAGGATTCCTTATGGCCTAAAAATCCATTAAAACTATCACTGCCTGGGCTTTGGCTACTGAAAAAGCAGGTTATTGTGGAAATTGAGCTTGTGAGACCTGGTTTCTAAGATCTGGAAAGCTCTTGGCTTTCAGTGTATTTTGTATGTGGCTCTTTGGCACTGAGGAACATAGCCTTGGGTCCTGCTTCTGTTGCGTGGGACTGCTAATCTTCAATTCAGCTCCCAGTGATTGTTTTTCAGAGCCAGACCTGGTAACAAAGAGGCTCTGGTTCTGGTTTAGATGTCATGTTTCTGGACCTCTGCAGAGTTTTGGGGCTTGCATCTCGAGTGGCTGGGAATATCTTAAGTTTGCACAAACCCAGAAGAGGAAGGCAAGTTCTATCCCCCAAAGAACTGTTTGTTTCCACTTCATATTATATTCATGTCATCAGCATGCTGCTTTAATTCCCTCAACTCTGCATTATACTGTGGGATGTAGATAAGGAAGAACTTTGGCTAGAAATACTATTTTGGCGAGAAATGTGTCCTCAGGTAGAAAAACCAGAGAAACTATGAGCACATGGATTTCCCCTTCCACAGACGGTATAGCTGTGCTTACTGTTGGGCAAGCTGTTGTGGAGTTGGACATGAGGAAACCTGACAGTGTCATGGTTGGTAATGATCTGACAACTGACCACTGTTCTGCTTAGTGCCAACTTGCAAAGACCTTCCCTAATGAATGCAATGGAAAAACACAGCAATGCAATGTCCACCAATACCAACATCACTCCTCATATTCCCGCTTTAGCCTTTTATTGAAAATTTAATTATGGCCTTAATTACGCTTCTGTAGTCCGTGTGCTGCAGAAATACACTGGAATTGATTAAAACGTCTATTTTTTTTTCCTAAGGCAAACTACTTAAGTAATTGATTTGAAGGAGGATTTAGTTTCAATTATACCACAGTCACTGGAGTCTTGAGCTGTTTCAGTTCCCTGCTTGCTTTCAGAAGACTTTCTTTTTTGGAGCAGTCTCTGCTCCTCAGCCATCTGGCTTCCAGCTCTTCAGCATAGAATCATAGAATCATAGATTGGTCTGGGTTGGAAGGGACCCCAAGGATCACAGAGCTCCAACCCCTCTGACACAGGCAGGGCCACCAACCTCCAGGCCTGGAGCTACACAAGGCTGCCCAGGGCCCCAGCCAACCTGGCCTTGAACACCCTCAGGCACGGGGCACCCACCACCTCTCTGGGCAGCCTGTTCCAGCCCCTCACCACTCTCTCCGTAAAAAACTTCTCCCTAATGTCTAATTTAAACCTTCCTTCCTTCAGCTTTAGTCCACTCCCCCTTGTCTTGCCAGTGTCTACCCTTTCAAAAAGCTGATTCCCCTCCTGTTTCTCTGCTCCCTTCAGGGACTGGAAGGCTGCAATGAGGCCCACCCACAGCCTTCTCTTCTCCAGGCTGAACAAGCCCAGCTCCCTCAGCCTCTCTGCACAGGGGAGGTGCTTCAGCCCTCTAATCATCTTTATGGCTCCTCTGAACCCTCTCCAACAGTTCCACATCTTTTTTGTATTGCAGGCCCCAGATCTGGACACAGGACTCCAGCTGGGGTCTCACGAGGGCAGAGTAGAGAGGGCCAATCACCTCCCTGTCCCTGCTGGCCACCCCTCTTCTGATGGAGCCCAGGATACCATTGGCCTTCCGAGCTACAAGCACACTGCTGGCTCACGTTAAGTTTCTCATCCACCATGACACACAGGCCCTTCTCAGCAGGGCTACTCCCAAGGAGCTCTTCTCCCAGTCTGTATCTATGGCTGGGATCCTTCCGGCCTAGACGCAAGACCTTGCACTTCACAGTGTTGAACCTCATTAGGTTCACCCAGGCCCACCTTTCCAGCCTGTCAAGATCCCTCTGGATGGCTTCCTTTCATCCCAATCCCCCCTTCATAGCTTGTTCCAGCTCCAGATAAGTAGTAGCTGGATTTTTCTCTCCTGGTTGCCAAAACTGCCACAGTCCATCACAGGAAACATAGTCCAGCTCTACATCACAAGCTACAAGGCCTTGAGGTACCTGGCCAGCAGCCTCTTTGCCAAGTCATACATGCAGAAATGAATACTGACCAAAGGTAAACATCCCAGGCTCCCAACAGGAAAATAAAAATGTATCTGCAAAGCTGATTACAGAAATGGATGTTTCCTTCATTGAAGACATTACACTTTTGCTATTCCAGCATAGCATCCACAGCAGGGCTTGAAGGGCTGGGGTAGCAGTAGAGCATGGGACTTCTAATCCTAAACCCCAAGCTAGGCACTGAGACAAGGACTATTATTACCCCAGAGCTGCACCACGTCACCTCTCTCCAACAAGCCCCTTTTAAGGGGGAATGGTGTCAGGTGGTGTGGAAAAGAGCCTGGGCTAACTCAGCTCACCTGGGCTAACTCAGCTCACCTAGGCTAATTCAGCTCACCTGGGCTGGCTGCTTGGGGAAGTTGACTCTGGCCTGGCCAGAACCAGGACAGCCATGCCAATATTCTTCATTTCTTTATAGTCCCTGGAGAGAGAGGCACATGGAGTGGATCATTTTTTGAAGGTATCTGAAGCAATTCAGATGAACTAGACACAGAAGAGGTCTAGTTTATCTTCATTCTCTCCAGTAATTAAAGGGAGCATAAAGTGATTACAAAACAGACCTTTAAGTACAAAATCCACTCTCCACTCTGACTCCTTAGAGAAACAGGATGTCAGAATGTCTGCAAATTTGTTGGTTATTGCATTTTTTTCACCCTGTTTAAGCTGAGCACCTACAGCTCATGAATACTTTAGGGTGATTTGAACAACCAAGTATTGCAGCTGTGACATTATTACTTTAAGTTGTAGCTCAGAAATACCTCCAGACTGGCTGAAACGTGCTTTCCATCAACATCAGGTAGGAACGTTGTCTCTTTGCCTTCCTTTTTGTTTGCAAGGAGGGGGAAGGGGAGCAAATTGTGTCTTTTGCAGTTCAAACCCTAAGAGTCTCCACTTGTGTCAGAGTTCCCATATGACTTTCTTACAGTACAGGGGGATCTTATGGAACAGAGGATCTTGTTTCACACACATCTGTCTTTTTCGAACCCGCATCACAGCAACAGCAAACACTTTGTTTTAGTGACCTCCTGTGCCAATACTCGTGTCTCACAGGGAAGGGAAAGGATTTTCCTCACTTGGCAGGTGAACATCTAGATTGTGTCTCATATTCCGTCTTCTCAGAGCCAAGGTCTGCAGAACGTGCATTATGAGGGCAGCAGACTTATGGCCTCAGGAGCATGAGCCAGCGCTATTAAACCTGTTCTTTTTTTTTTCTTTGCAACAGTGTTTTTAGGCCCATGGTCTGTGTACTTCTGGGAGTCTGTAGAATACTCCAGGAGGTCCATGAAAAACAACTAACAGGAGCAAGCCGATCATCAGTTGCTTTAAATTCCCTATACAAGGATACATACCTTTTTTGGGGGGTAAGAAAAGGGTGAGGGGGGCTTGTAAACCGAAATCTGTTGAAAAGTGCAGCTACATAATGTTACAAGGGGTAATTTTTCTAAGTGCTTAGATGTGTGAAGGGTCAGGGGCTGAATTATTCTAACTTGGTGGTTAGCACAATCATTCAGGCACCAGCAGTTGCTCCAATAAGCATTTAATTATTTTGTACAAACAGAAAAGAGTGAAAAAGTCCTACCTCCAAATATGCTGTGGTACAGTAATTAGGAGAATCTCTAGGAAGATGAATTGGACAGGACAAAATGTGAAGCTTAGTACATCTGTGAGGAAAGGTCCCACCTTCTGTATACCAAAGATATAAAAGCAACACCTTTCCAGATAACTTTCTTCTTGATGTTTTGTGCTGTGTGGGGTCTGGTAAACATTTCCCAGTGGCTGAACAGTTGGAGGGGTTGTGCACCTGCTCATCCTTTTACTAGTTGTACACATGCCCAGCACCAAGAGACTCTGAGTATGGCAACATAGATTTATAGGTTCAAGTAGTACTGCATCCAGAATGCTGAAGATCTGTGTTTGGGAGTTGGGCACCAAAAGGTGCTTTATAATTAAGCCTTTCATGATTCACCCAAGGCAACACAGGAGGTGGAGGAAGGTAAAGAAAGGACATTAGCCCCAGTACCTTAACCATGGGGCTGTGGTGTCTCTGTTAATGTGACTAGATGAAAGGTAAGCAAGGTAAGGTTTTGGTTTTTTCCCCACTGAGTGTTTTAAAAGGGAACCAGTAACATGGGAGTGCCACCAACAAGCAAGCTGTGACAAGGGGGGAGAGGGGGAGGACAAAGCCTTGCATCAGATGTGCAAAGTACAGAGGCAGTGCAGAAAGATATGTAAGATTAACCATGGGGGGCTGGGGTTCCAAACCAAGAGGGTTACTGCTGCTCCATGATGTTCATCCTGTTGGCTTTCCACATGGAGTTCATAGCATCCTAATGAGAGGCAAAGATAGGCTCATGGTTCCCATAGAAACAATATTTGGTTTTAAAAAAAAAAAGGATCAACTTTGAGGATGAACAGGTTCCTGTTCCTCGAAAGAGCTGTAATTGAAATCAAGACAATCTACTACTTCCCAAGGGCTTTGTCATGCTGTTCAGGCATCCCAAAGAACCATAATTGGATCTTTACCATAAACAAGCATTGAGAAACATGTTTCTTATTTAGGTTGGTTCATGTGTTCGTGTCCTTTTTTGGTCCCCTGTTAGTCAACAGAATTCCTGTTGGCACAAGTGGGAACAGGAAGTAAATATTTGAAGTGGGGAAGGACAAACCTCCTGAAGTTCACAGAACTCAAAACTATTAAGCTATTTTAGGGATTTAGAAAACAAAATGTTTACCTTCGCAAGCTTGTTTTGTCTGTAATTTAAACTCATTTTCTCTCCCATGCTGTTTAAGGAGATTACATTTCAAAACCAAACAGATTTTCTAGGGAGCCAATTTATGTATTAAAGGCGGCTGACAAAAGCAAAGCAGCCTCAGAACAGTCCACTGTAAATGATTTATCTTTGTCCTTTCATCAGACTTACTGTGTCTCCTCTGTTAGAAATTATTTTTTTTATATTACCTTAAATTATGGGCCATATAAATTTAATAGCAAATATTAAATACATTTTTTATTGATTATGTTTATAGTTTGCATTTATTTGTATTTTTTGTTTGCATGTATTGTATCAATTGAAGCCTCTGCTTGTTTCTTTCCCTTTTTATTCGCTGTGTCTCTGATACCTTCTCATGCCCTTAGCAGGCTGCGTGTTTTCCATTTTCTAGTGGGAGGCTGCACTTTGTTTAGGAAACATGAATCCAATAATGTGGAAAATAACTTTCAGTCCTGATCCATTGGTATTGTCACAGAAATTGGAACATTTCAAACTTTAAGGTAAAAGCAGCTGAGAAAGCAAATGTTTAAATACACTAAATCTTGATGAAGTTCAAACCCACCTTTCTTGTCATCTCGTTTTGATCCTTAAATCTGAGTCAATTTTGCAGGCAGGGAACTGTGAATGTGAGTGAATGAAATTGGTGTTTGTATTACAGTAACAACCGAACCACTGGCAATGAGACAGAGGTTTTCGTTCTTGAGTCATGAGGTGCTGAGGAAAAGCTGACCTTTCAGTTTTGGATTTCCATGTTCTGACAGTTGTGCATTTGGTTTCTCAACATCATGGTTATCTGCTAACCCAGAAAGACTATAATGAGGGTTTAGAGGAACAGTGAGAAGATTGGCTTGTGCTGTGATCCCTGAAAGTAAATAGTGTGAAAACAATTTGGCTGCAATATTTTAAACAGTGACTTGAAATACTTATTTATTTTTTAAAGAACAGGAATATTTCTAAATAATCCTTTTTTATTTTTAATCTACATGCAGTATTTTTGTTTGTTGTGGCTTCTAAGGAGTTGCATTTTATTCTTTTATCTATTCAGAAATTTTTCGAACATACCAGAAGCAAAAAAAAAAGGAAAGATGGGTGGTTTCTGAATGCACTGATGAAGAACCAGGCCCAAGTCCTGTGGAAATTTCTGGATATATTCTCACCCCATCTACATGAAAGGTACGTCTGGATTCCCAGTGGGTCTGAGTCAAAACCTCATGAAATCATTCTGAGCTTTCCCTTTGACTCCAATTGTCTTTGGCTCGTGTCCAGTGAACGAGGAGCCATTGACTTGTATTTCTGACCCCAACTTATTTTTATTTATTATGAGTGGACACCAGCTGCTTCTTTGTTGTCTGAAATATACTGTCTGCCCTTGAACTTTGACATTTTCCTTCCAAGAGGATGATTTAGACTTTGCCCGTGGTTTGCCAAACCAGCAGGCTACATCATACTTTTGGACTTCTGACAAATGGAACCACGAGTGGCTAACGAGGACCATGAGTGGCTAATCCCCCACCCACCTTTGGAGAGATACATGAAGTAAAACATGAAAAACATATATGAGCCCTTATAAAATGGACGTATTGATCGATGGGGCCACAGTTCGTGTGATTACCTTTGTTGATATGTTCAATTAACAGTCTTGTCAAGGAGAACCTGGTTTTGGTCACTCAACCTTGCTTCATTTAAGTTGGTAGTCCTTGGTATCCAACAGTAGGATAAACCAGATTCCTTAGCTTTGTTTGTGTTGGCCTACCGTGTCTCTTTATGAGGAAAATGGTCAAAGTAAAGTGTTTCCTCTGTGTATTTTGACAGGAAACAGTACTAATATGCTTTCCTTTTGTCGTATGCCTTGCTCTTTTCTCCCGGTGTTGTTTAAATATTTTCAGTCCAATGACATATTTATTAACCCACCACTCTCTGCATGGGGCAAGGCTTTGATTGGCCCATCTGTAAAGACTCTCGGTTAAGGTGGTTTTTTCAGCGAGAGTTAATAATATTACTACTATTCACGTAAAACTCTGAGACAATCTCTTTAAAAATGGAGCACATTTATCTAAAACAGCTGGTTAAGAGAGCATGAGGGCCCAGCTAGAGTCGGTGAGGTCGGGGGTCAGGGTTAACACCAATCTCTGTGGAACTTTGAAGCTGACATTTTACAGATTATATGTGTCTCAGTGCACAGTGGGCATGGCATATAAATTGGTCTTAGAGGCCCCTATTTGTTCTCTGCATTTTTATGAGCCCACAGAGTTGTTCTTTGAAGCAGCACACACAGAAAATAAAAACTCATTTTAATGTTGTGGAACTATTTGCAGTAAATCATGTTAACATCCTGGCTTTTCTTTAGAGAGATGCAGTGTGTTTTTCCATGTTCTTGGGTGCCTTGCTTGCCTCTGATTTAATCCTGTATTTTTCCTTTTAATCTCACTTCATACATCTTGTCTTCTCTTCTCTCCCCCACTTTGGTATTTGCAGTTATCCTCTAAGCCTGGCCAATTTTAAGCTAGCAAGGACACCTTCATTTTGCTTCATGTAGTGACTTGGCTATTTTAAGTACTTACTTTCTCCTCTACTGAAAATCCCCTGGCACAATAAACTTCTTGCTATTGTATGGCACTCTAGCCTTAGAAGAAGGCATCTGATTTCAAAGAGACTAAGTTCCATTCTGGAACTAATTATATCATTTACTTTATGGATTTTTTTTTAATTGCTAGGTGTTTTAACTGGAAAACGCTGAATTCTGGAGAGCCACAAGGAACAGACACCGTTAACAGAATCTGCTGGAGGTATTTTAGCCACCTAATTAATTTTCAATAAATGCTTCCAATAGGTAATTTGCTTCTGGCCAAATGTAAATCAACTGGAGACAAATAGGGTTAAAATTAGAAATGTGTGATGGGGACAATGTTTATGGACAAAATAACCTGGCACTCTTAGAAATAACTTGCTGACAGTAACAGAAAATTAGACCACACAGACGTTAACAAAGAATGAACATTGTGTGTCACATGGCCCTGGTAGAGTTTCTCCAGCTGGACACACAACCAGCTCCTGTATGTGGGTCTCACCACACAAGGCCTGCTTATCCTTCATCTTCCCTTGGCAGGGATTGGGCACAACATGACTGGTCCTTATCTGGCATGCTTACTAAGGTGCATTTTCTCTGTTCTGTTTTGCAAAAATGGACCTTGTTGTTCACTTGAAACAACCACGAATCCTCAACGATACTCCAGCTGGTATGAATATCCTCTGCAGGATATATTCTCTAGTCTTTTAGGTCGTATTTTCAGAGGTACATAATAGCTGAAACAGACAATTGAAAAAGGTTTTCTAATTTTGTTAATTAATAATGGTACTCATCTACATCAGCTTCTGAAAGAAACACACAGATTTTTAAAAAAAAAGGATTTTAAAAAAATCCAAAACACACTTCCATATTTGCTTTTGAAGTTTCCTCACTTCTCTCATATGCTTTTCATTCAGAGCCTTCTAACTCTAGGATAAATGCCCTTGGCTTCTCCTCCAGAAAATGAGTCAGTATCTCTCCCTCCATTCTTTTCACAACTTCCAGTCTCCCATGCCAAGTGGCCCTTGGACAGGTCTGTGAGATGGCCAAGGATCCCCCATTAGGGACCATACAGCCCAGGTCCCTTTGTGCCCTTAAACTCAAACTATATAAAAAGTTAGTCTCACCTAGACAGTGGCAGACTCTTTATCCATGGAAACTTTCATATGAAAACCTCACCACTGAGGTTTGGTGTCTGTTCATTACAGGTCTTTAGTCACCTTTACAGGTAATAGCAGTTTAGACTATAGTAGACAGCTTGGTTCAGGGAAAATGTCATTATTTGTTTTACATGCTGTGAGTGTGCCTGTGAGCTGTGGATACTGGAAGAGCCTTCAGAAGAGCCTTCCCTTCCTGTATAAACAGGGAAATCTCTCCAGGCTGGCATTCATGGTCAGACCGGCATCTGTACTAACAAAACATGGTGGAGTTGCAGTGACATTGCTGACCTGAAAAACTGGACACAGATAACTCTGTGGTACAGGACATGACAACAGAGGGCTGCTATTAAATTAATGTTAAGGACAAGTGACCTTTGGAGGCATGTGATTACACTTCTAGAAGGAAGCTTCCTTAAATCTTTAGCTCTATCTGAAAGCAAAAGTCAATGACACAGGCTTGCAACTTGTATAAACTTCCCTAAACATAAAGGTGCTAAAGCAAATTATGACAATTCTCCTGGTGTTTTCCTAGCTTCTGTTACTGAAGAGGTCTTCACATGGTCTCAACATTTCCCTGAGTTTTAATGGATTTAGGTCTGGTCATGCTCTACAGATAGGATCTCTGTCAACTTCAGGAGAAAGGGCTTGGGAGCAAATTTGTTGGTTGATGTAGCAATAACTTTTAACACCGTAAAATCACCAGGGGGTCTGGAAAATTTTGTTCATCTTTTTGAAGTCCCACAAAGTTTATTTCTGTCACTTTATTTTTCCATGATGGCCAGCGTATGGAATATGGCAACATATCAGACTCCATTCCTGTCTCAAGCAGCCCCAAACAAGGTTGTGTTCTGGCTCCCACGCTGGTTTCCTTCTTTTTCTTGGCTGTGGCGTTGGAGGCATTTTGCTGACATTGAGAGAGGAGTATTTATTTAGTTCTATACCAATGGAAAGTTCTTCCATCTGCCGTGCTGCTCATCAGAGATCATCTTTTTTTTCAAACGACTTACCGCCGGTGCCCTCTCCAGTTGAAGACTTTTGCTTAATCAGTGGCCACTTTTCTGAGCAGCCAGTCGAGAGGGTTTCATGATTAAACAACAGGATGTGCACGTCCACCATGTTCCTGCTTCTCTCCAGGCTGGGAGAGCCTTGCTGCTTAGTAAGAATGCTGTCACAGAAGCTGCTGATGAGATTAGCCATTGCATGGCTTTGCATTTTGGCCGTGGTCACACCTCTGTAGAACAACATTGTGAAACTTAAGTAGTGATGATAACATCTGTCAAAAAGTCCAACTCACTCTACTCCTTCCTGGTTCTAAGGCATGGTGACAAGCTATTGGAACACCTAACCTATACAGCCTATGTGCTTTGGTTTGGCCTGTTTGTGAGATGAGATGGTGGGGTGAAATATCAAATACCCAAATCCTTGTATATTGACAAATTTTCCTCATGGAGAATTGAAATTGCCTGGACACCTTGCCTGAAAATTCTTACTGAAATACTTTATGATTAACAAAACCAAACCAGCTGTTCCCATTTTGCTGGGATAATACAAATCTAGCTGGAAAGTGAGCTGGATTGACACCCTGCTTTCCTCTACCTCCTCACTGAGAAGGCAGCAACCCACAAGAGCAGGGTGGTGGCAAGGGTCCTGTGAATCATCTTTGAAAGAAATAGACTATTAAAAAAAAACCCCAAACAAAAAAAGCATGCTGCTTGACATCCTTGATAATTCCAGTTGTTCCACCACATCCAGCCAATCCTAAAACTTTTGGCTAGCACTGGTTTCCAATACATCTGTCTGAGTTGTGTGCTTTCCGTGTCTATGTTTGCTGAAATGAGTCTTTATCGTTTTTGATGAGATAATTAGAAAAGCAGGTAAGAGCTGAATTCTGCTGGATTGTGCTGCTTGACACAGAATCCCATTATAAAGAGGTATGTTAGATGGGTTCCCCAAAACAAAGATCTAAAGTAGTTTAAAAATAGATAAAGGAAATAACTGGCTAAGAAGGATTTTGTAGAGATGAGGACAGATCCTCAGCTGGCATAAATTTCTGTAGCTCTGCTGAAGCCAATAGAGCCAGGCCTTTTTATACTAGCTGGTGATTCAGCCCATAAAGTTGTCCTTTTAATTCCATCATTAATTATGATCCATATTTTTGACTTTCATAGTCAGACAAATAATTCTGTACTTGACATTGTGGCTAATCATGCATTTAAGGGTTGCAGGAAGAGGGACTAGTAAATCTAAAGACCAATATGAGAACAATACCCCTCAGGCCAAGAGATTCTGATTCTGTAAGGCTCCTAAAATGTATTTTTCTGCTGTTTCATGGAGCAGATTGATTCACATTCACCCTGAATCACATTTAATAATCAAGACTCAATCAATCATGTGTTCCAGGAACTCTGATTTTATGACCCATCTACCTAACAATAGCAAATTATGTTTGCTAACTGAGTTTAAGATGAAGTTGTTACGAGTTCTTTTCACTACTAAAAGAACATCAGAGGGGTAAATTGGTTTTGGATAACAGAGTCCTGACTTCTGGAGAACAGTTTTCCTATTCCTAGAATTTGATTAAGATAAATGATAGAAAGTTTTCCTTAAGCCCAGTGCTGCCCAGTAGTACAAGCTAGTTAATAAGGGACCTAGAAATCACTGGAAATACGTTATTTTAGAATTTATGGACATTGGATACAGTGCTGAATCCATATATTGCCTTTAAATCTGAAAAGCATAACAAAACTCTCTACATTTTCTGCATGAATGTAAATGTATTTAATTAGCAGTAAAGCACAAGGCTGGGAGCCAGGAGGTCTGGGCTGTAACTGCTGCGGAGATCCCTTGCAAGCCTTGCCTTGCCTGTCACCTGGGAACAAAAGTCTCTCCAGGGAAGGTTTGCCACAATGAAACTCAATTTACTGATGTTTTTAAAGCGTTCTAAAGGACTGAAATGGGAGGCATGGAAGAAATGGGAACTGTGTGGTACTATTGTACATCCTAGTACCCTGGTAATTGTTAATGATGGGCGTGTTGCAGAGCAGCTTAGATGATAGCCATGAATTTGGGTTCATACCAAATTTGAAGTCTCTTCTGAATAAAAGCAATAGAAGCCCTATGCTAAACCTAGTGAAAGCAGGACCAGCTCTTGCTCTGGGTCCATGTCAAAAAATGGTGCAAGGACATGTTCTTACAAAATTTTCTCACTGCTGCCCTGTGTGTACTGCCCATATCACACTGAGCTAGAAAGTAGAAGAGGGTAGGAAGAAATACATCCTTTAAAATTAAATGGAATTTTATTTTTAATCTCGACAGGCTTTTCTTGAACGCTGTGTGCAGAGTTGTTTTCCTTTGCTATTGCCAAATTTCTGGAGTTACTGCCAGTCATAATTAATTTGAGCTCTCATGTCATGATTAAACACGTTGAGTGAATGAATGAAGATGGGAAATGCCAGTGTACATAAATCACAGCAGGCTGCCAGTTGTGCTCCGTTTGCTTCCTCCTCCTTTCCCCACGCCCGTGATCAATGCTGTTTCCTGTTTGCTTCACTCAGAGGGAGACATGGCCTGATCCTGCCTTTCTTACCACTTAGCTTATAAAAAAAGCCTCTGCTCTTGTTTCTGGGGAAAGCCTGAGTGAGCCCAGCTCTAACACTCAGGTGGGTCAAATCCAACTGCCACCATTGAAATTACAGGGGTCTGTCCACATCAGCATGGAAAAGGCATGACATTCTAGCCTCCAGTCACACCAGAAATGCCATCCACAGATTCACAGAATCGTAGGGCTTGGAAGGGACCTCGAGAGATCATCGGGTCCAACCCCCTGCCAAAGCAGTTCCCTAGCTCTTATTGCACAGACAGGCGTCCAGATGGGTCTTGAATATCTCCAGAGAAGGAGACTCCACACCCCCTGGGCAGCCTGTCCCAGGGCTCTGTCACCCTCACTGTGTAAAAGTTCTTCCACATGTTGGCGTGGAACTCCCTGTGCTCCAACTTGAAGCCACTGCCCCTTGTAAATATATCCACTTACACATATACCTGTTCTCATGTGTCTACCCCAGCCAAAGAGACTTTAACCTCATAGCTGGTGGAGGAAAATGGACAGAAGGCTGGTGTGACATTTCAGGCCTGGTTGATGAAGGTAAAGGAACAATCCCTGGGCTGCTGGCAGCTGTTTCTTTCTTTGGATGAAGGTCACAAAAATGATACATGAAAGCACAAAAAATTGGTCAATTACTCAAGGAAAACTAGATCTATTTTGTTTTGTCCCAAACTGTTTCATTATAATCATAAACTATAAGGTGTTAAAGGGGTTAACAGGCTCTCAACTCATTGTCAACTAATTATCTTTAAGGTGTTGTCATCACATACTAATCGCTGGGTTAGTGCCAGTTCCACCACGGGGAGGTGCCCAACCCCAGGGTGACCTTCTCTCACCTCACAGATGCTTACTTCATTAAGTTCAGCCATCACTTGCACACACACACACACACACACACACACAAAAGCTTTTAGGAACTTTCATCTTCTTAAAAGGGCAGGGGAAAAATCCTAATAAACTGGTAGCCTGGTTAACAGTAGGGGATAGCTTTAGCTTACGGCACCATGGGTGGCTAAGATGTATGAGAAACAGATGTAAGGCCTTTGGTGATAGGTCTGCACTTTCTATTTATTGACAAATGAAACAGGCAATAGAAGGCAATTAAAAGCCAATGATTGCATACAAACAGTGCAGACTGTAACAGCTGAGAGGAGAGAAGAGCAACAACACTCTGCAGCTCAGCTTGTTCAGGGCCAAGGGACACTGATTTGAGAAGGAAAACTCTGATTGCTTCATAAAGAAAATGTTTTGAGTTTAAAGCTGAAGAGGTTTGGTAGTTGTTCTTGCTTTTGTATTCTGTTTTTCCCCAAGCCCTGCCTGATTACAAGGCACTTTCCATCTGTTCGACTCCAGTTCTCTTTCTGGGGGTCAAAGAGGCGTACTTGTTTTAGTTGATGGAATGAATAAGAAAGAACAGGCAGCAAGGGACCGTCCTTTCTTGCTGTGACTGAATGTGTCAGTGATTTGACATCCAACTACAAGTTTGATAACCTCTTCTTTAATGTTTTCTTAAGAGGCAGCTGAGACCTGGGCATGAAAAGATACATTCAAATGCTGCTCTGAAAAAGGAGATTTATCTTCTTTTTTTTTTTTTAACTAATCTCTGTCCTCAGGAAATAAACTTGCAAGATAATTTATCTCCTAAAACACTCAAGGAGAGCGTGTCCTGCTTGTAGGCTGACCTCCTGATCCCAGAACATACAGATAGGTAAGGCAGGGAAGAGGCGATCTTCTTTGTAGGCATTTTAACAACTCTTTTATACTCAGACCTGGGATAACACCTACTTTACACTTAATATGACAAAGGTGCAAATCCATAGGCCTAATTTAAATGTATCTTTATCCTGCAAACTATAATTTTGTACCAGAAACCAAGGGAAAAACAGCTCACCCTCCCAGGATGATGTTACGGCCGACCAGAATCTCATTAAAAATCAATTCCTCATGTCCATAAAACAAGTTTATTTTATCTTGTGGGAGCCTGCTGCTAGCACTCACACAGTCCCATTGTGTGGAATTCTTGCCTCTAGTCGTATGCCAAAGCTGCACAGCGCATCATTAACGAGTTTCAATTTTATGCTAAGCTTTTCAATATTTTGGGTGTCATTTACTGCAGGTTATTTTGCCAGCATGTGGTGTCTTATAACATATGTTATTAATAGTGATGACATGTTTAGGTTCTGAAGGTTTAAACAAGACCTCCAATATTTACGTTTATGAAACGGGGAAATGCTGAGAGCGGGTCTGGGATTGGCCGCCGCAGGCTCCAGCTGTGCAGGTATTCATCCTAACCCTTGCAGGTCAAGGCCCGCTAGCCAACTGTTACAAAAACATAATGCAGAACACATTTTATAAGCACCACAAGACAAGTCACTGCACGTTAATTATCTATTAATCTGCCCTTTTTTTTTTGCAGAGGGTGGTAGGAAGCACGTGTTGGGCCTTGTGCTTCGCGGTGCCCCATACACCCACGGTCCGCGGGGATGAGTGCATCCCTCCCTAGGTGACCTGGGCAGTGCTGGGGGTTTGGGTGCCCTAATGAGTAACCCTGGCTTAGCACCACAGTGCTTCTTCTTATCTGCAGCAGATTAAGCATTGGTACATGCTCAAAAAGTAACTTTTTGTCGACCTGGGGAAGTTTAAACTGCTGTGACTTGTTTGTGACTCCAGGCCTTTCATCTACAGGGCTTTTACAGCTTGCTTGCTCTGTGTGCTGTTTGAAAAATAGTACGTGGGCTTTTTAGGCACTATTGTAATTAATAAATAATGATCTTATAGTAATTAAGAAATGTCACTTTTGAAAGCTGGGAACACAACATGAGATGTTCACAGTAATCTTACGTGTGTGCATATGGGGGGAGGAGGGGTCCTGCAGTCCAAAGTGCCAGGCATAATTAGGATGGTTAGTCAAGGGTGACTATACTGTAAGCTACAGGGAGCAAAGAATAGTGCTTGAGTGATGTTGTGTGGTGTTAGGAAATCATTCATGCCTGGAAAGGATATATAGAATGTCTTAAATGAATTATCATATACTGTATTCAGAAACAGTAGCCAGAAGAGTCTCATTTTTTTTTAGTTCTGGTGCACCAAAAATTCTAGGGCTGGGAATTTCAGAAGGATGCTTTGTTTTATTTAGGCAACCAACAGCTATTGAGTTTGCTTGCATGACCAAGCTTCCCTTAGGAATTCCAGTGACACCAGTGGAGGTTTTCAGTTCACCAAAAACTGCAGCTTTAAGCGATGTCTCCTGTGAGCAACACTGAGCTGCAGTGTTCAGAAGAGGCAGGTGTAGGCAGTGAGGAACTGATGGTCACAGATGTGCCTATGGGCCCAGATGCCAAACTTCCCATATGTTTAACAGAACTAGGCATGGGCATGAGGCCTCTTGGGAGGAGACCACCTTTCTTCATTCTTTAATTGTACTTTGCTTGTACCTTGCTTGGCACAACAGCATCCTTGAGGGCATCATCACCTGTCTATTTAAAGCACTGAATAAATGCAATGTAAGTGATAAGCTGTTGTTTCCTTCTGATCAGACAATTATGTCAGGTTTAAAAACACCTTGATCTGTGAAATTCCCTCTTTACCAGAATGAAACACAATGCACTCAGAAAGCAAGTGCAAAACCTTTGTGCACTACAATCACAGTGCTGTGTGTGTGCTGTAGAGGCCCTCACCATATAGCAATGTCCCTACGTTATCTTCTGTCCTGTCAAGGGCACTGACAGTGGCCTTGAAAACCAGAAATCTTTATATTACATTGTTTTGGGAGGTTTTACTACCCTAGGAAACGTCTATGAACCTTTTTATATCCCACTGCTGTCTGGTGACTGAGAGGGGAAGGGAAGGAGTGGGCAATTATCACGCTTTCTACACCAGTGCAGTTATTTGCTGTAATGTCAAATGCTTGAATGAAAATACAGATAATAAGAAATACAACATGACCTCATGCTGGTAACTGTGAAATGGATGGTCATAGAGCACAGGCAGGAGCTTTTTGTTTGGGTCACCAGGGAGCCCAAGGTCTCAGTTCCTTAAACTTCTCTGCGCAATGGAGATGTTATGGTTAATCCATTTGTTTTATTTTCCCATTGTTTTGAAGTGAAATTTCAAAAGAAATGAGCTCAGTGGTAAAATATAGCTGAAATTATCCTTATAGTTCAGGATAAGGAAACAAATAAAATTACCCAATACATCACCTTTCCTCACACCTGTATTTTTGGGTCCCCTTTGCTCAAGAAAAGTTTTGAAAGTTTTAGACAATTTCAACCAAATCAGAAAAACGGGAAGAAGATTCAAAGTAAGGATTCAGAGAGGATTCCTACAGGTTTTATGGAAACAGGGGACTGTGTAAAAGGGAAAGAGCCAAAGTAATGCCCCCTTGAGAAAAAGGCTACAGCACAGCCTCTGCTGTACTACTAGAAATGGGATACACAGGAGGAACAGGCACACTGAAGATTCCAAGAAGAGCAGAAGCCTCTGCTGTAGTTCATGCTATCTTATGCAGAGGATGACCCAAACATGGGATGCAGCCATGGGAAACCAGGTTTCACAAGCTGTGCTATTCACAGAACCCCTTGGGTTTAGACTCTGTCCCAGGTGAAACCTGCACAGGGTCTGTTACCTCTTCCCTTAAACAGGAGTTACTGTTGCAGCACCTGGACTGCCTCAGGACCAGAGGTTTTCTTTCTCCTTGCCTAAAACTGCCCTTTCCTAAGGCTCTAACCTTGCAGTTCACCCCACGAGGGATGGTTGGAGCACACAGGCGCTCAGGTTTTGCAACAGGTTCTAAATTCAGTTATTGCTTTGAAGCCATCACTGTAATCAACACCAAAACCACAGAGACTCTCCTTGGATTTGTGTGCTTCTCAGGCTGAAGGCAGAGTCTGTGCAGGTCTGGCTCTTTCTTACTCTTACTGCCTGTATCGTCTCTTCAAGACTTGGGAGCCTTTTCTGCTCCTCTTGGCTGGATTTCTCTATCTCAGCTGGTCTTGCAATTAACAAATATCCTTCTGTTACACAAGCATGCCCCCCAGCCCGGTTCCTGCACATGGCATCTTTCCCAGAACGTCCAGTCCCTTTGGTCTCTTCATTCTCCATTCCTCAGTGCTGCTTTCTGCTGTCCCCTCCCTTCCCAGGGCAGCCTCCGAAGTGATCAAAGTGTCCTACCTTAATCAGCAGCTCAGGTCTCTTCCCTCCCTATCCCTTATGTGTTTATCAGCCTTAATAAACAAGGTAGTTGCCTTCTCTTTGTCTAAGGCTGTTGCAGTTGAACAGGCTATCAAACAGGAGATATTTGATGACTCCTGTTTTTATTTGCCCTATGCAAAGGCACAAAGGTTTCTCTCACTACCTCCTGTGGATTCTGGGACACTGTAAGCCAAAGGGAGCCAAGAAAGGAGAACCTTGCCTGCTCAGAATGGAGTTTCCAGCCTTGCAGACATGCAGAGAGAGTCCCCTGTAGCAAGAAGAATTCACAAGCTGCGTGTGAAGAGATCGCCCAAATTGTCACTTAACATCAAATTTTATAGCCCTGCCCTAAGAACATATGTTACTTTGACAAAATAAAAAGACTTTTCCCTTATCAAGCATTATTCTTCTACATTTACAGTTCGCCCGACATACAGGAGTAATATTCCATGATTTGCTACAACTTATAAGTTTATGAGCCTTCTGTGGCAGATCAGACTAAACATAATTCATTCACAGCTACTTTGCGTCCTGGGAAATAAACCCCTGAACTTACATAACTATAGCATGACCTCTGTGAAATATTATTTATGGGTTAAGGACTATAATTATGTACATATCAAGACATGCCAAAGTTTATAAAACAAATACTAGTCAGCAAACTGCACTGTTGGCTGGTCTAGTCACTGGCGGCTCCCTTTCTGGTTATGGTCCTACAAATATCTGTAAAGTGGGGGAAAAAAAGCTCTTACTTGGCTGCCTTAGTAATTAGAGTGAAGTTGATGCTACAGACCACTAAGGATTCAATAACAAATCACAGAATCACAGCATCATGGGGGTTGGAAGGAACCTTAAGAGATTATCGAGTCCAAACCCCAACAAATAATTCTCTGTCATAAACAGAACAACAAAATACAGCTAAGCCATCCAGTTGAAAGCCAGGGTGTTTTCCACTGACAAACATTGAGTGTAACAAGGGTGCAGCTGCCATCAAAACCAGTGGGGAAATGGCAGCCGTTCATCTGCTCTTCACTTGGTAAATCAGCCTTGGAGAAGGCTCCAAGCACAAACCTAAGGCTTCCAGAAGGGAATTTCGGGTTCTGTTCCTGGTATGGTACCGGTTGGACTTGATGATCTTCAAAGTTCTTTTCCAACCTTGTGGTTCTGTGATTCTGTGATTCTGTATCTACCAACCCATGGGGGTTTTGGGGAGCATGTGAGAGGGTGTTCATCACGCTGCCTTCTCGAGGAGAATCCACCCACAGCAGAACACAACTTGTGTGCTGGGCTCCTGAAGTGTTTCACAGGCAGAGCTGTCCAGGCACAGACAGAACTGTTCATATTAGTCTGTGGTGGGCTGACCCTGACTGTGGGCCCCGTGCCCACCAAAGCTGCTCTATTGCTCCCCTCAGCAGCTGGGCAGGGGAGAGAAGATGGGATGAAAGGCTCACGGGTCCAGATAAGGACAGGGAGAGATCATTCAGCAGTTAATGTCATGGGCAAAATGGACTCAGCAAGGAGTAAAATGCATCTAATTTATTACACAATCAAAACAGAGTAGGAGAATGAGAAATAAAACCAAATCATAAAACACCTCCCTGCACCCCTCCCTTCTTTATTCCCGATTTCTCTCCCTCCTCCCCCTGAATGGCAAAAAGGGATGGGAAATGGGGGTTTTGGTCAGTTCATTCAATGTTGTCTCTGCTGGTCCTTCCTGTTTTGATTGCAAGTGATATGGGAAAAGCTATGAGCTCCTTCCTAGGTGTTCATCCAGTTCCTAGCACAGGGCAGTCCTATGCTTGTTTGCCTCCCCTCAGGCACCACTATAATACAAATAATATTAGATCTCAACATTTTGCTCTTATCCCTTAAATTAAATATGCATTTTAAATGCAAGCTCCTGTGGGGCTCATGGGGTTTGTTTTTTTCATTTACTCCCCAGAGTAATTTTCAGCTTGGATGGCAGAGGAGGCTTTAAGGAGAAGCTGGAGCTGTTGGTTGAAAGCACGGCCCTGCGCTGCACAGTGCGGTCCCAGCCTGCCTGGGGGTGAGGAGGGGAGGATGTGGGTGCTGTTTTTAACTAAACAGAATCAAATTCAAGTTCACCATAAAATTACTTTTCTGTAAAGTTTGGGTTTTACTTTCCTGGCCCTGGCCCTTGGGTTGCATGAGGAGCAAGCAGTGCTCACAGGTCTCCCTGCGGGGCCAGGGTCCCCTCTAGTGGAACAGGCGCCGGCAGCAATGAGACAGGGCGGCTGCGAGGGAGGGCAGGGATGCCCTGCCTTCCCAGGGGCTTGGCTTTTATTGCTTTAGGGTTAATGAGGAATTAGGGGAAATGAAATGCTAAGTCTGGAGCCCGCCCATCTGTGCTCTTCACCCTGTGCAAGGGTGACAGGGTGCAGGTGGGTTTAGGGATCATGTTTAAAGGGAGATGTATGCTGCCTTAATCCTTCCAAAATCAGGGCTCTGTGGTTCTCAGGCATGGTGAGGATAGTGGGGTGCAAAGAGGGGCACAGCATCGTTAGTATTATTTCCTCCCATGCACAGTGCTGGGATGGTGGTACCCTCCAGCCTTATTCTCCAGGCTTATGGGATCATGCAGGCTGAACGTGACACTTGCACAGTCAGTTCTCTTCAGTCTGGCTGGTCCTGCTGGGAAAATTGCTTCTGCTGTCCATGGGAAGGGTGGGCCTTCCCGAAATGAAGCCCCCCCATCACAGGAGGCTTTGATGTCCCAATTTTTGCAGTCTTTCCCTCTTCATAGGGACCTAGTCCAGCACGGAGCTCATCTCCCACGTGTCTGTCTGTCAGTGCCACACCAGTGGGATAAATCAGGCTGGCATGGTGCTTACCTTCAGATCTCAGCAGTGTGCAGTCCAGTTTGACTGTTTTCACTCTCAAACGTTATATTCCTTTGAAAGGGGCAAGTTTTTAAAGTAATAAAGGGCTTTGGTGACATTGGTTTCTTGAAGGATAAAGTAAAAGCTTAGATGCCCAATGCCAGCACAACACCCATGCAAAACGATGCTCCCACGTACAGTGCTGCAAATTCCTACGTTTTCTTCCCTTACACAGCATTATATTTCTCCTGGCATTTCTCTTGCCTTGCCTCGGGCTGGCAGTGCTTCAGCAGCTCTTGCTTAGGCTGAAAACAAAAGGGGTAGCTCCATCTAGAGGTCTTTGATAAGAGAGGCCTCTGCATTTAAAGAACTTGTGTCTAACCCAGTACAGTGTACGCAGGGGGGTTGTGCAGTGTAGCTACACCTTCTGATCCCTAAATGCTTTATAAGTTCTGAGATTTTGGAGCAGAGTCTCCAAGTTTTAAAGAAATACTCTGATATTCTCTTCCCCCCCCCCCCCCCTTATTATTCAGACTGAGTTGCAGCTCAGCAAGAGCATCCGTATGTGTGCAGTTCGCTGCTTTTGGGGCTTTCCAGCATAATGGGATGGCTGGGGAGGTTCTGACCATTGCTTCTCCCTGCTTCTCCACAGACATCTTCAAATTTCCCAGTGTGAGATAGGACCGTGCTTGAGCCTATGCTGGTATTTTGTGGCTGAACCTGTGCCCCGATTCAAAAGAAGGGGAGCATTGCTGTAGTAGCCACCATGAAGTATTGCTGTAGTAACCTCCATGGAGACACACAGGTAACTTTTACTCATATGTGTGCACCAACAGGGGTGATATTTTAAGTAATTAGTAATCTGACAGTCTCAATGAGCACTTGGGATGGCACCTTGGTGTCTCAGAGTTCCTAGGATTTGCTGGGATTTCACAGATGTCAGTGAAGACACACGTGCAGCGTGTTCCTGGCAGTAACTGAAGCAGACACCCAGAGATACATCTGATGCACAGCGTATCCTGGAGTGCAGGCACAACACCCCACTGTAATCCTGTGCTGGGGGATGCTCTGGCCTTTGGTTCTGAACCAAGAGGAGAGCTCTTTGTAACGCACCAAAGAATAAAGATCAATATTCCTTACCCAGAATGGAAAGGTTAATAATGCCCAATACCTCCTACGTGTTTTCTTTTCTTCTAGCCACCTACCCCAGGTAATTGTTCCCTTCTCCCTCAGAGTATTCTTCATCATTCTATTCTCTATAGTACTGTCACCTCAATATACTTTTAAGTCCATTCATTCTGACCCTTTCCTGCTGGCTTTTCAACTTCTATCTGCTCTATAGGTGTTAGAGATGATCACTCTTGTGGTTACTAGAAAATGCACAGATAAATAGAGATTATTGGTGAACTCCTGCATTTCCGTGGCACAGAGTCCAGCACTGGAGATGAAGAAAAGAATGGGCACTTCTCAGAAGATGGGGCTTTTTTTTTAATGAGAAAAAAAGGAATTTAATGAGAGACATTGCGGGGAACTGAAAGGTCAGGCTGAGTCTTGACTGTAAAAAGAACTTTGAGCCCTTGCTGATCCTTTGCTAAAGGAGTCAGCTTAGGTACTACTAGTCTGCAACATGGAGTCATCAGAGTCCCATAACATAAATGCATTTCTTCTCTCCTCTTTAGCCTACTTACTGTTAAACACTATCTCCTCTTGTTTTAGGGCAGGTCATAGTTCAGTCTTTGAGGACTTTAAAAAAAAAGCAATGTTAAATGACATTTTTTAGTGAAAGAGTTGTCAGGGCCTGGAGGGTGCCCAGGGAGGGGGTTGAGTCACCTTCCCTGGATGTGTTCAAAAAAAGGGTAGATGAGGTACTTAGGGATCTAGTTTAGCATAGGATGGGAATGGTTGGACTCGATGATCTTCAAAGGTCTCTTCCAACCTTGTGATTCTGTGACTCAGGAAAAGAACAACGTCCTCCTCGTAAGGAGTAGTACTCAGATAAAGATTTCTGGGGAACATCTGGAGTGCTGGTTCGTATGTACATCTCTGACAACCACTGCAGGGATTTTGTTTACCAAGGTCTTCATCCTTTGCTGTTTTGCCTGTTGCAGTTGCAGGCTCTCCCATGAGGATCAGGCAGGAGGACACAGTTCATGCTGGTTTCTCACAGACACTGTTCCTCACCCAATGCAAGCAGGGAGGGGTGTTGCTTTGTCTTCTCGGGACCAGAGGGTGGCAGCCCTTGGACCTGCCTGCCAGACTTCTCGGAATCTCCTGAGGAAGGCAGGTCCCAGCTCTCCACAGCTTGCAGAGTTCCTCTCCCAGAGACATCATATTGACACCTGCATAAGGTCAGGCTCAGCTGGGAGTCTGTCCTGTTGATCCAGACACATGCAAACTTTATTTGGTTGTGGTAGGTACCTGTTTACAAAGACTATGTTTCCTCCAGGATATCTTGTCATCTTTTACCTCAGAGATGAGTATCTATGCCTGACTGGGTGTGCACTGCAGAGACAAGGGAACCACACAGGTTTGAAGGCTGAGCGTTCATCCTCCCAAAGATCTTGCTTCTCTGATTGGGAGCACTGGGGCTGAGTCTCTCTGAGCTGAAATAAAGCTGCACACTGCTGCAGTGATGGGCCCTGGCCTGACTCTGCCCTCTGAATCTTAGCACTATTTTCTTGCTCAGGGCCCCATCCATCCTGACTTTGAATGTTTCCAGGGATGGGGAATCTACCACCTCTCCAGGGCAACCTATGCCAGTGTTTTACCTACTTCATCATAAAAAATGTCTTACTTTTATCTAAGCTTTTACTTTAAAGCCATTTGCCCTTGCCCTGTCACTCCCTGCACCTGTAACCAGATCCCTCTCCAGCTTTCCTGTTGCCCCTTGAGATACTGGAAGGCTGCAGTAAGGTCTCCCCACAGCCTTCTCTTCTCCAGGCTGACCAACCCAACTCTCTCAGCCTGTCTTCATAGCAGAGGTGCTCCAAAACTCTGATCACCCCAGAGCTGGACTCAGTACTTTAAGTGGGGTCTCCTGAGAGCAGAGTAGAGGGACAGAATCCCCTCCCTCAACCTTCTGGCCATGCTTCTTTTGATGCAGCCCAGGAAGTGATTGGTTTTACGGGCTGTGAGCGTGTATTGCTGCCTTGTGTCCGCTTTTTCATCCATCAGCATCCCCAAGTCCTCCTCCACAGGACTGCTCTCAATCCCTTCATCCCCCAGCCTGTACTGATACTGGAGGTTGCCCCAACCCATGTGCAGGACCTTGCACTTGTCCTTGTTGAACCTCATGAGGTTCACATGGGCCCACCTCTTGAGCTTGTCCAGGTCCCTCTGGTTGTCATCCCATCCCTCAGGCATGTCAATCATCCCACAGTCATAATGTGCTCTACTGTCACTGTGGCAGGATCTTGTCCTTTGCTGAGCTGACACCCAGATCCTTGGAGAAAGAAAAATGATCCAATGGGAGCAAGAAGAAGGAATAACATGCTGCATGAGGTGCACAGTGACTTTGTTAGGAAGGTCCATTTCTGCAAGAGGAGCCTGAGGGAGAGGAAACAGGAGAGGGAGGTTGGTACAACAGCACAGTATCTCATGCAAGAGAGGAGAGTGGGATGCTCACCCTTTTTGTAACAAAAGTCTGGATCACAGCTCTGGCACCTCCTTTCTGTATATAATGCAAAGACTCTGGGGTCTCCTATTTGTCTGAAAAGTCCTGCTGTTCATAGAAAATCCTGGAGTTTATTACATTCAGAGCTGTACCAGGAGCTGAGAGAGGCAGCGATGCTCTTTTTATTCCACCCTGTTACTGCAAGGTAAGGAGAATGCACACAGGCTGGTGATCTGGGGCCATTCTAAGTGTCTGCTTCTTAGTGGCATGATGTGCACATACTCGGGCTTCTTAAACACTTCCAAATTAAATATGTCTAAATTTCTTGTCCAACTGGTTTTGTTGCACAATCTGTCAGGACATGCTAGCTCGGGAAGGATGGTAGGAAGGAAGTTGTTACCAGAAGCTGGTAGGAGGGAAGTTGTATCAGAAGTGCCATGTTTATAGGCAGGAGTAGATAAGCTGATATATCTTTGAGTGCTCAGCACCACACATCCCCAAGCACATACCATGTGAGACACAGGCATGGGCGTACAGAAGAGGCTTTAACCTCTGCCCCAGGGATCATAGAATAATAGAATGGCATGGGTTGGAAGGGACCCCAAGGATCACAGAGCTCCAACCCCCCTGACACAGGCAGGGCCACCAACCTCCAGGCCTGGAGCTACACAAGGCTGCCCAGGGCCCCATCCAACCTGGCCTTGAACACCCCCAGGGACGGGGAATCCACCACCTCTCTGGGCAGCCTGTTCCAGCCCCTCACCACTCTCTCTGTAAAAAAATTCCCCCTAATATCTAATTTAAACCTTCCTTCCTTCAGCTTTAGTCCATTCCCCCTTGTCCTGCCATTTTCTACCCTTTTAAAAAGTTGATTCCCCTCCTGTTTCTCTGCTCCCTTCAGGGACTGGAAGGCTGCAATGAGGCCCACCCACAGCCTTCTCTTCTCCAGGCTGAACAAGCCCAGCTCCCTCAGCCTCTCTTCATAGGGGTGGTGCTCCAGCCCTCTGATCATCTTTGTGACCCTCCTCTGGACCCTCTCCAACAGTTCTACATCCTTCTTGTATTGGGGGCCCCAGGTCTGGACACAGGACTCCAGATGGGGCCTCATGAGGCCAGAGCAGAGAGGGACAATCACCTCCCTGGTGACTCCCTGGCCACCCCTCTTCTGATGGAATAGCAGAGGGATAACAGAAGCACTTTCTAATCACCTGTTCTGGTTGCTCAAACCAGCAGTGTCTTGAGCCTGTTCTTAGAAAAATCTCTCACCCTCTTCCTGTTGATGTCACATTGAATCCATTGGCTGCCATGGCATCTGAATGGGTTTGCAGATAGCACTGGGGCTGGTGTAACTTGACCAAATCTGCACTGCATGGCCATCTTGTGACTGCTTTGTGTGTAATCGAACTATGGTAAGACCCTGTTTCACAAGCCAAATGAGAAGAGTGTTGGTGGGCCACCTGCAATGCAACAGGCTCAGATACTGCACTGTGAATCACTTTACTCAGGGGACCGTGGCCTTTCTTTGGACAGTCAAGCACCAGTCAGTACCACGTCTGACACTGTACTGGTTGTGGCCCTGTCTTTCTGACTGATCCAAGCCTTTAGAGAACAGGTAGGATTGTCTATAACAGGTGCACCCTTGAGCCTGTGTAGGAGGAAAGAACATACAAGTACCATTAATAACCGCAGCGTAGTAGAGAAGGGCCAACAGCTCACAAATTGAGTTATTTCAATCTCATTGAACATGCTCATCCCCACAAAGGGTAAAAACCACAGTCAATTCATGTATCTCTCCACCTCTGAAATACCAATAGTTGTCTTGCAACACCAGCCCGGTCTCACACTGATTGGTGTGAGTCCGGAAGATCCTGTTTCCAAAGAGCACTAATAACACATTTCTGGGTGTCTCCTCCCTCTTTTGTGTTTCATGGCACCGCAGGTTGAAGAAAATTGCTCAGACTGCCTGATGAAAGCCACTTTCATGACAAGCTGTTGCCAGGCCTTCGTGACAATTTGACACTGCTACTGTTGTTTTTCCATTGCTTTGAACTGAATCAGGGTGAAGAAAGCAGCGCAAGTATGGTGTGCACTGGGGTTCTTCAGCCTTCAGAGTGGGGAAGGCCTTTCAGATCTTGATAATACTGGGTAATACTCCTCACATGCAAGTGTTTGCAGGAGTGGGGCTTGAAGCTTATTTGTAAACCACGAGGCCAGAAGAGACATCCACAATTATCTGGACTCAATGGCAGTGCAAGGCAGAGAGAGATCGCCCTGGCCTGATGCATCAATCCCAATGGAGAGGAAGTAAAAGACATTTTTAAATTTACATGTTGGATTTCAGTGAATTAGAGAAAGAGAACCATGAGTGAAGCAGAAGATTTTACAGCCTCCTCAATACACATGAACATATCTGTTACTTAAATGCCGTTGTTATACATGTGGGTGGAAGCTGCTGCCCAAGAAAAAGGATAGAGAGAAATCGGCAAAGCAGAGGCTGCTCGGGATGCCTGGTGCCTCAGAGAGGTTTGTGGGCCTGGCACGTGAACTCCTGTCTGCACAGAGGGCTTGGACCCACTTCTGAGTGTGTCAGTCACGGCTGGGACTCAGTGAGGAGCTAAATTATAAATAATGGGGCAAGGCTGCTGGGAAAGAAAGAAACCCCAGCAAACCCAAACAATCAGTTTGTTCTCCAGTGTTTCCTGTACAAGTAATAAAATCTAATAACTGAGTTGCTGTTAACAGTTAATGACCACTGCATTTGTTAATGGACCCAGACAAATGAGAGCAGTTTAATACAACAAACAGGCCATTAGTTGTATTAATGGTTGGCTTGTAGGAGTTAGTGCTCTTATAAACTATATTCTGCAGTTTATAATACCAGCACTTTATAAAATGACCTGGTGGGGTTTTTTTGGTTGTGGGTTTGTTTTTTTTTTTTTTTTAAATAAAATAATAAGGATCAGGTGAGCTCCAATTTAAGAGTGGAAAATAAGTACTCATGCTAACTCAGAAAAGCTATTAGGCTGACTCTTTTTCTAGTTTGCTTGGGATAAATCAGGAGCAACAGCAGATGTACAAACCAGGGCTGATTATTGTACAGCATAAATGAGTGGCAGATTTGCTTTTGACTTCAGTGAGTTTTTTGGATTGATCCCTTAATTATTATCATTAGAGAGGAATTTGATCTTTTTTCCTTTTTTTTTTTCCTTTTTTTTCCCCCCAGACCACAAATGATTCCACACATGGGATATTCAGTTTTTAGCAGCTGTCATTAGAGGTTTAACAAGCACCCTTATAGAAAGAACTATAAAAGGGAAGTTGTATAAATAGACTAGAATTAATAGAGGAACCAAATAGAGTCAGTTCCTGCTTCACTAGCCTCTACAGCTCTTTTAATTTTTTTGTATTTTTAAGGTGTATTTAACTACAGCTCCATTTACAAGAAGAGTCAGTAGCGTTTTTGCAGTGGTAGTTGGGAAAGCCAAGGTTTTTCCATCACTTTACAGACTTCACTTCTGAATGTAACCAGTGTTTGGTAGAAATCTGAAGTGGAACAATTTAAGCATTTGCCCTTAACTTGCCAAATGGGGACGATACTAAATTATGACAGAATTATAGATTACTGGTGAAGGGAATAAGGCACACTTTGGTAGGAAAAAGAAGTGGAGGTTTTTAACATGGTGGATGAATGTGTAGCTGTGGAGTGATATGCAGCCAGGCTTAAATCATAAACTTACAACCAGACTTAGCCAAGCTCTTGGGCTTTGTTTGTGGAGCTGAACTGCAAGTTTTCCAGATAGACTCCTAAAAAAAATAAGAGACAACTTGGACAAACATCCTTAAGGTTACTGTGGCCTGAAGGAAGAATGCAAGAGGAAACTCAGGAGCTGTTCCTGTCTTTAGCCTGTCACCCATCTGCAGGGAATGGTGCCTAAGCCAGTCTAAAGAGGTGTTGCTTCTAAATTTTCTTACTTAGATATGGAAATTACAATCCAGAGAACATAATAGGCTCCCTCCTAGATTCATCATTCCTCAGCCATGCTGTTCCAAAGAGTGGCCAGTAGCTGAGGCTTTGGAGTAAGAAACAAGATGCTTTACAAGAAAAGGATAAGAAATAAAGGAAGTAAAGAGTGGTCCTTCCTCTGCTGAATCCTCTCTATTTGTGGTTTAAAAAGCTCACCTGTGCTGGCTGTGTGGGGAGGTTAACTCTGGCCTGGCCAGAACCAGGACAGGGTTTATCTCATGGTCAGTAGCCACTAGTAAGTCTATCCTCCATAAATTTCTAGACCTTGCCTCCATTTTTGCCAATGATTTTCATACTATAACTATGAATTCTGTGAAAAGGTGTTTGCTTCTCTATGTTTTAAACCTGCTGCCTCAAAATTTCAGTGAGTACCCTTTAGGTCTTGTCCAGGAATGAAAAATCCTTCCCCATTCATCCAGCTCGTATGGTTTATGACTGTGCAGATCTCGCTCATGTTTCCCCTTTCAGACATTCTTTCCCAGACCCAGAAATCCTAATGTAGGCTGTCTCTCTCCCTTCACAACCATGCTCCATCCCTTCAATAAGCTTCATCATCCTTTTCTGTGCCTTTCCTACTTCTACTCCGCAGTTCTGGAGGTGACAGGAGCAGCAGCTTTGCACGTGATATGAATGGTACAGGCGTATCATTTATCCAGTGCCTGAGTGACAGCTTTGGCTTTGCTCTCAGTTCTGCTTCTAATAATTACTAATTGGCTATTTGTCTTTTTGCTAGAAGGTGAGCACTAAGCTGTTTTTTTCCAGGGAGTTCTCCACCACTACACTTACATCTTCTCCTAGAGTGGTAGGTGGTTAGTAAGATTGCGTATACTCCGTTTCTTTATCCTTTAATTTACCTGCAATACAGATTTCATTGCCTCATGTGCTTTCTTTTGTATTTGTTGCCATTGCGTGCCACCCACCATGTTGCTGCTCAGGCACAGAATCAGGAGATGTGATCATCTCAGTTGGTTTCTTGAACAACTGTGTGTCATCAGCCGACTGCTCAGGAAACCATGCAGCTTGGCAGGAAGCGCCAGGAAGAGCTCAGCCTCCCTGAACACTTGAGGGCACAAAATGAATCAACTTGCCATGTCTGGAACCTGGTCCTAGAGCTCCTGCTGAGGAAGAGAAGAGAAGCCATGCTCCTGCAGACCGGCCTGGCACCGAGAGCTGTGTGAGGAAGTTCAGCGCAGTCATCACCAGATGGTCCTGCTGCATTCAGCCTTGCAAGGTCATTGTGTACAGGGATCTTTTGATTCTTGGAAGAAAATCCCAAAACGGGGCTGTTTTTCCATTGCTTGGATGTCTGGAGAGTGGGCAGGGTATGTTCTGACTTCATGTCGCTACTCAGTGCTCTTTGAGAACAGGACTGTTGGGCTTTGGCTGGGAGTTCAGAATAGGGGTGTGTTCAGATGCTGTTTGAGATGATCTGTCCCAGACTGGTTCAAGTGGACAAACAAAATTAATTAGATTCACATCATACGAGTCCACAGGATTGATGTTTTCCCTCCAATGGAAAACTGGCCAGCAATGGGTACTGCTGCTCTTCAGGACTGCTTACCATAGCTCACATTCTTTCTGGAAGTTTTACAATATTTGCTGGGTTTTTTTTTTCTAAAGTTCCAGGTACAGGAACCCTGTTGCCACATCAGCCTGCGAGGAAACACGTTACAGAAACTGTTATTTTAAGTTCCCTTTCCTATGGCTACAGCAAAGTACTTCACCTTGTGTGATCAAACAGAAAAAGGCACCATCTGACCCTTCAGCAGATTTTTCTCTTCTCCCTGTTTGTGCCAGTAGTAACTTCTAACGAGCTGCTTGGGAAGGCAGTTTGGCAATTCCTAAGATTAAGCCTGCATTCCACTCCAGGATGAACGATCCTAACCAAGCTCCAGAAATTCTTAAACATTTCTTTTCTCCAGCTAGTATGGAGAGATCCAGGAGCTTAAAAGTCTTGCGAGGACACCTGTCTTGATTTAAGAGCCTGTGAGTTTTTCTGGCAGAACTGTTGCTTGCATGTGAGGAATGATAACATTACTGAACGTGTTCCACCTGAGGAGGCAATAGGAGCCCTGCTCTGAGGCTGGAAGGAGCCTTGGGCTTGGTCCTTCTGCAAAATGTGGAGTGTCTAGGAGGAGAAAAGGCTGTCAGGAGGAGGGCAAAGAGGAAAGGGGGTGGAAAACCACAGGCGGTCTGCTAAGAAATGGATAGAACGTGAAAGATGAAGGGCTGAAGGGAGAGGAATAGGCTGGGAGAGTAAAAGAAAAGAAAAATTGAAAGAAAAACACAAGAAAGGGGCTGCACGCTCTCAGCCAGCCTTGGCACCATCCCGCAGCGGCGGGAACCTTCAAGTGACATCATCTTCCTTCCGCTGCAGCGTCACCCAGATGACGTCACCCAAAGAGTCTCACCAGGGAAGCAGGATTTCAGGGCTCCCCTACCCAGCCCACACCGCTTCGCTCTGAAGTTTGGGAACGATTTAAAAGTATTGAAATTCCGACTTTATGAAGCCCAGCGCAAAGCCGAAAGAAACCCACCCTGACACCAGCCCCCCACGCCGAGCGCCAGGAACGTTAATCACCTAATTAACCCCAAACGGCGCAGCTTGTAACAATTAACCAATTAACCAATAGCACAAGCAACGCGTCCTTGTATTCTCCGTACGCGCCCTCCCGCGTTAGGATGCTGTAGAGGACGGAGGTGTGAAACGGGCCGGGGGTCGCTGGGGAGAGCCGGGGGTCGCAGCCCCGTGTCTGCTCAGCGCCGGGACAGGCTGCTTGCTCGTAGCCTGGCGATGGCGTTGGTTTCCCCGCCGCGCTTCTCACGGCTCGGCCGGCGGCTCCCGACGGGGCTCCAGGGTTCTGCCGGCCGCGCCTCTGCTTAACGCCGGGACGGGACCGGGCGTGCGAGCGCCGGTACCGCCCCACTCCTTAGCCGAGTGGCGAGTTGGCGGCTCCTGCCCGCCCGCCCGGTGCTGTCTCACAGCCCAGGTGCCCGAGCCGAGCCGCTCCGCGAAGGCCCGTGGGGAGCGGTGGAGCGCGGCTGGGCGGTGCGGCGCTGCCGCCGTGGGAGGTGGGCGGAGCGCGGGGCCGACCGTTTTGGGGCCCCGGCGTGGCCCGGGGGCGGGCACACCGCCGCCGCCCGGCCCCCTGAAGAGGCGCGGCGGGGCTGGCTGCCGGCCCGGCTCCGCGGGAGAGGGGTCTGGCTCTCCTCCGGGCTCCCGGGCGCCCCGGGGGAGCGGCCATGTCCGGAGCCATGAAGTTCAACGGGTACCTGAAGGTGCGGATTGGGGAGGCGGTGGGCTTGCAGCCCACCCGCTGGTCCCTCCGGCACTCGCTTTTCCGCAAGGGCTACCAGCTCCTGGACCCTTATGTCACCATCAGCGTGGACCAGGTGCGCGTTGGGCAAACCAGCACCAAGCAGAAGACCAACAAACCCACTTACAACGAGGAGTTCTCTGCCACGGTTACCGACGGCCAACAGATCGAGCTGTCTGTCTTCCACGACACCCCCATCGGCTACGATGACTTTGTGGCCAACTGCACCTTGCATTTCCAGGACCTCCTGCGCTCGGCGGGACCCGGCGACAGCTTCGAAGGCTGGGTGAGTAGCTGTCTCAGGGGAAAAAGCTGGAGCTGGGCTCCTCTCTGAATGAATGAAGGTGCTTGAAGGGTACTTGCAGAGCCGGGGCTTGTCCTTGCATGCCTGTGCTTCAGAAGATGCACACAGCCCGCCGTGTGTGCCTGCGTTCGCCCAGGTGTACCTTCTGCATGTGTTTGTGCCCCTGTGCTTTAGGGTTGCTTAGGCTGCTAATTCAGCTGATGTATTTGGGGACCCTAAGATCAAAAAGCCTCGTCTATCCTAACTTGAGGGTCAGGACCCCACAGCTGAAGGCTGTGAAGCCTCTCTTTGTAGGTTAACAGAGACTCGTGACACATGACCAGCAGAGCACACCTGCAGACTCCCATGACCATGCACCTTCCCTCTCAGCACACGGAGAGTGCTTGGGAAGTTGGATACCCTGTGTTGGATGTGTTGCTGCTCAGGTCTACACACGCTTACACAATTGTCTGCTGTGTGCGTGTGAATTTCTTTGACTCCTTAACAGAATGGCAGGACTAGTCTTGTGTCTATTATCTACACCACTGCGCTGGTTAAACACAGTTTCACTTATAGTTAATTCTAGGTTATTTCCAAGTAGATGTCCCTTGCATCTGGCCCGGAGAACCTCATTTATATCTTAATCCTAATGGTAAGTGAAAGGAATAGTGCAGGCTTCAAAGTTGTGCCTCTGCTTCCATGACTGTAAATGAGAAGGAGGTAAATGTTTTGATCCAGACAGCAGTTTGCTTGTAAGCGTTAGGTTAAAAAAACAAAACCACAAGAGACATTTCTTCAGGGGAGCTGAGATGCAGAATAGCTGAGAATTTTTGAGGTTAATGTAGATAAAAACTTTTTCAAGGCCAGGAAGTTCATCACACGTGGTCAGGTAACCACCATAATAAAATCGGGACGTGGAGGAAAGAGACCTGATGCTGTAGAGAACAGTTAAGCATCTTGATCGTATCGCTGGGGAGAATGCTGGTCCCTTCTGTTCTCATCCGGTGTCTGTACCTGAGGTGTGATGCCGCGCCTCTGGGGTGATACAGGGGAAATACCAGTGACGGGGCCGATTAATAGGTGTATGTTGGTACTGTTGTTTTTCTCTTATGGAGTAGCTTGGTAACCTGTGGGGAGGTGTGAGGTTCATGCACTAAAGGTGATATCTCTCAGGCAGTTGCTGATGTGATTTTGTGTCAGGCACGGGGGTCCAAGCTGGCCTCAAACAGGCTAGCTCAGGTGCTGCTCCGGGCAGCAGAGCCAGGGCACAGCTCACAGGGGTTTGCTCGGTGGGTACGTGCCCAGCTTCCCAGGCTGGTTGTGCTGCCAGAGAGAAACTGCTCCTGGGGCTTGTGCTAAGCCAGTTTTAAATACGGAATGGACCCCCCTGGGCCAGGGCAGACTAGTGAGCTCAGGCCTCAGAGCTGTGGTTTTGAGGGTTTTCTCCGTGTTTCATTTGCTGGGGGTGTTTCTTCTTTGCTCTAACCCCTCATCCTGCTGGAGCCCCACTTACTGGAATTGGCTATGCATGGGACTGGAGGTCTCTGCTGCAAAGGGGGTGGCCTTATTGCCATTACTAAAATATCTCTGGTAATATTAGCTCTGGTGTGGATGCATGTCCCACAGTTACTGTCATTTCATCCATCCTGCACTGCTGATTTTTAGGACAGATGCAGTCCGTGGCCCGAGATGCTTGTTAGGCCTTTGATGAGGGAAAAGTTTCTTATCCCTGCTGGATAGGCATGTGTTTCATGAACTCCTGTACCTGTGAGGTGATGGGTATGATGAGGTGGGAAATCAGTGGGGTTTTTTGGTTTTTTTTTAACTAAACTTACATAAACTGATGTTAGCCTCTGTCTACATACCCAGATCTGAGAGCTGCTGCTTTCCTTTTCAGTTAAGGTCTAGAAATGACAGCTGGGGAGGATGTAGTGGGGAGTGAGCAAGTGTTCATCTTCTGTTCCCTTTCTCCCCTCCCTCTTGACTTGCTTTGTTAGCATCTCGCATAGCGTGCAGCCAGGATCACATGATGACAGGGAACAGCATCTTGCTCTGATAATTTAATATGTTTTGATAAATCCAGCAAGGCTGTCACGGGGTTGTGTGTAATCGGAAGGATAGGAAATGCTGGTTTGTGCTCACCCAAGGTCCATGAACAGCAGTTCATGACACGATATGAGAAACCACAAGCGATTTGCAGATGATGTGAGACACCTCCGCCTTGAAGTCCTTCATACAGCTCTTTTTCCACCTCCAAAGCAAAAGCACAGATAAGGCAGGGAAGGGGCGAAGGGAGTGAGAGGAAAATTGGTGAATCCTTAAAGTTTAACCCAGCTTACACTTGCTTGGCTGCGCATGCTTTTTCCCTTTGATTAGAAGTAGTTTTTGCGTTCACTTTTCAGAGACAAGAACAACAATATATTGGTAAACTCCAAATGCTCCTTGGATTGGGAACAGCCAAACAGGGCAGGGTGGCTGGCTGCTTCTGCTCCCTGAGCTCTGCTCTGGAGAGTCACATTGCTGGGCATTACCTGGGGCAGCCCATCAGCTAAAATGCTGAAAGGGTCAGCATGAGCTCTCAGGCTTATGCTGCTTTGTTTATAAACATGGATTTTTCTCCTGCTGTAAAGATTAAAAAAGAAAAAAGTTATTAGTTGTAATGTTGGTCACCACCTCCTGTGAGAACTGTAGGAAATCTCAATGAGAGGCAAGTAGGAGCAGCTGGCGTGTAAGCATCGGTGTTTCCCAGATGACTTGCAGGTACATCACTGCAATTATGACCCCGAACACTTATGCAGATGAGTAAGTGTATGGACATGAACTGTCTCATCAGTAGTGCTTATACACCTGAGTCATCCCACTGGGTACTGGGATGGAGTTCTCGGTTTGCATTAAAATCCCTGTTCCCGAGACTCCTCGAAACTGATCCTTTGTCTTCCAACCATTCTGAGTGCTGAAGTCTTTCTAGTAAACACGGTAGGGTGGTCTGGGGTGTTTTTTAATTTGTGTATTAGTCGTTAAATGCCTTGGATTAATTTTACATGGCTCAAATCTGTAGCAGCTGATTAACTTCAAGATCCTCCTCTCTGTTTCCTATCCCCTAAACGTACCCATCAAGTTGCAGAGCAGCAGTTTTAATGAACGTTATCAAATAAACAGCACCTTGCCTTCGCCGTAGCTAAAACCAGGAGTGATCTCTCTCTGCTACCATCTGGGTTGTTTTTTCTGGTAGGCATTTTCCTGTGTGGGTGTGCAGTTGTGCAAACCTGAATGGTAGCATTTTATACAGGTGCGCATGACCCTGCCAGGTACAGCGCAGGAGAGAATGAAGCTGGCTGCTCTCCGAAAGCTGTTGTGATTTACATCAGGCTTGAAACTTGCCTTGTGAAGCGTTTAATTTTGCACTAGCGTGTGCTACGATCTCTTTTACTCAGCCTATGTGTCTTTAAAAGGTAGTATCTCCTCTTTAACTCTCTCTGAGCGCAGTATAGGACGCAGTTGTACGAGTGAAGCAACATAAATAATTTGGAGTACTGAGTTGTAACTGAAAGGGGAGATGTTTACAGTACAAAGGGTTGTACCTTTGAGTTCTGTGTAGTAGCTGGAGTAATTTTGAAGCTTGGGGAAATGCTGTTTACAGATACTGAATCGCTTCGTTACTAGGGAATTAATTAAATAAGATTGTAAAAATTGTTAGTCCCTGGGTAGAGGTGACATACCTTCTTCTTGAAGAAGCAAATTATTGGAGTATACTGGAGGAAATTAGATAACAGATGGACTATAAGATTAACGAGCCAATGGCAACTTCCTGATGAGTTTGTTGCCATTTGTTCATGTGTGCAGGAAGAGATTAAGACAAAAAATTCTCCTGCATTCCTTGAGCTTTCCCCCTGTATCCTTTCCTATGATTTTTTTAAAATTTCTTAAGGCAAAAAAAATATTGTGGTTTATGTATGTTTATATGTATTTACTGAATTGAAGAGTTAAAGGAGAATCCAGCTTCTCCAGAGCATCGTGACCATGGCAGATGGCCAGGGGCCTGCAGGTCAAATACAATATGGTTGCTTCTTCCTTTGATTCCTGCTTTGCCTCAGGGTATCCTCCAGGTGGGCAAAACCTGCAGGAGGAAGCCAAAAATACTTTGTGGCTGTTGACAAGAGGGTTTTGCAATCCAGTATTTTGTGTCTGCGTCAGCCTGTGCCCACCTGTAGAGATGGACTGCAGCTTGTAGGGCAGGAGGAAATCATAGGATGGTTTGGGTTGGAAGGGACCTCAAAGATCATCTAGTTCCAACCCCCTGCCATGGGCAGGGAACCCCCTGGTTCCCTGGATGGTGTCTGCATCCGTGGGCCAGCAGCAAGCTGAGATAAAGACCAACTGCAATCTGTTCATATTATTCCTATTTCCAACTATGTGACAACCACATACATAGATAGTGCAGATCTCTGATCTATGTGAAAGTCATGCTGCATGTTAACTGCAGACTGGGCTTGAGTAAACTAAGCTCCTTCCTTATTTTTTGGTAAGTTTTAAGTTGTTTCTGTAATTATTATTACTGTAACTATTATTACTTATTATGCCGTTGTTATGTTGAATGGGAATAGTGGAGAAAAACACAGTGGGTAAGATGACTTTTGGAAGCTACCAGAATTTCAGCTTCTGTTTCTTTCCTTCAGCATACAGCTGTCCTTTGGCCCTGCAAACAAACCCACCAAAAACCAACAGAGTCCCAAGGCTGCATGAGAATGCCCTGCTGCCTAAAACAAAGGCTGGAATAAATAAATAAAGGAAAAATTGTTGCTGCTTCTCAGGTATTAAATAATCCTGGGATGTGTGATGCTAATACTGCTTTTAGTGATCAAGGCAAATGAGAACGACTATAACTGTGTCGTGAAGAGCTGCCTTCTTTTAGCATCACAAGTTGAGCTAGTTAGGAGTCCTATTTCATGCATATCCACAAGCTCCTCCCCAAAGTATGGCTTGCCTGTCAGCTGTGAGCATCCTTAGGGAACATAAGTGTTTGTTTGAGAGTGTGTTAGGCTTGAAAGTTTTGGTCAGAGCATGAGAAGAGCCAGTTTCCAGTGGTGGGAGCCACTGGGATGCCAGTAAGGGTCTGTGGGACTGGAGTTTATGCCCTGGCTTTGAAGTGGGTACTGCAGCAGGTGAGTTTGGCAATCCTTCACATAGCTGGGTGCCTGGTCCTGCTGCAGTACTGGCTTTCTAGGGTGTTCCTTAGTCTGTTTTTCCACAGTTCTGTCTTCAGAACCATTGCGTTGATGCTGTTGGAGTTGGGAAGGGCTCTGGGAACACTGGAGAGGGGTGCAGGAGAGAACCACACTTTCCCAGCCAGTGCAGCTTGGCTGGAATAGGCCAAAGGAAGATAGGATGAAGTATCACCACCTCGCTTTCCCTAGCTGTGGGCAGCTGCTGAGCCAAAAGCTCAACCCAGTCCTCACTGAAAGATACCCAGACCCACTGGCACCGTGGTGTGATGGACCTGTAGGCTTCCAGCTGGAGCCTGGCCTGGCCCGCTCCTGCCTCAGCTGGCTTGTCGGCCTGCGCCGCCTTTGCCTGCCAGCCACACGCCGGTGCTTCAGCTCTCCGGCTCAGTGGCAGCTTCTCGGTGTGTGGGGGAGCAGGCGGCTGCGAGAGGTCCCAGCTCACACAGCCGCATGAGGTTTTCTGTTTGTCAAAGCCCTTGCTAATGTGTTTGGGGTGTGGGGCTGACTTTGATGCTGCTGCCGGTTGCTCGACTGCAAGCCCTAGTTAGAGGGAGAGGGGGCTGGCTGAGGGCTGATGTCCATGTCTCCTTCATCAACCTTGGTCATGGCAGGAGAAATGACTGAGGGTGCTTGCAGACCCATGCCCTGGGGTTGCTCTTTTCAGAGGGTCTGTGTGCTGAGGAGGAAGGCCCCAGAAGGGTGATGGCAGCACAAGCGAGCCCAGCACCACAGGAAGCTCTGTCCCCAGCCTGGTTCTCTGCACCCCACCAGCCTCACCTCTCTCTGCTCACGTTTTGATTTAGCTTTTACACAGGTCTTTCTGTAAAAAATGCATTGCACCCAGGCTGTCTGAGGCTTTCTGTTTGGAGTATTTTCTGAGTAATGATTTAGTTTCTGGCCATTTTGAGCTTATAGGCAATAAACCCCGCAGAAAAGATTGTCGAGGGGGCCATTTAAGCTATTGAAATGCCATTAGAAAGTCTACTGATTTACAGTGTAATTCAATATGAAAGCATATCCCTTACTGAAGTGAATAAGACTCCCACCCTTTCTTTGCAAACTACTAAAGCTCCTTTGATGTTTTAGGCTTGATTGTAGCTATTGTGCTTTGCTAATACAATCAAGAAATCAGGGACCTTTTGTGTAACCATGGAGAAAAAGGCAAACTGAAGAGAGTTATAAAGAGAAATAAGTTGCTGGCAGCTTTTCTAAAGGATTCTGGTTGGACATCACGCTTTCTTGCCTCCCAAATCTCAGCCTATTTAGACACACTCTTAATGTATGTCAAACCACGCTGCAGACTTAGTATCTTCTGGAGACAGTAAGCAGTCTTTGTTCTGATTGCGTATTCTGCCCTGGTGTTACTTGTGGGCTGTGCAGTGAACCAGGATGGAGTCCTGGATAACTAACCTGGCGTTGTGTCCTGGCAGACTGCACCTCTCCAGAGCCATGCTCTTGGTTGTGCTGCTATCGCAGAATCCCAGAATGACAGGGGCTGGAAGGGACCTCTGGAGATCATCTAGGCTGACCCCCTGCCAGAGCAGGGTCACCCTAGAGCAGGTTGCAGCATCCAGGAGGGTTTTGAGTGTCTCCGGAGAATGAGACTCCTCAGCCTCTCTGGGCAGCCTGTCCCAGGGCACTGCCACCCTCACAGTGAAAATGTTTTTTCTAATGTTGAGTTGAAATTCTGTGTTCCAATTTGTGCCCATTGCTCCTTGTCCTGTCACTGGGCTCCAGTGATAAGTGTTTGCCCCCTTCCTCTAGACATCCACCTTTTAGATATTTCTGAGCATTGATGAGGTCCCATCTCAGTCTTCTCTTCTCCAGCCCGAGCAGCCCCCTCTGTCTCAGCCTTTCCTCATACGAGAAGTGCTCCAGTCCCCTCATCATCTCTGTAGCCCTCCACTGGACTCTCCAGTAGTTCCCAGTCTTGAACTGAGGAGCCCAGAACTGGTCCAAGAAGCCCTGACTGATTGTGAGGGAAAGGCTTGCTTTATAATTACATCAAAGATAGCAACGTACATCTAAACCAAAGCGCATCCTGAAGCGTTCAATTAAAGCTGCTAAACCACTTAGGCTAAGCCAGACAAATGACTTAAATTTCTGCAATGCCAAGGACATTGTCTTTAGTCTTACGATATCACGAGATGTTCTCAGTGCTCAGGGAAGTCAGTCGCTGAGGAGACCGTCCTGCTCTGTTTCCAAAGCCAGCACGGTGAACAGATGTGAGGCAGGTTTCCCTGCGTGAGAACAAGCTCCTCAGCAGTTCTGGCGCCGCCGATATTCAGCGTGAAAATCACAGCATCTGTGCTGGGCCCGAGGTGATGGAAAGAATTGCTCTTCACTGTCCCTGCAAGGCCTTGTGTGCCCTTGTTATCCTAGACCAGAGGCATCTAATTGATGACCAGATCTATCCCACAGGCCCGCCAGAACAGTTTTACTGGCTGGCGGCCCGCTCCCTGCGTTGCTCTTTCCTGGAGCTCCTCAGATGTGGGACAGGGGACAGGCTGCAGGCAGAAGAGTTGCTCTGGCAGCTGCCACCTTGTTTTCGGCCACTGTCTTCCTTGTGGGACCTGCCACTGCATCTCAAGAAAGCCTCGTGCTCTCTGTCCCACCAGTGATCCATGTACTGATGGAGGGATGCAGCCCTCAAGATGGAGAGTTTGCATCCTCTGCAGGCATGGAATGCCAGTGTGTTATCAGTGTGACAGATGGATGTGACATTTGGGACTGTCTCCTCAGAGTGACACCTTGCAGACCAATGAAGCCCAGCCGGGGAAGGATGGCAGCCCTGGGCTGCACAGACACAGTGTGTGTGGGACTTCAGAACTGGGATAAGATTTCAGCTTGTCTGCTGGTGCTCCTTGTTGCTGAGTGGGAATTTCTGTGCTCCATTATACAGTGTACACCTGCCCTTTGGGTCAGCACACTGCAGTAAGAGCGAGCAGCTACTGCTGTAGTTACCCACGGGCTGTGCCAAGGCAAAAAAATGTTGCCAGGGGAAGAGGGAGGCAAGTGTCACTCTGTAGATGACATTACATAAAGACTTTTTCTTGGTGTTCACCTGCCAAGTTTCGTAAGCATTGAGTTTCGTGAGTGATTTAATTGTGTTTGTATCGGTGATACGGTGGCAGCTCTCCAGACTCCTTCCAGGAGAGGTCTCCTTGCTGTTTAAGAGAAAGGAGATGAAGTGCAGACAAAGAGTTGGGCAGCTTTTGAAGCTGACTTCAGTTTGTGAGACAGGGGATAGATTATTTATTCTATTTGCTTTTTAACCAGTGTGACAATGCTGTGTAGATCTTCATGGAATTTTTTGTGTCTTTTCCTTTTTTAACCTTTTATTGCAGTATGGGTATGACCATCAAAAGGAGGAGAGGAGGAAAATATGTCCATGAAAGGCATGTTTCTAAATCTGTGATCTGGTGCATGAGTATTGCATGCCTGCTGAGTGTTTATTAAAAAAATAAAACTGATAAAATCACTTGCAGTGTGAAATCGCCTGCTAGATCAGCAGAGCCCTGTAACCTCGCAGATGGAGGCAAGTGAGGGAGATGATATAAGAAACAGGCTGCATATCTATACTGTCCCAGGATGTTACAGCTAATAGTAAGAATTATACTGACAGATAGCCTGACAATGTGCATCTAAGGGCTGAGGTTTGCGATGGTAGCTCCATATCTGAACTCTGTGGTGTTTTTTCTGCCTAAGTCTCATATGTTTAGTATCAGCCATCCTCAGAGGAAGGTTTTTGACTTGTCAGCTGGTCTGATTTGGTTTGAAAAAGCAGCTCATACCGCCCTACAGTATGTGTGGTTTCTAGCCCTCTCTCTGGCCTGCTCTGTGGTTTCTGTTTTGCCTTTGCTTGTGTCTTATTTTTTTCCTTAGGTCTTTGTCATTAGTCTCCATTTCAGCATCATACTGTATCTTGTGTTTTTTCTCTTGAGTAAATTTAATTTTACTCTTATGTAAGCAAGATGTCACTTGTAAATTAGTCTTCACATACATCTCCCCTTGCTTTAGTATCTTTACCATCCTACAGTAGCAATGGGGTCTTGGTTTGGAAATCCTTTCCCTGTGTTTTTGGATAGAAAAATATTTGCTGTCATTTACAGCTGTATCAGTGCTGTGGCAGGTTCAAGTGGGGACCAGTCGTAGCTTTGCCAAGTGCAATAGGCGTGAGCCAGAGTGAGACATGTCCTGTCAGAAGGATCACTTTAGGGTTGTGTCACTTCGCAGGAGCTGACTGGGTCTATGCTCTGGAGAGGAGGGAGGGTGACTTTTACTGTAAAAAATCAGCACGGGATGTCTGTAATTCTAAGAGAGTGGTGAGGAGCTGGGACAGGCTGCCCAGAGAGGGGGTGGATGCCCTGTCCCTGGGGGTGTTCAGGGCCAGGTTGGATGGAGCCCTGGGCATCCTTATGTAGCTCCAGGCCTGGAGGTTGGTGGCCCTGCCTGTGGCAGGGGGGTTGGGACTCTATGATCCTTGGGATCCCTTCCCACCCAGCCCAGTCTATGATTATATGAATTCTAAGTTCTTTTATCTGACAAAGTATTGTAAATAGGTGCTGTCTCTGATAGAGTTGGCCAGTCTACACATAGACTGAGTTAGTTTCTAGAGTGATTCTCTCCACCTACCGTGGTCAGTGTACTCATCCCATAGTAAATGTATTCCATCCTTGGGTAAGTTCCTTCCGAATAACAAAGGTTGTCTAGATCAAGAACAACTAATGAAAGACTAGCTTATGTTTGAATTCCTACTTCGTCCTGCATTCATTTTCCTTGGTAAACAAGGCCATATAACTTGCTGGGTTTTCTATCCAGGATTGAAGAGTAGAGGAGAAATATATTGTTCCAAGTGGTGACATCTGGGGGTTGATTTACTGAATGTTTCCTGCTGTCTCGTATCCTTTAATTCTTTTAAAATTTAAATGCTTTAAATCTGAAGGAGAGAGGGAGAAACCTTTCATGCAGTGGGGCCCAATTCTTACCCTTCCCTCACAAGTGAACTCTGGAACAGTCCATGAAAAGGTGGTCTTCATCCCTTACTCCTTTGTGGCATCTATTTTGAATGACATCGACATGAAAGTTGTCTTTCTCCTTTCTTACTTGCAAAATGTCACTCTATAAAACATTTTCCCACGTCTTCTGTGAGATTTCAGCAGAATAGGAGCCCAGTGCTTGCCTCTGCTGTTGCTTGCAAGGTTTGCATCAATGGAGTTATGCTGCCAGCTCCGCACCGGTCTAATTGGGAGAAGAACTGGAGCACGCTTCTTTCCTCTTCCTTGCATGCAACAAGGGTTTATAATGATGGTTGGATTGTACATTATTTATTGAGCACGGTGAGTGCTCGTGGAGGTCTGAGAAAAAGGAAGGAATTGGCTTCCGTGCAGTGAGTTTATTATCTAGGTCATTCGCAGGCTGAGGCATCTAACATTAATATATTCAATGAAAATTTATTCTGTAAGGCAGTTTGCTCCTGAGCCTGGAGGAAAATGTAACCATGTGAGGAAAATGTTCATGTGCAGTCCAAATCTGTGGTGGGATTTCTTGTCAGATCTACTCAGTTGGCACACACTGTTTAATACAACAGCTGCAGTGATGTCAAAGGTGTAGGGTGGTCCTCCATCTCCCAGCAGAGCTTTGTGGGAGCACTGCTGTTGATCATCAGTTTGCAAGCTGGAGCCCTGCATCTATCGCTTCATTATCCGCTTACTCAATAGCGGTAAAAAGCCCAGTGCAGGAGCTTTGGGTACTGCCACAAGAATTGCTCTCCAGACTGGCTTATGAGGGAGGGTGGCTTGTTGGGGACTGCTGGCAATGACCCTACAGGCAGTTTCCTTTTGAAAAAGTTTCAGCCTCTTTTTTTATTTCTTTTTTTTTCCTGCAAGAGACTCATGAGGTAGCAGCTTACAGACCTATGCTAAGAAGAAATGCTGGTTTATTAAGTCTTCCTTAGCATAGTGAGACATAATGGTGGTAGTTTAGTAGCTACTGTAGCAGAAACTAAGTTGTTCTTGGTTTGGAGTGGAGGAAGACGGGGTAGAAACCCAGTGGTGGTAGGAAACCCATCCTCCCATCTTTATCTCAAAACAGCCCCTATTGTAATGGCCCCGTCAGTACTCAATGATAGTAACTCACTTTACCTGAGCTAATTAATTGAAAAGACAGTCAACACTAAACCTTTCTTGCCAATAAAGCTGATAAAGTTTTTCTTCATCATCTTGGTTGTAGGAATGAACATGTTTCACTTTCCTTTGCAGAACCTTGATGGGTGGCTTTTGGTGTGAGCATAGAAGAGCATCAAATTTGTTCCATTTGTGTCCAAGGAAGGAGTAAGTTCTAGAGCTGTGCTAGTGAACCCAGACTGTAGGGCCTTATTCCTTCCTTGAGGGGAAAAAAAGGGTGTATGATGCAAACAAAAGAAATGGGCAGCAATGTTACAGAAGCAGGTGCAGTTTCTCTTGCATGTTCCAGATCTCTAGAGGCTGAGATCCCCAGCTCTATCTGAAGGACAGTGGGACCCCAGTGTTTACTGTTACAGTGCTGTCTCTGCAAGCTAGGACTCACTGTATCCAAATCCTTCCATCTTGTCATCATCCTGAAGTGACAGTGTTGAACTGGAGAGCGAACTCTTGGATTTCAGAGTGTCAGGCTCAGGAGTAAGACTTCAAAAAGTCAGGCATGTTTTTCAGCCCCATATATACGTAGTATGTTCATGTGTGAGTACGGGTGACAGCCTTTTCCTTTAGGTGAATGCTTACAAAGTCAACTGGACTAGGAATGGATTTTGCAGTTAACCATGATGGAGCACTTCTTCAGCAGGCTCCTGAGCTCTGGCACTTTGCACAGGGCAGGCCAAGGAGGATACCCAGCAGGTTTTTGCCCTATGCCCCGCAGGCAGCTACTGTGCAGCAGGAAAAGTACAGTGCTGCTTGCTTGTGTCTCTGCTTCTCGCCTGCCCCACTTCACAGCTGAGGTTGGTAAATGAAATATCAGTCAGAGGCGGAATGAGTTAATATGGGGGGCTGTGAGCTGCGGTTTTGGAGTCGTGCGAAAGCAGCGTCCATTCTGTTCTTTGCAGAGGAGTGGTGGTGGTTGGAAGGAAAGGGGCGGGGGAGCTTTGGGGGTGCTGGGGCAGTAATCTCCTTTTGATCAAAGCTTGATACCCAGATGGCTTTTCCCTTTATTTAGTATCTTCTGAAGAACTTGGTTAGTAATTTCTCAGTTCATAATCAACGCTATGTTCTTCCCAGCAGTTAACTACAACCCTTGGAGACGTACAAAACCAGCTCTGATGTTACCTAAGCTCCACTGAAGGGGTGTTGAAAGCCATGTCTTTAACTTGTCTTGGGGGAGCAGTTGCAGGGGGGCAGGATGCTAATGTTCACAGTGTCGAAATGTCTGTGGATGTGTTCCTGTTGTGTGGCATACAGGACACAGCACACACTCACTTTGGTTCTCTTAGCACTGTGTGTAAGAAGTCCTGTTGGCAGGTTGTGTGCCTTCTGCTCACCATGTGGTTGGGTAAAGCTCTTAGAACTGTGCAAGTCCAGACTTTTAAATGAACCACAGACTGGAGAATTGAAGTTATACCAAAGTCAGTGGGTTCACTGTAGAATCACAGAATGCTTTGGGTTGGAAGGGACATCAAGGATCATGCAGTTCCAACCCCCCTGCCACGGGCACTCTTACAATTGCACTCTCCTGATTTTGTCAGGAATAAAATTGTAGTGTCTGGGTGGATTTCTTCAAAGAGAAGCAATGATCACTGAAGTCATCGTGTTTTGGCTTATATGGATGCAATCTCAGAAGGTTTCTGATGTGTCCTTGCAAGTCTGTCATTTCCCTTTGTCATAGGGAAAGGAGTGTGTGTGATTAATGCCAAGTCAGTGGATTTATTTCTATATATAAGCTTGCTGCAAAGAGACTTGCCTCAGTGACGGATATGTAGTACCCATTGTTTTTAAGCAATGCCTGTTCTAATCTTAGTAACGTTTTGGAAGTGCTTGTTCCTGTTTCGCACATGAACATTAGTTGAGAAAAGAGCAACTGAGGCTTGCTGGTTTTAAACAGCCTTTGGTGCCCCTGTCCTTGGCTCCTGAGAGATTCTTCTGAAAGTCTTCCTGACATCAGAAAAGCTCACGAACATTTTCTTAGTATTGTGGTTGATTTCTAGGTTGACTAAACAGTCTCCTTATGCTAATAGTCCTGGGCATAGGAAATTCTATTTGCAGAGAAATGTGGGTTGGTTTGTTTTCTTTTTAATTACTTTAGTTGCACAAAAATACACCTTACCTATGCCTGATATTTTTTTTTACTGTCATAAGAACAGGGTTTTTTTCTTTCCTTTTTTTCCCCCTTTTAAATTCTATGTGTTTTCAGCCTCTAAATGACATGTTGTAAAATTCTGTGCACTTATAGTATTTATTCTTACTCCATCTCTAACAATATTAAGCAACTGTTTCCACAGGAACGGTGCTCTTTTACAATAGGCAGTGTTGTGGCTTGCTTCAAAGCCACTGTCAGAACATGTAGGTGTTCGAAGGGTACCAGATCTTTCCGTCTCTCGCTATGAATTTTCCAGTGGGGCATTACTTGTTCCAACTTTCTATCTTGGTATCTGAAACCATCCCAGTGCTTTGTATTACTGTGTGTGGTAACGTCCCAGGAGCCTTTCAAGTGCTGTTGGGCTCTAAGAGGGATCTTTTAGGTTCATAAAAAGCCCAAACTCACGGTGCAGTGGCGGTAAGGATTTAGTCAGCATCTCCAGCGCAGCCAGTTTAGGACCCAACTCTTTGCTTCTGTATTCTTATCTAGGGCTCTTTCCATATCATGCGTGTTAGGACTTGAACAGCATGAGGTGTTTTATTGTCCTGGAGTACTGTGCCTGTAATGCTTTGCTCCATGGGATGGATAGCAGTTAATACAGGGACTGTATTGCTTACATTTTATTCCCCCTCAAGGTTGTTACTGAACATCCTGCTCATGCAGAGGAGATCAACTGTCTGGCTTCTTGGCTTTATATTCCAGAGCTTGGTAAACCTTGAAGAAGGGAAGTTGTTTGATCTTTTTTATTTTGAAAGAAGATAAATGCAGTCCAAGGGATTTCTGTCCTCAGCTGCTGAAAGCTCTCTGGTTAAGGTTACAGGACTAAAATTGATGTGACTTTTCCTAGGGTGAATAAAATTTTGCTCTGGGAATTAAAGTGGTGTGTCCCCCCTCAGCAAGGGCTGTTTGTCAATGCGAAGAGGAGCAGAAGATCCACATTAGCAGTGCCACCCAGGTAGGGAAATACTTTCCTCCAGAAGGGAATTTATACTTTAAAACATTTTAGCTAGTGGGCTGGAGTTTAAAATGTGTGTTTCTAATATAAGGCACATGCAACGCTGGCTGTGGCAGATAAAATGCCAGGCCTTCCATTCACAAAGAAACTAATTATTAATCAAAGAGGGAATATGACAGCAGCTGTCCTAAATATGACAGCCTTGTAACAGAGCCTGTCCTGCTCTTGGATTACCTAGGATTGCCAAGCACTTGGACTCGCAGTGATCCCCAGCAAAGGCTCTGTCTGAAGAGCACAACGTTTATCTGTAGCTTTACGTGTAATGTTAAACTTCAGGTGGGAAATGTGGTCAGCATCAGGCTCTGTTTTTGAGTGGCATGTGAGCAAAACCACTCCAATTCTATTCTGACCTTTTCCTTCAGACTCTTACACACCCACCCCCCCCTTTATGATTTTTATTTTTTTTAATCCAAGGTACATCTTGGTCACACTGTTCAATAAGTGCTTCCTCATCTTGAAACCACGCTTTGGAAAAGGAAAAAGGAATATTAAAAAGGGGAAATACATGACAACATGCTGCCTGCCAGTTTGCAGTTGCATGCAAACCCCAAAAGTGTCCCCTCCTTCAGATGGTGGCAGACGGCTGGGTCAGCTGAACAGCATATCCCAGTGACACAGCACCTCATCATCCATCCGGTGGCCTGGAGGAGGCTGGAGGTCGATGCTCTTCAGCTCCTTCCAGTCTCAACTTAATTGCTGGAGTCATAGCTATGACTTTATGGTCACAAGCGGGTAGTGAGATCATCTCCCTCATGAGGTAGATGAGGAAAACTGTAATCACAGACTTGATGGGACTGAAAATTTCTTGGTCTTGGACAGTCTGTCTCTTATTGCAAGGCTTGGCCTTGGGATTTTGGGACTAATCCTTTCTGTACAAATATACAACCCAGGCTCCTTCACTGTGAAGAGCCTCATCTACACACCCTTTCTGTAACTGCTGTTTTACAGAAATATTTTTATTGTAGTCTTCCCCCTCCTCTCAAAAGAACTGAAACAAAACCCCAAACAGAAAAACAAAACCCACTGTACAAATAGGATATGATCTAACTTGGCAAAGCAAATGTTGGCAATGGCATGTCCTTTCTGGGTGTTGTCAGCTGTATACTGGATCCCAACGAACATTCTTTTTGCTGCATGAAGACTTGACTGTGACTCCCAGCGCTGGACCTCATGGGATTAAAGCAGAGGCATGAGCGGTAACATCTGGACACCAAGAACAAGCATCATACCTTCAGGAATGCTGGGGGAGTGCATGCCTTGGCACTCCTTTCTTTGTACCTTTAGAAACATCTAATTGGCTATGCAGCCAGAAACTGCTACCCGCTTTTACATGATGTTGTGGGATGCGTGTACCAGGGATGTTAACAATCCCATAAGCTGTTGGAAGGGAATGGGAGAAGAGTTGGTGTGTGGGCTGAAGTATTTTTTCACCTTTCCTTCCATTTTTCCCTGTGTCCTGTGCAGATTCTCTCCTGTGAGGCACCACCCGTATTTGATAGCTTGTTCTTTCATCCTTCCATCTCAAATCATATTGTAGATTCATAGAATGGTTTGAGTTGGAAGAGACCTTAAAACTCATCTAGTCCCATCCCCTGCCCTAGGCAGGGACTCCCTTCACTAGCCCAGGCTGCCCAAAGCCCCATCAAGCCTGGCCTTGGACCCTGCCAGGGATCCAGGGGCATCCACAGCTTCACTGGGCAGCCTGTGCCAGGGCCTCACCACCCTCACAGTATAAATGTCTTCCTTGTATCTAAATATATATCTTCAATACATTTGATGGAGTTTAACAAATTTCACCTTTCGTCTTGAAACGTGGAGTGTGAGAGGGGGTGTGGTGGATTATACTGGCTGGATGTAAGTGTTAGTCCTTAATAGTTTCAGTGTTAAGAAACTGCCAGGGAGGAAGTGAGAGGAGGAAGAAAGAAGTCTCTGATTAATTTGAGATCTATAAAAAGTGGTCGGAGCACAGGTGCTTAGTCTACTCCATGGTGTTACAGCCCTTGCCAGGACCTGGGGTCTGAAAGTTGCTGGAATTAATTCCTCCTTTTTTGTATCCTCACTCAGGCAGGGTAATGCAGTTAAGGCTCCCAATTGGGCTATCTGTGATGGGATCTGTAGTTCTGAAGACTGGCGTGCCACGGAGACGCATCATTCGAGATCTTAGGTTTTGGCTGAGTATTGCTGATAACTTCACTTTGCACAGAAATGAACTGACTGTGATGCTGACAGGGGTGGTGGTGTTGGGTGTGTCCCCCATCCCCAATGCACTTTGCTCAAGGCCTTATACTCACTGGAGAGAATGATGGGTTCTGGTGCTGTGGAGCAATTGAGTCTTCTCGATGGCTGTGCAGTGTCTAGCTCTGCTACTGCCATCCCCATACGTTGTTCTCCTTGTCTACAAAATTGAGGGTGTGAAGTTTCCTCAGTACCCCAAAGGCCTTTGTGGTCTTCGTTTGATAAGGTGGAGGTGTGTATGATCTATGTGCAGCTCCTTTCGTCTGTCACATTAACTTTGAGAGACACAGCAACACCGCTGTAGGGATGCGGTACCAGGGTTGCAATAAGGAGATGGCAGCATGTGTGGGAAGCTTCTGTGGGTGAAAATAAGCATTGTGGGCCTACCTGGCATGGACGTTCCCTCAGCCTTACTGCCCATGTTTTGGGCTTCCCCTGTCTCTAGTGTAGAGCTGCAGCAGCTCTGAAAGTCAGGCCAAGGGGTGAGCAGTGATCAGGAGAGATCACTGTTGGCCTGTTGTGCAGCCAACAAAACCAGCATTGGGTACTGCAAGGTGCTCTACCTAGTACAGATCTTTTTCATGCTCAATGGTGAAGTGAAGAAGAGGGTAGGTGCCTGCAAATAAAACCTTCTGACATTAGAAATGTCAGAGAACTCCAGCTTCCTGCCCTCAGACTGCAGGCATCGAGATGCTTGTTGCATCTCGCTCTGGAATCCTTCTTTTTATTTTACAGCCCCCATTAGTAGCGATCGAGCACCATAAATAGCTGGATTTTTCCAGCAAATTGCCTTTGCTGTACTACCAGGATGTAACTTTTTAACTGTTATTGAAAAGATTTGGCTCTTCAAAAAGGAGTCCCTGACAGAAACGGTTGGAGTAGTTGAAAGTTGTAACCTTTGCCCTTTCTACCTGGGTTGTGGAGAAATTTGATGGATTATATCTGGAGGACTAATGATTTTAGTGGTTCATGATCTCATCAGCTGTGGCATGCTTTTAGAAAGAAGAAAGAGCTATTGAACAAAAATGGAAAAGCAGCAGTACACCAAATGAATTACACGTAGTAGGAAGATATTTTAGAAATAGTGACACACCTAATGGAAACTTGGATGAGAAGGATTTCACAGAAGTTTAAGATTATGCAATAAAACCTATGAATAACCAGAAAATATTTCCTACCAGTGAATACTGGGGAACAATGCAAAGAAGCAAGGTGTTGGGAGGACAGCCGCAAAGGGGCTTTTTGCAGAACGTTGCAGCTTGTTTAGGGGTCCCCCATTCCTTGGGTTGGATCCATGAACAGGATATTGAGGGTCCTGTCTAACATTGTACAACCCAGAGGAGTTTCCCAGTTACACAGCACTCTCCTGTATGGGACAATCCTTGGACAAATAACAAGAGTGCCTTGAACACAGAACCTCAGACTGTGATGCAGCCTTTTCTGCTTAATGTGAAGTCCCGAGTGATTCACTTGTTAATAAGGTTAATTAAAACTGCAGGTGAATGTCATACCTTGGAAGACTTTTCCTCAAGACATAGAATGTTATTATTGCTTCCCTGCCCAATCTTTTTATTTCTCCTGTATTTCCACCTGGAGCCTGTTGGGTTCCTTGCTGGGCAGAACCCAGGTCTGAGGTGTGTGCTGGCTGGTACCCGGGCTCGCTGCCTTGCCAGCACTCACCTGCCCTTTCCTTCTTGGGGAAAGTTGCATCAGTGCTAAGCTCTGCTACATCAGTGTTTTACTTTGAGGAAACTCCCCTCACCAACCCATTGCTATGGCCTTTGGAGCATTTCCAAATGGGAAATGCCACCAGCTTGCCTGGTTGGCACCCGCCTGTGATTTATTTCTTTACCACTGTAAAAAGCAGAGCTGGCACAATATTCTGTTTTTTTCTGCCAAGTTATATTGACTTAATATGTTTGGAGAATACTTTTGTTGCTCATCTCCCGAACTGGGAGATAGAAAATGGCATTTCCTGCCTTGTGTACTTGATAAGAGACCTAAAATATGAGCTGTCAGCATCGTCCCTTCACAACTTGTGTCCAGAGTGTAATACCTAAAGGGATGTCCCAGGGCTCTTTAGCTGTTGAAAGATTTTTGTTTTGTCGGTTGCAACTGGTTGTGGAGGTTTATTGACCTGTTGTTGCTGTTCATTGAATGGAATTAGAAGATTTTTGTTAATTTGTCAAAGCCTCCAAGTTCTCTCAAGAGCAGAGATCCTGCCCCACTTTGGGCCTCTTCTACCTGCAGTTGCATATATAGGTGTCCGCAGGCAGATTTCCATACACTGCATATGCAAAGCTGATAGCCTGATACCAGCTACTGAATGCATGCATGGGTGTATTTGCTGTAATCAAGTGTTCAAACAGCTGAAAATGAAGCCCTGCGTTTGCCATCCTTTAATTTAGTGGTCCTGTGCTGATGTCAGTATCTACCTGTGAGGAAATTGCAGATAACTTTCATCCCTCCCCCATCCCTTAAAAAAAGTAATTAAAAAGCTGTAAGAGGAAGGCAAGAGGAGTGGAGAGGGAAACCTGGTGATGGAGTGGACAGGGTGGTATTTGGCATGGTCTTCTGCTTAAAAAACTTTGTGCACAGCAGAGCTAAAGCTCTGCTTGTACGTGCATGTGGTAGGGAAAGGCAGAACGCGCCCTGCCCACGCGATTTTTGGTTTCACACAGGCTATGGTCGTACAGGCTGGGGGAGGGAGCTGGGGGAGGCAGCTCAGAGGTGTTGAGAGGCCCCCGGGGAAGCGGTGTCCTGCCCCTGCTCTCTGCAGCCAGCCGGGTTGCGGGGGCTGTTGAGGGAGGCACAGAGCAGCCTTTGCTTGCTGCGTGACATCTCCCCCGGCCGCCACGTACAGTCACTAGAGCAAATGAGATGCCGCTTGTCGGCCTGGTGGGAGAGCTGAGCAGAGTTGCCTGTGATGGTGTCTCCCCGCCTGTGAGGTTGGTTCAGAGCAGGCTTTTTGCTGCCTTGCTCCTATCCGTTCCGCAAGGCTTTGCACAAGAGGGGAGACCTTACCCTTTCAGGCCTTTGTATCCTGCCCCCCAGCTTACCCAGCGCCCTGCCCGGGAGCTTTCCGGCAGCAGTGGCTCGCTGCAGGAGCCGGGTAGGCCAGGAAGCCGCCTGCCGCAGCGTAGCTGCACCCGGGTGATTGCAGAGGCGCCTGTGGTACGCTCAGGCTGCCTGTGCTGCTTCAAGATGTGAGACCGCCTTCCTCCCCTGACCCATGAACCTGGCTGGGGAGGGCTGACAACAAACCTCCCTGGTTGAGTCAAGAGGGAAAAAGACCCTGAGGTGGGAGTTGCAGCACTCACCTTGCTGTTTGTGGGCAGTTTGCAGAGACGTCCCATGCTTGGCAAGTTATGTGGCCTCAGAAATTGGTCCCTTGCTGCTGAGCTCTGGTTAGCTTTCATGTTTTCAGCCTGTTTACTAACCGAGTCGTTTCTAGCCCCACACTTGTCTTGGGGCTGTGGATGAAAGCCTTCCTCTGCTGCAGACCCCAGTGTGTGCACAGGACCCTTGGATGCTCCCCCATCCTTCATTTCATTTCAAGTTTCACTTGAATTCCTGAAGGAACGGGTTCTTGCTCAGAAGTGATAACCTTTGGTTCAGTGCCCGATCGTGGAGAAACTTCAGTACTGTGTGACTGATAAACAGGCAATTGGATTCCCTTGTTCTGCTACATAACTTGGGGAAAAACTGATCAGAAATCCCTTCAGAGAGTAGTTATTGTTTTTCTTTAAGAATCCAAGGATAAGACCCCAAACCCAGTGTGTGTGTCCCTATTTTTAACTTCATAGCCCCACGGTTTTTTCGAATATACCAAAGAGCATCCATCTGAAACTATTACTCATAGATCATCCATAGCTTTACAGGTGGGATTTCTCAAAAGCAATATAACTTGGTGTAACTTTAGTAGGAGCAGGCTTTGGCTTGTGCTTTGGATTTTATTTTTATATTTTTTTCAAGTTTGAAACCTCCTTTTTTAAGCTATATTTTAGCTGTAGCCTTTCTAGCAGGTTTTCTTGGCAGGAATAGATAAAACTTGTTGCAGCCCTTGCTCTTCCTACCTGAGCAAATCTCCTGGTGAGACAGGTAATCTCTTGGATGAAACCAAACTAAAATTGATTAAAGAGTCCAGGTTTGGCTAAGAGTCATTAGTTACGTGTGATTGTTCATGGCTGGCACACAGTGTATAATTATACAGCTTGACTGAAAACAAAAGTAATATTTTAAACAGCTGTCCTAGAACAAAAAATTAGAATGACAATATTACAGTAATAGCTGGAATAACTGGTTGTAGGAGTTAGGAGAGACTAACTTTCCACCCATTTGTGGGTTTACCTCCTGAGTATTAAATGTCCATCAGTAATAGTCATTGGAGGAGTTTCTTTTTCCCACTGAAACTTGGACGTTTACTCTCACTAGCAGGAGGCAGGAGTTTTGAGCCCTACCAGGGGCTGGCCAGGCTGATCCCAAAGGGACCAGGTATCCTCTCTGGGTCTTACAGTGCATCTACTGGAGTTGGAATCGGTGAGCTGTGAGGGCTTTGACCTTCTGATTAGAGGTGGGACTGACAGCTTTTCTGCAGCGCTGTGTCACCCTCCACTCACTCTGTTTCCAGACCTGGCATCAAAATTAAATCTTGGTGGGAGCATGGAGATGCTGCTGCCCAGCCACACCAGGTGGAACAAGAGCTGGGGGAGCTGCCATTCACCAGCTGGCATCTCCTGGGCCTCCCTTGTGCTGAGCTTGCTGTGGGTCCTTGAGAAACAGGTCATGTCTACCCTTGACACCTGCGGTGGGAATTTCTGCCCACAGCACTTGCCAGCCTTTGCAGGAATGAGAAGATGCTTTGCACTGCATTGTAATTTGTTTTCTTTTAAGGCATGCTGATCTCAATCTTAAAAACTGCATGCTGTGTGTTTGTAGGAAAAATACTTCAATCTGTTGGCCTGGAAATGCAAAAGCCCCTTTGTACTAGAGAGCCGTAAGGATTTTTCAAAGGTGCCTGGCTTGATAGGCAGGTGTCTGTCAGCCCCAAAACATACAAGGGGGACTGATGAAGCCAGACACCATGTATTTAGCTGAGAAAGTTGCTATTTGACCTGTCCAACAAAGGCATGCTCAGGTGGAGGTGCTACCTTGTTAAAATACAGAACCATCTGAAATTCCATAGGCATGAGCTGGTAGGAGCTTAAACAAGAAAAATGAAAAAGAAATAACTAGAGGCATGTGAAAAGCCAGCTTCAGCTGAACCCAGACTTTCAGCTCCTTCTACTGAACAGAGCCTTGGGAATTGCATCTACAAATGACTGATTATATGTGCAGTTCAGTTAATTAAATTTTAAAAATTGTGTAGGAAGTCAAAAGATATAGCTACTTGTTTAATTAAGGTAATTAAGTCCCCAGGTAGCTTTTATATTTGCTTTATTCGCTGCAAGTGTCTGGCTTGTTCTGTTTTTGAAGCCACGTCAGCATTGACATGGCTTAGAAAAAGGTTGTACTTCTAGGATGCTTACTAATTGTGCCTGTGGGGAAGAAAAGGATGGAGCAGCAGTGGGAGAAAGGATGTTCTGGGCTCCAGGGTAAATGCAGTCCTCTTTTTTGTGTCTGATCCAAAGACAATGAAAAGATTCTCACTGATTTCAGTCTACTTCAGACCAGGCTTCCCAGACTGGATTATCTGTGGTGGGGAGGGTGAAACAAAATAAAAATCTTCTAAACTTGTGCTTGCAAGAATTAATGCTCGGGTCAGATGCAGTGTTGAAGGCGGCTCTTCATGGTGGAGGTCCACCCTGTCTCCATTTTGGAGAGCAAGGGACTCTCAGGCAAGGCAGCCACCCTTCAGCTCTGCCTCTTCCCGTCCGCGGTGAGTTTTTTACAGGCATGCCAGGCTCTCTCAGAGGCAGACTGACTATACCTGCTCTTCGAGTTCAGCAGATGCTTCAGCTGGGTGTTGATATGTTGCCTGAGAGATTACCCTCCTCCTGAATTTGTTTTCCAAGCCTCTTCCATTGATGAATCACACAGGGCCAGTTGTTTTTTTTTCAAAAGGGCAAGGTCATATGATTGAGGAGCCCTGTTTTGGTCTTCCCCCCCATCAGTTCCCTCATTCACTCCCGACTAGCTTTTACTGTAATGCTGAGAAGGGGAGTTAATCACACCTGCCTAGTTGTCAGGAACGACGTTAGTACAGTCTATTTCTGGAGAAGGTGTGTGAGAGGGTTGACTGGGGCCCCTCCTCATGGGAAACCGGTCCCTTGCAGCAACCTTTGAAGTCACGCGGGAGCTGCACGATCTCAGCAAGTTCAGGCATGGGGCACTGTGTGAGTGGTTTGAATTAGGAGTGAAGTGCTCCCTAGTCCTGTGCTCAGCCTCCCTGCCCAAGCACTGCGTCTCACAACGGCAGCGGAACGAAACCGCGGCTGAACTCATCAGTCCTGACTTGCTCACTTGCCAAAATCCTCCAGTGTTTGTTTTCTCTGAGGTACGGCTGTGAAGTTCAACAGAAGTTAAAGTGTAGGCTTAGCTCTGGGCCACGATCCTGTGTTGTTCTTACAGATACAAAGGGGGTTCCTGAGCTCCAGCTGGTGATCTTATCCACCCTTTGTGCTACAGAGGAACGTGCTGTCTTCCATTTCCTTGAACTAGAAGAGAGCAGCGATTAAAGGCTTTACTGCACTGATAAGCACACTTTCCTATCCCAGTTAGCTAAAACTTGGCTAAGATACCTCTAAACCAGCCAGAAAGTTGATGTTTTTCCTCCCAATTGTTCTCTGGGGGACCAGGCTGAGGATGAAAGCACCGGAGAGGGGAGGGTAATTGTTTAGAGGTCTGCCTGCCACCAGTTTTCTGTGAGATCTTTTTTTGTGGAGTTTTTGTTGTTGTTGTTTGTTTTTGAGATCAGCACACCTCATAGCATTCACAATATCATGCATGCATAAAAATTCAGGCTTCTTTGCCTCTCCCCATACAACAGGGCTTTTCCCACTGTGGTGCATCTCCTACTCTGGTATTAATCCTTCCGGGCAGAATTGTGCAGTTCCCTAAAAGTTATGCCAAATAGATCTTGGCATTAGGAACTTTTCTGTGTGCTTACTGCTCTTTGAATATGGTTGTCAAATGCATATGGCTGGTTACGTTCTTCTATCACTTATCTCCTACACTGATAGGCGTTCCCCCTTCACATCCACTGTGCTGCCCTCAGGCTGTTGAGTTTCTCTGTGTGCCTCCTGCTTTCTTCAAGTAGGAAGACCAGCAGTAGCTGCATTGTTGACCCAGACTGATTATATGGTCTGCTTTGGGCTTTAATTCTGTCCAGAATAATACTGTGGCCTCTGCTTCTCTGTAAAAACATAATTTTTTGCCTTAAAGCAGCCATGGGCAGTGCTGTGAAGACAAAGAAATGACGTGTGATGCAAATCTTCATGTGTGCATGGTGATTACACCTGCACTGCTGCTGTGAGGCTGGATCGCCAGGGTGCTCACTGATGCTGGGAGTTAACGACATTGCCAGAGCCTTGTTGACGTGCAGTCAGGGCCTGGGCCTCCAGCCAGCCATTGCTAGATAGGGCTGTCCCTTCCGTGGCTGGAGGGCCAGGCCTTCAGCAGCTGCTTCCTTTTGAAGTGCTTGAATCTTATTAAATAACAGTGTGTAGTGAGAAGTCCTCTCAACCTGTAAAAGTAGGTGCTAGTGATGCAAGTTCTTTAGTGACTGAAGAGATTGAAGAAGGGCTTTTACTAAGAATTCCTCCTTTTGGGGTAGAAGTAGGATGTCACGCTCCTCTTCTGTGGGCATCTGGTTTCAGATGGTTATGGGTGTATATCTGTGTGTTGGCTTGGTAAACAGCACATGCTTCAGGTTGGCTTTCTGTAGCAGCACTGCAAAGCGTGAAGGCAGTAATGAAAGTGTAAAGCAGGGGTGGTAACATGGGGAACCGTGCTGCAAGGATGGCTGAGGTGAGCCCCAGGGCCTGGGCTTAGCACGCTGCTTGCTGTGCATGCTGGCGTAGCACGTGAGCATCTCTCTGCCTGCACAGGCATCATGGTTGTGGTCCAGCAAGTGTGAGGAGCTCACAAGAGATAGCTGCCACCAGCATGAGGCCCCTCCGTGCTGTGTGGCGGTGGTATGGGGTGTCCGTGCAGTGGTGGGAGGAAGCGCATCCTGTCGTGTGGGGGTTGGTGCTCGGGAGCTGCTCAATTGTCTATCCCGGGCGGGCTCATGAGAGGGCAGGTCTGCAGTCCAGGGTTTTCCTTTCCATTTTCTAGGTCTGAGGTTATCTACTGTTTCACATATATTTCAAGCACCTGGGAGTTGATCTTGGATGTTGCATTGGCTGCTACTTAGCTGCTCAAACTTTATCTTGAAGGAGATTGCAGCAGGTCCAAAAGCCAGACTTTTACCAGTTGTCTATTAATTTTAATTATTTAATTTCATTGTATCTTCTAGTTTCTTGTTGATGCTTGATGTTGCTGTCAATTTAATACCAGGGAAGCTCTTAAGACTGTCCAGTTTAAGCTCTTGATATAGGACAAGGTGTCACTGTCGGTCCAGCATGCAGTGTGGTGTCAGTGTGCCAACGTTTCAGTAGTGCTGGGCTTGCTGGGGCTTCAGCCCTCATTTTGGAACTTTCCAGTTGTAATTGTTCTTTAGGTCCCGCTAACACGTGTGGTGAGAAGTTCTTGAGCTTAGCTACATCCTCTTTATTGAGTGCTCTTGAACCGTGGTATAATACCAGCAGAGCTGCTTAGTTGGTGTAGGGGATTTAACAGGTCTTTAATCTTTGAGTCTGGGGTGGAGAGAGATTGCTTTACAACCCCCATAAATCTCCTACTATTACTTTCAGAATTATTGTGTCTAATTTGTCTGTGCTGCTCTGGGCAGAGGAATCACACCTTGCTCTCCATCACAGCAAATAGATCGCAGAGTTTGGATCAGTGTTTGTTTATGCCCTGTGTTCAAGGTGGGTGATGCTTCAGTTGCATCTCTGGGTCTCGGACCAGCTGCTGGTGTCTCGACAAGCCTTTGCTTTTGAGACTAAACAAGGACTGCAGGATTTGCTCCATATCCCCCCTAAAGACGATGTATGTAGGAAGAAGGGAGGAAGGATCCTCTTTGTGAATGGGAAAGCGGGAGTTTAATGTATTGCTGTGTATGGAGGCTGGCAGAAAAAATGATAAGCACTGAAGAAGGATTTTGGAAACCTAAGTAAGGATTTTCCCATGAAACCTGAAGTCTTGATATCCCATAAATCAATTTCTGTGACTGTGCATGTATATATTTTAGAGATACTATGTCTCTTTGAAAGAGCTATTTATTTATAAAGCTGTGAATCTCCAGTGAAGTAAAATTTAGGCAAAAATGATGTGTGGTACAGCTGGAGTTTAAGTTTATTTGGGGAATGTTTTCCATATTAACGGAGACAGAGGGCTGTTCAAACACAGCTTCCTAAAGCCATGGGAGTGAGCAGCCCAAGCAAATGTGAAAAGTAATACTGAGTCAAAACTAAATATTTGTCCTGGTTTTGGTCAGGATGGAGTTAACTTCTGTAGCAGCGGATGGGATGCTGTGTTTGGGTGTTAAAATGAAAGCAGTGCTGGTAACACCCTGATGGTTTTAGTTGTGGTCAAGCAGTTAAGGACTTTCTCAGCTCTTCTTATTTCTCTATTAATGAGAAAGGAGGGGATGAAGCCAGGACAGGTGACCCAAACTGGCCAAAGAGAGTATTCCATGCCAATGACACCATGCTCAGTATAAAGGGGGCTGATGGGAGGAGGAGGGGGCAGCTCCAGGACACAGGGTTTTGGGGGACGGTCGGGTGCCAGGACAGCTCTGGGTGGCACAGCCTGAGCTGTGGGTTCGGTGAGAAACTGCATCATGTATCAACAGTTTCATATATTTTTTGCTCCAAAGTCCTGTTAGTATTGTTGTATTTTATCTTTCTGCTATTTTAGTAAACTATCCTTATCCAAACCCACAGGCTTTTGGTTTCTTGGTTCTGGGGTTGTTATTTGCCCCTTCCTTTTCCCTTCCCTTGCCTCATCCCCCCACACACTTCTCACCCTCCTCTTTTCCTTTAAAGAGCAGGCAGCTGCGTGGATCTTGGCTCTCAGCTGGGGTAAAACCACAACAATATTTAATTAAAATTTTATCCATCAGATTGATTTGTTGTTTTCTTTTTATTTTTCCAGTGGAAAACAAAAGTGTCCATAAAATCAGTGTTTTGAAAGGGGTTTCCCAGGCAGTTGTAGCTTTTGGGTTTTATCCCATTGATAGACATGTGTCACTTCTGGACTGTAGCTGAAATTGTGTGAGCAGGTTGTTCTCTCATCCTTTCTCTGAAAATACTTGCTCTGCTCATCCTAATGAATTCCCAATAGTTAATAAATAAAAATTCTCTGCTTTTGCAGTAAATTGTAGGCTAGGGAAATGTACATCATCCTTTCTTGCAGGGCCAGGAAATGCTTTTGTAGTCTGTAATGTGCACACCAAGGTGTATTAAATTCTGGATGCCTCTGTGATGAAACTCAGTGCTGCTGATGGAGAGGACTTGCTTTTATTTCTGCCAGACGGAGGGAAGCTGGCTGTACAGGAGCACAGAGGGTTTGAACATCATTCCTCCAGGGAGCTCTATCTTCAGGATTTTAGTTCTGTTTGGGGATGCAAAGGGGGTGTGTGTGCATGTGACTTTTACTTTTCTTAATTTCATTTATTTTTTTAATTCTGCATGACAACCTGACTGGAACTTCAGGGATCCTTAGCAGTGATTTTTTTAACAACAGCCCCCCCAAAAAAAAAACACCCTCCACAACAAACAATCAGAAGCAAGGCTTTAATTTAAATTATAACTAAAAATAAGAACGCTACTAAGCAAGAAATAAATACCAGCTTTCAAGGGCAGGGTGACCGACACTGGGATTGAATCTCTGATCCCTAAAATTATATTCTGTAACTCTATCTAATTTAGATGAAACAAGTCCTTAGGTAACAGCACTAATAGTTTCTGATTTTCTATGGTTTAAGGCCAAAAGGTGATTTATGTAAGAAATCAGTGTTTACTCCAGTGCTGAGGGGATTTTGAGGGAGTGAGACAACTTCAGTGAGGTAAGATGTAACAGGGAGGAAATACCTGTGTCATTCACCAAACAGATATGAATGGATCTTCTTAGAATTGTGTTTTAATGTTACTCCTGCTTCATTTATCAGACTAACTGGAATGCCATTAACCTCTTTTTTTCTTCCCTTTAGTCTCTAATTCCTCCAGCAAGGTTGACATCATTCAGAGCTTCTAGGAAAGAGAAGGAATCAAGTTCCTTTTTTTTTATGGAGCCCTGAATGTTGAACAACTAGTTTTGATGCTTGACTGTTTTTGGTAAAATCAAAGGTTAAAATGAGATTCCATATAGACCTTCAAATAATATCAAATATCATGCAAAATCCTGAGAAGAGCCTTTGCCTGGCAAAACATTCTAACGTTTCCTTTCCTTTTTCAGGTGGATTTGGAGCCAGAAGGCAAAGTGTTTGTTGTCATAACTCTTACTGGCAGCTTCACGGAAGGTAAGAGAATTGTTTTGGCTGTTTCCATGCAGAGCTGGGCTCTGCTGTGTACTTGCCATTGGTTGCCAAGCTGTATGTAGGTGGATGGTGTTCTTCACACAGGCCATGTGCTGTTACACACCGGAGACTTCTTGAGGGGTGGGGGAAATCTGGAAGGAGCTGTTCGCAAGGGTTCACACCCAGCGGACCCTCTGCTGTGCTGCTGCTCTGGTTTCAGACCCAGGGAGCTGATTCACACTTGATCTGGTTTATTTATCTGAAGTTGTCCTTCAGATGGATTTTGTCACCTGTACTTTTCACCTGGCTGCCTCTCCAAGGGCAGGCTAAGGAGCACGTAGAGCATATTCAAAGCAGAACGTGTTTTAAAACATCTGGACAGTTTTTATTCTGCAATGAGTCCCATCCACTCTGTGTGCATTTCTGTTTCTCAAGTTCACTTTGCACAGGAAACTTGAAGGTGTTTTAGGGCGACAGCTGCCCTTGAAGTGTCTGGGCAGTTTTGTTTTCTGTAGCTGTGCTTTAGAGTGTGATGGTTTTAATTTCCCTACTGTTCTTTGTGATACCAGCTATGAGCATGGATGTGAGCTCTGCAGGACCAACCCAGGAATCTGGGATGGGGCACAGAAAAAGCTTTTTTTTCTTCAGACCTACACCATGGTCCTTACTTGTTTCAGCTGCAGCCTCAGACTGCATTTGTTGGGAGGTTTTCTCTCTCCAGGAGCCAAGAATCGAGGCAGGATCTGCTCTGTTATCTGCTACCTGCAGCCTGGGGGAACTGGATTTTTAGTGCTTTCTCTTGCTCTGCCCCAGAAACTGATGGCTTGACATGAAGACTGTGCTGGGGGCTGCAGGGCAGGCAGCCCACCCAGTCATGCTCTGTCTTGGATGAGAGGAGGGTACAAGCTGGAAGGGAGTGTGCTTCAGTGGGGGAGCTCAGTTCTCCTGCCTACCTGTGCTGGGTGTCAGTGCCTCTGTCTCTGTTTTTCAAGTGCAGGTCTGAATACAAGCTTGTGCTTTACTTGGCTGCTTTTGGGGGGCTGTCACGCTCTTGTTGAGCTGGCAGCCTGGTACATGCTGGGGCACAGGCAGCTGCTTCATGGAGAGCTACACCAGAGGAACTGGTGAAGCTTTTGGTTTTCTTTGGGCTGTTTACACCCCAGGACTGCTCTGTTCCTGGCAGGACAGCTGTTGCCTCTAAAGCATTTGAGCCCAGTCCAGTCTGTCGTCAGCTGAGCCATACCTGAGGGTCCAGCAAGGGTTTGCAGGGAGACAGTGTTCTCCTCTGCAGCAGCACCCTTAGCCCTGTCATGTGGATGCAGTGGCAGGTTTTGCAGACATCCTTCCCTGTGTGCAGCTGGGATGGCTCTTACTCCTAGGGTCTGTGGCCAGGGCATAATCCTGCTTGCAGGAGGTATGTCAGGAAGGAGACATAAACAGAAAGCTTGGCTGGCTTTGACTCCAAAGGAGATGTATGGTCTCAGAGTGATGGAGAATACTAGGAGTGTCCTACCCTGGCACTGCAGCAAGGTGCAGGGCTAGAATTCACTCTCCATGTAAAGCTGGACAGGCCACATAGCAGCACTGCAGCTTTCAGTTCTTTATCTGTCAAAAGAAGGCTCCACGGGGACCTTAGAGCATCCTCCCAGTGCCTAAAGGAGCTACAGGAAAGCTGGAGAGGGGCTGGTGACAAGGGCAGGGAGGGACAGGACAAGGGGAAATGGCTTTGAACAGAAAGAAGGGAGATTTAGATATTAGTGGATGCCCCCTCCCTGACAGAGTTCAAGACCAGGCTGGATGGGGCTTTGGGCAACCTGGGTTAGTGGAACGGGTCCCTGTCCATGGCAGGGGGTTAGGACTAGATGAACCTTGAGGTCCCTTCCAACCCAACCCTGTCTGAGTGCCCAAGTAGCAATGCATGTTTTCCTGTGCACAGCTGTTAACTCCTGGGGTCTGGGAACTGCTCTCATTTATCTGTGCATAAAATGTTACCAGATCCTTTACCCTTTCTCCTCTAAGAGATGCTCCCTACAACTCTGCTTTGACAGGGAGACATGAGGGTTAATTTTTTTTCCAAGCTAATTTGGGAAACACTTTCTATGTGTAAGCAGAAAACAGGGAAAGTGCAAAGGTGTGCCAGGGAGACATGGAGGGCTTTCTTGCAGGTCCAAGGCAATGGCTTTTGGACAGCAGTAGGGGTGAAGAGGACACTAGAAGTTGACTTTCCCTATGATAAAGCTAATGATTGAAAGAGTTGTATTGACATCAGGAAACTGGAGGGCTTTTACTGACCAGCATTCCAGTTGTATCCATGCTCAAGCATGTCAGGCTTGGCCATTTAAAGCAGGTTCAGTAGGGGTGGTGGCCTTCAGCATAAATCCAGAATGTGGTTCAGGCTCATGCTGGTGGCTGAGCAGGAAGGTGTGTTGCTACCAGGGCCTCAGAGATGAGAGATGGAGAACTCCAGCCTTTGTACCACTACTGCTTTCTGAGGAAAATGAAAAATGTTGGAAACAGCTTACTTCTCTTTCCTCTTATTGAGGATGAGTGGACTTACAGAACAGGCTCGTGGGGTTTTCCTTGACTGGTTAATTCCATGTATGGTCCCACTTAGCGTTTCCAAGAATAGACATAACTCAGGGCAAGCCTGAGTGCAGGTACTAACTTCTAATCATTGGGAAGGGGAGGCCTCCATCAGGGAGGGTTTCCTTCTGCAAAGTGACAAGGCCTTTTTTTATAACATCATGTTTTATTCTGCTTCTGTATCTTTTGTTGTTGTTCTGTTTTATTGTGTTTTTCTGGAAATATAGAGGTTCAGAATTGTACTTGGAATTAAAGGTTTTGGCAAGTCTGAGAGTAACTCACAATTTGAGAGCAGAAAAAGTGGCTTCCCACTTGTTTGCTCTTGTCTGGAGCCACTGCCACATCCCCACTGCCAGTAAAGGCTAACATAGACACCACTTGAAGGCCACATGTGGCTGTGGGTACACAGGGAACCCAGTGATCTGTTTGCATGAGACCCCATCAGGGCAGCGTGCAGACCCTCCTGGAGTTTCAGGATACAAAGTTTAGGACTTCTGATAATTTTCTTGTGAAGGGGTAAGTGTGTCACTCTGGAGCGTTCCCTGCTGTGAGAGGGATCCAGCAAGGGTGACATTGTGTACCAAAAAAAGCCAGACTTTTTACCACCAGATGAAAAGGGCAGCATGGCAGTGTCTGCAGAGCAGCTCTTCAAGCCTCCCACATGCTTTTTTTTAGCAGCTCTTGCCTCATCACTTTTGATAGACTGTGGGGACAGAAGGGGAACATAGTGGAGTCAGTCTGAACTGTGGGGAGTATCTTCCTTTGAAAAGCTTCTGAGAGCTCCACTGAGCAAAGGGAGAGGGTCAGTGCCGCCTTCTAGTCCTCACACTGTCAACACATCATTCATTTCAGAGAGGTTTGATGCCAAGTTAGTTGCCTTTTTTATGGATATAGCCTAATTCACAGGGTCCCAGCCACCACCATCTAATTCTAGTAAAGTAAAAGTCCTAAAAGTGGCTAAAAAGAAGGAAGAAGTGGGGATAAAAAACCAAAAAGAAACAGACAAAAATCCAAGCCTGAGATTTTAGCTCCACCTGAGGCTGAATTATATTCCTGTCCTAGAAAGCTTTCCCAACACAGATGCTCCTGGTGGTGTGGGCAGCGTGTACTTTCTTTACCTTCAGGAATGGTTGGTTTTCTTGTTTGATCAAAGGTTCTTTTGGCCTGAAATTTAATTTGGTTCCCCTAACCTACAGCAGGCAGGGGGAGAAGGGTGGTACTGCTCAGAGGGGCACAGAGTGTCCACCAGAAGCACGTGTAGACTGCCAGGGTGAGGGCAGAAGAGGAAGCATATAGAGCTGGAGAGAGCTTAGAACCTCCTTTGGGGGTTCCCATATGGCTCTTCTGTGCATCACTGGTAACCAGCTGTTCTGAGGCAAGGCAATGTGCCTGTTTCATGTGTTAAAAATACATGTCAGGTCTCAGGAAGAGAAAGGAATGGAGCAATAGGAAGTGAGGCAGGGTTAGTGAAATTACCCCTGCCTCTATTTTCTCTGCTGGATGGACTTGCTGCTGTGCTAAGCTGTATCTGATCATATTAACTCCCCTCATTCAGCCAATGTCTTCCTGTGTAAAATGACCAGTGCCAAATTAAAATGAAAATCTCCTTACCTTGGGAGGAGATTACCTCTCCAAGCATGGCTGTGTGTCTGCTGGCAGTGCTGCATCTCTCCCTGGCACCCAGCTGGGATGGAGGGAAGCACCTTCTCCTCCAGCCAGCTCCATTCTTGACCCAAGAGCTGTTTCACTCCAGGCTGTTTTACAGAGAAGGTGAGGACTTGCTTCTACTTGCCAGAGTTCAGGCATTGCTTAGGGATTGATTTTCCTCCAAAACCTCCCTCCTTCAAACTAATTAATTTATTCTTTCCTGGGTTTTCTTTATTTCCCCCTGCCTGATAATGGGATTTTTTCCCAAGTCATCAAATTTATAATTTCTTTTATTCTGTTTACTCTGGATTCTAATATCTGTTTTGCTCCAGTCATATCTTATTATAAGCATTTCTTACCCCTCTCCATCCCTCCTTGTATCTCCTTGCTTCTTTCTGTCTTAAAAATAATGAACGTGCCTTCTCTGAGAGATCTGTCTGACATGGATGTGCCTCATCCATGGATATGAGGCCTGTTGTCAGCTGAGGATCTGAGGACAAGAGTGTGTGAGACCAAGCAAAGCTGGAGCTGTCCAAAGGCAGTTTAGCTCTGCACAGCCTGGGGACCACAGGAGCTGTGGTGTAACTGAACTGTTGGTGTCCTGCCTCCCTCCCTCCATGTGGTGATCTACACGTGTGCCAGGGTTTCTGTGATAATCCATGAGGTCTCAGCTCTGGTTTAGGCCTCCAAAAGAAAAATTTTGCTTTATTGCTCTAAAACTGGTGCTGCTGCATAGGGTATGAAGCTCCCTGATGTTGTTCCTCTTCTAGCCTTGGGTATAACTGGGTCCAGGTGGACAGCTCCCGAGTAGGGTGGTCTTCCTCACCACTCCTGGAAAGCACTTGGGAGCACCTTGTTAAGGTGCCACCACTGACTAGGAGCTGTTGTGGTTCTCCAGCACGCTGTGTCTGAGTACCACTTCTCTGAGCTCCCCCAGGGTGTCATCTGGGTACCCCTGGCTCTGGTTGAATGGGACCTGGTGCCTCTGAGAAGACTGTTTCTGGGGCTTGTGTTGTTCATAGCAAGTGCCTCTAATGCTATTGGGGTGCCCCATCAGGTGTTGCAGAGTTGGTGGCATGAATTCAGATGTGCTCTCCACTGTTTGTCTCTGCTACTGAAGACCAGTTTCAGCTATGAAAGGGCAGGCCATGAATTACTTTGTTCTTGGGCAGGGCGTGATTGGCTTGAAATAAAAGAGCCTTGCCATGAGTGTGGGTGAGCTACTCCTGTTGTTGGTGCTTCTGGACACCTGTGAAAAGCTAGGGATACACAAGAGCAGGGAATGTTGTGTGGGTCAGGGTGACTTGCTGCAGCAAGGCTAGATTGGGCACCAGGTATGTCCCTGAAGGACAGCATGAACCTCCCTCCCTTGCAATGCTGGAGTCCCAGAGCAAGCTTTACCTGCAAGGTGTGTTGCTCTGCCCTCAATTTGCCACCTCTCTTGCTGTTTGCTCTTTTATAAGCTTATGAAATTAATACACACTAATTATATGACTGAATTAATGAATGAAGCAAGCCCTGTGGAAAATAAAGTGCTGCTATTTTAGTGCTTCAAACTTGTGCAATTTTCAATTTGCCTTTTTTTTTAACATTGTCACTCAAAGTGATAATTCTGGCTTGAAGTTCAATTTTAATTTCATCACTGTGAGGTAAGTAATGGTTGTTTCTTTTCTCTTGGTGTCAGGAAAGACAAAGACAAATTTGAGCTCTGGGCAAGAAATAGAACAAGGAGAATATTGAAGAACCAAGAGACTTGGTAGAGCAGATATAGCACCCACAGCTAAATATTTAATGTTGTTAGGCTTTGCAGCAGCAAAGAAGCCTGAACCATCCTCTAGAGCAGGAAATGCTTCTTTATTTTGCACCTATTGCTTGTGTTTGGGATGCTTTGCTCTCAAGTGTGAAGACTCTTAGTCTCTTGATCTTGCTTTTCTTAGAATAATTTTTTTTTTTCTAATCTGAAGTGGCTTTTGTCTTAAGAAATAACATTTCCTGAGACAGACACCAGTAGATATCTGCAACCTTGAAGTCTCAAGTGGTTTATAAGCTTTGATCCTTGTCCTGTCCTGTAAGGTAGCTTCTGAGCACCACAGAACTTCTGTTAGCAGGTACATTATTAGGTTCTTGCATAAGAGGAAGAAAAAGCTGTTTACCAGTTCTTGTGAAATGGCTGTTTTCTGCCTGGGTATTTTATATTTTAATTTTTCAATTTTTTTTTTAAAAAAAATGTATTTAAGGGGGTGATTATTGGAAACTACAGACCAGGAATGAAAATTACCCTGTTCCAGTCCCAAGGTCACTCTTCTGTCTTGGGCTACTAGCCCAAGCAGGAGAATTTAAAGGTGTGTAGTAGACACTGTGCAGAGAACTTTTGATTTGAATAGGCACTATCAGCACAGAATAGGATAAAGAAAGTTCTGCTGTGTTTTGTTCCCAGTCTGAGAACATGGAAGTCCTTTTAATGTCTAGCTCAAAGTCTCATGTGGCAGAGAACAGCAGGAGACATGATTTTCTATACTCCAGTATTGTTTCCAATGCTTTACACTTGTCCCATACGTGCATTATGGTGAGATGCTAGTGCAGAGCCAGGAGGTGAACAGCACCCCAGCCCACCACATATCCACAAGACCACATTTATTTCTTGGAAAAGCACAGAGCCCTAGAATACCTGTTTGGAAGGGACCTCAAGGATCATCTGATCCAACCTTTCTTGGCAAAAGCATGGTCTAGACAAGATGGCCCAGCAGCCTGTCCAGCTGAATCTTAAAAGTGTCTGATGTTAGGGAATCCATCACTTCCCTGGGAGATTATTCCAAAGGCTGATTCTGGCATCTCCCCAGGAGTAGCTGGTACCCATTAGTAACTGGTACCCAAAACGACCCCTTTTTTGCTCCATGGCTATTGCAGTATTTCTAATGCTGAGAGCTTTTTCAGCAGCAATTCATGACTTGCCAAGATCTGCCAACTGCTTAGGTATCCAGACACTGAAAAAATACAGTAAACAGCAATATCAGGGTTAAGTTGACTTCCTCAGTAGGCTGTGTTTTGTCTGGGCTCTGAAACCTAGATATAAATATGCAAGCTTGCAGTCTGCTCTGGGATTTCAGAGTTCCTGGCTGTAATGAGGAACAGAGATTTTTGCTTTATTGTAATGTGATTCCTGGAAGATGTGACAGTGGTTCCCAGAGGAGCTTAAATCTATCTGCTTGGCCTTGGAGGACAGTGCTGCACTGGAGTGGGTGTTTGGGTTGCAGCAAAGAAGGATGGCAGATGTATGCTGGAAGGAGCAGAGCAGGAAGCTGCTGGAGGTCAGGACTGTGATCCTGTGTGATGTGATCCAGGGGTGATGACAGCAGCTGGGGATGCTGTTTCATTGCCATCTCCCTCTGCAGCCATTGCACTCCAGGGCACCTGGATGATGCCCTGGACTGGCATGAAGGGGGGTGCCCCATGTGCCAGCACACTTTATGGCTGTGCCTGAATTTCCCTAGACCACAATTTGTGAGGTACCCAACTGATGAAGTAAATGAAGAGCTGTCCAAAAGCCCTGGTAGTTTACTTAGTGTGACCCTGTAAATCTGTAGCAGAAACTGGAGGAAGAAAGCCAACCCAACAAACCAATAAAACCACACTGTTGTGTTGGCTGGGGAGGTTTTTACCTCACCTCCATCAGCTATCAAATTAGGCTGTGGCAATTGATTCCCACACCTCACTGGAGTAGGTCATACCAGAGTTGAACTGGGTCTTCAAGCTTAGGAAAGCAGACATGGAGCCAAGTTAGCAGAGCTCATCTTTTCATAGTGCTTTTGCAGGTGAATACTCATGCTTGCAATTTACACACTCCTGGTTTGGGTTGCTGCTGTGTGTGCTCAGCATAAAATTCCATTCCCTGCTCTTCAGTGCCAGTTGTTTTGTCTTTTCTGGAGTGCTTCAGCAGCAATTATTTAGTTTTCCAAAATGAGATGCTGAATCAAAATAGAGCTTGTAACGAAGAGGTCTTGATGTTGTTTTGCCAGGGTGACCTCAGGCTTGGCAGAAGAGAAAATAGGAGGGCTGAGAGCCTCTGCTATCTCTGTCTGCCTTCTGCTGCCTTGGGGAAAATCTACCCATTTGTGATTTTTCTGGGAGAAACTGCATGAGATCAGCATGGCTTTGAGGGCTGTGGACACCACCTGCACTGAGCAGGTTCCCATCCCTGTGACTGTTCCTCCTGGCAGTGTTGATGCTGCTGGTGGTTATAAAGAAGGAGCTGAGGTGGCTTCATAATGGAAGGTAAATCTGTCTGAAAAGGATGCTCTCAGGTTTCCCTTGGACTGGCCTTGCCCAGGCCCAGTTCTGTACTGGCTGGCTGGACTGGGGAGCTGAGCAAACATGAAGTAGGTGTATACGTTGATTTTCGGGCCAGATCTGTCCTCTGGTTGAGGTCAGCCCAGGGTACCGCGGTTGGGCAGGAGGGGGAACACCATCAGTGGGGCAGAGGAGAGGGGAAGGCAGGGGGTTTGGATGAAGAGGTTCCTGCTCTCCAAGCCTTGTCTATTGGGGCACAGGACAAGGACAGTGAATGGCAGGAACACTGGCAAAAGGTACAGCCATAAGGGTCTAGATAAGGGACAGAGAAGAAACATAAGGAAAGCTAGAAGGAAGTAGAACAGGCAAGGGAGTGGAGGTAAGTGGGTGTGGACAGGAGCTGTAAGGAAAAAGCAGTTGAAAGAAGCTCAAAGGGCTGAAGAAGGTGGGAAGAGAATATGGACAGATGGGTGGTAGAGGAGCTGCAGGGGATGAGGAAAGGCTGCAACAGAAGAGCTGTGACCAGCAAAGCCCATTTATTGCTAGAGCCTGGGACCAAGTCTTTAATGCCAGAATCTCAGCTCTTTTCTGCCGTCTAGCTGTCAGACTCGCTGAGCAAGCGTGCCTGGCTGTTGCTAGCACTGGATCTGCACAGCAGGGCACAGTCCTCTGTGGTGAAGCCTTCCCCTGACAGTGCTGTCCTCTCTCCTCAGAGCTGTGTGTCTGACACCACAGCTGCACTGGTGAGCCAGGGGCTGTGGTGGAGGAAAGCTGCTCCACTTCCATTTGGGGAACTTCATTCCAGTGATGGTTTTGTTCTAGTTTAGTTAGGTGTTAAAACCAGAAGCCTTTTCATTTGAAGGAGGTCACTACTGTTAAAAAATCAAACTCTCAAAGGTTAGGAAATGCTGAATTTTGAGGTCTAAAATTTGTCCTTCCTTATGCTCACGATACAGACTTGGAGATCACACAGATCAGCAAAGACTCTTCTTCTCCAGCCTGCCCAGCTCAGAGCATTTAAGTGATCTCTGAGGAATCTGGGGCCTCAGTCTGGTCCTACACATGTTTTTACCTGCAGTGTCTCTGGCTCTGTATTTCACCTGTAGATGTGACAAGCCCTTCAGAGGGAGGCTCCGCTGTTGCATCCAGAAGGGCTGAGATGATGACTTGTACATCATGGCCCTTGCACACCTTACCTACAGAAGCATCCTGTGTTCCTGCAGCAGGCAGCTAGGGCTGAGCCCAGCAGCTTGTGTGGCTTTGGGCTGTGCTGCATGGGATATGGATGCTGCAGAAGGGAGGCACAATGAAGTTGGGCTGATTTTTCCTCTCCGGTTGCTTTCATGCCCCACATTGTGCCAGTGCAGCTGCTTATGGGGCACATGGCAAACCAGATCTGGGAACTTTTCTGGCTGGAAAATGACCATGTGGAAGGGAGTGCTGGAAGGAAGGCAGGATGCTGTTTGGAGGAAGAGCTGCTTGTATTGGTGTACAGGCTGTTGTGAGCATCAAACCACAGTCTGGCTTTCATCTCCTGTCATCTGAGCAGAAATGAATTCCCTCCCCATGTGTTTCTTCTCCTCTGAGACACTGGGAAGAAAGATGAAAGGAGGTGCAGGTTTAGGTGTCTTTCACAAGCTGTTGGAGAAAGTGACTTTCTTCCCGTTCACCCACCTCTGCTTGTTTGTTAATTGAGAGGAATGAGACATGAGAGCCTGTGGCAAGGCAGAATATGTGCTTATTACTTCTGCTCTTGCCTGGTGGAAAGGGCCACCCATTTGCAAGAATAAAGTTGGTTAGTGGTGCTGGTGGCTATTGAAGCTGGTCACCAGCTGGAGCTGGGGAAACTAGCAGGGTCCTTGCCTCTCTCTACATACAAGCAGATCCAAATCTAAAGCAAGCAACATCCTCCCAGCTTTTTTTAGAGCTGTATTTGTATGGACATGGTACATCTGCCTTTCAAATCTTGGAAATGGAGAAATATGTATTGTGGCATGAAAACCTTGTTGGGGAGGAGATGGGAAGGGGGATAGATCAAGTTTGGCTGGGGTAGCTGTATGGGAAGCAGTTGGGGGACAGCTGTGTTTTCCGACCACACCACTCCTCCTGGCCTGCAGCCCTTGGGAAATCCCTCTAGGAAACAATAATAATAATGATCTGCCCACACCAGAGGGGTGCAGTGTGTGGCAGAGCAGTAATGGTCTGTGCCATCTGTGGAAGCATTTGAGGATGGGCTGTCCAGTTAGGGCAAGTGTGATTTTGCTAGCCTGAGAGCCTGAGCACAGAGTATTTCCTTCCCACATTGCCTAGGTGGGGTTTGCCTTGATGAGAAGAGGTGCTGCCTTTCAGCGGGTACCTTGGCAGCAGTAAGTTTGGAATACAAGAGGCTGAATGTGGGGTTTTTTGACAGCTGCTTTGCTGCAGCAGCGTCTTGCTCAGCCCATGGTGTGTGGGAATCTGCGTGGGAGAGCGACATGGTAAACAACCTGCTTTTGAAGGCTGTTGCAATTTGAGAAGTTATTAGCAAGGTGCCACATGGAAATCTCCAGAGTACCCTGGGACTGGCCGTGTAATCAGCACTGAGGATGTGGCCAGACTGCTTGGGCTGGGTCCGTGTGACTCTTGGGTGACCAGTTGACCCGGTGAATCCAGGTGTTGCACAGAGGGGATTCAGGTGTTGGTCATCCTCCCAGGTGAGCACAAGGCCAGTGACCTGCAGGGACTGAGGAAAGGCTGAGATGTCATACAACAGCAATCAAAGGGCTCCGACAGCAGAAAGAGAGAATTGTTTAACTTGTCCTGCTTAATTGGCTCTCCCAATTAATTTGTTCCTGACTAGATTCCAGTTGCTCTTTTGGTTACAGTTTGCTTTCCCACTGAGAGGTGCAGTGCCCCTGGTGAGGAAGGCTTGAGGTTTTGTCCTAGGGATGGCTTCTGTGTTGAGGAACGTGGTTCTCATTTGTGGACTTGCTGTGAAGCTGTGGGTCCTTCTGGATACAAGCTGCCTGATAGTCCCATTTCAGCTGGCTTTCAGTGGATCCTGGGGGTGGTTTTTTTGTGCATTTTGTCTTATGTTGCATGAAGAATATTTTCCTGGTGCTCCTTTGAGACAGATGTTAAGCTCAAGTCTCCTGGAAAAGTTGCACTGCCTAAACACAAAGGTGTAAGCTTTAAGGAGACTTAGTTGAGTGTAAAACCTTGCGTGGCCACTCTAGTTCTGATACTGAAACAGCCAATTTTAACTCTGAAGCTGGCCACATGCAGCCCCAAAGCTGGGTGTCCCAAGAGCATCTACTTGAAAAGAGCTTTAAACTGCATCTGGTTAAAAATAGGTTTAACTTTGAGCTCGTGCTCCCTGTGTGGGCAGGTCCTCCCACGAGCGTGTGGTGATACTCGCTGTGGAGCCGCCTACAACATGGGAGTTACTGGTGGTTGTAACATGTGTGAGCCCCGAGGCGTTGGGAGCAGGGGAAGGTGCAGGATCTCCCTGCCATTCCCCCCAGCCTGCCAGTGCTGCTCTTCTCCCGGATTTTGCACAGGTGCTGGTGGCTTTGGCCTATAAATGCTGTCACTCTGCTAATGCTGCTTCTGCTCTGTAGCCAGTGTAGTTTGAAGCCTCCCAAAACCTACGGGGTGGGGGGCTTCTGGTGCACGAATTAATCATGGAATAGATCAAAGTTACTTCGTTAGTTTTATTTTCCTGTTTTTAATGAATAATGTATTTAAATGGTTTCCTTCCCTAATAAATCACATCTCAACATTTTTTTTTTCTCTTGAGTTTAATAGGTGGGAAGGACTAACAGGGGGTTTTACAATGGAAATTCACTTGCTTGAGCACAAGGAAGTAATAATGATTATAATTGGCAAGGGGAGGAGGGAGAGGAATCAGTTCGTTAAGGTTTTAATGAGCAATGCAGTAAGGAGTATGAGGTACCCAGCAGTATTTGCACATCTTAAAGTAAGGAGGAAGATTGTCCCTGTCTTATGATACAATTGAGACTCCGAGCAGATGTGCCTTTCTGCCTGAAGCTGAGGAGGGGAGGTGGTTGGTGCTGCCAGCTTCTCACTGTTCATGTGGGTCAACTTAAATTTTTGATAAAATGGGGTTTTTTTTGTTGCTGTTATTGCCTGCTCTTACCTAGATTAACAAGACAGGATTGGGTTATGGAGGGTTGCAGATGGAGTCATGCTGGCAAGTCTAAGGTGGTAAGGAGGGGAGCCCGTCATGGGGAGGTGTCCCAGTACCCCATGGGGTACAGCTTGGGTACTGACTGCCTCTGGCTAGGTACAGGGGCAGATACAAGTTGATCTCCCAGTTCCAGTGTCTGCCTGGGGCTCCAGGGGCTCTGTTCAGTGCTCAGGTTTCTGCTGCCTCCCTCAAGTCCCTCCTCTAATTTAAAATAAAATCCTTCTTTCCTGGCATCTCCTCTCCGTGCAAGCTGAGACAGTTCTCTGCTATTATCACTCCAGCCTGGTCTTCGTTGCAAACAGAAGTATCATGAGGTTACCATCTCCCAAATTAATGCAAAAACTTGCAGAGATGGAACGATAAAACAGAATGCAGGTAAAATCTTTCTTGCCTGTGGAGAGAAACAAGCACGGGGTGGAAAACGGGGCTGTCCCCTTCCTTCTTTCACACTTGTGTGGCTGTAAAGAGAAGGGAGAGGGAAATAGCTGTCCCCTTCAAACACATCCTCCTTGGCAGCCAGCAGCTCTTCTGCAGCCTGTGGCCTGGAAGGCACGAATGGGCTGGCATGCAACCATCTCAGATTGAGAACCTGCTCTTTTATGGCTTGTTCACATTCCCTGAAGTCTTTTGTTATCCTCAGCTCATTGCTACTCACTTCAGAAATGAATGGAAAAGCTCTTCCATCCGTGTTTTCCAGGCTGGTGTGGGATGCTGCTGCAGCACCTTGCTGCACAGCTGCAGCATCCACAAGCAGACAGTTTAAAGAAAATTTTCCCAGAAATAACTTGTCAAAGCAGAGGTGGAGAAGAGTGTTTCTGCACTGCCCCATGCATGTCTGAAAACCTGTGTGACAAAGGCGATTACAAGGATGCAAAACAACCTGTATGATATTCACAGCTCCTCGCCAGACTCGAAGTGGCAGCAGGATACTTGTTTTAAGAGTTTCTCAGGCTGCTGCCTTCCTCCTCTCTCATGTTCCTGCAGACTTCTATGCAAACAGATAAAAAGCAGTTATTCCTCCTTCAGCCCCAGCACTAGGCTCTGTCATCTGCCTTGCAGCCCTCTCCCCTCCCTCATGCATGTATGGCTCCCTGACCACCATGTGCCAATCACCCCAGCTCTGTAGAGCTGTCCTGGTGTCCCTGGCACTGCTACCTTGGAGTGCAAGGGCTTGTGAATAAAGCAAACTGAACCTCCCTCCTTTCTTCCCTCCCTCCAAGCAAAGCTCCTGGACCCCAGCTCCCCACAGGAGAAGGGAACAGTGAGGTTAGAAGTGATGGAGCAGAGCTGTGGCTGGTAAGCCTGGGAAATGTGGACATGTTTCCATTTGGCTTTGTGGTCTCTTCCTCACCTGCTGGTGCCATCAGAGCCTTGGCATCACTGTGTAGTTGTAGAAATAACCCCCATGATGGGCTTTGTAGCAGCAGCTGAGCACTGTTATGCTCACAGATACTGCTGAGTAAGTTTTGTTGTTCAGCATCAGTGCTCAAACACTGCCCGTGACTGAGAGCTGAGATGAGGTTACATCCTAGACCTGCCCGGAGAACAAGGAAGATGAGTCTGCCCTACTTCAGCACTTGGACAAGAAATGGAGACCATGACTCAAGTGCAGATTTCTGGGTGGTTTGGTGCAGGGATGATTACATGGTTTTGTATTTCCAAGACTGCTGATAATGCTGTTTCATACTCGTGAGTGGGAATTTTATATATATATATATATATATATTTAAAAAATTCAGAGCATCACTGTTCCTTCTTGTTCTTGCAGACAGTATTATGAGTTGGAATCTTAAAAGATGAACTGCCCATTAGTGTGGGTTTTCTCTGAAGTCCTAGTAGAAAACAACCTAGTTCTGCCAGCGCTAGATGGGTCTTTCTCTGCTATTCATACAAAACTTATTCAGAGGAGAAAAATTAAGAGTCTCAGAGGAGAAAACAGCAACTAGATCAAACATAAGCCTCAGCCTGTGTTTGATGAGCTACGTTTGATTTGCAATGAGCCTCCCCTGGGATTGGGGCTAGTCTGGTCTCATGTGCAAACTAGCAGGACAGGAACTGTGATGGATGTGAAGTGGAGGAGAAATGCTGCATGGTTAACACAGCCTCCGTGGATGTGGCTGTTTCCCAGCTGGCTGATGCACGTGTCCAAGTGACTTTTGAGGGGAACTGAGAACTGCAGCAGTTAGGAAAGGTTTTTGCTCTGCAGCACTAATATTAGGGAAGCAGAATCACAGATTGACTAGGTTGGAAAAGACCTTTAAGATCATCCTGTCTTGTACCCTCCACAGTCAGTGATGGAAGTACCACTTTGGGTCACAGCCTTTAAATCCTTTTCCCTTTTCAGAGTCAGGCTGTCAGCCTCTTCTTTAATACTCTGTTGTGTTTATCATGTTTTAATTAGCAAGCCTTCCTGTGGTCTTGACCATCCACGGAATTATGGTGATAAAACTCCCAGTTAAAAGATATCAAGCCTTTGTAGGGGATTTTTGTCATAAGATACCTGTTTTCCAGCGTGGAAAAGAAACATCTTGGTTCATCTTGGTTTTGCTTCTGTTTATATTCAGCAGATGTGAGGAAGCCTGCTGTTAGATAAATATTGAGAGAACACCTCCATTCTGATGGCTGGAAGGTGGTGGGGGGTGTCTTTGTTCCCCCCCCTTTACTTGATTTGTTTTATATATTCTTTTCCTAAAACACCCAACACTACTCAAGGGTGTGCATGGGTTAGCTCAGTGTTTAGCCTGATCTGAAGCAGTTACTCGAGGTAAAGGGTCTGCTAATCCACTACCTTGTTTTTAATAATCTAGTAAAGTCAGTGGTTGGTCTCTGCTCCACATTTGTGTATCACTCAGTGCAATGGGATCTTGCTTGCAGAGCTCTCAGGGGAGCACAGGTTAACGTGTATACTGGCACTAATAATTAAAAAAAAGCTTAATTAAGTTTTAATCTATTAGCATTATTGCTTTGAGGCTTTTTGTGTTGCTTTTTTGAATATCTTTATTTCTTTCTAAGAATAATTGCACTGATGTGTGTGGGAGTATAGCACTAGAAATGGTCCTGTATCAGGATGTGCCCAAACAACCTCTGCCATGCCAGCGTTGTAGTGGCAGCTGACAGCAGGACAGTGGGATTGGTTTCAGATAGATGAGACCTGACAGGCTTTGACTGCGAATAGTTACACAAACAACACTTCATCCTGCAGCTCTCCTTGTCTTGCTGCTGTAGTTATGCCACCCCTGTAAGGACTTACCTGAAATAACTCCCTGGAATAAAAAATGGGGAGAAGAAAAAGGAGAGGGGGGAGCACCTCTGGCTGGGAAGGGCAGGGTCAGGTATGTTCCTGGGGCAGGTAGGGTGGTGGAACGAGGCTGCTGAGTGGTGTGCTGGTGGCATGTGATGTCCTTGGATGACTTGGTGGGTTATTTATTCTCCTCTTCCTCCACGTGCATAATTTCCACTGCCATAAACATGTGTTAGGCATGAGTGGAGAGGAGGAAAGAGGAAGAGGCTGCTTCGTGTTTAACTTTGTATTTACTTTTGCACATAGGCAGGCACAGTGAATACCCCATAGTTAGAGACTTCCAAATTTAACCATGGATGTGGACAACTCCCTTCACTGAGCAATTACTTGTCTGCTTTTATAGCAGCATTTGGACATTTGAACCATTCATGGTGGTTGTTGCTTTACCAGAGATTAGAGGCTTTTAAAAGTCTACATCTCCTAAAGTGATTTAGAGCTGCTTTGTTTTGTAAAATGCTCTCCATGTGCTGGAGTAAAATACATATTCTATAGGAAACTGACTGGAATGCAGAACATGAGCAGGAAGATGGGATGGCTTTACATCCCCTGGCACTAAAGGTGAGAGGCATGGGGGGCTGCTGCGTTGGCCACCTTGCCTACCAGTGGATCTCAGCACCGCAGTGATGGTTGTTGGATGGGATCTCTCACCCAGTGGGAGCTGTTGGGCAGGAGCGATGGGTGTGAGCCAAGGAACTGCCATCCTGGCAGTTGGGGAGGATGGTCTTTAGGGGGAAGGTGGTTTTCATACCTGTGTGTTCCACCCTTTCCAAATCACTTGTTGCCTTGTTGGAGGGTTGAACTTGCCTGCTCCACCGTGTGGTGTGTGGGAGGGGCGAGTGTCCAAGGCAGCTGAGAGGGATTTATTCTGTAGGATGTGGGTTGTATATGTAGATCCACTCACTCAGGCAGTGGATGGTCTAGTGCAGCTATGCTTGGGACTGAGGTGCAGCTCATGCTGCACCATGCTCCTCTCTTCCTTTTCCCTTGAGACAGCATCACGAAATGATGTCTAGTGGGAGGTGTCCTTTCCCATAGCGGAGGGGTTGGAACAAGATGATCCCTAAGGTCCCTTCTAACCCAAACCATTCTGTGATTCTATGAAATGAGAAGAGCTGATTGTGTGTGAAAAGTAATCCCAGCCTTGCTGAGGTCAGTCTCCTGCTTAGTAATATCTAGATTTTTTTTAATAATGTAATTTGAAGTGAATGTAAATGTGGGTGAGGATCACCTGGAAGATGTGCAGCATCTGGAGACAGATAGCAGGGTTAATGCAGCCAAGTAGTGTGGGAAAATGTGAAATTTGAGGAATGTTTTAAATATGAATTATGCTTTTAGAAAGGAAGAAACAAAAAACCTGTGGCATGTGTTTAAATGAAAAGTGGGTCTGTAAGATGGAATCTGTTGTCCTGGGTGAGATGTTGGTGGCTGGAAAACATGAGATGGGCTATAAATACAGCTCAGAGGAGAAGGCCTAAAGCTGGCCATAGATGTGATCCACTGGTGCAGTATGGAGACTTCCTCTATCACCCATGGAAAAGTGAGTGCCAGTCACTTTTCAGTATTCCCAAACCATTTCAACATTGCAGTCTCTCTGGAGGCAGGCAAACCATGGGGGTGCACAGTGCTGTCCCAGTGGGTGGCTTTGCAGGCCATCTTCAGGTGTCACCCATTCCTGGTGCAAAGGACTGGTTTGCTCCTGTGGGCTTTTCGCTGCAGGGGAGAGCACCAGGGTGGCAACCACCCCATGCTGATCCTGGAGAGCATCCATAACAAAACCAGAAACTACATGGGCTAAATTTGGAACATACTTTCTTAAACTCTGGTAACTGAGAGTGCCTGAATTTAAAGGGCATCAGCTGCTGGGCTTCTAATGGTGCAGCTGGTGTGGAGCAAGCTGGTCACTGGATTGCTTCTCTAGGTGATTTACTTATGTGCTCACTGCCCACTCACAAACCCTTTCCATGCTCTTTCCTTTCCATGCCTTGGAAGTTCTCCTGTACATGCTGAACACCAAGACAGGATACTTTGCCAGTTGAGGTGTTTGGTCCTGATCCAGGAAAACACTTAGGGGTATGCTTAAACCTGGATCAAGGAGGTGTTCTTTGAATTTAAGGGTGGGCAAATTCTGTCATGCTGTAGGGAATTACTTTTTTAATTATTCTCATGTGAAGTTGCAGGAGGCTTTGGCTAAGGAAAGCAACTGGCTCCTGATCCTTCTTTTGGGGAAGGATTAATTGGTTGACCTCTTGAAGCTCTTCTCAGCCATGTTTCATGGGTAACGAGGCTACTGAAATGATTGAATGTTTGGAGGGGATATTAAACCTCTGCACATCAGCGCTCGCTTCTGGAGATCAAAATGACATCTCATGTGCAGGAAAGAGGCAACTTATCTTCCAGCTGCAGGGTTCCTCCATCTTGCTGTCATGTGTTTCTGGTTGCCCACTAACAGAGGCAGGATGCTGAACTAGATGAACTGATGTTCTGATTCAGTCTGGCAATTCCTGTGGTCCCCTGTGTCCTGTTGACTTCAGTGAGAATTAAACACATATTTAAGCCCTTCCCAAGCAAGACAGGCTTTTCTCTGTGTCTGTCTGCCCAGCTGCTTGAAGCTCTGCTGTGAAGCAAGCAGGTTTCTGTTAAGTGCTTGGACCTCCCCACCACATCCTTTCTGTGTGTGTGTGTTTTAATGGGACAATTCTAATTGAGAACGTGTGCTTCCATTTTAAAAATAAACACTCTGTGTTGCAGTTTATGCTGTCAGGTAGGAGGTTTCCATTAGTGCCTGTGGAGGGGTTGCATGCACACATGGCAGAAAAAAAAGCCCCTTGAGCTTTCTGGCTTGCTTTGCTTCTAAACCTGTGTTGCAAGAGTACCAAGAGGAATACATCGTGTGGCTTGTGGCCCTTTGAAGTGGCTGGGTTCAGCACTGACAGGATGGCTTCCCTTATCTCCTACAAAGAGGACTGGGAAAGGGGCCTGTGATGTGGGACTCTTACACTTCAAGCCTTGATCAGGTTGACAGCTTTCCCCCTGCCCCCTCCCTTTTTATTTTTCCTCAGTGGTTAATCAGCAAAGCTGGAAACGTTCTGCACCCTTTTTAATGGGTAAATGGAGTGGTGTGGTTGGGTGCTGCCACCAATCCACCACTCTGGGATGAACCAGTGGGAAGGTTACAGACCTCCTGTGCCTTCCTGTGTCATTACACCCATGCAGAGGGTTTGGCAGTGCCAGGCTTTCATCATGCATCCAGTCTGTGCTCAGAACGAGCGATGAGGATGTACACCCGTGCTCGATTAGCAAACTCCAGTGCCTGTCCCCAAAATGCACTTGCTAGTGGAGCCTTCACTTTGCAAAGCAGCTAACTTGAAAACTGCAAATTTAATTTCTTCCTTCTGAGGCAAGTGTGCCCCAGATGAGGCTTTGATCTGGGAAGCTCAGAGGAGTCTGACCCAGCCTGTGCACAGAGCCCAGAGAGCAGCTGGCTGTGTTTTACAAGTCAGATGGCTGCTGCTGTATGGGAATGGCTTTCGTGGTCTAGAGCTTGGTTCTGCCTTTTAAGAGTGACTTGTTTTGTGTAATTGAACTTTGCCAGGAAATTGTTATGTGGCTGAACTTAACCCAGGAAAAAAAATCAAATTTTGAGACAGTTTGGATCTGAATGCCATCAGTTTTGGGTCCCTGCTTCCCAGAACGTGAAAATAACATCTGCCCTTTGGAAAATGAGCCCTTTAAAGAAAGCTGAGTGGCACAGAATCAGAGAATCACAAGAAATGGAGAAGACTTTTATGATCATCAAGTCCAACCGTTCATGTCCTATGCTAAACCATATCCCTAAGTACCTCATCTACCCTTTTTTTAAACACATCCAGGGAAGGTGACTCAACCTCCTTCCTGGGCAGCCTGTTCCAGGCCCTGACAACTCTTTCAGTAAAACATTTTTTCCTAACATCTAATCTGACCCTGCCCTGGTGAAGCTTAGTGCCATTGCCCCTTGTCCTATCACCGGCCACTTGAGTAAAGAAACCATCTCCCACCTCTCTACAACCTCCTTTCACATAAGTTGTAGGCACATATCAAACAACTCCCAGTCCTTGAAGAATCAGGCTGTGCCTTTTTATCCAATGCAGGAAACAAAAATTGGTACAAATGGTGATACACAAGTGTAGTGTGAGAACAGGGAAGGGGGGTAGATGCACTTCACCAAGCAAGGCAGTGCTTTGGCTCAGCAAGTGGGCACTGGGCAGTTGGTTGCAGTCCCATTTTCAGGGATTGTTGCCCAAAAGGCTGTGATTTATAACCCCCTGTTAGCCTTGAGCTTCTGATCTTTGCAGCTTGTGAATTAATGGGTTAGTGACGTGTCTCAGCATGGGAGAGTAGTGAGAGGGAGATGGGAAGAGGCAGTTATTTCTAGATGAAGAACATAATTTTGAGCTAAAGAGGCCTTTGCAATTAACATCCTTGCCTGTCCCAGGCACTGTCCTCACTGACTCTGCTGCCCCGACTTCTCCTTCAGAGATGTAATTATGGCCTTTGAAAGCATTTTGCGCCTGGCAAATCCAGGAGGAACAATGTTCATGTTTTCTTGGGTTTATTGTTGGTTCTCTCCTGCCCCCTGCGCAGGGACCCTCCCGAGGGATCGCATTTTTAAGAACCTGACTCGGAAACGCCAGCGGGCGATGAGACGGCGAGTGCACCAGGTGAACGGGCACAAATTCATGGCTACCTACCTGCGCCAGCCGACCTACTGCTCACACTGCAGGGAGTTCATCTGGTAAGAACAGCTCCCAACGCCCTGGCGTGCAGCTTCCCCCCTCCCTCTGCGCTCTGGGGGCTGACATCCCACCCCTAATCCTGAATCAGCCACTTGGCACTTTACCAAGGGCCACTGATGTCAACCCCCTTGGCCATCAAGTTTAACAAGGTACATTTATGCTGCAAACTGGGGTTTACTGCAGAGAGGACAGCGCTGATGCTGGAAGCAAACTGGGAGGGTGTGGGGATGGGGCCATGCTCCTCAATTGTGAGCATCCAATATTATTTCAGGAAAGGAAAAATTAGCCTAAGCAATCTGAAGAAAAATCCCCAGATATTAACTTGAGCAGAGGTTTGTGATTACACTCTGAAAAAATCGGTTGCTTGAAAGACTAGAGAAAATGCCTGAGAACAGAAAAGCCATCAGAGGTGTGAGGTGTGGGGTGATACATGTGGGGGAGTAGGCAGAGCAGGGAAAAAGCCTCAGATATGTCTCAAAAGAGCACGGAGTGGGAGAGATAATAACAGGGTGTAGGCTGCTGGGATCAGTCTAATAAGTGTGATGTGTGTTGTAATAAAGTGAGGGATTTCAGAAACCAGAGTGAGGGGGAATGTGGGGAAAAACATGGATGTTCACAGCCTGCTCTCACAGCCCTGTGCTGAATTGTTGGGTAGTCTTGTCCCTGGGGATCTGGTCATTTGGGATCCTCTTGCATTTTGGTTCTCTCCTCTGTAAACAATCTGCAAGAAGCCTGCCTTTCTGATGTGAAATTATGTCCATATTTTGTTTTGAACAGGGGCGTGTTTGGGAAGCAGGGATACCAGTGCCAAGGTAAGATGCTCTGCTCCTGCATGGGGGGGGGGTGTAGGATGTGCTGTCTCAGGGCTGCGCTCCTGTGCTGCTGGGATATCCTGTGGTTAAAAGCTTCTCTGAAGTCACCATTCCTCTTCCTCTCCAAACTGTGCATCTGAGCAGCTGTCAGACTGATGGCTTGCAGGACTAACCACCTACAGTCACACAAACACCTTGGGTCTAGTTGCTGTTTTCCCTCCTGTGTAGATCCACTGAGTTACTGAGTATGTGCAACACCCAGCTAGACCTGAGAGATCCAGGGACAGTCTGCAGCTGGTATTGGGACACAAAGTACCCTACTGGAATGGCCACCCTCTTCCCTCCTCTCCCTATGGAGTGAAACTAGGGATGTGATTTCCAAGGGCAACCTCATGAGCTGGCCCAGAACTGCTGTATGAATGCTTGTTTTGGCTGGGTGGCTGTATAGATGTATGTGGTGCTTGTTTGCACTTTGTTGTTCCTCCTTTCCTTTCTTCTATGGTAAGATATATATTTTTAATAAGTTTTTATTACTGCATTACTTGGCTCACAGATGCATGGTCATTCAGCATAGCTTTCTAACACAGCCTCTTTCTTGTGCATTGTAGTAGGGCACTGGTATCCTCATGAGACAGGCAGCTTCTGGTGAACAAAATGAACATCCTGCACAAAATACCTGGGTAAAGGTGAATGTTACTGATAGACCATTATGAGTGCAAGCTCGAGTCAGCAACAAGCTGAATAGCATGGGACCCTGTAATGCATCTGCAACATGTTGGCCAGAGAGGGTGTGGACACCCCCACCCTGTTAGGGTTCAAGGCCAGTTTGGATGGGGCTTTGGGCAGCCTGGGCTAGTGAAGGATGTCCCTGCCCAACGCAGGGGGTTGAAACTAGATGATCTTGAAGATCTCTTCCAACCCAACCCAGTCTGTGATCTGTAACTGGCAGTTTCCATTAAAAAATCTCTTTGCATAGACAGTAGCCATGGCCCTTAGTGGTGATTACAGTGCCTGCTGGGTCACAGACTGGAGTTCATTCTAGCCAAGCCAGCTTTAGACTTGGAAAGATCCCAAATTTGTGTTAGGGCTGATTAGCCCTCTTGATGGGAAATAGCTAACTAGCCTGGACACAGCACCATTCTGCTGCAGTTACCAAGCTTCCCAGACCAAAACATTGCACTGTGAGCCCTCATGACAAACTAACCTGGGCAGGACTCACTTGGATATCCAGTGTAAGAAGCACTGTACCACTGAGATGCAGTGATGGATTTTTGTGTCTCAGACCATTTGATACTCTCATGTTGTCTGTGTATGCTGTGTGACACTGGGTAATTATTTCAACAAGGGTTTTTTTGGTGTTCATTTGAGAAGTTACCCTGTTGTTTCTCTGTGCATCACCCATATTTTATGTAGGCAGCTGTTTTCTGGGATGTGTGAATGATCTGGTGCAGAACTGCTGTTGCAGTGTGTTGGAGAAGCACCTCCAGATCCAAGTGACCAATTGATTTTCACATCTTTACTGTGTCCTGATGATACAGCTGAGCCTTGAAGAACCCAGCTCATGGGTTGATGTGTTTGAGTCTTTCAACAGCTCTTTTCAGCATGCCTCTCTTCTCTCCTAGTATGTACCTGTGTTGTACACAAGCGCTGCCATCATCTAATTGTTACAGCTTGTACGTGCCAGAACAACACCAACAAGACCGATCTGAAGGTAAAGTCATGTCAGTTACTTTGGATTGTCATAATTTAGGAATCCTGGGGTTTTCTATAGGACAACACCCAGCAACCCAGTAGAATTTACTCTTTATTATCTTTATTTGTAGATTTTAAAGTGAGGGAGAGTGATAGAGACATGTATAAAGGCCATGTAATATCATCTGGTGGCTGTTCTGTTAATTCCCATAGCTGGTTGGACTAGCACATAGTTTAGGAAGACGAGGTGTCTTCATTGGAAGACATTGAGAAGTAGCAAATCCACTGTTTCCCTTGGTAATTTTCTTTCATGATTAACTGTGGTGTCATCAAAATTTGATGCCCAGTACTTAGTGTGGATTCCTCTGGCTTGGATACCTAACCACTGGTCTTTGTTACGCCTCTTTTTTTCTTCTCTGGTAACTTAAAAGTGCCCTTTTAGTCATTGCTCCACACCTTTTCTCTGTGAAATTATTTATGTTGTAATACCCCCCCCCCCCCTTGCATAACTGGTGTTCCTGAAGGTTTTCTTTATTGCTAATTTTGCCTGTATTTGACAGGAGTAACAAACATCCCCACCTAAAACTGCCCTGTGCATTGCACATCTCATTTCTGTATCTGGGAATTGTTTAGTAACTGAGGAGAATCCAGCTTGAAGCCTTTTTAACCAGGAGGTAGCTCTGCATCAGAGTCCTGTGCAGAAACCACCTTTTCAGTGCAGATGAACAATTGCCTTTGCTTGCTCCTGCCTCCAAAGTGCTGAGCTAGGCTTCTTAAAATGACCCCTTGCCAAGCTGGGTGGAAATAAGTGAAAATGCCTGACGCTAAAGTGTAAGTTAAATAGTGAGCCTCCTCATCCCTCTTTTAGGATTGTGAAGGGGTTTTAAGAAAACTAACAGAAGGCAGAGATGAGGAGGCACTGCTAGCTTAAAAATCATTGTTCCCCTACTTTGCTTTGTGAATTTGTGGGCTGCCCCCCTATCTTGCAGGATCTGCATGTTGAGGCATGGAATGGAAAGTAATGAAGAGGTTAAGCAGGGTTTCTTTAGCCCATGTAACAATTTCAAAGGTGTCTTCTGAGATCTGTGAGATTCACAGTTGGAAAGGAAGGAGGTTAAAAAGGGGATGAGAGCAAGTGATAAAGTGAAATGTGGGCCTGGAATGAAAGACTGTTAATAACAAGGAGGGTGAGAAGAGGAATGAGAATTTTAGGAGGAGCTGAGAGAACTATTCTATATTAAATTTAATAAAAACCACATTTTGACCTAAAGTTACTCGTTTGCACACAGTTAATAATTTGAGAGCTGGTTAGTTACAAAATGCTGTCGCTGACATAACTGATGTGTGGCACTCCAGTGTGATGGGTTCATGATGAGGTAATCCACACTTCTAATTCCAGCTTGGTTTTAAGAATTAAAAATTGGCTTGGCAGCCCTTTTTAAAATCTGTTTTGTCAGGTGGTCCAGCCTGAGCAGTGAGGAGAACAGAGTGGGCTCCTGAGGTTGGTCACCCACTGTTTGCTTGTGGTAAACCTCAGTGAGCTGGGGGGTTGGGAAGTCTTCTGACTTGGAATTATTTTCATAGTTTTGCACTTAAATGCTTGGATGTAGATGTACATCAGTGTGTATATGTATATATTTAGATTTTAAATCTCTGCTTTACTTTTGGTGTCTCAGGTGACCGAGCAGAGGTTTGGAATCAACATTCCCCATAAGTTCAGCGTCCACAACTATAAAGTCCCGACTTTCTGTGACCACTGTGGTTCCTTGCTCTGGGGAATCATGAGACAGGGCCTGCAGTGTAAAAGTAAGCAGCTTCTTTCTGTAATCTTTTCACAAAATATATACCTTTTTAGAGTCTTGATGCGCTGTGTGGGCTTGATTTGAGCAACCTTCAGGAGAAGCTGAGTAATGAATATTCATCTTTGCAAGAGTTAACAGAAAAGCTGATCTACTTTTTTAATCTCAGGCTTCCAGAAGGACTTTGCACTCTCAGCACAGCTTTGTTTAACTAGCATTATTACAAATATTCTTGGCTATTGCTGCTTCCTGCGTTCATTTTTCCCTTTGCCTGAAGACTTTTCCTCAGCTAATGAGACAAGGCAACAAAAAGGCATCCGAGGAGTAAAGAAGGTCATTGCTTTAGGTTGGCTACCCTGCCTGCCATGAGGTTAATTGATGACAAAGCATGGCCTGGTGTTATGTTTTTGTTTCAGTGAACCAGACTGTGAAATTATAAGGGCTGCAACCACCTTCCATTTGCCTTCATCTCCCACAAGAGGGTGCATGCGTGCCTGTGAGCAGCAGCAAAAAGACTAGTTTCCCACTGGACAAAGTATCTTTAAAATTAGTTATTTGCGAATTCAGGGGATTTTTGATGTGAATTATAAAAGCCTGATTTTACCTGCAGGTATATCTGTGATGGCATTTCTATACCTGACAAACTTGTGCTTCAGGCTATGTGGCATCCTACCCAGAGCTCGGGGTATATTCCTGATTTTCAGGAGTTTATTTTTCTCATGAGAGTCCTAATTTGCTTCTGCTGAGACAGTGACAAAAATCCTTTCGGGTTAAACACACAGGGTAGATCCCGTTGGGTATATTTCCTGAAGCAAAATTGCTAAATTATTTCTCAGCACTAAATCCATCCAAGTTTTTTTTAATTGTTCCTTCCCTTTTACTTCCCACCCCTCTGATCACCCCTGTCAGTCTGTAAAATGAACGTCCACATCCGATGCCAAGCAAACGTTGCACCAAACTGTGGGGTGAACTCAGCAGAGCTTGCTAAAACCTTGGCATGCATGGGTCTGCAACCAGGAAGCATTTCTCCAAATTCGGTGAGTCTTTTTCTTTTCTTGGTTTTTATTCTTTTCCCCCTCTTTTTTCCCTCCTCTGGTCACAACACTGACAGCTGAGTCCTCATGTGGGTGCAGGAGAAGCCAGGGACTTCAGGTACAGCAGACGGTGTTGGGCCATGGACTGCAGGAGTAGGTTGTTGGTGTCTGTGGCTGGTGGCAAAGGCTTCCCCTGGAAAATGGATGTCTTGTATCCAGGTTTATCCTGGTGGAGGCTTTAATCTCTAGCTGTTGCTTTGTTGTATGCCTGCATTTCACATGCTGTGACCCCATTCACTCTCTTCTCTGGCATGAATCAGGGGAGAATGAGACCCCTAACTAATCAGTGATGGATGCAGTGTTTGCCATATCTTTTTTTACTGCAGGCACAGATGCTTTGCCTGCATACATGGGTTCTGATAGAGCAAAAGAATGCTCAGCAAAGAGCCTAGGTTCTCTTCCCAGCTTTGTCACTGCTCTTCTGAGTGATTTTTGGGGGAATCCATTTCACTCTTCACTAAAGTTGCCCCATCTAAAATCTGTGGTCCCTGTTAAAACATCACTTCTGGTCTTTGCTGTCTGAGACAGGGTCCCAGTGAGAATGTTGCTAGGTCTGGGACATACATGTACTATTTCTGCTTGTCAGTACCTAAGGCATCCTAAAAATCCAGCTGTTGTATATCTGAATCTATTTGGAGAGTTTAAAACACGCTGCAAGAACTCGAATAAAAATTTCCATAAACGGGAATGGGAATCAGAGCTGTCAGTTGATAACAAGTCCTTTTTCACCACGTTTCTTTGCTTGAGACCACAGTAACCCATAATAAAAGTGGTCTATTATTTTTTTTTTACCAAAGAGAAAATATTAAAACCCAAACCATAGTAGCCAGACATGGTAAATCACGTCACACAGTTAGCCAGCTACATCAGTGAACTGCTCACCATGCTGTACCAGCCTAGGGCTGTGTGGCCCCTTTTGATTTCAGTTGGTTTGTAGCAGGCTGGTTTATCTTCACTCTTCATGCTGTCACAGGTCAGGGGACAGTTACCCTGAGAGTTGCAGGGAGACACAAGTCCCACACACCCTTCCCAGCTCTGTAAAAAGCAGCATTTGTTGTTTGCATAATCTGCACATCAAAAGGAGACAGAACTAGGGAAATAAAAAATCTGGGCTTGGTGTTTAACTATCTCTTCTCGTTATTTGTGAGCTGAAGGCTCTAGGTGAGTGTTCAGACTGTGCTGTAAGCTTAAATCTGTTGGGGGGGTTTCTGGGTGCTGTCCTGAATGTTCTTGGTTCTTTCCCCCACGGCTGGGGCTGCCATTCTGTGGAGAGAAGAGACAAGGCTTCTGTACAGGGGAAGTTTTGCTTTACACCGAGTAGTCACAAGGTGGAGCTCAAGAAGTCTGTGTGACTTTCCCCAGGGTAATTAACTGAATAAAAGTCTTGAGTGCTCGTACCCGGAGAGCTGTGAACAGAGGGGACTGGAGGTTGACTTGATCTTCATCTGCTGCAGAACCAGAAGCTATAGAAATATCTTCTAAAACTGATACAGTTCCTGAAAATGCAGAGACCTCACTGCTGGTGTGGGACTTGCATCAGATTTATGGCAGTGGAGGAAGCCTGCAGCCCAGCTGTGGGGGAAAAAAAACATTTTTGAGTTTGGATTCCACTGATTTGGGCTTTGAATAAGCCTTAAAATCAGGTAGAAACACAAGAGATTCAGATGAAATCTGCTCAGGTTCTATATCTCAGCAGCACTTTGGTATTGCAGAAATTACACCGTCCTCCTCACTCTGATGTTAGATAGCAGACTGATATTGTCTTATATTTCTGAGGAGTGAGAAGGGAGAGGCAGGATTGCCACTTGGATCTGCTGGGCAGTGTGTTTACAACTTCAAGTGCCCCCATCAGGAACCAGTGTTGACATCTCAACGTGTCTCTGCACAGTGCCAGGGTTGGCAGATGGCACGTAGCAGCTATGCAGGGTGGCAGTGCCAGTGTGCTTTCTGTTACAGTGGATCTGAGCAGGTCCTAAATGCCCAGGTTGTTGGGCTTGTGTACACCTCTGAGGCAAAAATGTAAGTTCTGTGCAGACTTATACTTGCTTACTTTCCTCCACAGAAGCTGGTTTCAAGATCTACATTGAGACAGCAGGGAAAAGGCAGCCTGAAAGATGGCAACAACGTTAGTGAAAGTTCAGCAAGCAAACTTGGGATCAAAGACTTAACCTTCCTTCGTGTGCTGGGAAAGGGCAGTTTTGGAAAGGTGAGAGGTATTCATGGCTCTTTTGGGGAAAACCACATTGCTTATTTAAAAACCTCCAAGGTAGATGAGGTTATTTCATAATAGGGGTGCACAGGCTGTCCAGTGGGGTATGGGTAGAGAGAGCAGGGAGCAAAGGGAAGAGGAAGAAAGCTGAAGTAGAAGAATTGGCTATTACAAACAAGAAAACCATTAGGAACTAAAGGAACAGCTGCATGCCAGGGCCTATACCAGCAATTGCAAGTGTGTGCATTAGCACTCATTTGGGCAGCATGTAAAGGCTTCTTTTCCTTTAAAGGAAACAAGGCAGTGGTTTCATGTGCAGTGGGGTGGGGGGGCTTGTTCCTCTGCTTTGCCACAAAGCCAACATGAAGTGATGCATTTAATTTAGTGAAGGAGGAGGACCATTGGATAGATGGCACTGCTCTGAGGGGCTGCCCTGGCACAGTGGGTGAGATTTAACCACCCAGCCCCATGCCAGACATTGGAGCAATGTGTGTGGACATTTCTATGTGGTGCAGCCTGTGGCAGACTGTAGTGTATGTGTCAGTGATTGTACAGTGATGCCCATGCTAACAGGCTGACTCACCTGCATCCACAAGCCTGGTCATGAGATAAATGACCTTTCTAGTGTGAGAAGGTGTGAGACTCTCTGTGGTGCTGATGGAGACTGAGGGCTCAGCCCTGGAAATTCACCCTCCCCTTTGGTTTAGGTGATGCTTGCCAAGATGAAAGAAAGTGGGCAGCTCTATGCAGTGAAGGTGTTGAAGAAGGACGTCATTCTCCAGGACGACGATGTTGAATGCACCATGACTGAGAAACGCATCCTTTCCTTAGCAAGAAACCACCCATTCCTCACCAAACTCTACTGTTGCTTCCAGACTCCTGTAAGTATAGCCCAAGCAGCAGGCAGACTTCCTCCTGACACTGGCTGGCGTGTTCAGGACAGACACGCTCTCCTGTGCATTTGGTCCCTGGTCTGTTAAAGATCTCCACCTTAGACCTAGGAGAAACCTCTCTGCTCAAGGGTGAACAAAGCACTCAGCTATTTTTAACCTCAAACATCTCCTGGGCATTTGGCAAGCAAAATTCCTGGCTCACTGTAAGCTCTCTAACAAAATGGTGATGGCAGGGAAGTCCTGCTTTGTATCTTCCCTAGAAACATCTCTGTGCCATCGAATGTTTCCGAATGCCTATCTGCAGATGTCTACAGACCTGCAGTGTCCTCTGGTTGCTGTGGGATCTCAGGCTCTGCTGTGTCACTACCTGACTTTTAACAGGACTGGATTTGCATTGAATTATCTGCAAACTCAAATAGTTGTACTTGGAAGCAGGGGTAGCTTCCTGGCTGTACCAGCCTTTGGATACTGCTCAGAACTTAATGGAAAGACCTTCTGGGGTTACTGAAAAGGACCTTACTGACATGGGTGGACACTGAATCAGATCCATACACAGTTGGTATGTCTTCTTGTGCAGATAGGACAAACAATAGCAATGCTGTCACTTGGGTATGTATGCCTCAGCACATGTGCTGTCTGTCCAGCTTAGAACCTCCTTTAGTATGTGCTTGTTGCTGATGTGGGTGATGGAGGTCAGGAGTGGCTGTGATGGAGGCAGTAGCCACAGCTGTGTCCCCACAAGGTAAGTTTGAGTGTCCCTGAGCTGAGCTGTTAGCTAGAATCAAAGCATTTTCTGCAGTGTAGTTCTTCCAACCTGCCTGAGTGCCTTTCCAGTTGCTTTTTGTCATTGCTAAATGGTAACAGAGCTTGTTTCCCCCTTAGAAGAGGGAGGAGAATCTTGCCTTGTGGCTTCACTCCTCCTACGTAAACCTAAAATATACATATATATATATAAAAGGCAAAAAAGCAGACAAATGCATCCTGCCACCCACCCATTTCTCTTCTCACTGGGGTGATGCAACAGCCAGCTATGAAGTATAAGAGTTGTGCCCATTTTAGGGTGGAGCCTTTGAGTAGTCTCATGTAATAGAAATGAGGTGGTTTCTTGGTTGGTTTTTTTTTTTTCCGAATATGCAGCTTATGTGGTTCACAGGGCAGCTGCACTATGAAGCAGAAACAAAACTTAAAGCTCACTGTTGTCCCTAGTAACCAAGGAAACTCTCATTTCATAATATGAAGGCACAGGGCCCCAATTTGAGTGGCTTTCCTGAAGTTCTCATGCAAAATAACTGAGAAGTCTAGTACTTGTGTGCTGTTTGAGGTCAGCTGAGGAATAGCAGCGGGTTTTACTGCCCTTTGCTATGGTTTTGCTAACTGAATTGCAATGCAGATGAGAAAATAGCATGTGTGCTTCTGGGCAGTGGAGAGTATATATAGAGAGGGAAGATTTAAGGTCCCCTGTGCTGGTGCTGCCTGTCATGTTCAAAATATGAATGCAATCTGCTATGGGTGCAGATAAGGTCTCCTGGGCTGCTGAAGTAATTGCAGAGTCTTTTGCAAAGTGGAGAAAAAAGGAGAACTCAGCCTGTTTAGACTAGCAAAATGAGAGCAAAAAGAGGATCTGATGATGTCTGCAGATGTCAAACGCTGAGGACGGAAACAAAGGCATCGAGATTCTGGCCAGGATGAAATGTGTCTAGACTGGCCATGGACACAGTTAGGCTGGGATTGAAAAGAAGGTTGCTAAACAGTAGAGCAGCCTGGAACAGGAATTTCTGGACCAGCTTCTCATCAGAGGAGTGGAGGGAGGAACCCCAGCCCTTGCTGCCCTGAACACAGAGCTGGTCAGTCTCTCAGAGAGTGCCAAGGGAGTGGTGCTTGACATAGCAGGACCTTGCTATTTCCATTCTTTCCCAGGTTCCTCTTTTACTTGAATCCCACTTTGCTTCATTATCTGGATTGTCAGTAACAGAAAACCACTTCCCTCCAATACTAAACCAAACCAAAAAGGGAAGCATTTACAAAAGAAAAAGTAGATTTCAGAGTAATGCGGTTCATCACATCTTTTGCCCACATTCTATGCTCCATGACACCACTTCAATCCAGAATAACCAGATTTAAATTGCTTATAAATGCATAATTAAATCCCTTTGCTATAGCAGAGAAGTGATTGCAACAGCAAGTTATTCACTGGATGGAGTCCTTCCAGCCAGGCTTAACTGCGCTGATACAGTATTTAGTGGTTCTGCTGGTTCTTTACATGACATTGGGTTATCCCCTCCAGTAACGTGAATATGGCAGAAAACAATCGATATAGGTAATGTATAATGTATATAATTTGTATATAAATTTATAGATATATGTAAATTATATATATAAAAAGAAGAGATTAACCACTTACTCAAAATGTCAGCCTGTAGCCATATTGTAAAACGTTGCTTCTGTCTGGAGCTGGGGCAGGGTTACACAAAACAATACCTAGTTTCACTTGAATTACATGGAAACCACATCTAATCTATCAATTTTACAGACCAGACTCTGAAAATGTGGTGTTAATGGTTTGTATTATAAAAACCAGAGCATTACTCTTGTCTGCTGTGGAGATCCTGGCTAAATAATGGCCTGCTGGGTCTGTCTTGAGGAATTTTTCAAGAACTAGCCATTTTGAGGTTTCCTTGTTAACGCTATGTCAGAGCCTTATCCTGTAAGATGCACCAAGACAGGCTGGGAATAACTGGCAGGGTAGTGGCCTAGCTGGAAGCCACCTGGGGTTTATGGTAGGTGCCAAGTGTGAGCCAGCAGTGCAGTCTCATTGCACAGAAGTTAAATCATGTACTGTGCTGCTTCAGAAGCTGGAGGAAATGATTATTCCTTTTGTTTGGCACTGGTAAGGCTGCATCTAGAGTAGGGGGTGTCCAGTTGTACCTTGCCTCCCAGTTGAAGAAGGAATTGTGGAAACTGGAAAGGAAGAGCCTTGGAAGTGCCTGAGATGCTGCAGCTGCTTGAGGACAGAGTGCTCACAGTGTTTGAGGGTTTGGCTGGATCTAGAGCTGTTTGAATTCTGACTCTTTGTATAGGATTCCACCCAAACCAGCAAACTCTTCCCCTGACTTAAGCAGCCTGGGGGTACCTTAAACATCCTGCAGCCTGTCTGCGCCGCGCTGTGCAACGTTGTATAGTGCCAATAACTTACCATTAGCTGAGCTGCCTTAAATACCAGCAACAGCAACGTATTATCTGAGCTCCCCTACACTGCTGCTGCGTTTTCATGCCTGTATTAGAGGTAACTGAGGTTCTTACGTGCTTACACTGGTTTTCAGACAGGTTTGCTGTTCTGTTGTGCTGCCTCCAGGCTCAGTGTGGTCCCAGTGTAGTCAGAGCTGCAGCACAAGTGATAGCTGCGGGCACCGTCCCAGGGTGGGCTGAGACTGCCTGACCTCCAGCCAGCCTCCTTGCTCTGTCACAAGTGATGCAGCCACTAGGTGGTAGAACCCGCAAGGGTTGTCACGGTTTTCAGAGCCTAAAGGGGAAATATTTAGCTGCACAGCAGGCTGGCCCTCTGCGTGCCCGGTGTTGGGCTGGGCAATTTTGTACTTGCACCTCCAGATTTCCCCTACGAAAAGAGGCTGAGGAAGCTGGGCTTGTTCAGCCTGGAGAGGAGATGGCTGTGGGGGGACCTCGTTGCAGCCTTCCAGTCCCTGAAGGGAGCAGAGAAACAGGAGGGGAATCAGCTTTTTAAAAGGGTAGAAAATGGCAGGACAAGGGGGAATGGACTAAAGCTAAAGGAGGAAAGGTTTAAATTAGATATTAGGGGGAAGTTCTTTACAGAGAGAGTGGTGAGGGGCTGGAACAGGCTGCCCAGAGAGGGTGGTGGATGCCCCTGGAAGTGTTCAAGGCCAGGTTGGATGGGGCTCTGGGCAACCTTGTGTAGCTCCAGGCCTGGAGGTTGGTGGCCCTGCCTGTGGCAGGGGGGTCACAGAATCACAGAATTGTAGGGGTTGGAAGGGACCTCAAATGATCATCAGGTCCAACCACCCCTGCCAAAGCAGGGTCCCTAGGACAGGTCGCACAGCTCGGCATCCAGATGGGTCTTGAATATGTACAGACAAGGAGACTCCACACCCCCTGGGCAGCCTGTCCCAGGGCTCCCTCACCCTCACTGTGTAAAAGTTCTTCTGCATGTTGGTGCGGAACTCCCTGTGCTCCAACTTGAGCCCATCACCCCTTGTCCTGTCCCCACAGACACTGAAAAGGAGCTGGCCATTTCCCCTGTGTCCCACAGTTGGAACTCTATGATCCTTGAGGTCCCTTCCAACCCAGACTGTTCTATGATTCTATGATTCCTTTCCTGTGAAAGGTGAGGAAAAAGTCCTTCCAGGCTTTTTCAGGGGGGCAGTTTGTCCTGCTCCAGCTGCAGCTGTGTGAGGTCTTCCTTGCTCACCACATCTGTGGGTTTTTTGAGGTTTTTTTTTTAATTGAAAGCCTTGTTTCAGACCTTTCCACCTCACCTGAGTCATTCAGCTCTGCTTTTTCCAGGGCCTTAGAATCATCCTTTTGTGTCAGAGAGGATTATGCTCTGACTGCAGTAATCTGTGAGCTACTGACAGGTGCTGGGGCTGACCTGTAGGTAATTGTGGATCCTGTGTTGGGGGTCACAAGCACCAAAAAAATGCTCATTTCCGTTTACATGACACAGGTGTCATCCAACACCTGAACAATATTGTCCTAGAAGGGCTGAAAGAGGGTATAGGTATAAATAGCTACATCAGTAATTTAATCCCGGGGAATGTGGATCCTGGAATGTTTTAATTAAAATGAGTTTGCAGTAAGTAGGTCCTGACATCTTTAGGGTTTAGGATCTATCCTTCCTGCACAGGTGGTTTGCTTTTAAATCCTTTTGTCTCCACTCCATGCATGAGAATGAAAAGGACTGGGGGAGATCGGCTTCCTATGCAAATAGTGTCACATAGCTTCTGGGGTTAATGTTTATTGCCCTTATCCTTTTTCTCATGACTGCAGGGTGCTTCCAGGGGACCGTCCCTGAGGCGATGCTGTTTCCAGCACAGTCCCTGTTAGCCTGATCGTTATATGGATTTGCTGTCCGTGTGGCTCTGCTGACAGTTGCTGAGGCACAGAGCCTGCCCCTGTCATTCCAAAAATAGCAGGACAGGAGAACTTGGCAGAAGGACGTGACTTTCTTTAACAAGCGTCCTTCCAAGATAATAGCTGGCAGGGGTGCTATTGAAGCCAGTAAAGTCTGGCCCAGGGACTCCAGGGCAGCTAATCATTGAGCTGGTCCCATTTTATGAGGGCCACCTGATGTCCAGCACGCAGCTTTCTGCCCCCTTTACAAGCTGTGGGCTGATGTCATGCTCCTGACACAGAAGAGGAAGGTTTCTCCACATCTCCACTGGCTCCCAAGATGCTCAGACAGTTCTGCCAGGGTCAGTGTGGACATCATGTCGTAGATCAGCTAGGTGTTTAGAGATGAGCCTGCATTTCACCTCCTAGAAGTGTTAGAGCTTACCTGGAGCTTTTGACAGGGGCATGATTTTCAAGGAGAGCCCAGGAGCTACCAGCCAGAGTGGTAGGACTGGGCAATGGCAGCTGGCTCGGTGCTCACCCACCTGTAGGTTCCTGGACACAACAGGAGAGGTCCAGGTGGTCTTCCATGTCCTTGGAGTCCTTCAGTTGTAGTCGGTCCAGGTGAGTCCCTTGGTCATGGTCCCTCCAGGGCATCTCCAGCATCAGCCTGGCTGTCTATCAGCTGCTGTGCTGTCACCAGGTGGGTAGAGCACAGGCAGGCACAGAGCCTGGCATGTTGGGGTTGAGGAAGGCTGGAAAGGCAGCAGCAGCCTTCCTGGGGCTCTGGTTAGATGAACAAGTGTCCTACACAGGTCTTGGAGTGTGTTGTTGGGTGGAGAGGACGCAGTGAGTCCTCTTTGATGTTCTCTCTGAAAGGTGCTGAGAGTGAGCCCTTGGGAGCAGAGAGGACAGCTTTGATCATCTCCCAGGCTCTAAGCCCTATGGCATGTCAGGGGGACACGACTCTATGTGCATACACCCAACAGCCAAGTGCACCTCTTGGATGCTTTTCTGCCAGCCCTGAGACATCTTCCCCTGTCCTGGAGCAGTGAGGCTGTTGCTAGCCCCAAGCCAGTATGCTGCCAGACCAGCACATGCTTCAGTTTTGTTGCAGCCAGGCAAAATTGAGTGAGGATGGTGACAAGGACATCCTGTTCATAGGGCTGATGGTTTCTGAAAGGTTGGATATGGCCTTGCATGCCTTGTGGCCATAAATACAGGAACGAACAGGAGACACCCCCCTGTGAGCTTGCAGTAGAGTCCTCAGGCCAGGCTTGTAGGAATTTGAGTTGTGCATTACCTGGGGCAGTGAATTAGGTTTTTTGGGGGACTATTGGACAGGGAGGTACAGGGGAACTTCCTCTCCCTACCTTTGCTTGCTTGTGTGAATTCTATGGGCATGTATGCCCCAGTGCCTTCACGTTGGCTTTGTGACCATGGGAGTGGCAATCACTTTCTGAGTTTCTTTTCTTTCTGTCCTGTCTACCACTCAGGAAAGGCAGACTGGTCAAAACTGCATCTTTCTGTGGCTTTACAGTGTCCACATCCACCAGAAACCCGTGACATCTTTTCTGGCAGGTCAACCCCAAGCTGCCAGTAACCCAGATGTGTGAGATCTCCAAAGCTCAGCCATCACAGCAGCACCTTGCTGTGGTCTCTTTGTTGCAGGAACACACGGGGTCAAGTTTGTTTGGTTGGGTTTTCTGTAGGCAGAGCTGTTTTTCTTTGCAGAAGATGAAACAAGATCAGATTGACATTTCTGATTCTATCTGTGAACTTTATTGGGTGTTCACACGTCGGCTGCACATTGAGGTGATACGAGCTGAAGTGAAAACATGGAAGTGAAGGGTTAGCTGCCATCATCCTGTTGTAGCTCCTGAGTGTAACTTTCCCACCTCTGTTTGTTGAGGAATTTTGGATACTTGCTTTTTTTGTGAAGCTGAGAAAAGGCCTGTCTCTGTCTCCAGTGGCTGATGGGGGAAAGATTGTAACTTAGACAAAATACCAAGCTTAGTGCAAAGGAGGCTCAGGGAGATGTTGCTTATGGTTAGCCACAGCATGTGAAACTACCATTTATCTTTTGCTTTAAAATCAAGTAAGTTGCAGCATAAAAAGGGATGGAAGCAGAAGCAAATTGCAAGCAGCCTGAGCGAGCAGGTGCCAGCCAGAATTGAGGAGGAGGGAAAAAAGTAAAAAAGCAGTTGAAGCTCAGAGAAGAGCTGAGGTGTGACCCAAGTGGGGCTTTAGGTGTCAGTCTCTTTGAATCCATATTGCTTTCCAGGTGATGTTTAAGGTGAGAGGATGGATCCATCCACAAAGGCCTCGCAGCAAGCCATTTTCAAGTGGCTTTGGGGTGTTTTGGCACTCTTAATTTTCCTGACGACCTTTGGCTGAGTGTGTAGAGGTCTCTGACCTTCCCCAACACAATCTGAAGCCATCAGATATCTCAGAGTTTGGTATTTTTAAAAACAGGCCATGATGGTTTTGGGGTGGTCACTCCCAACTGAGAAACAATTCCAGTAGCTTTTTTCTGAACTGAAAGCTGAAGAAAGAGCATGTTCTTTACAGCTACTCTCTTAAGAGAAACAGTGATGCCAGCACCCGGCTGAGGGGTGCAGATTCCCTATAAATCTTTGATTAGTGGGTGATGTCTACAGCTTGATGCATTCTAGTTCCTTATTCCTCAATGTATTCCCCTCTTAAGTTCAGCCAGTCCTTTAGTTTTTGATCTTTGTGATAGGAAGGATTTTTTAATGTAGCTTTCTGTTGCTTTTTAAAAGGTCTGGAGGGGAAGATTTAATTTCACTTCTTCTTTCTATTTGTTCTGTAGTTTTTGAGTTAATCCTGCTGTGAATTAGACCGTCTTGAGGGGAGAGGATGAGGAGGAAGGATGCATGTGTGGTTCACTTATGTGTCCCAAAGGATGCATTGTTCCAGAGAAATGACTGAGTTTGTTCGTTAGAAAAACTCTCCTGCATAAGAGCTTGAAATTTCAACTGCTAGGTTAAGGAAACAGGGGCAGAAATTCGGAGGGGTGTAGTTAGGTTTGTGAATTCTTTGTTTTCCAGGCCAGTTGGGAACCCAACAACTCCCATCATCTGGCCCTGTCGTCATTCAGCTCTTCTGGAATGAGCTCGGCGCGAATCCTGTGCTGTGCGCACGTGCGTGCGAGAGGCAGCCTGTACCCCAAGGGACCCCGTGGACTTCATTTATGCAAATGGCAAGAGCCAGTTTGTTGTTCTCTAGGTGATGTTGCTGGAGGAAGGCCTGTGCTGTGCCCGCTGTCAGCAGCGCCGGATAGCGGAGCGCGGTTGTAAGTGATGACCGGTGGTGGCTGCCCCGTTCCCGGAGCTGAGACAATGACGCCAGTGGCCCTTTGTTAAAAGAACTAAAAACGAACCCGGGGTGGGGAAGTGACCTGTGCTTCTCAGAAGTGCACCCACCAGCTGCCCAGCGTGGAGGAGATGCCACGTGTGTCTTTAACCTTGTGGCTGTTTGCTGGCTTTTCGCTGGGCCTCCTCCTAGCTAAAAACCACCCCAAAACCAGCAGAAGAAAGAAACCTCCCCTTTCTCAGCCTTTTGGATACCATGTAATATACAGTCATCTCCCTGTCTTGGTAGCCCAAGGGCTGTATGTGCCATCTGTGCCACTTTCCCTTGCTTGATTTCTCCTAGGCAGAAGTGGTTCCTGAGGCTGGCATGTACTTCTGCAGTCACTGAAGCAGAGAGGTAAAGCGGCTAACAGAGCACCAAAACCCAGCTAGCAGATGGCTGTAAAACCTGCCATCTTTCTGCTCTCACTGCATTCAGCTGGGAGTCTCGGGCCGCGGCGGCGAGCGGAGCAGTGGCAGGTGCCACGGCAGCCACTGCTGTGGCTGTGTTTAAGAAGCATCACTAATGTGTGCAGATAATTCTGACTGAGCAAAGCACAGTGCACAGTATTTCTTCTCCTCTGCTTAATGTACTTGCTCTGATTTGAAATCAAAAGGACCAAATCTTGACTTGGCCTAAGCCATTGTCTTGCTCCATCGCAGTCAGATGAGTGAGGCTTTGACACTGTCTGGAAATTCGGGGCTGAGCTCAGTGCATCTGCTTCAGCTCTTGTGCACGTGTGTGTGTGTGTGTGTGTGTGTGTGTGTGCAAAGGTTGTCTTGGCAATTCCCTCTCGGTGAGCCTGTTCTGATGACGCCTGCAATCCTCTCTGGTTTTGAAACACTGCCACGTATAACCCCCCCTTGAACAGCCTGTCCCCTAAACCTCTTAGCTGGGAAGAGCCGGCAGTTCGTGAGGATGTGAGCCGGGTATGGATGGGGGAGGCATTTTGGCACAGAGCAGTGTCTAAGTGTGCTTCATGGTATCTATGAAGATAAGTACTGAGAAACAAACCTGTTCATTATTTCTCCTCCATGCTTTGGCATGACTTGACCCAGATATGGGTGGCCACTTGCATTGCTGGGGGAGTTGGACATGTAGCTCTCCAAAGCACAGTTTATTTGCCCACTCCCAGCAAGACCTAAGGCACATTGCTTTGTGTGGGGGTTGTGGACCACGAAGGGAGAATGGGAACATTGGGAACACTGAGAGAGCCTGCCAGCTCTTGTAATTATCTTGTAATAATTTGCTTGCAAGCCCTCTAAGCTCTCCTACTCTTTTTGGAAACAATAAACTTTCGCTGGGAAGCAGTGACACAGCTGTCTTTGTATGGAGATAGTTTTGAAAGCCTGCATTCTGCTCTGCAAAGCATGAACTGCCAAAGCAGTGATAAATGGCTGTTTTCTTGGGGAAACCCTTTGGCTTCAGTGAGCTCAGATCGAGCCCAAAGCTAATTTTCTAAGGACTTGTGTGCATTAATTATTTCCTAAAAGATGGAATGCAAACTCAGTGGAATTCTTGAGCCAGGCTGATTTTGGTGGGTTTTGGAATTTTTTTGGTGGGGAATCAGACCGTTTCTCTAAATGGCATTTAACCAGGTCTCTGTATCCTCCAGATTCAGCTTAAGGCAGCTGTCAGCTAAAGAGGAGGCTTGGGTGAAGTTAGTGCAGGGATGCAATTTGGCCCCTTGTCCTGCAGAGGAATCAGTGTGGGCAGAAGCAGTGGTTGAGAAAGCTCTGCTGCAACAGACTTGAGTGGAGCTTGTCCAAGCTTATTCCTGGTGGCTCTGGAGGCTGGAGAGGTGTTCTCCAGTGGGTGTCCTGAACCTCCACCAATCACTCTCTTGAGAGAAGTCCAACCTGGCATCCACACCATCCTTGCTACAGCAGCTCTTATAGGGTGGCAAACAGAGGAGGCAGCTTTGCTATTGTCTTCTTCCATGTCTGCATGTAGGAAAAACTTGTCTTTCTCCATCTCTTCCCTCTACACTGCTTGAAATGGGGCAGCAGTGCTGCCCTGTCCAGTTCACTTAGCATGAAAGACTGATCAGAGATAAGCCCCTCACCCTAGTTGTCTCGAGAGGTCTTTGGTCATGTGTGGGTTGTACACTGTGGTTCTTAACTGGAAGGGTGTGGAAGATTGACACCACGCTGGCCTTTTTTGGGCATAGGAAAGGATGCTCTTTGAATAAAATCTGTACTTTTTTTCTCCCTCTGGTGATGAAGAGGAAATGCGTGAGGTTTCAAAACAGCTTTCAGTAGAGCTGGTGAGGACAAAGGGCTAAAATGATGTTTGAGTTGGATTTCAGTGGGTGCTTGTGTTTGCAAGGGGCAGTAACCCTGTGTGGATTGTCCCTTTTGCAATCAGGGACTCTCTTCAAGCCCCACAAACACCTTAGTAAGACAACAAACAAATAAAGCAGGTGTAATTGCTATCAAACACTGTCTTTAGGACATAGTGTGTGCTTCCAGCAGCCCTTGCCCTGCTAATAGGTGAACAAATACAGATAGCAAACTGAAATTTAAACAAATTCAAAAACCCCAACCCGGCACCCTCGCACTGCAGTTGGCAGGGCTGATCATCTCTAGATGTAAGCCAGCCTGGGAAGCCAGCCCACCTCATCCCATGGACTTTGTTTCCTCCAAGTGTTTCTTTAGTTTCCGATAACAATTGCTCTGTGGGTTTTTTCATCTCGATCCCAGTCCAGAAATGGTGCAATGCGATTTCCTCACGCGGCTGCCGCTGCTGCGGAGGCTTTCGCGTCACCGTTTCCTGTTGACTCAAATGCTCTTTTCTTACTTTTGCTGACGTCAAACAGAGATAGAAGATAGGGGAGGACTTCTGAGCAATGCAAAATAGACAAATGGAAACGTAAGGATTCCAGTATTAAACCCTGTCAAAAAAAACACTCCAGCTTTCAACTCCTCCTAATTCTCCTTGGTAGAGCCCGAGAAAAGAGTCACGTAACTCAGTCAGGTCAAATTTCAGAGTATCTGAACTATCTGCTGTGTCCAGATTTCCTTTTCCTGACCCTTATTTAAGCTATTTATTGACTCTTCTCTGCTTGCTGCAAATTGTTGGGGTTTTTTCTTTTTTTTTTGTTTTCCATACAATACCACTGTTTATTTCTCAGTGATTCCTGGGAAGGTGGTTGGTCTTTGCAGTTTGACAAGCTGATAGCTTTGCATAGGAGTAAAAGTGGAAGACCTTGCTTGGCTCTTTGGTCACCCTTTGGGGACCAGGATCTTTAGTGGTGCTTTTTCTAATATCATTGCTAGGTATGTACCAGGCCAATGTACAAATGCTGTATTATAAACAGGTACTAATACCATCCTGGTCTTCTGCAATCTCATGGGATTTCTACATATTAGAAAAGTGGACAATTAGCTGGACCTCTTTTAAAAAAAAAATTAAATTGAGCAGTAATTAAATAATCCTTATTTATGTTTGACCCATGAAATGAGACCGTGGCTGGAGGTGAGGCATTAGCTGTCACACTTCTGAGCACCATGTACCACATGCAATACTAGTTCAGGTTTGCAGTTAGTCTGAGGTAAGAGCTGTTTGTAACAAAAAAAATGCTAATTCTGTGTCAGCAGTGATGTGAATCTTCAAACCAGCCGTTTCTGTGCTCACCTGAATGTTTGAGAAACAAGTAGTAATATCTTCCTTTAAGCATCACAGTATAGACAAGTACATCCACATGGGCTGTGGAGTTTCTCCAGCACTGGAGAAGCAGGATGTGTATGTTTTGAGATAGGAGGAGTTAGATCTGTTTCCCTGAAGCTCACCTTTAAGGAAAAAGTAGAAAATATATGCATGCTCACCTAACTGTATGCATGTTTATACAAGCATATGTATTCCTTACATAAATACACACACAGACATCCCTCATCAGGTTGCTGGTAAATGAAATGACTTCCTGTTGGAGAGCTGGCAAGAGGGATTTCTTTTTTAAGTACGGGCTTGAAGAGGTGTCTGGACAAGCTGGGCTAGATAAGCATGTGGAGAGATCAGTGAGGAAGGAGGCAGGAAAGAATGACAAGGAGATGTAAAAGCTGGCCCGACTGGCAAAGCAGAGGCAGTATCTGCGCTGCAGCTGGAGGAAGGGTTGTCAAACAGGTAAGCACGGTGTAGCCAGACTCCCTTTAACTAACTGCAGTGAAGACGTGGCATCAGAGATCTGATGCAGGATGAAAAGCTGCTGGGGTGTTTATGCTGCTCTGGCTGTGACTGCTGCCATAGCCAAGCCAGCTTGGGTGTCTTTCAGCTGCCCTGTAATAAAGGCAGAGTGAAACAATGAAGTACTGTTGTTTATATGGGCTGGAGATAGCCCTTAATGCATGGCCTTGGTGTGAAGTGCAGTCAGATTGCTGGGAACACATCTAGCTTAGCTTCTGGAAGGAGCCCAGAAGCAAAGCCCAGGATGGTGACAAGAAGCAAACTGTCCTCATCTGTAATGAACCGTTTGCTTTCCTGCTCGTGTCCAGAGAGGCACGAAAGGATTCCTGGGTGCTTTTCTTCTGCTATGTGCATCTCAAGATGTTAATACCAGTAGTCATTTCAAGCTGGCTGGCTGCCAGAAAGCGGAGCATAACAATGCTTTATCCTCTTAAACTTGGCAAGGGTTTAAAACTAGCTTGTAGATGATTAACATCAGACCTGGGAAGGGGTTTATTGGGGAAAGAAGGGCAAATAGTACCATTAAAAGGTTGACTGGTCTCAACAGAATTGTATGCTTCTTGTTTTTTCCAGTCCACTTGTTCCTGATAGTCAGACTGAAACAATCTATACTGAATGTCCTGAAACTAGGGGAAATAGTTGAACCAGACTGCAACAATTCTAGGGTTTAGTTCTGTGACAAATCACTGCATGTCCTTCCTCTCACAATTAAGCCAGCACCTCTTTTGCACTCACTGAACCCATATCCAGACTGCTGAGCACGCAGCTGGAGCAAGTGCCTCCCTATCTGTAGACTGTTCTGCAAACCAGAACAAAACAAACAAAGAAAAAAGAAACCTCAGAGACCAGCAGCTGTGGTTTATGTGCTGAACTTTATCTAACAGGTTGCATTTCTGCCTAGCAGAAACTTTGGTTTATATTTTGCCCTTAGGTCCTTCATTGCTCGAGGTCTCTGCAGGTTAATCAGAGCTGTGAGGAAAGCTGAAATCTGAGGGCTCAGAAAAGCATCTGCTGGGCAAGTGTATGGCAGGAAACCACATTCTGGAAAACAACACACGTTCCCCAGAAATAGTGTCAGAATACCCTCGAGACAACATTGTCATTGCTGTTCCTGAGCCCTTGTGCTGTTGTGGTGGAGCTGCAGTCTGTGAGCAGTCTGGTTTTTATGTTGTATTATGGAGCATCTTTCCCCAGAGATCAGAGGTGTTTAGTAGGGAGAAAATGACATTTTTTACAGATTTCTCTTGTGCCCACTCAGCTCAGAGAGTGCTGTTGAAGGGGGATCATCCTCTGCTGATTCAGGCTAAGGACAGTGCGGGGAAACCCAATGGGAGCTGGTTGGTGTTGAGCACTAACCTACTGATGTACCTGATCCACATATGAACAGGAATTAATTTTGTGACGGGAAAATTTCTGGGAGGAGTGTGGGGCAAGTAGGTACTAACATCTTCCTGGTACTGACTTCATCTTTCCTGAAAAATTCAGGATTTTCCCTACCCACCCTCCCCCCCCCCAATGCCTCATGGGTGCTTAACCTGTTTTTGTCCAGGAGAATAGTTTTACTTAGAATTTCCTAAGTCTGACAGAGGATATGATTAATGCTGTTCATATCTGTTGTGCTTGCATCTGTCAAGGATCGCCTGTTCTTTGTGATGGAGTTTGTGAATGGTGGGGACTTGATGTTCCATATTCAGAAGTCACGTCGTTTCGATGAAGATCGGGCCCGGTTCTACGCTGCAGAAATCATTTCAGCCCTTATGTTTCTCCATGAAAGAGGCATCATTTATCGGTGAGCTCTGCATTCTTCCATTCATTCATTCTCTTTGTCCGAATCCCATGGCTGAGATGATAGCTTGAGTTTTCTGCTTGAATAACTGCCACTTGCAGCCCACCAGGAGCAAGTTGTCAGCTGGGATAAAAGCTCCACTTCCCCCCTGCACGTTGTCCAAGGTGCACCAGCTTCCAGGAAGGATTGAATTTCTGGCTGTGGTACTGACTACGGGCATAGTGACACGTGTTTGTGTGAGCACACAGAAAAACAGGTTGTCCTTCTGAGAAGCAGGGGATAGATTGTGTGCTGTTGTCAATTCACCCTGCTCTGTGTCTTTATCAGCCCAAGAATTGCCCCTTGTCTGCACCTTGGGTGCCTGCAGGGCTGCTGGGCGTTAGCTGCTGACCGACAGAAGCCTCCTCTGTGCTGCTCTGGGCCTGTCCTGCTCTCATAGAGCACACGTCAAACTGTTGACAAAAGGAGGCATTAAGTGAGACCTTCCTAGACTTTTCTGGGAGGTAAATGCAAGGAGCTGTTGCTTTTGCCGCTGTGTGCCTTGTTATTTAAAGGCTAATATGTGCTAGTTACACCCAAGCCTCTTTGTTTCCCTGCATTAGCTACGGCCCATGTTTAAACCCTGTTTGACTTAACTATCCAGTGCCTCTCAGCTCAGCCACTAAAAGTCTTTTTCATTCCTGCTAGGATCCTGCAGCAGGAGCTATAATGTCCCATCCGTGTCTGGCATCTGTGTTTGCAGCAGGATCATTGCCCCCCAGCATCAGCCTCCACTCCCAAGTCTCGAGGCTGTTCTCAGGAAGCTGTTTCCCATACACAGTGCTTGGGGGTTTTGGGGTCATTTCTCTGTACTCAGAGGGGCAGTTTTGTTATATTTGTTCCTTTCTGTACTGCCAAAGCAATCCACTGTTAGCTCCATCATTGAGGCATGGGCCAGCCAGCATGGATCAGGCAGCCAGTCTGCTTTGCAGAGGTCTCCCTGACCAAGGTGGCAGTTCGACCAGCATCCTCCTATGTAAACCAGGGGTGAGCAAGACCTGTTCAGGGGTGGAAGTGGACATCATCAGGGAGGTGTCAGCACTGAGGCAGTCTAGTTGCACAGGAATGTGTCTTTGACATACTTTGCAGTACACCTCTGGCATCCTCTTGCCCAGAGCACTGGAAACGGGGAAGTCAGTTGTTTTCTTTGGAATACCTGGGTTCCAGCAGCAAGGATGCATATTTCAGTATGGTTTGCTGTAGCCCTGCTCAGTTCTACTTATGGCATGCCAGCACTGCAAAGAATAACATCAACTCAAATCTTTTTGCTGCTTGGGTATGGTTGTACAGCTGAGACCCACAGCTGGGTCCAGGATGGGACCAGTTCCAACCCCAGTCATGCTCTGTTAGTACCGTTTCAGACTGTGGGTTGGGCCAAATGCCATTTGGTTTGGGGCTTTGCCTAGTTTAAGCCAGCCAGTGCAGCCCTGTGTTTAGTAGTGCAGCCTCCTGTATCGGATAAACCCTGGTTTGAACACTAAAACCAGAATAGCTGAGGGCTAAAGTGGTCGAAGGGTTGGGGGCTGTGTGGGGGACACTTCACTATATGACAGTGAAATGATAGGCTAAATCAAGCAAATGCAACTTCTCTTCCTGGCTTAAGCTCTAGTAAGAAACAGATGGTCAGGTGAGGACAGAGAATGTTAAATTATTTTTAAGTATGAAATCATACGATATATGTGGCATGGTGAAATAGAGAAGGAGTGTAATTTTAATATTCTCTGGGTCCTGAGAGTATGAAAATTGCTAGTGATATATACCGTATGTATTGACCTTCTAAAGCACTCTGATTGTCTGCATAGAATAGCAAATCTCCTTACGCTGCAGCTGGATTTCAGTTTAATTCTTCCCTTGTGGATAATGCCAGACACTGAGGAGAGACCCTGCCAGATAATTACGCAAATGACATTATCCTTAAAATAGTGACATCCAGTAGTTATTGTCAATCATTCAGCAGCAAAACTGTGTGCATAATGTAATAGCATTGCCTTTACAGCTTGTCCTGTCCCTCCCAGCCTGCTGCCTGTCACAGGGCAGGAGTAATCGATCCCTCTGGGTTTTGGCACTCTTCAGGCTCTGCCATATTTCATGATAGAAACCGGAGGAGTAATTGAAAAGCCCCTTGAACAACTGCACGAGCTTTGATCTTGTTGGAAAACTGGTTGAACCATAGAGTCAGCTTTGGCTGCACGGGGCAGATCTGGGGGGGGGATGACGATTTTTTTTTCATATTAATTGGGGTGTCGCTGTTCTGGAAGATGTATGAGGAGAGACCTGTTGGCTGCAACTGTACTGAGCAGAGGTTGCTTCTGTCAGGTCATGGGCATCGGGCTGCAGGTTGGAAGGGGATACTCCAGGGAATCACTGCACTTGCGTAAAAGGGGTTGGTGATTTTAGGATCAGAATGTGAGTGCTTGCTTAGGAAGCTGGGAGCAGTGGGGAGAGACACCAGGAAAAGCCTGGCCAGTGTTTTGCCACAAGCTGTTCAATGTGCCTCTTCTTCCTAGATTCCCAGGGTCAAAGGCTGGCCTGGAGAGTTCCTGGCCTAGAATACCCTGGGTTGCTTGTTTTTCTTCTGGGCTAAACTTAGACATAGTAGTACTGTATTTTTACTTGCCCCCTTCAAGATTAAGCAATTCATGTGCCAACACAGTGAACATTCTCCCAGTAAGTCAAGTTGCTTCTGCCACAGCGTGAAAGCTGTTTCTTCTCTCCTTTGAAATGCCAGAGAGACTTGAGAGCCAGCACTGAAAGTTCATTGAGAAGTAGCTGAAATGTGTCACTGCAGCCTGGGGTGACAACACTGGCAACAGCTAAAATCAGGTGTTTGTTTATTCATAGAATCCTAGAATCTCCTGAGTTGGAAGGGACCCATCAGGATCATTGAGTCCAATTCCTGGCTCCACACAGGGCCAGCCAAGTCTGAGCATGGGACTGAGGGCATCGTCCAGATGCTTCTTGACCTCAGCCAAGCTCGGTGCAGTGACCACTTCTCTCGGGAGCCTGTTCCAGTGCCCGACTGCCCTCTCAGTACAGAACCTCTTTCTGACATCCAACCTGAACTTCCCATGTCGCAGCTTCATACCATTCCCTTGGCTTCTATCCCTGGTCACTAAAGAGAGGAGATCTGCCCCTTCACTCCCCTTCCTCAGGAAGCCACAGACCATATTCCTTTGCTGGCCACACGTGTGCAGTTTGACATGGCCATAGCACAGTATTTCTGCAGCCGCTACTGTGACTCTGTAAGAATGAAGCTCCTGCGGCACATGGTGTGTTTGAGGTTGTATGTGACACTTGGCCATCAAAACCAGGCTTCCTGCTGGAGCAGCGCTCTCATAGCGTGCTCTCTGTGACGCAGCTGACATTTCAGGACGTTCACTTATCACTTCGAGGAATGTCTGCTTTCTGGTACTAAGTGCTGGCCAGAACAGGAGTCCCATATACCTTTGTGTGTATAGTTGGGGCTTTTTTAAAAGAGAGGTTTCAGTTTCACAGATTTATTTTTAAACTATTTTTCATTTGGAGCACCCCAAAGGAGGGATTGTTCTCTGCCCTTATCAAAGAAGCATCTCTGTCTTGCCTGAAGCTGAGGTTTAGCTGTCAACTCAGCAGTGCCTATTTATAGCTGCTTCCTGAAAAATTGTTGACAGGTATATTATGATTCCCTATCCCGTCACACGGGGGTAGGACTGGGATGAATGCAACCATGTCAAAGCAAGCTTTTCAACGTGTCAAATCATAGTCTATCATACACACCATGGAGGAGTAGGTCCAGGACATATTTGGGATCAACTCTTGCTGTATGTTGCCAGGAAAAGGTTAGGTGATAATCAAAGCTATTGTAGATAAAATCTTTGCTCACAGGGCAGTGTTCTTGCACTGCTGCTTTCTTTACGTTTGCTTCTAAAGGAAAATAATATGTGGGGTCCTGTTGCAGGTAGGTAGGTTGGTTTGTGATTTTTATCTGAAGATGGTATGTGCTATTTTTCTTGAGGCAGCTCTTCTCAACTTTCAGTTCCCAGTTCAGCTGTTTCCCAGGGTAGGGGAAGCATATTTTGGCTTCTGTGCATGCTAGGAACAAAACAAATCAGCATGCACATTTGAGTGGTATTAGATCACACGGTGGCTTACTCAATGCAAGGGAGCCAGTCTACTCATAGTCTTCTAAGAAGCAAGAAGATAATAAATGATTATAAGGGTGTCTTTTAAAAGTTGGAGTTTCCTTTCCATGTAGCATTACTGTCAGGATGGCTGGTCTGCCCTGCAGCCCTCAAATTCAAACCTTTGCATAGGTCGATGTACAGCTCTGCTGATGGATATGTCTACTTGCCATGACTGCCTACACAGTCTCCCTCAATAGAGGCATCTACCTGCATATTGAGAACAAATGCAAATGTTTTCTTAAACTTGGCTGTTGTGGGGTGGGTTTTTCTGGCAGGGGAGGGGGCCTAGGGGTTTGCCCTGCAGACTTTTTGTGTTTCATAAAGATAACAGCCTTTGTACAGGCAACATGGAGCAATCACCCAACCTAATGGCATGGTCTTTATTTTTATGAGAAACTTTCTTTCTCTCCCTCTATAAGTGTGTCAGACTATGCAGCATGTGATGTGTGGCTGAGGGGGTCGCTTTTCAGAACACGTCTCCACTACTGGCAGAGGTGATACCACGTATGTACACGGTGACGTATCTCAACTAGCTGTGGTTTAGCTGTATCTGGAAGCAGAGGCAGTGTCACCTTTACACCCAATGTTTACACCCAGTACTGGTTTTGCCATCCCTGGGTAGCACAGAGAGAGATACGTGACCCAGCCCACTGCTTGGCACAGCACAGTGGCAGACACCTGATTAAGGGTATAGATAGTGTAGCATGTGGGTAATAGAGTTCATCAAGAGCCAGACAAGCTGAAAGGCTGGGCTAGAGAGCTTGTAAGAAGGACTGGTTGTTGGCTATCTGAAGAGCCTTGTTTTTCTCCTGAGGGCTTGTGCTAATTCGCTTATCCCACTGCCTTTGTGTCTGTATTGATATTTCCAATGCAACCAGGCCTCCTAGATATGCTCGGGGTCTGCTTGTGCTCCATCGTGCCTCTGGCTGCGGGATGGTGTGCGGAGCCCTCACGCACTGATGTGGCACCAGCCTCTGAGATAAAAGGCAGCAAACTGTTCAGTGAGTCCTGTAACTCCTCTGTCTAATAGGATGCATGGTCCCTTCAGAAGGTAAAAGATAATTATGCAGTTATCCAAATGACAGCACGATCTTACCCTGGGGCTGAACACTCGCTCTTAGGGAAAATATGCTGGGTTCATTCACAGCAAGTGTTTACTGTTCTGTGTGTCAGCTGAAAGCATCACCTTCATGTTGTGTGGTGCTCTGCATGACAGGGAAAAGCTCTGCCTCCTCTGGGATCTGGAAAGATTGCTGGATACTGGCCAGGTCTCTGAAATCATCACCTTTCCTTGGTGTAGGAGACCCCTCATGTCTGCAGCTCATGAGTGTCGGCTTTTATGGGGAACTGAGTTTTTTGCAACAGGTTAATTCCCTGCCAATCCAAACAATAAGCCTGTGACACCAGGAGGAAGGTTTACATAAGCCTGCTACAGAGACCAGTTTTGCTGGAAAGACTCTTGTTAACTGAAACAACACTCAAGTTTCTTTCAGCAATATCAATTAAAAACTGCATGCTGAAAACAGGAGCTGAATGCCTTTGCTAATTACACAGAGCCACTGTTAACACAGCAACCCTTGCTAGTGTGGTTTGCTTCTTCCACAGGCCAAGACATTATCGACATGGGGTCCCTCATGTTCTCTCTCTGTTGTTATTTGGACTTTTTTTTTTCTGACAGCTGGTGATTTTGTTTATTCTCATCTCATGCCCTTTTTCACATCAGGAGCCAGATCTTGTTTCCCCCGAAGTTGAGGGGCTTTCCCCAGGGAGGTAGATTAGCAGTTCTACTGGATCTGGGAGTGATACCAGCAGTGCCTGGCAAGGCAGACTGGCTGGCTGGAGGGGTTATCCAGGGATTACCTCCTTAGGTGCTATGCACAGCTTTGTTTTCTTAGCAAATAGAGATAGATCTTTTGTTTAGTGAGGTGTTTTTAAGGTTTTCTGAAAGGTTTTGCTTGAATGTGCTACGGTAGATGGATGAGTAGGTAGGGAGTCTTTGCTGTATTTGATGTCTGCCTCTTCCCCGTGCTGATTTGGCTACCTGTGGGCAGAGGCGTGATGTTTGCAGAGGAAAGGGTAGCAAAAGATCTCAGCCAGTGCCAAAACTGGTGTGAGTCTTCACTCCGTGGGACCTGGTCCCTGTCGCTTTGAGATCTGGATTCAGGATTGCTCCTGGACTCGGTGCTTTCCTGCACTGGGGCCCTGAAGATAAGAGTAGGTATGTGTATAAGCAGAACTAAAAGAAGGATTTGTTATGTTATGAGAACAGCAGAAAGAATGAAATATAAGCTGATTTTACGGTGAACAAGTGAAGCAAATCAGCTAAAAGCTGCAGCTTGGCACAGAGCAGCATACCAACAGCCCTGGCCCTACAGCTGCTTAGTGCAGAAGGTAAATTTTCATTCAGCTTTAGAAAATACAAAGAAATGTCTCATAGGGTCAGGAGTGTCGTTGTGTCTGTGCTTATTTGACAGTCAACAGCTCATGTGGAGTGATTTGTGCCTCTAGACAGAGCATCTTCCACTCCAGTGTGGTTGTTGCATACTTGCAAGCTGGGCTCTTTTACAGCCTCTGGCATGCAGTGTTTAAAGTGCTGTTTCTCTGCACTTGATCAAATGGAAAGTGCAGAGAGAAAAACCCAGCCTCTCACGTTTCCATGTCATGTTTAATCAGTCACTGTGCAGGACAGTTTTGGCCTGATTTACAGTTATGCTTACGAAGAGCAGTCCTGTTTTGAGATCCACATATCGGATCTCTGTGCCCCATTGACTCCACTGTGTATAGTCTGGGAACTTTAATGCAACTTTCCACATGACTAAGGACTACTGAATAGCCTACAGAAGTTATTGGCTCTGCTAGTGTCTACTTTTCCTTTATGGCTATTTAAAGGGATTGATTTGAAACCTGCAAACCCTGCACATAATGAGTTTGTATAAATCATTGAAAACCAGGGCTCCAAGGGGCCTCAGGAATTTCCCTACTTCATCCTGCTGCCCCACAGCTGGATATCCTTTACCTGAAACAAAGTCTCTTATACTTTTGCTCTTCTCCTTTGGTGTAGTCATTAGATTTACATGTAATAACTTGTGTACTGTGCTCTTGCGGGCACAGACTCTCATCTACCGAATATTTGAAGTGAGAGCCCGTTGTTAGCTGGGAATACTGGTACTGGTGCAGTAGAAATAAGGAATACTGCTCATCCGTGGAGGGGAAAGGAATACTGCTCATCCATGGAGGGGTTAAGGGATTAGACATGACTTGTGTTCTGTCACTCTTTTTGTGACTAATACATCCTTATGGAGGCATTTCAAAATTAGCAAGCATGCAGATGCGATTTAAGGAATAGCTATGTGTAACGATTGTGGACAAGTCCTTAAAGAAAGGAGCCAAGATTTAGACTCAATCTTTAAATCTCAAAGCACCTAGGTATTATGACTTCTGAAACTAAGAAACTTTTCTACAAAAATACCATTTTTCTGCCTTTTCTACCTTCATTATTTTTTTTTCTTCAAGCTGCGAAGATCGTGGGAAGGAGAAAAACTTAAAATGTAACTAAATTTTAAAATGTAATTAGAATTTATTTGTTAAAACTGCCCTTAAGTATTGTTGCTACCTTTTTATCCAGAACTGCTTACCTGACTTTAGCATGTTCCCTGATATCACTGGCATTTGGGACTCTGATTTTAAGCATCCTCTGACTTGCTGAAATGGAAGATTTCTTGCAATGTGACAGGTTGCAGGGGTTGAAGCTACTATATATGTAAGGGAGACAATGAGAAAATCAGTATTGTTGACATACTTGGCCTGCAGCAACTGCCACTGCCATCCAGGGAGAATCTGATTTATTCTTATAGCTGTAGCAAGATCAGCACCTGATGTTTCCTTGGTTAGTAATCCCAGTGTTTAGATTTTGTGCTTTATGCCAGCCAGCATGTAGGTACTCTGGGTTTATGCGAACAGAGGAATGTTGTAAAGACACCCAGTAACTTTGTAGTACCTTGTCTTTAGGTTCAAGTTCAGAGTCATCAGTTCCCTGTAATGGTTACAGAAATAAACTAAAAATAATAGCCACACAGTAGAAAATGTCGACTTTTCCATGGCAACACTGGGGTAATAGTTGTTTGGTTTACAATTCAACATTTCTGTGGAGAAAATTCCATCTTCTGCCAGCGGTACCCTGGGCAGGATGACGGGCACTGCTTTGCTTTGCCCTCAGTGTGCCAGCCAAGCTGGTGCTGGGGCTTGTGGTTAGCTGCTGGTGCAGGCCAGGAGGCAGATCACAGAGCCCGCTCCCATGGAGCAAGGGGGAAAGCGTTACTCATCCTTTGGCCTCTGAGTCATGACACCTTTGCTGTTAATAGGGTTGAGAACCTCCCTTTTTACAAGGCTCTGCCTAAAGGCACAATTTAGTCTTGAAATTGTATTATCCGATTACTATTCCACTAAAGCAGGCGGCGGTGTTCCAGCTGACAGCACTGGAAATGGGAGGAAGCCTTCAAGTCTCAGCCATGTACAAGGTGTGATATATTCAAAACCAGAGGGATCCTCCACGCTCTGAGCTGATTTCTCCTGAATCAATTAAAGTTTCACAAGCACGATTTATTATTAAGCAGCTTTCACAAATCTCTTTGCAACATAGTAGATAAGTGCCCATGAATCAGGAAAATTACTCCCAGGTAGGAAAGGTTATTTACTAGCTAAATCTCCAATCCAGGCTTACTGTCGTGGCAAAGTCCATCCGATAAGGATGTGAATGTTTGCATCAGAGACATTCCTGATCCCTGCTGCTCCAGGGAAGGCGGCAGCGTCACAGTGCCTTGCCAAAGTGGGTCATGTCATCTTTGTTTACTGTGTTGGAAAAGGAAGGGGGCTGGAGGAGGGGATGGAGTGGGGGGAATTGGGAAAAGCAGGGTTAGCCGTGCAAGGTAGCAAAGGGAAATGATTCCATGTGCAAACCTTGATGGTAGGAGGGGCGGTAGGAGCTGATGCCTTCATACTCCTCCTGGGGTTTCACATAAGCCTGTGTCTGCTGCTGTAGTGGGGCTGCAGCGTGTTTCAGCACGCAGGCTCCGTGGCACCCGTGTGCAAGACCCAGCTGCTGTGACATTTAGCAGGCGGGCTTCGGGTTTTCTCCTCCCTTCTCTGGATCTAGTTACATTTCTTCTGACATTTACCTGAATATGAAAATGTAGAAGGGTCCCCTGTCCTTGCTGACTCGTGCCCAAAAGCTGAATTAGTGTGCGTTGTACAGTACCTCTTGTCCATAAATTGAGGAATTGTATGTTTATCTATGTTTTGATGATTTTGTCACAATCTAAAAAACTTAATTTAGCTTTTGCCATTGTCTGCACATCCTCTTTAATTTTTTCCTCATCCTTTGTAACCATTCTTCCTAGCTGGAGCTCTCCATTTCAGTAATTCTCCTATCCCTAGTTTGAAATCCAGTTCCCAAACAGCAGCTTCACAGCCAGAATTTCTACCTTCGACCCCTGCTGAGTACAGAAAGGAGCAAAAATCTTGGCAGCTGCCTCCTGCTTCTTGCCTCTCTGCCCAGCCTTGATAAATGAGAAAGCCAAGGAGCTGCTCTGACTCTTGCCAGCTGGCCAAGCTCCCAAAGAGACAGCCCACCCACAGTGAAGGTCAGAGCACAGCACTGCCTGGCCGCTCTGCCCTTTCAGCAGCATGGAGCCAGAGCTGGCCTTGCCATTCCTGCTCCTGCTGGGGTCTCTTCCGGGCCAGAGCCAACCCCCGCAGGAGTGCTACAGCTCTCCATCTCTTTTGTGCTGCTTGGGATGCAGCAAGCTCATACACTTCAAAGTTTTGATGTCTGGCTGATGACAGCCAGTCTGCTGGTGGTAGGTTTGAGATGGGACTAGCGTCCCATACCCGAAATCATGATTTTTCTTTCCTCTTTCCAAAGAGGACTTTAGGGCACCATATCTGTTAAATAGATAGCTTTTATCTGTGAGTGGGCCACTTGAAGCATACTTTCCTGTCTGCTTTCAGATAGGCAATACTAACTGGTGCTCCTTGTTAGAAATGATGATGTTTTGGAAAGGAGTGAGACCAGCTTTCGAAGCTCTAAGGCTACAAGACATCTGCGACTTGAGTGGGCTGAACTCTGATTCATGAGTGGAAAGTCTCTGTATTGCACACCCCCCCTACACTCTTTTTACCTAGTGAAACTGCCCTGCTCACTGATGCTCAACCTGGGGACTACCCTGACAAGGAGAGCCCCAGGGGGAATGACAGGTATTTTGTGACAAAATGAGTAGAAAACTGTCTTGTAGCCTGACCTATTTACTGCGTCTCATCATCTCCAGCCACAGCTGCCTTTGGGGTCCTTCAGGACTGATGGCTTTTCCCAAGGCCCAGGGAAGTCAGAAGTTCCAACTATTGCTATGAAGCAGAAAGCCCACCCTGGACTGGGGACGTGTGAAAAGAAGGGGATGGGAAATGACAGTTTCTGGAGGCCTAGCTGTTGCCTCTGAATTAAACGTGGCATGGAGTATCAGGTATCTCCATGTTCTGCCATGTCTAGGACGGGTTAATTGAACTCATTGACTAACTGACTGAGAGCTTTCCCTATCTTTCTCTTTGCTTTCTTACAACCAGGCTCATGTTGAAATTCTCCACCAAGGAAGCTCCTAATATTTACAACTCTTTGCTCTGCTTCTGTCTTACTTGAGACCTTGCTGTGGCTTGGGGACGTTCAAGCTGTTCTTCTGTTTCCTGGGGAGTGTGTCCAGTTAAACGATGTCTGGCCCTCTGTGGAGTTGATTTATAGATCTAAGCACAGAATTCCCATATGCTCCTGATTCATTCTCTGCAATGAAGCTTGCACTGAGTATGTAAAGATGTCTGTAGCCCAGTGTACAAGGCAGGCATGGCTTGCAGCCTTTTTCTTGGCCTGTGTTGGCAGGGCGATTCGCAGCATTGGCCGAGTGAGTGGCTGTGTCCCAGGCACTGTTATGTAAGGAAGAATTTCAACATTAATTACGTGTCTTGGCTTTAGGCTTCATTCTGTCTCTCAGGACACCAGAAGCAGTCTCAGAAGATTCAGTGTGGCTTCTGCAAACAAAACAAACAAGCTTTATTTTGCAGGCTTTGGGCTCGACTGCTTTCTCCTCAAGCATCCGCTCTTTTGGGACATTTTCCCTTTATTTCCCTGCCACTGGGAAGGGACAGCAGTTTTTCTGGAGATTCTGCTGAGCATAGCTAACATGCTGAAGTGTTTGAGCTGCGGGAAGGGTGGCACTTCCAGTCAGACAGACTAAATGGAAAACTTTTAACATTCCTCTTTGTTCTCAGCCACCTTCTTCATTCTGAGGAGCTGGAGGGAGGAAGGAGGGAGATGGATGGATGAAGGTGGAAGGAAGGAGGGTCAGATGGACTCTATGCCCTCTTGCCAACCAGGCTGCAGAGGTTGTCTGGGGCAGAAGTCTGTGCTGGGCAAGAGATGTCTGTGTGGATCATGTTCTCACTCTAATGGCTTTCCTCCTCCCATCCTCCTGCAACTGAAGTCATTAGAGCTCGTTAAGCCAGGATGGAAACAAACCCAAACAACAACAGTCTAACAGATAATTTGGTCACTGCAGACTGGTTTTTGTTGTTGGGTTGTTTTTTTCTCCAGCGAAGCAATTAGTCTCCTGTCATCCCATTTTTAGCCTGACTGGAAACAATCGGCTGGACAATAGTGATTCCTCTCCCGGCAGGGCAGTCACTGGATCTGCTCCAGCATGGGAAAGGTGAGGCGCTTTCCCTCCACTGTCTCTGGGGGAAGAATCTCCCTAAAGAAATTCCCATGGGCCTCACTCAAAGTCCTGTTTTTGTGCAGCCCCTCCCGGTGAGTCACAGCCTCTGGCTCCCCCAGAGCCCTCTGTAAGAGCTTTTCTCTCTGCCTGCTGCAGGGTTAACCTATCTGTGGTTTTGCCCAGGCACTCTCATGCGTATATGACCCATCCCACTCACTGGCTGATGATGTGGATTGTGGCTGCCAGAAAGTCCTGAAGTAATCTGTGGCATATACAAAGGGCAGGCCAACATAGGCCTTGCACAGAGGAGGGGAGGATTTTTCCAGTCTTGCTCATCTGAGTGGTACCTGCTTCTAGGAAAGGTTCAGCCTGTGTGAGGAGACAGTGCTGCAGGGGCTGTGTGATGTGAGCAAAGGCGGGGGGGTTGGCAAAAAGCAGGGGTGTAGCACTGCAGAGAGCCACCACGCAGCTTGGACAGAGCAACCTGGGAAACCTCTCTGTTCCCCTAACTGCTGGTGACACAAGTAACGTGATGTGCTGTCCTCTCCTGAGGGTGAAGCCTGCAGCTGTGCCATGTATGGGACCTTCCTCTGGCTTCTGAGGTTGGCTGTAACATGTGGGGAAGCACTGGATTCCCCTGCCATCGCTGTACCCTCCTGCGGAACACCCCCAACCCAGCATGCAGCACCCTTGCTGCCCTGGAATGGACAGATGGGACAGGGAAGGCAGGTTCAGGTGGGAAAGCAGTGTGGCTGTGGTGCTGGAGGGGATGGCTTAAACCACCTTGTCTCTAGCTTATAAAAAGCAGCCCTGCTGGCACCGCAGCGGCTGGCCTGTGATAAACCCAAACACTTTCCTTCAAAGAGGCGGGAAGAAGTGAAGCCCCAGTCCATGTTCTGTCTCGTTTCAGCACCTGAGGTAAAAGCCACAGGGTTACTAGTCAGGTGCCAGAAAAAGCTCCAGCTGCCCAGGGCAACCGAGGACAAAGGGGAGCTCTGCTTGCTCAGCTGCTGGGTTTAACAGCAAGTCCCCGCGTGTCTGAGTAATGCGTCACTGGCGCGCTAGACGCCGGCTCTGACATCTGTGGTATGAAGGTGCCGTGTGGGCACCAGAGCCACCGGGCCGCTTTTGCCTTCAGATAGAAAGCTGGCAGAGGGAGGCACTTGTCAAAGAAATCTGCTGTACGGGCTCGCCTGGGGATGCACAGCAGAGTGGTTCTGCCCAGTCCCTGAAGTTTGGATTAGCACTGCAACCAAACAGAATCACAGGAGCTGGAAGGGACCTTGAGAGATCTTCAGGTCCAACCCCAACGTCGTACTGGGGGTCAAGTGGCTCTGTGCCTGGGCAGAGCTGATCTGGAGGCATGTTCTGGTTGCTGTGGGGGAATGGAAGTCTGATGGTATAAAGGTTGTCTCATGTTGGGTGTTCTCTGTTTTGAGTCATTCCAGCCATGGTGAAGGTTGCTGGTGGTGCCAGGAGTGACAGAAAGCGCTTGGTCTGGGGGCAGAAAGCCATGCCTGGTGTTGAGTTCTGGGTAGCAGGGGTGTCTGGGGAGACACAGGCACGTGGTGGAAATGTAGAGATTCTAAACCAGTAGCACGAAGTTAAGGAATTGTCTGGAAGTGGAGTGTTCAAGGGTTTGGAGGGTTTGCATTCATATCACTGTGGTGCTTCCCAAGTCACCACAGGGACAATGTGGGGTGGGAAGTGAAAGTGACCCCGTGTTTAAAAGTTGATTCCCAATGCACATGGGCATAATCTTGATGTGAAAGCAGCTGCTGTGGCATGGTGTGGTTGCTTGCCTGTTACACCCTAGTATAGGGTATGCTGCAGCACCCACACCACCACCCTTGAAGCAGCATTCTCTGCTCTCCCAACCCTACTGTGAAATCATTTCTTAGACAAAATCATCAAGAGTTTTGCAAACCATCTGTAAAGCAAAGCACCAAGAAGTCTGCCTGATAACAGAAATGGGGGTCAATGAAGGAAATGGTAAACCCCATGTGTGTGGTGTCCCCAACGTACAGAGAGGACACAGGTTACCTATTGCTCCTTGTCTGCATTGCCTATCTAGAACAATTTCAGGAATTCATTAGCTTTAATGTATCTTTTGTGGGTGATGCATTTCAGTATGTTAAAATTAAAATAGCTCACTACTTGTTCTTTTTTCTCAGGGCAGTAAAGACTTGCTCTGTTTCCCTTGGGCCTCTATGGTCTTCCATTAGCCTTCAATCAATTATTTATTCATGGGGAGAGTATCTGAAAACAGCAGTCCAGTCTAAGAGTAGCAGCACTTCAGTCTGTAGATGAGTTTGAAATACTTGGTGACTGAACCCACTGGAATTGTCAATAACATTAAGAACTGCTTTCCTGCCACAAAATAAAAATACAGCCTTGTAGGTGGAGTGTGCTAAACCTTGATGAGGACAGGAGCTAAAAACCAATGCACTTCAGATGACACCTGAGTGTCCCTTTAGCAAGCACAAAGAGTTTTTTGAAAAACATCTTGCCTTCAAGTTGACTAACTTTTGTATTAGTGGTAGAAAATGTAGGTTTTTTTTTAATTTGCTAATTATTGGTAGTCTTTAATTCTGAGTTTTGATCTGGTGTGGTGTCATCACACCTCTCAGAAAAGATTTCTGTCTGGTTTGCCTATCATTTTTTGTCTCCCTAGATTAGAAATAAGTTTCAATGAGGATTTGTGGTGTCCTTGTGGAGAAAGTGATTTTAATTAAGGGATTTTTTTTTTTACTCAAGCATATAGTCAAGGCCTGTGTAAGCGAGAGGGACCTGACAGCTTGAGATCTTCCCCAGTTAAAATAGTAATCTGTGGTGCTAGCCTAGAAAAGGGTGAGTTAAGAGAAGTTGTTGCAGCTGCCTTCCAGTAAGCCAGGCATCCTGGTCCTGGAAAGATGAATGAACACAGAGTCACAGCACAAACTGACTCTGAATCAGCCAACTGAAAGGCACGTGCTGCCACTCGGTAATACCCTTGAATTTCCATCTTATCTGGAGCTTGCTGCACCCTGAAGATAACCATTCTTCCCATTCCTGTCCTTAAAGTACTTCCCTTACACAAGCTTCCCATTCCACACCCTGGAGTTGATACTCTGCGTATTGGGTGATGAAAGGAAGAGGTTGCTTATTCTTCACATTGCAGGGATGTGACTGCAGATGCCTGTGGAGGGGATGGCTTGTTACTGGGGGAAGGGCTATAATATTTGGGCTGGAAAGCAGACTTTCAGTGTGGTACCCCAGAAAGCTGAGTCATGCCTGGAGATGTATTCCCAGAGACACACAGGACCACTGGGTATCCTCCTCCATGGTCCAGAGTGTCTGCTGCAGACTAGGGAGATCCCAGTTGGGTTGCAGTGAATCTCATGAAGGGACTTGACAGATCTTTGGGCTAAAAACTCGAGAGGTGAGCAGTGTAAAGAGACACCTTCCTCATCTAGGTCCCACTTCTATCCCTTTTCTAGATGGGCTCAGTTAAGACAGGGCTTATTTTCATTTTCTGATTCCTTGGTTTCATATATTACAAGGACAGGGGTGCCAGCAGCTTTCTGTGCATGGTAGCCATGTCACCTGAGCATTGATTGACTCAAAGTTTCTTCTGCCTTGCTTGCCATTGGGCAACTAGCTAAGGCACCTAATTTGGGAACTTAAATAGCCTTGCCAGCTGGTGAGTCAAATTTTAGAGGGGCTGAACTGCCTTGGGAAAGGCCCTGTCTGCCCTCTGCTAGCTGGAGAGGGAGCCCTGGCCAAGGAGTGGGTTAAATACCTGCTGTGACACAGGGACAATACTGGCCAGCTTTGTTCAGAGGCAGTTTGGGATCTGTTTGCTGCCCTTTTGGGGTGGCACATGAGATCTTGTCTGTCTCTGTTGGCCTGGCACAAAGCTCAATGTCACTGGTTCCTGCGCACAGGCAGCTTGGGAGGAGCCCCCAGAAGTAGGAGTGGGAGTGCAGAGAGCTTGGCATGCCCAGCCAGGAATTGCACCCGGCTCGGCTCTGCTTATCCAGGATACTTGGGCTTCACACAGCTCTGGGTGAATCACCTGTAATGAGTGAATAGCAACAGTAATCCACATGAAACGAGAACCTAAATCTTGGGGTAATGAGCCATTTGCTAGGCTCCTACAGACACCTTTTCCATCTGACTTCTCTGCTGCTATTTAAGTGATTGTTGTGGCAAAAAGCAGGGAGATCAGAGCAGTCAGGAAAGCACTTTGCCCACAGGTTTGCTGGAGTTTTAGGAAAAAAGAAAATCAATGATACCAGTGATGGTCTCAGTTTCTTAAGAAACAGCTCTCAAGGCAGCAATCTCACAGGAAATGTATTTAAATGCAGTTGCAGGGAGGGCTGGTACCCCCTCCTGTGTGGTACTGGGATGCCTGTGTGTTTTGTGCCCACAACGTGTCACTAGCACTGAGACTGCTCTTTCGCTGCACGCTTAAGAATTCAGTGCAGATGGTGAGATTTTTCAAAAGCATCCCAGCTGCCCCAGTGTTGCCCTTTCAAAAGTTAATGGTAGATTTGGCAGTGGAAGTCTACAGGGCGAAGCAAAGTGCTTTTAAAAATCCCATCTAAAAATACAGAGTACTTTTCCCTTCAGCTTTGTTCATTCCGTTATAGAAAGGAGATTAGTGCCTGCAGCCTTAGCTTTGTAAATCTGGATCTGTAATTCAGAGCCTTAATAAGGTTAAGTATTTTTTTTCTTTTCTTTTTTTTTTTTCTTAGAGCCTAATCCAAAAAAACCAGCTGAACCTTGACAGGAACTTTTTTTCTCCCACTTTCCCTGGATTCAGGATCAGACTTGGGGTGAAGTGAGCCTTACCCAAATCAGATGAATGTAGCAAGGGCTGCCCCACTGGACACCCATGTCCTCCCTCCCAGAGCCCTGCTGCCATTGCCATTACTGGCACAGGCTGGATCGCTGCCCGTGCTGGTGCCAGAGGCAGTCTGTGCACATGGTCAGGATGGGTAGGGCCACCTTTATTTTGTTTCCTTTGCTATTTCCTGGAGTGAAACATTCCTCCTAAGAGTCCTGAGTGGGGAGCGTGGATTTCACAGCAGCTGGGAGACTTGTAGTGAGAGCACCCGATTCTCTTTGGTGTGAGCTACTGTCTTAACTCCCTCAGGGCAGGCTTAGTGGCATGTTGTGGTGAAATGGGGATGTGTCACCCTGTGCTGGTGGAGAGAGGAACCTTTTCAGTAACACAGTCCTGCCCTGATCCTGGCGGGAATGTTGGGAGGTGGGACAGGACCTTTGAGCAGCTCTACAGTGGGCTGCGGGCAGTTGGTGATGGTTAATCCAGGGTAACCCTTTTACCCCATCTTGAAGTGTTGAGAGCATGTTGTCCTGCAGGCAGTATCAGCCTTCAAATCAATGTTGGTCTATTTTTGTCATGATGACATAATAGGCTTATGCTTTTTAACCTCTCTTGGCACCAGGTGTGGACTTAGGACTGATGATTCTCGTTTGTGCATTTGGGTGTCAGTTCTGTTGAAGGCTTCCTCTGCTGACTTCAGGCAAGGGGACTCTCAGAAAAAAGGCTCGTGGGGTGGGTTGGTGGTTTGTTTTTTTTCTCTTTTCCTCCATTTCTGGCAAGGGTAAAATAGAAGCTCTGTTGGGAACAACTCAGGGCCAGCAAATTCCGGTGTTGCTGCCCAGTGTGACTGAGGAGTCCATCACAGGACCAGGCTGGCGGCTCATCCAGAGAGGGAACGCGTGGGGTGCATACCAAGAGCTGGGCACAAAGCCTTTTTCTGTCCACCTCTCTCTTCCTGCACTATATGGAAGGGCATTTTCTCTGGGGTTCAGGGAAATACCTCAAGTGTAACTTCCTGACTCGAGTCCTACATAAAAGTGCAGCAAATAATATATGTGTTATATATACGTGTAAAAAAGTACACGCACAAATGTGGACATATAAGTATATATGGATTGCACCATCTCTGGGGTTACTCCAGCCTAGCAATCTCCAGCGCGTCTGTGTTTCAGCAGTAATGGCTCCGGCTCTCCCCTGCCCCATTTCACAAGAGTGTTTTTTGCCCTTGTAAAGCTGCCTTTGGAAACTATCATTAGCTCCCTTACAGCTGCCATGCATCTAATGAAGGGGGAGCTTAGAGGTGTGCCTGATTCTCAAGGGTCTCAGGGCACCCGTGGGGTCCCGCTGGATCAGTGCCCTTCGGGTTCAGCCCCATTAATGAATCATTAATGAATCATTATGTGGTGGTAGCTTTGTGATTAACTGTTGTGGTATGCCGAGGGGGGTTTTAACCTACCACTCTAATTTACCTGCGGGATGAATCATGCTTGTTCATCTCAATAGCAATGAAATCATGTTGGTAATTGTGTTAGCTTCCACAGATGCTCTTCTGAAGCACCCGGAGGGAAGGGAGGTGAGACTGCTGGTGCTTCAAACCACCAGAGAAGTCTTAGGTCCCAGGTAATGCCAGGTCCTTTGCTGTCAGAGAAGTCTGCACCTTGGGCACTGCTTTGTCTCTGGAGCGGCAGCCCGGAGCGGGCTGGGAGAGGACTTGTGTTCTGATGTCATCTGGGGAACTGGCTTCCAGAGAGAGACCCGGCCAGCAGGAAGGGGTCAGGCAGATGAGGAGCTGGCAGCCCATCTCTGCCAAAAACCCCATGGTGCTGCCTTAACCCAGGCAGGTGGCTTGCAGAAACTTGTTCTTATGCTTGAAGTGCTGCTTGACTTTAAGATTAATAACAGAGCGCTTCTGGATAGAGGTGCTTGCCAATCAGGGTTTAGTCTGAAGCCCAAGCAGCAGAGCAAGAAAGTATTTTAAAGCTTTAGCCAGGCTTATCCCTGCAAGTTTGTAAGACTCATACAGAGTGCCTTTGGACATACTGAAGAGCACAGATTGCAGGTGGATATGAGGATCAAAGACCCTCCTTGTCCTCCAGAGAGGTGCTTGGCCACGTGCTCTGGTGTAAGCTTGCAGAGAAGTTCAGCCACGTATTCTGGCTTTGGAGCTGACCCTGGACACGAGTGCATATTGCATCACTTTATACCATCCTGGTGTCTGCAAGAGGTGGAGCCTGTTTTTGAGGTTGTGTGGCCATAATTCATAATGCCTTTATTGTAACACATGGGTGCAGAGCACTTCAAAAGGCTTGTGCTCTTTGTGCCAGTGTGAGTGGGTTGGGTGAAGCAGAGAAAAGCCACAGGGCCCTGCTACATTCTGCCACGTTCCCCCTCCCCAGCTCTCTGGAGAGTCTGTAGGATGTGCTGTAGTGGGATAAGGCCATAAAATCCCCGGGGAATGGTGCTGGGCTCCGGCTGGAGAACTGCTCAGGTACTGAGATGCCTGTGGGATCAGCCTTCCCCACAGCTTCCTCTGCTTCCCACGGCTGCACAAAGCCACCAGCAGGGACAGGCCTGTTGTACAGCCTAGCAATCAGTGTTAAATTTCAGCGGGGTTTCAGTCATAACACTTGTCCTGGGTCTGAGTTGGATTCTTGTATTGTTACGTCACGTTTCTGCTTTTGCTTTGTTTCTGAGAAATGCAGCACTCAGCCTGGAGCTGCCAGCGCTGTATTTAAAATCCCTGAACACTTAAACGTGGTCAGCTTTGGAAAACAACTTCTGGTTGTTAGGACCCAGCCCCTTTTCAGTGGTGTGTGGGGACAGGGCAAGGGGCAATGGCCTCAAGTTGGAGCACAGGAAGTTCCGCACCAACATGGGGAAGAACTTTTCCCCAGTGAGGGTGAGGGAGCCCTGGGACAGGCTGCCCAGGGGATGTGGAGTCTCCTTCTCTGGAGATATTCAAGACCCATCTGGACGCCTGCCTGTGCAACCTGTCCTAGGGAACCTGCTTTGGCAGGGGGGTTGGACTTGATGATCTCTGGAGGTCCCTTCCAACCCCTACAATTCTGTGATCCTGTGACAGTAAAGGGCACCTTGCTATGTTTCATCCTGCTGTCTAGTAATTATGAATTCTAAATACCTGAGTATTTGTTTCTGTCCCGTTACGTCGCACTGCAAGGGGCAGTGTCCCTGGCGTAGTCGGGCTCTGCAAGTTTGCTGGTGGTCTGAAAAGGTTTGCACCTCAGCAGCTGACTGGAAACTAGAAGGAACACTTTCTTTACCTAAGAGAACCTTCTTCAAGACAACAAGGAGTCGAAGTTATGTTTTGCAGTCCCTGTGCTGTAATTTTGGCGTTAGTTTGTGCAGTGCCTGGTGAGACAGAGCACATGGACTAAACCCCCCCGGGCTCAGGGATGGCACTGCGATGCCACGGGAACATAAAGCAATGCTTCCCACCTCAGGGTGTCAGCCCACAGCGGTGCTTACGTGCTGGTTACATGCTGTGTGACAGGGCTGCGTCTTACCTCCAGTTCCTCCCTTGGTTCTGCACCCAACAGTGTGCCCTCTGTAAGCTTAGGCTGTCCTGATTTTCCCCTCCAAACAATGACAGGAGTTAAATTAGAGGAAATCTCTGAGGCTGGGAGGGAAGAGCAGCTCACTCTCTTATTTGGCAGCAAAATTCAGGATTTCAAAGCCTTTTCTCTCCAGCTCAGTGCAGCCTGATCTTCTGATATCTGCTTTCTGGCTCTCATTTTCAAAGGCCTGGAACCTGGTTTTTCAATTGTGATTTCAGGATTTCCCCCTGCCCTAAAGATGTGGTAGCAACTAAGCAAGTAGCAGCAGCTCAGCCTGGGGTTTTATGGCTTAGCTCTGGTAGAATATATTGCAGGTGGTGTCTTTAGCCTGTATTTACTGCTACCTGCTGACACTCAGCTTTCCCCTGCTTAGGAAATTGCTTAACCCTTCCTTGATGCTGGGAGAATACAAGTTTCTAGTTACACAAACTTGACCATAAAAATAAATAATGTTTGGTTGTTACTAGAAAAATGTTGGAGCTGTGAAACAGGAATTTTGGGGGTACTTTAGAACCCAGGGGTTACACAATTGGAAATAGCTTTTAATTCCCAAAGGGGTGTGAAATTTGGGGAATGAAACGTGGTTTATTTGCTTTGAGTTTGGGAGGTGAGTCTCCGAAATTTGGTGTGGAAAGAAAGATAGAAAATGGTTTCAGATTTTTGCAGGCCCAAAATAATTGTTAAGACTTTTTAAAAGCAACAGTATTTTGTTGCAAGCCAAGAGAGTCTTGGTTTCAAGTAAAATAAAATATTTTGGTTTGGATGCTTTTAATGACTGCAGTGGAAAATAGGAAATGATATTAGCTTCTCATGAGAATTTAGGGCTTTACATAAAACTGAGAGCTCCATCTGTTCCCCTTATTTAATCAAAATATTGGTTTAAATCTGTTGTCCACTGTATTTGGAGCAAGGCCTCCAACTTGAAGAATCCTACTTCTTCAATAAGTATCTTACCAACTGTGCTGTTCCATGGGTTTTATGTCTTTTGTTCTCCTCTATTTAAGTTGTTTCATTTTGCAAAAAATAATTACAGTTTTACTGGAGCAGGAGTTGGAAACATATCGCATTGGCTACCAGAGCAGGGAATAGAAACACATTTTTTCTTCACCGTGATGGAGATTTCAGTATTGCTGTGAAGTAAAATGACTTCAGCAGAAGAGGTGGAGAAAACTCAAAACCTACTCCCTCCTTGCAAACGGGATTTGAGTGCACACGTGCCCACCCCAAAGGTGTTTCTAAAACGGCCTTGCATGCTGAAGACTTGAAAAAGCAAGATTTTCCCTTTCAGAAATGCCAAAATTATTCATTTAGCTAATTCCATGTTTGGGGGATTGGTTTTGTATGTGTATACATTTTTGGGGCTTTGGATTTGGGGTTTTTTTTAACACTTGGCTGGAGTATTGCACTAGGTGCACCTATGTTTGTGACTAGCTCCCACTGTGCTGTATCTCAATCCTTCATGACTAAATGATTAGCATCGAGATGGGAATAGCAGGCTTTTGCCAGCTTTGAACTGCACCTTTGGCATTACCAAACCTGGGAGAACCTCAAACAAAGGCATGGAAACTCAAAGCTAGTTTCTGCTACCACCACTCCTGCAAAGTCGATCCTTACTACATGCACAGCCCTTACTTCACAGGGTGATGAAACCAAAAGGAGGAAAAAAAAAAAAAACCCTGAGCTTCATCCTTTCAAACGTAGTTTCTACATCATGAGGGAGACGATCTGAGCAGAGCAAGTGGCAGGTACGTGTGTAACACCTATTCACTGGCAACACTCCCTGGTGCAAAGAAATGGCATTTGACAGATGATTCAGAAAAGGACTAGATCATCTGCAATTGTAATTTTGGGTTGGTTTTTTTTTTTTTTACAAGCATTAAACTCAAGTGGCAGATGTATAAAGAACATCTCTTCCAGCGAGGAATACTGAAGCAGCTCATTTTGTCATTTCTTCTGGGTCTAGACTAAACAGGGGCCGTTAAGCCAATGTGCCATAGCTGCCTGTGAGGACAAAGGCTGCCTTTCTGAGTCAGGATGAAGCCTGTTTTCCAGTGGAGGTTTGCCAGTGAAAGGCAGAACCTCAGCAGGACCTTAGAAATGCAGCCCTCAGAAAACCTCTCCACCGTTATTGCTTCACCGAACTGCTAAAAATATTGAATGGAAAATGCATGTATTAAGGAAATGAGGTAGATTTGGGCTTTCTGAGCTGGATGACTTCCAGTTTTCATCAGCTTCCCGGAATCCTTGCTGTGAAAATGAAGAGCTCCTTGTAAATCTCAGAAACCTGTCAGTGTTTTTCCTCTCATGTGGCCATGCTGGTTCACGGGGTATGACACGCAGGGAGACTTGTCAACGTTGAGCACCAAGTATAGAGCTTATGACTGTTGGGATCACTTGAGGCAATGCTCAAAACACGAGACCAAACCATGACTTTCTCAGAGAATTATCCTTGTGGACTGCCAGAGAAGAGCCAAGTGGCTGAGCCTGCTACTGTGCTGGTCCACCAGCCCTGCTCCAAGGGGGACATGTGGAGCCATCTTCTGTGGCCTTGCCAAGGGACGAGCATGGAGAAGTCTTCTTTGGTCATGAGGATGTTCTATTTTTTTTAAAAAGTGATCTCCACATAACCAGAGTGCCCAAGCAAATAAGAGCAGGTTAACATCATGTTATAGGCTATATGAAAATAGAAAATGCAAGTTTTGGATTCCACATTGTTGGAAAGAAGTCATAAGAAGGCAGTATCCCAACTGCAGGAGGAGATGGGAGGCACTCTTAATGGGTTTAACGTGCAATGTAGAGAAGCCAGAGGGCTGGAGGTTTGCCTTGGGTGGTTAAAACTGTTCTTGCTCAGCGAGAAGCAGGCAGTTCAATGCCCATTACGTATAGAGAGGCTCTCTGGGAGGATCCAGCAAGTGCAGAGCGCTCTTGCACCTGCAGAACCTTCTGCCATCTTGCCAAGCATCACGTCTGAACCAGCTAGCAGGGATTTCAGTGCTTCCTGCAGCACGTCTGAGGAGTGGCAGAGCTTCTGGTGGTCTGGTCTGCAGAGCTGGCCTTTCCTTGTAGCTGCGTGTCATGCTTCAGCCCCAGCTCAGCACCCAGCCGCTCACTTGCTTACCCTTCACGGCGGGAGGAGAGAGGAAGTGAAGGTAGAAAAGAAAATGGGGACACAAGGGCAGACCTCTTGGGGTGGGATAAGGACAGTTTACTTGGACAGCAGAAAGAGAGAGATAACAAGAACAGGACTTCAGAGCAAAATATGCAAACTGGTGATATACAGTGCAGTTTGTCACTGAACTGCACAGCTCAGACCACCAACTGTAACGGCTCAGAACTGTTCCAAAGCTGGACCATGGCTGAGCTGCATGTGCTGGAGGTGCACACCCCACCCCCACCATCCAGAATGTGGATATTCCATACCATGACATTTTGGCCAGTTTGGGTCACCTGTCCTGACCCTGTCCCCTCCCAGCTTCTCGGTTGCCCCCCCACCTTCTCATTAGCAAGGCTGAGAAGCTTAAAAGTCCTTGACTGCTTGGTAACAACTAAACATCCGTGTGTTATCAGCACTGTCCTCATCCTAAATCCCAGACATGGCACTAGCCCAGCTACTAGAAAGAACATGAACTCTATCCCAGCCCAACCCAGGACACTGTGTCTTGCCTCTGCTCCTTGGGCTCTCCGTGAGGGACTGTAACCTGCTCGCTCCATGTACGTGACTCTGTTTCTGCTGGCTCAGATGTGAGGAAGGTGTGTTTTGAGGTATCCCAAAGCATGCCAGGAGGCAGCAGATGTTGAGAAGAGGTTCAGAACAGGGATCTTCAAGCAGGTTCACCAGAATTCCCCTTCCAGTCTCACCTTTAGGGGCACCCTCCAACAGTCAGGCCTGCCCAGGACTGAAAAGGTGTTTGCTGCATTTAGAACCGAGCCAAGAATAAACTGCAGGTTCCTGGAAACAAGGCCTGCCTTCATGCTCAGAGGGCTTCCCTGTCTGCCAGCAACCACAGGGAAGAGCAACAGGAGCTTTGGCTGTAAACTGCTGCTGAAAGCATACTGTCATGGGCGAGCACGTACAATACCTCTCCCTGTGCTTGCCTAAAGCCTTTCCAAGACGAGCCTTTGCCTGCATGCCTTAGGTGCCATTTTCAGTTCTGAGAAAGGAAAAAATACGTGTCTTCTGCTGAGCATCCCTCCCAGAGCAAACACTGCAGCTTAAGACAGGCATGGGCACTGTTCTTGGCATCCACGTTTCAGTGACTATTGGATAGCTGGTGGGCCTGCTGGGAAGGGCAGCATCCTTACATTTTGCTGGCTTGTGTTGGCACACTGTGTTAAAGCTGAAGAGAGAGGATGTGTGATGTTGCAATGCAGATCCAGAGCTGAAATTCAGGAAGCTGGTGTTCAGTCTTGGCTCTTGGGACATGGGCAGATTTCTTAGCCTCTACCTCTCACTTTCCCATCCATTCAAAAGAGACCAATAATACTTTTTCTTACCTCCTTAGGACACGATGTGGCTCTGATTGCCTAGCACAAGGCATCATTGAACTTTCCACTGCAACAGTAAAGTTGAGGGAGAGCAGTCTCAAGGTCCAGCAAGGCCTCTGGTGCTGGAGTGGGCTGTAGAAATGACAGAGCACAACAGAGCAATTGACCACCTGATTTTTCCTTTAATTTCACAGACAGAAGATGAGCAGGGTCAAGCTGAATTCAGATTTCAGCTCACCCATAGGTTTTCATACTGATATGGAGATGGCACCACTTGTGTTGCCACCCTCTCCATCCCTCCCCCTTCCCAAGAAAATAGATGTCCAAGGAAAGGGCAAAATAGATCAAGTTCCAATATGGATTTCATGAAGGACCCTCAGATGTATTTAGTTACTTGATCCTTATCTGGACATCTGAATGATTTTGAAATTGGCTTTGTTTATGCCTTTAAGTTGTCCTCCATCTCAGAAAACCAGTGATGGTAACACTTCCCTGCCTCAGAGCTGCTGTGAGGGCTCTGTGCACCTCTTGGCCCGATACCTGAGATGGTTAAAAAATGAACGGCGACCTGTTTGTCCTGCACAGAGCTCCCATCATAACTGCTTTCTTCTATCAGTGGTGGTGCCTAGAGCGTGCCTGGCAGCTGAAAAGCAGAGGTGCTCTGAGCTGGTGTGTATTTTTAGGAAGGCACTGCCAGAGTCTGCAGATGACCTCGTGCTTTCTGGTCATGTTCCTGGCAGCGCTGCTGACTCTGGGCTATTCCCTGAGGCAATCTCAAGGTCGGGCAAGCTGATAAGCTTAATAAGGGCTCTTGTCATTGTGGCACCTCTGCTTTTGATGAGGAGCTCCCAGGCTGTTAGAGGGGACATATGGGAAAATGTGCTTTTTTGCAGCTGCTACACTATGGTGTTTGGCTGCGGGTCTCTTGTGACAGTGACAAGGAGGTGCCTACCCCAGTGAGCACTATGGTGCACACTCACTTCTTAAATTAGTGTGGTCCTGCTGGAGTTGGTGCACCTGGGAGGACTTTAAGACTTTATCTTTTGAGGGAGGCATCCTGCGATGACTGAAGATTCCCCCTGCCCACGTGGCATGGTGTCAGCAGGGAGTTTCGTTTCTTCTCAGCTTGGGTAACATTGCAAGTGGGATTTATTAGTCAGGCTTGCCTCGACACAGACAAGTCTGGGACATCTCCCCCCCACCTTAGCAGAAGAGGGGGATCTGCTGCCCCTCTGAAGAGGCTTTGCACACCTCTGAGCTTTGTCTGCGTGCTCCCAGCACGGCGCTTTGCTGAATCAGAGCGTGTCCTGTGCGGTGCTTTTTGCTGCATCACAACATGGTTACGCAATTTGACAGCTCTGGCAACCTCTGCTCCAGTGAGTCCCAGAGCTAAACGAGCAGGAGCTGTGCCAGCCAGGCTTGTGGTGTGTTTGGAAAGCCATGTGGGTGAACTCGTATAGCACCTGTCCCTATGACATCCAGTTGGGCAGAATGGCGTTTGTTCTTCCCTTTTAAAAGAGATGAAGTGAAAGAAAACCCCTCCTGCGTGACTTCTGTGTATGTTTTTGATGATGATGAGGCTCATCCAGTTTAGAGATAAGCTTCAGAGGCCTGGGACGCTGCCTGCTTTTGTGCTGGGGCTGCTCCAAACACATAGTGACTCGAAAAACAATTCTCATTGCAGGGACCTGAAGCTGGACAACGTGCTGCTGGACTACGAGGGTCACTGCAAGCTGGCAGACTTTGGAATGTGCAAAGAGGGCATTCATGATGGCATTACCACAGCCACCTTCTGTGGTACACCAGACTACATCGCTCCTGAGGTATAAGAAACTGGTCTTTGGCCAGAAAAACTTGGTTACAATATGAAAAGTGTAGGTTAGCTTTGGAGCAGCAAGTGTACTCTCTGATGTCTTTAAGCTACACCTTACTTGCCTGCTAGGGTTTCCTCCTAGGTGTATGCTTGTATTATCAGTCCCTTCTGTAAGCAAAGCATGAGTAAGTCTTCAGTGGGCTGTATTTTTCTTTAGGAAATGTGAGGTGAGAATTGGAGGCACAGCTGCAAAAATCTTAAAAGGCACACAGAGATACTGGCCCAGTTTGATTTGAAAGGAGACAATTCTCCTTCATTTCCCAGTTCCTTTCTCTGCCTCCTCCCCCTCCCTGTCGTTCCCCAGTCCGACTACAAAATTAATAAGCACCTCTTCAAGGAACAGCTGCCCTCCAGATGCTGCCAGATGTTCAGATAGGGTTTCACATCCTTCAACGTAATTGAATTTTTGTCTGTGGCTGGTGTTTGTACCTTGCTCACACACTTGCACTCCTTCCTCTCTCCAGCTGAAAGCCTTGCTGTTGGAGCTGGTTCGAGCATTTCCTTCCCAGAGGCAAGGAAAATCTGGTGTCAACCTTCAGGCATGGCTGCTCTACCACTTCAAATGCTTGGCCAGTTTTGCTAAGCCCTAGCATCATTTCTGAGGGCTCGTTTCCTCTGTGAGCAGTCAAGCTAGTTCAGCCCTTGTTTAATGGATCTGCTGTACCTTAGTGCAGACCTGTGGCTTCCCAGCTTGAGATCACCTACATGTTCCTGGACATCCAGCCAGCCTAACAAAGAACACCGTTAGGTTGTGGCAAGAACTTCTGCACTGATGTTTCTGAATCCTTTTTCCTCTCCTGCTCAGTTTAAGAAGCTTCAGCATTGACGTTTCTTCCCTGTACCACCTTCAGATCCTGCAGGAGATGCTGTATGGCCCTGATGTGGACTGGTGGGCCATGGGCGTGCTGCTGTACGAGATGCTCTGCGGCCATGCGCCCTTCGAGGCCGAGAACGAGGATGACCTCTTCGAGGCCATTCTGAACGATGAAGTCGTCTACCCAACGTGGCTCCAGCAGGACGCAGTGGCAATCCTCAAAGCGGTGAGTCCTCTTGGCTGTTGGAGTGCTTTCAGTCCTGCCTTTCTTCAGCCTAAATCTAGCAAAAGAAAACAAGGTTGGGGCATGGGCACTCAGAAATCGCGGTCACCCTCACCCTGACCCTTCTGTTATCTTGGATTGAAGGGTAAACAAACCAAAAAACTACCCTGCCCCAGTGAGGTGTGTTTGCATAGCTACGTCCTTTCTGCGGTTCAGCTGCCAGCTTGGCAGGCAGAGCCTGTGCCTGTCTGTGTGTATGGGCATTCCCCTGCTGACTTGGTGATGTACAACATACGATCACCTTCCAGAGCAGAAGCAGCAGGTATACACGGTGTTCACCACAGACGATTGCCATTCGACTGGAGTGGGGAGAAGTGGTCTTCATGACAGTCCTTTATTCTGGCTGCTGGTAATACTAACCATGCCCCAGGGATTGCTGTCTGACAGCATGCAAAGATGGGGTTTTGATTTTTGTGTGTTTAGGAGGGGGGAAAAAAAGTGGGGCTGTACAGCAAACAGCCTGAAGAGAGCTGTTGCTGGCTACACTTAGTCCTTGTTCTACCATCTATTCCTGAATTTTCCCAGGAGCCTTCTTATCTGCCTGCCTCACATATTCCCCCCTGCCATGGGAGTGAAGCTTTTTAAGATTTCAGGCAGTGCATGTACAGTGCTTAGTGTGCTGACACTGCCTGGCTTTACTGTAATGAATCAAAAGGTGATTAAATGACGAGGGTGTTAACCTATGAATCAGAAGACCTGACTAGGCTGGTCTGATACTGACTTCTTCCTGCCCCCCATCAATTCATTTAATGTCTGTAAGCACCATTTGGAGAGAGAAGGATCAGAGTATTTCCTTTCCTGGTGAACAAAGATGCATTTAAGACTGGATACTACTAAATGTTGTGGTGATAGAGGATCTGAGAAACGTTTGGATAAGATAGTGGCTTATAATAATTTGTGGAGAGCTGACTCAAAGAAATGGGTTAATGAACGATGGGACCATTTAAAGGAAAGAGGAGAGTTTGTTTTGATCAGATCTTTAGAAGCCAGAGTCTGGAGGTTTTCTGCTGTAAGATTTCCGTTGGATATAAGCTGAGCAGCTGAAAATGCATCTAAATAATTCCACAGAAATCAACTGAGAATAGAATCCACTTCTTGAGGATAGATAGGTTTGTGCTCTGAAATCACATGTGGTTGTCAGGAGTGATTGTTTGTCATGCTGAGAGCCCTCCTAGGTTTTGGAAATAACCTGAAACATATTTAAAATGTATATATATAAAAAAAGCTGACATTTAGACTCATTGGAGCTTCTGGAGCAACGTTCATGTTGCTGCATTGGGACTCTTGAGTGCCTGACCTAATTCATCTTCTGCAGTGACAAGAAATAGCAGAGTGGATTTGTTGCAGGTATCTTGAATAAGTATGAGATGGAGTTAAAATAGGATCAGATGGATGCTCACCATAACAGGAATTTCAGGGTATAATCAGATACTGTTTGTGGTTTTGCCTCTTGATGAAATGTTAATTTTCCTGATTTTGATAGGAACCTCACAGGAAGAGCCAGTGCAAACTGCAGTCACCCCAGGGTGCTCTAGCCCAGGTTCAGCACCCACCTTCCAACATCAGGTCCCTTCTGTGATTAAAAAGCAAGCATCAAGAAGAGAGGCACTGGAGAAAGAGGGCCAGAACTGAGGAGGGAGCTAAGAATTTAAATAGAGAGCAACCGAGTGTCTCCACAACCACACAGTCGACTTAGAGATTGCTGGTTACTTGCTTGAAAAAGGTCTCCTCTCCAGCCACTCTGCTGTATCATGTGGTGCTGCTGGAACCCAAGTGAAAGTAAAACCACCTCTCTGAAATGCACACACATTGCCTGAGGGAAGCACTACCCTAGGTCTGCTTCCTGGAAAAGGCTGAAATTTAGGGCATTCACCAAGAACCTTGTGATTAACTGGTGGAAAGTTGCAGCTGGTATTTTTACTGGACTTTCAGTTCTGTGGTGTTTCTGTTCCCTGGGTGGCTGCTACCTTGGAGGTGACTTTGCATCATGTTTTATAGCACTGATGATAGTTTGCTACAGCCTGAGTTCCTGCAACCTCATAGCAGTCGCTTTTGGCTTCAAGAGCTGTTCACTAAAGAGCACCTCATTTCCTCCTCCCTTTCTTCTGCTGAGCTTTGAGAGGCATCAGAGCATGTGGGCTTTAACAGGAAGGAAACATCCTGTCATGAGATTGTGTGGGGCTCTTGATTAAAATATAAAAACCCCACACGCTTTGATTTCTTTTGAATGATAACAGATGTGGACACTGCTGGGGCGTTGTATTTGCAGGGTACTGATAATGTTTGGTCAGTATTTTTAGGTGACAGTATAATGCAGAGTGGTGAACATGGCTTCTTTGTTCCCTTACAGATATCCTGTGAGGGAATACAGTGGATTTTCTAGCTGCTAAATACATAGTTGGTTTTTTTCTCACAGACTTCTGGTGCTTGATATGGTGAGAGAGTTGGCTTGTTTTGCCTGGAGAAGAAAAGGCTCTGGGGAGACCTTACAGCTGCCTTCCAGTACCTGAAGGGGTTCCAAGAAAGCTGGAAAGGGGCTGGTTACAAGGGCATGGAGTGATAGGACAAGGAGTGATGGCCCTAAGCTGAAAGAGGGGATTATTAATTTGGATTAGCTATTGGGAAGAAAGTCTTCTCTATGCACTGGAAGAGTTTGCCCAGAGAAGCTGTGTCTGCCCCCTCCCTGGTAGTATACAAGGCCAGGTTGGATGGGGCTTTGGGCAACCAAAGGAGGGTGTCCCTGCCCATGGAAGGGTGTTAGAATGAGATGGACCTTGAGGTCCCTTCCAACCCAAACCATTCTGTGATTCTAATGTTATTTTTCTTAGATACAGCATTATTACTGTGTGAGCATCTTCTAATCCCTAGTGTGTTTACCTCCAACAAAATGTGAACTCGAGCCCCCTGATTTCCAATTGTGCTGGTGCTTTCCAACCCATGGTATTAGAAACTCTCACCTGTGTACCCTGCCCTGTCTGAATGTGTCACTGGGGAATTTACATATTGATGGTTCAGGTTAGGCAGAGAGGATTTCAACTGAGGTGTCTCTTGCTTGTGTGAGCAACTTGAACCAGGCATGGATTTGCCTGTGGGAGGCAAAAAAAAAGAAAGTGCAGAAAATGAGAATTGCTGCTGAATGGATTCAGACCACTTCAGCTCATTCTAAACTGAAGTCTTGCTTTGATTTTGATTCCCTCCTCGAAAAAAAAAGCTTTCTCCATGGCCCTACCTTCATGCATTCACAAGGAGTTTATGCCAGAGGAGCTATTGGGTCTGTGTCTGTAAAAGAAATTCTTTCAAGTACTCTCTGCCATCAGCTGACAGAGCAGTGCCTGATGATGAAGAGACAGAGAAAGAAAAGGCAGCCTTGCCTGTAGCTGGATGTTTTGGAGACACAAACAAGACTAAAGGTTGTTCTCCCTCCAACTGGTTAAAAATGTGGACTTTCAAGAAAATATGAACAGAGTTAAGAGACCGACTGGGCAAAATTGCTTATGTCCCACTCCATGTGGTTTTCATGTGAAAAATAAACACCAGGCAAGGAAAGGGGAAGGTGCAGAGGAAATTGGCTGTGGTTTTAGCAGCCTCCACTCCTGCCCAGCGCAGGTGGAAGAGCACAGGGAATCCAAATGCTGGTGGATTAGTGCAAAGAGTGAGAGGAATTGAGAGGGCAGAGAGCTCAGCAGAGAGCAAACACAACCTGTGGCTCAGAGAAGAATGATGTCAGCAATACAGTGCCGAGAATACAGAAGAAGAAACTTGAAGCTGAACTGCTTTTCTAGAAAACAACAGCCTGGAAGTGATGCTGACTCAGAAGTTAAATACTCTGGCTTAGTGAACTCTCTGCTGCTTTGTGTCACTGTGTTCACTTCCCTCGCCCAGATACCCTGTCACTCCCTGCACCCCAACCCCACCACTGCAGTGTGACACATACAGACACGTTCCCTGTCCTCCTTTAGGCTTCGATCTCGCACACTTAGTTAAAATCCCCTTTGCATTGCCAGGTGAACAGGAAGGGGCTGTCATGTCTGGGAATCAGTGCTTCAGACTCAGCCACAGCAGCACTGATGTGCTGTGTGGGTCAGCAGGAGCCAGGTCCTGCTCTGATGACCTGTGTTTTATGGACCCATTTTTGGGCGCCAGAGCACAAGGTGAGGGAGTTGGAATTTCCTTCCCAGCTTCTGCCAGCAGTTTTGCATGGTTTTTGGGAGCAGCCAGAGGGGGAATGGTTAAATGTACTACAGTTTAAATCCCCTTTGTCCATAGGCAGCCTTGAAGCCTGATCTAGAAGCCAAAAAAGCTTTGATCTAGAAGGGAAAAACCTCTTCTCCCATTCCTGTGACAGAAGCCCACGTCATGGACTGAAACCCAGAAACTAGGGCTTTTCAGTGAGTTCCCTGGGTTTTTTGGCTAGCACACACAAGGACTCATCTGCAGTGTAACTTACCCCTTTTGCTAGGAGGCAGCACACATGGGCTTTCCCAGAGAGCAGGAAAAGGGCTCAGGAATATTGCAGTGCAGACAGCAACCAGCCATTTCACCTTCAGCAGGAGAATGGTAGGGGGGCTCTTCCCCAACATCTCAGTCAATTTTCATCTTGTGAGTTAGAATAACAACTCAAAACTTTCTGCAGAAGTTGGTCGCTCCTTTGCCACCCAGAAGAGTGAATATGAGGCTGCCTTAGGTCCCTCAGTCCCTCAGGTAATAATCAGACACAAAAGACTTCCCCATGTGGTACTTGGAGTGAGTAGTGTGTTGCTGCAACAGCAATTTCTCCTGAGTTCATGGGGAGAAGCCTGTAGATGGTTGGTTTGGGTGGGGTGGTTATTTTTTGCCATTCTGAAGAAATACTGAAGTACTTGGAGTATATGTGAGGTCAGGGCAGAGGGCAGCCCAGCCAGGCTGGGTGCAGCAGAACAGCTCCAGCAGAGCCCTTGGACAGTTGCCTGAGCTGCATGTATGTACAATAACAGGCTGAGGAGAAAAGAGATTGGAGAGAGACAGAAAAGGAATGTCCTTAGGGCAGTCTGCCCAGGCCAAGATGAGGGGGAGAAAGCAAAGGGAACACTGACCTGTGCTGTGGGAGGAGTAAACTTTCTATCTTGAGGGGATGCCACCATGGCTGTCCAACCAAACCCTTGGTGAGGATCCCATTTGCACATGTCATGGCAGAAGGGCTTTCTGGATGGTGAGTGCCCTGTGCTGAACCAGACTGGCCCTGCTGCAGAAAGAGGCACTTTTTTTAAACTTAATTCAGAGCACAGTCTATGGTGACAGAGGAGTGGAGGGGAAAGGCAGGTTTTGGACTGTTGGCAAGGACATCTGAGTTCAGGAGAGATAGGGATGGTCCAAGCTGCCATCTCTGCCGCTGCTCGCCCTGAACATCAGCACAGAGGGTGAGGTCTCCTGACCTGCTCTTTGGAGAAGTCTATTCTCTTCATACACTGCACTTGTATGAACAGCACCCACCAACACCCCTGGATACTGGGAGGTCCGAACTAACTGTCATCAGCTCAGATACTGTGGTAGATGTCTGCATCCTCCCTGCACGCTGTAGCAAGCAACACATGACTTAAAATACCTGGGAGGTGCTTTGCTTGGCACAGCCAAGCACAAAGGGCTTCCTACTGCCTTTGTTCCTTACCTTTTCCCTAAGACCTGGGTGGTCAGCTTGGCCACTGCATGAGCTAGACCAAACCCCTGTGTTTGTGCTCCCCACCCTCTCTTGAACACAAACAAGGTGTGGAAAGAGGCAGCCAGGTACTGATGGTGCAAGGTTGCCTACGTTTCTTTTACATCACACTGTGCAGGGCATATGTCTCTCCTTTGCACTTGAGTCCTACAGATCCGAGCCAGGTTCTTTCCTTCCATCAGACAGAAAAAGATGGATAATGGGCTTCACATGCAGAGTTGGAACAGCCAGAATGATCTTGTTTCTGAATGAACCAGATGCTGGGAGTATTTTTTAGACAAAGCTTAAAAGGAAAAGGAGCAGCACAGTGGTGGCCCACTGAAATCAAAGAGGGAACTAGATGAGCTCACTGCTTTAGCCTCAGAGCTGAGGAGCCTAACAAAGGCAGATATAAAAATGCCTTCAAATATGCCAATAATTTATTCTCCTTGGCATCCCTTCAGAGTTGGCAGGCTCCAGAAATCCTCTTGCACAGTTTGATTAAGCTTTGGCTGTCAGCGTCAGGCCAATATTTGAATCTCTCTGTGAAACTCTATGCCAGATCTGTGTAAACATTCCTTTTTCCCTTTATTTTCTGTTTTAGAAAGGCTTTCATCTTGTGTTTCCTGGTTGGCTTCAGAGTCGCTGCAGCAATAACAGGACTCTGAAGCCTGTTGTTTCCCAATGAGGGAAGAGTGCTGCAGTTTTAGATGATCTCTCTTCTAGATTGGTTTTGCCCTGAAGTGTGCTGGAGTGACAGGGCTGTGCTCCACCACAGATGGGTTTCTTACATCTTTTACCTGAGCTCACGTATCCCTTTCTGGAACATGCTGCCTTTTACTCTTCTTAATTCTCAAACAGCAAACAGCTTTCCCCTGTAATTTTAATCTCTTCTGTCAGTTGATCACAGTCCTTTCTGAAGCATTCTGCTTCCTCACAGCAGTAGTCCCATGCTTCTGAATAATTCACTTCTGAAAGAGATCTAAAGACATCTCTGTATAGCTTGCCAAGGCCAAATTCATCTTGAATTTCCCTTTCCCATTCCAATAGGCTGAAATGAGCTTCTTGTTAAAGTCCACAGCGTGCAGGCTCAGATTTGCTTCATAACAAATTGTTTTGAATGCCTATTGTAATGTCAGGTATGACTCATCCTCCTCTTTCCCGACAGAGATGGGAAAAGAAGGTGAAGGATCATTCATTGTCACAACTTTGTCTTCCCCCCCACCTTTTCTTCTACTTGCTCCCAAGTGCTCAGGAAAAAGCGATTCCCATGGCCAAGCCTAAGACTTGTGTCCTGGGCTCATTTCTCCCCTCTGCCTCAGATAAACACTGTGATTATAGACCCTCAAAGGCATTTTGGGGAAGTCCATTAGTATCTAACCCTGGGGAAGGCCCAAACCTGGGTCTGGCCTGGAGATGGGAATGATTGGTGAACGATGGGAGCAGCCCACTGGAGCTGGTCTAACCAGCTCCATCTAACTGGGAGGTCTCAGTGCAGTCTGAGCTACTCAGGGCTGTACGTCTTGTCCTTCCCGCTTTGACCTTTCTGACCTGCTGTGTCTTTTCAGGACCTTTAAAATTAAAAGAATCAAACTATAACCAAGACCATGAAATAACTCCTTTGAAGTATTTTCTTGTGATTTTTTCTTTCTTTTTTTTTTTTTCTTAATTGGCCTTTACAGGTTTGTCTGGGGCACTTTAGTCCCCTTTGTACTTGACACTATGTAAATAGGCCACCCAGGGTTGTGTAATAGATTCCCAGTTCCTCTTGACAGGACTATCAGAAAAGGATTAATTGTTTTCCTGTGCAACCCTGGGGAGATTTTACTACTGCGTAAAACGAGAGTGGGATCATGCCCCCAGTCTGTTAATAAGTGCGATGCTCATTCTCCCTCCACGTTTGTTACCCTGATTGATGTATTGATGTAGTAATTGAGCTGCACATGCCCATGTTGTACCTGTAGTCCAGTTGTAATTTAAAAACAGCAGCTGGGAATTGATCCTGTCTGAGCAGCGCGTGTAGCCAGTGACCCACATGGGACTGGGGTTAACTCATCAGTCCTGAAAACAGAGTTCCAGAGTGACATCTTGACCAAAACCTATGTTAAATATTCCATCTATCTAATGACTAAATTTAATTTCTGTTTATTATTATTATTTATCACAGGAGTACTAAGCACAGAAGTCTCCAAAAATCACTAGCTGTCATCAGAGCCAATATACATTAGATACCCATGGCCTTTTCATTCTGTGTTAGTGGTGTTGACTTGTTCGTTGGTGAGTGGGGAGGAGCAGGGAACCAGGTAGATTGCAGCACAGCGAGGAAACTCATCACTATCGATACGTTTAATTCCACTGTTTTGGGCCAAGTTCTCTCCTGCTGATAGTCAGCAAACCCACATCAGTTCACACTGCCAGGAGATTTTGAGTGACACGTGAGTTACCCTACCCACCTTGGTTTATTTTGCTAGTCTCTTGCTCATCACTGTTTGCAAGACAGTTAATCCTTCCTGTTCCCTCGAGCCTTGACTGGGCGGCATTGAGGAGCCATTTGTGTGCTAGGGGAAAGAGAGATCAAATTTATCTGCCTAATATCCACTGCGCTGACATTTTGTCCTCCTCGCCTGTGGCTGGTGCGTTAAACATGTGACTGTAACATTGATCAGTGTTACAGTCTCCTGGCTTTTTAGGAGCAGGGTTGAAGACTGGTTTTTACTTCCCTTCCCGTTCCTTTTTCCTCTGGAAAAGGAAATAACCAAGACCTCACACTTGCTTTCTTCCCCACCCGGCTCCTTAAAATGCTTTCAGGGCAGCCTTGTACTGAAGCTGGGAAGCTCCCTTGTACTGGGAGCCCCGGCACCACACTCTGCACTGAAGGACTTCACCTGCTCACACTTTTCTGCAGCCAGGACCCCAGCATGGGGGTAGAAGCACCCTGTGCATTACATGGCTTGTATTCTGGCTCAGCACCACGATGAATCGCACTGGTACGAATCAGGGCTTTCTAGCAGTCAGCCCTGCTGTGTGTAGTGTAGGAATCTGAAACGCCACACGGCCTCTGAGGGCTGCAAGTCAAAGCAAATCCCCAGTGTAAGGTAGAGGCAGCACTCGAGAGAGACGTAATGTCTCCGAGTCCTATTCTCAGCACCACAGTCCTCTCTGAAGGTCAGTAGGACTCGGGCTTCCAAGTGCCTGGCTCGCACCCACCGCCAAATTGCTGCAGTCCAAGTTACCAGGCACCAGCTCCCAGGGCTGGGGAGCTTCATCTGAGATCAGGCTCCTCCACTCCCTGTAACCCACTTGTGTGTCAGCCCTGGCTTGCTCTTGTGTGGGGAAGCGAGGCATGCTTGCATCACCCCAGCAGAATGGCCATGGGCGTGATGGAGCCTTGCCCAGGAGAGCAAAAGACAAGACTGGCTCAAAAAACAGCTTTTTAGTTAAAAGAAAAGTAAGAAAGAAAGAAAGAAAGAAAAAAAAAAGCTCTCTGTGCTATGCTATGCTAATGCCTCCTGTCTTCCAGTCATTAAAAATAAGACTGACAGTAACAGACGGAGCCATCGAGCCATCTTTCTTCTCCTTTGTTTAGGGGTGGATGAAGGCTAATGAAACCCCAAACTGCAGGTTTGTTTGCCTTACATAATAGGCAGCCAAACTGTTTTCAGCAACTGCAACATTTAGTTGAGAGATTCATGGAGGGAAGCCTTAATTAGAGTAATTGCTCTATTTATATAATGATTCCCTTTTGTCTGAGATCAAATAGATCTTTGAGAAATCTTATTTCCTTTCCAGTTAATTTCTGCCCTGCTTGTTTAGCTCATGAATCTTAATGAAGACCAGCGTGATGGGTATCTCCCAATCTCCTCTCCCTCATTACTAAAGGGGAAACTGTGGGACGTTAATCTCCTCTGCTGCTGCTGCTTTTTGCTTCGGTAGCAACATGGAAGAAACACCAACAGGCAGGAAATATTCATGCCACCAACAATGAAATTTGGCTTTCCTTTCATGGTGTGGGCTTGACTATTGCATTGACACAATCCTGAATCGGGGTCCTCTGAGGCATGCGGTGTGATGGAGAGGATGTCATCATATCTAGGACAGGCTGCCTTGGGCTCCTGGCAAAATAAAGTGATAAATTTCCCTGGGTCTCTGTTTCCCCGCTGGTAACGTGGGGCAGAGCCTCCATCTCTGCCCTGTGCTTGTATTTGAAAGGTGAGGTGCTCAGGGGCACAGGCTTTCTCTCACAAGGTAAATTCACCCTGCCCAGGGCAACAGAGTCCTGATGGCAGCTGGTGCATCTAAGACTTTCTTTAATACAAGAAACAATGATTCCTTCCTCTTCCAGATGGCCATCAATGTGAAGGGTATGGCTGAGCAGAAAGTTGCATTCCCCTTCCTGAAGCACATTGCTTATGTGAAAGGGTCTGGACTTGTGTTTTTCCAGAACGTGATGCAATTTCGTGTCATCTAGCCACTGAGATATTACTCATGAAATTAATTATCCTGATGCAAGTAGTGCATACATGAGTTACATAAAAAGCTATCTGGTATTCCAGTATTGAGAAAGGGAACATGTAAATTCAAGGAAATTAATGCCTGGAAACATCTGTTTTGTGCAAACATCCCTTTGCTGACTTCCAGACCGTTAGACTAATTTGTAAGCTCAGCTTGTTGAGATCAAAGTTGCAACACTACATGTGAGCAGCATGGGAGAAGCCAGCAGAGCCTTGCCCAGCAGGTTGGGAGACCTGGAGTCCTTCCCAGCACCATCCCTTCACCATGTAGTGGGTGAAGGGGAGGACTGGCATGGCTCCCCTGTGCTCCCTCACCTGCTCACAGGCTGAGCTCTTAGGGCTGACGCAGATTTTTCCCAGTGGTTGGCATTGCTATGTCTGCATTTTTTCCTTGTAACTTCACGGGCCTTCCGTGGATTAATCTTCAGCTTTTAATTTCTTGTCATGGCTTGCTGCCTTTTCTCTCAGTCAATGTTTTCAAATGATTTTGTGAAGTCATGTTTTTGGCTCATTCCAGCTGCTGGTTTTGGCTGCGATGCTGCTGAGAGGGTTAGCTGAGGTCAGAGAGCGCCTCGCTTGACTTACTGCTCAGCAAACTGGTGTAGCCCAAGGAGGCACAGTCTGTGGATGCTCCCGAGGGGACCTTTAGACTGGGAGGTGGATAATTCTTCATTGGACTCTGTGTGCCAAAGGTTGAGATTCATGGTGGATTCTGGGTTATTGTGTACAATTAGAGATGCCCAGTAAACAGTGGGAAATGACACTTTGAAACAAAAAGTGTTCTGCTGAACTTTCTCTCTCATCACCTGCAAAAACACTGGAGGGTTTTACTTGGAAAGACACTTTAGGGCTATCCAACCTGTAAAGCAAGAGTCCAACTCTGGCCTTCCCGTGGATTCCAGGAAGAGCCAACTCTTTGTAAGACAATTTCTAATTGTTTCTGAATACAGACGAAAGGATCAGGAGAAAGATTAGCTGCACTTCCAAAAAGCTTTCCCCTGCGCAGCCTGCGTGTGTGCAGAGGGCAGCATCTCTGTGCCCCGGGCACTCAGCTTTACCCCTCCTGCTGCTCAAGTGCCTCTTACATGGTCAGAGACATGTGTATGGGCTCAGGCTACTTATTTTGGAGATGAAGGCTGAGCTTGTAATTAAGTTCCTCAGAAATTCCAAGTCCTCTGTTTGCTTTGCTGGAAGTGCCATCAGATAGTGGAGGCGGCATGAGACAGGCTGTCAGCAGAGAAATGTCAGTACTGCCTAAGGCAGAGAGAAAGAAGGATTCATGGGCCTTTGAGAGGTCATTATAGTCTTCTGTTTATTCCTGACATCCTGGACATCACAAACTAAAACTTCATCTGCTTCTTTGTCAGTGCAGTAATTTCTGGTGAACCAAAATAGCATTTGAGAGGGTTAGTCATTGATTTTACTGGAAACTGGCTTCAAAAATGTCATCCTTTAATTTTATATACCTCTTACAGTAAGGCAGGTAACTCTTCTCCACTGCTGGAGTCACTGCTGACACACAGCTCTTTTCAGCCCTATTGCCAGACAAAGACTGGAGCAGCTTTCCAGAGAAAACACACACCAATTCCCTTTACGTAAGGGAAGAGTAGCGCCAGCCAACCTCTCATTTTCCATCACAGACCCTGGGTGCAGAGGCATGTGTACCTCCACAGGCTGAGTAACCTGCAAGGTTGTGCTGTGGCTGCCCAGAATACAGCAACACATTTCATGTACTGCACGGGGATGTTTAAAGGAAGCATTGTCAGTGCCAGTCCCCATGCACAGATACCACCGAGAGGCCTCAGCGCGGCCTACAATGTGTTTATCAGGGATGCAGGTTCACGGCAAGAGGCCTGCTGTCCCTTGAAATGATATCCCTACTTGGAGCAGACTAGTATGAGTGTGAGTGCTGTGAAAGAGAGGCCTCTTCATGCCACGCTGATGCTCTTTGTAGAGCATGTGATTTGTGTGCTCATCCAAGGCCCTGCTCGCCTGCGCTACGGGGTTGCAGTATCTAAGAAACAAGCTTAGAGAAACCCATCCAAAGTGGTTTATGGTGGTGGATCACTCCAGCCCTCAGCACCCTTGGCCTTCAAAGCCCTGTTTTACAGAGCAACAGGCAGCACTGAGCTCATGCCTGACAGCTGGGGAGTGGGGTGTTTGACTGGGAGTCCCGTAGGTCAGCTCAGTCCTCCCAGAGGCAAGGATTAATTTAGAGGGGTTTTGTGGCAGCCCAGCATCACTCTCAGCAACCAGCTGGGAGAACATGTTCCAGCAGTAGGAAAATTTGAAAGTTTTTCTCTCCTCCTGCCTCCTTTGGGCACCAAACCTGGGGTAGATGGTGCTTAGAGTTACCCAACGGAGGTTTCTCAATCTGTGGGTCCAGTGGACAAATCAGAATTAGCTGGATGAATCTGGTTTTCATTTTGATTTGAATGTTGTTTTGCTCTTTCAGAGCCCAAAAGAGCCCACTTCAAGGGATGGCCTTTGCCTAATCCACATTGTCCTAACAACAAGGCTGTTCTAAGCAGCCAGGAATGCATTTATGTTGGCTCTTGCCTTGTGGCATTGGATGCCTTCACTTGGTACAATTTTGGTATCGTGTAATAAAACAAGAAAATGGGAATGTAAATACATTTTTATATCTCAGGGCTCAAAACTGGCCTGGGAATGAGTGGTCCAGTTTAGGTTTTGGTCTTATATGGTTGAGCATGAATGGGAACCCAAGAAAAGCACATTACCAGCCCTTTTCAGAGATTATCTCTTTCATGATTTTTGTTTTTCTCCTCCAGATTTAGCAGAAGCTTCCTGGTGTGATGAAGGCAGCAGCAGGTCAAGAGCCAGGAGACATGGGACTTATTCCTAGCTCTCCCTCGGCCCTCTTTGTCTTGTCCTTTTGGACTGTTTTGGTCTGTACCACTCCCAGCACCAGTAAGCTCTGATCTTGTTTGAGCTTTCTAGGTGTTCCAGCAATGCAAATAAGTGGTAGTGAGATACCCATCTGTGGGGACAAAGAAGCTGGGCAGGGAATTTCTAGAAAAAGATGGGGCTGCCAGGAGATTTCTGGCCTGTTTTGCAAACCAAAGAGGTTTAGTTTGAGACTTGCAAAGGCTTGTCTGAACCAGATTTCTGAGAGCTTTTGGCTTGACCCTTTTCTGGTTTGGAAATAGAGCTGTTGTCTGGGGATCTGGATCCCACAGAAATTTTGGGGAATAGTCTCTTGGGAAAAAAAAAATGTGTTTGGGTTCAGCTAGGAGAAAGGGAGAAAAACAGGTTGGGGAAACAGAGTTGTGCTTGTCTTTGTGCCTGACCCTGGAAGTACTGTCTAACTGAGGGCTGAGGAGTCCAGAGAGAGCGTGGGCAGGCAAAGAACAACCTTGGCTTGGCTCCTGCCCTGGTGGCTGGTGTTACAGATCTGGATGTGCTCAATAGCTCTTTCTACTGACGTTTTGTGTGGAGTGGTGAGAAAGAGTTCTTCTGTAGGGAATCCCGTGGCAGCACACATCCTCTGAGGGCTCAGGAGGTCAGGCTGGGGTTGGGGATTTTGTGATAATGTCAGCAGAGTCTGGGGTCCGGCAAGGTCTCAACTACTTTGGCTCTGAAGCCACCTCAGGATGAGGTATTGGGGAGACTTCTAAAATAAATTAGGAAGACAGGCAGTTGTCTGGCTTCTCCCTATCTTCTCCCTAAGGGTGGGTGTTAAAAGGATGGGGCAGACTCTTTTCAGTAGTGCCCAGTGACAGGACAAGGGACAATGGGCACAAACTGGAACACAGGAAGTTCCAGCTCAACATTAGGAAAAACTTCTTCACTCTGAGGGTGACGGAGCCCTGGGACAGGCTGCCCAGAGAGGTTGAGGAGTCTCCTTCGCTGGAGATAATCAAAACCTGCCTGGACACAATCCTGTGCAACCTGCTCTAGGTGATCCTGCTCTAGCAGGGAGATTGTGATGTCTAGATATCTCCAGAGGTCCCTTCCAACCGCTATTGTTCTGGGATTCTGTGAATGGCTAGACCTTTATCCAGTTACCTTAGGAGAATCTGTACCTTCTGAACAGCTCCTGTGGTCAGAGTGCAGTTGGTCTCTCGCTGCACCTCCCCTTCTTTTCATTTCCCCATTGCTGAGATGCAGCAGATTTGGTCGTTCCTGAAACAGTGACCGATTGTCTGGTTTGGCTGGTTCAGCTATTTGCTAAACATAATGCTCTTTCATCTCTGAGGAAATCGTCTGGACACCTCCACCAGAGTGGAGCTTGCTTTATGCTGCTGTTTCAGCAAGCAAATAAAAGCATCTATTTTCCCAGTTTAAACATAACCTGGTTTCTCTAATGAATAAGAGATACTTGAGGGCAGGGGAAAGATTGGTTTTACTGAATTTTTAAGAACTACAATCCTAAATTAACAAGCCAACTAACTCTTTTCCTGCCTGGGGAAAGGATTCCCCTCTTCCCCAATATTTCCCTTTGCCTTAAGAAATATCCACAGCACTCACACCTCATCATTCTTGTCAAGACCTAAAGAACACCTGCCAGGGCCTTCTCATGCTGTGTGCACGATGCACGGCTTTTCCCATTGCTCCCTGGAAAACCAGAGCACTTTGGCTGAGGATTGAGATTCATTTTCACTGGTGGCAGAGTAAAAATGTTATAAAAAGAAATCCTCTGTTAGAGTTTCACCATTGAGAGAGGAGATGGTCACCTGTCTGCTCACATCTGCTTGGGGTTTGGGTGGCTCTGAAAGCCAGTGTCTTGCTCATTTTCCTCTGTTTCCTGAGATGACAGGAAGGAAAGCATAGGCTTCTGGCTGTGCTTCAGCAGGCTGAGATTTAGGAAAAAGATGCAGCTCAGACTGACTCCAATCCAAAGCCTGGCTGACTGGTGAGCAGCACTCTAGAGTGAACTTGTAATTCTGAGAAATTAATACAGAAATTAACAACCACCAAAGCCACCGTGCCACATTTATAATGTGCAAACGATGTACTTCAACTTTCTTTTCTTATTGTGGTAACCAAGGATTTCACCAAAGAAAAGGGACAAAAGAGAAATACACCCTGACTTCTTCCTCTAGAGAATGAGTCAAGTTCCTTGCATGCGGTTCCAGTACAGTGAAATTGAGAAGTCTGGCCAGCAACTGGGTTCAACAGGAAAGCTGAGGACAGGCTTTTGTGCGACTGCTAATAGGTCCCTCTCCTGTGACCCTGCCAGATGGGAGGAAACAAACAGCCCTCTTTGTTTTGCAGTTCATGACCAAGAACCCCAACATGCGGCTGGGCAGCCCGGGGCTGGGCGGCGAGAACGCGATTGTACGGCACCCCTACTTCAAAGACCTGGATTGGGACCTGCTGAACCAGCGCCAGATGGAGCCACCGTTCAGGCCCCGAATTGTATGTGGGAAGGAGGGGTGGGGGAAAGGGATCATAGGGGTTTTTTTTTACCTTCTGGGCTCTATAAGTGGGTTTATTCCCATAAGACAGGAAAGGAGAAGGAGGAAAGGCAACCTCAACGTGAAAGCACTGGCATGAGAGCCAGGCATTGAGGTCTCTGGTCTTGGCTTGGCTGTTGGTTGGCCACCTGATGTTGTACAGGTCGCTTTTCCCCTCCATGCTGGATTCTCAAAGGCAGCTCAGCCAAAAAAATGCAGGTTGGTTAAAGCTAGTACAAGCTTTGTAAAGGCTACTGACTGCCTTTTGTCTTGCCCCAAATATAAACCTGGGTAAATAATGCTCATTCGGACCACTCCACCTACCTCTTCACATCTGGGCTGTCTCTTTTCTAGCTCTGCCTGCACAGCACCCAGCACAGTGAGTGTTCCCTGCTCAGACCACTGCCAGCTGACTGGTTCCAATGGCAGATGGGCTGCAGAGGGGACAGTGCTGCCCTTTTTCCAAGTAGTGCTATGCAGCCTAAAGGATGCTCTCAGAGAGATGCCCTGCAGCTCCCTTGCCTTTGAAATTATTGCTTGGAGTGGCTGTGTCTGATGCAGTGGCAGTGGTCGATCCAGTCTTGCTCCACGAAGCTCACTGGGTGCAGGATCAGGCACTTGGAGGAGCTGTGGCAGCTCAAGACCAGGCTCTCGAGTTGTTTCTTGACCCGAATCAAAGGCTGAAGGAGCCTTGTCAGTTTGCCATGAGCTTGACAGGATCTGGGAACATTAGACTTCAATGTCAATAAAACATCTTGTTCTGGTTGCAGAAAAAACACACGCCTTGTCAAAATCTGCCACAATCCCCATTTGTGTGTGTGCATTGTAAACAGGCCTGCTCTGTGGCACGCAGTAAGGAATCCAGCCCCTGGAGCCAAGCCATTGGTCTTCCCAGGGCCCAGTAATTCATTATTGTGCAAGTTTAATGGCTCATGCATAGAGGAGTGTATGCCCCCACCCCAAAACTCAGCCGAGACACTCTGCAGATAAGGAGGGACTGTGTGGAGTCAGCTGGTTGGCAACAGGCTGGTAACTGCTTCAGATGGCTGGGTCTGGTCTGTTCCTTGAGGAAAGGAACTGATTTATCTGCCCTGTCTGGGCAAGCAACACATCAGAGGCAGTGTCAGTTCAGTTTGAAAAGGGTTTGCCTCCAAGAAGCCTGCAGACACTCTGAGAGGCTTCACACTGGAAGAAGCTCTGCGGGGACACTCAGCTGCTCCCAGTCCAACCCCAGAACAGGCTTTCAGTAGGCTCAGCCTTGGCTTATGGAGATGATGGTTCATTGCACTCAAGACTAGACTAAAGATGCAGAGCGGGGTTCAAGCAGGTGATACATACTCTGACATGTCTGGTTTTTTCCCCTTGACAGAAATCCAAAGATGATGTGAGCAACTTTGATCCAGATTTTATAAAAGAGGAGCCCATTCTGACCCCCATCGAAGAAGGAATCCTTCCCATGATAAACCAAGATGAATTTAGAAACTTTTCATTCACAAGCCCAGAACTGAAGCAATAGCCACGGCTCCCCCTGAGGAAGGGCTGCAGAGAGGAGTGGGGAGAAATGGCATGAAAACAAAGTTTACCAGAAATTTCATTCTCAAGGAGTAACAGTGCACTGACTTTACACGATACAGCAGCACCACTGTCAGCGTTACCTTAATGTGAAACTGAAACCTTCCTGTGTTTGTAGGGTTTACGCAAATATTGATCAAACATTGGCAGAAGTGGAACAACCCTGACACTGTAAATAGCTGATGCAGACAGAGAATTGAATGCTGAGCTGGTTGGCTCAGCCTGAATGTCACTGCTTGAAGTGGATTCGAGGAGTCGGCGTGAGCGTCAAACAAGCATCTTGCAGCTCTGAGCCAAACAGACCTGTTGCCATTCTGATTGTTTGCAAGACTTATTTTGAGGAAGTCCCAGCACTGTCCAGCATTTTGGAGCTGTGATCCAGCATCCCATGTCCTGGCTGAACCAGAAGTTCCTACTGACTTTACCTGTTTCTGCAGTATTTATTTCTTTCTGAAGAATAAATGGCTCTCTTTGCCACTGTTTGGGTTTCTGTGTGAAATATTTCACTGTACTGACTAACAGAAGGAAAAAAAACCCCACCCAAATGCCCTGTGCCCCACACAGATTCTTAAAAATCAAAGGGAAGTCGTGTGCTCATAGTGTTTTACTGTTTGTGTGATATGAAAAGTTTGAGTGTTTGCATTCTGGGAAATGCCTTTTTACATTATGCATCTTCAATGCTCCTTTCTTTGCCTCCCAGCTGTTTCAGACTATAATGTAACTTGTAAAACCCTACCGTTTATTTAGACCCTTTCTATTTAATTCTGCTCTACAGAGCCCCTTTTGTGGGTTTAGTGCCTCATTAAAATTTTGACCCAAAGTGGTAGCGCTTAAATTATTTGTAGCGTTATTGTGATGGAAGCTGCAGAGCTGGAGAGCTGCTTGAAAGCAGAGTTGTCAACCAACAGGTAGTAGTAGTACAACAGGACAACTTTCTTCCATGAGAGTGATAAACCTTATCTAAGAAACGGGGCGAGTTGGTTTGGTTTGGATTTAAGAGCTTATTACTCACAGGATGCTTCTTATCAGTTGCAGCCTCCAGCCTCTGCCACAGGCAGACTTCTTTTCAGTGGAGTTTGTAGAATCCAGACACTCCAGGAGATGGTTTTGTGCTTTCCCTACTCTTGTGGAAGCTGGATGGTTTTTCTGTAGCTACTTGGCATGCCTTTGTACTCCTTTCTGAGCTTGAAGCTGTGTGTCGTGGGGATAGCCTCTTCCTTGGGCGGGTTTGAACTCCTGGAGAAGGAGACAGATTCCTGACCTCCTGTAAAACTGATTGTGTTTGCCTATGGGTACTCATGTGCTTTAGCTGGAGAGAAGGGTGAGGTGCAGCAGAGAGGGACACTTCTGCACAGGCTCTGCACCACTGCTACCATGGAGGTAAGGTAGGGGAGCAGAAGCCTTTGTGAAGGAAATTACACAGGGGAACCCCCCATTACATGACCTGCTGAGGGACCAAGTCAGAAATAAGAAACCAAAGCTGAGATCTACATACAACTGTCCCTCCTTCCCACCCAAGCCCTCTTTACTTGATGGAGTCTCTTTTAAATCTAAACCACCTGCTGAGCTATTTGGCAGGTGGGGCAGTTGTTCAGTTACTCTCAAACTCTTCTGGCTGTTATACTTGTGTGTCATACCAGTTCTCCCTCCTCCTTTCCTGCATCTCCTCTTTCAAGTAAGCACAACTTCATCCTCTGGTCTTCTCTCCCTGCCATTGGCATCTCCTGGCCAACATGTAGCCAGCCAGCTAGCCCCTCATCTCTTTGCTTGTCTGTAAGTACCCAGCTCCTTCAAAGTGGGACAAGAGAGGAGGAAAAACAGGTTGTATAGTGCAAGTGGGAGAAGGAAGAGTGGCTATGGGGAAAAATTACCCAAAAACCAGTCACATGGGCTAACTTGAATTGCTTTCCTGTCTAGGAAGAAACTGGACAGGGATGAATGCATTTGCTTGAGGGGGCCACTGTGTCATCTTATTCATGTGTGAATGAAGAGTAGTGTTCACCTGTCTGGTGCAGACGTGACCCTAGGCAGCTCCTCACTCCAGCATGTGACTGCAGCAGTGCTGGCTTGGCAAGGAGTGAGTGCAGCTGAGCTGGCCACCAAGAGTGGGAGCACCAAAACACTTAATGAATTGGCTTGAGAGGGACTGTTCACAAAGGCAGGGAGTGACAGGACAAGGGGAATGCCTTTAAACTGAAGGAGAGGAGACTTAGATTAGATATTGGGAAGAAATGTTTTATGATGAGGGCGGTAAGGCCCTGGCACAGGTGTCCCAGAGAAGCTGTGGCTGCTCCATCCCTGTCAGGGTTCAAGGCCAGGTTGGATGGGGCTTTGGGCAACCTGGGCTAGTGGAGGGTGAGGCAACTCCATGGCAAGGGGTTGGGATTAAATGGTCTTGAAGGGTCTTTCCTGGGATTAAATGGTTGGAAGGGCCCTTCCAACCCAAACCATTCTATGAGTCTTATGATAGACTGTTTTTGCCAGGATGTTGGCATCATCCCAGGGTTTCATTGGTTGTATTGTTCCTTAGGGGTCTGGAGACATTCTGGTCTGATTCCAGCTGTTTTCAACATCAAAACATGATCTTGTCTCCCTGGATCCAGGATCTGAGCAGCTTCGCTTACACTGCTGACAGTGTGAAGACTGTGGAATATTCACTTTGGAGACCTTTGGAGAGATGTAAAAGGACCCACCAATCTATGTCCTGAAAACCTGGAGAAAGGAAACCAAGACACTTCTGTAAGTACTCCATTAGGATCTTTGTGAGCTGTAAATCAAAACGTGTATAGATCTCCAAAAGATGTGAAATGGTGTCTAGGGCCACCCTGGGGAGCAGGAAAAGCTCCTGCCCTGGCCAGCCGGTACCTGCTTTGGCCCAGGGCTTGCTGGTTTAATGGGGCAAGGATCAAATATCAAAGGGAGCTTCTTCCCCAGCTTCACTTTTCATTGATTTCAAGTGGCCTCAGGGTCACCCCACCCTCCCATCACCCTGGCTGCACAGCACATGTGCTGTGTTTGGACGAGAAGCCTCATGTTCTGCTATAAAGTAATTTCCTTGATTTTCACAATTTCACCTGGATCTTGCTTCATAATTTAGGGCAGCTCTTCCCCCTCCATTGCCTGCCTGGAACTCACATGTCTACGTAATGATTTCAGCCACTGGAGTCAGCAGATCCTGAGTCAGCCGCCTTTGGCTGAGATCCCTGAACTCTCCCATACTTTTTACGAGGAGCTGCCATTTCCATTGTGCTCCCTCCAGACTCTGCCCGCAGCCTGGATGAAGATCAGCTCAATAAAAAGGCACCTATGCACAAAGTTTGCCTTTGCAAAAGCTGAATTAGTGATTCTGCTGCCACTGAATGTGTAAAGAAATCCTGATTTTTTTAAAAAAAACCCTGAAGCCAGGATAAAAACCCCTAATAATTAGTTTTTCCATGAGGTGGCCTGCCAGCTCTTCTGGCTTCACTGCTTGCCTGAGTGGATGCAAGATGGTTTTACTCTATTAATTTGGTCCTGGCTTTAGGAGTATATTAAGCTGGCAGCCACGGGTTTGTAAGGTTTAAAGCATAAAATTTATTTGCTTGTATTTGCTCCAGTGTGAAAACTGGCAATAGAGCAAATTATAATTAGTTCCCTTTGCACTGCTTTTAGTGCTTGCATGAAAAGGGAAGGTCCCTTTGATGTCTCGAAATTTGTGTTCTGTGCAAACCTTTCATTTTCAAAGAGGTTCATGAAATTTAGCTATAAAATTCAGCGGCCTACATCTCATTCAGGGTCTTTGAAAGTTGAGGGTAAGAAGCAGATGGTCTAGAATGAAGAGATGGAAATCATCTTGCATCTATTTGGGCTGGCTGTGCTGCCAAAGACAGCATTTTTAATACCACTGCTTGATCAGCAATGGAAAGAAAAAAATCTCACAGACTCCAAGTGCCTCAGGGATTTTAATGTAAAAAATGCAGTTCTAACTAACTGCTGGATGGAGATGCTCTGAATGCATTCTCAAAGACTGGCGCAGGTTCCCTGCTCCTTGTGAAGTCCTAAATAGTTTGCAACAGTATTTTCCCTCAAAGCCGCCTGCTCCTCCTGCAGAAGCTGCTGTTTCCCCAGTTGGATATGAGAGAGGCTCCTCCAGTGACTTGATTAGCAATATCCAGAGCCAGGAGAAAGGAGGAGGAAAAACGTGTCTGGGATCATCTGCTCTGTCCCATCGCCAGGAAGTAAAGAGCCATTCACTGCTGCCTGCTCTCTGCCATTCCAGTGTGTAGCCAGGAGTCCTGTTCCAGCCCCTCCCCAGGGAGACCCATTTCACAGCTTCTACAACTCTTGCTGTTAAGTAAGGTTCCTGATACTTGGAAGTGATGTGAATGAGATGAAAATCTGTCTTATCATGCCATTAGGATTCTCATTGGGAGCTGCAAGTCAGAGTTTGTGTTACCAAACATATAGAGGGCGGCCAAACCGAAGCGTTCAGAAATGATGAGTCAGTTTGTCTGAAAATCACAGTTCACTCCGAAATCAAGAGCTTTCCAAAGTCATAAATGTTAAAGTATTTATTATCTGGGGTTTTTTAGCATCTAAATTATGAATATTTTGGAGTCTGGCTCGCACTTCTTTCCATGTAGTAGCTGGAATGTCATGTAATTATAATTGTTTTAGATGGAAGCTGAGGGTCCATGAATTGATGTGAAGCCAGGCATTGGAGTTTGGAGGGAAATGTCAAGCACCAAGAGACAGGCGACAAAACTGTAAGAACAGGGGGTTTATGTGTTTTTCACAGAATCACAGAACTGTAGGGGTTGGAAGGGACTTCAAGAGATCATCGGGTCCAACCCCCCTGCCAAAGCAGGTTCCCTAGGACAGGTCGCACAGGTCATCATCCAGACAGGTCTTGAATATCTCCAGAGATGGAGACTCCCAGGGCTCTGTCACCCTCACTGTGAAAAAGTTCTTCCACAAAAGAACTCCATCTCTTCCTATTCTTTATGTATAATCCCCACAGTGCAGTCCCTTGCCTCCCTGTATCAAACCCCACATAACAGGGCATGCAGCACACAGGAGGCACAGGAGGGATGAAAGTGAAGAGGAAGGCTGGGGAAGGTGTTTACACGCCGTACAGTTGCTGTGTGCAGGGTTTGTCCAGCAGCATTTCTGACCTTCTGCATCAATCCTTGCACAAGCCTGTCGCCTTTTTGCCTTCTCTGTCCTGTTCAGCCGTTCCCCTTGGGCTGTCACCAGCTGGAAGTGTCCTGCTGATGGAGCCAAGCATGTAGGAAGAACAGGGAGTCAAAAAGCATGAAGGAACAGTTAAGTTGTGTTGACAGTTGGCTACCTGGGCATCTTCTGGTGCTGAATGAGGTGGTCGGGACTCTGATACAGCCAGTGTCCCAGTGATGTCCATATATAACAGTAGGTTGTGGAAGAAGGTCAGGCTATCTCCCCTCTCATGTCTTGTATTAGAAGCTAGAAAAAGAGAGGGGGAAAAGAAGGTGTCCTCTAAAAAATGGGGTCACAACTCTGGGCTGTGGGCAGGATGATGGAGTATATATAACAAGTGCCTAAGCACACTTGGAGGCAACTTCTGCAGACACAGGAGAAAGTCACCTTTTTGTCTCTGCCCCATCCACACTGGGGAAAGTGGATGCCTTTGCCTCAGTGAAGGTAATTTGATTGAGACTTGGGGACCACAGGTCTTGGGCAGGGTGGGAGTTAGAAGCCATTGTGGCAGAATTGCCAAGGAACATCCCCAAATCCTTTCATGCCAGGAAGGAAGCTTGAAATGAGCTTGGGTCAGAGAGATACAGAGGCTTCGCTCTGTGGGGTCCCACTGCTCACAGGTAGGTGTGGAGGTTTGAGCCCCGAAACAGTTCTGACTTGCCTGTGGTGTCAGTTCTCCTGCTCCAGCTCTAAGCACCCACAGCTGTTGTTGGCAACAGGTCTTATAAAAATGGAGATGAGAGATTTTCAGTGGTGAGTTCAGGATTGCTCAAAACTAGTGACTCAGTTCCTCCAGTGCTTCCTCCCCCTCCACTTTCAACGAGGGGTTTGTTCATCCCTTGGTTTTACATTTGCAAACATTTGACGTGGGCTGGAGTCACAGTTTTCCTACAACAGTGAGAACTCAAACTGTTTCTTCTTAAAAGGACCTGCTCCACCTTCATCTCACTTGATTCCAGAGATAGGATCTCGAGATGTTCAAACCGCTGCAACAACATCCCCACCACCGCAGTAGCCACCACATTGGCAAGACAGAAGAACATCGCAAGACTTGTCAGTAATGCCATTTCTGGAGACTAGCCAAGGTGTGCTGTGGTTGGGCTAGGGTGAGAGGCAGTTTTTACACATCTTTGGACTCAGATGGGAAGCAGTTTCAGGCATCCTGGCCATTACAGGCCTTTCTACTGCCCAGAGATACTTTTACAAACAGTCTTTCTTTCTTTTCCTAAATGCAGAGGCCAGAAGAAAGAAGGTGTTAGGAACTTTAAGAGTTTGGTGCTAGCCACAGATTTCTGCTGAAATGAGACACAGTGTCATGTTTACCCTAAGAACTGGGTCACTGGGTTTGCAAATGCCAACCAGACTCTGGGTAATGCCTCCTCCAGCTTCTGGGATGTTGGTGTCTCCCAAACTTGAAGGCAGAGCTATTGGTAGCTCACACCTTCTGACTTGAGGTAGGAGGGCAGTACTGAAGGTGAGCAAGTATTTCACTTAGAGCTGAGTCACCATTCTTTTTATGCCCTGTGAACAGTCTGGGGCTTGAGCTGAAGTATTGTTATCTGATAGACATATCTGAACATGCTGCTCTCCTTGGGAAAACCTTGCTGTTTGCCAGTTCTCAGGCCCCTTATTCTAGCTCACAACCAACCCTTCTGCCACGGGGAATGCAGGGTGGTGGTTTTGTTCAGCTCAGTGCTTCTGCCACTTCCCTGGACATGGGACAAAACCTGCCTTCCACTAAGGAAACTGGTCAAGTGAGCTGTATGCCTTAGGACAGTGTTCCCTTTCAAATGCTAAGCTCAGTAGCTTAAAATTCAATTTTAACTGAAGGAAAAAAAGTCAAATGTGAACTCTAAAGCTGCTCGGCTAAGCCTGGCCTTAGATTCTTCCTCTTGTGGGAACCTTCATCACCAAGTTTTACCAGGGCTCCCTGGTGAAGAGAGATACCCTCTGTATCTCTCTAACCCATGAAAATTGCCATGTAGAGCCTGTGTCTAAATTACACCCTAGCAATTGAAGGCTGTCTTTTGTTATTTCTTTTTAATGAGCAAGAATTTCCCCTGCCAGCTTGGGAAGCCTTCTCTAATCTGTTACCCTGACTTCTTTAATTTTCCACACACTGCAACAATTTACCACAGCCCCAAGCCTCCTGCCCCATGGCAGGGGAGCTCTGCTGGTGCCCATCTGGTGGAGATGTTGCAACCCGAAATGGGGCTGTCAGCTCTTTTGGTGAAGCCCAGAAATTCTTCTGAGATGGAAAATCCCCAAACTGCAAGTGGTGCCTGGGACACCTGAGTGGAAAATGACCAAATTCTAACACGGCTCATCGGCCCATGGTGAATTGCTCTGAGCCTACACACAGCACATTGGTGTTGGCCTGGACCAGCCAGTGTGACTGTGAAGGAATTTTGGGGTTTTCTTTTGGCTCTGTAGCCTCTATATTGGGTTAAGCATAGAGGAAGCGAAACACTGGTGGCCATGCCAACAACAGAGGGTTGTTGGGTGATCCTCTGTTCCTCTTGGGCAAGAAGCTAGTGACCTCCCAGGCAGAGGTGCTGGAAAGGACAGATGGATCCTTTCTCATCCCAGCAGGAAGGAAGATCTCCTCTGGGCCAGAGGTCTCCACCAGTGATGGCTGGATTTTGGGGTAACCTCATGTAGGTCCTTCCAGTTTCTGGTGGAGCACAAGTGTATCCTGGGGACTCCTGAGCAATAACAGGTGGCTTAGGAGCCCCTAGCAGCAACTGGAGTGCAAAACTGGGCAGCCAGCCCATGGCATCCTACTTTGGAGACTGGTTCCTAGGCAGAGTCAAGGCATGAGCAAGGAGGTGCCTGGAGCTACCCAGACCTGAAGTGAAAGCCTAACTGCAGCAAGCTTATTAGTGCTCAGCTGGGCTGGAAGATGCACATGAGGTCACTCAGGGACTTTACCTTAGTCCTCCACCCACCTGTGTCCTCAGGCTGGGTATACAGTGAGCAGCTCCTTGGGGAGTGGAGCCTGCCTGATGTGCAGAACCTTGCAGCTTGGTTACTGCAGGACAAGGTACCTGTACAGCTGGTTGCTGGAATTAGTGAACTTCTTTTAGACAGTATCTAAATGGGCGTCCTGAGAACAGACAGTTGAAGCCTAAGCTGGTGTTTGTGCCGAGACTTTCCCCTGCTCCTTGCTCCCCAGCCTTTGCCACTGGGCACTGCTGCCTGTGAGCTGGTTGTTTACAGGGCAATGACCACAGGCAGTAAGAGCCCCGAGCTGATTTAGGGTCATCAGGCAGAGGTCACACAGGCAACACCTACATTTCTAAGTCTTGGTGTCCACATAGAAGCAGGATTCTGCAGCTTATTTTTGTTACCGTCATAAAGTGAGTCTGGCAGCTTTCCATCATAGGTGTGAGATAACCCACAAACCCAAGTAGACAATTTTCTTTTAATTGCTGTTGTAGGGCAGTAGAAATGAAAAACCATGTGTCCAAGGCTATATGGGCCCTCATCCCCTGATTAGTTACATATAATGAGATGGAAAGCTAATCTATCATATTTTGAATCAGTCAATTAGAGGGCTAAGGCTATAGATGCATTTAGCTTTAGCATTAGGGAGATATTTAAACCACATGCTGTACTTAGTCATTACCATGCTAAGTGATAGTAGATGCAGGTCATCCTATAAATGGGCCATAGTAATCAGCTTGAAGTATTACTAATTAAGACTTTTCACCTTTAGGCTCCCTTCCATGCCACCATGCATAAAATGGGCCATCAAGGTCATGGTGAGATGCTCTTTAAAACCCAACACTCACAGTTTATTGTGGCCAGTGCTTTGGCTTTCTAGCCCAGCCTCTGCTGCATGGAGAGAGCTGTAAACAAACAGCTCGCTCTGTTTATCAGGTATTTTGCTTCTTAGTCCCCAGCAAAAGCAAGTGGTGGCAGATGCCAGCTGCTAGCCCTACCTGGTGTTATTTGAAGCCCCAACACTTGGGGGTGTTGGTTGACAAGAAGCTCAACCACCAATGTGCTCTTGCAGCCCAGAAAGCCAACCATGGCCTGGGCTGCACCAAAAGCAGCATGACCAGCAGGTCAGGGGAGGTGGTTCTGCTCTGCTCTAGTGAGACCCCACGTGTAGCACTGTATCCAGCTCTGGGGTCCCTAGCACAGGACATGAACCTCTTGAAGCAGGTCCAGAGGAGGCTGTGAAGATGATCAGAGGTCTGGAACAGCCTAAGAGAGTCGGGCTTGATCAGCCTGGAGAAGGAGGGGAGATTTAGATGAGATATTAGGCATAAATTCTTCCCTGTGAGGGTGGTGAGACCCTGGCACAGGGTGCCCAGAGAAGTTGTGGCTGCCCCTGGATCCCTGGCAGTGTTCAAGGCCAGGTTGGATGGGGCTTTGGGCAGCCTGGGCTAGTGGAGGGTGCCCCTGCCCATGGCAAGGGGGTGGAACTAGATGATCTTTAAGATCCCTTCTAACCCAAACCAGTCTGTGACCATCCAGATAAATAAACCACATCAAAGTCAGTGTGTCTCAGGCACGTCCCTCCTGGCAATCCTCGCGCTCGGTTTCAGAGGAAGTCAATGAAAGCTGCAAATGCTGTAGTTACTCTGGAAAGCAGCTTATGAGATTAGGTGGAAGGTCAAAAATAGAAAAGCCCACAAAGGAAGGCCTAAAAGATTGTGGATGTTACACAGCAGTGCCCAGCAATAGCTTTGCTACCTCTCTACATACCAGGTGAGACGCAGCTGGGTGCCCCAGGTTCCTCAGTGGGCTTTGGTACCAGCCTGTTCACCACAGAAGTTCATGAACTCCCTCAGGCCAAAAGCTCTTGATGACTTTATTTTTATGTGAAGGAGGTTTGTGTCTGCTTTTAGAGCTCTGCTGTGTCAGGCTGGTGGCAGAGCCACAGGCCACCCTGCTACAAGCAGCCAGGAGAATAGAGAGCTTTGCAATGCCTACCAGACCAGGAGAAAGGCAGCAGGTGGCCATGGAGAAAGAGATGCAGTGTCTTTGGGTGCTCTCCAGCCCATGGGGAGCTACTATTCTGGGCCAGCTTCTCTCTCACAGTATTACTGAGGCATTCCTGGCCTCCACTTTGCTGAGAAATAGTTGCCTTGGCCTTAAACCTTCATGTCTCCATCCTTTCCTCAGAGACTCATTGCTCAATTTCTGCTTTCATTTCTGGTCTCCCAGGAGCCTGAGTAAAAGCATCTCATTTTCAATGGGTAAAGCTGAACATGTGCCCATACCAACCCTTTCCAGGCACTTGAAAACCCATCAACCCCATCCCTCTGGGACAAGTCTTTGCAAGCAGCCAGAAGCTGGCACAGAGGTCTAAGAGGTGGATGTTCCCTCTTTGTCTCAGGACAACACCAGGAACTGGTGATGCTCACCAGGAACTGGGAAAGTCTTGGCTTTGGCAAGGTCTGGGAGACCAGAAAACGATTCAAAATGTTGGGTATTTTCCAGGATGCAAGGCAAGAGTTTGCCCCAACTCCTTGGCTGGCTGTGGTCAGCTGGCAAAGTTCCCTCAGGGGAAGCTGCCAGGTTTGGGGTTGATGGAGACTTGCCCCAAGGAGGTGGAGCGAGGATGATGCAACGGGCGATGGCTCTTGCACTGCCACGGAGCCTGGGTGGCCAACTGGGGCCAGAGGAGGAGCAGGGAAAGTGGCCATGGCTGCTGGAGTAGGCTCTGGATGGTCTCAGGGTGGTCTGTGGCATGGCAGCAGCTCTTCATTGGGCTCCAGGGGAACTGACAGAGCTACTGGCTTTCCTGGCAGATCCTCATTGTTTCACTACCTGTTTTCCCATGGGTAAGGAACTCCAGATGGAGTCCAAAATCTGGATGCAGAATCAATTTATCATCAAGTAATCACAGAGACAAGGCTGTGACAAAGAGTTTCCCCCACGTGCAGACCACTATGTCGGTAACACATTCACACACTCACACCATATCCCACATACTGCTGTCCCTCTTTGCTGGCAAAGCCCCTGAAGGTGCCTGGGGAGGTATGGTGGGATGGGCAGTGTAGGGCTGGAGCAGCAGTGATGAACCCCAGCTGCAAAGCAGCACCACGTGTCACCAGCTGAAGGAACTGCAGTCGGTGGTGGCTGCTGTAACCCCAGTGATGTGTGGTTTCTGCTGCTGGGGAAGCTCAGTCAGGCAGCATCAGGGCTGTACATTTTTGTCCCATGAACTGTGATTTCCAGGGGGATAAAACTGCTTGACTGGGGTTTTTTTTTTCCTTCTTAGCCAGTGACTGCAGGTCTTGGAGGGACTTTCCACCTCTCACAAGTCTGGTTAGCAGGTCATGTTCAGCTGCACCTTGGCACTTGCAGGTTGGTCAGTCACTGAACAAGTCTTTGCAAATCCACAGTAAGTGAAGCCAGCCTGCAGACATGCCTTGTTCAGTACCTGCATGATCGTCCTTTTGTCTCCTCTACCCTCCTCCCTCTTCTTTTGTGTTTTTTCCCATCTTTGATCCTCCAGTGGCATCTTGTCTCCCTGTTTGAGGAGAAGCAGCATTATGCCAAGGAGAAATTATAAATGTCATCTCTGGAAAGTTGACTTTATCATGATTTGTGCCTGTGCTTTGTTTTGGAGGAGTTGTTTGTTGCTCCTTTACCCAGCCTGCCAAGCTAATCCTGTGCTCAGTCAGCACTGGAAGCTGCTGTAAACAAGCACAGCTCTGCCTGTCCAGGTAGGGATGTGTGCTGTGGGTCTGTGCTGTGGGTCCATGCTGCAGGAGCAGAGTGTTGCTGTGGTTTTGAAATGCCAGCTTTGGCCATGGCACAGCCAGGAGTCCCCTCTGCTGCACCACAGAGGCGCTGGAGATGCTCACCTTTTCCCATGGAAGGAGATAGGTGCCCCCAGCACAGGGAGTTATTCCCACTCTCAGCACCTCTCTGCTGGACTATCCAGCCACCCATGCTGACACAACGGGTGGGAAGGGTGCCGGCACCCTGTGCCACCAAGGAACTTCCTCAGTCTCCACCATGGCATGATGTGGAGATCCCTACTCCCCAGCACCATTTTGTTGTTGTTGTTGTTGTTGTTCTGGCTGTTTTTCCTCCCTGAACTTTGCTGGTTTTCCATAGGCACCAGACTTGTCCCACCAGCCTCCCTCGGAGCACCACGGCCCATCTGTGGTACCCCAGAGCAAAGGGGCTGAAGGTGAGGGTGTCCCACACATCAGAGGCACCCAGCTTGTGTCTCTGCTAGGAAAGCTGAAGATTTCTTTGCCAGCTGGGTACTGTAAAACGATGGCCATGCCATGAGCAAGGGTGGAGCCAGCAGGAAGTGTATGTATTTTATATATGGGGTGACAGCCTGGATTTGCAGAAGTAAACTTTGGGTCATGGTTTTGGGAGGTGCTGGGGTTGGGTGGGTTTTTTTGTTTTCCTGTTTGCTTTCTTCCATTGCAGCTCTAGGTCTCATTCAAGAAGTCTGTCAAGACAGGAGGTGCCTGTATTCCTGTTAATGATGATGGAAAGCCCACCTGTGACCTGAAGCACCATCAGCCTTTCAAAGCCTGAGCCCCGCAAAGCCCTGTGTGGAACACAGAAAAAGAAATGGCCCAGAGAAGCTGTGGCTGTCCCTGGATCCCTGGTAGGCTTCATGGCCAGGTTGGATGGGGCTTTGGGCAGCCTGGGCTAGTGAAGGGTGTCCCTGCACATGGCAGGGTGGGGTGAAACAAGATGGCCTTTAAAATCCCAAACCATCCTGTGAGTCTGTGTGACACCTCTGGGTGCCTCCCCAGGGTGAAGAGCGAGCAAGCCCTCTCCTAACTCCTTGCTGGCTGCAGTAGCCATGGTGGGCACCCAGCTGCCGAGCCCAGAGCCGAGGTGGTGTGAGCATCCTGGGGACCGCACCCCGGCACTGTGAACCAAGGGCTAAAGCAGACCTGCCCTGACTGAGCAAACAGCACAGGCTATCGGGACGTTTAGTCTCTGCCTGGCCATTCGCCCCTGTTACAATGCTTGGCTAGGAGGGGGTTGCATTTCTTGCAACATCCCTCGGTGAGGTAAGGTGAGTTACAGGCAGTGTTTGTCTACCGGGACACGCAGCAAACCACCCGGCTGTTTGTCCTGGCCCCCTGCCCGGCGGACGGTGCCAAACGCTGCTGCTGTCCCTGCGGTACGGAGACCCGTGCTGGCCACAGGAGGAGGCACCTTGTCAGCTGCAGGAAGCCCAGAGGACAGTTTTTTGGGGTTCCTGCTGTGGAAGCTGCGGTGGGGGAGAGCCACCTGCTCGCTGCGTTTGCTGCCTCACTGCATCTGAGGCTGATGCGCCGTCCCAGCCAGCAAGTCACAGTGCAAAGCAGCACAGGGTACTGCTTCCTTCAGCAGCTGCTGCTGAGTCACCCAATATTTGTTCTGATTATGAGACCCTTCTTATCAGAGCTTTTCACTACTGTGCCCCTCCACTTCCCCCCTTCCTGGCACCCCATGGTTCATCTCCTGACCCGCCTGGCTGTATTTGCAAACCGCCGGCGTTTCCGTCCCGGCTTGGCATCCCGGCCACGTTCCTGAGGCACGTGTCAGAACTGACTAAGGGCTCTGCTTTGCCATCCCAAAGGCTCTGCCTTGTCATCCCAGGGGGATTTAGCCACAGCACCCAGTATGTTTTGGCTCCAGCCCACCCACCCTTTGTGTCTGCATCACTGCTCCCCTGGTGCTCCGCTCCTTCCCACCCCTGGTTTGCAGATCCAAGTTATCAGTGCAAAATGCCACTGATCCCAAGGCATCACCTTGCCAACTGGGAGCCCAGCAGCCAAGCAGCAGCTGCCCATCATGGAGCCAGTGCCTTCAGCACCACGGCGGGCAGGCTGTGAGGCTGCAAGGGCTCAGGTAAAATCCACCCTTCGGCATGACTCACAGCTTCTGCACCCACTGAGTCAGCCTGGCCTGGCAAACCAACACCCCTGCCAGCTTGCAGTGGCAAATCAATCCCTGCCATCTGGGAACAGGAATAGGGCAAAATCGTGCAACCGCTGTTGCCCAAGAAGCCACAGATGGTGCTGAGAGGAGACTGCAAATATTTTCCCCAGTTAAACCTCTCCTGGGGCATTTCTGCCCACTGCAGCATCCATGATGCCCCCAGCATGCTCTGCTAGCAAACTGTGTCTGGGGTGTGAGGTGGAAGTATCCCAGAGGCTCAGCCCACCCTGAAATGGGTCCAAACACCACTTGTGTGGACATGCCAGATGTCTCTTTCTCCCCTCCACAGGGCAAGAGGGATGGGCTCCTCAGGAGCATGATTCATGGCTGCTGTCTGTGGGATGGAGGGCATCAGCGGGCTCATGTGCCAGCCCAGCAGGAGTGTGCCTGAATTTTGGATGTGTCCTTTTCACCTGGGTGAAACTGCACAGGGAATTTCCAGCCACCCTTGGGGATGGTGGGTGTGTACAGCCATTGCCATACGCTGCTGAGGCTGCTGTGCAGAGCAGATGTTTCGAGAGCCACGGTCGCACCCCTGTAGTGTCCAAGAGCTGCCATCAGGGCCTGGGGCTGACTGGAGGCATTGCAATTTTACCTCCCCCTGCCCTTGCCCCACACTGTTGGCCACCCTACACATCCCCTTTTTCTCCTGAGCAAGGTGTGGCTGCCTCCTGGCTGGCATCAGTCCACTGCATCCATGAATGTACACTGCAGCTGATTAAAGCTTCGATGAAGGCAATTATGGGGTGCAGGGTATATAAATAAGAGGTCCTGTGATGTCCCAGGCTGGGGACAGGAGCTGCTTGACCATGTTGGAGAGTATCTGAGGGTGTATTCAGGGCTTGCTTCTGCTTTTCTCACACCATCTCATACTCAGCCTGAGCTGCTGTGTCACCTTCATGGGACAGTGATCTCCAGCAGCCATTTGTTGTGGTCAGCACTGGACTCAAAGGATTTGTTTGTGTCCCTGACTTAGCACTGCCTTCCTTCCCTGGCAAGAATGTCTGAAACCCCTGGAGAGCCTGGCCCTCTGTCTCAAAGAAGGAAAGATGTGCCCAGCCCAGCACCAGGGCACTGAGCATCCCTCTCACATCTCTGGGCTTTTGTTCTTTTTGCTGTTGGTTTTATTTGGATTTTTCTTTCCTTTCCCCTCACAAGTCAGCTGTCTCTGTGCCATGCTGGCTTCCATTTCGATGAATCCATCCTTTCTTACTGCTGCTCCACCTTCCTATCTCCTGGAGCTAGAGAGTGGTTGAGACGTGGCATTCATGTGCATATACATGTTGTATACAGAGAGGTTCTCTATTCATCTTAAATCTACTTTGATCAGGAAAGTAATAACTTGCTGGCATGAATTACTTTACAAATTTTCCTTTTGTGGAGAGAAGCTCCTTGGCTCGAGCTTTTCCTTCCTAGCAGAAACAAGTTATATCTGACAAACTAACCTTGCTGCTTTCGCTCACAAAGCAGTAATTTACTCTTCAACTGGTGGCATCACAACTTCTCACCCCCGCAGCACCATTTACTCAGCAGTGCAGGAGGATAACGTGGGGTGTAAGCAATGGGGTTGCTATCTGCTCTGTACTGCCTGGCCTGACTTTCCTCTTCTTGGTGTATTTTAGGACACATAAACTAGTGGGGAAATGTTTTTCTTCATGTGAGGAAATTCAAGTCACCTCAGGATCAAATTTATCCCACAGAGTAGCAGCTACGGCTCCCAGTAGATCCAGTGGAAAATAGTTGTAGCCCAGCAAATTCCACTTCGGCCCATACAGCTGCAGAGCTGTAAAACACTTGGATGTTTCCCTGCACAGAGCTCCTGTAAAGGCTTCCTGCAGCCTCGACTCCTGACCTGCCCAGCCTCCAGGGCCTCCTGAGCTGAGCCAGGACTTTCCAAAGAAAATCCCATCAAAAACTCCCCTGTTTCTCTGGTCGGTGTTTTGTTCAGTGCTCCAATGTGAAAATATTGATTCTGGACTTTGCTGCAGCTGCTTTGGATATTTGATGAATTCAGTGGTACCGAAGTTTGGCCTGAACTGTCCTTGTCTGGTTCCTTTTTTATCTTTTTAATGCAGCCTTAAAAGCACAGATGCAGCATAAATCCTCTAGCCAGCCAACATTGCCCGTCTCGACTACACACAGTTTTGGTGTGGGTTTTTTTTTCCCTTTTAGCCTTCAGATTGTATTTAAAATGGAAAACTTTAAAAGCCATTACAGGAGGGTTTTAAGCATTTATGCATAAACAGGGGAGAGTCAGGCTGAGCTGTTTGCTGATTGAAAAAATAACAGAAACCCAAGGAGTGTTTGCAGCACCGTGGTGTTTCTGCAGGCTGGCTGGGAGGTGCTGAGCTCTGCTCAAACCAGAGCCGATTGCATTCCTAGATGCTGAAGGAGCTTTTCCCCATGCCAGGACCCTGCTTCACCCCTCGGTGCCAGTGCTGAGGGATTTGGTACACAGGCTTCAAATACACGGAGCCAAAGTGCCATTAGCGTGAATTAATGCTGCGAGCATCGGCCCCTCTCTAGCAGGGCATAACTCATCCCATGACAGGGGGCTGTGGATCCAGCACCAACTCCAGCCATCACTTTGTTTTCTTCCAGGCTCAGTGCAAAGGGCACATTCTGGTCTCTGTGAACCCACAGGACTCGGTGATGCCCAGAGGGTTTCATTTCAGCCCATCCCCAGAGGTCTCAGAGGACCGGGCTATAACAGGCCAGACGGGAGGTTGGGGAACTGCAACCTGCTTTCTGTCTCCAACACCAAACTTTAGCTGTTTAATTGTACTGTCTGGTCCCTCCTTCCTTGCCTTGCAATCAGCAATTGAAGCCAAGGGAAAGGCATATTCAGCTGCACAACGATTTATAGTCTTCTGATCTGCCTCTCGGGCTGGCTGCAGCTCGGCAACCAGGCAGGGGGAGACGAGGCCTGCTCCTGCAGCCTCCACCACCTCTGCCTTTCTCAGGGTCTGATCCAGCCTGGGCAAGGTTTCACTCCCAAATCCCCCACAGGAACGAGGTATTTTTAATATTCTCATTGCATCTACTAATAACTTGAAGAAATGAGACTCAAGGTACACTCGTCACAGATGGAGCTGCCCATAAATTTCTGTGCCTTGGCGTTTTCAGCAGTTTCTGTGAGAGCAAATCTTTCCAAGGGGTTGAAGCTGAAATGGTTTGTTACAAGGAGTTTGGCCTTCTCTAGGCCCCAGCAAGACTATTTTTCTTTTGGTTAACATTAGCTTAGCTTGTGCCTCTGCCTGCTCTGACTGTGATTTGGGTGGGAAAAGTGTTTGGAGGTGGTCTGGCCCCATCCTCTGCACCCCAGACTCCTCAGCCTGGTGCTATCTCCTGCCAAGCAGCCCCAGAAGGGACTCTGATGATGAACTGTTTTGGCAAAGATGCAAATGATCCCACCTGCAGCTCCAAAGCCCTGCATCAAAGAGATCTGTGGACCAAAAAGCCCTTTGCCTTCACTCAGTGTTGTCTGAGTGAGATGCCATGCTAAGCCCAGCTAAAAATTTAACCCTTGGATGAGGGTGCATCGAAGAGACATTTCCTTTAACTTGGAAGTAGTTTCTCTGAATCAAAACATTTCCAGTACTTCTTCCCATTGAAAGTGGGCTCACTGTGAAAGTCTTTATAGCAACTGGGTACCTATGCTGAGCCCTGGACATCTCCCACCATTGCATCTCCCACCGCTGCTCTGCACTGGTAAGGGAGACACGTGGCACAAGAGCAGATGAAGAGCTAGCACGCATTTTCTCTTCCAGCTCCCTGTCTGTGATATCTGTACAAATCAACTCATAATTTTGCTGCTGGTCTTGAGGACAAGGTGTCCACAGCACTGGCCATGAGTGTCGGCTGACCACCAAAAGTCACCTCTCACAGAGCAGCGCTGCCCATGCCAGGGTAGCATGGGAAGGCAGGCTGACCTGCCCCACCAGCTCTGCTCTGCTTGATGCTAGAGGGAAAAAGAGTCGTCCCTTGCCTCCTGCAGCCTGCTCTTATCTCCTGTTGCCAGCATCCTGTCCTCTTACTTGGTTCAAGTCTTTTTAAAAGGCCAAAAGGCAAACCAGAAGGGGTGAGGATTTCCTCCTGGGCATGGCTTGGAGACACCGTGGGCTGAGCACCCGAGTGTGGCTATTTTGGACACAAAGCCGACAGATCCAGCAGTAAAGGGATGGCTGCTTTTGTGACATGGCCATGTATGCCCGAGGAAGTACTGAAGGTAGATCACAGGCTTCCTGCTGAGCCTGGCAACAGCTCTGAGGAGAAGCTGGAGGGTCTATGCAGCTGCATCATTGCATTTGGGAGAGAGGGAGGGTAAACCATCCAGCTTTCTGTTTCCAGCCTCTTCAGCTTTCTCCTGGAGCTGGAAAGCACTGAAAAGAAAGTTAGTGAGAGGGAAAGAAAACCTTGTCTAAGCGAGACAAGACTGTGGCCTCCGAAGCTGGGAGCTGTTGTCTTGGTCTTGTGGGAAGCTGCTGCCTGCAGTGGGACTGGCTCTGGTGCACACCTGGCACCACTGCAGAAGTGTTCTCAGGAGTGTCACAGGACATCTTTACTTTCTCCAGCTCATCTTAAAAAGCAAGGAGCTAATAGGAACCTGCCCAGCATGGTGTGCACCAGACCTAGTCCTGCTGCAGCCAGCAGCTTCCCATGAGATGGAGAATCTGCCCTGGGCAGCAGCCGTGTGCCGTGGGCAGCCTGGCACGGCTGCGGTTCAGGGCAGATATCCCACTACCTTCCGCTTACACAGGGGCAGGGGGCCAGAGCTAAACTTCAGATAATCTGCTAAGACTCAGCAAGATCAGCTGAGGAAACCAGCCTGGCTTTCCACTGCTGCCAGACTGGGCAAAAAGCCGGAGACGGAGCAGTCGGGGCTCAGACAAAACAGCTCGCTGGGCTTTGTTGCAGGCCTTTGTCTGCCTGTGGGCAGTTTTCCGCAAGGCTGCTTCCCCCTCTCCCTGTAAAGCTCTGCAAAGCTTGCCTATCAGGCAAAACGTGAAGGGGTGAGCTGAGAACCCGAGCTCACAGGCCACTAGAATTCGTCTCACAGCAAAGGTGAGGGTTGTTCCTTTCCCCACAGGGGAATTTACCCTCCCAGGGGCAACAATACAGTGACTGGGGGGAAAAAATACTCAAGTTGAAGAGCTTATGGAGAAATCCCAGAGGCTCCAGGCCAGTCAGGACAGAGAACTAGGAGTATTTGAAGCTATTCATACCCTGAGCTAAGACTGTTGATGGGTGGCTTCCTCACGGCATTTGGTGAAAGAAAGTGTGGAGCTTGTTTTGGCTGCCAGTCTATCCTGGCAGTTTATTTTTAGCTGAGATGGCTTTGTGACGGCGCAGTGGTGTTGCAACACTACAGTTCTTGTTTGTGGTTCCCCTGTACTTTGGTGCTGGAGTAAGTGAAGGCTCCTGACAGGCTCGTTGTGTTAGAAAATGCAGAGATGTTGCAAGAGACAGTTCCCTCCCTTGGAGGCAGCAGCTAAAAGACCTGCAGAAGCAGAAAGGAGCTGGCCTTGTGCGCAGCCTGCTGCAAAGTGATGCTGCTGTGGACCTACATCCTCATTCCAGCCCCACAGACTTGCTGTGGCAAGAGGTGTCTACCTCAACCCCACATCGCACTGCTGTGCACTGCCCAAGAGACCCATGGACCTTCTCCTTCGAAGGGGTGGTGATGAGAGGCCCCTGCCGTGGGTTATGCCTCCTCCCAGCTCTCCTTCCAGCCTTGCCGTTTCTTGCAACCACTATGGGCTTGCACAACTGCTGAGCTTTCCCCTCCATCCTCTCCATGAGCATGAACCACACCTAGAAATAGTTTTTCTAACCCTAGCAGTGTCATCGTGACCGAAGTGACAGTGAGGGGAGCCAACACAGGTCAAAGGAGAAGACAAAGATGAGCTCTGAGGGCTGAAAGGAAATCTAATCCCACAACTCAACACTAACTAAACCTGCCTTCAAAAAACAGACTTCACAGTCCAGCTTCCTACCTGATGTAAGAGAAGAAACATGAAATTAATAGGAATCTGGCCTCCTTGGTTACTCTCCCTTCACTTGTGGGTGCTTTATGCCCATGCAAGTCCATTGTCTTCTGCCCAGGGTAATACTGAGGAGAGTGAGGTACCACTCTGCCTCATTTTAGGCAACACAACCTGAGATCATAGCTGTGCTAGCTTGAAATGCCACACTGTAAATCCCTACATGTTGGTTCTCTGTCTCCTCCTCAAGTTTTACAGGATGCCGACAGCTTTCTGCTTGTTTTATGATTTCATGGCTGTTGCTTGACAGATCAATATGAGAATTAATTAATCTTGGCTACAGGGTAGGCAGCAGCTCAGGCAGCTCAAGAGCAAACAAGGTCAGGATTTCAGCAACAGCCCATTTTGAGAACTTGCTGGGGCTCCAGCAGAGCAGCCTCCTCTCTCTGGCTTTTGTTTGGATCGCTGCTCTCTTGCCTTGTTTGCAAGTTCTGTCCTGTTGGTGAGGCTGATGTAAAGCCAAGCCCAGAAGACTACAGCAGATGACTCTGCTCCATACAGAGAGCAAGGATTAGGGCAGGGGCAGCGTTTGGCTCAGACACATACAGCCACTACAAAACAATTATTGACTTAAAATTCCTTTGCCGATGTCCCAGCTTTCATTTGATGATGTTAAAAGGTCAGAAGGAAAATTAGAGCTTTTTTGCCCTAATCCCTTTAAGTGCTAAATTCATGGAAAGCACTTGAACCAACTATTTAGATTAAGGCAATAGCTTCAGATGATGGAGAAACTCTGATCCTCAAAGGATGCCTGAATGAAAGATGGCTTTTCAGAATGAGATTGGAGTTGTCCTTAGCCTCCTGTTACAAAGATTTTCCCTGTTGGCTTGGTAAGTGAATAATCCATGACTGCCATGCTTATTGCAGGGCTCAGCTCTGCAACGTGCCCTTAGATCACAGCGAAAGTTTCCAAGCAGTAACAATAAATACAGAGCAAAAGAAAGGTCTGTGCCAGTCTCACTCCAAATTCACCTGTTTCCCAAACGAATCACCACTGCTACTAGTGAACATCATTTACCAGGTTGATGCTGCTCCTTACAGTCTTTGCTAGGACTGAAGTGCCCTTTTTTTCCCCCCCTCTCTGTCCAGGTTTTTTCCAAACTTTCTCTGGATCTCCAGGACGCAGAGTGAGGATGCCCTGAAGGAAAGGGTGGATGCTCTCCCTCCATGGAAAGGAGCCCAGTGAGTACCAACACAGCAAGACAGCAGGTACAAAGGGGATCTCAGAAGAGGGCTTGAGGGCAGCATGGCTCCTTTCTCCCCTGACCCTGGCTCCCAGACCCCGCTCCAGCTGAACGCCCTGGGCACAAGCAGGCAATAATCCAGCAGGCTGTGGGATGGTAGATAGGATCTTGTACAGTTCAGTTGGGGTTTAGCCAGCTTGTTTCCTTGGTGTCTCTGTTGATAGAAGGGCTTTCACTGCACATACAAGCCTTAGCAGAGACAAAACTCATGTCTCCTCTTTTAACAGGGGAACTGACAGTTACGGCGCTGTCAGCAAAACGTGTTTTCCATGTACAGCTCTGGGTAGGTACAGAGCCTGTCCCTGCAGCTGTGCTCAGCAGGCAAGGGGAGCCCCTGTGGACAGGAGCCTGGGTTCATGCCCACATAGCCCGGAGTAGCCAGCCAGCCTGCACAGGGGGCTGCACCCCAAAAACCAGAGCACCCCTAAGGGCTAAACTGATGACAAGACCTGTTAGCTTCCCAGACAGGTGCCTGTGCTCCTGGCCCGCTGGCAGACACCTTTGCCCATCTGTCTGGAGCAGAAGGCACTGGGGTGGAGATGTGGCTTCTCCAAAGCCCTGCTCAGGACTAGAGAGAAGACCACTCAAAGAGAAGACAGTGCTGGACTTTTACACCAAGCCTGGGGGGTGATGGACAGCAGTGTGTGGATATTCCATGGCACAGCCTCTATAAACTGGTAGCTTCACTGTTAGTCCCATGTGAGATGGCCCTTTGTAATCCAAGGCACAACAGCTAGCTGTCCTGGTGAAGGAGAAAAGTCCTCTCATTAGTAGCAGCAACAGGTTAAATTCCCATGTTCCACTCTGGCACAGCAGTTCCAGCTCTATCCTGAGCCCCTTGCTTGCAATTTAACTTTTTTCTTTTTTGAGTTTTAAATTTTCCTAGGACATTTCTTGTCCTGAAAACAGTTCTGAGAAACATATTTTCCATGACTGGCTTGTTCAGTAATGTTTTTACTGGCCTGGAATAATTCTTATACAATAAGATTAAGTTTCTCTTGCTGGAAAACTCAGACACTACAAATTTTTAATATCAAAACACAAACAAGTAATAACAAGTAATTTCCTAAGAAGTTATACAACCCAGCATTGGTACTTTTTCATGGGAAAATGCTTCTTTCCAGCGTGTGTGTCTATTTTTAAGGAAAGTAATGGCAACTGGAGTGAGAGGAAAACACACAGGATAATTACAACCCCCACTTATCAACCCGCTTCTAACCGTTCTTTGGAGTGGTGGGGTAAACATGCAAAACACTGAACCACTCTGCATTTTTATGCTGCTTTGAAGTGCGAGTTCCAAAGAAATTTTAACTTGCATCGCTTTGGCATTTCCATAACTGCCTGGTGTCGGTGTCTTTGGATGGCAGCCAGTGTTTGGCTTTCCAGAAAGAAGCCCAAAGCAGGTGGCCTGGTTGGAGATCATAGAATCATAGAATCATAGACTGGGCTAGGTTGGAAGGGACCCCAAGGATCACAGAGCTCCAACCCCCTGCCACAGGCAGGGACACCAACCTCCAGGCCTGGAGCTACACAAGGTTGCCCAGGGCCCCATCCCACCTGGCCTTGAACACTTAAGTTGGGGTACAGCCCCTGCTTCAGCCAAACACGTGTGTGTCACATTCCCCCTTTTCTTCTGGCTGCAGCACATAAACTTGTATAAATCTCCAGAGTGGTGTGGCAAGGAGAGGTTGCTGGGTGTCGACACTTGGGAGCCTCTGCCATCAGCAGATGCAGGTGTTGGCAAGTGCAGGCGGGCTTCTAAAAATATCCTGCATGCTTTATTCTTGTTTCAAAGGCCATTAAGTATTTCTGTGAGAGTCTTTTTCATCTTCAGCATGGAGAACTGCCTAATACTCCCACACATCCTTTATAATCCCCTGAATCTCAGGTTCTTCCAAATGGCAATATCTGGGCTGTGGATCTGTGCAGCAAGATGCATAGTGCTGTGCAGCAGCACCAAGTAATATGGGCACAGAATCTGAGTGTCTTCTCCTTTCAGCTGTCCTTACAACACAATAATTCAACCAAGTGCAGGCTGTGGGTCTGCTTCCCCTCTCAGTGAAGAGCACAATCAGCTCCAATTACTCCTCACACGAGCATCATCCACGCGTGAGACTTTTTAGTGCAGAATATTTAGGTCTGCTTCATAACTAGCAATGAAGTGTCAAGAGGAGGTCTCAGCTCACCCATTGGTGCCTTACCAAACCCAGCTTACAGCCATGCAAAGGCAGGAGAGACCAGGAGCCAGCCTTAAAAACAAAAGCACATTGCTCGCCTCTCGCTCTGCCGTTGCGTTTCCAGCGCGAGTGCTCCGTGATTCCGAGCAGCAGAGCGGGTGTTTCAGTCATCCTAATGTGTTTGCTTAGGCACCAACATTAGTGTCAAAAGCACTTAATGCAAAGGAAACTTCCCAGGAGTGCACCGGTGGCTGCCAGAGCAATCAGTCTTGTTTCGGGCGCATACACACGGCGCGGCATTGACTTCGGCGCGCTGGGTAATGAGCTACCTGCAAATTCGGAGTGTAGCTCAGAGGTTTGCTTCCCACTAGGGCATCTGTGAGAAAGCTGCTGTGCCCCATATCAGGTGCCCGTGGGTCCTCCCATGCTCCCCCCAGCCTCCGCTGGCCACAAATGTGAGCTAAGGATGGAAAGAATTATTCTTGGCTGATGCTGCTACCTCATATTGAGCTGATGATTCGAACTGGTGGCACTGAAGCTGTGACATGAGGGACACCCCACCACCCTGGACACTGGTCATGAAAAATCAGGTTTCCTATCAGGCTAATTAGGGCTGGGTGATTAGCCACGTTTGGTGAGGGTTGGCCACTGGAAGCCTCTGGTGAGGTCTCTGACCCCTCTCCCAGTCCCTGGCAGCTCTGCCCTCCTGTGTCTGGGGCTGGCCAGTGGTTCTCCTGTGCCCCCAGCTCTTTTTAAGTGCAAGCAGCTTGGTTTGGGACCATGGCTTTAAACCAGGCTTGCCTGAGCCTAGCTGCAGGTTTTGGAGCAGAGGATTTCGCCAGGAGCCTTCCCATGTAACCCATCTTTTAGTATCCAACTGCAAGGCTCTGTCTTTGGGCTCTCCTTAGGCAAAGGAAGAGAGAGACCTGGCTTGCTCGCTGCTTTAAGGAGCCCTTTCCCTTTCATGATTTGTTTGCTGCTTTGATTAATTCTTTTTTCAAGTTTCTGTGTCTTTGATGTAAAGGAAACAGTTATGAGGAATCAGAGCTGAGCTGTGGAGGCGAAGAAATAGTTGGAGATTACATTTAAATCTGCTGCTGGAGTTTTGAAGGCAACTCTTAGAGCAATTTTTGCTTTTTTAATCTCTTCTTTCCCCTCTGTGGCAGAAAATGAGTTTTGGGGGGCACCTGGCCATCACATCTTGCTGGAGATGGCTGAGTCCTTTCTGTATTCATCCAGTACCTCTTTGCTTTGCTGTTGTTCACCATCTGCAGATTGTCCTTGCCTCCAGCACCCACAGCCTCCCTTCCCTGGGGGCAAACACTCATTAGCTATAGAAAGGAAAGCACAATAATAGGGGTTTTTTTTTTGAAAAAGCAACATTGCTGTAGCTCAAGTGGGGTTTTTTTTTCCCTACAGGTTCTATTGCCAAACCCTCACACCTGAAAATACCCAGAGCTAATTCATCTCTACAGGTGCTAGAGTCACCTCAATAGCAGCTGAATCAGAAATAGGCTTCCCTCCTTGTACCCACACATGGTGCTTATGGGCCCTTCAGAGCCTAGCAGTGACTGACAGGGCACAGTCCCAGTTTCCTTGAAGGTGGAGGGTGGAGGATCCCACGCCTGCGCAGGAGCTTTCCTGGAGCTTTCCGGAGGGAGCGGGGAAGCGGTGAGGCTGGTTTGCTCTTCCCACATGCCAATTTACTGCAACGCAAGGCAAGTCACCTCATACGCTATCATCAAAGTGGTGGTGGTTATTCCAGGGGATTTTTGGGGTGGATTTGCCTAAGGCTTGTGCCTGAGCTGGAGAGGCCATTAATTAGAGCAAACAATATTGACTTTAAGCCTCTTTTGAGAAACTGAGGAGCATTTTAAAGAGGCAGATCCCTCGAAGAGCCTTGTGCCAATCTCCCCGCCATGCCAGGAGGGATGGAGCCAGCCTGGCTCTTCCCACCCCATGCTGTACCTCCTGTGCTCGTGAAGGGTTTAACATCCCTGCTGCAAGCCTGTAATTTCAGAACCAAGGGGACAACACACCTGTGCACCATTACTCGCCAGGTGAATATTGCAGATCCACTTTAAATCCCAAATCCGAGAACTTTTCATCCCGCAGAGAAGGGGTGTGAGCTCCCACTCCCCCAGCTGGCTGGCTGGGTCAGAGCCAGCAGTTTTACACTGCCAGGGAGCAGAATTTGGGTGTATTTGGGTGCAGAGGGGATTTCTACAGCGGCTGCCTCTCTGTCACCACGTGCTTTGGCATCTGAAACGTGGAGCTCCTCAAAGGGCACACCATCGGATTTCCTGGCACAGTGCAATTCCCTGGACCCTTGGAATTTGGAGCCCTTAGAAAAGGTTTCTTGCTCGGGGCTTTGTTAGTGTTTGATGTTTTAAAAACACTAAGCAGACACCACTCTCCTAATCCTGCCAGACTTGCAATGAAGCAGATATGTAATCCTTCATGGGTATTAAATTTAATAGGAATAAACTGTATTTAAGAATTGCACTGTCAAATGCTTGCCTAAGCAGAGGAAAGTATTCTTAATTTAGACTTCTTCAGAAATCTCTTTAAGCTGTTATTGCTTGTGAAAGCCTCTGCTGCACGTGTGGGAGTGAAGATGAGAAAAACAGCAACAAGGGCTGTCTCAGATCACTCTTTTTTGGACACTTGTGGAAGAAACATATCCCTGTAATATATGACTATATTCATGTGCCTGCACAGCCTTCCATGCAACTGCTTTTTTATGCCTGACTGCAAATGTAGATGTATATTTAAGGGGCACCCCTGTGACTAAGGAGAAGCTACATGGTATAGATTCATGTCAGCTGAAGGATTTTGAGGGGGTGGGAGTGAGGTGTGAAGGGGGCTAAGAGAGGGAGGTGGTGGGAGCCTGCTGTGGGCAGGCTCAGCCAGCTCTTGGAGCCACTCCTATGGAGGTGAGCAACAGATGGGGGGGAACTGAATAAGGAATGGGGGGCACACCCCCGAGGAGGGGAGCAGCGAGGGAAAGTCTCCAAGCCTCTGGTTTTGGATCCCTTTCTAACATGGGTACTGCAGCTTGGCTTTGTTTGGGCTTTGGCCCAAACTTGGGAGCAAGCAGCTAGGTGTCCCAGCTGGAAAGCAAGTTTCTCAGCTGAGCAAACATCTGAGTTAACAACCCGACTTAACAATAGGTGATTAAAAGCTTTGACTTAGTCTCTACTATTGGCATGAAATGGATGAAAAGTCCTCTTCCAACCCTCAGCCCCCCAGCACCGTGGCTGGGAGCCCCAGTGCAGGCAGGTGGACGTGTGGCAGTGGTGGTACCTGAGGCATGGCTCATAATAAGTGGGGGACCTGCAAAAGAAAGGCTTTTGTGAGAACTCAGGTCGAAAAAAACAAAGAGGAAAACCCCAAGTGCCCTGGCCGTGAGCTACGTGGCAGGATGTGGTGGGAAGAACACAGAATGGTTGTTTCAGATGTTGATCGACTTCTCTCCATTCCCACCCTCTCCCACCAGCCATGGCACAGGGCACTGGGAGTTGAGAGCAGAGAAGCTCTTCAGAGGTGAGACCGGCTGAAATCCAGCTCATCTCGAGCCTGCCAGTCCCTATCAGGGCATCACACAAACAAATCCCACCTGACATGACTGCGCCCTCTCACCTCCACTTGCTGCCCCCCCCCCGCCCCCAGCCCGAAGGGTAGTCAGGCAAACTCTGGGGTTTAACTGTGGTTTACATGAAAACATTTTTCCATCTGACAAAAACGAACCCTGTGGTAGCACCCCAACCCATCTAGCAGTCAGCACAGGAACTGCCTGAGACCACAGGCTAATTAAGGAGCTTTTAAATAGTTTCCGCCAGTGACATGATAAAGTGCTGACATGATAAAGGTGACAGGGTTCTCCATGCCACCACCCTCCCCCTTTCCTCTCCTATGACCAGCAATCAGCAGCTGCTTTCCCAAGAGAACCACATAACTCTGCAGCGGTGCTGGAAGATGCTCCTTCCCAACAAATGCATTTATCACCCCTGCCATGGGCTCTGGATGTGGCAAAGGGGATCCTGGCAGCACAGGGCTGACCCCGGGTGGGTCAGAGGCAGCTCAGTTGGGTTTCTGCAGCCTGGCCCCTTCATCTCAACAGGGTTTATTTGCACCTGACCTGTGCCAGGACAGTGAGAGCATCTCCAGGCTGCTTTCCTCCCTCCTGGCTCCAGCCTGCCGGGTCTGAGCAGGCTGAGCCTGCTTGAACATGAACACGCTGTGCACGGGGAGCTGGGGCAAGACCTGGAGTTTGCAGATCTCTTCCCTTAAAAACCCAGCAAAGCGGGTGGGAAATTCCCCCCCTGCCCCAGGCTGAAGAAGGGAGAATAGGGGGAGGGGAAGGATGGGGCCAGGCCCAGCACTGAAATGAGTTTCAGTTTGATCCTGATTAGAAGAGGGCAGGAGAAGCTGAAGCCAACTCAGCTCCAGTTGCTCTTAACCTCAGATGACCTCATGTAAAGGCCGAGCACTGAAGCTCTGCTCGCCACGATGACCGGTGGCTGCTGGCAGTGCTCCTTCGTGCCAACCTGTGTAGTAAAACTCCCCTGGAAAGAGTCTGGGGTCCCAGCAAGGAGTTTTCACTCCTGAGGATGGGGCACTGGATGTATAACAAGGCTTTTGCTGTAAAGTGAGACTTCATGGGGACAAATCTTTGCAGGATTCGCAGGTCCCTCATCCTTGCTCAGGCATGTGCTGGAAAACCATCACCTAGATAATGATGCAGGGTCCTTTTTAAAGCACCACAGGTATTGTACTTCATACATGAAGTACATACTCCTCAGAAAGCATTTAGCCTATACAGTTTTACATGGGCTAAAACCTATGAGATAAACATCTTTTGGATGGAGAGTTTCAGCTGAATTCCACCAAGGAATAAATAGACCATCGTCCCATAAACTTGTTTTTTACAGAGTACAAAATGTGTGATAAAAAGCACATATTTCTGTGGCTGAGTCACCCCTTGCAAACAGAGTGTCACATTAATGTTTGCCCAGAAACACCTTCCCTCAGAGCAGCCAGCCTTGACCCTTTCAGACAGCATGAAAAAATAAATAAATGAAATAAATATATAATTTCAGTGGCTTTTCATACTGCCTGACCAGCTGCCAGAAGCTGCTTAGGAGCTGCTTTCCTCTTGAGGCAAGGACACAAACAGGAATTTGAATTATACCCTCGATTTCCTCTTAAAAGGTAAAATTGACTTTTTAACAAATTGGAGGTCAGCTGATCAGGGACTGTTCTGTGATGGATGCTGTGCACCCGTCGACTGACTGACGAAGGCTGTAAATCTGCAGCTCACCCAGTGGAGCGATAAAGATTTACACGGGCTGAGGATTGGGACTGTGGGATTTATGTTAGACAGCATGACTTTTGACTCCTGGTTATGTCCAAGGGAGTGAGGGAAAGGGGAAAAAAAACCCCCTCACCTTAGCAAAGACGACTGCTTGCCTCTGCGTCTGCGGCAGCACAAGATTGGCCTTTTAATTTCCTACTGATTAAACTGTAGAAAAACAAAATCTGCTCTGCCTGGAGCCATTTGGCTTCTGCTCAAAAGCTTCCTCATCAAAATGAAATATCATTTGCTGTGAAACCGCTAGCAGGAGGATGAACACAGTTATAAAAGTGGCTGTTTGTAAAACCCAAGTGGGGAGCAGCAAAATTCTGTAATTCAGGGTGAAATCTCTGCAAGAGTTCCAGAGGGCAAAACTTCATATAAAGCCCGTGTTTCACCAGGATTGTCTAGTTAGTGGGTTGGTTCAGCTGCCCATCAGGCAGATACAGAAGTGTTTCCTTTGCTAACAACTCTTGGCTTCTTTAAAAGATGAGCTGGCTGGTGTGGGGTTGGCGGGACCCTCCAGTTCGAGACAGGTGTCCCCAAGCCCAGAGGTGCAGTTGGTGGCATCATCTTGGGATGCGCGGGGCAAGAAACGGTGGTGCAGCCTCTCAAACACCCACGTAGTGCCATCAGCAGGGCTTCAGGCTGGACAACAAAGTGCAAGAGGAAGAAACCTATATCACCTCATATAATGCTGAGTAAAGAGCAGGTTGTTTTAGCCCTGGGAAGTAGCCACAAGAGGGAGATGTGATGGGATTTACCAAATCTATGTCTCGATATCTCTGCAGAGATATCAAGGAACCGAATATTAATTCAGAGACTGCTTGTAGCCCAGGAGGAAATGTCCCTGCATGAGCCTGAAGTTTTGGAGTGACCAAATACCAGAGTTGAATTTAGGAAGTACTGTTACAATGGCAAATATATTCATAGTGATTTCCCCACACCCCCCCAAAAAACCCCCCCTTGTTCCTAATGAAAAGTTCTGTTTTCTGGAATATTGCCTGAATTATATTAATAATTCTGAGTCAAAAGAGGGAAAATATCAACTTCCTCAAAACCCCAACAAAACAAGGAGTGAAATTTTTGTTTCAAGTTCATTTAAAATAAATTTTTAATCAGTGAACCAAAAAATCCCTCATCCAGACAGCACAACCATAATTATCTCACCCTTAAGGGCAGACTGACCAAGTGATGTTGAAGCATTTTGGAGCGTGTTAGATGACTTGAATCGGCTTCCTGCAGTCTGTGCTTTAGATTTAAACAAAATGTTTCCCAAAAGCTATCAGTCTATCACCTCTCCCCTGTCTGAAGGTCATTCCTACTAAAAATAAACCTCCTTATTTCTCCTTTCCCTCCTTCTTCCCTCGTTCCCCACAAACCCAGACTCTAATATCAGGAGCTCTATGGGGCTGAAGATTTAGGAAGGGAATTGTCAGCATAGCCAGTGCTGTGGTTGCTCCCTTTAAAATCTTCTCTACACCCTTTAAGCCATCTGATTCTGGGCTGTCATTGTAATGATGGGGGGGAAAAACAGCATTTTTTTTTCTCCTCTTAGTGCTGCTTCTGTTACGTAACCACTAATACAGTATCTGGTGCATCCAGCCAGTCAGTCCTTGGGGCTTTTAGACCTATTTACACACAAACAGACTAACATCCATCTGAAAGTCATCTGGGGCACAGAAAAGCGATCCTTTTGCCTCCCTAAAATAACAATCTTTTTTTGTTGTTGTTGTTGCAGGGCACTGAATAACTGTTTGGCAAAGCAAGCACCAGGTTGGTGCTTAGATTAATCTGCTTAGATCGACTAACACAGTTGTGCAAGAGTAGAAAATACCCAGTCAAGTAAATTACATCACCCAGGGAAAAGCTATTCTAAAGAAAGCACACTTCATAAGCCTGAGCAAAATCCTGCTCAGTTAAACATTTACATATATTTACAAACAGGAGCAGAAGCTTATTTCATTCCTTGTGGGAAAGGGGAAAAAATTAAAAAGGATCTTTGAAGTTTTGGCTGGTAGAAAAGCACCTGACCAAATTAATCACTGGCTGAGATCCAGGATGAATTAAAAACCTATTAGAATTTTTCTCACGTTAGTAGGACTGGATAGGTACAGCCCCGAGTCCAGAAGAAAGGAGGTCAAGGTGTTCAATAATACTACTTCTGAGAAATGAGACTGATAATCTCATCTGACTGCCCTACACATACATAAATAAAACAATAGTCTGGACCCCCAATAACATTTCTTTGAACCAGACTCCTCTTTGGGCAACCTGATATAGTGAGGGTGTCCCTGCCCATGGCAGGGGGTTGGAACTAGATGATCTGTGAGGTTCCTTCCAACCCAAAGCATTCTGTGATTCTGTGATTCTATAAGTGGCAGGTCCCTGGTTAAAATTTGGGCTGTCTTTGAAATGTGGCAATTCTACTGTCAGACCATCTTTTAACAACCTCTATCACTTGATGCTTCATTAAAATCTGTTGTTCTCTCCACAGTATTAAATATGAGAGGAAAAAAATTAAACTTTGAGGGGATGAAGGAATTCAGAGGGTGTAACCACATCTGGATTTAAATGCTTAATAATTGCTGACTTTGTTTTTATTGTTCTGCTTAGAAATATTGTTAGTAGGAGATCGATGGAGAGACCTGAAAACAGCTGATGGCGCAGCGCCTGGTGCAGGCAGCTCTTCAGTTCAGTTTTCTAGGTTGGTCCCCTAAAAGCATTCACCAGAAGAAGTGTTCAGGTTTTAATGAATGAAAGATGGGATGAGAACGTAAGGTTTTGTCTTGCAACAGGGCCTGGGCTGCTGGAGACATCCCTGCTTGAAGCATAGATGTGAGCTCTCCTTCACAGCATCCCACTCAGGTGTGCCCTTGGGAATTACAACCCAAGCAGCACAACCATCCCAGCAAAAGAGGACAAACTGCCACCACAAATGGAGAGGATTAGTGGAGGGTGCTGGAGAGAGATGAGATCTTGGGGTCTCCATTGCTTTCCCTGGACCAAAGCCCATTCCAGCCACCTTGCAGCAAACCCCTTGCTGGCAAACCCCAGCAGAAGAAGGCAGCGTGCTGGGGCGAAGCTGTGGCTGTGTGATAACAGCCAAATGCAGCTCACAGCCAGGTCCACAGGGGCCAAGTGCCATGCACAGCCCTCTACACCCAGTCGTGGCAGCTGCATCGTGCTTCTGGTTTGGTTCTGCTTTTGCAGAAAGCACGGCACCATACCAGAAGCTCTGCTTCAGCTTCCTGAGGTTTTCTTGAAAGCTTGTCTCTAGCAAAGCCCCTAGCCATGGTTTTAGCCTTAGATTACAGTTTGGACCCAAATATGCAAGTGTGTCATGCAGGGAATTCCCACAGAATGGAACAGAAGTATATAAAGTGGTTGGTCTAGGACCATATTTGAACTTGGCGACCCCTTTTAGCCTGGGTCGTCCTTTAGCAGGATAGAAAAATGTATTTGGGTTTAAATCGTTCTCTTTCTCTTCCTCCTCCCAAGTTTATCTGACCAAGCTCCTCTCAGCTTTAAGAACACCTAGATACTCCACTGACATTCATTTTATTTTTGGAGTAACCTTTGCTTGCTACCGTTCTCTTTTCCTGTGATCTTTATTCACTTCACCTTAAACTCACACGAAATAAGAACGGCCTCATTGGTGACAAAGCTGGGTGAGACCTGTGTGAGTGTCACCGAGCCTTTTAGGATGTTATCTGCCTGATTGTGTCAGCAGGGGGATTGTTAAGCTAATGTGAATTTTAAAACTAGGTATTGTATATTATATATTGGCTTCTACGCTGTGTGCACGTGATCCAGCTGGGAGCTGGATAGATGATTCATCATTACAAGACTTAACATTGCTCAAGAGTTGAACAGGGCAGCATTAATTAGCTCCTTCACACTGATTGCCCTGCCCTGGCCTGCTTCTCCCCAGCTCTCCTCTAGCTCCTCCTTCCCACTTATTCACCGGTTTGATCTCCCTGGTACTCTCAGATTTAGCTTTATAGCAGCGCTGCAGATAACCACATCTATCCCAAGTGTAAATACAACTACACACATGTCTTTGCGGGGTGACGGTCATAATAACATGTACATATTATTATGTGTATCACACAGAGTCCTTCTGTTCATAAGCATGAGGAAAGTCCTTAATAAGCGTTATTACTATTATTGGTATTGAGTGACAGTCTTGTCACTGGCATAAGTGTTCCTATGTAAGTGTATATTAAGTGCATAGTTAAAATCCTTAGTCTATTTTGTTCATATGCTACAAACGAGCTGATAAATGGCTGCAGCCTGTTGGGATTATAATATGAATTGACATTCCAAAAAAACAAAAAAAAAAAAGAAAAAGATCCAGCTCCATCTGTTTGGGTTACATAACTTGTGATCTCAAGCAATCTCAGAGGCAGGATTTTCTGCATAAATAGTACAATTTCCAGTAAGGAGATTAAGGCTTCTTTGTTGGGAAAGGAAGAAATTACCAGAAAAGCTGTCATTTCAATGAACACAAATAAATCATGCTCCAAAATACACAGGAAGACAAATTCATGTCATTGAGTCCCTCTACCCCAGATGCTCTCTTCCAACCTGTCAGAGAGAGCAGTATTTTGCCATAAATACCATTCATCTCTTAAACAGCCATGAATCGTGGTCAGTGATCTTCTCTACGCATGTTAACTCTCTCAAGAATCAGTGCTGCTGTTAATATGGTGCATTTTTACAGCTATAATCCAAGTGGGTTTTTTTAATATCCGGTGGCTTTCCATAAGTGCTGGGCTTCAGTAAATCCATGCACTGGGAAGCATAAAATGCATTCCATGAGTACAAGCAGAAGCAGTCAGAGCAGCTGCTGTATGAGAGCCCAGCGGCAGATCCCACTGTGGGTGATGGAGAGAAAAGCCCTTCCCCAGCAGCTGACGGCGCCGTGCCCATGCTCTGGGAAAGCACACAAACCCAAAACCACGCTCTTTGTGTGTGTGAATGAGGAGAAAGCTCTGTGTTTGGCCTATTTCTGCAGACAGACAGGCAAGTGTTTCTGCAGACAGGCTGTTACCACACGTCACATCCTCCAGAGGCAAGAGATCCCATTAAAAGGCTGCTTGCAGAAGGCATTTATTAAAGCAACCTGTACCACTGGCTTTCCCGACGGCAGCTCTGCTCCAAACCCAGCGGTGCGCAGCGAGGGACTCTGGATACCTGCCCCGACACAAATTCACTTTTCTAGAGAGGAAAACCAAGCAGAACCCACCCAGCAAAACCCCACTTTGTACACCCTGGGGAGCTGGTCCACCAGTCCCACACAGAGCCCGAGCCGGGCAGCTGCGCTTCCCTGGTGCTGCCTAGCCCTTGGGCAGTCAGAGAGCTTTCACCCAGCTCTCTGCAGCACTACCTCTGTTTCTGCCCCTGATTTATGTTTTCACTGCCTGCTGCAGCTCTCAAGTGCATCCAAACCCCGGTGGGTTGTGATGGGAGTTTCTCATCTTTTACATCCACGGTAACAGTTTGGTACAGACCTTGCTGCGGCTGCTCAGCACACATCCCTCCTTCCTCTCCTTTGTCTGTTCTCCTTGGAAAGCCGAGCGAGCCTGATATGTGGTTAACAGGAATGTTGTGCTGGTAGCTCTCATTTTATTACTTGTGCATTACCATCCCTCTGCTGAAGCCACTTCATGCCCGAGTACTGTGTTTACCATCCCTGTGCTCCTTGGCCACCTCCATCCTTTTACCTGTCCCCTGTGTGGTTTAGGATTTCCATGATCTCCAAGGAACAGCACAGCAGGATGCCCTGGGAAAACCTTCCCTCCTCCCAGGCCGACTTTTTTGCTTTTCCACCAAAACAGTGTGTAAACAAGAGAGGAAGTCCTCACCCTGCCCTCACACAAGTCTCTGGGACTTTAAAATAACCCTTTATCTCCTTGTTTCACCACAGGGGAACTGAACTTGGTCAGGCTGATATGCAGAAGGAAGAGGGGAACGGCTCATCTGGAAGCTTGTGCACTCAGCAGCATTGGTAAACTGAGTCAAACTCAACGTGCTTTGGAGAAGTGTCCCGGTTGGTACCTGGGGAAACCATTGCTTTTGACCTCCCACGTCAGAACATCACAGAGGTGACTTGGGAGAGCAGGGATTGTTTGGGAGGGATTACAGAGTCAGCACCTCCTTGTTGTCCATGCTCCCCTCTTCCTCATGCATCCCTTGACTCAGCAGTGAGAGACTCCCCAGTCTGCAGGGGTTATCACACTCTGTTCCCTCCCCATGCACTGCACACGGCAGTTTCTCATCAACCCCCCTTGTTTCAGCTTCACAGAAACCCCACTTCAGACTGCTGAACCCCCAGTGAGATAAATGTAGATACAGGTTTCCACGGCTGGCCCCTCTAGTCCTGGAGATAAAGTGAATATTGCAGTGGGAAGCCCTGGGTTTCCCTGCCCCGCCGGGCTCTGCAGGCAGCCAGCGAGTGTCTGCATGGTTGCTGCAGCAAGCACTAACCAGAGAGTTGCAGAGCTGCAATTTGCCATCACATGTGTGATGACTACAAATGCTTTGTGTCATCCGAAAGGAGAAAGGACAGCTTCTGGCCTGGAAGGGGCTGCTTGGGCAGGAGCTGCCTGGGAGCAGGGAATAGGGACAGTCACCTCAGCGCAGCCCCGTTTAACACCACATGCCCCACCGAGGCTGCAGTCACTTTGTAAAGGTCAAACCTGTGTTATAACGGGACATGAACTCTGACGTCGTTTCAGAGTGACTGATCGATATTCCTGGCATGGGAAAGCAGCCAGGGATGAGGCAGAGTCCCACTGGCATGGCCAGGCTCAGCAGCACCGTGTGGCTTGTGAGCAAGTTTATAATACAGAGTTGCTAATGTATTAATGCTTTAATTGCTATTTAGCAACGAGGCGTTTGGGCGGAGCTGCCCAGGCAGAAGAGATTAGAGAGGGCCAACAGAAGAAGAGATACTGATCAATGAGATGCTTGACTTTCTCTGGTCAGATGTATTAGCTAACTCCAGGAAATTATGTTTTCCTCATACCCCTCCTGTGAGCCTGCAAGAGCCTGGCCTGATTTCACTGACACCCAGCACTTCAAAGCTGGCCACATCCAATCTCAGGAAGCGTACGTGTGTCTGACACAGGCCATCACCCTGTGACCAGCAGCTACCTCTGCTTAGCAGCATTAAATATGTGAGCACACATATGTACCAATTAAATATGTGCAGTTTTATAATTAATTTTAAAAAATCAGCTGTTTGCATGGTCTCAGACATGATAGAACTTCATTCCTCTTTTCATGGGGCTGCAATTTCCTCACCATCATATGCAGCGGAGGCTGCAGGACTATCACACATGCTACAGAAACTCTGAGGTCATGTGGAAACTTTTCAAACTAATGAGGGCTCCTGGACATGAGATAACTATGTTTTGCAAAATAAACATTAGTTCTGGGTAGTTTTCAGCTCGTTTAAGTCATTCTCAGCCCATTTTTTAAAACGAGTCTCCTTGCAGGGAAAAGTAATCAAAGCTGTATGATGCAAGCTACTTGTCTTTTCTGGAAGGGGTAAAAACATGTGAGGGACTTTTTGTCTGGAAAAAATCTGTGCCAGGAAGATCAGTGGTTACCATACAGATCTGTGAATCTGGAAACGGAATGTATCCCTGAGGAGCTGACTGGCTGCCTGTGTGGCCTTGAAGAAATCAATGGTCTGGCAGTGAGATGACCCTTGGGTTGAGCCAAGCCTGCATGTCTGCATTTTGAGGGAGGAAGGGGGTTTTTCTGCTGGGTTTTATCAATGTTTCTACTTTTTGGATTTTCCAGAAGCCACACAGTCAGAGCAGCCAGTCTGCCCCTGCCTTTCCTGCAGCATGATGCACTGGGGGCACCTCGCATGGGCTGTCCTCGGCATGCACTTGGGAGGAAGAATGCTCATACTAAGATGCAACGTAAGAAGCATTGTTCAGTCTGGGAGGAGAGCTATAGAGGAGCCTGAGATGTTACTGAGTTGCTTCTTTCCCCCTGGCTCTATTGCTTGCAGGCCTTCTGTCTGCCCGAGCCTAAGGGATGCTTGGCAGATGCGTGAGGGTGTGGTGCTCCACACAGGTCAGGCTGAGAGTACCAGGTGAGCCAGGCATGTGTTCCTGCCCAAGTTATAGGGATACACAGGCCTCTGAAAGTTATTGAGACTCTTTGGTTTGTGAATTCCTGGCCCAGTTCACCTCAGTGATGTTTCCTATGGGTCTTGGTACTTAAAGGGTTGAGTTTTGTTTGTTTGTTTTCAAGCTTAAATCAATTTAAAACCCTGCAAAAGTGTTCCTGTTACATCAGAATGGATTCTTCCTTCTCCTGAAACTACTCTCCACTCTGCCAATTAGACTGCTTTTGCTGCTGCTTTGGGAGAAGTTGGTTTAATGTTCAGCTGCTAGTCCTATCAATAATCCACGATCTGCTGTACTCAGGCCTGTGCTTCCTTGTACCTGGGGGAGACTGCAGGCAGTACTGTCTTCTCTCAGTTTTGCGTAACAGTTCTAGTAATACAAAGGAGTAGAAGTGATGCTATTGCTATTGTCCTCTTGCATTGCTCTTTGGTTGTTTTTTTTTTTAGTAAATGCAGCAGCCATGACATAGTGATGAAATTTGACTGGTTTCTGACCTTAAGGTACAGTTGAGGACTTCTCTGATGTCCAGTTGATGTCCAGTTGAGGACTTCTCCACTCTCTAAAAATAATAATTACATCCATGAACTAATTTTTTTATCCTTTCTAAGAAACTAGGAGAAAGAAGACTTGATTACCTTGTGTGTATCTATTGGGTGCATGAATGTACTAAAGGCTTGTACTGAGGAAAAGCTGGCAGCATAAATACATTTTCATTTGGTTCTGAAAATGGTGAGGTCTGTGGTCATCCTTATCTAGATCCAGTTCCTAAGAGATCTTTGTTTCCCACGCTCATGAGCTGCCTCTTATTGATAAACAGTTTCATTATTTAACATGTGATCTCAGATAGCAAAGAGAGGTTTGATGCACCAACTTGGTCATTATGGTTCTGAATTTTGCTTACACAGTTCCTTGGCAAACTCCTTCCATCCTGTGTTGACATCTTTTGACACACGAACCCAGAGTTTCCCTGGCCTCTGAAATGCACTGCTAATTAGCTCCTATGATAACTTGCCAGGATTGCTGAACTCTTCATTAACAATAGAGGAATGCTCCCAGCCCATTCTTTGCCTCAACTAGGGGTTTGGGTTCTTCTAATTTTGCCACCTGCCAAAGTGCCCTGACAACCCAGTGCTGGTGGTCCTTGTTTCACCACCCTGCACTTCACCTCTCTTGCACCCCTCAGTGTTTCCAGCTGAAGTCTGTAGGAATGAACAGTTTAAACCATGAAACAGCCAGAAAGTGTTCAAGGGGGATGTCAGTCCATTCCCGCTGGCCAAGGTAGGTAGCACTAAGGAGAAGACACTGGGCAGAGTGCCCAGATCCTGCTTTGGGGTCAAACACCTTGGAACTGTTCAGTCTCTGCCTTTTCTCAGATCTCACTTGGCCTTTGTCTTCTGTGAGGGGAGTTGGAGTTCTGCTGGAAAGTACCTATTATCCCATTCATAAGTAGAGAACTCAGATTCCCTTCCAAAGGACCACATCTATGTATCTAGCTCCAACTGATTTTTATCTCAGTTCCCTGAATATCTCTGTGTACCCAGACCAAAGTGTTCTGTCTGTGGCCACGCAGGAAGCCTATGGTAAGCAGAGAAGTAAAAACACACCCCAAGCTAGAGCTCTGACTACTGTGCCATTCCTCCCTTCATTGGAACTTTTTGGGGGCAGGAGATCATCTCAATTTGCTGGGAGTAACAGCAGCATTTTGCATCTGCATTTTGATATCTGGCTTTAAAATAAAACCCCCATACCACTGCTGCAAATGATGCCTATTGATTAGCCTCCCATAAACTGGAGAGCTCATTTCAGCTGGCATTGCCATGGCTGAAAGCCAATACTGAAATTGATCATTTAATTAACTGGAAGAAAATTAAAGGAACTGTAATCTGTGTCTCAGCTCTGTTATTAACCTGGCAAAACTTACTTCTGCCTAGAGCAACCATCAGTTCCTTGACGCTGCAATTCAGAGACATTGATTTAGACATCCCCTCCTCACCTACCCAGCCCGTGTTCTGCAAGGCAGGAGGCAACGTGACCTGATCCTTCCTTCACCCAGTCGTGGATCCCAGCCTCTGGGGTGCCCGACACCTCTCACAGCTGGCTGGATCAGCTAAACTCATATCTTATCCCCACAGCTGTGAATGCTGTGGTTCTAGCTAAATAGGTGGAAAAACTGAGCCAAATGGATGTACTAACAAAAGTCATTTGTTAGACGCCAAAATGAGCACATGGGAGGTCTTAAGTTTTCCTGAATTCCAACATTTCCTTAAAGGGATTGCAATATTGATTTTAATTTTGCTACTTCAAATAATGTTTGAGAGAAATTACTGGGTCCTGAAAATACAGTGATCTCCTGAAGCTTTAACTTAAACAAGCGACTTGAGTGGTCTGTGTGCATGGAGAGGAAAACAAAAAAGATAGAAGCAGCCATTGTTTTAATGATTGTGTTGCCATATCAAGAGAAGAAAGACAGCTGCTTCTAACTTGTCTTTGCATGCCTAAGTAATATATTAATTACCTCATTCCCCCATAAATGCCTACAGTCCTCCAAAAGGCATGTTAAAACAGACACAGTCATTAAAGCTTGCGCTGCATTTTCTAATGTGTTGCGGGAAAACAAACAAACAAACAAATAAACCTCAAGCCCTTTGTGTTTTAGCTAGATCCAAGTTGGGGAAATGTCAAGTAGAAACACTTCAGAACCTGCATCATTGGGAAGAAAGTGTGTTTTAGTGCCAAACCAGAAGTAACCAGAATTTGAAAGAGTTCTCAGTTTTGGATCAGGTAAAATCAGGTTGGAGCCCTTTACATTTTAATTTCAAGTGAAGCCCAGTTTCATCTTTTGATTTATTTCCGAGTCTTTCTTGCTCCATGTGAGAAACCTGCAGTCCAGGTTGTAAAATAGCAAAGGGCTTGGTAGGGCAGATGAAAAGGATCAAAAAAAAAGAGAAACCTCATTGGGGATGTTCTTGCAGATCCTAGCTAGGTGTGGGAGCCAGAAATCGGCAAGAGATTGGAACCCCATCTCCTGAGAAAAGCAGTTTCCCTCTGCTCTAGGTTACAACTGATGCAAAGGCTGTCGCACCATTCACGCTGCATCTGCTGACTGCTCCTCTGGTTTCCCTTACGTGTCCTCAAAGCATTTCACTTGTGTTTATAGTACCTTCAAAAGGGAAGCTGGGCAAAGAAGAAAGTAAAACGAGCCTGGTAGGTATGAGGTGTTCCGGGCTGATTGGCATACTGGGAGTGTCTTGCTGGCTCCACTGATGGAGGTTAAAACAAGCAGAACCAGCCGGTGCCCTGCTTGGTGGGGTGATGACAGACCACACTGCGGTGGTCACCACGGCCTCATGAGAAAGTTGTGTGAGGAGTGTGTGAGCAGAGGCAAGGGGAAGGGAAGGAAGTGCTTGTGTCTCCCTCTGACACAGTAAGTCCGATGGCCATGCGAGCAGCGCTCTGTATGCTCAGGCATACTCAGGACCGAACTGAGGAGCATCAAACCTGCTGTTTAAGTACCCTGCACCCTCCAAATGTCAAGTGGGCAAATGTGTGCCCAAACTTCTGTTTTGCCTGAATCAGAGCAAGGATTTAAACCCAGCTCCCCTGTGTCCCCAAGCACATCTCTGTAAACAGCAGTTTAGGGACTAAAATGAAACAGCTCTCAGAGGAGAGAAGAAGGGAGGTATTGCCCATATGTGTACCAAAACCGCATCTGAGCTGGACATGACAGAGGTTTGACAACCATCTCTGACCTCCAAAAGAGTGCTTGGTGCCCAGACTTTGGCTCCTCTTTCCAAGTCCCATTGTGGTGCCTAGCAGGACAGAGTTCCCAGCTGAGGATCCTAAGCATGGAGAAATATCTTGAAGACCAAAACCTGGACCTGGCCTTGGCAAGGCCATGGGTCCAGGCAGCACTCCATTTTTCAATGTTCCCACTGTGGTTTTCTCAGTCACTCCTGCCTCAGTTGGTTTCTGAGGCTCTTACTCAGGTCCCCAGATCTCCCAGTGCGCTACACAGGGAGCCAAGCTCCACACCCAGCACGCCGTGGACTCCACCACTCAGCACTGTGGCAAAGGATTGCAGTGCTGAAATCCAAAAACCTTTCTCCAGGTGATTTGTATAATGCCCCACGGGAAGCCTGGAACCAAACCTCAGCTCCCTGATTCTTCTTTGTTCAGGGCTTTGGCCAAAAACTTGTCTTTTCTGGAAGGACAATTTTAAATTCCATCCTGCTCTTAGCCCACATTGGGAAAACGACTGTGTAACTGGCAATATATGCTCTGGAGTGGCCTGAAGTTGGCAGGGTGCAGCCCACTGGTGACACAGTATGGCATAGCTTTTCAAATCTAGATACACTGAATTAGACATAGTGCTGCAGATTTTCTTACCCACATTGGTGTCTGTGCAGAAATCACAGGGTATGTCCAAATACCTAAATGTGCACTGACTCAAGCAGGCTTTAAGAGGTGGTCATAGTCTGAAAAAATGTGGATTGTGCAAATGCAAAAAGAAAAATAATTAGGATCCTGGCACAAGAAAGAGAGGAGAAACACTAAGGTTAGAAAAGATCAGTGGAAGAAGCAGCTGCCAAGGAGAGGTTGTGGCTCCCATCACGTATGCTTGTTTCAGGCAGTACTTTGTATTTGAGCAAGAGCAGCATTAGGCTTTCACTGCTAATGGTTTGGTTTGAATTTGATTCAAACTTCAATTCACTTTGCTATTGTGAAATGAGTTGACCACCAGAGGTGTCAGGTTCTTGCACTGGGAAGCGCAGCAAGCCGCAGTGACAAGCTGCACTGGATCACTGTCAGTCTGTGTAGCAGAGCCAGGGGTCTGCCCAGCCTTACAGACCTTGGGGCACTTCTCTTTCAAGTCAGTGTTCCCAGGGGGTGCTGTGGGTAAGGCAGCTTTTCTAGTCGTGCATCCATAGACTCGTAGGTGCCCTTCCTTACAGCACTGTGCCTTTTTACAGTCAGTTAGCACGGATTCCCTACATGTAAGGGGGCTGCACAATGAAGTGAATGCCCAGGAAAGCCGGTGCTGAGGGCAGGTTGTTACAGGGACATCCCATGGGATGGGAGTTGCCAACTCCAGTGAGATAAGCGGAGGGAGTCCTCACATCTCTTTAACACTCTCCACCTGGTAAGTCCACGCACGGAAATGTAAGTGTTCTTTGTAGGGAAGATGCCTGAGAAAATGAAGCTCTTGATCTTCGTCCCACTGCAGCCAGCAGAAGTTTTGCCATTTCTATTGCTGGGGATGCATTTGGGTCTAGAAAGTTAATGTATACTGAGCCCATCACAGTGAGGTTTGACCCGTCAGCAGACAGATCTGAAGCCACAGACAGCATATCTCCTGTCTTCATGTTGATTTGTTCTGCTGCTAAATCCCTGCCCCTGTCCTTACCAAGCCATTTGCTGACTCATCAGCCTGTGCATTTGCCCTAATTAGTCATATGCAAACACTATTTTATTCAGGAAGCTCTCTTAAGCTGCAATATGAACTTAGTACGACAGTAAAGGTCAAGAAAAGTGACTAAGGTATTATACAGTGTAGTAAGTTCCTGCTTACTGTAGCAAGCACTGCCCATGCGGGGAAGAAAACGTGTATGCAAAATATTAGTTGAGTGACACAAAAGTTTAATAAGGGGGGGATGTGAGGAAGGGGGGGAGCGTTTGCTTAACATGTCTCTAGAGCTGATAGTATGAAATCCTTAATTGCAGAACAAGTCTCCACTAACATCCTCCTGAAACCCAGTTGGGTTTTGATGCAGTATTCTTTATTACAAGCTTGGGGTAAGCATGTTCGGCATGAGAGAAATGTGTCTAGTAAGGAGACCACAACACTTACTCACAGTTCCTCAGCCAGATCATTCTGGGAAGCCTGACATCTTTGAACCATTAACTTGGGCAGTATTAGTAATGTAAATACTAAGATTTTTTCTGTGGTGCCTTCTACTCTGGGGGTTTGCTAACATGTTTCAAGCCTTTGTGCCTGGATGATCGAAAAAGATCATCATCTAGCGAGAGAGCTCTCAACAAGGAACTTTTCTGATGTATTACAGAGTATGTGAATTTGGGTAATAAAGGTGCACAAGTGGATCCCAATGCTTATGGACAGGAAAATTGTCATTTGAAGGAATGTCATGTGAAGCCTACTGGGCAGGATACACCAGGCTCTGTAGTGAGTGTTACAGCTAGGCAGTCCCTGGTCTGGTCCGCACCGGTATTTCTTGGTCTTTAAAGTCAGCGTGGGTACAGAGATTGGAGTCAAAGTGCAAAGAGGCTTTCACTTCTGAGTGTGGCCAACTCACCAGGAACTACTTCATCCTCATACTCAGATTAGAGAAGCTGCTACAGCTACTGTGAGTTGTACCAGCCTCCTTTGAGGCATGGGAAATACCTCTCGTAGTGCCACTTCACTACTGAAACTACCCTGATGTGGTCCCTGTAGCAGAGACTCTGATGGGGAGGTGGCACTGAGCTGGGTATGTCATTTCTGCTCCTGTCAGGAGATTCCCCCCATTTCATCAGGGAAATTCCTTAGGGGCTGTTATGGTGGCTCCATGGACTAAAATAGTGCATGGTTGCCATGTTTAAACTGTCCATAATTCATTTGGAAGCATGAAGTTGTCTGTGTAGGGTTCCATGGTGCTTATGCAAGAGGCCAGAGTTTGAGTCTTGCTGTGATTTTTTCTCTTCTCAAGACTCCAGTGAGCACAGAACAGCAGAAATATCAGTAGTCCACAGCCACAGTGCCGTACACTATCCTGCTGTCACATCTCATAAGCTAAGTAAAGCTGGGCTTTGTCAGCTTTCGGATGAGAAACCTTAAAGGAATAAAAGGAATCTATAGCACCTGAGTCTCTTCGTCATATCAGACTGCTGGGGGCAGGAGCAATTCATTCCATGCAGCAGTTCCTTGTGATTTCTGTTAAATGCCACATTCACAGCTTTTTCTACAGAAGAAATTAAAAAGCCAGAACAACTCAGGGCTGTACGCAAAAAATGACTGCTCATGACGTTCAGAACCCACCACAGAAGTGTTAGGGAGGTGCAGCACTGCAAGGGCAACGCTTTGCCCTGTGGGTGTAACTTACAACATCACATATGCACACAGCAGTGCAAATGTTACTTATACCTGTCAAAGCTGGTTTTTTAAAGGTGTTGTTACTTCTGAGCTGCAAACTGAGTAGTCTCAATGTTCAGGTCCATGTGATCCCTTCACGTCCCTGCTGGAGGAAGCCCAGAAGATGTAAAGGAACCTCTGAGCTCTGAGGAGCCCCTCCACCTGGAGTTGTACCGTTCCTGCCTCCTCACAGTGTACAGGGTACGTAGCTACAGCTACTGCGGAGCCTTTAATTTGAAATGTGTGGGCTCTGGCCCCAATTTTCCTCTCCCTGAGCTCCCACAGCTGTGGCCTGGCTCCCGAGCATCTGTGTGGCTGTGTTTAATAACTGCTTGTATCAATACAGGCTGGGCAATGACCTGCTGGAGAGGAGCTCTGCAGAGAAGGACCTGGGGGTCCTGGTGGATGACGGGTTGGCCATGAGCCAGCAGTGTGCCCTGGTAGCTGAGAGAGCCAGTGGGATCCTGGGGGGCATCAGGAGGAGCATTGCCAGCAGGTCAAAGGAGGTGATCCTCCCCCTCTACTCTGCACTGGTCAGGCCCCAGCTGGAGCATTATGTCCAGTTCTGGGCTCCCTGATACAAAAAAGACAGGGATCTCCTGGAGAGAGTCCAGAGGAGGCTACAAAGATGATTAAAGGACTGGAGCATCTCCCCTGTGAGGAAAGGCTGAGTGAGCTGGGACTGTTCAGCCTGGAGAAGAGAAGACTTGAGAGGGGGTCTGGTCAATGTTTATCAATATCTGAAGCGTGGGACACAGGGGGAATGGGCAGCCCCTTTTCAGTGGTCTGTGGGGACAGGACAAGGGGCAATGGCTGCAAGTTGGAGCACAGGAAGTTCCACAGCAACATGGGGAAGAACTTTTCCCCAGTGAGGGTGAGGGAGCCCTGGGACAGGCTGCCCAGGGGGTGTGGAGTCTCCTTCTCTGGAGAGATTCCAGACCCATCTGGACACTTCCCTGTGCGACCTGTCCCAGGGACCCTGCTTTGGCAGGGGGGTTGGGCCTGATGATCTCTGGAGGTCCCTTCCAACACCAACGATTCTGGGATTCAATTCCTGCTCTCCTGGCAAGGCCTGGGCGCCATCCCTGTTCCCTCACTCGTGAGGAGCCTCTCGGGCCAGACAAGGTTTGTAGGTGACCCTAGAGCGCTGGGGTGTGCGGTGCGAAGCGCCGGACTCGCAGGGAGCCTCAGGGTGTCTCGGGGGCAGCCCGGACCCGGGTCCCGGGCCCCGCCGCTCTCAGCCGCGCTGGGCGGGCACCGGGCCCGCGGTCCGCCCGCCCCGCCGGCTGCTGCTCTCTAGCGCCCCCCAGGCGGCCGCGGGCGGCGCAGGGGCATCTCGGGGCAACGCCGCCGCGGGACCGCGCTGGTCCTAGCGCCGCCCGCCCGCCGTCGAGAGGCACGACGAGGCACCGGGACGCTCTATCCCGGCGCCACGGAGAAGACCACCGGTGCTGAGGGAGGAGAACTCACGTCCCCCGAGCCTGAACCCGTTCCTGGCCGGCGGGGTTCGGGCCTGCCTGGGTGGGAGGGAAGGCAGCGAGGGTGCGGTGCCTCCGCGCGGCCCCCGTCCAGCCTCTCGGCTCTGCCTTTAGGTGTCGGGGTTTTTGAAGTTGTAAAACTCGCTCAAAACGCGCTTAATTATCAGTGCGCTATCCTTCTGGCCCGCCCGGAGATGCAGCCGTCCGTTGCCTTTAATTAAGATGAGGTTTTGAACTCTTTTTAACTGGAAACGTCCTGGTTTTACGATTATGAAACCTTTGGGACAGGGAGAGGAGTCAAGCACCGCGTAAAGCTCAGTGGGTTAAAAAAAACCCCCCACCAACCAACCAAACCGCGATATGCCCATAACTGTGTAGCTGTACCGGCGGGCTCGTTTTTTTGCCAAGTATGTAGCGATTCGCACTGGAGTGAAACCACGGAGCCCCCCAGCTCAGCCTGCCCACCCCCGGGGTGCGCTGCCGTGCCGGGAGCCCGCCCCGCACACAGCGCCACACGTGAGGAGCCGGCCCCCTCCCAGCTGAGCGCTCAGCTGACCCCGCCGGCCGAGGGGTTGGGCCGAGCCGCCGCTCCTCACTGGCGCAGCGCGGGGCCCGGGCCGGCCGCGCCCGCCCCCGCCTCCTCCTCCGCGCCCAGCTCCGCACCGCCCACCGCCGCCGCTGCTGCGCCCTTCGTCGCCCGCACCTCCCCGCAGCCTGCCCCGATGCTCTGAGCCCGCGCGGCCCCAGACCCGGCCCCTTCCCGGCCGCGCCGCCATCTCCCCGCGCCCCGTGGCGGCCATTGGAGCCGCCCGCCTCGCATCCAGGGAGCCGGCGGGAGGAGAAGCTCAGCCCGCCGCCATGGAGAGCCCCGGCGGCGTCACCGACAAGAAGAGGTACTGCCGGCCGACGCCGCGGCCTCCCGAGCTGCCCGCCCGCCGCGCCGGGGCTCGGCCCGCGCCGGCAGCGCGCTGCCCGCCCCCCGCCCGGCCCTCGCTCGCCGCCCGGCGCGGGGGCCGCCTCTCCCCCCCCCCCCCCCACTTCCCCCGCCCGCCGGTGCAACCGGCGCCGTCCCTCGGGCGCCCGGCCGCCCCCCGCTTTGTTACCGCCGCCCCCTCCTCGTCCTCCGTCCCCTTCCCCTCCCCGCGCTCCCCCGGCCCGCGGAGCGCTTCGCTCTTTCATTCCTCCTCCTCCTCCTCCCCGCCGTCCACGTCGCCATTTTGTCGGCGGGGGGAGCGGACCGGGACTCCGTCGCGGCGGGGGGGGTGCGATGCCTCTCCCGCGGCGGGAGCTGTCCCGCCGGCACGGCCTGGCGTGGCTCCCGGCTCCGCGGGTGGGAGAGCGCGGCGCGTTTTCTCCCCGTGGGGCGTGCGTGGGCCCCGCTCCTCTCTCCGCGCCCCTCAGCCGTCGTGCCTGGGCGGCCTGCGCGCCGCGAAGGCGAGACAAGCGGGTCGGGAGAGAGGGGCTGGCGGCGAGGCCGAGGGGTGTCCGCGGGGTTCGTCAGCCGGGGAAGCGGGGGGGGGGGGTGGAAAGGAAGCGCCTGGCTTCGGCCGAACTGCAGAGGTGCCGGGGAGCGACCCGGGGGCTGCCGTTGGGTCTGAAAATGGGTGGGTGGGAATTGATTGTGCTCTATTCCGGGCGCCCACCGAGCGAGGGGGGGGTCAGGCTTTGAGCAGAGAAGGGCCGGCTTAGAATCTGTAAATATTAAGCTTTAAAAGACCCCCGGAAAACCCCCCGGACCCACGCGGGGTGGGGAAGGGGGCGGGCGGCTGGACAATGTGAGTCGAGGAGTATGAATAATTCACCAAGGCTTGTTAGCTCAAATTAGGTTGGGGGGGGGGGGGGGGGGGGGAATAAAAGCCTTAAAAGCCTTTGTTAGGCGGTGAAGTTAAGGAGTTGGGAGTATTTGGGTGACCAAATTTCTGCGTTGGTGCTCCCTCGGCGGGCTTTGTGGGGGGATTAATTGCCGTAATCGCCATCTGCAGAAGGCGCCGTTTGTTTATGTTGCTATCCATACCTTTTTGGTTTGTTTTGGGTGGGTTTTTTTTTTTTGCTTCTGTGGAGATGGGTTTTCCTCTGCCCCTCGTACCAGAGGGGGTCACCTGAGCGGGTTAAACGGAGCATTAAAGCCTGGGAGTTGTTGTGTCGGAGGGGAGGCTGCCTGGCTTTTAAAATGGATGGTGAGCTTTGTGCTGAGGTGGGAGCGCGGGGCGCCGGGCTGCGCACGGGGAGCGCTTCCCCTCCGGGACAGTGTCCCTGCCCTGGCAGTTTGGAGCGATTAGGGCCGTGCAGGGGGGGAGAAGCGGCTCTCTGTCTTAGTGAAATCCCTTCAGCGGGGCACCTGGGGGTGGCATCGGTTCTGTAACCTTTGTTTTTTCCGCTCAAAGCGAATAGCTATTGGGAAGGCTGGGAGAAAATGTTGCTAGAGAAATGCTTTGCTCTGCTGCCCTAATTTAGTGGCAGGACTAGAAAGGGGCTTTGAGGCTCAAGTTGTTCTCTGTTACTGGTTTTTGTTTAGGTTTTTTTTTCTTCCCCTTGAGCATTTTCTATTTTTTTTTTACCTTACCATTCTTGGGTACTTTTTTTTTTTGCAATTTCCTTATCCTGGATGTAATCTGCTTTCTTCAGAATGCAAGAATCAGTATGCAAAGCTTATCCTTCCTTCCTAAAGGCAGGGCTTATGAAAGAGAATTTGTCGTTTGCTCTTTCCTGCAGGCTGAGCTCAAAGTTGGGAATGTTTCTTATAAAACAGTAAGGAATATTCGGATTGCTTATGTTGTAGGGTTTTAATCAAAACCATCAAGCTCTATCTGTGGTACACTCGTCCTGGGGGCAGTGGAGAAAAGATGGCTAAGAAAAAAAAAGGAAGGATGTGAGCTCACCAGAGGACGTATTGACAATCTCAAGAATTTCTCGAGAACTCGTTTCTTTTAGAAGGGTTTAGATTTGACGGGGTCCATGCCCTTTAAGGGAGAAGACCTTCTGGTCCTGTTCTTCCGTGATAAAACTTTGGCTAATTATGTCTAGATAGTGATTTTTGGCATGTGTTAAGATCCCTTTATTCCTTGTCTCTCCCTGTGCTTGTACTTGGATAGTGTTTAGCTCTTGATAGTTAGTGAAGCTTGTGTGCTTAATTATCTGCTGTGAGATGCAGAAATGATGGAATTTGACCAAGTGTGTGTCTCAGACTTACATAAGTGAAATTCAGTCATGATAGCAACTGGAAGTGTGGATTCGCTTACTGCTTGGTTGAACCCACTCTTTGAGGAAGTCCTGAACTTCTCATATACATTCAGGGGTTAAGAATCCATAAGAAACAAACTATCAGCAAGGTGATAAGCTATTGAGTTATTTGGGTTTTAGCTGTTCTCCAGTAGTTGTATCACTTTCCTGTGCTCCTGGGTTTTCCTCCGCCTGCTACAAGGAGCAAGTTTATCTCTGTGGGTAAAGCAGTATTGCTGGGAGCTTTGTTTGCTTATTGACTTTGATTTGATTCATATGTAAGGTTTTTGTTGAGAAGTATGCTGGATTTTTTTTTTTCCTCTCAATATTCTTTAAACAAACTCTAGTGCACAGATGGCTGATGCTATGAAAAGTTTTTCCCGGGGTCTGTGCTGTGACACTTCACGGTGAGCAGTGTAATTCCTGCACCATTTTAATTAAATGAGCCATTTAGGGTTACTATGGTAGTGGCTCGCAGCTGGTAGATATGCTAGAAAAATGGCTCTTGGATTGGTTTCAGTCATTGTAGCATAATATGTAATATTATGGGTGTTAAATAAAACGAGAAGAGGAAGGATTTTAAAAAGTGGTTTCTTGAGTACTCAGAGTTTTAGGACAGTATAAACCAGTGGAATTTAACATCCTGACTTGATCCTACAGGAAAAACTTGAGCTTCGCAGTTTCTCAGAGTTGGAACTTGAAACTTTAACTCCGGTGTCTAAGGGGATGATTTGAGAGACCAGGGTTGTGCTGCTGGATCTCTGCCACCGAGGTCCAGCTCCGAAATCTGTTGGAGAAGCAGGGGTCCCGTGCCGCTGGCTGCGAGGGGCAGTGGCTACTGCTGGCTTTTCTTAAACCTGCCTGAGGTGCTTAGGGATTCTGTGTGCCACTGCCTTTTGTCTCTTAATTTCTTTCAGTGCTGGTGGAACTGAGCCACCATTGCTAGAGTGGAAAGTGAATACAAACCCCTTTTGTATATACTCTAACTGTACCTCTCTACGCGTTGTAAGAAGAGGAGAAATCTTTCAGTAAGTGTCCTGTAAAGTCTCCCCGCAGGTACAGGGAGGCCAGACTTGTTTCTGCCTTACAGAAGGATGATTTTCTGCTTTTTGGCTTTTTCTGGGCTGTTTACCTTGCCATAGGGTTTGCCAGGTGGTAGTGCCTGTGGTGTCTGTTCTTTGCCATTTCCTCAAACATGTAACAGTTTTGAATTCCTTTGATAAAAGTGATCAGAAATTACAGTGCTCTCTAAGGATGAAGGCAGCAGCATTAGTGCTTTCACCCTTCCTCCTTGCTATCAAGGCACTATAAATCAGGGAAGAATAGCTGCCTTCTGCGGGTATTTTCCATAATTTCACTCTGTTGGTGCTTTGGCCTCCTTTTATCAGTGAAGGTCTGAGTATATGGCAGTATATCGATGGCAGTAGTTGGAGGTTTTCTGGCTTTTGTTTACAGAAACAGTTGCTTTGCCCTTTTAAAACAGTGTCTCCAGTCTGGAGTCAGGGTCTCTTGGTTGGCATGCTTGAAATGCCAGTAGTGGAGAGGTCTAGTGTATATATGATCTGATGGTCCGCATCGCAAGGTTGTCTGTAGTAGTAAGAGGCTTTTGCTTCAAGTACTTTCAAGCTTTTTTAGCAACTCTGCCTTTTGTCTAAAGGCTTTTTCCTTGCTGCTGTTTCTGGAGGCACATTCTGGACCATTTTTTGGGAAGGGGAGAAGGCTGTAGCTGATAACTGCTATCAGCACCTTAAGTCTGGCAGTTAAGTCAACTGTTGGTTTAAAGGTGGAGGTGTGAAGTGGACGTTCTTATTCAGTCTCTTAATTGTCATTCCCATTTTTGGCTTCCTTTCTCTCTTTTCATCAAAGCCATATTTAGATTAGGCTAACATCATGCCTATGTCTTTTGTAAGCCTGGAGAAAGTTGGGAAACATCGTTGCATGCTGTGTTTTTACTGCTATCATAGGAGAGGCTGGAGAAGACCACCCTGCTGTCACCTGTAAGACTTGGGTCAGCACAGTGCATTTACTTTTAGGTTCTTGCTTCCTCTTCACATGGTGAAAGCAACCGTAGGACCTTTGCTCCTCTCTATCCTTGAACTGTAATGCCTGAAGTTTTATAAGGCTTTTTCCAGGACTCTTGATTGCTGATGGTGAAGTGGAGGGAAAAAGAAGTCAATAAATGTTAATAAAGCTAGAAAATACCAGCAGTGTTGGGGTGTAAGCCCAAACCCTCCTGAGGCTCTTAGGAGTGCACACGTTCACTTTGGTGTGCTGCTGACTCAGAAGAGCCTGAGTAACAATGGATCCGATTCTTGAGTGTGTTCATGTTGTTCAGTAGTAATACTGCACCAGTCTATGGTAGAAGGCAGGATTTCAAGTAGGCTCATGGAGATTTTTTTCAGTATTAAAACCAGCATTGAATGACAGAAACTGCTGATTTTTGAGTATTCTTTTTTGGGTTTTTTGTATTGCAGAGGAGATTTTGGCAGGATTATCTCAATTTATTCTTGAAGAACTTGGTGTTCTAACATGCCAGCGAAATAATTCTTACCTGATGGTAGAGTATGCATTGTTAAGTAAAGGGGGGGGTACTGCATGGTTCAGCAGTGGTATAGAGAACATCTAGATTTTCCTGGTGATACTGGTCTTTCAAGGAGATGCAAATACCTATCTGATGACAATTTGTGTTCTTTAAAAAACAAAGTGCTTCAAAACAAAAACAAATCTTGCAAGAACCTTGGCAAGAAGGTGCAGTAACCCATTTCTCACAAGCTGATGTCCAAAAGAAAGGAATGTTCCAGATTACAAGTCATCAGCTCAAATGCTCCTTTTATCTTCACATACACAGTTATATGGGCAGGTGTTCACATGCCTCAAAAAAAACCCACCTAGGTAATGCATGGAAAGAACTTGGACCTTAATCATCTTTTCATGTTATAACAGCCCTTTCTCTTTGAATTCAAATGCTCAAACTTTGAGCATTTTGAGCCTCTCTTAAGAAAGCTCCTTTGTACTGGAGCAGGCAGAAGAGCACGTGGGATGATCTTAGGTTTTCCACTGAGTATTGATCTGGACATACTTGGGGGTTTAATGACAGTGGGAACTACAAAAATGGCCTGGGAGAGAAGGTGAGCCTTTTTGCTTTAACAAATGACTGAAAATCCAGGAATGATACATGTTTCCAAGTTGCCATCGGATAAGAAAGGCTGTTAAGCTTTTCTTCTACCGAGGTTTCTGCTATCTAGCTTAGAACTTAGAATAAAAGTTCTTATGAAAATTAAGTTCTGAAATGATTTGAAACATGAAATCCAGGGACTACATGCCAGCATATATATAAATATAGTTTATGTAGGTGACAACCACTTTAGGGTTCTTTGATGTGGAGCCATAGCCTCAGTTGATGTAAATTAACGCAGGTTCATTAAGTTACTCCTGTTCATACCATCCTGGCGGTTTGGTCCAAGGTCTCCAAGTAAGAGAAGCTTCATTGGATACATAATCTATCATTTTTGTCTGCTGAAGCCTGATAAAACTGGGACTTGTACAGAAATGCAGTCTTCTTTCAAAAGCCTGGCGCTGAGGAACTGGTGCTTCAAGAAGATGCATTGGTAGCTCCTTAAAGATACCCAGTAGATAATGAACTTTGTGTGTGCTAGGAAGGGACACTGCGCAGCTTCTGTTTAATTTGGCTCAGTGTGAATGAATGTCTGTTAAGTGTTCTGAGGAAAAATGTTACAACAGTTCTTGTAACTCACAACATTAAAACAGAGCCCGAAGTCCAAGTGAAGAATTGAGGAAACTGAATCAGCAGCGCTGAACTGGGCTATTGTATTTACAACAGTGGAAGGTTTTACAAAGTAACTTTATTAAATAACCTTTTCAACCCAGTTTGTAATAGTGGTGGAAGCCTTACCTGAAAAAGATGATCCATTTCGTTTACCAGAACAAGTTGTTCAACTGTCAGTCCTCAACCAAAACCAGATTGGTTCTCACACTTCAAGAAGCAAAAGAATTTGAGGCCAGGACTTCTGTGAAGTGATATTCATACTGCCCTAAATAAGAATAGTAAGTGGACTGTTAAACTAAATGGAGTTACTAGAGGATTACTAGAGGCTTCCCTCCTTATGTTTGCCTCCAGCTTGTGCACATTGGAAGAGATGGGGGTACGCTCTAAGAAACAGAAAACTTGATGTAATATGCATCAGAGATAAAAGCTGCACCTTCTACTAGCTAGGCTGAATAAATGAGCACCTCTGTGTGATTTAGCTGATGCTGGGAGTCTTCAGTGCTCCATCCTTCAGAAAGGACATTTTCCTTGCACCCTACTGAATCTACTGGATGTAGAGCTGATACTGCTTTAGGCTTCTTGTCCTAGCTATTGTTGTGTTCTTGATTGTTTAGTGGATCTGTCCTTTATTCATACCAAAAAGTAAAATTTTATCTCTCCTGTTTTAGTGCTTTAGTTCTTAAAACCTCTGATCATGAAATACCTTGTTAACTGAAAGCAAGTGAATGTGGATGGAAGCAGTGAGGGGAAAATATCCAGCCTCCGTTCTGGAAAACCTGATGCAATGACATAAAACAAATTACACATTTTAAAGCCTTAATTTAGACTAAAATTAGTTACTTTATCAGGAGTCCTCATCTGTTTGAAGAGAGCAGTTCGTAGCTAAAACATTGTTAACAGAGACAGGTATCTTGTGGATATGTTTTGTGTCTTGTGAGCCTGGTAGAAGCAAAAGCAGAAGGGCTGAAGGGAGGGGAGCACTTGGTGACTAGTTCTGTCAAGCCCATGTCCAGATACCTCTTTTGAATAGCTGTGGTTTTTCTGTAATGATAAACACAATTTAACTACCATATATCTTTCATCCTGAAGGGCAGGGCACAGCTAACTAAAAGGGGGAAAGAAAAAAAGCTGTATTCTAGGAAAAAGCTGAATAACCTCGTTGGGGGAAAAAAAATAATAAATTGAGAGTTTTCTTACAAACAACTACTGTATGCTGTGTGGTTATTTTAAAACAGTAAACTACTATGCAAAGGTAAAGTATCAGTGGGTTACATTGTGCAGTGAGACAGAACAGAATCACTTCACCACTTCTGAATTAGAAGTACTAATTTTGGAAGCTTTTACCTCCTCACTTGCACTTTCTTAGTGGGGAGGTAGTTGGGGTTTCAGGTCAGTCTGAAGCCAACTCCAGGTGACAGGATGTATTATTTCTGCAGTCGGGTCCTGTGCTGGCCTCAGGAGTTCTGGGCTCTGCTGCTGGCTCTTATGTGCCATAATTTACCTGTCTGTAAGATGGCTGTTTATATAAACTTCCCAGTCCTGATAGTAAGACCTGACGCAGTAAGTTAAGGCTTAGCTCTGGAGTCTCTCTCCCCGTGATGGCTTTGCGAACAGCAGTGGGTTTCAGCGTTCGTCCCGTTTCTGCTGCTGTAGCTGATTGTCTGAACTGCCTGCTTGCTCCCTTAATCCATGAGGTCTTTTTTTTTCAATTGGGGAGTTTTTTCGTGGTGGCCTGTAACTCCCCTAGTGTAAAGAGCATGGTTTAAATTGCTCTCTTGGAAGGTACCATACAGCAGAATGAATTTTAGTAGTTTACGTTCAGCGGTCTTATCTATGCTTGCATATGATGCTAGTTTCTGCAATAAATCTCTCTTAAATCTTTCCTTGCTGTATGTAAGGAACCTCTGATTTTCTCTCCTGAGTTGGATTACTGGGCTGTAGTGCTCATTAATTTATAACGAGCAAGACTGCCTTCTACTAAATCACATGCTTGTGATTACACTCACGATTTGGGTGTGGGGTTTTTGTTTGCTTTGTTCGGTATTTTCCTCACAAGAACACTCTACCCAGACTATAAAATAAGGTGAACTGGTAAATAAAACCGGCCATAATGGTGAAAACAAGGGTACTTAAAATGAGGTCAGTACAAGAAGAGGCAAAGCTGTGACCCACAGCTCATTGTGAGCTGGTAGCTGAGAGAGTGCACTAATTCTGTGCTGCATCTACAGGAGGAAGGCACTGCACCTCTTCTATCTGGTTTGGAGAAAGTTATATTTATGGAGAATTTGCAGGTATATGGCAGTTTGTGGAAAGCCCCCCTATTGAACTGAGCACAGTCTGAAGCACCTTTTCCCCTGGATACCAGAAACAAGCAGCCTTGTAAGCCAACACGCAAGATGAAGCTGGTCCTTGGGCTCTTTCTTCCCCACCCCGTTGCTTTTTCCCATGTTTAAGCAGTAAAGATTGGGGCTTCTTTGCAAGACCGACTGTAGTGGACACAGCTGCCCCTACCCTTGGCTCACAACCTGCTTTATTTTTGCTTGCTGAACGATGAACAATCTGTGTGGCTGGGAGGTGAGTGGGAACGAGGCTCCTGATCAACTTAAATGAAAAAGTATTTTTAGGGTAATATGAGGGCTAATTGGCGTATTTTCTCTGTATGCCAGGTGGAAGATAAGAGATTTTTGGGTTTTGGGGTGGGGTTTTTGTTTAGTTTTTTTGGTTTTTAGAATACTTGCCTAATTAGCTTGCTCTATATTTAAACTACTGGATTTGCATGTTCTCTTACAGTGTAAATCCATTTATCATATGAAGTTGTCTTTAGTGAAGTTGTCCTGTGCTAAGTGCTGGGCTTGCCTGGAACTTCTTTCCATAGAAGAATGGTAAATATTGCATCTAGCAGCTCTGGATAAAATAAAGATCTGAAAAGCATCAGAGGAAATCAAGTGGCTGCGTATCCAGCACAGACAAAATAGTAGAGTGCTGTTGTAACACGCTCTTTGACACTGCACCTTTTAAGTGAGGTTGTATCCACTTGGTGTTTTGTTGGCTGAGGTGCTGTGGGCAAGAGTGGTCAGCATGGATGTGCCCAGGGTTGAGCTCTTCAGATGGTCCCCATGAGCACAGCCAGGAACTCTGCTGTCCTGTGGGTGTCTGCTGGGCTACGGCTGCAGACCGTAGGAAGGAATTGCATCTCTGGCCATGCAGCTGTGCTGGCAGAAGCAGCTGGTTTAGGCTGGGCAGGAAAGGATGACCCAAGTTTTATACCAACTGCAGGAATGAATTCAACCTTAAAAGCTAAATAGGAGGCTGTGTATGGGATTCATTTCCAAGTTTCAATGCCATCATGATGACATAGACTGTTAATGTGTTATTTTGTTGTTACAGCTGTGTCTTGTCTTTTTTTGTGGAATGAAGCAAAACTGAAGCTGTTATATAAATATATATATTCTCTCCATATATACTAGAATATATAACATATATTCTATAATATATGTAATAGAGTATATCTTCTAAGCCAGGTATTTTCAATATTTGCCAGTTTTATGGTCTTGGGAGAGGTGTTACCTGTCGTGAAAGTACTGTGAATGAAATATTGTACTGGCAAATGATGGGAATTACTCTCAGAACTGAAAACTATTTAAAGTTCAATAATGGGATGTTACCAGATTTGAGGGACGTTATTCACTTGAATTATATTGCTTCCACATGGTAGGCTTCTGTGAGACTGTTTTAAGAGCAGATACTGTGATTAAAAAGAAAGCCACTCAATGGTAGGAAGCCATTCTAAAGAGAAAAATGTGAATCACTGTCAGAAGATGCTTATAAATTTTTAGAATGTGCTCAAAACCCGGATCAAGAAGGATGAGCCTGGATTAATTAATATGCACACAATAGCTATGGGAACCAAAAGCAGCTGGGGGGGGGGGGGTGGGGGGGGGAATCTACCTGATCAGTGAAACAGTATGAGAGGCTAGAAAATAGCTAACACCAGTAAAGCAGCGTACAGGAAAAAAATCCAGCCCAATTACATGTGTTAATGTAATATTGTCTACACAGCGTGGAATTTTCCTGACACTAGATGACGATGTATGAAACTAGGACGAGACAAAGTTGACGTGCTATGTATTTTAGGATGTCTGACTTTTTAATCTAGTTAGTAGTTTTTAATTGAAATTTATCAGCTAATGATGGCATCTTCCAAAGTTCTTCTTAGTCTTAGTTACTGGTGGTAGACGAGCAGGAACAAAGCAGGTTTCAGTGTGCCCGTTGATTAGTGTTACACGAGGAGATGAAAACTGGGTTGGGGGAATCGCTTGTAGAAATACACAGTGGTGGGCGAAGGGGGTCTTTGGGACAGCACGAGGAGCAATATTTTGGCAGAGGCACACTTGGGCCAGGTTGGTTCATCTTACTGTAATGACAGGAGTTGCACACTGGAGTACAGAGGATGGGGTGACATCGGTGACTGGAGCACATGGGGCTGCTGCTGGCGTGCTTTGTTCTAAATGCTCCTGGGCCAATTACTCTTGCATGCTTCTCAAGCCTGCTGTAAAGTTTCTATTCACCTTGCTGTGTTTTAAAGCCTTTGTGATTTGAGGCAGTGAGTGGGACCTTGGCATTAACATCCTTCAGCCAAGCTCTGGGCTCAGCTGCAGTCAGTCCTGGTGGTGAAATGCTTTGCTCTAGGTCTCTAACTCAGGTATCTTTGGGAACTCAGATGTTTATTCAGCTATTGCATGTGAACATCTCTCAGATAAAACCTGCCTAGTATCGGGCTTAAAGCTGTGTGTGAAACACCGCTTTCTGCGAGCTGCAGTGAATGACCTGCTTTGGATTGCTCTCTGCTTCTGTATTCTGGTGGCAGAAATACAAAATGGAAATGAGTGTCTGGCACTGAAATCATGCAGGGAGCATCATACCTGAAAATGTATGCAATTTCCTGTCTAGCATTGGCATTTCTGTAACTTTCATTGCACGTGTAATCGGCTCTTCAGCTGACGCCTTCTGAATCTTTCAGTATTTCTCCTTCATGCAAGACTGGTAGCAGAAGGTTGCAATACAGCTCTGAAGTTTGGGGTTTATTTTAAATGGAGCTCGGGTTCCTGTTGTCTCTACAGAAGTATTTTTTGATGTGAAGACTCTGAGTTTTACGCATGGGTACTTCTGAAAATCATTCATAACTCTTATTATTTATTTAAGCTGATTTAGTGGCAGTTAGTACCTCACTGTTTAAAGTCCTGTTCCTTGGGCACCGCCCCACGTATTTGGTTTTTTTCCTAGTTGAGCCCAAGCTTGCTTCAGAAATGTATTTTTTTCACAGGAATTCAACATCCTCCAAGTGACTACCCAAAAAAAGTTGTGGGCACGTACGCACAGTGATTGTGTGCTCATACTTACTTTGGGCAACTGGAACTAATGAAGCTTAGAGTAGTTATGATGGTAAAGGATTTCTCTTTTGGCTTTTTTATTATTGTTTAATGGTATCCTTTTGTTGAGACAACTCTGACTTCACTCGGTAATTAAATCTGAACTGTGACAGACACCTTTTCCCTATTAATTTGATCCATGAAAGAAACGCTCGGTGAAGCTGGTAGTTAATCTTCTGATTTAAATTGCTGGGCTTCAGCCCGATTGGTTACAGCTTAGTTTTAAACAGCAGCTAAAATTAGCAAATTGTGGTGCTCTACTTAAGCATCTATCTATAGTAGGAGCCTTTCTAGAAAGGAAATACCTAGTGAGAGGGAGCGGAGGCTGCCGATCACACAGCAGCAGTTGGTACCAACCTTGCCCCTTCCCCTTGAGTTCTGCCCATCACAAAGCCAGGCAGCGTTCCAGCCGACAGCACTTGATTCTCTTACTCAGGGATTAATTTTTAACCGAAGTGCTACGAGCTTGATTTGAGCAGTGTGATAAATAATTCGATGGTGGTGAGAGAGTTTTTGACTGTTGGTGTTGAAGTCTGCTGCTGAGCACACTGAAACCAGGCAAAAAATCAAGAAACCAGCTGAAATGCTTTCAGGGACACTAAGCCCTCAGAAAGAAAATGAAAGAGCAAGGGCTGAAACAGAAACTTGTGAGGTTTTACGTCTATTTTCCTGTCTTGCGTGGTCCTTCTCTACATGCCCTTGTAATTCACAGAAGCCTGACAGATCTTGAGACTTGAACCACACAATGTTATGGCCAAAGCACGAGGGTTTTTTACTTAAAAGTGTCAGCAACAGTTGAAAAAGGAAGCTGTGACACAACTGCCTGCATCTAGGCACATGGAAACCAATTACTTCTAGTAATTTTCCCTTGAGTTTCTGTTTGTAAGACAAACTTTTCCACAGGGGAAGGGATCCTGAATGAGCAGCTACCAAAGAAATATCAGAGGTATCAAGGTGGATCTGCTGAAGGCAGCGGAATTACTTGTTTTACCTCTGTTGGGGGAAATCTGTGGTGTAAGGAGGATGAAGAAAATCCAAAATGGTTTTTTTTCTGCTCCACCTTTAGAGAAAAGACACTGGAGGCCTGTCTTCAGTAAGAAATGCTGAATTGATCAGGTTATATAGCCAAAATGTTTCAGTATTGTTTAAGGTTAATGGCTGTTTCTGGATAGATCTGTATGTCGGAAACCTCAAGCTTCTCAGACCAAGATATCCCTGGCTAGAGCAGGAACATCTGTTTTCACAGGGATATTGAATGTGAAGGAATCTGCAAGATGAGAAGCATTACAGCAATTTTAGGCTGTTGTTGTGAGGAACACAAATTTATATTCACAGAAACCAAAACTATTTGTTTGTCTGGCTTTTTTTTTGCTACTAATCTATAAGTAAGTTTTCCAAAGACCTCCATTATTATGATGTTAATATTTCTTATGACACAGAAATACTGTTCCTGTGATCTAGTAGCCTGACTTCTTGCCACCAAAGGGCAAAACATAATGCTATTCGTGCATCTTATACAATTCACAATTCTGAAAATCAAGCTCTCGGTGCTTCTTTCTGCTGGCAGTGGCAGGAGGAGAGGATGGTGGAGGTGGGGATGGATGGGGATGCTGTGTAGTAGAAACTAAGCAGGTTTCAGGTGGTTGTGGGTAGCGTGTCAGGGAAAGGACTGAAAATGTGTTCCTTGGGGTATTTGTCCCAGAATCATAGAATGGTCTGGGTTGAAAGGGACCCCAAGGATCATAGAATTCCAACCCCCCTGCCACAGGCAGGGCCACCAACCTCACGTTGAGTCTGGTTTGGTATTTCCCAGGCAGTATCAGCTCGGGAATCACTTTCCTCTGTCATTTGTGGTACCTCTCAGAAGATGTGTACTAATTAAAAAGTGCTTTTGCACAGATCTGCAGACTTAGCAACATGAATTTGGCAGCGGCAGTAAGTGACTTTGTCTAGTGAAATGGATTCCTAAGCTGCTGTAGTAAATGTAACTCAGTGGGGTTTTCTTTCTGTCTTCCAACTAGTGACACTTAATCTCCATGAAATAACATCAGAAGGTGTGCGACTCTGAAATACAAAAGCGGGGTTTATAGGCGTCCTACAACTTTCATGCAAGTCAGTGGAAACAAATGGGATCCTACAGATTAATGCTACTGCCTGTTGCATCTCAGGTGTGTGCAGGATGGAAGCAGGGTGCCTTTGGAAGAGATAAACGTATAAAAAGAAGAATGAACAATAATACCATTTTAAAACAATAGAATTTATGCCACTGAAGTTAAAAATGGTACGGGGACCACAGCAGCATTGAGTTGCTGTTCAAATGTAAGAAAACTGTGGAGCTCCTGTCTCATAATGTTTAGTCCAAAACTCATGTGACAGGTGCGTGGGACAGGCGTGAACCAGTGTGGGTACTGGGCAAAGGGAGAGTTATCTGCGTTACTGACAGAGTCTGTGTTGTTTCGGAGCTTGCTCTTTGTCCCTGCCTTCATCTGTCCTAGGGTAGGTGAGTCTGGCAGAGGCCATGGAAGGAGAGTGAGGCAATTCTTTACAGCTGGGGATTTCCAGTATAGAGGACGCTATGGAACAGGATATACTGGAGAAAGAGGTATTCTGGATTACCTGAAAAGCAGGACACCTCATGCTGAAGTAATGTCCTTGCTTAGCTGACGTGTTGAATGGGCTTTGTAAGGATGGTAAAAAGGGAAGAACTTGGAGAGTGTAGATGATACTACAGGACCATCAAGCTGGAAATAACTTGCACTGTGGTATTTTGTGTGGACTTGGGGGCTAGGAAGGAGGAAGGAAGCAGGATTTCAAGGCTAGAAAGGCATTTCAGAAGCAGCGCTGTTTGAAGAACTGATCTTGTTGGAAGACTGTGGGTCTGAATTTAGTGCTGGGAGAGCGTAGCTGCAGCAGTACTGTTATACACAGCATAACACTTTTAAATTGAGGTTTTAAATTATTCAACATGGAGAACTGGTTAATTGCCCAGTGGGCAGCTTAGTTTCAAATTTAACTTCCATTAAACAGAGCTCTGTTTCCTATATTAACCCCAAACTTTGTTTATACAGGATTAGCTCGGAACGCAGAAAAGAGAAATCAAGAGATGCAGCCCGGTGCCGGAGGAGCAAGGAGTCAGAAGTGTTCTATGAGCTTGCTCATCAGCTGCCCCTGCCCCACACCGTGAGCGCACACCTAGACAAGGCTTCCATTATGAGACTGACCATCAGCTACCTGCGCATGAGAAAGCTGCTAGATGCTGGTAAGCAGATAACCTAGCAGAATCCGGAAAAGGGGCTGGAGGTATATTGAGGAAGAAGCTATTTCTTCCTCAATTAGTTAAATAAACAGTATCAGCAGTTAAATAATAGTTGCATCCTTTCCATGGAAAGGCAGAAGGCATTACGGTAGAAATAGACTCTTGGTGATTACACAGGAAAGGAATGGCCACAGTTCAACCGCCTGTTTTCCCCTTTCTGTGCCGGTGATCCCAGTTGGCTCCCCACAGTAGGGTGAACTGCAGTGCCATTTTCAGTCTCTGCTGTTTGACCCTTCTCCCAGAGTTAGATTATTTCATTTTACTCTTCCCCTCTGCTATCCCCTGTAGAGTTGTTTGCTCCAACTGTGCTTTACTGAACTGTAGGTGGTTGGTGGACAGCTGACTTAAACTGTAGGTGCTTCTCCTTAATACAGTGTGAGGAATCTTTTTAATTTGTACTTCACTGAAGGCGAGGTTAGCTGAGGGCTGTGTCTGTACTCTGCAGGAGTAGGCTTATCTACAAGAGTATCCGACTTAGCGTATGAACCGGTGTCTGTACACCATGCCAGTATGCTGTACTGGGTATTTGTACTCATGCATGCCTACCTGTACCATATAGAGGAGTAACTTTGGTAGCCATACTCTGAAATACCTCCTAGGAAGATCCTGACACAAGTTTGTAATGCCTTCCTGAGATAAATGCTAATATTTTTGCCGTGTAGACTTTCTTAAAGTGGAAGGTTTACTGGTTTATGCACAAAAGCACAGAGGTTTAACCTTGCTGATTGTCTGTGGTATGTGATACCATTACTAGAGCTTGAAGAATTTAACTGTGTGCTTAGATATGTGAATTATGCTGGCTTTGAACAGCTCTGAAAGACTGACTGCTTGCCAGAAGGCGAGTAAAGAATGGCTGATGTTTCCTTAAAAATGTGTGGCTGCTTGTAGGTGAGCTGGAGACTGAAGCCAAAATGGAGAAGGAGCTGAACTGTTTCTACTTGAAAGCTCTTGATGGATTCGTCATGGTTCTGTCCGAAGATGGGGACATGATTTACATGTCTGAAAACGTGAACAAGTGCATGGGACTCACTCAGGTGAAACATTGACATTTGCTAAGACTCTTTTGAATCTGTACAAGTTGCTGTGCTGTTGTATATGTGAAGCTGAACACCTGTGTACCTCTTATTTTTTGCAGTTTGAGTTGACGGGGCACAGTGTGTTTGATTTCACTCATCCGTGTGACCATGAAGAGCTGAGAGAGATGCTTACGCACAGAAATGGTGAGAAGAAAGAAATAATCAATCTTATTTACTGATGGCTACCTCTTGTTTGCATTAGTACATTTGGATATCTTCCAGAAAAAGGTTTGGTGTTGAAAAAACAAACTAGTTTGTTTGTACTGGTTAGATCTCAAAATAAACCTTGTTCAGGGATACTGACACAGAGATAGCCAGAATGCTTTTGCAATGTCTTAATTGTAGGAGAGATGAGACTTCATTAGTATTCTTTAATCTAAACCAAAATTGATGACTAAAACAGACTTATTGAGGGTTGAAAGAATTCGTGTGCTTACAGGAATAAAAGTAGAGGTAGGTGGAATGAGATTGACCTGAAGCAATTGCTAGAGAAGGCTATGGAAAAGTTGTATTGTTGGATTGGTCTTGGTCTGGGCTTGCCTTTCCATGAGGATTTAAAAGCAAATGGTTTGTTCCATTTCTTAACACACATAAGAGATAGCTATATTTAGAACATGGAAAAACTAATTGGGGAATACTTGGACAGTCCCAAAAAGGGTTTTGGGATTGTTGCTTCTCTGCACTTCTTAATTGGTGCATGAAATTGGTATCTTTCACAGATTTCTGACTCTTCTCTTCTCCCTCTGAGAGAGCAGAACACTGTGTTCACGCATTCTGTACACTTTTGAATTTAACAAATGCCCATGAATTAACTGCTTTTAAGTCTTCTAAAGGTTTGGTAATGACTATCCAGACTTGGCAGCCTGCGAGCCTCCACAGAAATCTGCTTTACTCAGTCTAAAATCCGACCTCTCTAATTCCTGCTTCATCAAATGAGGGTTATATGGACTCTGAATCTAGATACTGAAAAAATTACCAAGTCTGACCTCTGCTTTCATGTAGCACTGTAAATCAGAAGTCTTTTATGGTGTCATTCTGTTTAATTCAGTGGAAGAGATGTGATAAGATATCGTAACATTAAGGGCTCCGACTTCGATTTTGTAAGCATTTTCTAAACTTGTCTGCCCTTAATACTGAAGTGTGTTTCTAAGGCTGGATTAGACTTTTCCCCCTCCCTTTTGGAATACAGCAATACATTTTTGGGAGGTGGAGAAACAACTTCATTAAAGCAGCATAAAGAAAATGGTCTTTTTGCAGAAGTTGATTCTTAAAAATGTCACATTACAGCATTTCATGCAAGCTCTGGCAAACCAGAGTAAGATGTCTGGAAAGCATTATTACAAAATCTGTTTTGCAAATGAAGTTGGCAGACAAAAGTCTAAATTACAGTAGCAATAGTACGTTTTTATATTTATTAGTATTCCCAGGTTGCATTCTACTGCAGCTCTTGCATCAGTGGAATTATGTGGGGTTTGAATTGAGTGTGAAATATTCCCCTTTGGGATTGTACAGGTGCAAATGAATATAAATGTGATTGGCAGAGACTGGACTGCATTCTGATTTTGCAAAGTTGCTCTTTAGGCTTTCAGTGCTGGTGATTTTAAAACTTAGGTCCACTGCTGAGTCAGACTTGAGAAAGCTGCTCCATCTTTTAGAATTGCTTCTTAAAGCAGAGCCGTAAGCATCGGGACTGGGTAATAACAACGTGTGTCTTCAACTAGAATTTCCAGGTTGATTTACCTCTTTTTAAATAAGTTGTAGCTGCTTCTCTGAACTCTGCTTTTTATGTTTTTTAATTCCCCTCCCTCCTTTATTAAAGGTATTTTGATGTGGTGTAAAGCAGGCTTGTCCCTGTTAGTCTGTGCTAGAAGCACCAGGCGATGTAGCAGTAGGGACTTCCAACGTGGTTCTAATGAATCTTGTCAAACTAGTAGCCACGGTGCATGGCACCATGAAGAATTCCATAGCAAATGGTTGTATAAACCTGTATCAGAGGGAAGCTCACATGCTCTAAACTTCCACCCTCTGCTGTGAGTTGCTGCTCACCCCTCAGCACAAACTCACTCTTCCACTGCTCCTTGTCTTGGGTGCTTTGTTTCCTCCTTCCACGTGCAGTGAGCTGCTTGCAGCTCTTCTGATAGATGGGTTTGCATTTTTTTTGCCCAGAAAAGTAATTGTAGTTAGTTGATTAGTTAATAATCAACTCTGAAAGGTTCTCCCCTGTAAAGAGAAAAAATTGCCTTACTTGCTAAACAGCAAGGTTTTAAGTTTAAAAATATTAGTGCCACTAATAGTAATTTGTGTTAGAAATTATGGATATTTCTTTTCTCCAAGAATGTTAATAACGTGTTAAATTTATTCTCTCTACTCCACTGTCTATGTGCATATGAATATTTCCATTGTGAGTTAAACACTTGAAGTTGTTAATGCTGAATTGATAAACTCTAAAATACTGCAGTCCTGAAGAGAGCTACAGGCCCAAAACATGTTTGAATTGAACCTCCCTGCAGTGATTTACTGATGCATTTCAGTGGAATCCAACTCAACAGTACTTGGCACCCTGCTTTTCTGTTAACATTTTAAGACACATTAATTTTTCAATCTGTTTATCTTTCTCTCCATCCCCTTTCCCTGAAATCTGGGAATGTGGAGTTGGCTACAAATACAGTCCTGATTGTAAAACGTTGAAGCTTCAAGTTTTTGCCTACCTCATTCTGAAGAGTGTTTTTATTGAAAGCACTTCTAGGTTTATTGAGCTTTTAATTTATTTTTTGGGGGGTCTTCCCCTAGTCTTAGAGTTCTCAAACATGTTTTGAAGTGGGAGGGTTTATTCCTTGGGAAGATGATCTGAGAGCTTAAGAACTATTTTGCTATTTGCTTTTGCTAGGTGCTGTGAAAAAGGGCAAAGAACAAAACACAGAGCGCAGCTTTTTTCTCAGAATGAAGTGCACACTGACTAGCAGGGGAAGAACAGTGAATATAAAGTCTGCGACATGGAAGGTAACTTAATTCAAAGGAATATTTACATAGTTTGGCTGCTTCCTCTTCAGATGTCATAACACTACATTTCAACATTTTTACTTCGTGCAACAAGCTTCAGTTCCCACTAAGTGCTTAACTAATTTAATGGGTGTGCTTCGATGTGCAGAATTTTAATGCTGAATACATCATGGAGGTAACTGAAACTGTGTTAAAATGAGCTTTTCAAAACTCTTTTAGTGAATTAGCCATTTTAAATTAGAGGTTATTTACTTGCTGAAATTACAGTTGCTAAATGTTTGCCTAAAGCCTTGCTCTCAGAAGAAAACTACTTACACTGATACCTTATTTAATTTTTTTTTTATTTGATACTGTAAATGTGGCAGTTGAGGTCTCAACTTCAATACCATTCTTTCTGAAGCTGCTGGCTGCATCCCTTTTGTAACAGTTGGAACAAACAGTAACTTTCTGCAGTGAGTGCATTTTCTTCTGTGGACAAAAAGTAACCTTTCACTGTATTTAGATGTGTTATGGCTCACAATTCTCTTTTGTAACTTAAATTTAGTTATTCTTTGCTGCCATTCAGTAAAAATTTCTACTTCAGAATGGTTAAATAACCCCCAAAATACAAAACCTCTCTCTTGAGGAATGTATTTGATCTCTACCATCACCTCTGCAGAAGGGTCTGAAGCAGGAGTTGCTGCTGTCACTGTAACTCTGGAATTTTAGTAGTAAGGGACCTTTTGCTGAGGCAGCTGAGTGTCAGTGTCATCACTAATGTAACTTTCAAAGAAGAGTTTGCAGAAAAGCAGAAATGTTGGTCTTGCTTCAGCCAGCACCAGCAGCCTGTGTGGTGTGAGAACTGCAGCTCTCCTGTAGCCACCCAGCTGAAAGCACTGCGCCCTGTTGTGACTGTCGCATCGAGGGGTGGGGAGGGGAAGGACTTCGCTCCGGGTGTGCTGATGGGAATGTGACTGTGTTGTCTGGCAGACAAGAACCTGGTCTCTCAGGATATGACCTTCCCATAGGTACTCCACTGCACTGGACACATCCGTGTGTATGACACATGTGGTAATCAAACTCACTGTGGCTACAAAAAGCCTCCCATGACGTGTCTGGTGTTGATCTGCGAACCTATTCCTCATCCATCAAACATTGAGGTCCCCCTGGACAGCAAAACCTTCCTCAGTCGTCACAGTCTGGATATGAAATTTTCCTACTGTGATGAAAGGTAATCTATATCTTGTGCTTTAAAAAAAGGCTTAATTTGGAGGAATTGCAGGGTGGGTACACGTTGGCTGATGTTGGCCTTGCACATTTACATACTCTTACTCATTAACTCGCTTCATGGGTGCCACGGAACCAGCAGTGAGATACTTTGGCTTTTATTAACTGCTCAAGAGGTCTTATCAGAGAGACAGATTTTTCAGTCATGTAGGGTTATTACTTGGGAATAAATTCTCTGCCTGCCTGTTCAAACTGGTCTTTAGTGTACTGGCAGTGATTAAATTGAAATGACAAGATTCTTCTGAACACTGAAAAAAACAGGGAGGATTCTAGGTTTGTCAAAGGTGATGGTGCATTTTGGTGATTTCAAAGTGTATGTGTAATACACATATTATATAAAATACAGAAGCATTTTATTGCCAACACTTCCCTCCCTCTCTCCCTGCCTTCCTTCCTTGGGAGATCAGTGTCTCCTTTCTCCAATCTAAAAGACCCCAAAAGTTCATCTGTACTTTCAGCACAGTGCATCTGCTGCTGAAAGTGAGATTCTGTGTTCAGGTACAAATCATGGATGTAGTCACCTACATAAGGCTGCTCTTGCTACCTTCTGGAAACCTAGCTTGACTGACATGAAAAACAGAAGTGAAGGAAATACTGACCTGAGATTTGTGTGGGCTTCTTTGTTTTGTCTTGTTTTTTCAGTTGGGTGTTATTTATTATTGCCTACCAAAAGTTTCCTTTTCCTTATAATAAAACCCAAATGTCTAATTACTTGCTGCCGTTTAGATGCAGAGAGATGTTAGCACAGGTTATTTTCTGCCCTCTGCAGTAACATTGCCTTTATGTGACTGGTGGTACCACATAAAAGTCACTCGTTTGGTCACGTTCTGCATGTGGAATAGGGCAAAAGAAATGTGTTCCCCTATCAAGCACTGCCCTCTGCGGGCTGAGGAAAGTACTGCTTGCCGTAAGACAAGTAGGAAGAATAAATCCAGTTCCTCATTTCTTCTAGTTGCAGGTTTAAAACCGTTGAAGCATGTCTTTGTTATTTTATTGAATTCTCGTGTTTGTGTAAGCTGGATATTCCAGCCCATAAGTAGCTGGTCTGCCTTTAAGCTAAAAAAAGAAAAAGGCTAGAAAGCAGGGATTTACTTAATCCTGTCCACAGGATGAGATTTATAAATATTCAATGAGAAGTGCAATCTTATGCCTGTTGCAATTTTTTGCAAAGAAGCATAAAAAGACAGTAAAGTGAAATTTCTGCTAATATGTGTAGAAGTGAATCCTCAGATCTTTGTAGATGGCCAAGCATCCCAAATCACTCTAGTATTTATGCTATTCCATGTCTGCTCTTACTTAGCAGTTTTTTTCCCCCTTGTTTTAAAGAATTACAGAGTTGATGGGATATGAGCCAGAAGAACTCCTGGGTCGCTCAATCTATGAGTACTACCACGTGCTGGATTCCGACCATCTGACCAAAATACACCATGACAGTAAGTGAAAAGCCCTCCAACTCCCCAGAGATGAGGTGCAGCACTGGTGGAAAGCAGCAGCAGAACGAGGGCTTTCTTTTCATTGCAGATATGAATACTTAAACAGCTCTAGGGTTTTTTTCTGCCTATAATTAAAGCTGGTGTCCTTTCTGCTTTTAGTGTTCACAAAGGGGCAGGTGACAACAGGACAGTACAGAATGCTCGCTAAACAAGGTGGCTATGTCTGGGTTGAAACTCAAGCAACTGTTATATACAACACTAAGAATTCCCAGCCCCAGTGCATAGTGTGTGTAAACTATGTGTTGAGGTAAGTTGAGTGGACATCACTATTCTTTGTCATCCTCTTTCCTGAAGATGCTTCTCTAATTTGGTGACATCAGTGACTATAGGGCCAGCTTCTTCTGGTCTGGTGTGATGGAAGCACTTTGGAATTTGTGTGCGTCCTAGACAACCCTCTCATCATTCTCTGCAGCCTGGAGCAGTTAATTTCACTAATAACTTTTAGTCATGGAGTCAGAGCAGCAGTAATTGTCTGTCTTAATCCCTTTTCTTCTCCTTCCTTAAAATTCCTTTTTCAATTGAAAGCTTCAACTGAAGGCAGACTTGTGGACTGTTTTTCTGCAATTCTCTAATAGTCTTAAGTTAGTTCTTCAAAACTTCATGGGAAATACCAGTATCAATATATCTCACATCTATTTAAAATGGAAAAAAAAAAAGTTTTAGGAAATAGCTACCTTTTTATATTTTTTCTCCTTATTTTCTCAATGCTTTCAGAAAAACATGTTTATTCTGGTTGTGGTTTTTTGATGGTACCAATTAGTGCTTGCTTCTTTCATCAAATGTAATAATTGAATAAGAAAAAAAGAATTCTTAAAGCTCCTATCCTCATAAATTTGTAGTATGGTATGTGTGGTGTTTTGGGGTTAATTTTTTGTTTGTTTGTTGTTTTTTGGGTTCTTTGGGCTTTTTGTTTTTATTTTCAGCTTACAAAACTGTTGAGCTAAAAGGAATAAATTCAGGCTTCTCTTTAAAAGTTATCTTCCTCTCTGTCTGACAGTGGAATTGTACAGAAGGACTTGATTTTTTCCCTTGGACAAACTGAGTGTATGCTGAAACCAGTAGAGTCTCCTGATATGAAAATTACCAAAATATTCAGCAAAGATGACCTGGAGGATACCAACAACCTATTTGAAAAACTTAAACAGGAACCAGATGCTTTAACTGTGCTGGCCCCAGCTGCTGGAGACACAATCATCTCTCTAGATTTCAGCAGTAATGGTGGGTGTGTGTTTAAGTTGTGGAGCATGCTAATTAGTAAAGTTCTGTTTTATGGTAAACTTTAAAAAATAACCTCCCAGTACCACTTGTACTTCAGCTGCTGTTTAAATTTAATGAGGTCCGTAGACACGCTCAGTATTGTTACTTAGGTTGATGGTTTCTTTTAATTTTTATAGAGTCTGATGAGCAACAATGTGATGAAGTTCCTTTGTATAACGATGTAATGCTCCCCTCATCCAGTGAGAAATTGCAGAATATAAATATGGCAATGTCCCCACTACCTGCCTCTGAAACTACAAAGCCACTTCGTAGCAATGCTGATCCTGCACTCAATAGAGAAGTTGTATCAAAGCTGGAGCCAAACACAGAGCCGCTCGAACTTTCTTTTACCATGCCTCAGGTGCAAGAGCAACCAACCAGCCCTTCTGATGCAAGTACCAGCCAAAGCTCTCCTGAGGTTAGTTACCTCGTTTGGATACGCCGTCGTTAAAGTGGATGTGCTGCTGGGGGCTCATGGAGCAAATCTGGTGAAAGATGCAGCCAAGAGAGGAATTTTAAAAAAAAAATGAGCTGTAATTTAGTTAAGTTTGTGCCAGGATCTGAGGAAGAAAAGATACATTTTCATACTGAGAATGATCTTTTCATTAAAGTGAGTCTTGCAAAGGTCTGCGGTACCACCTCATAGAAATAAGAAGACCTTGGGGTTGGTCTGTCTGTTAAAGAACAGTTCAGAGACTGTTACCTACTCTGTAAATAGCAAATTAGTTGCAATAAATTACTGTAGAGTCTATTTCCAGGTTCCAGCTAATGGTGAGCTTCCCACATGGGGTCAATTTCTGTGTGTATGTGTTTTTCCATTTTTAGTTTTGTGTTTGTGCACTAGAAAGCTTTTCAGAGAATCTGTAGATACAATGCAAAATGATGTAATGACAGAAACTTAAGTGCGCTCCAAAATGTTTTCACAGCCCAGTAGTCCCAATGACTACTGCTTTGATGTGGATAATGATATGGCTAATGAATTCAAACTGGAATTAGTGGAGAAACTCTTTGCGATAGATACAGAAGCAAAAAATCCATTCTCTACTCAGGTAACGTACGCTAACTTAAAATTCTGTATCATCTGCATACTTATTCTCAAAGTGCTTCTCTTTCAATTAGAATGTCTTCAGGAAGCTCCTTCCTCTTCTATGCAGTGTTTTTATTTAAATAAATTGAAAAAAAAAAAAGTGTAAGGATTTGGTAAAGGAAAAGCCTTTATGAAGCCATAGCTGAGATGTTCTTACATACTTATGATTTTTACCCCTCATCTTTTCCAGGAAACTGATTTAGACTTGGAGATGTTGGCTCCTTACATCCCAATGGATGATGACTTCCAGTTGCGCTCCTTTGATCAGCTATCTCCGCTGGAAAGCAGTTCTTCTGGCTCTCAAAACGCAGCCACCATTACCATCTTCCAGCAGACTCAGACACCATCAAGTACTGCTGATGAAATAAAACCAGTGACAGAACGAGTCGATGATGTGAAGACGTTAATTGTTCCTTCATCTCCTGTCCACATAATCAGCGAAACGAGTAGTGCTCCAGCATCGCCGTATGGTGGGAGCAGGAGTCGAACTGCATCTCCGGTCAGAGCAGGAAAAGGAACGTTGGATCAGACAGAGAAATCTTGTCCAGGAACACCCAGTTTGCTGACAGTCACTCTGAACAAAAGGTATTTTTCAAAGCGAAGCTTAAGCCCTAATATCTGCTCAAGAAACTAGATAAAAGCACACTTTTAAATCCTGCCAACTGGCATATATTGTCTTCAGTGTTCTACTTCCAAGTAGAAATCCATACACTTAAATTTGGGCATGTCACACAAGTTTGGCTCTTTTTGTAGAGCAAGCTTCCCTAAAGTTAAGTAGCTTTTCCATAAACATCATCTCTAACAGGCAGCTGCTGTATGCAGACTGTGTTCATAACTCTTGTTCTGCTCTTGCACCTGACACGCAGCCTGTTTAAGAGAACACAGTAGGCAGGATACAAGTAGCTATACAATATTTCTGGTGCTTTTCTTGTCTGCTCTGTTACGAGGTAAGAGATGACTGCAGTCTGTGTGCTATCTTTAGTGCTTTTAAAATGAGCCACATTTCATGATGATGGACTGTGGTGTTTGTAGCAGATACTGATCATGATAGAAAATCCTATGAAGTGAAACATCAGACTTTTGATATGTGGAAGCTTTATGTGTCTCTAGAAATAATCACAAAAGACTTCTCCTCACCCTTCCCTTCCTCCTCTCTGTTGTAAGTGAATTGCTGAATATTGATGCTTTGGGGGGTGGTGTTTGGTTGGGGTTTTTTTGCAAAGGCATAAAAATTTTGGTTATAACTCAATCTGAGCTGCACAGCAATATTAAAAGCTAACGTTTGCTATGCTCACGGACAGTTATGGTTGAAATGCATCAATTATGAAAGAAAAGTAGTATAGTTCATAAATTCAGTTCTGTGATATTGTCTATAAGTGTCCACAGAAGAAGAATGGCTCAAGGATAGTAGAAACGTCTTAACAGCCTGAATCAATTTTTCTTAGATCTACTGCACTGGATGAAGAACTAAATCCAAAGATGCTAGCTTTGCATAATGCTCAGAGAAAACGAAAAATGGAACATGATGGTTCACTTTTTCAGGCAGTTGGAATTGTGAGTTTTGTTTTACCATTTTAAAATATTCACTTTTAACCTTGCAATTTCTGAAATGAGGCATCAGTGCAGACTCCTGAGTTTAGCTGTTGGTATGCAGTGGAATCTTGGTATCAGAGATAATGGTTCGATGTGACATTCCCACGTACGTGCAGGTGCTCTGGTTTTAGTTCTCTTTCTCTTGGCTGTTTCAAAAAAGTGATTAGAGAGAAGACACTTTTGTGATCATGTATGTCCTTCAGTAGAATGTGCACAAGTGTAAGACATCGCATTGAGATTTAGAATTGCCATATTAATCTCACTTCTGAATTCAAACTCATGTTTTCACATTTGTCAGTACTGGACTTAGAGGTCTTATGTTTCTTTCTACACTTTCAGTTTTCCATCTAGTCTGAGATTCCTGTATTTCATCACAAAACCATCTGAACCGTAAGGGAATAAAATTCATATAACCCAGCAAACGTATATTACTATTTCTTTCATTTCATGCAGACTCTCTCTAGTATTATAGTGTGTGCAGTTGTGGGTTAGCTCATCATCATCTGGCCTAGCTCTTCAAAGAATCTTTTAAAGTGTTCTTAGATGTATGTTAATTAATTGGGGCTATCCAGCCTATTATTTTCTTCAAGGATATTTCATCTCTCTGATCTTGTCTCTTACTGTCAGTTCTTAGCACATAATGGCAGAGCTCAGGATTTCAAAATATTACCTCTCCTTGTCTTCATTGCCAATTCCCTTTTCAGTTTCACCCAGTTAACTCTTAGTTCCTCTGCTGCAACACAGCCTTTGAGATTCCTTCTCAGTGGCCCATCTCCTAGGTGTAGTCACCCATCACGCCTTACAATGCAGGATGATTTTTCTTCTGAACTATGAGTTATTCCTGTGTTAGCATTCTGGTTTGGGCATGAGATGAATCGCTGTATCCTGTCTTTATCAGTGCTGTCCTCTAGAAGAGCTGAGAGCTTCGTGTATCCATTTTTTTCCCTGAGGCAAGTAGGCTTTATTTAAAAAAATAAGGTCATGCTTATGCCATTGTTTCCCTTCACCAAATGCTTTGTGCTTTCACTCATGTTGTTCTGCTGCTTCAAGTAGCCCTGTAAGAATTCACAGCTCTGCAAGAAAACCTATTGCCTTTCATTGCCCCTTTGTCATGCCAGGGTGCTAGGGCTGTCAGGTAGAGATGCTAATAAAGTATTCTGAATGGCATGGGATGTCTCTGAGTGCACAGAGCTGGGGCAGTTGGGTGTTAACCACTGTAAGAGTGTTCAGGCTATTACACTTAGTGCCTTTTTAATGCTTGTAGGCTCAAACCTCACCCTTCGCTAAAGCTTTCTCTCTTGTTTTGAAAACAAGTGTTGCAAAGACTCTGATGGTTTCTGCACAGTCAGAAGCTGAATTTTCCACATTGTTGAGACTTACATGATGTTGTTTCAAGTGAGTGCTTTTGTTGTTCCACTGCTTTGCCCACAGTGGATCTGAGTGGATGAACTAGGCCTTGCACACGCGTGGAAGCAAAATTATGTGAAATCCAGGCCTGGACTAAATGGTGTTCTGAGGTTGGGACAAAAAATTGCTGCGACCTCTTTGCTGCAAGGAAGCAGGACTAGTTTGCAAAGAGTGAAAATAAATGAAGATTTAAGTGTTCTAGAAAACAGGAGAATTAGGGAAGGGCAAGATGTGTCACCAGTGATGTTATGAAATATCTGAATCATTACATCTTCCTTAGTATCAAGGGCTGTGTCGCAGTCAGGGTAAAGACCAAACCAGCAGTGATGTTGGTGACTGACCTTACTATGAGATCCAGCTTCCAAGTCTGAGATGTTTAACTGTAACTTCTGCTATCCAGCTGTCCTTTTGACTTGCAGGGATATTTTATAATCCGAAACCATATGTTCTTTACTGGTGTAACTGTTTGGGATAACAGCAGCGTTCTGAAATACCTTTTCCTCTCTTTGCAGCAGTCAGTGCTACTAACAAGACCACACTTTGCAGATTCAACTACTTTGCTAGCAGATTTGTTACTAAGATCATTTGTTTTTTTCCTCCCATCCCATCTGTTTCAGTGGCAGCTTCTTACTTATCCCAATTATATGGAGCCCTTAAATCTTTCTAATCTCCATATCTTCTATGCCGCTGTCCAAACAATACACTAAGGAGCTGTGTCTGTACTACATTGTCTTAGGACTGCATTTCCTTGTGAGACTTGGGTCAGACAGCTTGGTGGCAGGAACTGGAGAGCGAGCAGAATTTACATCTTAAGTTTTGACAACCTACTGAGGTTCCAGAATCTCCTACTTGCACTGTTAACTTCAGTGCACAAAACCATTAGGAACTCCAGTGAAAGGCTGCTGCTTACTCTGCTGAGAGCAGCGGTAATGAAAAGGGTGTGAATATGCTGATCTTGGGCACAGGAATGGATGCTAACCAGCATTTAGTAACTGCTTTCTGTAAGGGAAGAGAAAGGTCTTGAGCTCTGCTTCGGTTTTCCTTTTTAAATATATTTTCAAGGCCAGTGTACTTGGAAGTCTCTTCCTCCCTGTGTTGTGAATGAAGCCTGCTTTAGACTGTAGTGATGCCTACGGAAGTAATTAGCGCCAGGGACGCTTAGCTTGGAAGAGGGATGTGGAGGGCTAGAAAGATCCAGCATTCAATAAAGAAGCTTTATTTTATTTCTTTCCTAGGGGTCTTTATTCCAGCAGACAGGTGACCATGGAGGAAATGCATCGCTTGCTTGGAAACGTGTAAAGGGATGCAAAACCAGCGGTCGTAACGGAGTGGAGCAAAAGACAATCATTCTGTTATCAACTGGTTAGTACTGGCTTTGTTTAATATGCAGAGGAGGGTGGATGGGGGCTGCGCGAAGAGAAACCCCGGTGCCACCACCACCATCCAAACCTACCTCCCCGGGGGAGCAGTTTTGGAGGAGAGGTGAAGCACGGCCAATTAAGCGCGATTTTTTTCCTTCCCCTCCCTCTATAGACATAGCGAGTAAACTTCTAGGGCAGTCGATGGACGAGAGCGGACTGCCCCAACTCACCAGTTACGACTGCGAAGTAAATGCTCCCATACAAGGCAACAGAAACCTGCTACAGGGTGAAGAACTGCTCAGAGCTCTGGATCAAGTTAACTGAGCTTTCACAATACTTGTTCCTTTTTTGGACACTGGTGAATCATCACCTAAAGCAGTCTATTTATATTTTCTATATCTGATTTTAGAAGCCTGGCTACAGTACTGCACTAATTCAGTTAGTTCAGTTTTGATCCCCTTTCTACTTATTTTGACAGTCTTTTTAATATGTTCTTTATGTAACAATAACTCAAACTATAGCGCATTTTTATAATTCTTTGGTACATACACTTTTAAGTCCATTACATTTAAAATACACTTGCAGTAGCAGCTTTGAAATATGCACCTGATTTTAAAAAAAAAAAAAAAGTATTTATTTTTTGGCTGGGGAGTTAAGTCACCAAAACTTACCATTAGTGAGATGTCAACACAGGAAAAACTGGCAACACTTCCATCCTGCTTCTCATAGGTAGTTGGAAGATTTGTGCTCTCTTACTCTTCATGTTCAAGTAAGTTGTTTTTTCTTATTTTAATAGTTTTTGTAAGAAACAACAATGCTTTGCAGCAGTGCATTGTAGCCACAATCGCACAATATATTTTCTTAAAAAATACCAGCAGTTCCTCATGCAATATATTCTGCATTTATAAAAACTAGTTTTTCAGAAGAATCTTCTCTTGTTTTTTGTTTGCCTATGAAACCATGTTTAAACCTGGATTATGTCATTATTTTAGTCACGTTGTAACATAAATTGTTCTTAAATGCTGTCTTATGCTTTTGACTTCAATGAGTGTGGTTAGTCAAAGGAAAGGCTTTACCTGGAAAGGGCTAGCAGCATTTTATTTGGATATGTTCTCAATTTAGAGAGAGTTTGATGTTCTTAAAAGTAGTCACTTTGCCAGCTTAAAAAAAAAAATTCCCTGCCTGTAGTTGTTGAAGTTAATGCTAATATTGTGTATGATCTTAAATCTAAATGTTCAGCTTACCCCGTGTGGTATAGGTGATATTTCAAGCAGATTGTAAAACATCTTGCATTGTTAGCAAAGTTTTATCTAGTACTTCATTGAGTTGCTCAATATTTTGATGTTTTGGTTTTATGCACCTTGTTGCTATTAACATCCATATGTTTTCATGTAGATTTCAGTAACTTGAATATATTTAGAAGTCTTTTTATTTAGAAATATATAGTTGTCACAAACATCTTATTTTCCTATATGTACTGTACAAAACCTTCATTCACTCATTCTTTTGCTCTTTGTGGTTGGATCTAACACTAACTGTATTGTTTTCTTACATCAATAAACTATATGTGGACCAGGCCCCCTTGGGGAGTGTGTTATCTGAGAGAAATGAGATAATTTATATTTTTGTTAGTGGTTATTGTTCATCCGTGTTCCCTTTTTAACTTAGAGTTGATTGGAAATCACTGCTTCCTTATTTTGATGGTAACATCTCCAGTAATTATTTGAGCCCATTCAGTACTGAAGTCTCCTAGACAGTGTTGTACTACTGCTCGCCAAAGACGTTAAACTTCAAAACCTGTTATCACACCAGTTAGCAAACTTGAGAGCGAGGAGCCCAGCTACTTGTGTTGCTGTAGGGTGGAAAGATTCTTCCTTCCATACAGCTTAAGGCTTGTCTCTGGAAGCTTTATCAAGGTAACACTGGAAAGCAGGAAATAGTAAAAGTCACAGGAACGATCAATTAAAAGTGGCTTTTTATTGCAAAACTGCATGATTTAAAAAAACCTAAGCTGGTATCTGATGTTACAGCTTGTCCTAAGTTCTTGTGCTGTTGACTCAGTAACTTTGACTAGATGACTTTTCTCATTTTGCTGTTAGAAAACATAATGCTACTGATACAACCTTGTGATGTGTAAATACGGTCAAGGCATTCTGTGCAGTCTTCCAACTGTTTAGAAAAACCCTTATCTCAATGTAAGAAATCAAACATGAAGCATCACAAGAATTATTTCTGGTTTATTTTGGAAACTCTGGTTTCCTTGGACTCTTTGAGTCTTTTGAAATCAATATAAAGGTACATAAGCTTAACCTGTTTCACTTGAAACGAGCACTTTTCAAAATGACCCAACTGTGTTAAATTAGATGGAGATTATTAAGTACCAACTATAAGAAGCAAAGGCACCAGTAGCAAAAGACAGTTCTGTGCTTTTTTTAAGGTTGAGTAGAGAGAAGGAAGTGTGTAGATGCACTAAGCTAGAGGTTAAATTTCACATGGAGAACATTTTGAATATACACATGCTACTGAATGTTACCTTTAACATGTGTACAACCTTTAAGTGTACAAAACTTCAGTGTTCTCTGGATAAAAGCAGCAGTGGATTATCCCCTTTCATGTCCCACAAGAAGCTTGCTACCCTCTTGCTTGCTTTTGTTCTGTTACTCTCTTTTCCTTACTTTGGTGGAGCCTGACCTGTTTGACTCTGTCAGTTCTTCAGCATACTTTTAGAGTAAGTAGTAAATTATCACGGAGGAAAATCCGTGTTGAAAAGAGGAGGAAAACTTCAGTAACCCACATGATTTATGGTTACAAGCCTGCTGGAATCACTTCTGCTCTCAGTGACAGCAGCCTACAAATCTTCCCAACTCTCACACTTTTTTAACTATAACAATAAGGCATTTTGTCAGCTGTCCTGGTAAAAGGAACAGAAATAAGCAACTAATGGTATGAACAGCAGTAGCTGTATTACCCCACCAAACCTCCCAGAGACGCTGAGCAACACAGGGACCGGTAATGGGAACTGCTCTGGCCTTGTCAGAGCTTTGCTACTAAACACAGATACAAATTCATAAACCCCAGAAGTCCAGCACACCTTTTTTTAGCTGCTTCTGTTGTTTGGTTGGTTGTTTTGTTGGGTTGTGGGTTTTTTTTAACTACAGGAATACACACCCTGATTCTCTTAAATACAAAGTGTTTCCTTATTGATTTTGAATAACCTTTTAAAACATCAAGGCACTACAGGAGAGCATTCAGTCTCACCCGTAGTAAAGAAGAAACTGTAGATAGATGGATAGATGGAGTGTTTCTGCACATGAAACATGCTCAGTTATCTGGAATTGATGAAGTGAGACTAACCAAGTTAGCTTCCAAAAGGTCAGGGTGACCACAGCGCTTGTCAGGCCCTGCCTTCATGGCATAGCATAATTATATTCACATAGGGATTCTAACTGATGATTTTATCAGCCATATGATGGTTTTAAAAGGTAAAGGAATTTTTAAACTAGTGTTTATAATAACGGCTCCCAAGAAGTCACTTACCTCTCCTGCCCAGTAAACTAATGTGATCTTGGGTGTAATACACTGGGTAAATTAAGGTAGCACAGAGTCCAAAGTACACCTTTCTAACACACCTTCCTCCCAGGTACTCCCAGAGGTTGGGCTATGATGATCTTTGAAAACCCTTGGGTAAAACAGGAACAATTTACTGTTCAGTTTTATTTCCTGGGGGTCTGTGTACGCACATTAAACTCTCCCTCAGTAATTAATGAACTAAAGAATTCCTGATTAAGACCAGAAAGAACAATTAAACATAACAAGTTAGACTCCAAAGCTTATTTTGGATTAATTGATAGGCTCAGCTTCCACTGAAATAGAACTCTGATGACTACAGGTTAAAGTACTGTATATTTAAGAGACTCTTTTTCCATTGTTTATAAAGCTGTTCATTTAATAAGTAAACAACAGTGGCTCAAGGCAGAAACGTGGGCTCTTTCACCAGTAGCTGTTGGCAAGCTTGTGCCTGTTGCACTGCTGAATGAACCATTTCCTTTGACAAACTGTGCTGTGGAAGCTGGGAGTCAGGAGTAGGCAACCACTGTCAACCAGGCTGGATGTGCCTGGGGTCAGCCATCTGTTCCCATCCCACTGCTTAGCTGCTGCTAAAGAGAACACACCTCTCACTCAAATGTCACTGCACTAATGGATGTTACTCAAACTTAATTGTCCACCATGAAAATAAACATTTCACAGGCCAGCAGTGCTTTGCAGGAAGGCCATTTTCAGAGGAATTCACTTAGTTGGTATCCAGCTTTCATTAAAACTACCATTAGGAATTAGGCACTTGATCCCCCTGGAAAGCTCCATTCTGGAGAGCTGTGATTTTTGGTCCAAATTCTAGAAAAGAGCTGTTGTTTTCCTTTTGCTTCCCTGCTTACCTTGAGCAAGGCTTGCCAAGTTACCAAAAAGTTAAAGAGTTTGCTACTGGATTTACACAGTATGGTAGATTTTGTGAATAATAGCAGTATTCTCTCATGAAGAAGTGGTATATTTTAATGGAATTCTTTTTTGGAACCAAGTACAACGTTACTGCAATTGATATTTCTCTTGAAAAATTTTGACATACTTGTGACTGTATTTCTTTAATTGTGTAACAGTATAAAATTCAATAAAAAAGAAGGTTTGTTTCTAATTTGTGACATCTGTGATCTTTCTGGTCTTCCCTTACCCCTGTTCTAAAACACAGAGATGGCAAAACCACTTTCAAACTTCTGAGGTCAGAAACTTTGGCACTAACTACACGTGTGGTCTGTTTTCTGAAGAAGTTTCTAAACTCAGACTTGCTCTTAGAGCTGAATCCTGTTTCTCTTGACACAATGGTTATCTGACCCGAATTAAGTAGACTGCATGCATGAACAGAAGAGGTTAAGGATGCATTAGGGAGGGTGTGGATTTTTCTGTGGGAGGTTAAAGAGAAGAAAGAACAACAGATAGAGAGCCAGAGGGACAGAGAACATTTATGAAACCTGTTGGAGTGATCACATCAAGAATGCTCTTAGTAACAAAAGAGAAGCTAGGTTGAATCCAAGATCCTGTCTCCAGGTGATTTCAGTTGCTCTCAGTACATGCAAATGAGTTAACAAGAAATTGTGACTCTTGCTGCCTTCTTAAATCAGGCTATTGATTAAAAATTGTTTGCAATGTTTTTGCTTGGTTGGGAAATCTGAAAGCAGAAGGCGTGTGCCAGCACTGTCAGAGTATCACCCTGTTACATGGTGTTAGCATAAGGTTTGTCCACACAGAAGTTTGAATATGCTATTTAATAAAATATATGAATGATTTCTTTTCACAGAAACCCATTAAAATGTGATTTATGTACTTTTTCAATTTGAAACTGTGTTCTAATACAGTCCTACCATTTTTTTTTTGGTTTTTTTTAAAAGCAGTTCTCTTGTGCCATGTGCAACTGGAGAACCCCTGACCCCCCATTCTTTATACAGGATAAATCACTTTTTAAGTTACAACTTAAATGCCAGGAATTAAATAGGGCAAACAGGATTGCAGGAGTTAAATAATACAAAGAGGACCAGCACACTCTTCCTTGCATCATCTAATTTTTTTTCTGTTTGTAGTTTGGAAGGTAGCCTCTTGGGAATGGAAACGTACCAAGGAAACATCTGAAGGAGCACTAGATGAAAACACTTTATCAAGTGTTGCTAACTAGCCTAAGAATTAAGACTGTGTTTCATTATATACAGTACGGAAGAGATATTCTAGGAAGAGACCCTGTTGCTCTTTTTCTTCTTTTTATTCCTCTCAACTTACTTTCTTTACAGTGTAGCCAAACTTTCTGCAAGGAAAAACTAAGCACCCTTAACACAGGGACACAACAACCTTATCCTCACTACATCTTACATCATCTCCCAGGATGAAAGTGTCACGACATGAAACCCCACCTGCCTTGGGAGGGATGGAAATTTCCATCCAGCGTTTCCTGAAACACCAGCCCTGAGAAACCACTTAAAACACAAACATCAGGAAACACCCTCAAGCTTTACCAATTCTGCAGCACCCAAAAGCCAACCTCCTCTGCTCCTCACAAAGGGATACGTCCCGTTACAGAGGCAGGCTTGGCTTGACCTATAAGCACTGACAAACCCGCTCGGTGACGTGTCAGTCATTAACTTTCTCACGCTTTGAATCCTTATTGCTGGGAGTAAGATAATAAATGGCATTCTGCTTCAAAATCAGTGCGCTCTGTTGAAGGATCACGCGCTGGATGAGCTCACTGCCATCCGCGAATCCAAGCCGTAGAGGAAAACGTCTTTTCAGGAGAAAACAAACAAGCAAAAGCCAAACTAAACCCCACCAGGAGCAGCTCTCCCCCCCCTGCTAAAATCTGCCCAGTTCCCGTGTAGCAGCTCTGCTAACGCTCCTGTTCTATAACCAATGGCAGCGGCAAGCGGTGGTGCTTAAAGACAAGGGCTGTTAGCCGATGGCCATTAAGTTCCTAAAGGTTGGATTCCAACAACTTTTGGAGGGAATATAATGAACACGGGAAGATGCTCCTGTGCTCCAGGCGCTGTGGAAGCTGCTGTCACTGACAGCCCGCAGCGCCGAGCTTTAGGGACCGACCTTTGGCTCAATTAGTTGATGCTAATGGCGAGCGGGTGAACACCGCGGTACCGGAGCCAGCTGACTTTGAAACGAATTCCGCAGCCCACGATCGTTTCAAAGGCGAACTGTTGTTAAAAGGCGATCGCAGCGCGGAACTGCCGCGGGTTTAAACACCCCACGGGCAGCGGCAACGCGCCGCCCCGCCGGCACTTCCCCTGCGTGCCGCTTTCCACCCGTTCAGGCTCCCCCAGCGCAGGGGCAGCCCCGCACAAGCCGGGTTCACCGGCAACCCCCTTCTTCTCCCCCGCCCAGGCTGGGACCCGCTCTCCAGCGCAGGTGGTGCTGCTGCTGCCGCCCAGCCCCGCGCCCACAAGACCGCAGCCCGCCCCCGGCCAAGCCCCGGCCGCAGAGGTAAATCCACCCGCGGGCGCCGGTCAGACGGTAACGACGCCCTGAAAACCAGAAGCCCGTCCCTAAACCCTCCTGGGAACTGCCGAAGGGCCGCGGGGCTTCCCGGGGATAGGCAGCACCAAAGCCGCCTCCTCCAGAAAACACCCCTCGCCACCAACCCGAGCCGGCGCTCAGCTGCCCGACCACCTTTCCCGGTGCCGCGGGTCCGTACTCACGCGGGGCGCGGGGGCTCACCGACGCCAGCGCTCCTCTCTCTCTCCAGCCGCCTGGGTAGCTGCTCGCCCCTACGTGCGCGGGGCAGGAGAACCCCCGCCGCCCGGCTCCGCGCCGCCGCCGAGGCCGCGCCCACTCACCCTACGTGCGGCTCGGCAGCCGCGGCCCCCTCCCCGCCCGGCCGGCCGGCTCGCCCCGGCAGCGTACGTGTGGCCCTGCATGCGCGGGGCGGGCGACACGCCGCTCCCGAGCGCACAGGCGGCGGCCGCCGGCTGATCCCCTGTCCGCCACGCTCGCTCAGGCGGAAACAGGGCTTCCGCTGCCGGCGGTCAGACAGAGCCGGGACGGAACGGGGTGGCGGGCAGTCGCCGAGACGGACCCCGGCAGCGGGGCGCACGGCGCGGAGCCGCGGGCAGGGCAGGCAGGGCAGCCCTTCGCGGGGCACATCTGTCCGGGAGCGTGGCGCCGCGTCACGTCCACACGGTCGCTGTGCCGTGCCCCTGCCGTGCCAGCCTTTCCCTCGGAAGACCCCGCCGGTCCCGGGCTCCCGGGCTGCAGGCCGGCGAGCTCGCTGCGGGGAGGGGGGTGGGTCCTGTGGCGACAGGGGCGAGGGATGAAGAAGCCACACCGGGTATCCCCAGGCGCCCGGGGGCTGTTGGACGGCGGCGACTGCTTGCGCGACCCCGCGGACAGCTCCTTCCCGTCCGAACCCACTCCTTTCCCCGGGCTGCCACCCCCACCCACTGCGCCCTGCGGCCGGCAGAGGGGTGCGCTGGCGTCCATGCCTGCGGAGCAGGAGGGACAGCCGCCCCGGGGCTGCACTCTGACAGCGGGGAGCACAGGGACAGCCACTCCGGGCTGACAGTCGCTCCCCTCAAACAAACCCAAGCCGAACCTCCCGGCAACGGCGAACGCGCATGCGCAGGGGAGCCGCGCAGGCGCCTCAAGGAGTATTGCCGGGCGGCTGCGCATGCGCGCAGGGGTGTGGAGGGGCGGTGGGTCGAGCTGGGTGCCGGGATGAGCGCGGTGCCGGGGCTGCAGCAGGACTGCGAGGATCTGCTCAGCGCTTTCCGGGAGGCCAACACCGTCCGCTTCGAGCGCTTCGCCGAGCTCTGGCGGGAGCGCCGCTTTCACACCATCTTCTAGTGAGTGGGGGTCCCGCCCGGCCTACCCGCCCTCGGGCCCGCGCTGTCTCTGGGCCGCCCCCTCAGCGGCCCGCTGGCCGGCACCGGCTGGAAGGGCCGCGGGCCCTGCCGCCCTTTTACGCCCCTTTGCCCGCGTCCCGCCTCAGGGAGTCCGTCATCCCTCTCCCAAACCTCTCCCCTGCTGAATTTGCCCCGTGGTAGCGCGGGTGTGTGTTGGGTGGAGGAGGTGGGGGGTGGTGGTGGTGGTGGTGGTGGTGGTGAGCTGAGGGTCCCTCAGGCATAGCTTCTGGGAGAGGTTTGCTTGGCTGGTGGGTGAGCTAATGGCATCGGTCCCTGCGTGCTGCTAGAAAACAGTCACGAGTTGCGTTTATTTTGTGTGTTAGCAATGCGTGTGCTTTGAGCACGGACATCCCAGGGAGCTTGGTGCAATTCTAAGGACGTTAAAAAGTATCACTGTAGGACATTGTGTTTTTCACTTAGATCTAACTTTGTAGAATTTCCTGTAGTGCTGTGAGAGCTTAGGGTCTGACTGTCTTTGAAGACTTCACAGAAATTTGGCCATATGATAATGTTTTAAAATACCTAGAGCTTGTTTCTGCATTGTGGACCTTCTAGAGCCTTCACTTTTATATCTACTTACCTTAATGTGCTTCCTTTTTGTTTGCTTCAGTGGTAGAATAAGAGCTTTGGAGAGGAATAAGCTCACAAAGAAGACCTTAGAACTGGCACAGCAATACTTCTTGCCCCCATATGCTTTCCAGATTCGAGTTGGTGCTCTGTACCTTTTGTACGGGCTCTACGGTACGCAGCTTTGTCAGCCAAAGCAGAAGGTAATTGTTCTTGAGTTTTTAGTCTCAGCAGGTGCTAGATATAAGATGTATGCTATGCTTCTGTCTACTTTGCCATCATAAACAGGATGGGTATTTCCTCACGTGTTCTTAAAATAAAAATACTTAGAACCAGATGATGCCTTTGGAAAAGGTAGCCCTTCAAACACCTTTGGGTTGGAGAAATTATGTGCTGGTGACTAAAATATTACTTATGCCTCCTAAGTAGTAGCTGTCGTCTCAGAAATCTTGTTTGCCAGATAGAAAGCTTTGCTCTTTTCAAAATTGAGGAAGGCTGCCTTTAAATCAGAACAGAGAAAGTGCTCATCAGCTGTGGGGAGAACTCCATTATGACTCCAGTTATTCCTTAGAATTTCAACACACTGGAGGCTGGCTGAATCATTTCCAGATCTCGTTACCCAGAAGTGGAATTTGTGAATAGTTTGAAAGGGCAGATGCCTGTTGTCTTGTTTCTAGGACAGGATGCCACTATATAAAGGAGTTGGAAACTCAGTGCAAGAAGTGGTTTACTTGGAACTGTGGTGTATGTTGTGTGCATGTGCACAATTGAGTCCAAATTCTTCAAGAAACTGAAGTTTAAGTATTCTACAGTGATGCCATTGCATATCATATCTTACCTTCCAAGAATTCCTTACCTTTTTAGAGATGCACTTAGGGCATTTTAAAACCACTGCTATGTAGCAATTGTTAGAGAGTCCAGGAATTATCAAAGAAGCTAACTTGGGTAGAGAGAAGAGGAAGTGGACAGAGTACCTGGGAGAGGAAGGAAAGCAGGACAATATGGATACTTTTACAAGTATTTCACTGGCAGCAAACCCTGGTACAAGTATTGTTTGTTAACCACCTAGATGTGTACTGTTGCAGGCACTTTGGGATGCAAAAAGTGAAACTTTCAAATGTCAGAGAGGGCTTGTGCTTTGTGTCACTGTCAAAGAAAGCAACCTCAGTAGGAATATTAAGCACAACAATATAATAAGCTGATCTGCATGAAATTTTGGTGGTAGTAGGATCCTTTCTGTAGTTCTGTGATGGTGTGGCATGTTGTACCCTTGACATCCACGTATTCTGCATAGTATTACATGGTAATAGTAGTCAGCTGAATCCATTGTTTTATTTGTTCAAATGTGTGGGTTGGTATGACAATATGCAACTGTTTTGTCACAGATCAGGATTGCACTCAAGGATTGGCCTGAAATCCAGAGGTTTCAACAGGACCTGCTAGACTCCCAGCATTATGATGCAGCATACATCTTTAGGAAGCTGCGACTCGCCAGAGCCTTCCATTTCACAGCAATGCCCAAGCTGGTGAGTTGTGACATTCATGACCTCAGTTACCTTCAGCTTTCCATGGGGAATGGTTCAACAGCACTCATGTTTTTAGCTTAGCTTTGTGACTATTGAATTGTAGTATGTGTTGCAACATGGTATGTGATGGAAGGTTTGGGGGATGTTTAAATGTAGCATGCTTCTCACCTGAAACTGTTATTAGATTTGAGATGTCATGTCATTTGTGGCATGACATGGGCGCTGCATTAAGTTATTGGCTGGGGAATCATTCTTGAAAAGGGCTGACTGAGCACTTGTCAGTAGAGCTTTAGTGAGTAAAGCTCTTGTTGGTGAGATGGTTTTATGCCTTTCAGCACCTCTTGACTGTTGGATGTTTTGCAGTAAGAACTTTCAAGAGGTGCCGTTTTAAGTTTGCTTTTAGGTGACAAAACTTGTCTCTTGCTTTAGCTAAACTACAGAACTAAGAAGAAGATTCAGGAAAATGAATTGAAAGAAGAATTTAAGGACCCCAGTAACAGAGTAAACAGCCTCATCACTAACGATGTATTGGAGGTAGAGTAACTTTTAAACTACTGATTAATCACTGGGGTTTTGTTTTTCTTTTGTTGTCTGAGAGCTGTGACTTCTACTTGACAAGGCCTTGTCCTTTGTAAATCTTCTTATGGAAGGCAGTCTTGGATAATAGCCTGTAGTTTTACTGAACACTCAGAAATTCAGACAGCATTTATTTTGGAATATTTGTTGTACAGATTAAAATACTGAAATATGCTTTAATGTTTTGTGGGTTTTGCCTCCGTAAGATGTAAAAAGGGGAAGGGTATAAATGATTGCCACTTGGGCAGAGAAAAGGGGACAGTGGTGAGTAGGGGCACGCATGTTTGTTTTGATAATGTCTGGAGGTTGCAGATTTACTTATTTGCAAGTTTATGGCTTTTTCCAACCTTTATTTCTCCTTTTAAAACTTGTTTCTGTTTAATATAGAACACATTTTATGAAAAAAAAAAAGGGATAATTTAAGCCTGGTATAAGTTGTTACATTTCTCATTATGACTCAGTAATAGCTCTTTGTTTACAGGTTTTTCCAGTTGCTGCTGGGAAATACCTATCTCAGTCAGGGTGGCTAGAGTGGTGCAAAAATCAGTAATCTGTGGCAGGGTGAGAAGACCTTCTTCCTCAAAGGGAGGAAGTGAAATGCTCCCTACAAAGAGATGGAAATAGACCACCGTGTCAGAATGAGACCTGTGAACACTGAGTACCACTGAGACTTCCTTTTTAGTTGAAATCATTCAAGATACTCTTTCTTTTTTTGTTTATTTAATGGGCCAGTGCTAGGTTCCCTGAAACAGAAACTGTTCTAAAGAGAGTCTGTTTCTCTCACGCTCCTTGTAGTTCAATGGCTTCCTTAGAATGGTTTGCATAACCTTCTTTTTTATTTTAGGAGCTGATGAATATTCATGACCACTATCAGAAAATGAAGTGTGTCATTTCAGCTGACAGATCCCAGCCAGACAAGGCCCTGAGCTTGATAAAAGATGAATTTGTTGTTACTCTTAAAGACCTGACGTTGGAGCATCAGGAGTGGCAGCAGAACAGAACGGTAGGTAACGTCAACCATTATGCTGTGGCAACTTAACAGGTTGGGTGAACATGTAAGAATTGTCTGTCTTAGCCTAATTACCTCTGAGGAGGCTTTGCAAATGTCAGACTTCAGTAGAAAAAACTGTAACACTGAAGACATGGAATGAGTAAAAGCTTAGACAGAATTATAGTACTGAGGGAAGGACATGGACTTGTATGTAGTACTACCTCTAGGATAACATAAAGGTTTGCTGAGTGGCAAGCCCTGGAACATATAATTTGTGGCAGTATTAGAATGACTGTATGAAGTTCCTCTTTAACACTTACACAATGGCCTTTCCTTAATCCGAGAGTAAGGTCAAGGAAGAAACTGGGCATATGTGTAAATACTTGCTTTGTTATTTTTATAATTCTTAGGTTTTATTGGACTTGTGTATGACAGACATTGATTTATTTTTTTCCCCAGAAGTTACTCCTAAGTACTAAAGAAACTGAAAAAATATCAAACAAAACCCAAGAAGAGACTTTGTTAGAGTCAGAGGTAAGAAAACCAAACTAGTTTGTGACATTGTGCAGGCCAAATCTGTTAGGTTTTGGTTTTTGCTTCAGATTACAGGCTAAGCAATTACGTGGAGGCTTGATAGTGTGAAATTAAGTTCCAGGGACAGCTTGTGGGGCTGATTCACTTTTTGTTTGTTTGTTTTTGTTAAGCTGTGACCATTCCCAGCTGTGATAGCTCTCAGATCCTTCTAATGAAAACTCTCTTTCAAGTAAGAAGGGGGAAGAGCCATATTATCTTGGCCAGACTCCTTTATGGTTCCTCCTGGACTTTCAACTAAATGTAATACCCATTTTTGTGCTACAAAATTATCTCATGTTGTATGTATCTGCTTATTTCAACTTTGAATTCGAGTAAGATGTGAAGGCAACCAAAATCATGGTCTGCCTTTTTTATGACATTTGAACTTTTTTATTTAAGTAACAGTTTGGCAGCATTCTAATTATATTAACTAATTACAATAATAGAATTGCAGCTGTAGTGAGCTATTGCTGGAGTGCTTGATCTGATATTTGAATACTGTTGATTTCTGTTTCTTTGCAGGGTTCTGAAAGAGCAAATGCATTGGCTAGAATCAAATACAAGTCTTACTCTGCAGTTGTTGAAGTAGGTATAACATTTGAGGGTATGGAGGTATTTATTTTAAAGAACAGTTTTAAGTGCCAGTTTAATGTAAATGCTGGGTCAGAAAGGAATGAGTTAATATTGGACTGAGAACATTCAGAGGCTGAATTACAAGTTTACCTAACGTTGAGGAAACCTGAAGCTCTTATTGCTGTATTTATGGAAAAATTGCAGATTGTCTATGCTTGGGGTATTTTAATTTACAAGGTATCTTAATGACTATGCTTTAAGTAGATGGAATAAAAATACTTGCAAGTTTAATTGCTCAGATTCCTTGAAGTTTAGATAACAAGTACATTAAGAAATGGAAAATGGCAGAAGGTGTCCCTGCTCATTGCAGGGGGTTGGACTAGATGACCTTTAAAGGTCCCTTCCAACCTAATAAATTCTGTGAATCTGTGCTTCTATTGGAAACTGATTGTGAAAATAGAACTTGGGGATTTAAATTCAATGGACTGTTTTTGGAAACATTATTTCAGTGACTGCTACTTTAAAAATCTTGTTGACTTGGGTTTTTTTCTAGCAGGCCTGTGAGAAACATTACAACTTTCCTTGTTTATTAAAATCTCTTATTGAAAAATACATCATTAAATGAAGCAGAGCACTGGAATGTGCAGCAGTTCAGACCTGTAAATATGCAGTGATTATTATTTTCTAGGCAACTAAGCAAAATATGACAGTAAGGAGGCTTTGTGGTGCAGCAGTTCTTGGCAGTGTTCCTTTTGCTTGCACACAGCAGGGGTGGTAGGGTGATACCAAAAGAGAATAGTTTGAAAATAAATGAAGTTTTCATTACCTGGATTTTAAGTGATAAACCAATTAAAGCATAAAAGGCTGTTGTCTTCTTAAAACTGAAGAGCAGTAACTAGTGGGAATCCTCCATCCTCTTCCATCCCTTTCCACCCTGGCATGGAAGTGGTTGCTGACTTGTGAAGTCCAGGTGACATACCTGGCTGTAGACGATTAGTTTGTGGTACCATTCATACGTGTGCTTGGTTCCAGGCTTCCAAATCCAGGAGACACCGTCAAGTAAGATTAGAATCTTCTGAATCCGGATCAAGTTATGGGAAATCTCCAAGCAGAAGTAAAAAAGCCAGCAAGAGGCCACAGCCATCAAGGAGAAGAGATTCTTTGGGAATCAAAGGTATTTCTCCATGGCATTCATGAACCTGGAGAGACTCCAAAAGTTTATCCATTGCTTTGTTAGCTGAGGCAAATGGGTTAAATTATACCATTCATTAGTGGACATAGAGAAGTGTTTTGTGATACCCCTGTCTTAATTGAACCTTTCTGTCTGTTTTTCACAGTCTGGTCAGGTAGAAAGTAAGTGCATGCAGTTTATAGTTAATCTGAAGTTTCATATATAGTCCTTCTAATTTTTCTCTGGAAAGGTGTGGCCTTGGAAGAGCATGTCCTTTGTGTGGCAGTGTCTTAATTTTTCCTATTGCTAAATAACAAACATTCTGGAGATTAAGAATCTTTCTTCTCACAGATAAGCTGCTACTTTTCTAGCTATTTTTTGGATGAAAATCAGCCTATCTGGTAATTTACATAGTTCATAGTATCTTCATGAAATCCGAAGTAAACCTTGCCTGTTTCTAATCTGCCCCTCTCAAAGGAGTATCTTGTAACTTGTCCTAGGAGAAAATGATGTTGATGCCTTAATGACGATGATTGCTTTGTAAGACTAGTACCTGCTCTGTCACATCAGTCATTCTTCTTCCATCTGATACTCATTATTTCTTTTGTTCTTTGTTACTGACAGTTCTAGTACTCCCATGTGAGTACAGATCTTTTGTCAACAACAAATGTAGTTTCAAAGCTCTTTTCAAATGAGTTCCTTAATCTCAGTATTGCAATTATTACGTTATAACAGTTCTAGATTTGTTTTGTTAATAGCTACACTTAACTTTTTCCTCTTTTTTTTTTTTGGTGTGGTTCTGTAAATCTATTATATAATAATTTCTCCTAATTATAATTTAAGCTAGGAATAAAAACAATTTCAAGGAGCAAACTGCCTGAGACCAGAAGTTTTTTCCAAAAGAATGATGTGTCTGATCCAAGGCTGCTAAGTTAACATCATTTTCACCTCTTTTATTTGTGAGGCTTGTTGTTAGTATGATGCTGAGACCAGCAACTTAAAGGATTAGTCATTTATGTGGATTTTTGTTGTATGATATCATCATTTATGTTAATATATTCTAAAAGAGATCAAGTCTTAGAACTTGAGGACTGACTCACTTTGACATAAGACCTGGTGTGAGGGTAATTGACTAGATCAAAAGAGCTGGTGGGAAGGGAGAGGGAGATGAGTTGTCTATTTCCAGTCTCTGGTGGAGAGACCCTGTCTGGTGTTGCTGATCTTTGGCATGTCTGAACTGCCCAGTGATTGATTTAGTTCATTATTTTACTATCATAGCATTTATGTCACCTGTATTGATGCAGTTTTACTTTCTAGGTGTTTGCACATGCCTGCTTATGCATCTCTTTCTTTGTCTTCCAAGACTTTCTTTAGATTGCTTTGGCTCCCAGTTCTGAAAACATGGGAAATTACTGTTTCTTAGGGAAATTGTCTTTCTGATACCCAACATTTAAACTGATAGAAGTTGCACTGCTATCTAAGTTTTTCATTTACTTGTTATTTATTAAAGGTTAAATTAAATTGAACAGCAAAATAGTTTTTAATGAACTTTATTTTGGGGCAAAATGCATCTGCTTGTGGGTTTTTTCCTCCTAAATGCAATTACCAGAGGCAGTGTGAGCATCACTGATGGGCTCAGCCTTGGTCAGCAACAACTTTGGCGTTGAATTGGCTGATGTTTAGTCTCTGGGGCCTGCAGAGAACTTCTGGCTGCTTCTTGCAGAAGCCATCCCTGCAGCCCACCCCTTCTCCACCAGAACCCAGCCACACAAAACTATCAACAAAAGTGAAAAAAAAAAAAGCTGACTTTTTTTCCTAAAACTCTGATTTGTAGGTGACATGCAAATGGTGAAGGAAACTGCTACTCGTCATATTGGGATGCCTGTAATCACAGAAGAGAATTTGGATGAAGAAGGTAAAATTATTGAAATTCTTACAAACCAGTACTTGTTTTTTAGTAGCTCTCCTGTGCTCTATTTTTCTGAAACTGAAGCTGATGTTTTGGACCACATGTTGCTGCCTTGCAAACACTGCCTAAGTGTTTAGCATGTAAATTGTCATGTGGAAATTGAAGCTTTGATCTGAGACTTTGTTACGAGCACACCCATGGTAGCAAAATACTGAGTCATGTTTTTCTAAACAGATTTCATTATAGTATCTTCAGACCTAAAACTGGTCCAGTTAGAAGAAGACTTGTTCTGTAATGTGTTCTTTCAAATTTTTAATTTTTTTTTATCGTTCTTCCACTTAGAGAAGATACCTGTTGTAGTAGCTCTGGGATTTTATGTAACCTGTGCTCAGGGTCAGAATAGCCCTTTCTGCTTTCACCTTTGGAAATGAAGGGGCATAGAAGTTTCCCCTCTAGCCTTAGTTGCAGCTGAGCAGTGCTTCAAGGATTAACTTTCAGCAGACATGTGCAGCACTGGCGTCCTTTGCTTTATTGGATGTTGTCAGACACAGATGGGGTAGGGTTCTGGCACCCTTAGCAGAACTGCCTGACTTTATTTCCAGCAGTGTGAGAGATAGCAATGTAATCTTTATTTGCAAGCAATGGTGAATCAGGTTTCTCAGAGCTGATGGTGCAGTTGCCCTACAGAAACATCAAATGCATGTAGTAAGAATCGAGATGTTAGATGATCTTGAACTGCTCTGCAGCTGAGAAGCTTCAGGGTCTGTTCTTAGTATTGCTCACAGAGAATGTAAGCACTGTGGAGTAGACACTGTACAAAGAAAATCTCATCCTCCTTATCATGAGGTACTTACCTAGCTGTGCTCTCAGCAGAGCCCAGGGTGCTGCTTTGCTGCCTGTGTCAAACGTGGGTGCTGTTCCTGGGAGAAGAGCTGGCCAGCTAAAGGCATGATTTCCACTTGGCAGCTCTAGCTAGTCTAGGACTGATGGGTCTTGCTTACATAGTGGAAGGCAGACTTGATAGACTGGAGGTACTGGCTCTTCACTTGGCAGAGTAGGATTTAATTAGGTGGTTAGAAAGGGGAAGCAAAGGGTTAAGTACAGTTTCTGGAATGTTTTAATGACATAGATGAGAGTGAGGAGTGTATCTTTTGGAGTAATTTACTATCCAAACTTGTATGTAATGGAAGGATATTCCATCCAAGGGAGCATAACAGCTGCTAAAATACATTTGTAGTGAGGCAACACGTTTACAGTTGCTCTTTTTACAAGCAAAATATCATCTTATAGTGATGAAATGAGATTACATTCTCTGATCACCTTAGTTGTAGACAAAGTGAATTAATTTAATTTAAATGGTCAGCTTGAAGGCACAATGCTGCATTTAATATTGTATTTTATTTACTTTTCCTTTCTAAATTTGGAACACTTACTGGAATTTGCCAGCAAATGCTGAAGCATTAAAATATCTATAAGCAAACTCTTTGGGTGCTTTGTGCTTAATTTTGTGAGCATTCCATTAGTCAGATTCACAATGAAATCTTAAAGGCATTCATGAGGAGCAGAAAGCTCTCAAGAGTGAGTAAATTTTGAAGTATTTCGTTCATCAATGGAATTTTAATTGATATTTTGAATGATAGCATGCTGTAGAATCAAGGAAGATATTGTCATATTTAAACCCAGATATTTTCATATTTAAAACCATGGGGAGAGGGGTTGGAAGGGGATCTCGAGCTCCTCTTACTCATTTCCTTTGCTGGGCAGAATTAATTCCACTTTAATCATTCCCGTGAGGGAAGAGAGATTGAAAAGCTTGTCAGAAAAATCTCTTTATTTCCTTTCAGAAGTCTCTCTCCCCAAGAGGAAAAGAAGATGTTAGAGGATCCAGTTGAAGAAGCGCTGATGTTCATTTTAATGACAAAATGTAAACATCAGAGGTGACACGAAGGCATCCAAAACAAGTGTCTGGGACCAGAACTACCGGTGGTGCTGGAATACTGGGAGAGACATGTCTACCTTAGCTGTCTCATCCTGCAGCAGCTGGTGCTGCTATTCACCTGGTGAATGCTTTTTGTGGGAGACAAAGTTGCTGTGTCCTGTTTGAGATGGAAAGAGAAGATGTATGGTTGTCTTGTGTAGCTTGTACAGTGTGAGTTACTGGTTGGGACTTGTTGATGGTTTTAGCTGAGACTGTTAAAAGAACAGCTCACAAAATTTGCCCGTGTGAGGTATGTTTGTAATCTTCTGTTCTCTGCAGATAAAATTAAGGTTACTGACTCTTGAACATTAGTACAATAAATTATTTTTCACAGTTCACTTGCTCCATTTTACAGTGTGTAACTTCAGCAATGTTTATCATGGTTTGATCCCATGGGGGTGGAAAATGGTAAGTGTTTTATTGTAGTCTGTCTCCAGCAGGTCTGGAAACACTGTGTATTCAAATGAATGTAAAGTGCATTGTTTAATTCTGCAGGTGACCCTAAGCTGCACAAGAGCAGGACTGGAATTCAAAGCAATATTTATAAATTGGAAAGGAGTGGAAGAAGTGGGTGTGGAAATAAACATGAAGCTCAGTGCTGAGAACAGGTACAGGATGGGGAAATGATTGCTAGGCAACGGTACTGCAGAAAAAGCAAACAGGCTGAGAGTATTTTCTATAAACAGTAATCAGCACTACAATTTGTGCCATTCAGCCCTGAAAGGCTAGAGCCTTACATACCTTCCATACCACTCTCTGACCACAATTCCAGAAGAATGTGCATAGTTATTTTCCCTGATATTTTCTCCTGTTGATCATAGCTGAGTTGTGGCCAAAGGAGTTGAAGTGTCCTCAGAATATAAAACAAAAAATTGAAAGGTTTTTAATATGAAAGGGACTTAAACTGAGTGAATTAATTTTGTAGCATGACTCTCAAAGGCCAAAGGAATTGAAATGCTGCCCTTACCTAGGAGAAAAAAAACACTGAGTGGAAATACAAATGATTTGACTATAAAAGGGGTCTGTATAAATGCATCGGTTCGTACAGAGAGATGGGCTTAAATGGCAGATAGGTGGGCATTGGAAAGTAAGTGTTGCACTCAACCTCACTAATGGTAAAAGAGGAAACTATAATGAAGCCAAACCCCCTACTCTGCAGTAAACTGAAGGATCAAATGCACAGTTGAATAATGAAAATCTTTAGAGTCTTATCCAAAAGTCATTATGAGTGCAAATCAAATTATTACAGGAACAGAATATTTCTATACAGGAAAAAAAATACTATACTGGTAATAAAACAGTTTAACATGTCATACACACTCTTAGTTTCTACTGCTTTAATCATTGGTTTAATCACTCTTCTGCTGTGCTTCTGGAACTAAGCTTGTTAGGCTTAGTCTGTGGATAGAACATGCCATAGGTATGGTATGTGTAGAAAGACTGTGAACAGCAGCATGGATGTTTTGGGAGCAGTTTGGAGATGGGGTGCAGTGGAGTACTCGAATCTCTCCGGGGGATGTCCCATATGGCTAAGAAAGTTCATTATTCAAATTAATAATTTCTTAGGAGTTTCTTCACTTAGGAAGTTGCTTAAGGATGAACTTTACAGCACCAATCCTGTTCTGGTGTTTCTAGGCCCTGAGGTTAAGCCAGGTCTTCTCGCTACGTAGTATTGGGTCCTTCCCTCGAAGGGAAACGTGAAAATGACTTCTCTTTTTCTGTTTCCCTCCAAGCTGCAGGTATCTGAAAATGAAACAGAGCTACAAAAGCTTAGTTTTCATTTTCCTGATGGGCTATTTTCAGCTAAATCATTATTGTTCCATATATATGGCGTGAGTTTATTTTAACATATGTAAGGAATGTGCTTGATGCTGTTCCTGCAGTGGCATTTTTCTATAACATGACCATCTTGTTTGCCTCTCCTCATCTCTGTGAGCCATCCTCAGAGCTGAGTAGGAGAAGTTTTTGGAATTCTCAATATTCAATGCCCTGAGTCTTCCCCACACACACTTTTGAAAATGATTTACAAATCAGTATTAGAAGCATGCAAAGCCTTGACTAAGCATGAAGATGGGTGCAGTCAACTGGCAGTTATTTTAATATTGAACAAGTGTTCTAATTTGATTATAAAATTATGTAGATAAAATGGAAGTTATACTTAAGGATAGATGTAGAACTGCTGGCTATAAGCAGTGGTAATATTTCAAAACGAATCCTTAGAATTTAGAGGCAGCTGTAAACAAAGTTTCATAATGCTGGTGTAATTATTTTTTTTAATAAAAATCCCTTGCTGCAGTCTGATGGGCAATTACAGGCTTTTAAAAACAGCTGAGGGACTTCCTAAAATGCTTCATTGAAGCAAGCAGCTGTCACTAAAACAAGCCAAACCTACTCCTTCCTCCCATCTCCCCCCTAACCTGCCAATAACAGTAAATAAAGACATTCAAGACTATTGTTGTGTAGTATCTAACTTCTCTTCTGCTTATAGCAGGTAATACAGAGGCTGCAAGGAGACTTCATCTCTTTAATGCAGGTCTAACTTCCATCTGACCCAGTGGATAGGAGTGAGGCAACATGACATTATGTGTCTGGGTGGTGTTAGTAGTTTTCATAAATATGTTAGCAAAACGTTTGTCTGAACATTCTCCGAGATGGATACACCACTGACAGAAGAACTGCATTCATACATGTCCTAGTGTTGGCTGGGATAGAGTTAATTTTCTTCCCAGTAGCTGGGATGGTGCTGTGGTCTGTATTTAGTATGCAAATAACAGTTGCTAACACGCTGGTGCTTAGCTGTCTGCTGAGCAGTGTTTACAATTTAAGTCAAGGATTTTGCAGCTTCCCAGGCCCTGCCAAGGAAGACACATGAGCCTTCCACAGGTGTGCAAGAAGCTGGGAGGGGACACAGGACAGCTGGCCCAGACTGGCCCAAAGGATGTTCCATACTATATGGCATCATGCTCAGTATGCAAACTGGGGGGAGCTGGTGAGGGAGGGCTCTGGCTGGGGAAATAGCTGGGCATCGGTCAGATGGTGATGATATTTGTATCATTATTATTATTATTAATCTATTCTTTCTGTTCCTCTTCTGTCCTATTAAACTTTTTTACCTCAGCCCATGAGTTTTGCTGTTTTTCTGATCTCCCCCATCCCAGTGAGGGGGGGGGGGGAGTGAGCAAAAGGCTGGCAACCGGGTTAACAATACAGTATTAATCACCATTTCTTTGGCAAAGCTAAAGCATCCTTTAAGTGGAGGTTTGAGCTAGTGCTTGGCCAGATTTTCAAGTATAATGTGGGTGATGAAAAGCAGAATAAACTTAAAACACTTGCAGATTAGAAGCTATTTCCAGTATAATTGTTATTCTTACAATGGGAGAGACTGGTAAGGTCTAATGAAGTGAAGGTGCAAAAGGCTGTGCTTAGAAGGACAGGTGAAATGCAAGTACCTGCTCAGGAATGCTTGTGTAAGCAGCTGCTCTCAGTTGGGAGGTTTTTGCAGCCTGGGTCAGTAATATAGGGGTAGTATGAAAAAGTCCAAATGGTGTGGAAGGCAGTGGGGATCTGCATTGTGTATGGCCTGGAGAGGATGTAGACATCACCTCTAGAATGAGTACACAATCCTCAGAAAAAAAAAAAGGGGGGGGCAACAAAATAAAACCCAAACACAGACTGCAAGAGGATTCAGCTGGGAAAAGAAAGGGTTGGAGTGTGAATATAAAGCTTCCCTGTTAACAGTCTTTACTGCTTTGTAATCTGTGTTTATGCAAATGGTAATTAATTGTTCTCTGTGTTCACTGAACTGGAGCTATCCAATTTGCAGTAACATAAATTTACTTAATAAGATATTTTTTGCAGTTAAGGAAACAGTTTGGCCTTGCAACAAACAGCAGAATCACCTTTCTGCAGGAGTTCAAGTCGGTGTTGGAAAAATGTTAGTCATGGCTGTGTGAAGTAGACCTAATTCTGCTTTGGAGACAGGAGATGGGGGAGAGCATCCCTTGAGTTTTATTCTAGTCTTACACCAAGTGTACTTAACAGGATCCTGTGTGCATACTTCATATATCACATGTGCATAGCAGGTTCTTCAAATGAGACAGATCTTTTATCCCTTCCTTTGTGGAACGTTTCAATTTGCAGTTCATTCTCCTTCTGGAGTTGCCCAGTCATGTTTTCCTGTGTGGCCTGGGCTTCCTCACCCCTTTTTTGTCTTCATCCTCAAATCAGATCAAGCCTGGTAATGGAATACTTCTCCACCCATATGTAACTCAACACTCAGAAACGGGACTGCAGGAACTTCATGAACTACACAGGTCTGAGAAACATACACAGGTTTGAGAAACTTACAAAGGTTCTGCCTGCTCCTGGCACTTCAGGGCTTGGGGCAGCCCCTCTCCCTGCTCTGCTGTAGTTGGGCTGTGATGGAAACCTCCACAAAGCAAAGTTATGTTGCAACAGCTTGAGCTTTCTGTAACAGACACCAGACTGCTTCCTTTCTGGTCAGAGAAACAGAAACCTGGATATGGAAAATGAGGCAGAACACAAGGGCCAGCCACCAGCTGCTGGCTGTCATCAGGGAGGGAGGAATGTGTTTCTTCAGCAGAGAGTTTTGTATGTGTGGCAGAAAGTCAGGTAGTGTTTAAACCTTCGAGCCCAGCTCAGCACAACCTGCTGCCTCGCCAGGTCCGTTTCTGACAGGGGGCTGCGTGTTGGCAAAGCCCATCGAGTGCGGGTGGAGTTGGCTGTCGGATGTAACGCTCAGCGCTGAGGGGTCAAGGGAGCCCTCTGAGGGGTCAAGGGAGCCCTCCGAGGGCTCGGGAGCAGAGCGGGCACGCAGTTTTGGGAGAGGGAGTGGAGCTGCGACCCCCTCCCCAGTCGCTTTTCTTCCTGTGCAGTCTCCGCGTCCTGCCCGGGCTGTGCGCGAAGGCGGCTGATGCGCCCGGCGATGCGGGCGCGGCCGGGCTGTGCCGCCCCTCACGTTTGCCCCCTCCCCTCACCCGCGGGCCGCAGCCCCCGCACCCAGCCCGCTCCGGGCAACGCTCCCTGCACCCGGTACTGCCCCGGGGGCGGCACCGCCGCGGGGAGAAAGCAGCGCTGCTCTCGCCCGCAGCCCCGAGGGACACCCCCCCACCACCACCACCACCACCACCACCACCCCACCTCCATCCTCTCCGCGCCGAGGCGGGGAGGCGCCGTGCGGGTCAGCGCGCCCCCTCCCCGCTGGCGGCGGCGGCCCGGGCCGCCTCCCCGCCTCGCCGCGGCCGCAGGGCTCCGCCGTCGCTATCGGGCAGCGAGCAAGGGAGACCGAGCCGCCGCCACGGCCATGGCGACGGACGGTGAGTGTGGGCTGCGCCCGGGGCGGGGGCGGCGTCCCCGCGGAGGGGGCTCAGGCACCTGGCGTCGGCCGCGCCCTTCCCTGCGGGCGCTGGGGGCGAGGGGGTTTCCCTGCGCCGGGCCGGGGATGGGGGGAGCGGGGAGGAGAGGGGGAGCTGCGGAGCGCGGGCACGGCGGGGTGAAACCGGGCCCCGCGCGGCGGCCCTGCCCCTGGGACCGGCGGGGACCCTCCGCAGCCTGGGCCGGGACTGCAGGGCCCGGCTGGGTGGGGAAGGGGGTGGAGGTTGTGGGGTGTCTGTCCCCCGGGACGGGCCTGGCTGCGGTGCCCGGGCCGGCTGCGGGCCGCGCCCCCTCCTCCCGCTGCCGGAGTCTCGCAAAGGGCGGGGGTGCGGTGATGGGCTGTGCTGCGGGTGCCCCCCGCACGGGATGGCGTGAGGGGGTGAGCACATGCAGACACCCAATTTAGGGAGAATAAAGAGGCAGTAAAGGCTGCTTCTAAGCTGGCAATGCACAGGTGTTCTTTGTAATTATGGGCGAGTTGTTAATTGTGTGCTGCTTGACTCGGGGACTGGGAGCTGGTGGGTTTCCTGACCCCGCCGTAACACAAAGATGGTCCTTCAGATGATCCCCTCCGACCCAAGCTGTTCTGTGAGTCTGTGGTACTAGGGATGATCACCACCTGGGCTGTGATGGAGGAGGTTGTTGCCCAATGGCACGGATCACCCTCGCTTGGGTCTTGGCTGCGGTAGTGGTGCTGCTGGGCAGGGATTGGTATCTCCCATCACAGCACCGGTCAGTTAAAACCTGAATAGGTCCTGTGACCCGAGGTCCCAGCGTTCTCCTCCTGATGTGCTGTAGAAACACCCATGTCAACGCTTATTGAAGACTGCGGGGTTGGTTTTGCTGTATCTTTTGTGAGGCTGGGGGAAAATAACCATGTGAAGCTTTGGAACGTGTCAGGGTGGCACAGGGCACTTGAGGAGCTCTCAGGAAGAAAAACAACCTGGGGTTGAGCATTTAGGAAAGATTTGGCTTAATGAAAAGTCTGATTTCGCTCTTCCTTTAGACATTTGGTGATGTTCACTTGTGTTTGCTTTCAGGTTTCTGTGCCTAAGTAAAGGTCATAAAATAACAGACTGCTTTGGGTTGGAAGGGACCTCAAAGCTCATCTAGCTCCAGCCCCCTGCCATGTGCAGGGACACCCTCCACTAGCCCAGGCTGCCCAAAGCCCCATCCAGCCTGGCATTGAACACTGCCAGGGATCCACGGGCAGCCACAGCTTCTCTGGGCACCCTGTGCCAGGGCCTCACAACCTTAATGGAGAAGCATTTCTTCCCAGTATCTAATCTAAATCTCCCTCCTTCAGTTTGGAGTCATTCCCCCTTCTCACTCCATGTCCTTGTCACCAGTCCCTCTCTAGCTTTCTTGGAGCCCCTTTAGGTACTCACAGGCTGCTCTAAGGTCACCCTGGAGCTTTCTCTTCTCCATGCTGACCAAGCCCAGCTCTCAGCCTGTCTCCTTAGCAGAGTTGCTTCATCTCTCCTATCATCTTCATGGCCTCTTCTGAAGTTGCTCCAACAGCAAGGCCCAGGCTGAGGTGAGGTGGAGCCCTTCAGTGCTTGAAGATGGCCTTAGGAGAACTAGGAACTGCCCTGGTGTGTTCAGAGTTTGTTCAGTTTACCTGGCAAAATCTGTCCTTTCCCTAGTTAGAGCCTTGAAGCAGAGATTCCAAGGCACTGATGGTGCTCAGTACATAATTGAATTATTGTTAGTTTATCTTTTACAGCATTTTACAAATTAATAAAAATATTGTGGTTTGGCTTCTCACCTGTGTTCCTGCTGCACAAATATGAAATAGGTAATTATACAGTATTTAATTGATTAGACATCCTTCAGACCCAAAAGTCAGCAGAGGGATTGGTTTGTTCCTTAAAAAAGAACAAGTGTGTCTCCTCCCAATACTTGTAAGAAGTATCTTTTGTTTAATGTATGTCTTCTGGTAGTAGGCTCAGTCTTTGGGCTGAGGTGGTTGGTGGATGACTGATCAGGATATGGGGACAGCTGAGCTCCCATCAGCCCAACCCCATGCAGGTGGGTTTGGGGTGTACAGGGCATTTGGATGGTTCTCCCAGCCTGGGATTGTAGCAGGGTGAGAAGGAGCAGCGAGTGACATTTCATTTGTAGCTCTGAGGTCAGACTTGGGCACCCAGAAGGTCAATGTTCTTTATAGTGAAGGGGAATTTGAGGAAATTTTTCCCCTAGCTTTTTAACTTAGTCACAATATGCTGTTTTTTCCTCTTGTAAGTGTGGGGGAGATTGAACTGCAAGAGCAGCAAAGAGAACGTTAAGCAGTGAGGAAACTGTGAGTTAGCCTAACGAATACAAGGGATGGAACTGACCATGAAGTGTGATCAGTGTGTTGATCACTGCAATGGTGAAGTGTTGATACAGTGATTGCAAGTGTGAGAAGGCTGCCTGGAGACACGACTTGCCTTATGGTTCAGCTGCCACAGCTTTGGTGTGGGACTTGGTGTACTTGTATTGAATTCCACACAGATAAAAACTCTGTCTAGCTTTATACCCAGCAGATGCTAGCCCTGCTTTTACGTGCATGGAGCAGTGGTACCATCAACAGAACTTGGGTTTCTTGTGTATTGGGGAGTTTTGGGAGGAGCAGGTGCATCCTAATAGCTCAGTGTTGACTTCTGTCCTTCCATCAGAGCTGCTTCTCAGAGAGGGTGATAATAGCAGGGGGGATGTCTCTTCCTCTGTGATTCTGGGCTGCCAGAAGAGGTGGTGGCAATGACTTGAGGTGGTCAGAGATACATACTGCAGCAGTCTGCTCTGAGTTTTGTTGTTAAATAATTCAGTGTTCTCGCTGTCTGAACTGAGGGAAGTTTGGTCTCCAGTAACTTTGGCTTCAACCCAGGTTGAAATGTGTACAGCTTGGACACGGTTCAGGTCGGTGCTAAAGGGTCTAAGCAGAGACTGTGGATCGTGTGAATCACAGAATCACAGAGCGTTAGGAGCTGGAAGGGACCTCGAAAGATCATCCAGTCCAACCCCCCTGCCAGAGCAGGATCACCCAGACTAAATCACACAGGAACACAGCCAGGTGGGTTTGAATGTCTCCAGAGAAGGAGACTCCACAGCCTCTCTGGGCAGCCTGTCCCTGTGCTCAGTTACTCTCAAAGTGAAAAAGTTTCTCCTTATATTCCCATGGAACTTCCTCTGCTCCAGCTTGCACCCATTCCCCTTGTCCTATTAAATACACTTCTAATGCTATTCAATGTGATATCCTCACAGCATTGAGTGTGCTCTGTATAATTTTAAAATTAACCCCCACCCCCCCAATATATTTGAAAGAGGAGATATATGTGTGACTGTTCAGAGTAGTTTTTAAATATTGGAAATATATTTGCTTTCATTTGAGAGTTCCTGTCCCTGTACCAGGGTTTTGTTTTGCCTGGCTTAGGTTGTGTAGAGAAACCAGCAGTGTGATGGGAATGTCCAGATTCTCTTTCAGGGCTCTGTGGCAACAGGTCTTAACCACCTTCTCCATCAACAGCCTGTTCATTGTGTGGATGAGTGTGCTGGACATACTCCACCCAAGGCAACTTGACTTTGCTAAAGGTCTGTTGGTTGTATGGACAACCTCTTAATTAAACAATCTGTACCTATGTATTTGCATCACTTCATGTGCCATGGTGACGTAATGTGCACTAATACGTACTAGTACAGGAATAAGCCGGACACAGTAACTGCATCCTGAGTGAATTATTCCCCTCAAGAAGATGATGGGAAAGAGATGTTGGTCTAGCAGCAATCCAGAGGAGGGTACTCTCATTCTCTTGGATCTTAAGATCCTTATTAATATGAAAACACAGTCAAAACTGGTAGATGCTTCTTTAAAAACATAAGTGGATAAGCTGCCAACAGCAATCCGGAATCTTGTTGGTTTGTTTCCTGTGTCTTTCTGGATGGCACAGAGATGTGGGTCTTGAGTTTGTGTGGTGGTGTTAAAGAGTTCCCATGCCTGATGTGCAGTGACAGAATCACAGAGTCGTAGGGGTTGGAAGGGACCTCAGGGGATAATCGAGTCCAACCCAGTCGGGGAAGATCTGTACCTGTTGCAGTTCTGCATCTCCAGTGCAGGGATCACTGAGGGTGATCCCTCAGTGTCCTGTTTTCTCAGGGCATCGTAGCAGAGGGAGCTGCCTCCTGTAACGCCTGGTCCTGGGTTGCTCTGGGAGGAAGGAGCCTGGAGGAGTTGTTAGGACAATAAGCCGTGGTGGTTGGGGTCTCTTGTCTCAGACTCAGATGCACTTGTGAGCCAGGTGCTCTGGGAAGTTGCCTCCTGCCCCTGTATGCTCAACACTGGACTGTAAAGTTGTGTACAACTGTGGAAGGCTTTCCTGAGTACACCCACACTGGTGTGTAGGAAAAACCAGCTATTGGAAAAGAATCAGGGCTGTTTGATTCTTTTTTATGTTGGTTTTTTTTTTAAAAACATATTACCTCTCACTTCATTTTGAGGTACCACTGCTTTAATTCTTCATAATAATTGACCTGCATCACATCTGGCTGTGTTGAAAGCAAGTCTGGAGAAATGCCTTTGTGGAAACCACTGATTGCAGTTGCATTGGTCTGTTTTAAACAGGTTGAAGCAGAGTTTGTTTTCTAAAGAGCTTGTGTTTGTGCTCCTGCACCTGTCCCCATGGAAAACACTCAAATAACACAGCCAGACTTCAAAATAGCTTGCAAAATAAATTGGAGAATGCTTTAATTCTGCTTCCTTCCTGTTTTGATTCAAGTGAGGGGTATTCTCCAGGGATGCTGCCTCTGAGGAGAGTTTGTTTTGGGCATTGTTATTTGTGGAGACAGGCAACTTGATATGCCTAGGAGGAGAGGATGGGGAGTGCTTTGGCTGAAGATGCAGTTGCAGGGGTGTAGGCAGTGTTCCTTCTTTGACAAAATAAGACCTAAAGGGCCACTGTGCTTGTGGATCCTAGAGCCAGGCTTTTAAAACATATTTTTAGAGGTTTGAAGACACAAGTGAGGTACCAAACCAAACATTTTCGGGCATGTAGGACAACTTAAATGAAACCTGGCCCTGGAGCCTTGCTGGTAATGGCTGTAGCACTGATTAAGTATGCTTAGGTCACAGTGAAATGGGTCCTGTTGGGTGCAGATGGGCAATTAGGGAGGAAGCCTTGTGAGTGAGGTGGTACCTCTGAGGATGTGCTGGGGGCTGTGCTGGAAGCATGGCAGCAACGAGAGGGCTGTGAGCTGCGTCAGGGTTTGTAAAATGATGCTCTGTGGCTTGCCTTTGCTCTAAGTAATGATGCCAGTGCTTCCCAAGGGGCCCATCTGCAGTTGTCTGTTATGTTTATTGCACGTTACTTTCTTGAAGTGTTCTTTTGGTTCCCAGGCACGTGGGAAACGAGTGTGTACCATCTGGCCTGGGTAAGTCCTTCCGTGGTGCTGCTCAGCTGTAGAGATGAGTCTTATGTAAATAGTAATCCTAATTATCAGGGGAGGTTACCTCCAAACATCAGGCAGCTTTATTTTGAAAAGCAGCCTCTTCTGTGCCTTAGATAAGTTGATCAGTGGGGTTAAGTAGTAGTCATTAAGGAGACCTTGTGCTCCCTTTCTGTTTATATGATCTGTTGCTGAATACTCTGATTGTGCATTGAGAAAGTTTGATCAATTATTCAGCAAGGGCTCGAGTCTACTCTGCCTTGGGGCAGGCTGGTGTGGTTAGTTGCTGTTTTGGACTCAGAATTTGCCCTGACTGTTCCTTGTGTAGCTTTGGGAGATGAATTCCCACTCAGAGGAGGATACAGTTACCAACTGTTTATCTGATACCTACCTACTCAAACTATTCCAGTGCTGTAAACAGATTGAATTAGACAATCAGTCATGGATACTGTGTTAGCTGTGCTATCTGGAATGGACTTCTTGGAAGAAATTCTTTACTCTGAGGGTGCTAAGGCACTGGAAAAGGCTGCCCAGAGAGATTCTGGAAGCCCCATGCCTGAGAGTGTTCAGGGCCAGGTGGGATGATGCTCTGGGCAACCTCACCTAGTGGAGGGTGTCCCTGCTCACGGCAGGGGGCTTGGAATGAGAGGATCTTTGAGGTCCCTTCCAACACAAATCATTCTATGATATCTTCCTTTTATGTGTAGGATAGACTGGATTCATGTTGAAGTGTTAAATGAGTGGGTAAATGGCTAAAATTGCCAACAGCAATGTTATCCATCAGCACTGTGACCAGCAGGACTTGGTTAAAGCAATGAAGAGTGACCTTTGTGGCAACCTTCTCAGTGGGTATGAGGAAGACAAGATGCCATTTGTGAGGTGCCAAGAAGAGCAGCTCACAGGGATCAAAATGGAAAAGACAAGTAGGGGAGTTTAAAGAGTATGGGTAGATTGGAAAATGTGTGACCATACAGACACTGTACAAAAACTAGGATGATCCTTCTTTGTGAGATCACAGAGCAAGTTCTGAGATGGGAAAATGGCCAGATTTTTGGCCAGAGAAAATTAGGAGCTGTGCTTTCAGCCAATTCACAGGATGTACAGCAGGAGCTCTAGAAAGGCATTCCAAAACCCAGTGTGGATGGAAAGGTAAGACTGGAGTGGAGGCAGAGCTGTGGGTCATGATCAAAAATTAGAGGCTGAGACTAAAGTAGGGTGGAAAGAAAAAGAAAGAATAGGTTTCCTGGGAAACTCAGAGAGGATGTAGAGGAGGATGGAAAGATCATGCAAAGGAACAGGTGGAGGTGGGAAAGGAGGGTTACATAAGACAAGAGAGGATATGATTTCAAGAACAAAGTCTGTGATTGCAACAGAACCACTCATGGGTTGAAGAGGACATAGTCTTGGCTGAGGAAAGGGAAGGGTGTCATGAAGCCCACTCTCCATATAAAGACACAAACTCATACTCATTCCTTCCTCATCCTGTGGGATCACAGCTCCATTGCCTGCATGTATGCAGCAGCTGGATGGCATCTCTTCGGTGACACATTCCTGATTTCTGGCTTGGGATAAATTGCATGATACTCCCTGTGGAAAGCTCCTAGTGAGAGGAGTGCAGGGGTTCCAACCACCACAGGGGAAGGATGAAGGTGGAATGGGGCTGGTTTACTTTCTGTCTTAGGGTACCTCTCACCATTCTGACCCTGTTTCACAAGTACCTTTCATGCCTCTCTTGGGCTTGTGCAAGAGGCTTTGCTGGCACTTGTGTTGAGCATCGGTCCTCGCTCTGCTGCTGACTTCTTCAGAGACCACGCTGGTGTTTTGCTTCCCCTCCTCTGCACCTGTTTCCCTTTGCTGTTTCTGCAGTGCCCTGTAATTAAAGGTGTTATATATAAAGTTGTAGTTGTTATTTATTATTACTAAGCTTTTGCGACCCATGTACAAGTTATGGGGTCCCTCCAAGGAGTGTGTGTGTGGTCAGCCTTAATTACCCTTCATTGGCTTTGATAGGGTCTGAAAGCATCTGGGGACTTGCAGATAGTGCCTATTCCTACTCCTGCTAGCAGGCATGTTTTCAGGTGGCTGTTATTTTAAAACATGGTGTTGTGGATACCAAAATGACTTACACTGGTCATAAAAGAGTTTTGAAGCTTCTAAGCACCTATGGAAAATGTGGAAAATCTGAACATTTGTGGTTGACATCTCAGAAGTGTCTAGAGATCATATTCAGATAGTGTGTGTAAATGACATCCCCCCAACATCTCCTGTCACGTCCTGAGAACCAAGTGCTTGAACGACTGAGAAATATTTGGCCAATGAACCAAACTCAGTAATTTTCTCACGAATCTACTCGTCCCTTTGTGGTGTCTCACTGTGATGGGAAGGAAGGAGCTTTCTAAAAGAATTTATTGCTCTTTGGTGGGGTAGTTCTCTTCCCAAGGATTAGCTCGTCGAGCCTGTGTGTGTATTCTGCAGATAGAGGGCATCCGCACACTGCTGATTCCTGCTGGCGGTGAGAGTTCGGTCAGAAGGCAACTATTTGAGCCACTTTGAAAAGGTAATTATCAGGATGTTGCAGTTGTTGTCTGCAGCAAGCGGTTTGTACTAGATTATTCTTCATTTCAGTATTTCATTTTCCTCTAAGAGAGACAGTAAATCTCAGGACTAACTAAACCTGCTAATAAACCCAGCCCTGGGAGGAGGAGGGGGCAGCACCTTGGCCTGACACACAACTAATTAATTAGCACAGAGGCCTGGTTATAGACAGACACATGTATGCCTCAGGTATTTGTGTGCTGGCCAGATGTCCCCTCCTGGGTAGCAGAGGGGGCCAGTGTCCTGTTGTGCTGGCTCAAAGAGGGGTTTGCAGTGTTTGCCCTTCACCCCGTGGTGTGTGATCTCAGCTGGGATTGCAGCTCCTGGTGTGAAGATCTCCAGAGCTTTGAGGGTCTGTGTTTTGCTAAGATATGGTGACCCTGCCACTTTAATGGGCTATTTCAGAACCCAGAGCGTGGCTGAAATACCTTGTTGCTTGGAGTGTCTCTGTGTTGGCTGTAGGTACGATACACCTGCCTCCTTAAACCTGTGTCTCAAAGATTTGGAGGTGCTTTAGTGGTTTCAGAGCAGGTGCTTTAGTGGTTTTGCAGTGAATTGTCACTGAGGCTACTTTGTCAGTGTTGTGTTGACCCTGTCTTGAGAGCTAACAGTGACCCACGTGCAGCCTTTCTTAGCTGTGGGTATAAACTGGGGCTGGTGCATGGGATGTTTAGCTGAGGTGTGCTTTGGGGTGCAGAAAGAAGTTAGGTATTGACATTGCTGGACAGATGGGTGGAGGGGAAAGGGTTTTTTCACAATGGGTTAACAAACTATCAGTAACTAAGCCAGGACAGTGGCTTAGTTGGTGCTGGAACAGGCTGCCCAGAGAGGGGGTGGGTGTCTCATACCCAGGGGTGTTCAAGGCCAGGTTGGATGGGGCCCTGGGCAACCTTGTGTAGCTCCAGGCCTGGAGGTTGGGGCAGGTTGGAGCTCTGTGATCCTTGGGGTCTCTTCCATCCCAGACCAGTCTACGATTCTATGACAGTCACTGGTAGAAGACTTGGGCTAATCATGCTCAAGAAACACAGGTTTTTATAAAACTAAGTGTGGGTGGAGAGTTCTTCTTTGGGAAAAGTGTTATAATGTGGTTTGTGAAGTTCTGAGGTTATGAATTGGAGAAAAGCACAGGAAGAAAGAGCTGGGGGGAGAGAACAGACACTGAGCTGAAGAGAGGCCTTTGGAGGCTGGAGTAAAATGTCTGGTGATAAATATGGTTTTCCATCACATCTTCACATGTGTTTCCAAACCGAGTAGCTGTGTCAGTGTTTGAGTTGTAGTAAATACATGGCACAACTCCCTCAACCCAGTTTCTGACAGTTATTTCAAAGGACTCAGTTACGAGACTTGGAGAGTGGGATTCTCTGGCATCAGGAAGCATCCCAGGAAAGTTACAAAATGCCCACACAGCCACTGCTCAAGTTGGTTTGGGAGATGTTAGTGCAAGGCTTCTGTTTGAAGAGGGCTTGTCTTTTGATGACGAGTGCTGGTTGGGATATTTTTGGCAGTTATCAGACTGGTGGGTAGAGTATCTCCATCTCAGGGGTTTCCAGTGAATTTCTGAGATGATGTAGTGGTTTTCCTGTATGGTTTTGTTTTGTTTGGGTTTGTTTGGGGTTTTTTTGTTTGTTTGTTTCTTTTGATTTTGTGTTTTCTACTGGATAAAATGAGTCTAAAACTTTTTGTCAGACAGTGGCAGAGGAGGATGAAACATCCCCAGTTCTAGAGTGGGTATTTCTTCTCTTTTGTTGCCTAGTGACTCCTTGGAACCAACCTTTTTTTATTAGTAACTTTTGTTGAAAATACTCAAGAAGCTTTGCTGTTTTGCATAACATGCTACGGATCTGCTTTGTGCTTAAAAAAACTTTGAGTCAACCCTGAAGAATCACCATAATCATGCTCAAAATGTTTGATGTGTGGGAGGTTTTTGTCCTCTTTCTTGTTTTGCAGCAGTTGAAATCCTCTGAGTTTCTTTCCAGATGAAAGCAGATGAAAAGAAAGAAAGGCTTTTTTTTTATTGCCACAGGGACTAGAAAGTTATTTGTTATAGCAGTTGAGATTCTCACCTCATCATTTGCTTCAGGATCCACACATTTAGGTAAAATACCTATTATTGTTCAATGAAGGCTTAGATTTTTGTTGGTGAAGTAGTGATAGTTGAGTTTAAAAAAAATGTGTGTGTGTTCCACCAAGCATGGGTATACTTACAAGTTCATTTATTTTCCAGTTGCAAAACTGACTTCAGAAGTTCTGTACCCTTGACCCTGCAATTACCTTCATCGGTCCTCGTGCAGGTGACATGGTTGTGCAGAGTCCTGCTGGCAAGTCTCAGAATCACAGAATGATGGGGTTGGAAGGGACCTCTGGAGATCATCTAGTCCCACCCCCCTGCTAAAGCAGGGTCACCTAGAGAAGGTCACACAGGACAGCATCCGGGCAGGTTTTGGGTGTTTCCAGAGATGGAGACTCCACAACCTCTCTGTGCAGCCTGTCCCAGGGCTCTGCTACCCTCACAGTAAAGAAGCTCCTCCTCATGTTTAGGTGAAACTTCCCATATTCATGTTTATGCCCATAACCCTTGTCCTGTCACTGGGCACCACTGAAAAAAGACTGACCCCATCCTCCTGACACCCACCCCTCAAGTATTGATAAGATCCCTTCTTCTCTAGGCTAAGAAGTCCCGAGTCCCTCAGCCTCTCCTCATAAGAGAGATGTTCCAGTCCCCTAATTGTCTTCATAGCCCTTTTTTGTACCCTCTCCTGTAGCTGCCTGTCCTTCTTGAACCAGGGAGCCCAGAACTGCACACAATATTCCAGATGAGACCCCACCAGTGCAGACTAAAGGGGATCTTTCCTGGGATACTTTGTGATGCCAGAGAATCCCACTCTGCAACGAGTCCAGGGAGTTCTTTTGCTGTACTTCAAAGTAAATGCTTGTTAAGGCTTTACAGAAGCTGTAATAGATGAGATGTACAAATGCTTGCAGCCTTTGCAGCAGTGTGTTGGGGTTTGTTCTGCAGTTTGAGTTGCTGGATTTGTTACCTGCATTTCAGTATAAAATTAGTGGCCCCCCCCTTAACTTGCTTTTGAAGTGGTTGTATAAAGGCTTTTCAGTGGAAGCAGAGTGCAGTTCTCAGTGCTTTTACAGCCTGTAAACAAACTAAGGTATATTCCTGTTGCTATAATATGTGTTGGGAGGCTCTGCCATGCTTTTTAAGGCAGCCTGGGATGAGGGATCTCACAGCCTGCAGGATTTTCTGTCTGTGCTGTTCATGATGCTGTGGTCAGCCCTCCTGGCTCCAAGAGCTGAGCCACATGCTAATGTTTTCATGCAATTGAGAACTTTATGATGGGCACCTAATGTCATGGAGAGCCGTAGTAAGGCCACTTACTGGTAGTGAGGTTACAGAGTCTTGACTGTATCCGATGATCCTCTCATTTTAGCCCAGATACTGGTGGCCTCCCACCTTTTGGATCCCTGTGGCTGGCCATGTGATCCAAAATGACAAAATGCTCCAAAGAGTCATAATTTAATAAAGATAAGTGGAAAGTGCTACCCTGAAGGAGGAGTCCTCAAACTGATGGTTGCCCTGACTACACTGATACAACTCGACATGTCTCATTCTGGTGATGCTCATGGATTTCCTCTTCCTGGAGCATGCTGCAGTGTGTACTGTGATGTTCAGGAGAAGCAGAAGAGGCAAGAGGTGTGCTGTTCCCTATTACTCTGAAAATTGGTTTGGGTGTGTCTGACAGCCTTCAGGCCCAGTGATGAGGTCAAGGTGACAGTGTTGCCACACGCTCCAAAACCATGACCACAGCCTCTCAAGCCCATATGCTAAGAGCACATGTCCTGACTCGGTCAGTTTGGTCTTTAGTCTGCCTGCCTCTGGTTTACAGGTATTTCTTCTGCAAGCATGTAAGCTAAACCAAAAAAACCCATAAAACAAAGCTGAATTCCTCTTTTGTGATGACATGGTTTCAGGTGTTACACAGGGTGAAGGAAAATTCAAATCACTTAAATCTGATAGCAGTTATGGTCCCCTGTTTAGAGGAAAGGGAGTGGTTTAAAGGTTTCTCAATAGGCAATCTCAGGGGAAAAGAACAATTCTTCAAGCAGATTTGGTTTTGGTGCTTCCTCTCTAAGAACTGTTCAGGACAGGTAGTCACATATTTGCCCAAGGGCACACCTCTCAAGCTGTTCTCCCTTGCTTTCTTGCCTCTTCCTGGGTCAGTTCTTTACTCTCCTGAACTTTCCCTGCCTCCTGCCCGGCAAAGGGATGCTGTCAGAGCTTCTGCTGTTGCCTTGGTTTGTGTTTTGTTCTCCCTTGGGACCAGGGGAATGAGAGCTGTGTGGAGCTGGCCCCTCGGGAGGGAGAAGGAGCACTTGTCTCCTTGCTCATCTGGTGTTGCTCAGCAGCCCTTGCCTGCTGGGAGTCACCGAGCTCCATTCCTGAGTGTCCCTTGCTGAAACCAGTAGCAGATGAGTCACAGGCAATCTGGGACTTCTTGAGTTCATTTGGAACACTAAATCCATGACTAGATAGTTCCAGATTTGGGGCTATGGAAAATAAGAAGTTGTGTTGGGCTTACTTGCTCCAGAGTTGAGGATGCTGCAGGAATATTTCTTTCCTACATAGTGCAGCGAAACCCATGACAAGCCCTTGGCAGACAGCAAGCAGAATAGTCACACAGAGCCAGTGGTCAACCAGGCATCTCTGTGGGAATCCCTACAACCAGCAGCCTGACTGTGAATTGCTTTAAGGCAGTCAATATGAAACATGGAGTAGAGTAGGGTGGAGACATTCACCTTTCTGAGACTGCAGAACAGAGCCTTCAGGCTCCTGAACCATTGTCTGTTCTCAGCAGTTAGCATCAGCGACCACCAGAGCACAAGCAAGAAGTCAGGGATGCCTTGTGTCAGGTAATCCCCTCACTAATCCATCATGGAGCCACACTCCTTTGGCACTTTTCCCTTTGGTCTGTTGAACATTTAAATGGAGCAGCTTCAGCAGGGTGTACAGAGAGTTGCTGTGCTCCAGCAGGACTCCACAAGCCAGGACAGTGTGGATGCAGGGGTTCAGGTCCTTCTAGGCAAACCCAAGACTTCCCCTCAGGGCTGTCCTGTCTTGCAGCCATATCCACACAACTTCTGGAGGGAAGGTGCTGCCACTTGATCTTACACAGTGCTTTGCCTCTTTGGTAATGGAGAAGCTCATCAGGAAACGTGGGCAGAAGTTTCTGTGTTATGGGTTATGGGGGGGATTAGGTATGAGTGAGATCTGCTGATTTGATTAATGCTGTCACAGTTTTTGTGAGCAGGTGGGTGCCTGGGGAACTGTGATGCAAAAAATGTCAGATCCCCAAGGATTAGGTGTCAACAGACTGATGAATTTCAGAACTGGAGGTTTGAATTTGGCACCTAAAAATAGCAATAGTGTGGGACGTTGTCACCGATTTCCTTCGCATGTCAACCCTTTTCTGAGAACTTTAACTTTGGGATTCTCATGGCATTTGATTCTAGTATGTAAATACTCATTCACCAAATCTTGCTTTTTTGGGCTGTAACCCCTGTGCTGCCCTGTAGCATCTACTGGGTAGCGTCAGCTAATGGGATGACAATAGGTTACATGATGCGTAGCAGGGTGAGGAGTGTAAGGCCTAAACTGCACATGGTTAGCAACATGTTTATACTGTGATAATCACAAGGTAGCAGCTGTCTTGCCCTCTCTTTTGATTTTTCTTTTTGAAACCCATTCCACTTGTTTCCTAATTACTTGAGCTCATGGTGAAGGTATAAATAGCTTCTCTATTTAAAGAGAACAGATGGTTTTTCTAATGTTTTTTTTCCTTCACATTGAATGAATTGTGGTTGAGTCAGAAACTGCCAGCCCAGAAACGTATGTTTTCATTAGAGAAATACTTGATTAGGTTAATTGAGTGTGATTCAATGTGATGTACATTTGGCCAACCTAATGCTTTCCAACTTTGTCTTGGACGGAGATAACAGTATCTCAGTGTTTGCAGTTTGCTCAGTAGCTTCCAACAACATGGCCTAAGGAGTAACAAAACATTGAGGGGACAGTACTGAATTAGTGAGGGAATGCAATCTTTTGTAAAAAAAAACCCCAAACAACCCAAAGCCAAAACCAACAAACCAAAACATGACTTTGGAACAACGCAAGCAGGAATGTTTGCTGAAGCCATGACCAGTGCAAGCTTTGTGTCTGGACAAGTTATTCTGGTGTTGCATACACAACATTGAATCATAGAATAGTTTGGGTTGGAAGGGACTTTGGAAGGTCATCTGCACACTTGTACATCATTGCAGTGCTCCTGAGAACAGAGGCGAGGTTCAGTGTGAGATTAAAGCGCTCTGAAGGTGTGTGGTAGGTATCTAAGAGCTCATCATGGGTCCATGAAGCCCAGTGAGTGGTTCAGCTTGCTTTGGACTCACAGTGAGTGCTCAGCTGAGTGTTTCTCTCAGCTCCCTGGGCTGGACTGAGTGGCTGCCACAGGAGCTGGTGTGCCCAGCACACACCTACCAGCAGGAGACTGGGGTTTGATGTCTTTGTTTTGACCTGAGGCTCACCATTGCTGTAATGTCCACGTGGCAGCTACATGCCTCTGGCTCCAAGGAGCTGCTGCTGGAAAGACAGAATTCAGCATTTCTAGATGTCCCTGGGGACAGAGGAGTGGGAAAGAGGGTGCATGTGAAGATGGATAAGCCAAAACAACGTAACGCTTTTGGAAGGATTGGGAAGCATTTACAGCACCAAGACATGGTTGTCCATTCATGTGTTGCTCCTGACAGTGAGGTCTTTGCCATCATTGCTGAACAGCAAACTTCTTCCTGTATCCAACTGAGAGGCTTCTGGAGAACAAGCCAAGTTCAAATCCAAGGCAAGAGACATCTAAAGGCAGTCACAGGGATCCAGCCTAGAGAAGAGAGGCAGAGAGAGTAGGGTGAGTTTGCCTTGGGAAACTCCCTCTTTCATGAGATGGAGCAAGAATTGAGCTGGGATAAGCTAAAGACTTCAAGGTTGTGTCTGTGATATCCAGGAAGCTTGCCTGGTGGCAGGAGAGTCACCTTTTCTGACCTCAGTAGAAAAGGTGATAGAAGATCCCTTGGACAGCCTCAGTTGTCACACAAGGTGCTTTAGTTAGGCCATGAAGAGAGTTTAATGTGCTGTAATTTCCACGTAAGCTGAAGCCTTGCAAGACAGGATACAGCAGAGATAATGTGGAGCTTGGGAAAACAGGCAAACTTTAGGGAACAACCATAAAACCCAACCTCTTGAGTCTTTTGTGGTGGTTGCTGGACACTAAGGGATCATGCTGTCTCCTAGAGACCTCAGTCCTCCTCCCAACTCTGGCATATCACCAGAGAAACTCCTAAGAGCTGCGTTCTGTGTCCCTAGAAATGACCTGCACAAAATGCAGTCTTTGGTGTTCCCACTGCCACCCAGCAGTTTGGGCAGTGTCCAGGACAATCCTCATTTCCCAAGGCTGCATAAGAGTTTAATATATTAACTCCAAGCTCTTTGAGATGGGTCCTAACACTCCTGGCTTTATAATTTTTTTTTCTTTTCCCCTGGAGCTCCCTACTCTTGCTCCCCTTCTCCCATCTGATTCATGATGCTGAGACCATCTTTTCCAGAGTTCAACTCCCTTTTACTGCTGTGATGCTGAGAAGGTCAGCAGGCCTGCTGATAACGGACACGTCACTGTGCTCTTTCCAGGGTGTGTGTGCACCTTCAGGCATGTATCTGTGACATTCTTAAACGAGTCATCTCCCACAGCATTTGTGCAATTTGGTGTGGACAGTGAGAAATCAAACAAAACGAGTCCTGGCCTTATTCCATCCCTTTTTTGTTCCCTTCTTTAGGCTGCAAGTGATTTTTAGGCTGTAAGCCATCTCTTACTGGGAGCTTATCAGGGAGCCCTGAAAACAGCTCCAGCCTTTGAGCCCTGTTCCAGTACAAACAATCAATTTGTGTCTTGCAAACCAGAAAGGCAGGAATCGCCTGCTGGGACAGTCTGAGGGCTTCTCACCTGCATAGCTAGCAGGGGTGAAGCAACAGGTCTGGAACAAAGCATAGAAGATGTGCTATGGATCCCAGTGCAGAAGAATGAAACGTATCCAGATCACCTTCTGCTGCCAGGGCAGTGGGAACTTGGGCAAATTGTGGAATTTGTTCGGATGGGGTATCAGTGGAAGGTACTGGGTGCAATTTTGATATGCTGGGGTTAAGGAGGGGTTTGCCTCTCTTTGCCTGCTAATGAATGGAAAACGAATAATTGATGGTGGTTAGTTGTGTGGAGGTGGATGTGTATAGTAGTGAGCTGTACTGGGGACTCTTTCGTTATGAATTGGAGAGAAAGGAACTGAAACTAACTTAAAATCAAACCAAAGCACTCATAGGAGCAATAGGCAACTTCCTGCAGCACTGCACAGGGTTTGAATGCAGGAGATCTGAGTGCAGCGATTTTTCAGCTTGGAAAGAGCCAGGTCGATTCTTTGTCCTGGGATCTGAGTTACAGGAATAGTTGTGGCTTTTGGGAAGGGGGCAAGTAAGAAAAAACCACAATAACTGTTTTTACCTTTATTAACATCTTTATTTCTGTAGGATACAGATATTGAAAATCCTTCCTAAAATCCTATGCTAAGCTATGCCTTTATAGAGGGGTGTCTGCAGGGGGAGATATTGCCCAAAGTAACACCGAGAACCACTTGAAGAGTCTGATTTTGAACTTTTATCTTAAATTATCTGCTGTGCTTTGTATCTGGCAGACAGCACTGCCCTCTGTGATGCCCTTAGAACCAGTTTAGTAAGAATCTGTGTCTAGCTGCTGGGATGATAAAGTGACAGAGGCTGTAGAGGGCAGTGCAGCATCCCTGTGGTACTAGTACCTCCAGGGCTGGCTTCTTTAACAATCTTACTCTGCAGGATGATTGCTTAAGATAGTTAAAAATAATACAGAATTAAGTACGAGTTTTTGTTATTGCTTCACAGAAAGTTTTGATGAATGAAAATTTTTGTATCGAGAATTCTTGACCCTCTTTTTAGGGGAACTTTGAGCATTAGATTAGCTGTTCTCATATTGAAGAGGTTTTAATCTCTTGAAAACAACTTGCAGGAGGATATTTAGGTATGATTTAAGTAAGCCACCAAAATCAAACATGCTTCCTGTGCATCTAGCAGAGCTCACAAAAGAACTCTTTGTTTTTATGTTGCTTTCCTCCTCCTCTAGCAGTCTCATAATGTAACATATCCTTTGACTGGAGGTGCTCTCTGTTTTCCTTGTAGAGAAATAAATCAATAAATCATTGTGTCAGCAGAGCACAGCTTGAAGTGAGATTTCCCTGTGCTGGAAGGTTTGGAATGAATTTTAGGTGGGAGCTCAGACGTGCCACACACGGATGACTACAGATAATATTACAAGGCTGAATTCAAAATGACAGGGTGTTGATTCAGTATGTCAAGCTGCTCTTAGGGATGTTGAGCCACAACCTAGAAGCTGCTTATGCTGTCAGAAGGAGTCGGTAGCTCCTTGCTACCCAACAAACAATTTATGTGCAGCTGGCTGGTTATCTAATGAATATTTGGCGTGGATTTTAGCTTTATGAGAGAGCTCAGCATCTCCAGCCTGTGACCTTATATGTCTCTGCAAAGTGAACCAAACTCCAGATCTTGCAGCACACACGACCTGCAGAGCCCGTTGTCCTCTGAGCACTTGCTTGCTGTGCGTTGAATTGGGGGATCACACTCAGATGCCTCCACTTCTCTTTGGAAAGGTCCATGGCCATCTTGAAGGATGTTTTGGAGGGTGTGCTTGGCTTACATGACCCTCTTTCCCTGATAGCTCAGAAGCAAATAACAGGCACATACGAGAACATCTGCAGTTTTATAGCCATCAGCAAGGGTTGTGGCCTTGTCTCCAGTGCCCTTCTGGAGGTGGCACAGGCTGCCTGTCTGTGCAGGTGCCACATCCTGGGGATGTGTTGCAGGGGTGTTCAGTGATGGGCATTGAGGAGTTGTGCTGAAGTTCAGCATTGTGCTCCCAACACCGTTCTGTAAGCCAGCGGAGGGTAGATTTGTGGTACCTTGCACAGTAGCAGCGCTGCTTCCAAATTAACATTGACTGCTTTTCACAGCAGGAAAGGGAAGATTATCCCAAATAGTCTCTCTGTGTGCATGCAAAAACCTGTGTGTGGACCCAGCATTAAACAACTGGCTTTCCTTTCCTGTACATTGTTTCTGTTCAGGGACTTTCTTCCAATGATGTAACACAATACAGCGGCTGCTCTGTGGACCTTATGGAATTCCATGGAGCACTTCCCTCTGCAAAGTGTGTTTAACTCTCCCTGGTACTTCTGAAATACTTGTTTCCCTAGTGCAGTGTGTGCTCTTTGTTTGTGCAAATTGGAGATGATGATAGGAAAAGGAGAGCTGTGGATATCAGAGACAGGACTCCACGTGACTGGGCTGAAAAATAAGATGCAACACGCTCTTGTTTCAACCTGAGGAAAGGAAAATTCCTTATACCCACTTCCAGAATAATAATTTTTAGAAAGGAGTGTTTTCCTCTCACTCCTCTCCACTTTCTTTGTTTTTTCAGTTCTGCATTTAAAGAAAAGGTGTCTGAGATGTGTAAATGCCACGCTTCAGCCATGCTTTATTTCTCCTGTTGCAGCAGTACCTAGCTGTCCCCTCTCCAGTCTTTGGAAGCTGCCATCAGCCAAAGGCTGGAGGGAACATCTTGTTGCACAAGGGAACTGTTACAGCTCAGGATCACAGACTGTTTAAGGGGCCTTTCCTGCTTCTCTGTCCTCCACAGGGTCATGCAGTGTCAACAGGGAGCGAGCCAGAGAAGAAGACACATCTCCAGACACTGTGTGATGTGGGTCAGGTCCTCAGCTCCCAGAAGTGCAGGGAAGATGCTGTAGTTGAGAAGGATGGCTGCAGACTGATGATGGAGCAGCATGGTGATACCAAGGATGTGTTGTGCTGCATGATGAAGGTACTTGTCTACTCTTACTTCTGCCCTCAGTATCTGCTTGGTATTCTCACACTTGTTTCTTTGACTGCCTGCTCCAGGTGTTCAGAAACTGATGAATAAAAGAGGGGAGACCCCCATTTGTTCCTAGAATTTGAGTGTCAAAGTGCAGTTGTCCATTTACAAACACAGTGGGACTTTTTATTGCTGCTTTTTCCCAAGTGATTTGGTCTCCCAGTAATGGGGGCTGATCTGCAGTGAACTTGGATGAGATCTACCTTCCTCAACAACAAAAGATAACCCCCCCCCCAACTCCCTCTCATAAAAACTTAACGTGGATTCAGAACAAGCTCTTTGGCTATAGATTATGGCTATAGATTATAGATCTATGAATCCATAGATCTCCCATGCAGTGCCTGAAATTTGTATCTACTGGATACAAAAAGTTAATTGTCTTACTAATGAGAGATACTTCTGCCTCACTCAGCAGGGTGAGTTGGGATCTTGGAGAATTAAGCAGGATGAGTCCAGGCCCTAAAACTGATGCTGATGTCACTGCTTTTCTAATTCTTGCTCTTGCAACCAGTGATGGCCATTGGGTATTTAATATTCTCTCTCTGTATAGACTCTTTTTAAAGGTGTGCTCATGGCTTACAGGCTGGATCTGATGTAATCATCACACTTCCCTGACTGCAATTAGCTTTCTCCTCTGGAAGATCTTAACCAAGGTTTTAAAATGAAATGCAGTTCTCCTGAGCTGTTCCTCACCTTCTGGGGCTACAGGGACGTGCCAACTTCAGATAGAATCTGGAGAAACACCTGAAATGGAAAGGCTAAGTGGACACCAGTGCTAGGGAGGGTACAGCACTCTCCCCGTGTTCTTGTTCAACACACTCATTGCTCAGATACAGACAGGGAAGTGTTTCCTGTCTGATGTGTGAGGAAAGCAAGTATGAGGTCGTGTGGTGGCGGTGTACACCCATGTGTCAGTCACAGTGTGGCAGGAAACCACCTTTTCATCGCTGAGCTGGTGACATGGGAGAGAGAGAGTGTGATGCTGAGGCTGGGGAGACTGCACCTCCTCGGGGGGTCCTTTGGCAGTGGGTCCTTTGTGTGGGTGCTGTGCTAGGAAGGTGTGAATTGCTGCTGCTAGAAGAAGAAAGTGCAAGACAGGGGCTGGTGGGCGAGTCAGGAACGTAAACCGCTTGGAGACTTGACAAGTCTGTTGCAGTTTTGCCAAGATAAAAGGGCTGGCTCCTGGCTCATCCCATGAACCTGTCCTGCCATCCAAGCATGCTCTGTAGGTTTGTGCCCGGTGTCCTGATTGCATCCAGGAAGGATACAGCCCTACTTGAGAGAAGGAAATGAGGGTGGCCAAGCAGAAAGGGCCCATGGTGTGCTCCAGACAATTACTATCAGAGGAGCTTGCAGGTGCTTCAGTGCGTGTCTGCCCTGGAGTTTAAATATAGTCATCACAGCCTTGTGTGTAGGAGTGGGGAGAGACAGAAGGATGGATCTAGCACCCTGGCAGAAGGTGGATGCAGGTCCCATCCGTGAAGCACTGGCAATTGCAGAGAGAGAATGAAGTTTTCCAGCCTGCCCCTGGGCCTGTGGAGGGCAGCTTGACTGCAGTGGTTGGAGGAAAGATCTGTCAAGCCAGCATCCTGTCTCTGATAGCAAGCAATGTCTGGTTGGAGCACAGGAGCAGGATTGACATGAGAGCTGCTTCTGCTTTCATGGCTTCTCCCAGCTTCCATAATTTGCAGCTCAGGTACTCCCTGAACTAGGGATGGCTTCTTCTGCCATCACGTTGCTTCACCAGGCTGCAGAGGTGCAGACTTCAGATGGGCAAGGTCATACTGCTTTCCTGTAAATGGCAGGCATGTGCAAAGTGTAATGGATAATTCCATGATGTCAACGACAAAAAGCCACCGTCTTGCAGGGTGTAATTGGTTTTTCTATAGTGTCAAGAGCTTTTATGTGTTCAGCATAAATATCTTTGCATTGATTGGGAGAAGGAGATAAAAATCAATGATTTACAATGCAGAAGTGCTTAGAACATGACATTAAAATGACTCTGGAAGACTTAGCTCATAGGGGACATAGTAAATACTCAAGAGGTACAGGAAATGAAGAGACTCTTCCCAAGTCCTGAAACGAAGCAATAAATTTAATAGAGTCTGTTTTTCTCTGTCTAATGGATTTTAATACCAACTTTCCTTTTGTGCAATTACTCAATTTTTTGTTGTTTAGGTCTGGTTATTTTTTACTCTTTTTTTGTTGTTTTTGTTTTTTGGTTTTTGGGTTTTTTTATTTTTATTTTTAGGAGTCAGGGCTAAAGGGAGACATAGTTATCTCCTGGCTTTCTTCAAGCTAGGAGGAAACTCCCTAGTTTGAACAAAATGGGAACCAAATCCTATTTTGGCTTTGTACACTAAGCAGCAGAAGGGTGTCTTGACCTGTGAGTTCTCAGAAGCACAGATAATCATAGAATATAAAGCTGGAATGGACCACAGGTCCATTCTCTCTTCCCATGTTCAGATGAACTGTATCTAACTCCTGGCAGGTTTTCTTACTGCGATTTAAGCATTGTATCTAATAGATACAGAGAGCAGGTAATCCCCCTTTATATTCTCAGTGGTTTCCCATGTTTCTCCCCTCCTCTAATCTTCCCTTTTTCAGCCTAAATGGTCCCCCTTTCTTTGTTCCTCCTTGTGTGTCATGCTTCCTTTCCTTTTTTGGGTGTTTGGTGGGTTTTTTTAATGGGCATTTAAGTTTTCCCTTTCTTTGTCCCCAGTGTGTTACTGAACCCTGGATGCAGCAGCAGTACTGAGGAGGGAGGAAGGACTGGTTCTTGTGCTTTGGGCAGGGATGGTCACAGCTCCGTACTGCCAGAGGCAAAGACCTACATCCCTACAGGATGCCCACGTGTAAAAAGTCACCTCTGTGGAAAAGCAAAACTGTGCAGCCCAGTGGAGTCAGCCAGACATGGCACTGGTGTCTCCTGGCTATAAGTGCACCATAGTTGTAGGGGACCCTTTACAGGTGAAAGACCTAAATCCCAGAGAAGCTTACAGGCTTTTCTGTGTCTATCCTGCTAACTAATCCTTGGTGAGATTAATTAGCTGTTCATTTTGGCCAGGGGTAGCTGTCTCCACTACTTGTGCAAACTAGCTTGAAGCCTGATGAAGTCTCTGCTGCATCATCTAAGGCAATGCCATGTAGGAGTCAGACAGCACACCAGCCTCTGCATCCTCATTTGCAGAGGTTGCCCCATGCCAGGCCAGGGCTGGCTCGTGAGAGCTCCTCCACAGCAGGAGGCTTTCACTGCAAAGAGTCTTTGCTTCCCAGTGCTGCCCCAAGACTAATGTGTTCACTTTGCACAAGGGTTTCCCAAACTTTTTGCAAGTGTGATCATCTTGGGGCTCATCTGCATTTTTCTGATGATCTTTTTACTTCCATCTTCTTTTGGCATGAGAGGATTTGGTTCCCCTGGGGCTGGAGAATGAGGCACAATTATAATGGGTTTTGCTGCAAGTATTCATACACTATTTTTATATTAATCAGGAGAATCCTAACTGCCTTTCATTTCTGGCAGCAACTTGTGTGATTAGCTGTTCCCTGGAGAGGATAAATGCTCTGAGCTTCCTGAGGACTCACAACACCTTGTCTGAGAATATCAACTTGAGTTTGGGTGTTAAAATGGGAGAAAAAACCCGACAAGTTGAGGATGAAGGGTCCTGGGTTTGACTGGTGCAGGAGGCCATGTGTTGAAACATGCAAGTGACTTGCTGAAGCTCAGATGTTCTGAACTTATTTATGTGAGGAGTACAAAGCAGGAGATCCCTGAAGTGCTCTGCTGTCTTTCTGCAGCAATATTAGCAAAGGGCAGCATAAAGCTTTAGTCTGTTCTTGTTCAATCCAAGCACAGATACAGGTTGGGTGGTGAATGGATAGAGAGCAGCCCTGAGGGGAAGGACTTGGGGGTGTTGATGGACAAGAAGCTCAACATGAGTTGTCAGTGTGCAGGTGTAGCCAGGAAAGCCAACTGCATCTAAAGCAGTGTGACTAGCAGGTCAAGGAAGGAGATTCTCCCTCTCTACTCTGCTCTTATGAGACCTCACCTGGAGTATGTGTCCAGCTCTGGGGTCCTCAACGTCAGAAGGACATGGACCTGTAAGAGCAAGTCCAGAGGAGGCCATGAAAATGACCAAAGGGCTGGAGCACCTCTCCTGTGAAGACAGGCTGAGTGAGTTGGGCTTGTTCAGCTTGGAGAAGAGAAGGCTGGAGGGTGACCTTAGAGTGGCCTTCCAGTACCTAAATGGGCTTCAGAAAAGCTGGAGCGAGACTGGTGGCAAGGACATGGAGTGATAGAAGGGGGAATGTCTATAAAATGAAGGAGGAGAGATTTAGATTAGATATTGGGAATAAATTATTCTCCATTAGTGTGGTGAGGCACTGGCAGGGTTCAAGGCCAGGCTGGATGGGGCTTTGGGCAGCCTGGGCTAGTGGAGGGTGTCCCTGCACATGGCAAAGGTTTGGAGCCAGATGATCTTGAAGATCCCTTCCAACCCAAACCATTCTGCGACTCCATGAAGTATCAGTCATGGCAGAAAATACTCTGAGGGGAACTGTCACAAATGTTTTCAAGGATTTGCACCATGATTGCATGTGGCTACCTGCAGACACAAGGTAAAATGTCACCTACATCTAGCATCTCTTTCTGTCTTCCTCAAACCTACACTGGAGAAGGAAAACTGTTTGCTCAGGACTTTCTGATCCTTTACTGCACAGGGCTAGTTGGGCTTTGGCTGCCTGCTTTAATTGCTCTTTAATGAAAAAGCTGTAAAAAGCCTGTGGAATGACCAATACATCAGTAATATGTATGGAAAAATAAAAAAGTGTGTGTGTGTGACCCAAAGTGACATGAGAACACAGGGGATGTGATGTTCTGACATCGTCTCACCATTTTTTCCCCAAAAGCTCTGGGGAAGCTCCTGTTTTTCTTACCTGGCTGGTGTCAGAATTGGTGATTTGTGTCTCACCATCTCCCCAACCCTGAGCTGCCTTTGAATCCAGTCCAGCCCAGCTCCTCTGCCAGGCAGACTGGTGTGGGTGGTGCTGACTGTACACTTTCTCTAGCATTGCCAGTAATCTGATGCTGTAGGGTGAGGCCAGGAACACTTTTATTGTTAAGTTTTTAAGGCACAAGTCAAGGCTACTGCTGAACTGAGGCTGGAAACGTGCTGTGAACTGAAATAATTAACACTGCTTTGATCACCAAAATATGGATTGCTTTGTGTACAGCTAGGTAAACACCACAGGGAAGACTGAAAGGTGTTAATGATGCTGCATCCTCCTCACTGGCATTTTTTGGTGTTGTGTCCTGATTTCTGTCCCTGCCATAAACATTGATGTGTGACCTGTTTTACCCCATCCCCATTGTACCTACAAGCTCTCCTGCATGCAGGCAGAGGAAGGTGCCCTGCAGGCACTCCAGATAGCATCCAGAGCTGCAGTGCCCTGGTCTTGCGTGACATTTTGAAGTCCTACTGCAGTGCAAGTTGCTGCTTTATCAAAATTTAGTCTATTAAAGTATTTACATTCATTTCCCACAGAGCTCCAGAGGAACAAAGTGCGTCTGTCTGTGAGCAGGCAGCCTGCCTGCCCTGTGCCTGTGAGGGACCCTGGCCCTCAGGCTACCTCTTTTCACCAAGGGCTGCCAGTACTGTTGTGGGAACTCTGGTTTCTGGGTTGCTCCTGCAGACAGGATGACTGGATTAGCTGTTTTGACTTGTTTATACTTCGAAAACCATGAAAAATGCAAGGTTGCCTTCTATTTGGGTCTTTGGCAGAAATAATTCTGAGCAAAGAGTTGAGGATGCCTTTTGTTACGTGATTAAATGTGGTTTTCTTACTCCTTAGTGCTACTCCTCTTCCTTTGCCTTTCCTTTGCTCTCCCTGACTTGTGGTTTGATGAAGAATGATGCTGGATCACTGGGTGGAATAAATTTATGATGGTTCAGAGCACAGTTTAGGTGATCTGACCATGTGATTGCCACTGGTGAGGTAAAATCAGGCACTAGTGACCTTGTGCTGGATGAGGGTTTGGTGTACCATGTGTTGTCCAGCCTGCTCTGCCTAGCCATTGCTTGTTTTCTGCTTGGATTGCCAGATGCCAGCCTAGCTCATGAATATCTGTGCCAAGTCCACAGGTCAATTACTGTGCCAAGGGATGATCATACAACACCACAGAGGAGATAGTTACAGTGTTATCTGAAAGCAGCTAAACCCCATGGTCTCTCTTCTCCCATATCAGCCAGTTCAGCACTGGGAAGGGGGATGGCTGTGTGCGCTGCTGGAAGGACATACTGACAGGAAAGCTGTAGGTATGTGGTGCTTCTGATTGATGAGCAGACCTTCTGCCTGTTGTCCAGGCACAGGTCCTCAGCAGGAGACGTGGTGTGGGCTCTGCAGTGCTCCAGGCTGTAGCAGGCTGCTCTGGAAGGCACAGGGCTGCTGACCCTTGTGTAAGGCCAGTGATCCGGGCTGTCACTGCAGCAGCAGCAGCTCCTGGTGCCAGTGGGGAAACGTGCTTTTAGCTCTCTGGAGGGGACATGCCAGTTCCCTCTCCTCTGACCCCCAAAGGAGCCAGAAGGTCTATTCCTTGTGGATGCTGTGGCTGATTTTGGAGTGGCCATTGTGTGTGTATATTTGATTTCCTCTGAAGACAAGAAGAAATCCTTCTTTTCCCTGTACTCCATTTTTATTCTTGCCCAGCCATCATCACCTGCTGCTCACTCCTTCTGTCTTTTGCAAGCTGTGGGTGGCCAGGCTGGGACAAACCACAAGCCCTGAAGTGCTTTCCCTTCTCCTTCTCCTACATGCCCTTGTAAGAGCCCTAGAGAGGGTGGATCGCTGTGAGAACATGCAGCAGTGACTGGAAACATCTGTTCCAGGCACAGAATAAGCAGAAGGAGTAATTGTTGCAGTGCTGCTGAGGGTTTGGGAGAATGGGAGGGACAGATGAGGACCTTGCTATCCAAGTCCCCATCGTGGACTGTGTGGTGGCATGTGTTGGGGTGTCTTGATGCTGGGTGTCACTGCCCTGGGCAGAGCAGCAGCAGGCAGGGCATGCAGTGATCCCTGTTGGGGAAGTTGTCCTCTTACTGGTGGGGAATGGGAGGTGGCAAGAAGAACCAGCATCCCCCCCCCCCCCCCCCCCCAGCACTTGCCAAGGGCAAAAGCAGAACAGATGCTGCTGGTTGAGGGCATCTGCCTTGGAAGGGCACAGAGATCCTGTGCAGGGAGTCAGCATCCACTGAGCTTGTCTGGGAGGCTTGTCTGGTTGGGGTTGGCAGAAGCAGACGTTTCTATAGCATGCCTACCAGTGACGGCGCAAGCTGGCACAGGGTGCTGGAAATCACTTGTTAGCCTGGGCATATCTCCATCTATAGCCAATCTGTGCAGCACCCAGCCATGCTGAAGAGCAGGGATGTGACTCTCCCTGGGCCTGGCTGGTAGAACGTAAAGCACCGTATGGAAGCTGATGGCTCAACCTGGCTGTGTAAGGTGTCTAAAGAGAGAGAGGGAACACAGGGCCCACCCACTCCTTTAAACATAAAGGAGGATGTGTGGGTGCCATTTCCTCAGCTACTGAAGCTGTTGTTTAAGTCTCTCTTCAGTAGTACTTCTGCTAAGGGGGCAGCTGGGAAGAACTTTTGCTCTGTTAACTTTCAGGTGAGATTGGATTTGAGATCAGAACGTGACCTTTCTTGTTTAGTTCATATTCTCCCAGCAAATTCTGAATTTTTCAAGTTTGATGCTTCTGTTTATGTCTATGAGATTTCTGCTTTGAACTCTTGATCACAGTGCATTCCTGATATATCACTCTCTTGCCTATTGTCCTATTGGGGCTTTTTTCAGAATTCCCCCCACCTATTTTATGTCTCCTCCTTAACTTCTCAGAAGTTAAGCACTGGAATTTTTCACTGCTGAATCTAAGCATTATTTCTGCTACAGTGCCTTTTTTTAAATACCCTGGTAGTTGCTTAGTCCCAGATTTCTAGATATCTGTCTCATTTGCAGTACCTAATTTTGATGCTCTTCAGACTCAGGTACTTTGCAGGCAGAAGCCCATGGAACGTGTGGGCAAAAATCATGCAAATGGAGTCCCTTATGGCTCAAGTTCAGCAGACAGAAATTAAAGTGCATGTAAGTCTGGAGTACTTTTGGAAAATGCTTCCTTCCTCCTTAACTATCACTTTAGGATTCACAAGATTAGGGTGGTTCTGCTAGGGAAGGGAGCTGTGAATGTAGTGGATGAGTTTGCCTGGTCATTTTTTGTCCCCTTACGATTCAGAACAACGAGCCACATCATTAAAACTCGGTGCATGTGTGCTTGATATTAAGCAAATTGGATAGCCCTGAGATTGCTTATTTCTTCCAGAGATACAAGGATGAATTGAACCAAAGCAGTTTGCAGCCCGGCGCGTTTCAGCTCAAGGCTGCTAATGACGCATCCTAGAAACACAGAGCATCAGCAAGTCCTTTGTACTTTGCTAATATTTTTCCTGCAGGAACATGAGAGCAATTACAGCTTGGAAGGATGGGAGCTGGAAGACTGGAGGAGATGAAAAATTTTCAAGAGGAAAACAGGATTTCATGAAGTGAAGGCAGGGGGGTGTATGTGGGTGGGTGAGGGAGCAAGCATCTGTAAATAGTTGGCACTGTGGCAGCTGCTTTTGAAATATAGAGAGATTTGGAAAGAGAGAGGTAGAGCAGCTGCATGTTGTGCGTATGTTTTATGGAAAAGGGAGGAGAGTGCTGTGCTTGTGAGGGAAGGAGCAAAACAGCAGAGCTAGGCAGGAATCCACAGAAAGGGTGGCAGAGAAAGTGGGGCACAGAGTGAAGTTGGGGAAGAGAGATTAATTCACAGAGATTTTCAGGAATGAGCATAAACCGTAGTGCAGCTGGTGTAAAATTCCCTGCCTTGCTAGTGACCTCCGGGGAGGGGAAAATTGCTGTTGCTGCCTGCCTGTGGTTCCAGCCTGTCCTCCCTTCCCCTGGTTTAGTTTTGATTTATAGTAATAAGAAATTGGCCTTCCTAAGAGCAGGTCAGGGTGCTCGGCTGAGGGATTAAAGCCGAGTCTCTGACCTCTGAGCGTATTGTAATGCTTGTGAGTCATTGCCTCATCCTCTGTATTGGCAGGTTGATGGATTCCTAACTAGGTTGTTAGTGGCATGTCGGTGTGGCTCCCTGAGATGTGCCTTTTGTGTTTAAACTCTGACTCGGAGAAACAAGTTCATTTCAGGCTCTTTGTGTTTCTCTCCTCCTCCTTTTCTCAGCTTTTTCCTTCTTTAAATGTAGACTTCTTTTGACAGATCATCTCCATGGTAACTAACAGGACCGGGCTGCCTACAGAAATTGTAGTAATAAAGTGGTTGGTTTTTACACATGATGAAAAGATGATGAAGCACAATGATAGGTGATAAAGACACAGGTAATTGCTCTAGAATAATATTGCTGCCAAGAAGATGACTGAACTCCCACACAGAAGATGAACAGATGGTGTATTTATTGAAATTCATAGGCTGTGAGAAGAAAAATGTAATTGATGGCTGTGTAGGTTTTGTTGCAGTTTACTATGCGGTGAGCAGGGCCAGGAGCAGCGTGCCGGCAGATGGAGCCCCTATGCAGAGCCACCACCGCGTCTTCACCCGAGAACCGGCTTGTCGCTGGAGATCAGAATTCCAATCAGAGCCATAAAAGCAGCCGAACCGCTAATTGCTCTGATGCATTTCGCTGTTTTAGAGCTGTCACGCAGCCCTGTTTTATTTTAGGAAGGGTGTAACGCTTTGGTAAGAGCAGTGGTGGTAAATGACACTCGCATGCCGGGAACGGCAGAGCCGAAAGTGGAAAAGCAAAAGCTTCTCAAACTTGGGTTTGAGTACAGGTTTCTCAAGGCTGGGTGTGCATTTGTGTTACTGAGTGGCAGCTGTCCCTTCTTTGCTGACCTGCTTGCTGGAAAGACTCTTCTGGTAGGGCAGCCTATTGTGCAGAATCCACAGGAAGACAAGGGCAGGGTGGTTTCCTCTCTGTGTTTTCAAGTATTAAGATAAAACTGGTCAGTTTGATGCTGGGGCTCATGTCAAAGTGTTGTCTGCCTGTGCGTAGCAGTGCTGTGGATCTGGTTTGAATGGCTACAGCGCTGCTTTGTGGCATGGCGTTGGGGTCCTGGGTGCTGAGTGATGTGGTATCCCCTGCCACAGGGCTTGGTGCCTTCAGTTTCCCAAGAGGATTACTTCAGTGCTGCCAGAACAGCATAAATGTCCATGGGAATCGTTGCCTGAAAGGTCTGTCTTTCTTGGAGAGCTGTGAATAACCCTACTTACAACAAGGAGTGCCAATTCTAGAGTGTCAAGATTTTCCCCCCCCCCGTCTCTAACAAATGCTAACTGCTGGGAGAAATACTGTTGGGAGCATCTGATTGAGTTGAAGAGCTGGTGGCAGGTTGTTGCCTTCCCTGCGGCTCCTCAGTTCTCAGCAGCTTTAGCACCCCTGTTGTGCCTCTGCTAACTCCCAGAGTACTGTGATTTATTGGTGATAATGTCTGGGTGCTGGTTAGTATATGATTCTCTCCTCTTCTACAGTCTGGTGCTACTTTATTGATTGTGTAGCTCATTGTCTCATCAAGTTTCATAAGGAAACCACTTCCCCTTTGGGTTTACATCCAGCTGCACCTACTCCTATTGACTGCATTGGGAGGCATTGCATGCAAGGGGCTTTCAGAGGGCTTATAAATAAAAGGAGAATCAGGTTCTTTGTCTTAACAATGGTAATGTCAATGAGGATGAAAATAGCAGTGTAGGTAGTATGGAAGAGTGTCTCTCCAGGACACTTTGCCCTAGGGAAGAAACTAAAAGTTGTGGGTTCATCACTTGACAGTATTTGTGTCAAATTCACCCTTTTTTTTTTTTTTTCATTTCTTCTTTCCAGATTGGCAGGGCCCCCACATCCTCTGTGGCACCTGAAAAACCTGATTTCCATGCAAATTGCTCCCGTTTAGGTTAAAACACTGCTGTCATCGTTCTTTTTTTCAAACTTCTTTCCTTTTCTTCCTGCAGAAAAGGCTGGGGGGGGGGGGGGGGGAGAATGTGAGGAGGGGGAAGGGGCGGGGGGGGGAAGTTACCTAAGTGATACACCTTCTTCATACAAGATTAAACAGAATTGTGCTGGCAGTGGAAAGATATGCTTTTTTGAGACCTGTCAGCCAGCCAACAAGTGGAGCGTTAAGCTAGAGCTGCCAGAGAGATGCACTGTGTTAATAAAAGAAGGAATAGGAAGGGAAGAGTGTGAATCTGAGCACTGAGACTGGCCTACCAGCTGTACTTGAGCAGTTACTCCAGTCCCTGAAGCATGCTTGGTGACTCTCCTTGTGGTGACTGGTTCCTTAATGAGCCTCCTCATTTATTTTTGGTGTCAGCCATTCCCATTGCTAGATCCAGGCACCTGAGAGGCCCTGACAACCTCACTGGCAGGGTCCAAGGCACCTAGGCAGTCTGGTGGGGTTCTCTGGAGAAGATGGTAGCCTGGGTGTTTCCAGCTTCTCTATGTCAGGCTGGCTTTGTTTGCTGCCCAGCTGCTGGCCTCTTTTTTTTCCTTTTCCTTTCATTCCTGTGCTGCCCTTCACCACAAATTGAGTGTTTCAGGCAAAGCTGATCAAAACATATTTAATAAAAACTCATTTTTCTGGCAGCCAAGCTTGGCAGCATCAAAGAAATAGGTAAATAGAAAGATACTGTCATTTTTTTGGGAGAAATTCTTGTTTTCGAAGTTGGAAGCTGAACTGTTGTCACTCATCTGGAGGGGATACCTTTCTTACTGCTTTTTTCCTTTTCCACTTTAACTTCTCTTCCTTCTTCCTTGCATCTGCATTCCCCCTCCCCATCTTGTTTTTCCTTACTTGGCAGTAAAAACTGTTGGAAAGGTCAAGGGAATCCAAGCTGATGTGAAGATTTCCTCTCCAAGTTGAGTGCTACTTATTCAAAAAATTAATTGGATGTTTTTCAAGGTACAAAACAACAAGTAGGACTGCAACCTTGGATTTTAGGAAGGCTAATTTTGACCTTTTTAAGAAACTGCTCAGAGAAATCCCATGGGACAGGCCTCTGGAAGGCAGAGGGTCTAATAAGAGCTGGCTGATATTCAAGGATCACTTCCTCCAAGCTAAGGATCAGTGTATCCCTAAGAACAAGAAATCAGACAAGGGAAGCAGGAGACCTGCTTGTCTGAGCAGAGAGCTTCTGCAAAAGCTCGAGTAGAAGAGACTGACCACTTGGGAAGATGACAGGAATGCTGTCAGAGTATGCAGGGATTAAACTAGAAAAGCCAGGGCCTCCTTGGAGCTAAACCTGGCAAGGGACATCAAGGTTGATGGCAAGGAAGGGTTTCTTCAAGTATATTGGTAGCCAAATCAAAACTAGGGAAAATGTGTGCCTGTTGTTGAGTGAGGCAGGTGTCATGGTGACAGAGGGTGCACAGAAGGTGGAGTTACTGAATGCCTTCTTTCCTTCAGTCTTTACTACTCAGGAGCCCCAGGCTTTGATGGTGACAGAAAATCAGGAAGACATTCCCTTGGTTGAGGAAGATCTAGTTGAAGTCCAATTAAATAAACTGGGTATTCAGAAGTCCGTGGGTCCTGATGGGAGGAGAGTGCTGAGGGAGCTGGCAGAAGTCATTGCTAAGCCACTCCTCCATCATCTTTGGAGAACAGATGAGGTGCCTGAAGATTGGAGGAAAGCCAATGTCACACCAATCTTCAAAAAGGGCAAGAAAGATGACCCAGGAAACTACAGGCAGTCAGCCTCACCTCTATCCCTGGAAATTGTTGGAAAAGCTCGTTCTGGGGGTCATCTCAAAACATGTGGATGAAAAAAGCTTATCAGAAGTAGTCAGCAGGGGTTCACCAAGGGGAAGTCATGTCTGATTAACATGATAGTCCTCTGTGTGGGCATGACTGAATGGGTAGATGAAGGGAGGACAGTGGACTACCTTGCAGAAGTCTACCTTGACTTCAGCAAGGCTTTCCACACCATCTCTCTCAGCATCCTCACAGGCAAGCTCAGGATTGTGCATTAGATGAATTGGCAGTGGGGTGGATTGAAAATTGGCTGAAAAACAGAGCCCAGAGGGTTGTGATCAGTGGCACAGAGTCTAGTTGGAGGCCTGCAACAAGTGGTGTTCAGTGCTGGGTTCAGTTCAGGGGTCAGTGCTGGGTCCAGACCTGTTCAATATATTCAGCAATGACTTGGATGAAGAGAAGGAGTGCACCCTCAGCAAGTTTGCTGATGATACAAAACTAGTAGGAGTGGCTGACATGCTGGGAGGCTGTGCTGGAGAGTTGGGCAGAGAGTAATCTTATGAAATTCAACAAAAGCAAGTGTAGGGTCCTGCACCTAGGTAGGAATAACCCCACGCACCAGTACAGCTTAGGGGCTGACCTGCTGGAAAGCAGTTCTGTGGAAAAAGACCTGGGAGTCCTGGTGGACAGCAGGTTATCCATGAGCCAGCAATGTGCCCTTGTGGCCAAGAAAAGCAATGGCATCCTGGGGGATATCAAGAAAAGTGTCGCCAGCAGGTCTAGGGAGGTTCTCCTGCCCCTCTGCTCTGCACTGGTGAGGCCTCATCTGGAATATTGTGTGCAGTTCTGGGCTGCCTGGTTCAACGACAGAGGGTTCAAGAAAGGGCAACAAAGACAATTAGGGGACTGGAACATCTTGCTCACAAGTTGAGGCTGAGGGACTTGGGACTTTTTAGCCTAGAGAAGACTGAGGGGGGATCTTATGAATGCTCATAAATACTTGAGGGGTGGGTGTCAGAAGGATGGGGTCAGTCTTTTTCCAGTGACAGGACAATGTGAATATAGGAAGCTCCACCTAAACATGAGGAAGAACTTCTTTACTGTGAGGTTGGCAGAGCGCTGGGACAGGCTGCCCAGAGAGGATGTGGAGTCTCCATCTCCTGAGATATTGAAAACCCACCTGGATGCTGTCCTGTGTGACCTGCTGTAGGTGACCCTGCTCTGGTAGGAGGGTTGGACTAGATAATCTCCAGAGGTCCCTTCCAGCCTCTATCATTCTGTGATCCTGTTTATCATTCTTTCCCCCCAATGTAATGGTTATTCTTGGACTGGGTTCTGCCTCAGGTGGGCTAAAGCTTCTGTGATTCTCTTGCCCATCAGGGCAGAGCTGAGCTGGTGCTTTGTGCAGTGGGCCCCAGACCTCTCCATCAGACAGCAAAGCCCAGCTCTGAAACTATCTGTGTCTCTTGAGTATCCCACTGATTGCACACATGTGGCTGAGGCTGAAAGATGGAGGCTGTTTTGCCATTGCTAGGATGATGTTACCTGGCCAAAAGAACTACTGGTAGGTGTTGATCCTTCAGGCTGGAGGAGATGGTGGCCTGGTAGAGGATTCATTAACCAGAGCGGTGACCTTTCCCTGTGCTGCTTGGCATGAATTGAGAGCACAAATACAGATAAGGCTCCAGACTGATGCCTTGCCCAAATTTAGGGGACAGCTTGGATTATGTAATATCCTTTAGACTTTTGTACAGTTGGGTTGCATTACCAGGGAAGTGGCATTGACTGGGGTGTGTGTATAGCACACCAGTTGGGTTGGCATGGTATGCTGTTAGCTGCTGGGTGATTTGCAGTGTGAAATTGCTTTCAGATACCGTGTCTGCTGGGAGAGCTGCCCCTGAGTTCAAAGCCAACGATCAGGAAGGTTTATTTGACAGGTACAGCTACTGGAGCAGGTTATTTGTTTGACCTAGTGAGTGAAAGCTGCAAACCCAGCAGTTAATTTTTCATCTTTTGTTAACACTTTGCACTCTTACTGCTTCAGATTATTTTTAAATTTAAAAACAACTGAAGAAGTTTAAACAAAAAAAGGCAATCTTATGCACTGCCAGAAGAATGCCTGTGCTGTGTCAAAGCAAAGATCCCTGATCCTGGCAGGTAGCAGGTACCTGGGGAGAATGTTTAAGAGCAGAGTTTGGCTGTGTGTTCCCAGCTTCTGACAATCAGCAGTCAGGGGACATTCTAACCCAGAGGTTTCAGTGTGGCTGTTGTGTTTGATAGCCCGTGATGAACCTGTGCTCCATTTATCTGTTTACTTTCTGAACACATTCATGCTCCCAGCCCCTGCAACATCTTGCAGCAGTGAGTTTCATGGTCCTGTGTCACGTTAAATGGTATTTCTGGGTGTTGTGCTTTCTATGTGATGCTTACTCATTTTGTTGTGTGCCCTCTCATTGTTTTCTAGAAAGGAGTCCTTACAATTCATTCCTTACTTGCCACCTCCATACCACTTACCATTTTATTACCCCTCCATCCCTGCCCTGATCCCATAATTGCCTTTCTCTATCTGAAAGTCAGGTTTTTCCTTCAGTAGAAGTTATCTTGGACTCTACATTATCCCAAGTTGCCTGTCTCAGTGTAGTTCTATTCAAGACTTCTGCACTGTAGTGAAGAAAGGGCTACAGTATGGATTTGCAGTGCCAGTACTGGTTTTGTAGTCATCTTCACTAATTTAAGTAAGATTCTTTATTTGCCTTGCTGCTGAACATTGAGCTGTTTTCAAAGACCTGTTAGGACAGTCACCAAGATCCCTCTTCTGAGTGAAAACAGCTGAATTGCACCCCTGGGCTTCTCTGCAGGTAACAACAGTGCAAACCTTGCCTTCCCTACTCCAGGCACATCATGCCTGTTCCGTGTGCACCTTCATCATCTCTGACCCCCCCAGCTCTCAGGGAAGCGTCCTATTTCTGCAACACTTGAAAAAGAGCCGTAATTAATTTTTTATGCTGTTAGGAAGCTGATTCCCACAGATGTTTTTTGGTTTCCCCTCCTCTGATTCCGCATTTAACTCTGCCAGAAGTTTGTGCTTTTTTCCTCTCCCTCCTCTGAACATAACATTTGCAACCTGAAGGAGATTCTTCATCCCCTTTTTGTCTTTATTGCCAGTAATTGCTTTAAGCTGCTGTTCAACCCCAAACAACAAATTGATTTGGGTTTTTTTTGTTCACTTTAAAGACTTATGAATTGATGATATAAGTGTCATGATGCTTTCCTGTAGTACCTGCAACACGGTCTCCTGCAAGTATTTCCATCTTTCTGGCTATTTCTTTTTACTGCTGCACTGATGTTTATGCAGTTCAAATCCAAGGTTATTGCTTAGATTTCTGTGGGGTTTTTTTCCTTTGGTAGGGTTGTTGAATAGTGAAAAGTAGCTGTTCTCCTGTGGCACTGGGGACTGGCTGCTTTTCTATTAAAAGTTTTTAAGTAGTTATTTATAACACCTAAAAATACAGTGTTTTCATCACGCTTCCCAGTCTGTGTGGGGTAACTGTAGTTTCAAATCATTCCTACCTTCTGTCTACATGCCCAGTCTCCTGTAGTCCTGTGGACAGCATCACAGGCTGGATGGTTTTAAACTGATCTTAATCCGTACTTGTTTAACGTATTGTGCCATTTCCCCACTGGCCTTGCTTGCTCTCACATCCTTCTGTGTCTCCTATTTGGGGAGTTACAGCTTCCTGCTGGGGTCTGTCTTCCCTTGAGCCTTATCTTGCTGTCCCCCCACCTTATCTTGCTGTCCCTCCCTGCTCTCCCTCAGCAGCATGGGGCTTGCCCTCTGGGAGATGTGACAGGTGGGGGACCATGGTGGATGCAGCCCTTGTCTCTGCACTCCTTGGCACAGTGCTTTTTGGCTCTGAAGGTGGGGCATTGCCTGATCTTGTAAGCTCTTGTCCTTTGGTGTAGGAAATACCCCTGTGCTGTTGTGTAAACCTGGAGTTTACCTTAAAGATTGCACACAGTTTTGCCCCCCTCATTTCCAAGAGGATAGAAGAAAACTGGAAGAGGTCCCATGTAGGTGACTAGGTCAACAGTGTGGACATACCTGATACTGAGCATGACTGATAGACAAAGACTCAAACTGGGAAAAGAGATGAACTTTGAGGGATCATCAGATACCACAGACTTACCTGAGGTGGGCAGGGAGGGGTTGTTCACTGCCTCACAGGGCCTGGAGTGTATCAAAAGGAGCTGCCTTCAGAAGGAAGTGGAAGGAGCTAGACCTTCATGCAGTGGGTGATTTGCAGAGGTCTGTTCTGAAGGATGCATTGTGTGCTAAAAGTTCACCCCAGTCCAATGTGAGGCTCAAAAAATCCTTAGAAATGAACTTGGTTGCAGGTGGGAAGGCTACTCAGGAGAGGGCACATGTGGCTGTCCTGCTCTTGCTCTTTCCTTAGCATCGACACACTAGAGAACTGGCTGAAGAAGAACCAAACTAAGTTCAACAGAGAAGTGTGGGTTCCTGCACCTATGAAGGAATAACCCAGGAATTGCCACACAGGAAGTTCCACCTGAACATAAGGAAAAACTTCACTCTGAGGGTGTCAGGCTGCCCAGATTGGTTGAGGAGTCTCCTTCTGTGGAGATGCTTAAAACCAGCCTGGACATGATCCTGTGCAACCTCCTCTAGGTGATTCTGCAAGGCATTGGACTAGATGATCTCCAGAGGTCCCTTCCAACCCGACTGTTCTGGGATTCTGTGAATCCTCTTAGGGCTGTGGTTGGAAAGCAGGCTGCTTCCAGGGAGAGAAGAAAGGCAGCTGCTCCATTCTCATCTTGTCCAGAAGCTTTTGCTGTAGGTTTTGATTTACAACTCTGATCTCCACCAGACCTTCACCTAATTGAGTAGATTGACCCTGGCTCTTACACAACAGGCAATTAATCAAAGACTGACTAATCATCTCTCTCAATGGTTGGCACCTTACAGAAAGGCTGGGAATTCCTTACCTGCTACTTCTGCAAACCAGTTTTATGCTCTGAGATTTACAGCCAGTTAACTCTATTGAATTCTGTATATTTACTGTAAATTTTAATTAATGTAAGTTCTGAAATGTAATAAAAGTTAGTTTACTTACTTAAGTTGGAATTTAAAAACTAAGTTCTATATATGCTTTAACCAATTCCATTCAATAGTTTTATCACACTACTAAAACTTTGCTGAAATCTGCCATCTCTCCCTGAAATTAAATACCTGGAAAATTGGCTGGTTGAGTCTGAACTTATTCTTTAGGGTTTAAAAGTAGTTTTACTGAAAGGTCTTAATTTTTATCTGGAGAACTTCCAAAGTTAATGTTTGACCCTGCTGAGATCAAGAACTTTACTTCTGAGCTCAGGTTCTGATTTACCAAGGTGCAGTAGTTAACACTCATTCAGTGATGTTAGCTGCCAACTATCAGGAGTTGTAAATTGAAGATGCACTGTGAAATAAGATGCAATTAATGAAAGCAGAATAAACACGGACAAGCATTTAATCTTCCCACATAGCCAAACTCAGTTATGTTAGCACAGCGTGTGCCAGGGCTGAAGCAATGGGCAGCGAAGGGATCTGGTTGGAGGTTGTGGCACTGTCCTGAGTCATCACTGATGTCCTCGTTGAGAATGACATGAGGGGTTATTTTTCATTTCTTTTTCCAGCCAGGTACAAGGTGCTGTGTGGTCCTCTGAGCCTTCATTTTTCTGCAAGAAAGGGTAAGCAGGCTGCACTTTGTTTTATTGATGCTGAGTTTCTCTTTCTGGTAGCAAGTGTTCAAATCTCTGATTTAACAGTGTTAATACACTTAATTAAATAAGCTAAGCTGACATGGGCAATTATGTTGGCTGTCTCTTAATGTACCACGACTTTCTTTTGGTTTATCTTTTGACCACCCAGAACTCTAGAGGTCTTCCACTGACTTTTTCCTTTGCTCCCTACAAATGAAGCCCGGAGAGAGTCATCCCTGCAATGTTGTTTATGGTCCTTGGTGCATGTACTGTAGAAGTTGTGTGCTTCCCTTGGCTCTCTCTTGGTGACTTCTATGTATTTCTTGTCACTTCTGTGACCTAAAGCATGTTGCTTACCACTGTAAGCACAATCTTTCATCTTCCAGTCAGGTTCCAGGCTGGACTACCCTTGCAACCTTGTCTTTACTGATAGTGAATCACCCCTGGGTTTTTCCTGCACTGGTAGTGTTGTGGCTGTCTATTCACTGTTTGATTTTCCTTTCATTGTTGCTAGATAAGTATATTGCATTCAAATGGAATTACACAGACTCTGGAGGCATAGTTGATCTGCTTAAGCCATGGATTCCCTGCATGTTCCAGCACGTGGGCATTTCCAAATGTGTTTGAGTTTCTGTTCAGAGTTGCTGAAGAGAGCACCATTGTTTTGATACCTGTTATTAAAGTATTCATTTCCCCCTCCTTTCTGTCTGCATCCAGACAAATCCTTGTTTCAGAGCATGGCTGGAGCTGGGCTGGGTTGGCAGTGCAGCCCTGGTGTCCTGCTTTCCCCTGCTTGCACTGGTGCCTTCCAGGCAGATCCCTGGCTGCCGTTCACGTGCACTGAGTATGGACAGGTGATAATGCTTCTGTGTGTGAAGTACCATGAAAGCTTGGTGATAACGTGCCTGGTGTTTTGGGCTCTTTGGCTGCCTGCATTTCCTCATGCATCTCCAAATGGTTCTACTGTGTGTCAGGGACAGCTGGTCCATTTCCTTCAGTGGGATACTGCTGCTTATCAGTGTCGCTGGGATTAGATTGTAGTGTTTGTACCTGGCAAGAGTTTGAATTACCCAAAGCTGCTCTGCAGGCACGTTCCTCTTCTTTGGCAGTGTTCTCAATCAGTGCATGTGTTGCTGCTGGGGTATTAGGTTCCGTCTCCCTCATCCCTGCTAAGATAGCTGTTTGGGTGCGTATCTTCCTCTCTGCCTCTCATATCACTTTCCATGGTAGAGTGGTTGCTCCTGCTCATATTCCAGGTATGCCTGCTGCATTGCTTTAACCTGTGTGCTGACTTGGTGTTTGTGTTCTTGGTCCTTCCCTGGGCAGGGTGTTGTCTGTGGCTCTGCGCTCACGTTTTTTGGAGTTAGATCAGCTCTTCTCCATCCTCTTGATTCCAAACTATTTAGCTTGGTGTTTCCAGAGTAGTAAGTGGACTCAATTGCAAGATGAAGAACACTGATAATCTGTTTCTTAATTTCTGATCAAAACCAGCAGTTTTTCTGGGGAATGACAGGCTCCCTTCATCTCATCTGCAGTTGTAATGTTTTTGGCTCTTTTTCTGGCAGCACTCTCACTGCTGGAATGTTATTTAAAAAAAAACAACCAAACACCACCCACTTTGAATGAGAAAAAGAGAATCCTTGCCATTGATTTTCAGGTCTCTAAACAGACTTGAACCATCCTGGTGTACCTTCTTTGGAAATCCACCTCTCGTGGTGTTTGAGTTGGCCTGTCTACTTGCTTTGTTTCTAGGAGTTGATTTGCCTGCCAGGTTGTCTTTGCTGGGCATCTCACTAGACTGAGTGCTGCTCCAGGCTTTCCTTCCTTCTGCCTTCACTGTCACAGTAGAATAAAGGTGGGTTGCAACAGAAACCAGAGACCCTGAGCTTCCCCAGAAACTTCTGCAAATTTCTGTGAACTGGAAGGCTCAGATCCACTGTAGTCAGTATTAAATTAGTGGGAAACCTTTTCACTGAACTGAGTGAGTGTGGAGTCCAAGCTTGACGTAGATTGAAGCCCCATCTGTGAAGAGTGCAGGTGCACGGGATTGTAGTGAGCCTGCCCACCAAGCAGCACGAGCTGGAATAGCCACAGGGAAACTGTTGGATCAAATTACTGCTGATTTAATAATCTAAACAGACACAATTTCTCTCTTTGCATACTTTGGCAAACGAGGTCAGATTTCTCTACTATAGGCTTAGTGGGCACGTGGATTTTGTTGATGTAGGTGAAGCCAGCCTTTTTGTTTGTGGGTAATGGTTTACAGTCCCAGTCCAGTTGGTTTTCAAGTGTGTTTTTTGCTAAAGAAGGCTGTGCATTTGGTCTGTGCCACTACATAGAAATTTTAGTGAGGAAATACTGTAGAGTCCAAACATGTGTTTAATTTTCTTGAGTTCAGGAAAATTCTATACCTGTCAGCAAACAGCAGGTGAACATGACTTAGGCAGAAATGTGTTGTGTAAATATTTCTGACTTCACGCTCATCTAGCACAAGCATCTTCCTTCCAGTGTGCTCTGCTGCTGCACTCTGCTAGCCCAGAGGAGTGGTGAATCAGGCAGACCCTGGGTGAGTTCAGGTAAACATGCTGGAGATGTTTCACACATGCAGTTACACCTTGGTAAGATGAATGAGAAATGAAGTCTGTTTTGCAAGGTTTTCTAGTTTGGGGGCTCTTCACTCAGAGGCCTGTCTCTGTTGTACAAGGTTCTCTCTACTATCTTGTGTTTCGATCGAATAAGGAGCAGAGGTGAAGAGTAATTTTAATTTGAGCCCAAGATGCAGGAGATGGATTTGGGTTTGCAAGTCTAGGGAGTGTTGAGGAAGGCTGAAGTAGTGAACAAAGTGAAACCCTGAGTTGTGGCTGCTTGGGGGCAGGTTCATTGCTATCCTGCTTTTCCTGCCCATTAATGGCTTTGTTCCAGTTGTGCATGTTGCTGCTCTGGTAGATACTGGTAGGCTGCTGTGGCAGGTGTCCCATGGCTGTTGCTCTGTGAAGGAATGGAACTGGCCATGCCAAAGTAAGCCCTCTTTTTCTTGGTGGTGTGTGACTACAGGGAACTGATTTTGCTCCAGGTTTGTTATGTGGTGACATGCATGTGGTGACATGCCTTATTACCCACAGCAGGGCAGGGGGGATCTGAATGACACTTGTCTTGGTTCAGCTCAGCATGGTAAGCTGCTGCCTGTGGGGAGGAGGAGCACAGGGGTGCGAAGGCACCGGGGACTTCACGTGGCTTTAAAGTAAAAAGGCAAATTCAGATCACTGAAAAAGCTCAGATGAAATACCCTGTCCCCCTGCCTCTCTGGCGTGCCTTGAAAAAGAAGAATTACAAGTCAATTTTCAAGGGGTTTTGCTCAGAGGTGCCTTGGTGAGGGGCTTTGGGTGAAGCTTTGAAAGAGAGCGTGGCTGGTCGGGCACCGGTTGGGCAGCGGATGCCTGAAAGGGATCTTGCTGCTTGGCCGAGCTGGGAGGACATCGTGTTGCTGGGGGAACCGGCTGCACCGTGGCTCCCAGGTGAAAGGATGTTTGATCTTTAAATAATGGTGTAAAGGTTTATGTGAAATACATTGTCTGGGGTTTTAAAATATCAGCTTGACATTTAGTGGGACATAAAGGGAGTATTTCTACAGTTTAGCTGGTGGTTGACAAACAATAATAAAAACTGGCTGGATCTGAAACTGTATTTGAATTTCTGCCCGTTGTGCTCTGGCTCTTCTAGCACAACAGTTTTGAAGAAAAATGCAACAGAAAAAGGGCAGTGTTGAGCTGACAAGGACGAGAGTTTATTCTCCTAACATTATTGTGGCATTATTCAGAAGTGATGGATTCCAGAGTAAAGTTTGGAGTAAGAGCGTAAAGTGAGAGAGCAAGGAAAGCAGTCGAGTGCATGGGAGTCGAAATGGTCTCCCATTTTCCTTCATAACTATGACAGTCTTGATGAATTCTGGGTTAATTTGAATAAAAGTGAATGAACATCATGTTAAAGAAAAGATGTTAAGGGCTACAGTGAAAGTTTTGAAGTGAGGAGCTCAGAAGTAAGGGAATAACAGAAGAATCATCAGGAAGAAGTTTGGAGTAAGCGACTTCTCTGGTGCAACATTAACTCCATGGCAGTGGCACAGATGGACCATGGTTTTCCTGGCTTCTGGATAAGTTGCATTGAACCCAAGGCTTTCGTCTCTCTTTGACATCTCATTTCACTGCCTTTCTTTTGGGGCTGCTACTCAAACAAGTGCCAAGTGTATGCACAGGGAATGGAGTAACCACAGCCCTCCGTGCTGAACTGCCCTGGCCCCTTCCTGCCAGGGAATCTGCAAATCCTTAAGGGATTGGTGTTCACTTCTAAATTAGCAGGGAAATTTCCCACTGATCTATCAGATGAGGAAGCTTCCTGGGGAAATGGAACTTGCTCAATCAGTTGGCTTCAGTGACTAGTCTGGCATAACGAGACTTCATGTTTCCCTTGTTGCTCTGTGATGCCCTTGCATATTTTTTTAGCATGGTGCCACAGCCACCATCTCCTGCTCTGGGACCTCGTAGGGCTGATCAGCATGACCACTCAGCCATGCCTGATGGTGGCATCACAGCGACAGGGGAGAGGCATTGGGTCTGCTGAGAGCACAGTGTCCCCAACACTGGCCTTTCCCCTGGGCTCTGCCCTTCTGCCCGCAGCCATCACACAGCCCAGGGAACCAGATTGACTCTCCTGTGGGCTGCTCCATGGAAAGTCTGGTGTGGCAAGACTCACCTAAGTCAAGGGGCTTGATGTCTGCTCAGCAAGGATGTTTTCCCCCTTCTCTGGAATTGTTTTTTTTCCCAAGTACCTTTTATTTTGAAGATCCCAGCCTGGACTACTGGATCTGCCAGGCAGCTGTTTTTATAACCAAGGTCATCAAAATGCCTTTTTGAGGAGGAAAAAAGGGTTGCAAGAGGAACACCTGCAGCAGATTGCCTCAGGGAGCAGTTTACCTTACAGAGGTGAGATACTGCTGATAACTGATTAGAGCCAATTTAAAAACTGCCAAAGGCCAGTAGCTGTTTTGGTTGTGAGCAGCCAGGCCTGCAAACCCCTGCTGAGGGGTAAGTGTGCTTTCCTCCTTCCCCCCCTTTCTGTCCAGTCTTCCCCATGCTCTCTCCCATCTTGGGCACTTTGAGAAACTTGGTTCAGATGTCCAATGGTTTTTTTTTGGTACAGCTCTTCCATGTTGTTTTTGAGGAGCACCAGATACTCTAGAAGCCAGGAAGAAAATTTTGCACTGATTAATAAATTGCTGGGAAGAGGTCCAGTTTCACAGCAGAGAGACCTTTCACAGGCAGACAGGGGGAATGGATTTGCCCTGAATGCTGGAGAAAAATAACCCTTCTACTGGGAATTAAATCTATACCCAAAATGCACATTCAAAGCAGCAGTTGTGTGCGCAGTGAGAAGAGGATGTGATCTCACAGTAAGTATCACAGTGTCTTCCTTAAAATAAAAAAATAGAAAAAAGGAAAATAATTGGGAGATTAAGTCCATTTTATATCCTTTTTGTTTTTTAATTTTGCATTGAAGTGTGCCTTCATAAGAGACAACCTCCAAGATGAAACCTTCAGCTATTAATGAGTGCTGTGCTTATGCTTTTTGCTCCAAGAACAGTTTTCACCCCATGTGTACAAACCTCATCAGCAAGCACATTGCTGCTGGTGCAGCTTTGCTCTTCCAGCTTGGGAGCCCACCAGGATGGAGGGATGGAGCAGGGCTGGGCAGAGCCTGTCAGGAAAATAAGGACTGGCTGAGGGCTGACAAGTACAAGGGGTAGGCTACTCCCTGGAGAGGAAACATTTTGGTTGAGACTGAACGCCCGCTGTGCCCCTTACTTCACTTTTCTACTGCAAGTCTGTGGGATTCAAAGGTGAAAAAGGTTTATTTCTAAAGTAGATCCAGAATATTTATGACCAGAGTGTGAATTTAAGCCGAGTAATAAATTATATCTCTGTAGAGAAGAGAATAATTACTTTCAATTTAATGATAAATGAATGGCAATTTGCCTTTTTTTCTTTTTTTTTTTAGGCACACTTTGTCAGGAAGATGTTCAAAGAAACACCTAGGTGAGAGCAGTAGGAAAGCCACAGGTGAGGCAGTAGTTTGTAAGCAAACCCTGTCAGAGGCAGTATAGGCTGCTTTCTCTCTGGTTCCTCTGGCTAGCATTCCTTTGGTGGCAGTCACATATTTACCAACCGGCTGCCTTCCTTCTTCCTTGGGACATTAAACCAACAAGCACAGGCAGAGAAAGAGCATGAGCACCACTCCTATGTTTGAAACTCAGGACGAGCTGTGCTGCTCTGAAGCTTGTGTGAACGCTGCAGGTAGGGAGCAACCTGTCCCATGAAGAGAGCCTGTGGGAAGAGCAGTTTGATTTGTTTTGCCCCTTTGTGTCAGCGTGATTTGGCTGGTAAGTGTGTTTTGGACAATTTGTGGCTATTTCTTGGTGAGAGGATAGCTTTTCTAGTTTGTTACTTTGGTGACAATTACAGCATGAAAAGCAAATCCAGTGTTACCAACACTTGCTACTTTGGGTTTACACACTGCTTTGGTTTTCTTGAAGTACAGTGGTACTGGGAACTGCAGGTGATGAGCTGGGAGTTAGCCTTTTCTTCTGTTTTCTGCTTTGACACTGTGCTGTTTCCTGCTCTCCCTACTGCTTTACAGTGAAATCTGGAATAAGACTGTAATTCCAGATCCATAATGAGTAGCACAAGCGCAGCACATCTGCAGTCCTGTTAAGCAGAGGGCACATCTGATCACTGTGCAAGGGAAGCCACAGATACTGACAGGTATTGGTGACCAAGGTAGGTTAAAAAAAAAGACCTAAATGTGACATGATGGCTGTAGGAAAAAATAGCTGAATGGGTCCAAATAAAACAGTGGCTCTGTGTGTTTGAAAACACTGAAGGAACATGATGCACTTTACTCTATTGGTCCTTCATGTCAAGTATTTTGCAAAATGTGTGTGGGGATGTTTGCTCATGTGGGCTGGACTGGAGCATCAGAGCTGCAGAAGCCCTTGATATACGTGGAGTCTATTTTAGTCTGTATCTGTTGCATCTGTTTTGGCTAACAGTCCCCTCTCTCTGCCTCCCCACTTCTCACTCTTCTTCTGGCTCTGAAGTGGCAGGGCTTTTCATTTATCCCTGAGAAGGGTCGGACGTCACAGCGTTTGCTTGAAAGAAACTCTGGCCAGATGCTTCAAAACTTGTTAACGCAAATGAATCCTCTGAGGCAGCACTGTGGTTGCTTTCATCTGGAGGGGGCCCTTCTTACAGGTTTTATAGTGCTGGGATCCTGCCTTGCCCATTGCTTTTTTGAAGGAATTATGGAGGCAGTCTTACATCATGGGCATTTGTTTTCTCTGAGATCATTCTTGCTCCCCCTTAGATCGCTGACAACTCTGCTTTTGATTTTCCATGCCCTGTAGAGACAGATATTTTGGGCATAAGTCCCAGGGTCCATCTTTGATGCAGTTTGGCTGAACTGAGATTAAGCCAGGTTGAGGAGTGCTTGGAATAGAAAGAAGGTATGAGGTAGGAAAGAATAAGGCAGGAAAGCACACAGAGGGAGCCAGCTGTTCTCCTGGCCACCAATCCCGCTCTGTTCCCTTCTTCCTTATGCCTGAGAGACTTCATTGCCTTCCCCTTATCACAGAGCCTTTGGTTAGCTGAGTGATAACTTCGGTTCACACCCTTCTCTAGGCAGCAAGTTCAGTGGTTTGTTATACTAATGTGGGCAGAGAAAAAGTTCAGGATGACATGGTAGAAGGTGGAAGTGCTTGCTAAATTCTTCACTCTGTTAAATACATGACTCTAGAAATTACTGGCATTTTTCCTCCAAGCATTTGTTTTAATAGCTTTTGTTATTGTTAGAACATATTTTCTCAGGGCGTGGGTCACTTGGTCGATACCAGAGGCCTAGAAATCTTCCACAATATGCTCTTTCTTTGAAACCACACCCTGCTTTATGAGCAGCTGCCTTCCTCTTCAGGGCTCCCTTTTAAATACCAACAATTCCTCCATCCCATCCCTCAAGATCTTGAGCCTGAGCTTGGTAGCTAGCCCAGGTCCCAGGAAGCTGTGTGGTGGGGCAGCTTGTCCAGTGTAGGTGCCCTCCATACCAGAGCAAAAAACATCTAAGGCCCCCCCCACCATCACTTGTGTCAATACCATCAGTTAATCTTGCAGCAAATGTAAGTGAAAGAAGTCAGTGTAGGGCCTTTGGCTTTTAGTTTCAGAGTGGTGGGTTAGTGTCTTCTGAGATGGAGTAAAGAGTGACCCAGGAGTGGAAAGGAAGAATCTGAATGCTAGGATTCACTCTGTTATTCAAACAACCTGATTTCCTTTGGCAGTTGTGTGGAAAGGTCATAGTCAGGGGCATCTTAGGTGATGTAGCATTTAGGGTTGTTAGATAGTAATTGGTGGCTTTTCATCACCACTGAACACAATTTCTTGTCTTGGCAGCAGCTTAGCTGTAGGCAATTCCTCTCTTGTCTGCCATTCATGCCTCTCTTTGTGGCCCCTTGGTTGTGCTAAATGCCAGACCGATCATCTGCCTTTGTGGCTGGGCTTAAGTGGAGGAGATGGAAACCTTTAGTGGAGCTGTAGAAAGGTTGGTCTTGTTTCTACTTAAAAAAAAAATTAAATAAATCAATTACTGTCCTTTCAAAACAAAATTAGCCACCAAAGCTGCCCTTTTAGCATTGCCAAGTAGAAGTTTCAGAATAAAGCAGGTGTTCTGCACTGCAGTGTGACAGCAGCTCTCAGTCTGGGAGGGTTGACACATACATGGTAGTCCCACTTTTCCTTTTTGGCCAGCGGTTTGCCAGAGCTGTTACCTGGGTGGCAGCTGGAAAAGGGACAGAGTGAGTTGAGAAGGCTCAAGAGATGTAGCACCAAGCCTGTAGGGAGTATTTCTTACTGATATTGGAAAACTTTCTTTTTCCTTCACAGGACAGGGCTTGAGGCATGGGCCCTGTGAGGGTCCTACTGTCCGCAGGCAGCTCTCGGCGGGCAGCCAGTCTCCTCTCTGCAGCGTGTGCCTCACGTGCTGTGAGTGCAGATAACGAACACTGTGGCATCTTGCTGCCCCCTCACTTCCTCTGGTAGCTTGTCAGATGTCTGTGGCCTACAAGGAGCCAACAAATAACAGGTCAAGGAAGGAGCCAGGCCTGTGTTTGTAGGGTGCCCTGCTTTCCGCGGGCACATGGCCTACTCACCACAGATGGGAAATCGTCTATGTATTAAGAGATTTGGTTTGATTAGCTGAAATCTCCTGTTGGCAGCACATTTCCAGTCCCTGGAGCAATGGAGATCAGACAGGTTGCCAAGGCAACGCGCAGCCTTCAGCAAGACGTTTACTGCTGCATCGTCCTTGGTCAATTGATGGAGTAGGGTTTATTTAGGTCTTTGGAGGGAAAAAAAAAGAGAAAGAAAAAGCTGTTGTCCAGCCTTTCACTGTGGTGAGTCATTCTGCCTTGGGTCAAATCGGTGGAACTAAGAACAAGGTTTTGTGGATGAGAAAAATAAGTACATGAGAGCATAAAGATCCCAATTAGATTCTTCTTTGAGGAGGTGAGAGCACTTCAGTTCTGAGTGGAGACAACTTATTCTTTGTTATCTCCCCCAAATAAGAAAAACAGCAATTGAGATCTTCCTTTCCTCTCCCTCTCCTCCCCTTTCCTCTCTCTTCCAAATGTAAAGTACTTATGTTTGTTTGTTAGAGTACTCTGGGCTCATTGTTGAATTCTTCACCTGTACCAGGGATCCTTCCAGTTTGACCTTCTGTCACCGCTTGGCTCGCTGCTTTCTGCTCCCTCCTCTTGCAGAAGCCTTGATAAATTCAGCTTATGTAAGTTTTCTTTTCATTACATTATTCCTCCTTTTGCACCCCCTGGGAGGTGGAAAGCTCATCACACCACCACTGTGAATATCACTGCAGCAGTGGTGCTACACCAAAAGTCTTTTGGGTCTGTTATTGCCTGTTCAGCCACCTGGACTCAGAGTCAGGGGTGGTGTTGTGACACAGGCATCTCTCATTACAGTTGCTCCTTGGTTTTCCTGGGATAACAGGGTTGCACCAGCAGCGTGCAGAGCTTCCTCTGAAATTTTGGAAGGGGCCTGATGCGGTGTTCTCATATGCATGGTCAGGGAGGGAAATGTCACTGTGCTGAGTGCAAAGCCTTGTTTTACTAAGTTAGCAAAGTATCTTTAAAGTAATTATAGTGGTGATAAGAAATACATACTACAAAGGTGATGACCACATCTGATGAGTTGAAGGTGGTAAGCGGGAGACACCATCAGAGTGCCCTTTCTGGCTTCTCTTACTGTGGAGGTAAATGTGTGTGTGCTCAGCAGTAGATACCTCGTTAGCTCAGGAGGAGATCATTGCAGAAGCAAGAATTACAAAGCACTCACCGTATGGTTTAACATGGGGAGCCAGGCTGGCATTTCCTGAACACGCAGGTGCTTTGGTTCTCTTGTGTGTGCCTCAGCTGGTGTCATGTAGCATGGGGAGAAGAGAAAGGATTAAAACATAGACCTAGACACTGCTGAGACTGACTCTGGCCTCCTCTGTCATAAGCCGAAGTCCTAGCCTTTGTAGACAGCAATTTGTGTGTGAGAGGGAGAAATTAAAAAGGGTGGAGGAGCCTTTAAAAGTCTACACTGGCATCCTTACTTATTTACCCTTTTTGAGAGGGTGGCAGTTGATAGATGTGTCACTGTGATGATGCATGGTTATCTGCTTTCCCTGCCTCAAAATACTGCATTAGTGATACCATGGCAACAAAGAAGTTGTCTTTAAGGAAAAGGGGGAAAAAAAAAAGCGTGACTTCAGCATTCAAGAAAGGTGGCAGACTGATAGCTCTGCTCTTCCCTTTCTACCAGTAAGGCAGTGGTGGTGTCAGCTATGACAAAATGTATCCGGTTATGAACTCCGTTGTACTGCGACTGAAAACAAGCCTGGGACATGACTGAAGACAAACCTACTACAGTAAGAGTGGGCTGAGAATCTCCTGAGAAAATGTGCTCTTGTCAGGCAATTAAATTCCATTTAAATTATAACCTTTTTCTAAGAAATGCATCATCTTGAAAAAACTTACCTGGACCTAAGTGGTGTCCTTATTCAGGATGGAATTCCTCTCTGAGTAGAGCGTGGTGATGGAGAGAGAAACCAGCTATCCCTTGCTAGTGCAGTAGGTTTCTGGAGGTCAGGCAATCAAAGGAAGGAGTAAGTTTAAGTCTGTCCTGCTTGATTCAGACTTGCATTTAAATACAGGTCACATCTCCCAACATGAGAACTCTAAGCAGCAGGAGACTGGCTTTTAGGAACTAGCTTCTTTCTTGCAATTGTACAGATAATTATCACTACAGCCTTTTTCTTGCTTTCCCATGTCTTTGGTGAAGTTGTTGACCACGAGGTTAGTCCCCTCACTACTTTGTGTGATGGCTGTTTTTACAACAGAAAACAGTTCCAGCATGCAGAACTGATAATTTTGAGCAAGGCTCAGAGATCAGGGTGAGTGTTAAGATAGAAGAAATGACAGAGTAAAGCCTTCAGTGTAAGGGTTTCTCCTAGGCTGTGGACTAGGAAAGTAATTTTCTGCCCAGTTCTAATTTTTCTTTGCTGCTCTGGAGAAGGACTTATGCAAGTAGTTGTGCAGGCTGTGGTTTTCACTTCAGTTTTCTCAGCTGTTGGCCCAGCTCTGAGAACAAACTTGGCAGGGACCGGTGGTAGTAGAGTAGGGCCAAGGTCTGGATGGGTACAGCAAGGTTCTTTGTGCCATCCCCATTAAACCTCTTCAGCCCTGACACGGAGGGGACCACCTTTCCGTTCATGAATGGCAATTCAAGTGCTGTGCTGCTCAAATTGTCAGTCTCCCTGGCCCTGTTAATTTCAATTAATTTTAAATGCCATGCTGAATTGGAGCCTTTTCTAAGATTGTTACTAAGATTGACAATTAGTCTCTGAATCACCCTTTAGAGGCCTAGGTTGTTACTTGAGTCACCTTCATTAGGCAGTGTGAATGCTCCCCTGTCTGTTAGGACAGGCTCTGTTCCCTTCCTTCATACATATCTGTAGTGTGTGTGCTTACAGACAGGGGAGCAGGGTGAGAGCCAGGACTCTTCTGGATGCAGAACATCAGGCATCATCGTTTGCAAACACTGTGTACTTGCTGTTGAACTAGTGCTCCACAGTCATTTGAAACACATCCAGCAAAACTAATACTTCATCTTTTCTAATTGGAAACTGCTTTTATTGAAGGAAGAATATTTCACAGGAACATAGGTGCTTGGTGGCAGGTGGCAGGAGTACTGCTCAAGGCCAGGGTGGGATTTCTGTTGCTGGGAAGACAGTGCTGCCACAGGGTCCTATATAGCACCCCTTGTAAGGTGGCAAGTCTGCCCTCAGGCAAAGCCTTCTTGAACTTGAGCCTCCTTGTTGCTGGCTTAGGGCTCTCACTGGTGAGCTGCTGGATGCTCTAAGGTTTGCCCTCCTGCTGTTTATGTCTTGGTCGTTTATCTATGGCAAGTTCTCAGTGAAGCCCAGACTGTGTCCTAAGAACTCAAATCTGCGCTTGACCTTTTTGAACCTCAGTACACAGGGTGAAAGAGTGAGATGTACTAGTGCTGGCCCTACTGCTTGGCCTCAAAACGGGCTGCACAGTGAGCCAAGCTCAGCCCAAAGGGTAGAGGATGCCCTCTTCTAGTTATGCACCTGGGCCATGGTATTGGGAAAAGGAAAATGTGGATTTAAAGGCAAATTTCTCAGGCTTTCCATTTCTTAGATGAGTGTCTTTGCTTGATGCCACCACCTCTGTGTCCCCTGATGTGCCTTCCCTTGACCTCAGTGTTGCTATGGGGTGTTGGGCATCTCTACTGGATTGCATCCCTAAGAAGAATCAGGCCTTGGGGGAAGAAGTGCCAGTCCTGTGGCTTTCAGGTGAGATGATGTGACTGAGATGCTTGAAGGCCTGCAGCTGTCACTGTGGTGTCATCTCTAGGAAGGTGCTGTAGATGTTCTATTTGGGAGCCTCAGCCTTGGGGTGAAATGTGCCTCTGTAGAGGGACGGGATCTTTCTTGATTGTTCTTTTGGGTCTAATTTTCTTTTGGGTTTTGCATTGTGTCTGTGCCTCACCTTCCCTTCTGTGGAGCAGTTGTGTTGGCATTTCACTCCTTCACAAAGTAGCTGGGGGGATAAACGCACTGAAGCCTGCAAGGTGTTTAGGTACTGTGGTTATGTGGGTCATATAAGAAAGGGAGATGAAGTTGCTGTACTGTCTCTGAGACCTTTGAAATGGCATGCTTAAATCTTCAAAAGTGACCTCTGAATCAGAAGCAGCTATTGATGGGCCCATTTTCCCACCCTTTGATCGGTACAATTTTGCAGTCAAAGTTAATAGAAGTGTAGTCAGGCCAAAAGTGCCTTTCAGTCCTTCATATTCCTTATATAAAAGGACTGGAGAACTTTCTCATTCTTGCTATCTGTAAATCAGCACACAAAAATAAAGTGTGTGAAACTGAGCCTCAATGCAGGGCAAGTCCTCCTGCCTTGGGTGGGAATTTCACCCTTCTGCTACAGTGCCAAACGTGGTCTGATTGCATTTGTGATAATGTATTTGTGGATCACCTTGAGGAGAAGAGGAGGAGTTATACAACTGTTCCCTCGCAGTGCTGTTAGGAAGGGTCGGGCTTTGTCTCCTTTGAAATAGATATCAGGAGAGAGCTGCAATCCTGTGAAAACACACATTTATTTCTGAAGTGTTTGTGTATTTTGTGTGTGGTGCACATGAATAGAATTGCCACCTGTCCGATGCTGATAAAGATGATCCAGGGAGCAGCGGTCATGTGCTCCTTATTCTAGCAGTTTGCTGGATGAAGAGCTGGTGCCTACAGTTGCCCTCGCCCTGCACTTCTAAATGCTGCTTTACCCTTTTGTGGCTCTTTCTGAGCTTGCATAGATACAGATCTGTTAGAGGGTTTGCTGTAATGGGAACAGTGTTAGCTGTGGCTCATGGAAACCCTTTACCTTTTTGCTGTCTTGCTCTCTCGGAAAGATCCCGTTAGTTATCCTGTTCCTTTAGGAATCCACACACGACACCATTTTCCTTCATACCCTCAGCCTCAGCTTGGGAGTAGACACAGCAACAAGATCCTTGTACCCAGCTGCTTAGGGCACTGAGTAGAGGAAGTGACTGACAAACCTTGGTGCTTCAAATATCTCAAGTGTGGGACACAGGGGAAATGGGCAGCCTCTTTTCAATGGTCTGTGGAGACAGGGGAAGGGGCAATGGCCTCAAGTTGGAGCACAAGGAGTTCCACACCAATATGCAGAAGAACTTTTTCACAGTGAGGTTGACAGAGCCCTGGGACAGGCTGCCCAGGGGGGTGTGGAGTTTCCTTCCCCGGAGATATTCAAGACCTGTCTGGACACATCCCTGTGTGACCCGTCTTAGGGAACCTGCTTTGGCAGGGGGGTTCTATTGCACCCAGCAGGGAACTTGTCCTTTCAGGGGGGGCTGCTGCCATCATTTCACCCCACATAACTCTTCCTTCAGTAGTTGCTGATTATTGCTAAGCGTGAGGCTTGTTACAGACAGACTCCTGTGCTTCGCTGCGCTGTGACACTGCTGATAGGGATGAGGATATGTAAGTATGCAAGTAGGTGGAAACTTTCTAATACATCATAATAGTAATAATAATAACGTGCACTTCTACTGCCTTGCAGCTTTTGCTAGAACTTCTGCCCACGCATCAGCCTACTTGGTTCACAATGTAGTGTGCATGCTAGACAATTAGTGGTTGATAATGAAAAATGTCATGGGAACCAGCAGGAAAATCATAGCTTACTCCAGATATATAATGAAATGTAATTAGCACAGACAGTAAAACAGACAATTTATGGTTTTTTTCGTAATTAAAAAGTACCAGTAAACATTCCTTTTGCAGGAAGCTTGGTATCAAATGGAATTAAAGAGCTGTTGTCTGGAATAGGGTTTTATGCAAAGTTTAACCCTTGTAAAGCTGAATGGATTAAGGTTTTCTTAATTGCAGATTCACTCTCAAGTGAATCTGTTGTGACACTTCATCCATTCATTCTCCTGGTCTGTCTGGAGCGGCCAAGTATGCTAGTGAGAGACCTGCTACAAGCCAAATAACCAGTGAGATTCAATGCACGTATCAGTACTTCTCTCCTGCTCTTCCAGACAGGCTCTCCCCTGAAGTCATCTTGCAGTGTGGATGTAGCTTTGAGGGAGAGGTTGGAGCAGGCTCCCCATGTCCTCTGTCAGGTGCCTTCTGTTCATTTCCCTCTCACCTCTGATCTCCTCTTGCCTAGCTTGGGGCCATTCTCTCTGCACGTCTCATTTGTTCTTAAGCACTGTACTCAGCAGAGTGTGTGCAGTTACGCCTGCCAGGAGCATAAATACTGTTTCTTGGCTTGTGTTTTCACCTGGGGAAATAGAGTGTGTGGATCCACTCTGGCATTGCATAAAAGCATCTATGGTGGGGATTTCTCAACTTAAGAATGGTTGAGTAGGAGAGGGTTCTGGATGAATGGACCTTTCACATCCCAAAGCACGTGGCAGCCAGCTCCGTCCCTGGACCTGGGTGCCCAGGGTTTGAACCAACAGTTGAATGCCTCCCTACATCTCCTTTTCTTGCCCTCAGGTACAGTCTGTCATGTATAGCCACAGGGCTGGACATTTTACTTGTGTGAGGCACTCTGGCATACAACAGCAATGCTGGGACATGTGACGTATGTGCATTTCTCCTCCTCAGCACCCTCCCAGGCCCAGACATTCCACCAGAACCCAGAGCAGAGCTCTATTCCAGGTCAGTTTTAGAATCATTTCCCAGGTGTAGTCTTAGCCTGGAGTTTGAAGGCTGCAGAGAAAGCTTGAGGGTTCAGCTGAGAGTCGGAAGGAGAGCTGGGCCACGTGGTCAGGACTGAACGCAGGTGCAGCATGTTTTCCGTGGTGCCGGCGGAGCAGAGAGCCAGCATGCCTCCCTCGCAGAGGGATGTGAGCTTCCAACTGCAGCCAGGTGCACAGACTGTGAGGTTTCTACCCACGTATGTGAGACAGTGCTCAGGTGCAAAATCATCGCCCTCCCTCAGAGGCACTGTGGCACAAACCTCTAGTATCTGGCACTGCTAATGTGGGGGAGGGAAGAGGAAACTTCTGCTTAAAGCTGTGGGACAGGATGCTCGAGCTCCTTTACCTTGTGCTGCAGAAGCCTCAGCCACCACCTTGCATTTGGGTAGACACTCCTTTGGGGAGGGGCTCTGTGGTTTGCTGTGAGACCCATCTGTGCAGGGGGTGTCAGTTCCTGTAGCCATCCTTCTGGAGCACCTTTCCTCTTTGCTTAGTGCCTACAGTGAAGGGAGAGGTGGTGCAGGGATCTCAGCCCTCGTTGGTAGCTGGCTGATAGTCTTTGCTGTTCAGAATGTACAGGGACGGGTTTGTTTTCCTCTTACCTGTGCTCCCAAAACTTCTGCCTCTGTGTGGACACAACTGCTAGTGTTTGGCTTTGAAAGCATCATCCTAGAAGCTGCTGCTGGACTTTGTGAGCTTTGACAGGAGGTGTCTTTTACATCTCTGCTCCCAAGGAGTAGGGGGAGCCTGAACAGTTGTCCCAAGTCCTACACCACTGCATGACTACTTTCTCATTCCTCTGTAGCTGACAAGAAGAATAGGAGGGCAATAATGCTCTTCTGCCTGCCTGAGATCCCCTAGAGCAAGTGGAAAGCAGATGATACTTTGGGGGTTGGACTCAATGATCTCTTGAGGTCCCGTCCAACCCCTACGATTCTGTGATTGTCTCCAAACATTCTTTCAGGATGCCTGGTCCAGTCAAGGGTCTGCTTTTTCCTCTGGGATTTTGCAAGGTACCATGCAGATCTATTGGAGAAAGGGGTGCTCTGAGGATTTCTGCAGCTGGCCGTTGTTTAGTGTATCAGAGCATGTGTTGGGCAATTTATGTTAAAAAAAATATACCAGTACCTTGCTTGTGCTATGTCTGAGAAACTGTGGCATCTCTTTGGGCTCAGAGGGGAGATATTTATAAAAGAGCATGATAAATATTAATTATGGTGTCCTTGCAGCCCCTTGTCCCACACCCTCTGCAATGAAATCACTCACAATAGAGCCTCCAAAACCACAACTGGCTACACACCTGCTCCAGCTTGTGCAGATGCACACACAGACACACATACTTGTGTGCTGGGATGTGGCGATCCCAAGTGTTTTAATGTGAAGCAGGGACCATCATCCTTCTCCTTGCCTGTGCTGTACTCTAGAAAAGGAGTCAGTGATGGGATCCAGCCAGGCAGTCGTGTGTATTTTGGGGTTACGGATACTTGGATTTATACACAGCTCCTTTGATTTATACTTGGCTCCAGCAGCCACTTAATGGTGACTTCAGCAGCTGAAAATAGCCAGACTAGATGTATCACTCAGCCACTCTCACGTCCCCAGCCCTGCTCCCTGGGTTGAGTTGTGAGGGCAAGATAGCGGTGGTGTGTGCCTGCCAAATTTTCCAGGGAAGCTGTGGCACTAAATTTCAGTCCTGGCAAGGACACCCACTGTGTTCATGGATGCTGCTTAGTGCTGGTGCAGCACAGGGGGACACAGAAGTGACTAAGCCCATGCAGAAGAAGGCAGTGAAAATGTGGACTTGATCTTGTCCTTTAAGCTGCTGTAATTCAGTGTGTATTTCTGTCCCTTCCTTAGGCTGGAGTGAGCATGGTCAGAGCCTATGGAGACTGGTATTCCTCTGGGTTCAATCCCAAACACTCTGTTTTGCATGTGGGCTGCTACTATACGTTGGTGAATTTTGTTTCCAATTGAGGCACGTTGCTTTGTATTAATTTAGGGAGTTTTAATCCCCTAGATCAGAGTCCTAATGGACACTGTCAAGGCTGTAACTGGAGTCAGTGTAGCTCTTCTAGCCTAAGTCTTTTGCTGAGTCAAGTCTTGCAAACTCCCAGTGGGATGTTTCAGCGGCAGGGCTGGCTCTGTTTACATCCTTCCCTCCTGCTCATCTCATCAGTGAGCTGTAGCTTTGCAATCACAGGCATCCCTGGTGTGTCAGTGATGCTGCTGCTGTTTCATTTTTATGGGGTCTGTGACTTGAAATGAAGAACTGAACTTCACCCCTTCCTGGTGAAGTAATTACCAGAATAACCAGCCAAATCATATTTATTTTTTTTCTCCCCTTTATTTTTTTTTTTCCAGATGGCACTTACAGTTTTTGATGTGTGTGCCCTTCCCATCCGCGTCGGATGATGGATGTAGTGTTTGTCCCTTGTTTTGGCATTTTGATATGTGTTAAAGAGGTGAAATGGCTTTAAAAGCTTTTTGCTGGCGCCTGCGGTTTGTTGCAGACCCAGTGGCACAGGCAGAATGTGATAAATTGAAACAAGACTTTCCCCACAGTTCCACATAGGGATGTTGACGTATAGGACAAGGTTCTCAGCTGGTGCAGATCCACTGTGCCCACTATATGTGGCCAAACCTTGACACTGAGGGAGCTAAACTGAATTACCTGAGCTATGGGCTGGTCCTTTGCAGCAAAGAATGGTAATTAGGTAGTACAGGAATGTACTTATTATTTAAGGGTAAAGTAACAATTTAATGAGGATCGTAGCCTAGATGTTAATCTGGTTCTTGGTAAATGTAATGAAGTTAGTGAGTACCCTCACGGTGTAATCTGATAGTTCCAGAGAAAATACACAAATTGCAAATGAGGTGTTGGGGCCTCTCCAGCCCCTCCCACCCCAAGCTAATCCCCCCCACAGGCTGTGCAGAAATGGTTTGTGACCAACTGCCCTTTCTCAGCTGGATCCTTGCTGCAGTAGAGATTGAAAGTGTTTCTACTGAAGCTGATGGAATTCTGCCCTGATATGAAAGTTTCTTAACATCAGTTAGAGTCTCTCCTGTGATGGAGTTCATCATGTGACAGAAACAAAGACCTTAATCAGAACCAGGTTTGGTGTGCCATGGACCATGTTTCTGATGTCCTCAGTAGAATGGTCCATCATGAATGTGTTATCTTTTTAACACAAGTCCTAATTCTGCTGTGTCTTTGCTATTTCTTCTGGGGAGAGGATGGGGAAGCAGAGCCGTGGATACACATGGTTAAACCACATCTCTTTCTCTGGGCTGTTTTTCCCAGTTGCACTGATGTTTTCTTTCTGACTTTCTGTTCCTAGTTATTCCTAAGGCCACTGGGTTTCTGTCTGCAGTTGGAATCTTCATTATCCTCCTAGCAGTCCCCTTCCACTTCATCAACAAGAAGCTCTGCTTTGAAAAGAGTGGGCTCTCATGCCTGCAACAACAAGGGGGAAGAAAACACTACAAAGAAAAGTCCAGAGTTCATGAGGGCCTTGGTAAGTATCACAGTGTTGTACCACCTTTGATGTACGGTATCTTCTTGAGGCTGTGATTGCTGGGAGGACAGAGATAGACCCATTTGTTGTGTCTCAGGCTATTTGTGAAAAAACCAGCAGGGGTTTGGCTAGACTATAGTAACCTCCAAAACTTGATCAGATGGATATTCAGTCGCTACCAGGCTACCATTATCTTTGCTGTCTGGAGCAATCTATTGTAAAAAGGAGAGCAACACTGGGGAAAAAACACACTCCCCACTCTGTCTGTTGTGGGAGTGTTTTGTTAATCCAGCGAAGAGCAAAATGTGAGCAATTCTGAGTAACAACACTGCCTTTCTGCTCACAAATGATATGGCTGTCCTGGTTTTCTTGTAGTAGCTATTACAAGCTCTTTCATGTGTTTGTTCTTGTCTGGAAACATTATGTCTTGGATAAACCCATGAGTCCTGGAGTCAAAATAACTGGGAATTTTCCTGTGTTACAAAAATAACATGTTAATGTTTCTTAGCCATCAAAAATCCATCTATTTTGTTAATGGTGGTAACTGAGAATTGGGTAATATCATCACATATTTGCATGTCATAAGCGTGTAATTGTTGAAATAATCAGCCAGGAAGGGGTCTCAGAAACCTCCCAGTTAAAATGTGTGCTTCTCAGTGTTTCAGTCTTAAAGCTAATATAGAAGGGCACAGTTGCAAAGTGTGGGGCCCTGGGTGGGTTTTTTGGGTGTACACAGAGATCATCATGGCTGTTGCAAAAGGCATGATCTGATCATACCTTAGCAGTCCAGGATTTATGGACAGTCCAGTACTTGGATGCCACATGTGATGGGAAGCCAGCAGGACTGACCACTTCTCCCTGCTGCATTAGTGAGCCAGGGACAGGCTGATGGCTCCAACAAGTTAAAAGTACAAATGGTACTTGAGATTATTCCCACCCACCTCCATCACCATTGAACGTCCTAACTTTGATGTTTCTAAACAAAGACTATGCTTTGGGTTTTTTTAATAAGTTTCCTTCGTCGATATTATTTTTAAGCCTTTCTTCCCTTCTCTTTGCCTCCCATCAAGTGGTCTAAAAATGTGGCTTTTATTTCAGTTTTTAAGATGACACATCTCCCAGGAGTGTGTGGGTGTTGACATTCTATGGAGCTGTCACAGGCTATCATGTAAACATGTATTTGCAATGCTTTTTAAAATGTGAATTATTAATAAACAAGGTGGCTTGCTTTTTTTTGTGTTTTGTTCCTTCCAAATTTTGAAGGGCAAAAAATTGGTTCCCAGCTGACACACTCGATGGCAATTTTCTTTTCAGACTAAATCTTATGTGTCTGAGTAATAAACCTTTGAAAACATGGGTTTATAATGGAAACACTAATTCAACTTTAACTACAGCTGTGCCGTACAAGCAAAATACCACACACATTAATGAGGTGCTAAATCTGATACGGCAGAGGAATGTGTTGTAATCATTAATTACAATGGAGGCTTAAAGTTGGAGCCTGCTTTTTCCGCTCCAACAAAATCAGCTTGGCGAGTTGGAGCTAAGAGCTGTTTAAAAATACCCTCTCTAAATTTAGTTTAAATTTCACCATAACGTTTTTGATACTTGTAAGGCCAATATGGAATATGCGTGTAGGAAATGCTAATGCTTCTAAAGGACAGCAGCATGGGAGAATAGATTAAACCCAGGGCTAACATAGCATGTCATATGGCGAATGTGGAAACCTGGAGCCTGAGCTCAGGCTGGGAAGCCAGGAAAGGCTGTTTCTAGCCTGGCAGTTGCCCGCTGAGGGAGCTGTCCCAAGAGGAGTGTTGACAAGCAAAGAGTTTGCTTCAAATTTATAATCCAGTCTTGCTGGGTAGAAAGGAGGAGGATTGTGAGTGTAACTCGCTGGTTAGCATTCACTTTTCTTCTCAGCCTCTTCTGGTGAGTCGCTTATTAAGCTGAGATCCTGACTTGACAGGCTGCTTCTGTTTAACATGTAGCCTATTAATGATTTTTCCTCACAGTTAAGAGCTTTCAAATTGGGAAAATCTTTTTGCTGCTTCACATCTGGAATTGCAGGTGGTTAGAACATGTCAGTCTGCCATGGCTGTCAGCTTTGTAACTGTCTAAATAGGAGAGAAGGCATTTCAGTCTCTCTGGCATGGCTACAACACCTGGAATAGGGTGGACCCCAATTTGGAAGAGCGTAGGTAAATGAAGGCTGTAGTCTGAGAAGGTGTGTTTGGCTTCAGTGCATGAGAAGTTTCTCTTGTCCTTGGATCTAGTTGAGTTTTGAGTTGTCTACCAATAGAAGAGAGAGTTGATATAGAAACATAAGCAGACCTGTCTACTCGGCGCTTTGCAGGTGCACAGGCTGACATTCAGACAACGGACTGTAAAGTGTGAAAGTCGTCATTGTGGTTGTTGGTTTTGCTTTCCTGCATAGAGCCTGACCTCGGAACGAGGCAAGGGACGGGATGAAAGGGATGCTCTAGGATACAGCTGGCTGGTTTGTTCCTAATTTAATTTTAATTGCACAGTTTGTGTCCTTATGAAAGGAACAAGATATGGCAAAGATCTCTGTGGAAATGAAGAATTAATTGAAAACCTTTCAGAAGACCCCAGAACAAAGCCTCTTACTTACGGGAACACAATGGATAGTGGTTTTGATACTTGAGGCTTTTGTGGGTCCTGTTCTTGACTGCTTCATTGACCTTAGTGACGAGCCGGTCTCTTGAGCAAGAATGAGCTGCCCCGATTGCCTCTCACTCAGCTGCAGGAGACCATTCACTACAAGGGGTGGACCCCATCTGGACACAACCTGCCTGTATTGAGGATGGACTCAGCTCTGTAAGGGAGAGCTCAGAGCAGGTTCCAAAGCTTGACAGAGAAGCTGATAGACATGTAACTGATAGGAGGGTAGTGCAGAGTTAAATTCACGATTTCAAACTTCTTTGGCTGTGCCCTTCATTCCAGAAGGAAGTGGTGGCAGCATGAAGCAGACCTGAGCTGACTGGAGCCATGTGGAGCCTTGATGTGGGTCATGTTGCATTCCTTAGCAAGGGAATGGTTGAATACCACACCTTAATGAAATCAGCTGGAATGGATCCTCATAGCATTGGTGAAATTTCCCCCACACAAGAAAGGATGACCTTCCCTCAAACAGAGGCCTGGCAGATGCCAGTAGAGTCTCATGGGAGGCCTTTTGATGCTGTGATGGTTCGGTGTCCCTTCCTGTAGTGTGAATTTCAGGACCAAGAGGTGGTGATGGTGTTCTTGGGTACGGAGTTTATAGTCTTGCTGAACCCTTTGTTTCAAAAGTTTGTGGGTGAAATGAACTTCACAGAAACATAGGACGGTGCTGGGCAAACCCTTGTGTAAGGAGCTGTGTCTAACCACGTACTTCAGCGACTCAAAATAGATAAGGGCTTTTTTTGTTCTATGCCATAATCTTTTTATAATGATGTGACCTGAGACCATGAAAAAACTGTGGTTCTCTGACTTTATACAAAAATACTCCAGTTGTGCCTTGCCTTGAACACTCCCTGAAGTTAAGTGTGTACTCCTGATACATGAAATCAGCTTAAACATCATGAGGTATGGAGAAACACTTTCTTTTTTTTTTCATTTTTCCCTTCTGCCTTACCAGCCTCTAGAGTGCTTTCAGTTCATGTTCTCAAGCTGTTCTGCACAGCCACTGCTCTAGCCTCCGGGCCTAACAGCACACTTAAAATAAATAAACGGAGATGCAGTTCTTATATAAACCACTTATCTCCTGTAGCCAAGGCTTTAAGGAAAGCATCAGCACCTATAACACTCAACAAAGGCAGAAATGGTAGCAGCACTGGCTGAATGTCAGCCTTGCTTTGTAAGGGCAGCCCTGGGCCTAGCCAGGCCTTGGGGATCTGTCACGTGCGGTGTGTGGGACCACCATATCCTAGCAGAGGTTTAGCTTCATGTTTGGAAACATGTAATGTGAGTGCAGTGTGACAGTACTAGTCTAGTGTGCACAGTAGACTGGTTTCCTCCAGCAGTGTGTTAAGTCATGGAAAGCCCAGGAATGTCCTTCTGCAAAGAAACATGGTTGTGGTTGGTCTTTGTAACCCTGATGCTAAGTACCCAGTAGCTCTGTTTTCCTCTGTAAGCAGCAGATGGAAGATGAGTCCGAGGTCATTCATGTCACCTAGTTGAGTAGGTAGCTCAGCCAGGGCTGAGCAGCAGGGTTCTTGGAGCAGCAGGGGGGATAGGAGCTCTGGATGTGAAATTTCTCCGTGCCCAAATGAAGCTGCTCTTCTAAGTTGGTTTTCCTCTCCATTGCTTCTATGGAGGCTCATAGGAGGAGCAGCTGGACATCAGACAGTGTGACTGTTGCCACTGATCCCTGCCCTAGACATTGGAGAGCCTTGTTTGTAAAAAGGCTGAATTAAATACGTTGTAAGAATAGCTGTGGGAGCAGTTCCTAAGCTGGTAGGCACAACTGCCTGCTCAGATCTGTGGCTCTGAATTCTTTTAAATCCTTTGAAATTAGATCTGATTTTCCCAGTGACCCCCTCAGCCTCCCAACATTTCCAGCTGGACTGGAGGCTGACTTGGCAGAAATGAAAGGTGGGAAGTATGGACTTAGCTGTGTGTGCACACAAAGATGGATAACCAGGAATGGATTATCATCTGCTGCATTAGCCCCTCAGGGTTGTGGTTCCCAAACAGCACACTGCACTGCTCCGTGGTGGTCCACACAGAGCCATTTGCATAGGCTCTGTCTGTAACGATGGAGTTGAGTGTGGGGGAAGGAGGAGTAGCAGTCACTGGGTGACTCTTCAGAATGTTTCTAAAATATCTTCATTGTGTTAAACAGCTAGACATGTTCTCCCACGGCTAATTTCTATGCAAGTAATTGCTCTGATTGACCCTGCCTTGTTCACTTGCTGCAGACTGGGTAGCATGATTGCAGGCGGAGTGGGGACTCGGTCTATTGGGTCTGCTCTATGACAACAGCTTGACAGCACAGGTGGGTGGGTTCGAGTGGTGGTGTAAATTGGTGTTTCTCCAGCATTTTGAACTTGTGATTTCCTTTTGACTCGTCTTTCTTCATGCAAGCCGACACATGACAGCAGTTCAATTATAGAATGCTCTGTAATTTCTGACTGCAGGTTTCTTCTTTCAGTCCCCTAATCCAGTAATTACAGATGTTTCTCACTCCTTTACCTTGAAAGAGCACAGTTGCCACTACTAATGCCGTTTTTCTAATACGCCAATGATCTGTGACTTTATGCCCTCTTTGAAAAGTATAAACAATTAAAGTTATTCATTGCTGCTTTTTTGTACTGCCACTTGGCACAGAACTGTTAGGTTTCTCTGCCTATGGTGGCAAGTGGCTCTTTAAATGCAAAGGACCTTATTTTGATTTGGAGGATGTGACTGCCTTCAGTGGAGTGCCCCTGGACTTGCCACCAGTGCAGAGGCAGTGTTTGGCTCTCTGGTATATCCAGGCCAGATATTATGGTCAAGGAAAGTGTTTGCATTTTCTGTCTCCTGCAAATTCCCTCGAGTTTGGGTTGTTATTTTGGTGGCAATAGGATCTATATGTGCAATCACAGATTCCCTGTTCTGTGACTGTGGTGGACTTAGATGAAATGAACACACTTCAGAGTTCAGAGGTCTGGCAGTCTAAGCAAGTGCAGTGATCAGCACAGGAAATAGCCATCAGCTTCTCAGCCCTGTTGCTGGTGGAGCTTTTGAGCACAGTCCTTGGATGCTGGTCTTCCGGGAGCATTTTTTTTATGCCTGAATTAATCACCATATACTCTATATGGTGGAGACACCTGGGCTTTTTGAAAAAGGCTCCACAGTTTTCAGTGATAAATGTCAAATTTGCATAATTCCTTTTTTTTTTTCTGTCCCTGTCCTCTTCTCCTGATCCCACTAAAACTGTGAGGATCAGTGATTGTTGCCATTATTTTTGACAAAAGGAGAACATGCAACAACAGAATAGGAAGAAAAGAGACACCGTGGGGCTAAATATCCTGATCAAAACCACTTCTGTCACTTGGGTATCAATTTTTACAACTGATTTGGCACAGCATCGCTAGTAGCAAGCTGCCTGCAAAGACGTGATTCAGGAGTGAGGAGTAAGTCTGCAGGCTTCCTCTGCGTAGGCTGAGCCCCGTGCAGCAGCGTGCGTCGCACCGGCTGATCTCATCGTTGTTTTCACTTCACCCTTTTGGGGCTTGCAGGCCCGATGTGCTGCAGCAGTGTGTTTATTGCCTTGTTGATTTGTAACCCGTGAATGTTTCCAATGAGATGTGTGTAAGCTTATTGGCATAAACCATTAGATCTTCGTTGTATGCCCTGGAGTTTCTGAATCACCAGCTGAAAACTATTATTACAGAGCACATAATCACTTGGAAAGTGCCTCTGTCTTCTCTTCTGTTGCGTTAAATTCAGCTACATAAATAGCACTTTATAGCACATAGGCCAAAGAGGTACCACGATGTTCTCTATTTCTGTTTTGTATGGCCTTAGGGAGACTTGGTCAGTAGTGATGCCTGCAGTTGATGTGAACCTCGGGCGCAGACTGTGAGCTTTCCTCATAACTATTCTGTAAGACACTCTGCTCCACTGAGCAGCTTTGAGTGCACAGGCTGGTTTTGGGACGGTGACAATTTTAACTGGAAATGTGGTTTCATTGTAGCAATGTTTGGTTATCCTTCAAAGTGAGGATGGAAGGGCTTTGCTAGCATCTTATTAAATGTGATTCTTACAACTGCAGAAGGAGAGAAGAGTCCAGATACCAGAACTAGGACAGAGGATTTCTTGGCCCAGTGCCGCTGTGCCTGTGTTCAGTGGAGTACGTTCCTAGCCTCCCCTCCCCTGCTTTACATGTGTGTTAATTGGGCTCCAGTCTAGAAGGGAGGATCAGACTCATTATAGTTTTCAGTAGCTTAAAAAGGGTTATTAAATTATCTTACTCCTCCAAACCTTCCTCACTTCCTCCTCTCATGAACAGCAAAATGGCCTTGCCTTTTGTGCAGACTCTTGATATTCTGGGCATCAGCTTAGATTCACATCTTGTTTTGGGTCTTTCCTCCTAAGCTTGGAGAAAAGCTTCATGCCAGGCCCATAACAATGCTTTTCCTGGGTGTTCACATCAGTAAACCTGATGTCCATGGATATGATCTACAGATGGGCATGAGGGACCGATGCTCTGTATGAGATCAGGGAATAAAGTTAAATCATTATCAGTGGCTTAATTAAAAGGTCTGAGAAGTGGGGGAGGCAGGAATCATTCCTCTGGGTACCTCTAGTGTGATTGTCTAAACCAGTGCCCACCACAATGCTCAGAGTTTTGGTTGTGGACAGATGGATTCAGCAACTTGCCCAAAACAGCTAAAAAAATCTTTTTGGTACAATTTTCTTGGCAGTGGCAAAAGAAGGGCATCTTTCTAAAACAGTGATGTGACAGAGATGTCTTCTGATCTTTGGAAGCTGGGTGTTGATTTCCTTTTCTTGTATCTCTACATGGGACAGCAGATTCCCAGGCAGAGAGGTGAGGCTGTGGATTTCTTCCTCTTCCAGTGTTTCAGAAATAAGCACTCACCTGAAATTTATTCAGTTGTTAAGTGCTGGGAAGATGTTTTGAATCTGTGACCTACAAGCTTCTCTGCAAGGGAGCAGTTTGGTAGAAAACTTTTTTGCAAGGGCCTTCACAGAAAGCGACTGAAGAGAAGGATCTGTGCCTGTGCTCCACAACAGCTTGAATAAGGGAAATCGTTGTAAGAAATGCACATTTGATGACAGGTTTTAGGAGTCTGCATATCAAGAAGATTGAAAGACACTTTGCTAATATTACAAACCTCTGCATTGTGGCAGCGTTTGAGATTCTGCTCATAGCTGTCTTTTTTTTTTAGCCATAGAGTAATTGCACCTCTCAATGGGAATGCTCCTCGGGAATAACGATCCTATCAAGATGAGGGAATATAGATTGTAGTAAAGGTTATGATGGTTTCTGTGAGAGGCTTAACATTGATCCTTTTAGCTATCTGATTTTCCCAGAGATAAAAAAAAATAGCAACACCCAACTTTGAGTTAAGCATGCGATTTGGTGTGAAAATTCTTGTGGTTAGTTTTAGAAGATGGGACTTGAAATGAATTTGCTAAACTGGTTTTTTCCTCTCTTTTGATGAATGCTTTTCAAAAGAAATAGATTTTTCTTTCCCACACATTTTAAATGCTCTTCTCAGTTCTTTTGCCTTTTTCTTTTTCCCCCAAAATGCAAGTTAAAATTGTTAGAGAATTCAAAAGTAAAAATCTGCGATGTTGAAAAGGCCATGTTGTGAAAGATATCATAAACACCCTGTTAGACCAGTGCCTGCTAATTAAGGGAGAGAGCTCCTGGGAAACAGCAAGCCTCTAACGGAGCTCAGCCCCCTTTGATCCTCTGTTGAGTTTGTAAAAATGTTGCCCGCCTAAACTTGTCTGCAGCTTGTTACACGTTTTCTCCATCTGCTGCAAGACCAAAAATAAGCCATTTATAATTCACTTGAACTCCAGTTGTTCAGCATATTGCTGACTGCGGAGCCTTTGGGAGGAGACAGGAGGAAAAGACAAGCACAGGCTCAACAGAGTCAGGCACCCTGGAAATCGTGTTGCTTTTGCCTGTAGGGATTCACGCGGGATTGTGAGTTGTACAGGTGTGTTGCAGGTGTTACTGCAAAGAGGGTTCATGTCTTCTGGGTGAGTCTATCCATTGTCTATAAACTGAAATCAGAAAGCTTTTGTTCTCTGGCTTTAATCCAGACAAATTGCCAGGTCTTGGGTAGGATTGTAGCTGTGTGTATATATATCTATACCTCTCTCTATATATATCTATATGTGCATATGTCATGATGCCCTCCCAGCAAGATGATTGAGGCAACTGCTTGGTACATGAAAAACGGGTGTTCAAGTCTCATATGCCTCTTTGGATGACTGGGTGACCACATCCAAGCCTGGCAGGTGACTGTAGATCACTGCTTTAACTCCATGGCTGAAGTAAAGCCTCACCTTGAAAAATTCCCTCTGTCTTTATGGCTGTGATACCAACCTCCCTAATGCAGAGTCTCTTGTGCAGCGCTGTGACGTTTGCCTGAGCTATGGTGCAGTCAGCCACAGCATCCGGGAGAAGTGGGCTGGCTCTGTTGGACCAATTGGGTTTAGCTCTGAAATTTAATAACAAGAGGAGCTAATTATTCCCTATGCAAATATCACAAGTCTATGTTCTGTTGATTTTTAGAACAGATCATCGCTTCATTTTAGCACCCATATGTTTTAGCTGCATTGGTTAGCTATCACTCCTGGATGCCTGCATCCCTCCAAGGGCTACTGCTGTCATGTATCTTGCTGCTGAGAGGGAGACAGAGCGTTATGAAGTTCTTTCATCAGAGATCAGCGATTTGTTTCCTGTGGCCTGTAAATAAATGACAAATTAAAAATGTATCTGGTACTTAGCCACCCAAATTTATCTCTTTCCATGCCTGGGAGCATCTCACTGTTACAAGTACCATCTCTTCCCAGTGACTTCACTGGGGCTGTGATTTACCAGTAGCAAATCTGCATTAAATCTGCTGAAAATTTTTGGAGTCATTTTAGGTCTATGAGAAAGTCAGTTGCACTTTGAGAACCTTTGGCAAGGGCAGGGCTGGGAGGAGGGGAGGCTGATGAAGGGAACAGCTCGCTTGGGAGTTTACGCCGTGATGCTGTTCTTCGCCAAAGATTTAATGTGTGGCAGGGAGCGTTACCTGGGTCCCAGTGAGCGAGCCAGGGGCTGGGAGTTGACAGATGGGTACTGGAACAGTGTGTGTGTCCTGAGCCCAAAGAGTTTGTATCAGCTCTCAGGTTTTATATGTCTCTAGTAACCGACATTCACTGACTGCCCTTGTAAGGGCTGTAATTCTTAGCATGCACCGAAGCTTTTTACAAACCAGGTGGAAGGGTGTGCGCTGGAAGTCAGCACCACTGAACAAAAGTATTCCTTATAGGTGTTTCAAAAGGTAAAGACCTCTTAAGTCACTGCTCTCCTATGTAAAGAAGCTGCTCCCTAAGTCAGGTGGGATCTCTTCATCCATGCTCCATTTGAAAATCCAAACCACTGGGATTTCCACTGTGTTTCGGTGGAGATCATTTCACAAGGTAATACACGCTGCCGCTGAGCTTCTCTTTTTGCTGCTTATATTGTATTTGCCCTTTTATAGTTTCATTGGTCCTAGACCTCTAAATTCAGCAAGACGCTGATATTAATTTTGAAGTTTCTTTTCACTTCTTTTTAGTTGTCTTTTGGCCTAAAAATCTGCAACTACGTAATTCTTTCTAACCTCATCATCCTATCTATAGATTTTTCCTTCTTCTCAGAGTTCCTAAAAGAATATCTGTCTTGTGATAACGTGGGAAGATGTATATCATGGAAAAAAAGCACCTAAACTTTCTGCAAATTAGAATTTTATTTAGAGTTTAGATGAGTTTTGAGAACATACCATATTGATGTGATACCAGTGCTTTAGTTAACTTGCTCCTGTTCCAAATAATTTCGTATCTACAGTATTCCACCTCTTGTGTCTTGTTTTGGTTTGGTTTTATTTCTGTGAAGGTCAAAACCACTTTAGGTTGTGTTTCTCTATGTGTAGGGAGGGCTTCTTCAGAGCCTTTCTGGAGCATTGGAGATGGTTGTCTGCCATGTGCTGGTTCAGCCTGCTTTTAGGCCTCTTGCATCAATCAATCAAAAAAATAATTCTGCCTGAATTCTTCACCCATCACCTGATGCTGAAGGTGTGATGGAAGTCAGGGCCAGGAGGTTGTTTGAGATTTTTGACTGCAGGTTGTTTTGTACTTTTTTTACCAGGTCTGCTGACAGCTGCCACCAGAATGTGTGCACATCAGAAAAGGTACTTCTGCTCCCATGTTCTATGCTTTTATTTTTATGTAAAGTTTAGCAATTGAATGAAGGCTTTCCAGATCTCTGCAGGAATATGTGTAATTTGTCCATCATTCTGGATTTCGGGTAGTATTCTCAATGGGTAGAAGTCCTTTTTCCATTTCTCCTCTCAATTCTAGACATCTTACGTAGCTAGTGTGTCGACAGGTGTTGATGGACAAGCAATTTACAGTAATCTCTTATGATGCTTATTCTGTAGCTCCCTGAATTATAAGTGACACGCTGGCAAAGCTGAACAACGGATCACCAGATACTGGCATAGTATTAAACATGGCTTCTGAGGCTGCTCAGAATTTCCTTCAGCCACTGTCTTCTTGGATGTCTCAAATATATGAAGCTATCCAGCAAGCAGGAGACTCTATATCTGCTTCACTGCTGAACTTGAGTGGAGTGGGTCGTAAGTCAGAAGAAGAGAGGAACCAGGACTTGGAGAATAATGGAGGAGTTTATGAGGATTATTCTGAGGAATCAGATGATGAACTCTGGGATGAGGAATACTTGTATCCTAGAGAAGATGGTTACGTTGGGGGTCCCGATCTTCCTTCACAAAACCTCCCTCATGACACTGATGTGGGTTCGCAGAGGCAAAAACGGGTTAATGTTACCAGCAGTTTACCAGAGCAGTGTGTTGAAAGCACCAGGTCTTTGACAGCCAATGGATCCTACTGGATGAATGAAGACCTCCAGCCACTTGATCGGCTTCCTCCCATCGCTGAGGAAGAAGGTGAGCCCTCTATGAGAACTGGAGGTCGTGAGCACAACCTCAGCTTGGGTGGCTCCTTAAAAAGAAACAATGGCAAGGCAAGTTTTGCAGGTAAGCAGCTAACATGCACCCTGACAGTGTTATCCAAACCTCTTGTTTTTCTGGTATTGATTGATTTGATTTAGTTGCTAATCTGCTCATTGTGTTCTCGGTTGTCTTTGTTTCCCACAGCTAAAGCAAAACTCCCCAAATCCCAAAGAAAAATCTAACCTTTCCTCTTCTGTTTCCAGTTCCCTCATTCGTGAGATTAATCTCCTTGGAATAAGTGGAAATCTCCCGGGTGAAATGCTGTGTATTAGAAGGCAATCAGGCTCTGTTGCTGTGGCAAGGCATATTTTGCTCCCCCCATGTTTTGTTTCTGGTAGCAGGACCCTTCAAAGGGAGTGTTTAGCCTTAAGCCTTTGCTTTGAGAACCATCTGCCTTTGCGTCATTGCTATTAAAGATAGATATAATCTCAAACCTTGTTTCTTTGTGCCAGGAATCTCAAGATGTTACTGTGCCATGTGCTGTGAAATGCTGTACTAAAAAGCCAGCCATAATTTTATGGATGAAAGGCTCCCAAATCGCTTTCCTCCCTTCCCACCACCCCCACAGGCTTTTCAAATAAGACTGAAGAGGACAGCAGGCAGGAGATTATGGGAAGGAGAACTGAATTTGATATTTTCAGTTTTAAATAAGCCTAACTCTGACTTCTGATCCCTAAGTGACATGAACAGCTCTTCAGGTGATTGTGTTCAGGACTGAATTTGAGCCACGTGACCTGTAATCACTAAATCGTGCTGTAAATGTGGCTGGAAGTTACCTGGGTCATGGAGGACTGATGGACACCTCTGTCCCAACCACAAACAGGAAAGCTGCAGTCCTGTGGATGCCATCCTTGGGTCTTGCTGGGTTAAAGCTGCTCTTCATGAACATCCTAAGAAAGGGGGTAAGGGAGGAAAAGAGGGAGCAGTGGGTCTGCAGCATGGAGCTGATGAGGCACACTGATGGTCTTCAGAATTTGGTTTCAGATATCTACACTCCCCCTTTTTTTTAAGCAGACAGTAGATGCTTTTGGAAATGGTTCTTTCATTATGACCAAGAGCTTTTCATCACTCTTGGCTTCTAGGGAAGTCTTATGTATTTAGTCTTTTCTGTGCAGGCTGCGGAAGATCAGCCTGTTTGTTTTCGTATTTAACAGGAATATCAGACTGTGAGAGGGTATCAACCTTAACGGTGTTCTTTAATGAATATTAAAATTAGCTCTTTATTACTATTCCTCACACTGTTAACAGCCAGGCAGTAAATAATTAAAAAGAGTTTTTGGTCTAGTTGTTCTCTCTCCCAAACTGGGATTGCTTAATTTCATATTCCAAAGGAATGAATGCCAATCATCAGGTTAAGCACCCCAAGCTGTATCTCTTGGAGCCCAATCTCTAACCTGTACAGATTTCCTGCCTTCTGGTACCCCTGCGCTTTGCTGTGCAGGACCCTCTTCACAGTGCTTGTTGACAATCAGTGCTGCAGGGATGGATTTACTCTGTGAGCTTGGATTATGTACACAAACACCATGGAGCAGAGCATGTTGCATCCTTTCGGGGATTTCTGGGGCCATGGATCCTCCTGGGCAAGTGATATCTAGGGCACAACCTGGTCTCTTGCAGAGCCTGTGGCCTCAAGAGGGGCTATTAGAGGGATTCATGGTGAATCCTGTGGCTGAGAGCAGCCGTGTGCCAAACACATTATTCCAATGTGCCAAATGCATTATTCCAATGGTGGCTTCCAGGTCTTTGTCTTTTCTCTAAACTACAGCCTTGTGTGTTGGTGAAAAGGTGTTGAGCTCTCAGGAAAATGGGGGAATAGGCTGCTCTTGCTGTCAGAGCAGTTTCTCACCCGCAGTCTTGTCTGCAGGGACATCTGAGAAAGAGGGTCCTTAGGAGTGTGTGGTGGCCCAAGTGGCTTTTCCTAGTGGGAGATACCGAGTGACAGTCAGATGCCAGAGTAACCCATCACCGCAGCTAAAGGAGAGGGTCACTCTGAACCTCTCTCCCAGCTGAGAACAGGTATTGATCAAGTTGCTCTTGGACTCTCTCTTAATATTTATTGGCTTTCCTTCTCAGTTAGCTGTCTGGAGGCATTGTGGACTGCAAGGCTGGCCTTACAGGGCTCCCCAGCACCTACGCTGCTGCTGCCTAGAGCTCTCTACTTCCACACGAAGCACGTCAGAGGGCAATGTGTAGCTTTTTACACCAGAGGGAATGTCACTCCAAATGCTCTCAGATAGTCTTTTATCTTTTTATCTTTGCAGTGTGCTGCACAAAGGGCCATCCAGTGGTCTGAAGACTTTATAGTCCTGAAGTTGCCTCTTTGAAAGTTGGAGGGCTGGGAGCTGATGCCTTTTTTTTTTTTTTTTCTCTCAAAACTAAGTTGTGGAATAGGAGAGAAAGTGCTGGACTGTGATTTGAAAATGTCTTCCACAAGATCTTTGATGTGGGAGAAATCGTTTTGCTCTTCTAAGTGACCCTTCACTTCCAAAACACACACATGCTCTTTGTATTTCAGTTTTCAACTCTTTATTTCCTCTTTTTCCTTTAGATTCATTCTCTAACATCAAGAGTATGAACTCTTCTGATGGTAACCTAGACATGCAGAGAGGCTGTAATAGTCTGGCAACTTAACATTTCAGTCATGGATTAAAATGATCAAGAGAAGATGTTTAAGGTATCCTTATTTCTGTTAGCTTTGTTACCTAACCCTAAGTGACAATGTAAGCGAGCATATGGACATGCTGACATTCAGCAAAGGCACTCAGTAGCATCAATATTAGCTTTGAACGTTTTTCCTTCCATTTGGCATTTTTTTCCCCCTGTTTCTGCAAAATACATGTTTCCTGTTTATCCTTCTATTCTTTTCAGAACATTGCATCTTGACTTTATTTCACTTAATGTACCATATTTCTCTCCACAATAGAATATTTTAAAGCTAAATTGGCACAAAACAGTAGCAATGCTGAATGCTTTTTGTTGCCATGGAAATATTTCTGGGCACTTACTGAAGACCTGGTTGCCAATAGTAATGTAACAGAGAAAATAGATATGCTTCATTTAGCAGCCACTGGTGATTAAAGAGCCACAGAAACCCGTTACAAGGTCATTCCAATGTATAGTTTATTGGGTTTAGGAGGAAAAAAAAACCCACTGAACCTAGATGAGAATAATTTTGTTTTAAAAAAGATGCAAAATAAAATGCAGTAGTTGTTCCTCTTTCTTAAACTTAGAGCAGGCTTCTGACATGAAATAAAATAAAATTGCTGGTAAAACCCATCCTTACCCCTTCTTTTTATCCAATGTGGTTTTGATCACATTTTTGCCATGCAGGACATGTTTCCTAGCACCCAGAGTACCTTTTCTGAGGCCCCAAAACAGCACACACATTCTTGAAAGCCATTTTTAGGCTTGGGGATCTAAAAAAGTGTTTGAGCAATGAAATTCTTGGGTTCTTAAGTCAAAACGTCTGGTAGATACTGTGAGGCATGCTAATCAGCAAGGTGCAGGTTTGGCTGCTGCTGAGTCCTGGTCTGTACTTAAATAACTCCAGTAACGTTGTGCCAAGGTTACAACATGCCATACAAATGCAGGGAAAAGTTCTTCACTTTGGCTGGTTTTGATCTTCAGTTTAAAAACGAAGTGGTAGTTCAGCAGGAAGCACTGAGACCCCAGGATTAAGAGGCTGATGATGGGAAGGCAGATCCTTCCACGCATCCGTCCTGTTTCGGTACAACAGGTAGTTGTAAATTTTCCAACTACAGCTGAGCTTGCTCTGGCAGCTTCCCTGAGATCCTCCTTCATTGTCTAACCTCAGTGTTTCTGATGAACTGTCTCCCATTGCAGGCTTTGCATCCCCACCCTCCATGGCTAAGATACTGCTGATCAGCTGACTGGGGGTGGCTGGTGACAGTGTGGCTGCCAAATCTGTCACTGCACATTTGGCTTAAGAATTGGGGAAAAGCAGTGGAGAAATAAGCCACTTCTCAAAGTAGTGTACTGCAAGCAGAGGGGTAAAGCTGACCATTCCACCCACTTCCCAGTCAGAATTTATAGAGGACTGGGGGAAAAAAAAAGTAGTAAAAAAAAGGTGAAAATCAGCACTAATTGCACCCTGAATGCAATGGCTTTAGCCCACTTCTTCCTCAGGGCAAACACAAAATCCAAGTGACCATTCAGTTAGCAGCTTCAGCAGCCACTGCTCTGAAAAGGCACGGGGAACAGACACACCAGCTGAGCTGAGTCTTCTGAAGCAGAGCTCAACTATTTTTGTGCTGCAGGTCCTGTGATTGAAGAGTCTCCCGAGCTGTCTGACACTGTGTTCATAACACTGGTGTAATTTATAGGTGAGCGCTGTGCTTAAACGGCGTGAGGTCTTTGGAGATCTTTTTCCATCAATTAGACAATCTCTGTGCTAGCTGAAGATTGCATTTCAGGGCACTAAAATAAATTTTTTTGACCTTGGGATACTAGGAAGTTTGACATCCTAATAGGAATCTTGTCTAGATGGCTAGGTAGTTATCCTCAATACATGTGTAGGGGAGGCATGCCTCAGAGGCTCTGGGAGTTTAAAACTGGAAGGCACTATTGCATTTACTTACCTTGGCCTCCAGCCTTAACAGGGTTCATTGATTTTTGCCAGTAATTGCTGTAGTAGAGGAAATTATTCTTTCTGTGGTATATGAGCACTCCTGACCTCAGTAAAATGACCCTTCATATGGCCAGGAATTCCTAGGCAAGAAGTGAGTTTTCATTAGGTCCTATAAACCTGGATAGAAAAATATACCTGTAACAAAAAGATGTTGCTGTGTGGTAAATAGAAAACTTCTGCTTGAACCTGACACTAAAATAGAGAGATGGCCTGTTTCCATGTAAAGATCCTAAGTGTTGATGACTCTTATCACCTGCCTGGCTATGGAGCCAGCCAGTGCTCTAGCCAGAATGAAGCCCTATAAAAGTCAGTGCCTGTGCTCAAAGCAGGATGTGTAAAGAGGCTACGCTGAATCAATAGCACCACAAGGACTGAGTGAAGGAAAGCAAAGACAGGCAGTGGACCAAAGCACTTCACAGCAAATGCTTCTGACTGCTGGAGTGGGAGAAAGCACTAACATCACTAGGGATATGCATCTGGTCTCAGAAGAATGTAGTACGAGTCCACAGCTTCCTGCACTGAAGTGCAGACGTGAGTTTGCACTGAATGCTTTCTCTCTGGGCGATTCAGAACCACTCAGAAAGTGTTTCTGCACAGGCTTTTGTCCTCATGAAGGTGGTACCATGTTCCTTTTTTATATTTAAAGTACTGCTTTGCAGTTCTGTCATTTCAAAGTTTCAAATTCTAAGGGATCTTCAGCCACGATGCCAAAAGTAAGTGGTGATGAGAGTATGTAATAGCCCTGAGAGGAGGGTAAGTTGTGGTATGTCAGCTTTACAGCTCGGGGAATGGAGCCAAAGAGTGGTTCAAAACACACGTTTTCAAAGGTGCTACCAATGTGGGCTTTGTCTTGGGCTGTTTGTGAATATTGCTGTTCATGCTCAGCTGGTGATTTTAGATACAGTATCTTTACAAGCCCACAGCAGATCAGTAATCTGGATTTTCACCAAGTTCCTCGTCTGGTGGGCAGAGGTTCCTTGTGCCTAGCTCCACAGGGGGCATAAGAAAGGATGCTCTGTTTGGTGTGCTCTTGGCATCTAGAAGGTTGCATAAGCTGCATGGGGAAGAATGTATTTGAAAGGAAGAAATGGATTTTGCCATTCAGTGCAGTTACAGAACAAACTGTGTGTGTGAGTGTGTGTGTGTTTGTGCATGTATTTTCTGATCCACTTTTGCTAAGTGGCATCCTCTTCCCACTCCCCATATGGCAGTTACGGCTCTATCTTCCTCTGGGAAGGTTGTTTAGGACTCTAGAGGCTTCATTTACCAATAAACAGCATCTTGGCAGCATCTGGGAAGTGCTGCCTCTCTCCTAGAAACCCTGCCTCCTCACCTTCCATCTCCTACTACAGGCGAGGCAGGTGTGAATGATCTCATTGTGTTGTGGTGGAGGTTACGTGCAGGCATACTAGCAGCACTCTGTGCAGGGCTGGGACATAGTATTTCTATGTGCTGATACAAACCGTAGTACTTCTTTAACTTATGCCAGCCCGTGATGGCAGGCAAATGCTTACAGAAGGGAATGACCATTCAGACTTTTGGAAGGATAGATCATCCATCACTCTGCCAAAAGGGGAGCTGGTGTTGGTCCTCACCCCTTGCCAGATAGGTGTGTGGACATGAGTTCTTTGTGCCTGGTTCATATTTTAGCTGTTGTAATGACCTGTCTGCAGCAGCAGCCATCATTTTAAGCGGCCTCATGGACTCCTGAGACTATTTTAGTAGCTGAGGGGAAAGACTGCAAAGGAAGAAAAGAGAGACATTGCAGTCACAGAGGTTTGTAGGCGGTGAATGGCATCGTTGGGCTGTCTGAATCTTCCAAGTAATGAGAAGATGTGGTTGGGCTGTTACTGCTGTAGATGCTGTTTGCATGATCCTCCTCCTGAATGAAGGCTTCATCAGTACCTATTTGTAGACCAATGAGGTTGAATCTTACACCAGTCTGTAGTAAAATCTGTAGAAAAACCCTTCTAATGACCAAGACAATAGCTTCTGCTCTCATGGCTTCATCACCCTACCTAAAAGTTCCCTGATGTTCAGGCAGGTGATCCCCTGTCTACGGAGCTCAGTATCCATGTGAGATGAAGCATCATCCCTGGAGGGACTCATTGCACTGGGCCTGAGTGTTTGCCCCTGCAAGCTGGGCACTTGGAGACATTTTTCTTCTCTGGCTGGGATTGATTCAAGCCTGTATGTTCTATACGATGAAGCATAATCTGTGTGGGAGGATTTTCCAGCAAGTAGTGAGTGGTGATGCTGGACAGAAAGCCCTGAATTTGGATTAATGAGAGCACTGAAGTTTGCTGAAGCTCTGTGTTGCAGGGTCAACTTGGGGGTCTAGACTTATTGCCATAAATAACGGAGCTATAAAACGATTGGGCCTGAGGGTGCAGTTTTGCAGTTGTCAGTAGCTGATGTAAAACTGTAGCTGAGTTGTATTGTCCTTCCCAGATCACACAGTTGAGCCTCTTTCTGTGTCTGGCCTCATGAGCATGCCACTGTGTGCTGAGCTCAGCTGGCTGGCTGCTTCAGCTGAGAGGTACCGGCCCCTTCCCTGTTACTTTTGAATCAGGTAAATTGGCCACATGATTGCCAAAACTGAAACAGGGGGGAGAGGGAAAGGGAAGGAGGACCAGATTATCCCTTTTGGGCTACAGCTTTGGTCCCGAATGCAGGAGAGTCTCATTACATCACATCCTCACCCGCTGCCATTGAAGCCTGTGATTTTTCCCAGGAGTGCCATGGAAACGGTGGGGTGGTGTTACAGCGGTGGTGAAGGGGGCTGTGGTGAATCAGCCCTCTGATAGCAAACAGAAAGTTTCAATTAGAAAAATCAGTGGGAAAATAAATATCTGCCTTGTTGCAATGCAGTTGTTATCCGTAGCAACCCCAAACAAATATCTTTGCGAGGGAGTTGATTTCCACCCTGTTAATCAGCAAACAAAGGCTTGTGGGCATGAAGCTAATGGTTACAGTGTTGGGTGCTATGAATGGTATGTAATTGGTGTGCTTACGCTGGGTCTAGCACGTGGTGAGTGTGGCACAGCAAAACCATGCTTTCAAGAGGAGCAGGAGTCAATGTTCTGGGTTTCCTGGGAAGTTCTTTGCCAGTTTGATTTCTGTAAGGTAGAAGGCTATTTTCTGCAAGAAGCTAGTGGGAATTCAGAGAAACTTACTTAAACATAGTGGATAGAGCTTACAGAGTGACTTCCTTGCATCAGCAGGAGTGAGTATCCAAGCCAGGTAAACAAGGAGAGGCAATTGATGGGGAACCTGAAAGTTACCTGAAAGCAACTGTCATAAAAATGGTGCTTCTAAAGTGAAAGTTGTTATTTGTTGGAAGGAAAGGACAGTGTTTTCTAACTTGCTGACCATGGGGATCCAGCAGTTTGTTTAGTTTCCAGGTCCATGAGCATTTAGAGCCCCACATCCCAGAGCATACACAGCTACACCTGTGCCCTGCAGCATCCCCAGCACAGACAAGGCATCTGCTCACAGAAGGGGCTTTTTTTTTTGCCTCTACAGCTTCATGTTTTCTCCACACAGCCTAACCTGGGCTGGCAAAGGGATGTAGGCTGACTCATGGATGTAACTGCATCCACAACAGGGGTTTTCCTGCCTTAGCCATGTGTCTTACAGCGTGCAATCTCTTTTCTTTTTTGCATCCACTTCTCCACAAATCCTGTGCTAATAAAGCCCAGTAGAATAAACGAAGCCTGACTCATGTTTACACCACATGTAAAATGTAAAGCAGGTGATTGGGAAAATTGGGGAGGATTGTGCTTCTGCTTCTTGGCTGCCATTTCCTTCAGCTATGGGAGAACCTTAGGCAGAAAAGTGAGAGTTGGTGGGAAGCTGAATCCCGTGTTACTATTTTTAAAATCTAAATGTGAAAGTAGGAGAAAAGCAACAGGGAAAGATGTTGATTTTCATGCTGTTTGCTGTGGGCAGTTCTCTATTTCTTTGCACAGCAGTGTGCAGAATTGGAGTTTATTGCTCTGGCTGCTGTATTGTTCAGCTATGGAGATGCTTGATGGTCAGAGCCAAATAACAACTTGTTTCTGACTATTCTCTGACTTCTTTTGTTTGCTTTTTCTTTTCTTTATGTTGGAAATGCCTCCTGGTATGGAAGCTGCCAAGCTGTGTTTCTATCTGCTTGCACCACATGGAAACCCCCAAGCAGGTTTGCCTCAGAGAGCTCCCAGTTGGCTTGGTCATGGGACGAGGACAGATGATGAGGTAGAGATTGACATGCTGCAAAAGCAGAACTTTATCACTTGTCCCTCAGCAAAGAGGTGTGGACCTGTTGTAGTTTTGTGTGTCTGGATTCTGGTGGAGAAGCAGGGGGTGCTGCAGGTGATGTTTCCCACTGGGTAATCTGGGTAACCCGGTGGGAAATATCCCATTACCCATGTTTCTCAGTGGGTAATGGGTCCCAGCTTAGTATACCTACCAGGAGGGGACAAAACCATACAGGCCTGGGTGTAAGGAGAAAACCCAGGCAAAAGCTGCCTACAGTTAAATGAGCGGTTGGTGTTTGTCAATGGTGCAGTTACTGTGCCCAGTCTCTGTGTCCATCACAGCATGTGTAGAAACATGAGTTTACTGCATCACAGCACATTCTCCATCAGTTTTAAGCACATGTGAGGTCTAGTTGAATGGTTTTGAGTTTGTTTCTGTTTTATAAAAGAGATTTTTGATTGGATTGTGTCTCCAAATAGTTTTGAGCATAAATGAAGGCATGGGGTGCTCTCCTTCCTAGTCAAACTCACAGATCAGGGAGTTGCATTACTTTGTACTCTCCTTTGAACTCTCAGTTCAAGCCGTTGACAGCAACAGCAAGAATCTGATTCCAGCTTGAAGACACTACAGATCAGAGATGCAGTTGCGCGACAATTGGTAGTAGCAACTCCATGTGTGTTGCTAAATGTTCCCTTTACAAAATGTTCCTCCTTTTTCTCTGAGACCCTCTAACATATCTGTCATTTGCATCAGGCCTTGCCAGTTTTCCAAAAGAAAAATCCCTTTTCTTTCTGTGTGCAGTTCTGGGTGTTGCTGAGTTAGGAACCATTGCACATCACCGTTTCTCTATGTCATCCTGATCATGAAAATTTTAAGGCCAGGCCTATGTGATGGCTTCTGTAATAGCAAAGAACACGGCACAGAGCGCTCCTGGGATCCTCTGAGTATATGCATTATGCATAGATGTACTGATATTGTCTTTGGTTATATGATCAAATAAATTTCTTTGTATAGTACTTCTGCTCCCTTCAGGGCTCGGTGATGCTCCGGTTGAAACTCTCACTGACTTCCGTAACGCAGAATCAAATCTTTAAGCAGAGAGTGGACACACAAGGGCAGCATTAAATGTATAGGGAAGCAGAAATTTGGCATTTGCAAACTTTTCCTTGTTCAGCCAAAGTGACTGTTGTTTGTTGCGGGGTTCTTTTTAACACGCAGGCAGACAGGGTGCATGCAGTACATCTCTATTTTACACCTACACTATGTATTTTATTCGGTAATCCTTTTTCTTGGATACCCTTTGAGCAAATGATAAGTTATTCTTTATACTTGGTAACACTGCAGAGAATTCTTGAATTATTTATTTCATGCATTTTAGCTTAGTGTAGTTGGATGCCTGTAAGCTAACTTTGTAACTGATTGGGTGTTGGAATTTTCTGAATAAATAGTGGTAGTTTGAAATACCTTGCCAGAAAAGGAGGTCACCCTCCTTCCTCCCCCACTGTCTCCTCTGGGGAAAATAAATAAATAAATAAAAATCCCACATGCTCCCTTATGAGTGGTGGGAAGTTGATTTGTAAAACAGATGCTGCATAGAAGTAATTGAGTTGAAGTTGCTAGAAATATGTATATGCTACACAACATCTGCAGATCTCAAGATGTATTCATTATCTTTCCAGAATTTAGATTGTAATTACGGGTCCTTTATTTAAGTTTCCATGGTGATATAGAAAATGTTTCCCCCTTGTCCTTTCCTAATCAGGACACTTGTATATTTGAATGGTGAACGTTTTTCTCTCCTCTGGGTAAAGTTAGTTTTATTAATACAGAGATATTACGTTGACACGAAGCTGTCTGCTGCTCAGGCAGAGATTCAGCAGCAGCTGTATCAAGCATTTGCTACAGATTCCCCAGTCCCACCATTTAATTAACCTGCAGGCTTCCAAACGCTGGTAGGAAATAGCATCCAGTGCCGTGTCAAGTGATGCAGTCATGCGTTGGGGATTTGTAAAGCTGAAATCAAAGTCAAGTGGCCAATAACATATCAAACCGGGCCAAACTCCTCCCCGCCATGCCTTCACCCTTACCTCTGTCCTAGAAGAAGGGCTCTGCGCCCTTTTGCAGGGAGCTGGTGAAGGGGCTGGAGGGCAAATCATATGAGGAGTGGCTGAGGGAGCTGGAGATGTTTAGTCTGGAGAAGAGGAGGCTGAGGGGAGACCTTATCACTGCCTACAACTACATGAAGGGAGGTTATAGAGAGGTGGGCAATGGTCTCTTCAGCCAGACAACAGGTGATAAGACAAGGGGAAATGGCAAGAAGCTGTGCCAGGGCAGGTTTGGATTAGATATTAGAAAAAAATTTTATACTGGAAGAGTTGTTTAGGTCTGGAACAGGCTGCCCAGGGAAGTGGTTGAGTCACCTTCCCTTGATGTGTTTAAAAAAAGGGTAGATGAGGTACTGAGGGATATAGGTTAGCTTAGAATGGGAATGGTTGGGCTTGATCTTAGAGGTCTTTTCCAACCTTGTGATTCTGTGAACTGCATGAAGGTCACCCCAAGGAGTGCCCTTTACAGGAGTGCTCCAGGAGTGCTGCATCCAGGTGGTCTCTGCAAAATTTCTTGTAATAACCATAATTGTTCACTGCATTAATGCTTGTTTATTACAGCATATAGCCTCGTGCCTGCAGACCCAGGATTTTAATGGTACAGTTGTGGTATAATATTGTGAAAGATGTGGCTTAATTACTGGAGGGGGTATTTTACTGAGGATTTTTTGACAAGCTGTTTGAGTGACAAGTGGACTCTTGTTTATACTGGATTTTTTAGTTTTTATCTTAAATACCCCAAAGATATACACATATGGATAGAACTTACCAGCATTTGTCAAGCATTTAAATTAATTTTGTAGAGGTTGCAGGAGCTGCAGGTAGTGAATTGACGACACAGTTGGCTGAGAAGGCACGTTTAGGTGATTATTTGAATAAATTATAGCACATTTAGGCCTTAGGATTGTTACAACTCGACATAATTTTTATTTAAAAAAAAAAATCTAAGAAACTTTTTTTTAACAGCTTGCTCGAAAATAACCGATTTTTATGATAGCTGGTCACTGATGTCTAAAACCTTTTTTCGCTCTAACAGAATAGGAACACTTAGCTTTTTCTTCCAAGTGAGAGCAATTTTCCAGAAGGAACAGCAGGTTTATTGTCAAACTGTGGCAAATCAGACCAGAGGGTCAAATCTACCAGCGCGGTGGCAGGGAAGAAGCCAGCTTCTGCTGGGCTGGTGGTGGCAGGGGTTTGCTTCGGCCCTGCCAGGTTCTTTACTCTGCCCTCTCTGCCTAAGGAGCTGAGTGCCGTCTTCTGTGCAGCAGCAGGTGAATCGATGGAGCGGTGACAGCATTTGTCATTAAGTTTATACTGCGTGTTTTTAATAGACCTACCACAGTATGTAAAAGCAGGGTCTGGTTTCCCCATCTGTAGCCGGGTGGTTGGTGGGAGATTTAGAATCATAGAATCATAGAATTGTAGGGGTTGGAAGGGACCTCAAGAGATCATCGGGTCCAACCCCCCTGCCAAAGCAGCTCCCTAGGACATATCACTCAGATAGGCGTCCAGACGGGTCTTGAATATGTCCAGAGATGGAGACTCCACCACCTCCCTGGGCAGCCTATTCCAGGGCTCTGTCACCCTCACTGTGAAAAAGTTCTTCCACGTGTTGGTGTGGAACTTCCTGTGCTCCAACTTGCAGCCATTGCCCCTTGTCCTATCCCCACAGACCACTGAAAAGGGGCTGGCTGATTCCCCCTGCATCCCCTGCTTAAGATAATTATAAACTTTAATTAGGTCCCCCCTTAGTCTTCTCTTCTCAAGGCTGAAGAGTCCCAACTTACTCAGCCTGTCCTCATAGGGGAGATGTTCCAGGCCCCTAATCATCTTCGTGGCCCTTCTTTGGACTCTCTCCAGGACATCCCTGTCCTTTTTAAACCAAGGAGCCCAGAACCGGACACAATATTCCAGGTGGGGCCTGACCAGGGCAGAGTAGAGGGGGAGGATCACCTCCTTTGACCTGCTGGCAATGCTCCTCCAGATGCACCCCAGGATCCCATTGGCTCTCTTAGCCACCAGGGCACACTGCTGGCTCATGGCTAACCTGTCATCTACCAGGACCCCCAGGTCCTTCTCCACTGAGCTCTTCTCCATCAGGTCATCCCCCAGCCTGTGCTGATACAAATGGTTGTTCCTTCCCAGGTGCAAGACTTTACACTTGCTTTTGTTGAACTTCATATGGTTTCTAACTGCCCAGCTCTCCAGCCTGTCCAGGTCTCACTGGATTTAAGGTGGGGTGGGGAAAAATAGGTGCTTTCCCTCCCAAAGCTGGCGGTGTCAGTGGGGAAGCTGCCTTCCACCCGTCCGTCTGCAGTGCTCGCTGCTTCATCTGCTTGGGTTTGCCATAGCGATTATCAAAGTGGGTCTTGGCAACCGTATCGCGTACTGGGTGCTCAAGAGCAAGCAGTGGGCTGACCGTGCTTGACAGCTGGCTCGTTCACACGTGTGTACCCAAGCACACACGTACACGCCGACTGCCTGTCGTTCCCTTCTCTGGGCATGTCAGTAGGTCAGAATGTCCCGCTGCTCTGCTTCCTTGATGCTGATGGCAGGGAGATCAGCAAAATGCTGCTGCCTTTTCATCCTGACAAAGCAAGGCCAAATATATATAGTATGTATTGAACCTTCCTTCCCCCATCTGGCAGACGCTCGGGCGCTAATGAGGGAGCAGCATCTCATATTCAAAGCACGTGTCGGTAGCAGGAGGGGAAGGGCACTCACAGGGACGTGCTCAAGTGCGTATCTTCTCTTTTAAAGGTTGCAATTTACATTGGTCTCTAGAGTTCCTCTGCTGCTGGCAGATGGAGTCAGCGGTGCCTGTTAGCCATGTGCTGTATTTATGGGTCCGTGGTATTGCCTAGAGCAGGTTACGTCTGAGCTGCTTTTTCTGCACAGAAGTTCCTGCTCGGCCTTAGCAGGAGCTGGAGGGGACTGGAGGCATGACCAAGTTTCCAAGTTCCTTAGCTTACTACTTTGTCTTTCCACATGCTAATGACTTTGAGTGGTTCTCTGTGTTTGTTGTGTCTTACTTAGTGTTCTGGTCTGTTAAATATCTCCCTTAAAAAAATAATAGGGTAACATGCATAATTGGGTGAGGTTTAATAGTATGTAAATGTTATTTTATAGCATGATACAGTATGACATTCACAGCCTTTCCAGAGGTTGAAGCAGCAGGTGATTCTCAAGTTCATTCCCCAGTCCTCCCTAAAACATCAATCTCTGTGTCATACTCACAGAGTTTTAGATCAGAATTATCTGAAAAAGCAACACCAGCAGGCTTGGAGCCGAGACCCAAATCCAGCTGTGTGCTCCCCAGCCACAAGGATTAAAATACAGAGGTATCTGAAAGCAAAGGTACTGTCTGCATGAAGTAAGATTAAAGAAGCTGGAGTCTTCAAGAGCCGTATCCTCAACGTGGAGACATTCTTAATATGGAAAACAAGTCCTGAATCTTGCTTTTTCTCTTGCTAAACTTGGTTTCCTTATTGGTTACCTGCAGCTCATTTCTAAAATACATAAAGGGAAGAGTCTGGATCCAAGCCTTGCTGAAGTCCATGAAGATCTTTCTGTTACCTGTATGTGGCTTTTGAATTCTGGCTTCTAATCCACAGGGGTTTTCATGGGGTTTATTGCCAATTTTACAAAAGCAAAGACTGCAGGACTTCATTCTAATTATTTTTGGTCTGTGCCACTCAAGCCATTTCTTTAGCAAGCCTTTTAGCAGAAGTTGAATGTCTCCTTTTGTAACAGCTTTGCAAACACAAGGTGTAGTATATGAATTATGCTGGATCATTTGCCAGCACATATGCCAAATGTCAGGCAATGACAGAACCTAACAATTTATGGCACAGAAGGGAAGAATTTTATGATCTTCTGTGGACTAATGTAATGACTCTTTTATACAAACAGAGATGAAATGCATTTAAAAATGTAGCTACTTAGAAAATTGGCCTGGCCTAAGCACGTTCTAAAATCTGAAGAAGTTCATTAGAGGGAAGAGCCATGAAAGTGCCTGTTGATTTTTCATTCCTTAGAAAGTTTTTCTTTTGACATATGGTTGCTTGATTTTGATGCACCCTTTGATTAGAGAGATGGTTTCAAGATCTGGATCTCCATCAGACTCTCTTTGTGGCACAAGGCAGTGCAGAGTTGCTCTTATTTTTCTTTTCAGAGGTAGTACTAATATCATTTAAATAGCTGTTCAGAATCTAGATGAAACCAGATGTTGAAGCCTGCTTTCACTAAGACACTCAGTTCTCTGCTCCATTCCTCACTAAGATAAAGATTAGACCCTTTGTTACAAACAAATGGTCTATAAATTAATCCTTGGGTATGTCAAGTCTCCTTCAAACCCAGAGACACATCTGAGGCTTGTGGAGCTGCTGTTGCTGGATGTACAGCGATAGTTATGCACACCCACAGCTCACAATATGAGATGTTTATTTGGGAGAAAAACAAGAGTGGTTGGGGTAAATGCTAGATAAACCCACACCCTGCTACTCTCTAGTTGGTGGTCTGAGAGCTCCATGGATGTGGGATCACTAGCTGCTGCTGTGATTACAAAATACAGAAAGGTTTGTGCGAGTGAAGTCATCATTGTACCTTGATGGTGTATCCAACACTGCTTCAGCTGGGTGGATGCTCTGGACCTTTCTGGGATGGAGGGATGAAGGCTCTTTCAAAAGTGCTGAGTCCAGACTGGGATCATGGCACTTTCAGACCTTCTTTAGACTCTAACTGAGACTTCTTTCCTTGCATTCCCTTAACAGACCTTTTACTCACATATAGCTGGTTGTTTTCTTTTCTTAGAGAACCAGAAATCTGTAACAAACTTAGACATGCAGCGAAGTCGAGCGTCTCTGAGAACCCTGAATAGCTTCTCTCCCACTCAGCCTTGACATACGGCAAAGTTTTCTCACATCATGTTCTTATGTGAGATTTTCCTTGACCCTCTGTTTCTGTTATCAGTGTCATGGCAGGCTCCACTTTGGACTTATTTAGCTTTAACTTTTCAACTGTTGAAAATCTTTGTAGTAACCTGAATAGAACTTGGAAAGAGGAGTGCTCACCTCAGGAAGGAAGTGTTTGGAGGATGCTCTGGGGAGCTGAATGGCTTGAATGCCAGCTCTGCCCACAGCCTCTCTGCAGATCACCCTGTTAATAAAGAGCCTATTTTAGTTCTGGAAACATGGAGTCTTCTCAGGCTATTACCCAGCATGTGGTAAATTAAACAATCTTGGCCTGATTGCATAATGTCACTTGAAATTTAAGATCCTTTTTCTCTTTAACCCCCAAAATTTACAAGCCATTTTTGTTTAGATTTATTGTAATTAGATAATGATTCTGCTCCTTTGAGCCTCTTCTAGGAAGTTTTTTAGCACTTTTTGATGGGTAATCTCAAAATAACCTGGGGCAGGAGCACTGCTTGGTCTCCCTGTGTCTGGTTTGGTTCAATGCAAGGAGCACATGGCGTTGGGATACTGCAGAGTGATTTGAATCTGGGGCTGTAACAAGGGCCAGGCAAGAGGATTATTGCTGTATGAGGACAAATATGCCTCAGTCCCACTAATTCATCTCTCTGCTGCTCTTACTATCTTTCAGGAAGAGGGGTTTGAAAATCACTCTTAGCAGCTAGGAGGATTTAAAGTCCAGAAGTACCTGTATTCATACTGAAATAATTTCCTTGTCTGGACCACATTTAAGCAGGTTCTTAACTTTCAGCATGTGTTTATATATGGACTAGATGAAGGGACCAAATTTCTTTCATTTTGGAAGATCACAAAGAAAGGATATGCTGCTTCTTGTGAAGGCACAGTGATTCACTGCACTCCAGAGAGCAAACATCGCCTCGGTCAGCGCCGGTAACAAGCTTCATCCTGGTGTTTCTTGCTGGTCAATGAACTATGTGGTGTTAATTTAACAAGATCTACTAGTCTCCATCTTTTAACTCAGGCAGTGTGTTTTAGGAAGTGATGAGGCCTCTCAGGATATCTCTTCAGCACATTGTAATGCTTCATAGAACCGAGAGATTGTGTGTCATTGAAAAAAGAAGAAAGATACTGTAGGTTGACGGGGACATTTACCTGCCAAAGTGAGGGGGGACTTCATAGCATTTCCCAGCCTAATTTTCAGTATTTGATGTGCTGAGCTTTCCCTGTATCTTTGGAGGGATGCTTTCATATCTCTCTTTGGAGGTGATGTCCATCCTTTCATCTGACAAAAACCAGTTTCTTCATACCCTGTTTTCCAGCCTTGAATACAGACTTTCCTGGTTCAATGGTGATTTCTGTTCCCCAGTACTCCCCTTGCCTCATTCCTGGCTTGTGGCCACATGTGACACAATAGGGAAAGGGAGGGGGGTGGGGGGAAGGACTGAAAAAACCCAATCACACCCTTTTAGTGTACAGTACTATCCACCTTTAATTTTAGAATTGTCTGCTATTACTCTGTGGGGACTCTTGGTTAATTAAAGCTCAGATAGTTAGATAATGCTGTCTCAACGTATATCCCTGGTGCCGTGCTGTTTATTCACGTCAGATATTCATAAGACAGTTGACATTTTCTTCCTTAAAGATCTCTCAGGTAAATTACAGGCATTTTACTGCTCTGACCTTTTCCTTTACATGAAGAACTTCTGTTTTCACCATTTTTTTTTTTGTGAATATGATGTTAGAACAGATGTAATTGGAGAGGTATAGTTGTTCTAGACTGTATAGTTGAGCTATTACCTGTAATGATCCTCTAATACGGGTATTTATAAGTGATTATGTCTTACCAAACTACTTTAAATTTAAAGAAAAAGCCAGTCTGTTTCACTGAATGGTTTTGGTGAATCACCTTTTCCCTTCCCCAACACATTCATTTTGTGCCTGAGTCTTAGGGAGATGGCTTGCTCTATTAATATACTTCTGGAGTTCTCCTGTTATGAATAGTCTTTTATGGCTTTAATGTAGTTTTTGAAAATTCCTCTATTATTGATCTAGATATTATCCCAGCAGGACTCAAAACCACAAGACAATTGTGTGAGGATAATTTCTTACTACAGTAGCATTTTATTCTGAAAGCCTGCTGTGTGGTGTGTGCTTTGATGGATGACCCACTGTTTAAAATGTGTATTAGATGTTGGCTTGCTAATTAAATGCCTTAAGGAGTGCCCGTACCCATTCAGTCTTGGTGAATTTGTGGAATTTCTGTTATTTTATTTCTTGCTTACGTTCTTCTGTTTACTTCTTTCTGTTTTCTGACTTTGTAGAGAAGAATGGGACTAATGGCAAAAAAAGTCAAATTACTTTCTACCCTGATTCAAGAGTCAGGGCAGAGGCAAGACAATGAGGGCTCTAGGTTTCAGGACTAGGTCTACCAGATGGGCAGATGAGGAGGAGAAGAGGTGGGTTTTGCATTTCAGAAGGGAGTGAGAAGAGCACTCACCCAGAATTTGAGACGTCTGAATTTGGATCCCTCTTTCCTCCTGAAGGACCATCTCGCATATCTCAGAAGAGGACTATAATTACAAAGCCATGAGGTGCTCTCAGACTTCTCTGATGAAGTGCACGTGCTCGAAGTGTTTTACTGGGAGGGAGAATGTGAGATCATTCATAGTTGAAGAAAGGGGGTGAAGTTACTCTCCTAATCTCTGAGCTGTTAAATTGAAACATCAGTGAAGGGGAGATGAGCAAAGACTTCTGCATACCTCCAGGAAATGTTTCTTCATTATAATCCCCATTCCCCTTCTTGGGTTTTTTGAAGGTTGGTTTGGTTTCTTTTTGTGAAGCAGGTATGAATCAGAAATAGCATGTTGGCTGCTAAGGGCAAACAATATTTCTTCTATTCATAAAGATTTGGGCTTTTGGTTCTAGACAAAGGGATGTGTAGAGAATCATGGAATGTCTTAGGTTGGAAAGGACATTTAAAGATCATTTAGTTCCAATGCAGGGACAGCCTTCACTAGCCCAGGTTGCCTAAAGACCAGTCCAACCCAGGCTTGAACACTGCCAGGGAGGGTGCAGCCACAGCTTCTCTGGGCAGCCTGGTCTAGTGCCTCATCACAGTGAAGAATTTTTTCCTGATATCTAATTTAGATGTCCCTTCATTCAGTTTAAGGCCATTCCCCTTTGTCCTGATATCTAATTTAGATGTCCCTTCAGTCAGTTTAAGGCCATTCCCCTGTCTCATTTATCAGATGGGGAATGAAAGCTGATTGAGCTAAACCAAAGCAAACAAATAGTTTTATATTAAACACAGTAATTTTTAAAGAGTAGAGTTGGAGACCACATTTGCAGATTGTTCTAAGGTAATGACTTTCTTGAGAGCAAACCTGCAAGTTTGAGAACAAGCGAGTGGCCCTGCTGGGGCAGGGGATGGGCGGTGTGTGTGGACAAGATGACCTCCAGAGGTTCCTTCCCCTCTCAACCATTCTGTGAAGCCTTTAAACCCCAAGTCATTCTGTTTTCATTCCTGTTATCAGCTGTCTGGGAGCACAACTTGTTTTTTTTTCACTGTGACTGCTCTGTGCTTATTTGAAAGAGATGAAGGCAGAATCTAGCTCGTTGTGTTCCTAAAGCAAGACCTGGTATCAGATGCATTAGCAGGAGGAAAGTCCCTGATTTTCTTCTGAAATTGCTTGAAGAAAACTGTCAAGGCCAAATCGTGATGGTGTTGTCATCTGCTTCCCTGCACATGTAGTTAGTCATGTGTGTTGGTCCACCCAGAGACCTCTCACTGATGCCTTCAAGTAAAATGCCCTGTGTTCAAAATAGACTTTCATGATTGAGAGAAGGAATCTGTGGTCTGAACTAGAGAAAATTATTTTATTCTCATTAATAAACTTTACTTTAGTCTATGGAGTAAGTGTGTAGGATGAGATTAATTAAATCTAATGAAAACAGCCAGGAAGTCAGTAAATACATCTCTCTTAGTTGCTCCTGGGACAATTTTGCTCATAACATAGGATTTGGAGATTCCTAGTTGGCTTAAGAGGCTGGTCATGTGCACCCAAGTTCTCAGGGATAGGTGCTATGGTCATGGTGACACCCTGTTATCTCCACAGAACTCCTTGTCTCACCAGCACCATCCCCTTGGGGGCAATGCAAATTCCTGTTGTTTTCTCCTCCTCCTCCTCCTCCTCCTACACAGAAGGAAATTGCTGACACCTGTTCATCAGGCCTGTGCTGTGCTTTTGTGGGATTTGTTTGGCCTGTGTTTTCATGGGAGTAATTACTTTGGGGCTGTTTTGCAGCCCCAAGGCACTTGAATATCCCAAACACTCCATTGATAATTACATTTGGTGCTTAACTTCGAGTAAAGGCAACTGGTTTCTCAGTTTGGGATGGGGTGAGAAACAGCCGTGTGCAATCCATCAAGTGATGATTTATACAGGATTTGTTATTTTTTATGCTTAGTGCTGTAGTTCTCAGAAGTAGAAACTGGTGATGGGGGGAGGGAGGGAAAGAAAAGAGGAAAAAAAAAAAGAAAAGAAAGGAGAGACAGGCACGTTTTGGGAGGCAGAGGGGGAGGAATGCATTCTAATCCCTCTGAAAATATTTTCTTGCTGAAAATTGCTAGATCTGGATGGACTAAGCCAACTGAGTTACCAAGACAACTTATCCTGTCATGAAGATGACCATCTATCTATCAGTTCAAGAACAACAACTGCAAGTAGGGGCGCTGGACAGTGTAAAGGGTCTAGGACAGAGTCCAGGATTGCCGATGGCATTAGCCGCCACGTGATGGAAGGATGCTTGGAAGTGGAGACAGCGTTTACCAACCAGGGATTTGAAGTAAATGATGCTACTGACAGCTCATCAGCTTGGAGCCCTGAGGTATGGTGACTTGTCATTTATTATACACAGCGTAAGCTTTTGAAAGATAACGGGGGCCAAAACCTGTTAGGGGAGAAATGAAGTGAAAAATAGATCAGCACAGCACAAGATAATGGCATTCACGTGCATGAGCATACACCCTTCTCTCTGTGTTTCCCCTTTTCCTTGTGTTTTGTCTCTGGCTACTAACACTCATTCAGAGAAGCTGTTTTATTGCTTGATTTCTGACTGCAGTCTTTCAGCTGAGATTGGAGCCATCCAGATGCTGCCTGACAGCTTTTACTGTCATTTAGCAGAGAGCACTTTGTGGTGGCCCAGGGCTTTGTTACTGGCTGCATGTACAGGGTGTGTGGTCACTGTGTCAAACTTGTGCCTCTCTTTTCTGGTGCTTTTTAAGGCTTAGACAGTGGGAAGCATCTGGAAAGCTGGAGGCAGCTGGTTGGGGTGGCCTGTGACTTGTCCAAGTGCCCATTGCTCTGGTCCCCATTGATAACAGGCATCCTTCCAAGGAAGAAGAGAGCCTGAGAGCTCCTCTGCTTTCCCTTGTTTTCTACCTTTATTTTGAAGCCTCAAGAAAACATCACAGATTTTAAGGCATTGTAAACATCTGAGGATTTAGCATCCCCCTTTTCTCTCATAATTTCTCTGTGTGATGTGTTGGTTTTTGTTATTATTTTACCACAAGATTAAATTCCTGAAAAAATATTAGTCTGCATCATACATATTAAAAGAACAGCACAAAAGTCACATCTTCTGCCAGAGTTAAGTCTGTTTTCCAGCTGTGGAAATTAATATCTCCATCACAGTCTGAGCAACAGGGCTTTGAGGGAAAGGTTCCTTTCCTCAGAGCATGCTGCCTGCAGCCAGTTAGAGAGATGGAAAGCAGCTCCTCACTGCATATGCTTCAGCCCTAAGGGGTGTTTTGAACAGCAGTCTGGTTTGCTGCACAAAACAGTCCCACAAACACTACAGGACACATGGGAAGTCTGTGCAGCAGCAGCCTTGCCCTCTCTTTGCTGACACATGCTCTTTTTTGCCCATCTGAGGCTCTCTTCTCCTTTTCTGTATTGGATGTACATTGCCATGGTTCACTTGTGCCATAATGTCTCCAGTGTCCTCTTGTATTTCTTTGGAATACAGCTCTTTTATTTGCTCCTGGTATCTACGATTTAAAAATGCAAAGATTGGTTATAGCATCAGGGGCCAGATATGCCCAAGTCCCAGTTTACCTACTACAAGCAGCTTCTTGTCCAAAGGTATTGTGTGGATTAATGAAAGACTTTATTGCAGGAACTAAATGTTCTGACATGTCAGAAATGTCCAAGAGCTATTATGCTCCACTCAAAGGACCTTTCTTTAGAGGCAAAAATAATTTTATGCCCTTGCAGTGGGCATAAACCAGGAGCACAATTTCAAGCCTTGTCCATAATTAGCTGCTCTCTCAGGTTGCTCTGGCAGAAATGGACTTATTTTACCTAGTGAAGAGGATATTGGCTGCCCTGAATGACCTGCTTAGACATACAGTATCAATCATTATACTTAGCTTGACAGCTCGTCGACTGTGCTAGGAAGAGGGAAGAAAGAAATGCCCTATCTAAAGCCCACACTTTCCTTGGATTCCAGTTTAAATGTCTGTATAACCAGCACATTCACAAAGCACTTGCAGCCCCAGTTGAGTTCCAAAAGCCAAAGGGGATTCTGTCAGACTTGCACAGAAAGAAGACTGAGTTTCTATTGGGTTTGTGTGCTGGCACCTTCTTCAGGGTGATAGCACAGTGCTCTCTGAAACGGCCAACCCGTCATGTCTCTAAAGCCTGTTTGTCCATGGAAAGGTCACTGCCACAGGGTTTAGCATTCCTCTTTCCCTCTCTGCCTCCGGTTCATGCAGTCTCTGCAGTGGATGTGGCCACAGCTATAGTAGCACAATTTGAGGATTCCTGAAATCCAGATCCTTTCTAGCTGTTCTGTCAAACACCAGAGAGCTGGCCTTCACGCTGCCATGCGGTGAGATACGTGGCCCTGTTGGGGCAGGAAGATGCCTCTGAGATCTTCCTACCCGTGGGTTTGTGTGTTTACATTCTCCAGCTCCAGGTGTGTGGATGAAAGCAAAGTTATGCTGCAGTCACAGGTGTCTCCACACTTTAGCAGCAGTTCTCAAATGTGCCTGGATTCCACCTCTTCAACAGCAAATGCACAGATGAAAGTGGGGAGGGATAAACATGTGGAGGGAAACATGAATCAAGCGCAACCCCGTTACGTTTCCTTCTTAAATATTATTTCATCAACTTGACAGAAATAACTTGACAGCTACACAGCAGCACTTAGATTTGCATAACATCATGTTCTCTCCAGGCAACCTGGCCTGCCTTGCGTTTTTTGTCTTTGCAGCCTGCTGTTCATACAGAAAGGCGTTCTTATGGGCAACCAAGTCATTCTGTGTGCTGGCCAAGGGCCCATTTGGACTTGACTTCTGCAAGACGTAAGGCAGCAGGTCTCCATCACTAACATGCACCTTTGTATTCACATGCACAAATCCCTTAGGCACCTGTGGAAATATGAAAAGCCAGAGCTTTGCACGTCATAATGGATGAATCTGAGCACTTGAGAAGTAGATTGACAGGAAGTAGGTAGACTTTTTGATGTTTGTCCAAGGTCTTGTTTGGGACATTTACCACCTTAGACACTTCTAAGGTAATTACACAAGAAGCTCTGTGGTCCTTCCTCTGTACTCTAAACAATAGGATTCCTATGTTGAAAAGAAGTGTTACTTGAAACTGAAAGAAGATAAATGTTTGAGGAGGAGGGTGACTCAGACTGCTAGTGACAGGCGTTAATTCACCTTCTGGCTATTAACTGAAAATCTTTCCCTAGTACAGTGTATACTCATGTTTAAATACAAATCATTGATCACTATAGCAACCCCTTTATCACATGAAGCACGTTCTAGCTCTAAGATAAAAAAGCGCTTTTGAACAGAAACGCACACGCCCACTCATCAAAAGGTAAGGTGAGCATCCGTGGGGTTTAGCTTGTTTTATCAAGATGATGTTGAGTTTTAAAAGTAGGTAAAAAAGTGCGTGTGAATTGGTCTGCCCATGTTTTGATTGTTTATTTTGAATTTTTATTCTGAATGTATTAGTACCCAAACTGAACAGAAGGAACAGATGAGTCTCTTGGGAGATTTAAAAAGGGAATAAAGAATATGTGTTTAATCAGACTGTTTTTCAGGATTGTCATTGCTTTAGCTGTAGGGAAAGTAATGAATTATAGGGTAGCATCTAGAAATGGGATTTCCATTTAGCAAGAAATTCTGAGATAGTGATTTGCCTTCCCATCAAATTGAAGACAGTGCTAAATTTTTTACATTCCCAACACAACAAAATATTCAACAATTTAGCAGGTTTGATTGAATTCTTTGACTTTGGTGATGAAAAAACCCCCCTTTTGTAAAAATTCCAGTGTACGGTCAGAGTAATAGGTTAAGTTGTGGGGTTTTTTTTTAACCAAATCAAAATGACAAGTTTTATTAATCCCTCAAATTTGACATGAATGAAATTTAAAAAAAAGAAACCCAACCCTTTGTGTAGTTTTTCCCTATTTTTTGATTTTTTGCCAAATTAATGGTCTCCTGCAGAATGTTTAAATATTGATGAAACTTTTTGTTGGAAATGTTTCAACAAGTCCTGTTGCTTACTAGATTGTATGGGGAATATTACACAAAATCAGGCAATTAGCTAACTCTGGCCTTTCTAGAAACAGTGGGATCCTTATGTTGCAGAGCAACTGCCTACACTTGCAAGTACAAGTGAGGAGAACAATTTTTTTTAGAGTTGGGATCACAAGAGGCAGCTGAACTCCAATGGATGTCTTATTTCTTCCTTCTCTTTGCAGGAACATGATGAAGTGAACAGTGTACCAGCTCATCATGCTGCTCATGAACCCATCTGTAAATGTGGTGATCTGGATGTCACCTTCAACTACAAAGCCTCAAGCCAAAAGCTAGTCGTTACTATCTTAGAGGCCAGGGATATCCCAGACAAAGACCGCAGTGGTGTGAACACCTGGCAAGTGCACACAGTCCTGATGCCTAGCAAGAAACAGAGGGGTAAGACAAGTGTTCAGAGAGGACCCATCCCCATGTTCAAGGATAAAATCACCTTCAGTAAACTGGAACCAGAGGACTTAAGCAGCCACGCCATTCGTTTCCGCCTCTATGCGGTGCACAAGATGATTGGAGAGAAGATGATGGGAGAGCAGTTGTTCTACTTGAGCAACGTCAGCCAGGAAGGGGAAACAAAGGTGACACTGGTCTTGGAGCCAAGGAGTAATTTAAGTGTAAGTTTGATGAAATAAATATGGACTCTATAAAACTTTTCCTCTGGTGAATGGGGACCAGCTGTACCCAATACCTTTCACTCAGGGCTGTTAGGATGCAACTGTGGATGTGTCCTTTAAAATGTTGTCCATAAGGGTAAGGACAGGGCATGTCTTCCCTATGCAGAGCTGTACCTTACTGATGACAGCTCAGCTAGCAAGCTTAAACAAAATCATCAAATGCTGTACCATGCAGAAATAGTAGGTTGATCCCAGAGCCACCAAGGCTAATTACTTCTTAATTTCAACAAGGACAAGTTCTTGTGCACTGTTATGTTGGGGAACCTATACCACCAGTGCAAGAGCTGCCTCATTTGGCAGAAGCTACTAGCTTTGGATCTCTATGTTGTGCAACTTCCATGTTACCCAAAATGCTTAGTAATGTTCCTTTTCATAACAGATGGAAGTGGAGAGGTGGGTCATGTGAGGAGGAGCTGGCAGTGCTGCTTCATAGTCTTCCATGTACATCACAGTTGTATCCAGCTCTGGCTATGCCAATCAGTTTGTGTAGAGAGCTCTGTCATGATTCATTGTCGACATAAAGCTCAGTGAGAGGTTGTGCACACGAAATGAATAAAACATCATACTCTGGGTGAAGAGGGGGTAGGAAAAGCAACTTGGTAACAAGGAAAGTAAGAAAGAAAATATACATTATAGAACCAAAAAAATCCAAGCTGCAAAATCCATTCCATCCAAAAGTCATCATCAAGGAGATTTACTGTGCATTTGATGTATGAGGATGTGTGCTCGTCTCGGAGGCTTTGATTTACACTGGTGCTAGCACATTGTGCAGAGTTCCTCATCTTTAAAGAGAAAGTTCAGGGATGTGTTTTGGTAAAAGTGATGCTCTGATTCTTCTGGTGGCCCACAATAATTCATTCTTAGTCTTTATCATTTCTTAGGAGAAACTTTACTAAACAAGGCTACAAGATACAAATGAAGGGAGGGTGGTGGTGAATGTCCTGGTGAGACTTTCGGTGCTCTTTCCTTGCAGGGTGCAGAGTCTCAGCTTAGTCTGTCAGCAATCTCTCACAGTGACAGCGCTTCTTCAACACAGTCCCTGTCTCATGGAGGGGTGCCAGAGCTGCTGGTGGGATTGTCGTACAATGCCACTACGGGGCGGCTGTCAGTGGAGATGATCAAAGGCAGTCATTTCCGAAACCTCGCAATTAATAGGCCACCTGGTAAGTACTTTCACTGCCATTAAATAACACCATTGAGTCAAAATTTGCTTTTTATTTTCTTCCTCGAGATATTCAATTATGTCATTTCTGAGCTGGGTTTCCTTGCAGAGTATCTGATTGGAAATTAAAAGCGTTATTTGAAATACGTGTGCTGGTGAATTTTACAGTGTAATTGGAGGCAATCATATGAAGACACAGCTGATGGGACAGTAATACCTGAATGTCTCTTTTATTGCATATACCTTTACAACATCTGATTATGGCAAAAGTGCTATTATACCCAAAGCACAGGGTAATTCTCAGTGGATCCATAAAAAGAAAGAAGTGCTCTTCAAGTGATTATATGTTACCATGTGACTTGCAGAGGCCCTGCCTGGTGCCATTAAGTGTTTCCCAGGGCTATACTTTGTTGAGTCCCCTTGCTGTGCTGCTGAGCGCTAGGTGACCTGGTGCTTTGGGCCCTTTGGGGATCCTGCTGCTGTGAATTCTCTGCTGCTGCACAAAAAAAACCCCGCCTGTGGAAAGATGATTTGAAAGTTGTTGTTCTGTGTTGCAACAGTTGAGTTCCCTTCCTCCAGTACCTAAAGGAAAAATAGAAATTGCCTTACAGTAGCTTTAGTTAGTGCTTGAACTGTAGTTGGTCCTTGAGAAGGATTGTGGATGGATGTGCTGAGGTCCATGGGGTCGTGCAGCGACAGCATACAGTGTTACCTGCTTTGCTGCCACGGTGCCTCTTTCAGGAGTTGAATAGCGGTGCCGTATTCATCTCTTATTGTCCTTTTGCCTCCTGTCTGAATCCAGCAGCTAATGGCAACGTGAAATAACGTTTTCTTGTTTGTTGGTGTGTTTGCTTTTTGTGATGTGATTGCCTGCCTGTCATGGGTAATAACCTTTGACAGTTCCTTGCATTCACTGGATTTCACATCGTCTTCCAGCTTGCAAAATGCTAAGATTGCTTTTGTAAGAAACTGTGCTCTTTGGCCCAGAGCTAGCAAAATATTTATGGATTATTTCAGTATAAGGATGCAAAAACTTACATTTCCACTAAACTGTCCTTCAGTATATTACAGAAATAATCTGTTCTCAGTTAGTCCCTTGAGACTGTTGGGCAAGTCTATGCAGCAGGAAAACACGCAACCCAGTCTGTGTAGCCTTAGCTAATCTTGTATTAGCTGTGGCAACACAGGTCTCCATCTGAGTTACTTAAAGACATGTTCTTACTTGCATGTATGTGTTTTGTTTAGTAGAAGGTTTCAAGTTGGGTCCTTTTTAGTAAATTAAAGTAAAGGTAGACAAGAGTCTCGCCGCGTGCTCTAGCAAGGAAGATCACCTGTGTTTTATATACAGTGCAGTGTGGATAAAGCCTCAAGTTGTATTCTCAGAAATGAAATTACAGTAGTCCCAATACAGGTCAGAGGCATTTTTTGGCATGTTTTCAAGTATCTACCTGTTTTATTGGAGTTTTGTCTTCTAAATACTTTTTAGCTGGCATTCCTTGAGGGGCCTTTCATTTTAAATTCCACCTGAATTCTCCATTTTAGTGTTTTTAGGACTTCAGATAAACAGTTTAATAGATTTGATAAGTTGGCCAAAGCCTTCTGTCAACCACCCAAACTAATAGTCCTGACATTGTTTCATAACAGTTTTTCCATCTTTGTTGTTAAAGCTATCTTGAGTTGTTTCTATGCATCCTTTCTGTATCCAGATCATGATCATGTCAGATCAGTATCTCTCAGTGTTAGATCAGGTTACAGATGAAACTTGGAAATTCATAAGTGATTACAGGCAAATTCTGAACCTATCACAATCTGCTTCTTTAACTCCAAGTCCCATGGTTGCTTCTGCATTCTGCGTTGTTCTTCTGCGCTTATAAAGTTCCCAGTAGCGTGGTGAGAAAAGGAAGCCCAGTGAAGCAGAAATTGAAAGACATTTTAAAAAAAAGTAAGAAAACCAGCACTTGTCTGAGATGCTGGAATAGCATTTCGCTGATAACTCCTGCAGGCACTGCAGAGGAGTGCTGTGAGGTCTGATCGTTACTGTCTGAAACATGCTGGTGGCTGAATGAGATGCTCGATAAGTCCTTCACTAGGTGAAAACTAAAACTGCTATCTCCCTTTCTGGAGGGTGAGCAAATAGCCCTTGTGTTTTCTCAAATATGTCCTATCTGCAGTTCTGTTCTTTGAGGCTCAGAGGGAGTGATTTATTTCTTTAAAGTATCATGGGGATTTCAGACATAATAGCGCTTTGGGACACTTAAATACCAAACCCAAACTGCTATTCAGGGCAACCATTTATGGTAAGGCAGAGAGATGTCAATGGGCAGAATCCATCTCCATTCCCATCCCTGCATGCACAGAGCCCATACAGTCCCCATATGTGGTCCTGTCTGCTGCTGACAGCTGCAGCTATGGGGAATGACAGGACAGTCCTGCATGACAGCACATTCTCCAGCTGTGCTTTTTGCCCACCTCAACCCTCTGCCACCTGCAGTCCTGCACAGGTGAGCTCAGCATCTCCTGCAGCGTTCATGTCCCTTCCTCTGCATCCTTGCACAGTGATTTCACTGTGTGCAGCAGAAAGAACTGGACTAGGGCATTGGTGTTTTTTCCTGGACACATCTTCTCCTTCACTCAAACCTTTAAACTGAGTCTGATATCAAAGTCATGGGTACTTACATGGATAATAACTGGGTTAGAAAACAGCTAGACAGCTTACAGAAACATTTTGTGGGCAGTGTCTTCTCCTCAGGTCACATGTGTGGGATTTAAGGGTAGTTTGGTCAAGGATAAGCATCCAGGTATTGTCTGTGGAACATGCTGAGTTATAGGTCTGAGTCTACAATCCCCGAGCACACAAATAAATCCATTATCACTCAGAGCACTTAAGAGCACTCAAGAGTATGTCTGCAGCGTGGGACCGTAAATTATCAGCGTGTGCCAAAAAGCCTCACTCAGAAAAGCATCTACAGTTTTGTCAGATGTGGACACCTTCTGTATTTTAGAGCTAATGGCTTGTGTGCTGCACACCTCATTCTCTTTGGTTCTTGTAAAAATCAGTAACCTCTGCTGGTATTTTGTAGGGGTTCATATTTTGGTCTGTGATGTTGTATCTTCTTAGAACAAAACCCATCATGTTCCTTTAAGGGATGGTTATTATAAAAAGAGAAGTAACGAGAAGCCTTACACCACTGGCAGACACATCTTTAAAAATTTATAACCAGTTATATACTGTGTGTATAGTAGTAGTACCTTGGGATTGTAGTGATGGAGCAGGAATCATTTGTACTAGTCAGTCTATAAACACGCAACAAAGAGACGGTCTCTGCCCATGTTATGTTTAACCTTCATCAGCTGCTCTGCTGGGTGCAGCTCACCCTCCTCTAATCCAGCCTTCACTCTTTCCCCTTTGGCTTTTCTTCTGGGGCTTAGATCTGTGTGTAATGCAGTTTGAGAAGGACTATTGTAAAGATATTCCCTCGCCTAAGAAAACTCCTCCAAGCTTTTCAGCAGCTGTGGATTAATCATACATAATAATTACATCCGTACATGATCATTATTATACCAGCAGCATATTAACCCCATTAAACAAATACAATAGCATTAATGCTGGATAAGACAGGAGGGAGAGAACAAGCTATCAGGATTTCCATTGGGAACAGAATAAATTCTTGGAGTAACAACTTGTCTGAAAACAAACATCTACCTGAGCCACAGATGACAGTGCCAAGAAGTACAGAACATGCTTCCATAGAAGAATTAAAATACTTTCCTGGTATTTGTTCCTCTGGTGTCAGAGTGCTTGATTTTGGATTTTTATTTTATCAACTTGTTTGTGAGGGAAGGAAAGTTATTATCCATGTTTCATTCCTGGAGAACTGAGGCATGGATTGATTTAAGGACTCTCAATCAGGCCAGGAAGCTGAATTAAAAAATTAAACTTTAACCTGCCTATCTTGCTCTGAACCAGGAACTTGCCTGAGTTCCTAAAACTTTGTAGTTCATGCTTCCATCCCTCTAGTAATAGAAGGGGGATCTGTACCTGGGTGGGCTGGGGTGAATTCAGTCCTCCAGGAAGCTGGGCAGCTACTTGCTGCTGAGTACTTGACAGTCAGTCGCAGTAAACTTATACAAGCCATCTCTCCTTCTGTGTATTTTGTTGCCCATCCTTAAATATAGTTTGCCTGCGGGCACTGCTGTTGGAGGTGAGAAAAGCCAGGCTTAAGCATCCTTAAATCATGCTGCTGCCGTTGCATTGATGCTTTCCAATACGCTCTGGTTAGAGTTCCCACCCCCTCCCTGTGGCATCAGCACTGTACAAAGCCCGATGTATGTTGTGGGAAGTGTCAGAATGCCCTGGTTAGAGGATAGTCACCTTGTGCATCTGGATTTATGTGTTATGCTTTAGCTGTGTAAACCCAAACTGAAGCTGTACCTTTTCAGGGCTGGAGAGTATAAGGAGGTGGGTAAGCTGGCTCCGCAGCCTGATGTGTGTCTCTGGTGAGGGCAGGTACTGTAAAATGAAGTGGACGTAGGGTGTTGTGGCACAGTAGAGGATCTCCAAGGAACTGAGCTAGGAAGGTCTCTGGGAGCAGCCTCCCTTCTGGAGAAACCAGAGCATTGCTTTCAGGCAGCCTTACTCTCCTGCCCCTCTGCAGCCCATTGACTTGCACAAAACAAGTCAATGATGCTGGCAATTCCCTCCCCTAAGCTCTAACAGCACTTCCAGGGAGCAGTGCACTCCTTTCTGTTGCATTTTATAAAGTAAAGGTGTTTCTGGTCTGTTCCCTGATGACTCACATGTCGTGAAGGCTGCCAGATCCCATATTCTCCCTTGTGTGATCACTGCCAGCCGTGGGAGAGGAGACCTGAGCAACTGAGACTCAGTGGAATAGAGGAAGGAAAGTTGGCTCCTCAGCAACATAGTAGTCAGCTCTCAGCTCTGGTATGATTTATAGAGCAGGCCACAAGCTGCCTCTGGCCTAATCCTGACTTTACCTGCCCCACTGCCAGTTTAAAGGGAAGGTAAAACCATGACTAATGGAGCAGCAGCCTTCTGCCTCTCAAACTGAACCCTTGTGCTGAGCCGTGCCGCACAGAGTAGCGCAGAGCTGAACTCCAGGGCTGCTTTGCCACACAGTTCTGCTGTTTATTGTGTAGGCCAGGAGTGTGGGCATGCCAGCTGGGTGAAAAGAAGCTCTAGGCTGAAGGCTTTATTTTACTGCAGGTGTTATTAGTCTGGATTGCAGCATGCTGACATGGTTAGGCTGCTTTTGGAAACGAGCTGGCTTGCTGGGAGCACAGGTGGGAAAGTCCATACAGCGTTGTGTTGTACCCTGCAGTCCACAGACCCGAGGAGCCAGGAGTCTTTGGTTGTTTATTTCCTTTCTAAATATAAATTCAGGCAGGGGGTTGGTTGCTTTTGTATTGCAGTGGTTTTGTTCACGGGTTAGCTTTATTAGTAATGCTGGAGCGTAGGGTAAACGAAAGCAGAATGCACGCCATGGTCCCTGCTCCAAAAACAGGAACGTATAAATTATAGCTGATTATTCCCCTGAGTTGTTATTATCAGTTAGTTCCCTTAGAAGGATGATGACAGAAATGGGTCATTAGAAGAACCACGGATAAACTGATTGCCTTTGCAGATAAGCTCTCAAGAGGCATTTCATGGTTGGGGCACTGTTGGTGGAGACAGAGCAATCTGCAGGAGAAGAGGTTTGGCCAAAGCTCTGGAGTGAGATTATACAGCACCAGCCTAAAATGTTAGCACCAGGCTTCTTGCAGCATTCCTTGATGTAGTGCTTTTCACTCTAGCATTAAATGCAGAGGTGTTGACATTCATGTGTACATGAACATTGTTCAATCCGCTCATAACAGAGATGAAAGGTGAGTTGAGAGTACAAGCGATCTGTAGCAAGAACTTCTGTTCCAAAGCCTACATGGGAAGGAGAGCCTGGTGGATGCAGTGCTAAAATTGGTCTTGTCAAAGTTAGATTTCGTTCCTGCTTCTTCACAGACTTTTGTGTAACCGTGGGCAAGCTGCAGACTCAGACACTGACAGATATTAAGAAGTCTCGCTCTTCTTCATGTCAGTGAGAGAGGTGCCTGAATAGAAGGTGAACACTTAGGCATTTTAAAGAATGTGAGCCTTAATCTCTCTTCTCCCTTTTGTGCTTGACAGAGGTGGCATGAAAGTAAATACTCTGAAGAGCATGAAGTGCTGAGATACCACAGTAATGAGGCCATTACTGAATCTGAGCGTGTAATTAGGTGGAAAATGTTTGCCTTCATAATGAATAGATGCTCTCACACATACATTCCTCAGTAAATTTTCAAGTTCGTCCTTCCTGTAGTTCCACTAATTTCACTGTGTATCCAGGGATGGCTTTTCTTTGGAAAAGCAAACCAAAAAAGGGAGAACTTTCCATCTCAGAGGAACAGACTGGACCACAAGGAGAGCTAGGAAAAAGTGTTTTCTGATGAGACACCTAGAAAGATGCTGCAAGGAGCACAATGCAGTAAGGGCAAACCACAATCTTTAAATGTAGTTAGTGAAGCAGAATAACAACTCAGCCTCATACGTACCAGCTCTGCAAAGTGAATTTCAGATGCTAAATATATTATCCACACCTACTCTTTTATTTCTGTTCAGGCAAGCTTGATTCTTTTGGCTGGTAAAATACACCCGGTGGAATAAATTTGAGAAGAATTTGCAGCCTGATTTAGTTGTCACTTGTACTGATTTTGTGCCTGTATTTACACAGGGATGAACAGGGCTCCTGGTATTAGCTCTGCCCTGAGTGTAGCTGCCTTCCAGCCTGCATGCTTGTGCCTGATCCATGCCTTGGTACTGTATAGACAGGGCCTTGGTGCAGAATTATGTAGCAGATCTAGTATGTATTAAAGAAAAAGCCTAATTTTCTGATGCTCATCTCTGTTGGGTTTAAGTCACTGGTTGTACACGGCTTGGTTTTCTTTAAAACAAGCTATGCTACTCCTCACTTGCAAAAGTTGAGGCCTTGGTCAGGGATGTGATGTCCCAGATTTTTTGACTGTAAGAAACTCATCCATTCACTATTTTGGGTGGAAAAGATCTTTAAGATCATCGAGTCCAACCATTAACCTAGCACTGCCAAGTCCAACCATGTCCCTGAATACCACATCTACGTGTGTTTTAAATACCTTCAGGGATGGGGACTCCTGAGCAGCCTGTTCCAGTGCTTGACAGCCCTTTTGGTGAAGCAATTTTTTCTTATGCCCAGTCTGAACCTCTCCTGGTGCAACTTGGGGCTGTCTCCTTGTGTCCTATTACTTGTTACTTGGGAAAAGAGACCAACTCACCTGTCTGCATCCTCCTTCGAACTAGTTGTAATCAAGCTAGAAGAGAGAGTCCTCTCCTGGGCTTTGTGTTTCTGATGGGTCTGAAGTTGTTACAGAGTTCAGTCCCTCAGCACCGCCAACACTGAATGTTACTGTGGGAATTAGTCCACCTCTCTTGAGAAAGTGGTTCTTTCCTCCCCACATAAAGTCAGGAAACTTTCAGGTCAGAGCCCTGCTTTTCTGTCTAACGAGTAAGCCTTTGTTGGCAAGACCTACTTCATCTCCAGTGTTATGCTGGAGCTAATGATGGGGCTGAACTTTCCCCGCGGTAACTCGATAGCCGTACAGCTGTGCAGGCTCACAATTTGCTCCTCGATTGTCAGTCTCCTGACAGCTTTTTCAGTGGAACAGTTTGAGAGGAGCGGGGAGCCTTGCTTTGGAGACACAGAAGTGTTTTCACACCTGAAGTGTAATTTCACACCTTGTGTTGCTCAGTAGATAAGTGCGTAAAATAGCACATCAAATGGGAACAGAAGAGGATAGACATGCTGTAGACAAGAGATGGAGGCTTGTTATTTATTTCCTATCTTCAGTGCACTCTGAAATAATACTCGCTTGCAGAAACCCAGGGACAGATTATGAAGGGGTTAGGAGGGGACTTTTCTAGCCAAGTGATCTGTTACCATCACAGGCAGAGCAAGGTGAAAACTTCCATTGAGCTGTATTTTGTGCAGCGTTGGGACCACAGAGCTCTGCCTGAAACCATGGTATGAGTGACCATGTAGCAGAGGTGAACAGGTTAATACAGGAAGCAGCAAGAGTTTTTTTGGTGGTTTTATAGGAACACTGACTTGGACCATCCCTTCCTTGTATCTACTAGGCATTTTTACTCCTTGTATTGGCTTAAATAGTGAGTAAAACTAACCTTGAGTCCACCAAAAAAGTAAGATGAGAATTTTGAAAAATCATGCTATGTGAAATCATTTCACTGTGTATGCAGGTTTCTTTTCCCTCCTTTCCAGGTCCCTTTTTATTTGCTATCTCAAATAACAGGTCATAGAGATATTCTTCCAAACGGAAGTGGTGGAGAGGCAAATGCAGCCAAGAGAAGCACTGGTTAGACAGCTCCAATGAAGCTTTTTGTGAAGGAGAGGAAGGGAAGATGCAGATACACTGTTTGATGTGGAGAATGCATAGAGATGCTTGTAGTTTCTGTTAGTTTTAGGCTTGCTAGGGTTGGGAACCAGATTTCCTGCTCTTTCCAAGCAAGTAGGGCTGAAAGACTCATGACTTTAATTCCTTTCTTCTCCCCAAATGAATGTGAGGAAATCCAAGAAGTACTTCCATGTGCTGCTTGTCATCCCATGGATTTTATTAAGGAGAGCAGTCTACCCCTCATCTGATACTCATTGTGGCCAAAGTTGCTCAGCTTGGAATTTTTTGGGGGATTTTTTGAGCACTTTGGTCTTTAATCTTTCATTTTCTCCTCCTCTTTGTCCTAGACACCTATGGAAAACTCTGCCTCCTCAACTCTATGGGCCAGGAGATGTCTCGCTGCAAGACCTCCATCCGTCGAGGACAGCCCAATCCTGTCTACAAGGAGACTTTCATCTTCCAGGTTGCCCTCTTCCAGCTCTCTGACGTCACGCTAATGATCTCCATATACAACAAACGCAGCATGAAGCGCAAAGAGATGATTGGCTGGATTTCTATGGGTCAGAACAGCAGCGGAGAGGAAGAGCAAAGTCATTGGCAGGAAATGAGGGAGTCGAAAGGGACACAGGTCTGCAGGTGGCACACGCTACTGGAGTCCTAGTGGTTAGCAGGGCAGTCCATAGGTCCTGGGGCCATGGGCTGCCTTGCCTTGTTCTCAGTCAGCAGAGAACAGCCATCCCATGGCAAGCACCGGGCTCTGACAGGTCACATACACTTTTACCTGACTTCTCGGTGTCGGCGATCATGGGTGTTTAAGGTGGCAAGGCCTGTGAAGCAAGTTTATTTCTTGTCTTTCCAGGTTGTTCTGCATTTTCTATGTTCAAATAATTAACCCTAGGGAAAAACAGTGGGAAAATCTACAAAATCCTCTCCTTGGTCACTGTCTTGCTCATTTTGCCCTCAGATTAATCAGTACAGACTGATTTTGATGCTCTTTTCTCCTGGGGTAAACTCTTTTCCCTCCCCTTATTTATATTAATGAAGGTTGCAAATATTCCTGACACGCAGATAGCTCACAGATAGGCTAACCTGCATGCAGATCACATTCTCTCTCTTTTATTATTGTGTTTCTCAGTCCTAGAAATAAGCACTTGGTACCACTGTAGACCGGATGATACATTTTTCAGGCAGCATGAGAAAGCATCTTGAATTCTCTGACAACTTTGAAGTGCCTAGACATTACTACTGTTCTCCCATACTAACGATATTAGGACTAAACACTACCAGTATTTTTAATTAGGCATCCTGTGCACTCGTTAGCCTGCGTTGCCATCGGTTCGCACGAGAGATAACTAGCATCGGGTTTGTATTGCGATTCTACCACGCATGTTTAGAAGCTTATTTGAAGGTCATGGCTTCTGTCATCACAAATACCAAAAAAGACCAGAACAAGCTGCACATCCACCTTTGTGCCTGAATCACTCTTTTCTGCATCACTGTTTTGCCTGCGTGTTACTTCGGTTTTTTTAAAAGTGAGAGTTTTTCAGAAGAGCATTTCCATGAGCGTTGCACAGGGAGGCTTCAGATCCATGGCTTCTCTGCAATCCTGTTAAGCACAAACCAGCTTGCTGAGGGCTCTTCAAATATTCCATCCAAATACTCTATTATATCCTGTAATACCTTCTTGGGATCTGGAAGGGGACTTTTTTTGGCACGCTGAGCATTAGAGGATGCCAGACCCACATCACCTCATCTTCGGGGCGAGCTCTCTTGCAGGCAAGGAACAGAATCCAGAGGACCCCCCCAGAGGGGCCACTGGCACTGCTGAACTAGTACTAGAGACAAGCATTGCGATGAGGTGATGACACTTTTATTTAGTTACTTTCCAGAATATATTGTCGTTTTCCATTTTAATCTGTTTCCCTGTCTCTGCAAGATGAAATCATGGAGATGGTAGATAGGGATAGGGGACGTGTCTTAGTCTGCTAGCTGTCTATTGAAAGTTTAGCTGTTGTGATGCTGTGTGTGGCACAGCAGAGAATGTTAATTGTCTGTGTAGTGATGGCACGTAGGCAGTAGGGTGCTGAGATCTTCAAATATTGTCAGCTGCCCAGTCTCCTGTACCCCACGCTCTCCAAGAGAGGACTGGCATTTCCCTGCTCCTCCTGATGATAGTGAGACATGGGAAATGTTTTACTGAAAAGGCTTTTCTGTACTGAATCACATCATGTTTTGTTTTTGTCATTTAATGAGACCTGGCACCAAATCCTGCCTCCTACTGCACCACAGCCGTCTCCTCCTCTTTAATGGTGCTGTGCAAATCTAGTGCAAGTTTTGGCACTGGCTGTTCGACCAAAATTGAGCCTTGGTGCTGGTTTGCGTCGCATCCAGGCTGGCCAGGCCTCGTGAGGCAGCAGTGTGATGCACACAGGTTATCACTTGGTGTGATGCACACAGGTTATCATTGCTTGGTGTGATGTACACAGGCTTTGCTTGTCCTCACGAGGCAGGTTGCTCAATCCACATGTAGAAGGACTTCTGGTACAGGTGGCACAAATGATCCTACAGGCTGTGGTTTTATATATTCTCATCACTTACCTGTCTGAGCATTGTTTTTTCTGGTGAGACTGGTGGGTGTCCTATGCAGGAGGGTTGTCCTCCACTGCCTAGATAAGCTGACACAGTACCTGCTTTGCACTACTGGGGCTTTGTACCACAAAGCAGGATCTAACCCAAATACAGCTCAGCAAACAAATACATCTTGGACCGCACTGTTAATACTGCTGTATTACCAATGTGCACACAAGCACTTGAGTGGTAACCAGCAGAATAGAAATGGGCTTTTTTATCGTGTACTTTTCTTCTAGGAAAAAAAAACCAAACCAAAACAGAGGAAACAGCCCAATTCAAAAGGTGCATTTGCTGATTTCAGTTGTTTTTCCAGTCTCTTTTTTCCTGAACTGCATAAATTGTTACCTACAAGTGTTTATAAGTAATTTTATTATCTGGGATGTGTATGTATAATAAACTTCTTGAGATCAACTTCATAACTTCTTGAACCTGCAAAGTGTTGCTGATGCTTAATGATTAGCAAAGGGAAAGAACAAGCTGATAATCTGTTTCAGCAGTGGAGTTATTTGTAACAGGGTGCTTAAAAAAACTAACCTTGGCAATGATAATTTTTTAAAAAGCAACAGAGTCAACTGGGTTTGGACTTCCATGCTGTTTGCACATCAAGATCTTTTCTGAAGATACAGCATTAATGGAACTGATTTTTAATATATAATTTCAGTGTTGACTACTGGGAGTCAGAGGAAAGCAAGTGGAAATAACTTACTTAGAGGAAGTTAATATCTGAGCACATGTTAAAGCTTTGCTGTCAGATGGAAACAGGCTGCTACATCCTCACAACAACAGGTTGGCCTGAGATTTTACCAGAAAAGACTTTGAGAGAAAGAAACATGGATAAGGTGAGGGAAGCATTGGGTTTTTGGAGCTGCTGCTAAACCTGTTGGCACATCTACATCTAGAGTATTGTAGTTGTGCATTAAGTTGCATTAAGTTCCTACTGAAGCAACAGAAGGATTTAGGAATCTTGGGATGACCACAGTGCAGGCATGCTGATGCTTGCTAGCTGCACTTCGGGATTTTTGTTGCTTTTGTGGTTTATTTTTCTTTTCAGGTTCAACTGTCCATAAAAGAAAGACTTAGCAGCAGCTCCCTGGTATTCCAGAGCTCCTGTAATTCTTCTAATTGACAGAATGAATTAGTCATTGCTAATATTGATACAGGCTGGGCTTGTGCTCATGGGCTTTCTTTTGTAAATACCACTGCCCTTTCAGTCGCTGCTTTAACTACTTGTTACCTTTGGAAGTGGCTGAAGTTATGGAAGAATTTCCATTCCTTGGGATTCTTGCCTCGCACTTGGATCTCAGTTGGTGGTGGTCACTAGGCTTGGGGCCCTTTGCTCGGTCAGCCTCCAGCTACATGGATGCTAATACCCAACCTTAGCTTCTTTGGGGCTCCAGGAGGGAAGAAGAGTTGTGGGAGGGCCATGAGGAGTTCAGAGAGTGGGAACGCAGTAGCTGACCTGATTTTGGGAATGCTTGTGTGCTTGCAAGTCCTAATGTTTGCAGATTTGCTAATGCACTCAGGTATTGTAAGATAATTCATCCCCTTTTGACACCACTGTCTGGAATCCCCTTGTAGTTTATTTGAATTTTTGTCTCTTGGGGGAGGAAAAAAAAAAAAAGCCTGAAAACCCACAAAACCATTGTGTGGGAAAGAACTAACAGCACTGGCATGAGCCCAGAATATTGTGGGCAAGTGCTCTGGATACATCTCTGTATCTCGAGCAGCATCGTTCAGCTAGTTGCAGTCTGTTCCTTCCTTGGTTCCTCTCCAGCCAGCACGCCCCTGTCCTGCCAGGCTCTGTGCTGTTATTTTGTATTTTGTATTTTTAATGTGTATCGACAACAGAAGGGAATGATCTCACCACGTTTGTATTCCCTGGAACAAGGCTGACTTTCAACTGATGCCCACAGAAATGAGTACCTCTTTTAGCCCACTGAGCTACAGCTACAGCTTACTGAAGTGCACGTCTGTAGAGGCTTTATCCAGGTGGTCTGCTGCGTGGCTGGATTTGGTCGGGTTTCCTTTTTACCGGTGTCTTTAATTACCTGGCCCCTGCTGTTGCCCGCTCGCTCCTGTCTCTTTGGCTTGTCTGCGTTCCCCGTGCAGGGTGTGTAGCTCCTGGGGCACACAGACAATACTTGGGTATATTTTTAGCGGCTGCAGAGCCCAAGGAATTATTTGGTGCTTTACATAGTCAACTGATCTTCAGTCACGAACGCAGTCATGAATGTCTTTAGATGTTCTTGGACGCACAGAACCAAAGGCTGCCAGCTGCTATTGATCATCTCTCCAGCATAAAGCCTGAGGTGGCAGCTTGGCAGAGGAGCAGGCGTTTCCTCTGGTGGCAGTTCGTTTTCTCCTTCAATTGAAGCTGGCGATGACCTTGGAGCTAGCGTGCCTGCAGAGCTTGCTTTCCACTCCCATATTTATCATCGTCTTTAATCTGTGTGATCACTGCACTTCATCTCTCTGCCTCTCAGCTGCCTCCTGCCCTTCAGCACAAAAGGTGGACAGAGCAGCTGAGCAAAGAATACAGCCTTCCCTATCACATCATCCCCGGGCTCAAGGGGAGCCGAGGGGTCATCCCAAAGTTATGATACTCATTCTTAAGACCTTGACTCCCTGATCTCTAGCCTGCTTGTGGAGATTGAAGCTTGTTGGTTGGGCTGTGATGCTCTTAATAATTACAGAGTAGTGACACCCATTCACCTCAATATGGACGGGGTTAAAGACACAGGAAACAACCTGTTCTGTATTTGCTGCTGCTGCTTCTTTTTGGGTAAGTGTTGTGTTCTGCAAAAGGGCAGCAGAGCCTGAAGGAATCAGTGTGCAGGAGAATCCGCTTTCCATTTCAAATATACCAAGTGTTATGTTTGTAACTATGGTTTGAAGGGAGTAGGGGGGAAGGCAGGCAGGGTTTGTAGAAGAGCTCACACTTTGAATGAGGCAGGTTTTTCCTTTCAGCGTGCACTACCCCAGCAAATACGTTTCATACCCCAGGCAGTGATGCTGGCTGGCAGCTGATCTGCTTCTGTGGCAAAAGCAGCCAGAAGCTGACAGATCCTAAAGCTTGGAAAGGCACACGGGATAATTCAGCATAGCTGGTTTGGGTGTTTACTTGGAATCTGGTGCAGATTTAACAAGCTGTCATGCAAGGCTGAGAAGGTGGTGGGGAGGGAAGGCTCTCGGGGTTCTTGTGCTGCTCTGGAGCTGGGAGTTTGCTCACTCTCCCCAAAAGCAGCACAGCCGGGCTGCAGCAGCACCAAGCCTGGGCTGAAGCCCGTTTCCCTGCATGATTCCTTAGCTCCAGATCTGCTGAGGGCATACAGCTTTTCTCTTCTTTTTTCAGTGCAGAGTGAGCTTGTGTCTTCCCGCAGCCTACGCTGTAGGCCCTAAGAAATGAATGTGTAAATATTTTGTCTCTCACAGCAGCCCAAGGTCATCTTTCTGGAACAGCAAACAGGCACAGAATCCAAAGAAGATCAGTCTGTCATGTGAGTAAGGTTAGCATCTGCACTTACAAATGACAAAGGCTATTAATCCTCATGCTGTAATCCCCAAGCTGTTTGCCAGCTGGCAGCAGGAAGATGTTCCTGCTCAACCCACACAGCTATCCATGTTTTTTCACCTTTATAAAGCAGATATAGGTCAATACTGTAGCCTGGATAAAGAACTTAGTAGATACCATTCATCTCTTCCAGGTGTTAGAATCCTTCTCTGCTCCACACAAGCCATCTGTACAAACAGTGCAAGAGGAGAGCTGCGGGCTGGGCTCTCCCTGGGCTGCTCCCCCAAAATAGAAGCCTGAAGGTGAGATTTTTCTGCCCACTCTCTGCTCCTGGGTTTCTCATGGGAAGATAAATTTGAGTTCTTGTTGCAGAGCTGAATAGCCTGAGCAAAGCTCTGTCACCAGACAGGTCATTACACACAGAGCAGGAAAAGCCAGTGCTTCTGTAAGGCAGATACAGTCCAGGGTTGAAACATTTTCAATCCTAATTTGGGAACAAGCGTGGGATTTGGGTTTTACCCATCACAGGGACATAAAATTGAAGCCTGTTAGGTGCAACTGATGAAGACTGTGCTGCTTGACAGCAATGCAGGTGGGCTGTGGTGGGCTCTGTGATCTTGTGCAATTCAAAAACTATGAGCACCATGTTGCATCCTGTGAGCATTACGCAGCTGAGGCTGGAAAAAGCTGAAGAAGAAACCTAAAACCCAGACAGGATCTATGAAGCTCCTTTCAGACCTGTTAGGTGCTCATCCCTTTAAAAAACTGGAAAGCAGATTGTTGGGTTTTACTTAACAAAAGTGGTTTAACAGACACTGCAGCTCCTGGGGCAGCTGCAGGTGCAGGGAAGTGAGGCCATCAGCTCCTGGCTCTTGAGTTTCCTCCTGGCCAGAATGGCTGACTGCTGACTAGATACCAAATACTCTGGAGGTGTCTGTCCCCTGTAACGTCATACCCAGCGTGGGCTGATCTCATTGAGTAAGAAGAGATGAAAAGCTGAGCTGGGCCATTGGCAAAAAAAAGAGAAAGAATCAGGACTTAGGCAAAAGCTGCATTTATTTCCAGAGTCTCACAACCAGTAATTAACCTTGATCTCCAGGGAAGGCATTTTATTGTGCCAAATGCTTCCCTTTCCCTTAATTTCTCAGACTTAGGAGAACATTGCTAATTTCTCTCTTCATTAGCAGCTGGGAAAAAAATCTTGTAATTCTGCCAGCTTTCCTCATCCCAGTTGTGTCTTGTTAACACTTTCCAGGTGCTTTTCCTTCACGCTGTCTCTGTCATAGCATCTCCCATCCTCTCATAAATGTCTGTAGAGATCTGCTCCAAGTCAGGTCCGTGCCTGGTAGCAATATTTTATGTTGATGGTGCTCAGGATAAAACCTGCCCTCCAATCTCTTGCTGTCACTGTGTAGCACCTCAAGCACAAGTTTTCCAGTTAAACCAGTACCACATCTCTCCCATAGTATTCTGCTGGCACTGCTGTGGTTTTTTGTCTTACAGGGCTGTATTCTCAGCTGTTACTTCATTGACTTTTTCCCAGCAGAGGGTTTTGTTTGTCAAGAAGAGTAAATGAAGTAATCATTTGGTAGACTTAGCAATTAAACACTGTGTGGCATTTATATGTGTGTATATAAAAATGTATTTTGTGGTAGAGTGCCCCCAGGCATCTGTGTGAAGCACATCTCAGTGTATATTTGACTGTTGATTTAGATATACTGTATGTAATAAGTTATTTTTAGGGTGTATTGGCTTCTTTCTCTATTGGAGCCATACACCATTCCTGGCAGGTGCAGGGTTGCATCTCACGTGTGTCCGTGTACCCTGTGTCGTGATAACCCTTCCCTGCTGATGGCTTTGTGGGTGAACATCCCTCTCTGCTGGGCTGCATTGCTGTGGGACAGCATTCTAAGCCCATTTACCACACGTCCCTCCTGGTGTTTAGGAGAATAACCCAACTTTAAGGCTTTTCCTTTCATTGCTGTTGTATCCTCAGCACAGACCACGGGTGGGTAGGGAGCTGGTTGGTGTTCGGAGTCATTCAACCCCGTGGGTGCATCAGGAGTCACAGAGATCTCGGCTCTCCTTGCCCAGCCTGAGATGTACAAGCACAAAATGTATCTATAAATTAATCACTTTAATAACAAAAAATTCCAGGTCCTTCACTGCTGTTGGTGCAAAAGCAAATCTTCTTGAGCTTGAATTATTTTTATGATAAATACACCTATAAAAGGAGAATTGTTTGCACTGTGAAGGTGATATGAAACAAGCTCAGATACCCTTTTCACTTTTGTAAAGTTCAAAGATTTGCACTGGAAATCGTACTTTCCATCTAGTTAACAAGTGGCTGGTATCAACTGGTGAGGCCACCAGAATGGTATGTGCATCATTTCACTCACTGCACGCCTGTGTGGCTGAAAGAGATATCTGAAGTGCAAAACTGTGATAAAAAAAGATTAAAAATTACGATGAAAAGATGTTTGGATATTCAACAGGAAGAGTGGTATGGGTTTATTCTTAGCTTTTCATGTACTTGACAATGAAACATTTTTTATTCTACTTAAGTGCTAACGTGCATGATCATACAATATATTGCCTCTTGCTAATTATATGCTGCGTTAGGAATACTAATGTCTAGATGATATCTGACTGGGGAAAAAAAAAGAAAGCAAGCAAGCATTAAACCCAGCTTCTGCAGAATTCTGGGCTGAAATTACCCACACAGAGATACAACCATCCACACCTTAGAAACAGTCTTATTTTGTTACGGTGAACGCTGTTGTTACAGGGTTTTATCAATAAAATGGAAGCAGATGGCTCATGTAGACATGCAAAACCAGCGTGTCTTTCTTTTTGTTCATCCTGGGGCAGAACTGAGTGAATATGTATCTGGGAGAGGTGGACGTGTTTTGTTCAGAACAAAGATGCAGGTGTCCGGTGCATAATACATAACTGGGGGGAATGGGGAATATCCTCCACCTTGGTCCCTCTGTCCGTCTGCATGGACAGAGTGGCCCTGTGGCTGCAGATGGAGGTTGATGGGTGGCTTTGGGGGAGTGAAGAGGTTCCCAGGCCCCTTCATGTCTTTCTCCTCCCTCAGTATACTACCTTTCCGCCAGCTCTACGTGGGGAAGGAAGAGTACTGTGCTATGTGATGTCTGCTGTTCCCCTGTATCTCATCCAGCCCCTCAGGAGGTGGGGGGGCAGCCCCTCACACCCCTTCTGCACTGGTTCCCCTGGTCACTCTTTCTCCTATACACCAACAGATGAGTCAGTACCTGCACTAGAGCACATGGGGGTCAATATCACCAGCGCCTCTCCTGTGTGTAGGTACCAGCTTTGTTGACATCCTGGCCAATGGTATGTCCCTGTAGCAGTGGGGCAGATGTCTCTTGGTTTGGAAACAAGTAAGAACTCAATCATTGGGCTGGAGAGCTGAAATTAGGCTGATAGGACACCAGGCACATCACTGCAGTAGTGAAGGATGTGTCTTTATCATTCATGCCTGTGTACACCTTTGCTCATGATGTGTCTGTGCAGTATCTTCTGCTGGGTTGCAGTTGTAATCCGTGCCTGCATTCAAACAGGGAAAGAGAGAAGCTAAAAATACTTTCCTAGTGATTTTGAACTGAGGGTAGCTTGTTCCTCTCGGAATAGCAGTGCCATCTTTGAGGGAGACATAAGAAACCACGATTCCTGATTCCTTGCTGGCATCCGCAGGGCTGGCTTTCCAGGACCAGCCCAGAAATAGAGCTGCTTTTTCTGGTGACAGTTGGTAGCTTCAGTCTCTGGAAGCCTCGGCAACGGTGGCCAATATGAGCTGTGTCTGGGTACATGGAAAACCCAGTGCAGAGCTCCTCATCTGAATGATGGCAGGGAAATGGGTTACGCTGGGAGGCTCAGAGAGACATGAGGGAGTTCAGAAAAACTCACCCTACTTGGTGCAAATCGGTGATGGAGTATGTGTTTTACTAAGGGCTGATGTTGGTGGGATTGTGAGGCTTAGCTGAGAGGGGTGGAAGTGGGAAAGTGATGCTGAAATTTCACATTTTTGGAGACTTAAGCAGCTGGGCTGGCTGCAGAGGGGGAGCTGGGGGTGTTGCTCACCCAGTCCATCTCCCAGGCTCAATTCCCCTACCCACTGCACGCTGTTTCTCCCATGTAAATCAAATTCTGAGGGGTACTGGCAATTACTCTAGAAACTTGGGTGCTGCTGGGGACATCACACTTGCTTTACTGTTCCCAGAGCCTCACAATGTCCTTGTAGGGATATTCTCAGCTGACGTCTGGTGACAGAGGAGGCATCGGTGGTGTTGCAGTACATGGGCTTGCTGTTAGTGATCACCAGCACGGGGCACAAGAAGCTGGGGTTTGGTTTACTCCTCCGGGCAGAATTGCCCCTGTCCCTGTGCAAGCTCAGGACATGCTACGGTGAAGCTGCTGGCACTGAACTCATGGAATGGGACGTGTATCTTGGTGCCAAGATTTGGGCAGCTTGGCTTTAAGGACTGGACTGAGGCTGCTCATAAGTGGTAAAATGCTTGGGCTTTCTATGCATGTGGTGTATGACACCATCATGCAAATACAACTTTGGGCTTAGCAATCCACTTGCTGCTCTGGGTGGGACGCCTGCTATCCAGCACGAGCGTGTGGGATCTTGCTGGGCTCCCCAGGGGCTCTCAGCTGTGATTTGTTTTATTGTTCTGATCATCCTGTTCTTCCTCTAACTGCAGCTCAATCCCTTGCTCACAGCGGCTCCGTTCCTTGGCGAAGCACCAAGTATAGTTTTGCCAAGACATCCCTGATGTCATCCTAATTTTGACCAGTTGGAAAAGTCACATTTTGAATGTCGGGAAACTTCAGTTTTGAATTTCAAGGAAAGAGTGATATCATTTTTCATGAGCGGGTGAAAGCGTTCCCACACCTCAGTCAGCTCAGTTGAGGCTCAAGAAGCTGAGCTGTCTGCCATCTGTCTCCTCGCCAGTCTCTCCCCCACCAGCATCATTTTTGAACGGGTTGGCCAATTTCAATCACATTTGAAAGAAGGGGAACTGTCTCAAAGACAATTAAGTTTCTAACAAATGTTGTCACCTGACAGAGGATCGCTCGGAGAAGCAGAAGGAAGGAGGTTTGATGGCCAGGGGTCAGTCAGCCAGTCCATCGTGATGGTGTTCAGCTCTGGACCAGCCACAACAGACAAGTGCTGTCTCTTGTGCTGTCTCCGAGCTGCTGGCATCCAAGGGAAAGTGGTGGAATTTTGGTGGTGGGAGTGGGGAGGTTGTAGGGGAAAAAAGAGCACTAATGTGTAGGAGCATGGGCTACATTAGTCCTGCTCTTCCCCACCTTATTTCTGAGGGGGTTTGGGAAGATTTTTAAAATGTAAACAAACCCAAATTTTCTTCTACAAGGAATTGGAAGGTGGAGCAGAAAAATATCATTCTAGTACAGGAAAAACAGGAGAAAGAACTAGCTTTTGAGGATGAAACTCAAAGGCTGCATTTAAGATGCAGGCACGATTGGCCTCCCAAGTCGTCCCATCGCTCCAATGTTGGCTGACCCTTGGGAGGCATGAAAGGCATCCAGGAACTGGAGCTACTTGTCCCCATTTGCCATGAGGAGCCAATGGCTGGGAAAGCCTTTGAGAATCTTTGTCTCTTGGAGACAGACAAATTCTTGACAATATCTTCAAGCTGTGTTTAGAAATACAGCACGTGTGTAGGTATACGGTGCCTGGGAGTGATGGTGCTTTTATACAGACATCTTTCCAATGTTTGGTGCTTAAATTCAAAAGGGCACATTAATTTAATTCATTTTTCTTTAACAGTTGGCTTGAGGAGATGTATCTGCTTTTGAATGGGGGAACTAATTTTTTTCTAAGTCTGTGAGGCAGTTAAAGTAAAGGAAATGGTAATTTTCTGGGGGTTTATATTCCCAATGGCTCTAAACCATTAAAATATATATATATTTATTATAGCACTGATGATGTGAGGCAATCTTGCTTTCAAAAGGCTAAAAAAAGTGAAAAGCTACTCCTCTATTGTCTGCCTGTCCAGGCTTTATCTTGTGCAGTACACATTTAAAGTCTTATCTTTTCAAATAATATCACTGTCAATAGAGACTTTGGTCCCAGTTCGTGATTCTGTTTAATTTCCATTGAATTTAAGCACCACACACTTCAGCTGGGCAGCGATTCCTGACCAGGTGTCCCTGGCAGAGGGGAAAAGGTCCTCTTCAGTTGGGGAGGGGAGGTGATATCTTGTGTTCCTGTGGCAAAAGAAAGGGGATGGGGTGGGGTGGGGTCAGGTGGGATGGGATGGGGTGGGATGGGACATGTGTTGTTGGGGGGTTGGAGTTGATGATCTTTGGTGGTCCTTTCCAACCCCGAAAATTCTGTGAAAACTCTGTGAATCTGTTAATCTCAATGGAGGTTCCTGTAAACCAGCAGAGAAATGCTGGGTTATACTAGCAGGGCATTTGTTTACCTGCACTCTCTGCCCCCTCAGAAAGGGAACAAAGAAAAGCAGGTAGACTTGGATTGCAGAATTTGCTCCAGGCTGATCAGGAGGTGGGAATGCTTCTTGGAGCCAGCTGGGGAAAGATGAGCTGACCTTTTGGCTGTAAATTATTGCCAGCTAATAAGTCCTGCTTGTGTGCTAACAGGAGAGGGGAAGATCTGTCTTCACAGCAGAAATTGTGTTGAAAGTTAAAAAAAAAATACAATCAATTCCAGGAAGACTGGAGTAACTAAACCTGTCGCTCATTCAGCTCTCAGACACAGAGTAGGTGCTCGTGCCTTCCCTTTCTAGCTCTGCTCACAGAAGTGAGATTACTGAATTAATTCTGACATCTTTGGGAAGAGCTGAAGGATTGCTCCAGTCCTCTGTTCAGCAGCAGAGGAATGTCAGGTTCATCTCACAGCAAAGTTAACATTACGCCGACCTGAGCTATCGCTACTGGCAGCATAATAATCAGGCAGGTAATCAAAATCAATTAAGTTCCAGTGCCTTCTCATTGTCCTAGAGAATTCAAATTTGAAATCAGTTTGAGTTTATTTGACTTCTTAGTAAGAGAAGCAGAGCTTCAGAGATAATTTGAAGTAAGTATATGGCCGTGACTGATCTTTTCTCAGGCTGCAAAGACCAGAGGAGCTGCGTGTGTGTGTCAGTGCATACTGAGTACCAGACACAGCCAGATACTCAAAGCCAGCAGAGTGACTGTTTTGGGGCTGCTACATTGACATATGTTAGCTGGGACTTGGGCCTGCCAACACTCAGTTTGTTAAAATTTGGATGAGCTGTTGATCAGGTGAATGCCAAATGGAGGGTGTCTCCATTCACACCGTATCAGAGGGAGGAGGACAAAGCCTGGTGTGTCCTGCTCTGCAGAACCAGCACAGAGGCCCTAGAGCAACCAGAGGGAGGGGGAGCTCCGTATGTCCTATCAGCAATGACAGGCATGGGACACCCATCTTCTGCATTACAAGAGAACGGGGTATTGCCCAGCAGCTTCAGATGCTGCCACAATGAATGTCTTCCCATAGCACCTTGCCTTGGTTTTGGCACTAGCTGAGACTTTGAGTCCCCTTCAGTAGTAGGATGGGGCATGGGCTAAATGACTGCTCAGACATATGTGGCTATGGCAGGAGCATGAGGCTCTCAGGAGCCATGGTGACATCCATGGTAGTTGTGTTGTGCAGTTGTAGGCACAGCTGGGAGCACAGGAGAAATTCTGCTGTCTAAGGAGGTTTTCTCCTGGGAAACTGTACTGAGCAAAGCCCAGGTTGCATGCTGGACCTGGTTTAAGCCAGTGCTGTGCTAGTAACTTCAGTGCAACCATTTGCACCAGTCTGGCTTTCCAGAAAAGCCCATCTGAGACAATCCCTTTTCCCAAGTCTGGGTGCAGCACTTTTCTTCCAGAGAAGACCCCTACACATAGGTGGCTGGAGAAACTGTCATAGTTTGGGTTTTTTTTTTTTTTTTAAATAAATTTATATTCCCCTATCTGCCAGCATCTGCCTATGGAGTTAAAATCCCTGGGGAAAGGATTTCCCTTCTTTGTGCACACTGCGTTACACAGGTAAAATTTTATTTACTTTTAAAAATCTTTTGCTGAGCTTTGCTGGCTGGACCCTTGGTTCCAAGGATGGGCTGAGTCTGACAAACTACCTCTTGCCATAAGGAGGATACTCGGTAGTAAAATCCCTATCTGACTGTGATGCAGGAGCTGCTCCACCCCACAGTGACCTGCTGGTTTGTTTGGAAGAAGGGGAGGTTTGGGTTCTTATGCTGTATGGCTTCTATTCCTGCAGCAATCTCAATTTTTGCCCATGGGATTTCAGAGCACTGTGGTGCCTCTCTGGGGACATGGATACATGTGCCAGGGTGAGGCCCAGGGCACAGTGGTGGAGCATCCCAAAGGCTTGGGGAGAAAAACAGGGTGCCAGAATCTGGTGGTGGGCATGGAAGGAGGAGGGAGCAACACAAATCAGGGAGGAAGAGGAGCATGACCCAGAAAGTGAGAAAGAGAGCTTGGCTCTCAGATCCTACTGTCAGCAGTCCCAGAGGGGATTTGCCACTCCCTCCAGTCTTTCCAGGCACCGGGTTATGTTTCTCCCTGAGGTGAGCAGACCCCTCACCCGTGCTGCAGCGGGCACCCGGCACCCCTGCGGCTGCCGATCTGCCCATCCCTCAGCCTGCCCATCCCTCAGCCTGGCCTGACCGGAGGTTTTACAGCCCCCCCACCCCGTCCCCGAGGCTCGGTGCAGGCCTCCCCCCTCTTAGCCCGAGTGGTTCACATCCCCATCCCCTGCCGCGGCGCCCCTGGCAGCTCCTCACCGCCTTTCCAGCTCAGAGCCGCGGCATCTGCTCCATCCCTGGCTCACCCTGCACCGGGCGTTCCGCCTTCCCCGTCCCGGAGCATCCCTGTGGCGGGACCTCCCCCTCCCTCCCTTCCTTCCTCCCTCCTTCCCTCCCTCCTTCCCCACGGCCTCGAGTCGCGCCAGTGATGGAGAGAGCGTCACCATCTCCTAGCAACGCTCCTAGCAACGCTCCTAGCAACCGGGCAACATCTGCTCCCGCTGGACCAATCCGCGCCGGGAACATCTGGGCACCCACCTCCGCGGGCTGCGGCCGGGAGGTGATGCGCTCCTCAGTGGCTGCAGGGACCCGCAGGAGCTGCCACCACCACCAGCACCACAGCCACCACCTCCTCCAGGAGCAGCAGGCGGTTGGGAGCGGCCAGGGAAGGACGGGGAGCAGCCCTCCCTCCGGAGCTGGGGCTCGCTGGGTGAGTACCTTTGAGCTGGCTGTGGATCGGGGCAGCGAACCGTGGGGTTGTTGGAGGCAGAGAGCTGGTAATAGGGCTTTGCTGGTGGGATCTGCCCAAAAGGCTGGAGTAGGTGGGTGCTGGAGTAAGTTTTGTGTTTGTTTGTGAGCTCTTGGCTTTGCTACACGATGAAAGAGGGCAAAGAGCTGGGAGGCAGGCTCGCTGCTCATCCTGCAGTGCTACGGGCAGAGGTGCCTGCTGCTCTGCCAGGTTCTAGCGTGCTCTGTGAAAGGTCGTTTTTAACCAGAGACCTCTTTTATGGTCAAAGCTGAACTCTGGAAAGTAACCATAGCTACTCTTGCATTGCCTGTTAGCAAAGTCTCGTCCTCGGGGATGAGGCAACTGTCTAAATATAGACACCTTATAGCTGCGAGACGTGAATGTGCACAGACACACACACACACAGACACACAGACAGACAGACAGACAGACACACACGCTCCCTGCTTCTTCCCCCCCTTGCAGGGTTTAGACCTGTTTGTTTTCGATCACTCTCGTAAGCAGCGTGTCTCTGCACACACGTGTGAACGCGCACAGTTTGGGTATGCACATGCATATCTCTCTGATTGTTCCCCCCCCCCCCCCCCCCTCAGGGTGGGAAACACTCTTACTACAGCCTGCTAAATACTCCCTGCAGAAGGCAGGGTGTCAGCCGGATGCTGCCGCATCTACTCGCAGCCCTAAAACGGTTCCGTGTGCGAGGCCAGCACCAGAACACAGGCTGCCGTGAATCTGTGAAATAAAAAGGGGAGTCTGGCTTGCCCCAGACCTGTGTCACTCCGCAGGCAGTGTGGGGGTGTGTGTGCACGCGGGTGTGATGGGGAATTGATGCTGCTACTCAAAATAATGGTGTGGTTTTAACAGTACCCCTCCAGCTTCCCTCTGAGGCTGACAGGAATTAATGGAGAAAATAATGTGCCCTTTTAAGAGGTGGCGTTCAGGGCAGTAATCAAGCTCTAGCTCAGGAAACTTCCGGATATTCAGAGGAGCAAGCTGTGTTTTTACAGCATTTGCTCTGTGAGGATTACAGCTGTACCACTCAGAGACCCAAATGGGGTTTTTTCTTAATGTTTTATTTTACTTTTTCTGATGTTTGAAAGCGAGTCCGGGAAGCAAGGTCAACGTTAGGGAATCGGGTGTGACATCGGAACCCTTATTTTCCCTGTCATTAAGCCCGGAGTGGCTGCTGAAATAGCACTTTCCTCTCTTGCGGTCCAGCTACTGTCCGTGTACGTCCTGACTTTGCCACCTGAACCATGTGTGTTTCTCCTTGATCCACACGGCAGGTAACCCTTCAGCAGAGCTGTGCTGCCAGAAATGCTCGCTGAGCCCGTGCAAGGAGGAAATCTTACTGGAACTGCTGTGATTATCCCAGAAGGACCCTTTGCAGATTGACTCCGCATCCTCAGGTAAGGAACAAGTTTGCTGGTTGGGTTTGCCTTCAGAGTGAGGGAAATTACTTAGATTAGCGTTGAGAGGAGGTGAAGCTGGAAATGTGATTTTGTTTTGTTGATAAAAGCAGTGGGACTGCAAGGAGTGAGGCGGGAAGAGCCAGTCATTAAGTCTCATGTCTTTATGCACTCATGAGAGGGTTTCAGATGTCTTGCACACACATGTGCTCAGGGAGGATCTGCAATTAGGGAGATCTTCCAAGCAATTAGCAAACTAAGAGAAAGGCAGTTCTAAAGTGCCAAGCCAGCAGCTCCAGCCAGAAATGGCTGTGGCTCCTCACCTTTCAGCCAGTCAGTTAAAGAGGGGATCTCTGCCCGAGCCAGGAGCAAGACCCTGTGCTCTGGAAGGATTGCAATCGATTGGCAGTCAGTGTGAAATCCCAGGACTGGCACGTGTGTTCGATCCACACGTTCACCTGCCTGTGGTCTTGTAGCTTTGCATTAGCAACTGGGAATCCCACAGTGGGACCAGCTGCTTCCCCTGCCCCTGTAAGCGGGGAAATGCAGCAGCACAGCCTGTGAAATCAGAGGAGGGTTTCAGCTGAGCACTCCCTAATTGCGAGTGCTGCTAAGGTTAGCGACGGGGAAATTTATCACTGCAGTTTGACAGCAGTCGCAAGGACACGATGATATTTCCTGCCTTGTCAAAGTCACGTCTCCTGCTGGTAATAAATGCCGACTTCTGTGTGCTCAGAAGCCTCAGGTTTTCTATTTGTGCATGCAAGAGATGCTCAGAAATGGTTTCCGTCTCAGCCAGCTTTAGCTGGCATATTGATTACCCTCCCTCGCACTGCGAGAGGAAACCCTGTGGGGCACGGGTATGTTTGACTCACCACCTTCCACACACAGCATCTGCAGGTCCGGCTTGGCTAGCGAGCCTCTGTCCTCCCCCCCTGCAGACGTCTGCATCACCAAGCCAATGGTACCTGCTCATACAACCCCTTTCACTGCAGCACTGAGCAGACAGGGACTAATTTTCTTCCTGAGGAAAGGTAGGAGAGGTGGAGGCACGGGCAGGAGTGGGAACGTTCCCAAGATCTCACGTACGAGCTCTGGGGCAGAGCTGCTGTGCAGAGCTGGGGCTTGCAGATCCCTGTCCGTTGCCTGAGATGGAAAAGCACAAGCTTTGGGTTGTTTGTTTTCTTTTTTTCCCTGGCCATACAATTGTTTGTTGAAGCCCATCTTGCCGGCTGCCAGGGCTAGCTCGCAGCCCTGTGGAAATCACCCAGCATTAATTTGTGCCAAAGAGGGGCTCGTGTCGCTGGGGTGATGCAGGAGCGCCGGGGCCAGATGAAGAGAATTTCTTGCCATTTGCAGTTCAACTGTGAAGTTGCCGTGTTATAAATCTATTTCCAATCCAATTTAGATAACATAACGTTCTGTCCAAACATGCCTAATAACTCTGTGGGTGCCACACCAGAGAGCACCGTAATTATTCCTGGAGAAATAAATAGGAACAGGCACATTTTGATCTTTTGAAAGTACAATTAAAGACCTGGCGGAGCTGCATTTGAGAGATCCGGGCTTGAGACGGAGGCGTCTATTCCCTCCACTGCCGCGTGTGGGATTTATGCCTCAAACTTCCATTAGCGTTAATGGCAGCTCCAGCTGCCGTGCTGCGATGTGCCGCGCATTCAGAGCAGGCACGCGCCGGCGGGGTGCAAGCGCCGGCCAGCGTGAGCAGACAGCCCCTGCCCCGTGGCTCCCCAGCCCTGGCAGCGCTGCTCGCTGGCGCGAATTTCACCCAGCCCTTGGTGTGACTAGCGGAGGGCTCGCAGCTGAGCGCCGGTGGGATGCTGAATGTGCTTTTCTGAGGTTCATCCAGGCTGGAAGGACAAACATCAGGCTCAGGACTCGGCGCTGTGCTGGTTGGTTCCCGTGGGGGAGATTTGGCCCCGTGCCTTGACTTGTGGTGTAGCGCTGAAAAAATGTAATGTGATTAAGATGTATCTGTCTCTGGGCTTGACTGAGGCAGCGGCAGTGACTCATACCACCTTGCTGTAACTGTCAAAACACTTGGCTCGCGAGAATAGCCTTCTACACAAAAAGCACTGATTCAATATGTTTATATTTAAACAAAACACTAAGGGTCTGATTCACTGCGGCTTTACTACAGCCTGTAACCCTGGCCAAGCAGCCCTCCGGCATGCACAGAGCCTGTCTGCTCTGAATTTCCAGGTAAGTGTCTGAGAAAGGCTTGGTCCTTGCCAGCCTTGTATGGGGAGAGGTGAGCCTTGGAGGTTATAGCATGGGTGCTGGTGTCAAGGGCACAGGTGATGCTCCCCTGCACCTGCTGATGGATGTGTGGACATCACCAGCAGCTACAGACCAGCCACCACGAAGCAGGTGGTGGGGGGATGGCAGCTGCACTGAGCACAAGAGCAGACCTTGAGCTTCTGTAGAGCAGCCCTGTGATGGGACTCGCTTACCCTCGCATTGCTTTCTCATCCTGCTGCTTCAGACATGCAGGCAGCACCCTTTCCCTCCTGGAGCGAGGAGGGAGAAGTTTCACCCCCCATGGCAACCCATGGGAGCTACTGGCCTGGTGCCTCAAGCCGTGCAGGTTTGGAATTGCTGGACTTTGCTAACAGCTAGCATGGTGTCAAGCAGCTTCTGGTTACTTTTATCTTAGAGAGCAGGCTTCCACTTACACATGGGAGCACATTTAAAAACACCCTTCCAGCCCAGAGGTGCTGTTGGTGTTCATTTGCTGGCTGTTTCCCTTCCTCACAACTAAAACAAGTTGTGGAGGTGGTTGTAACTCTACGGCTTTGATAATGTGAGGTCTTTAGGAGTTCAAGCACAGCTGAGCTCTTTGCACCCAAGGGGTATGTCCTAGGCTGGTGCTGAACACAGCCCCAGAAAGGAGGTACCACTCAGGTGCTCAATGATCCCACTGCCAGGGTGTTCCTCTGCAAAACATAGCTTTTTCTGTCTGCTTCTGCCAGCCAGCATCAGCCCCCCTCCTGTGGCATGTGCTAAACCACAGCCCACCCTCTGTCTCAGGGCCAGGGTGACAGCATCCCTGTGGCTCTTTGCTATGTCCCAGCTCCCTGCTGCTTGACAGTGTCTCCAGGGCCATCAGTACTCAGTGGATGATGAATATCCCACTGCCAGCCTCCAGCTCCAGGGCAGGGAGAGGGAGAGGGATTCCTGGGGCCAGGAGCAGCACAAGGTGGGTTTCCATGGAGCCAGCAGAACTGAAGGACTGAGTTGTGATGCTCTGCAGGCTGTGGTTGTCTTTCTCACCCCTGTGCTCGGGGTGGTTTTCTGCTCGTGCTGCGCACAGGCAGTGCTAGGTCTGTACTGAAAACCACTAACTAGGGAGGGAGTTCTATTGCTTGAAGGGGGAGGATGGGCCCATGGTTGGCTCATTAACCTGTACACTGGGTTTGGCTCCTTTCCCGTCCCTGACAGCCTGGGTGGCTGCGGGGACGTCAGTTCATCTTTCAGTACCTTTGTCTTCCTCAGAGGAGTGTGAGGAAACCTGTCATGTTCTCCATCCCACAGCACCAGGAGGATAAATGTGTGTGTGATTGTGCTCAGATAGCAGAGCACTGGGGTGGGTATTTTTTTTTTTTATTAGGAGTAATTAAATGTCCAGGATGTCCAGGATCTGGTGTAATTCAAATACCAAGATAAAACCTGCTAGCAATGAAGGCTGCTGCATATGAATTTAAATGAGTATTTGCAGCTACTCAGTGATAACAGCGCTGTGAAATCCACAGCCATACCCTTGCCCTCAAGAGCTGAGGTTGGGGCAGGGAGCATCTCCCTTGAGTTCAGTAAAACAGCCTTGTCCCACTGGAAGAGCCACAGTCCCTCTCTGAGACCCCCCAGGGGGAAAGGTGCAGCTTTGTGTGATCCATGTCGGGCCAAACCTTAGTGCAGGGCTTGGGGTCTTGGCTCCAGATGAGGTGTTTGTCTATCAGTCAAGAGTTTTCTGCCCACATTTGTAACGTTATTTAGGAGAAACCTCCATCCTCAGACACTTGAAATTCAGAGAGACTCTCAGGGAGGAACACAGGAAGAGTCTCTTAGGAGAGGGTTTCTTCCTCAGCCCTTTGTTGTGGGAAGGAAGGGGAAGCACAGTGCTCCTTCCTGCCACCAGCCCCTGCAGTAGTTGTGTGGGTATCTTCTCAGCCACCTGAAGCTAAGATTCAAGCAGCCTCCATGCCCCATGGCAGGATCCTTCCAAAGACCTGAGGTTTAGCTGTGCAATACCTCTTGTTTTTTCTACTGTGGCAGAGAAGCAGTCCAGAGCCAAGTAATTTATTTACTCAGGAAACCCAAGTTTTAGATGCCCCCATAAGGAGACTTCAGTTTGGGGAAGAAAGTGTATCCCACAGGACCTGACTTTGAGTTATTCTAAAAAGTGACTCCGGATATGTTCTTTCCCTGGGCTGCCTGTAAGTGTCAGCTTTTAAAAGTAAACAACAGGAAATTATTACAATAGAGAGGGTTTTGGAGGTGATGATGCCACCAGCAAATACACTTACCTCCTGGTATTGTCTGCTGAAGAGAAAATCAAAATCCAGTCCTGGATCTCACAAGGACTTGGTGCTCACCAGCTTGAATACCAGCAGTTAGGGGGTCTCATTAGGATGCTGAATTAGCCACTGAGATGAGTAAGCTCAGAGCAGCCGGCCAGGGTCCAGGTCTTCTGCTGAGCTCTGCTTTGGACTTCCACTGGGATCCTGCCACAGGACAAAATCCCAACAGTCCCTTCTTTTAGCCTAAATGCTAAGAGCCTCTGTCCTGTGTGCTCTTAAAATCTGAAGGAATCCAGAGACCAAGCCAGCTCCTTCCCACGGAGCTGGGGCTCTCCTGCTTCTCTGGGACTACACTACCATCTAGTGAATACATTCTGTATTGGTTTTCCATGGAAACACGGAGCTCTGTGTATGGTGTGTGGAAACTAAAACCCATCCCTTGTCCCACATACATCCCAGCATAGTGCAGGGACCCCTGTTCTGTAGACCCAGCCTGGTCTCTCCTGCCATGCATGGAGACCTGCCTGGCTTGGGCATTGTTCTTGACCACATGCCCAAGGCTGTGGCTGGCCGAGTGAACCCCACTTGGTTTGTAGGTCCTGGAGAACCTGCGAGGCAGTGGCAGTGTGTGTCCAGTGCTGTGGTTGCTGCTCTGGAGCAGGGCTTGCTGTGCTGGTTAGCCTCAGGGTAGTGCCTGAGACATGTCTTCACATTTGCCAGCTTCTCAATAATTTTTCGAGTGGGTTGAGGGCTGCAGGTTGAGGCTGAGTGTCATCCTGGCTGCATCCCACCTCTGGACCCCTCATTCCCCTACCTTACAGCAAGCATGACCAAGCCTCTTTTTCTCCTTGTTTTGTGCAGAGCTGATCTGATCGGGGCCTACCAAAGACATTAACGACGTCGAAAGTAGCCTACTTTAAGAGAAAATATGCAGAAGAAGAACATTTACATCAAGATTACCATGAGTATTGTCCAAAAGTGAGTAGCTTGCTCACCCCAGACACCCCTCCTCCCCCTGCTTTTTGTTCCTCAATGCTAAAGACCCATTTACTTGCTCTTTACTTCCCCAGCACCTGATACTACCCGAGGACCGGACTTGTATTCTAAAACTTTCTCTCCAGAAACTCCGATTCCTGGACGACCCTGAAGCCTATCTCCGTAGGTCTGTATTAATTAACAATCTGTTGAGGAAGATTCACCTAGAGACAGAGAGGGAGAGCTATGAATACTTTAAGGAGGCTCCATGCTATAGGACTGCTTACTCTGACGCACGAAAACGGCTGAAGTTTATGGTACAGGAGTGCTGTTCCCAGTCGCTCTATTATGAAGAGCTGCATTCGTATCGCATTGTGCCTTACTCTGCAGAGAACGCCGTGTATGGAATGGGCTACACAAGCAGCCACCTGGAGCAAAATTCTCAATTGCTTATTTATAAAATGAATTAAAGTAGCTGTTAGACCCACTGATGTTTGTTTCTGAATGCTTGAACTGCTGATTGAGATGTTAAGATGAGGCACTAGTTGCAGATATACTTGTGATCAAAGGCGGATGTGTTCAGAGCCCAGTGGGAGATACTTTGAATGATGCTCTGCAGCCCCTGCTGTTAACCCCCCTGGTTATGGAGCACCTTGACATACACACAGAGCTGGTGCAATACGGAGGTCTTTATCCCCAGAGACTGCCCGCGATGTGTTTTGTGGAAACAAAGCTGCATTTAAGTTACCTGTGTGTAGATACAGACATTGGAAATCACTTTGCAGTTAAATTATTCCATCCCTGGTAGAAGGGGAGTCCCCAAGACAGTGGAGTAGTCTAAGTGAGGAGTAAAATGCAAGTTATTTACTGCAGAGGTAAATGGTTAGAAAGGTTCTTTGAGAAATCTTTGACCATGAAGGAGTCAGTGCCAAAGGAAACAGCCTTTTGCTTAGGATTTTCAGAGACTTAACTCACTTGCTACTTACAAGACACTCTGTACTGAGATTTGCAAGTTGTTTTTTTTTTTTTTTAAATAATTGCATTCACCTTTTACTTCTATTATCTCTTAGCTGGTATCTACTTTGCTATTTTAATGCAAGCCAGAATGACTCAGAGGAAAGATTGTTCCTTCAGCCCGTCATCAGTGTTTCCTTAACTTCATTTGATCCTTTCCCCAGCTGTTTCCCTGATACCTGTTTTGCATGCTGATTTGCTGTTTGGCCAGAGGTTCACAGTGATGCTAGGGAGTAGACAGCAATTTCTTTTTATGTGGAATATAAAAGGCAGAAAAACAACGATAACTCTCATCATAGATAGAGAATGAATGTATCTGACAGATGCTAGTGAAACCTCAGAGGTTCTCCTGATGAAACTACTCAGCATTAGTAATAGTGTTTCAGGTTAAGTGAAATGTCTAATTTCAATCTGGGAAATAACCTTAGAATATGTAAATATATATTTCACAAGCTATGACGTGAGAGCAAATGTTCAGCAAATTGACGACTATAAGTGGGAAGTTTTATAGCTGCCAAAGCTATGTCATGAAAAATACCAAAGAGTAATATAAGGGAAAAGATGATGCTCCAGCCATGGGGTCAAAAGCAAAGATTGCACTATAACCTGGGGAAATGTGATTAATGAGCCTGCAAACTATCCGTTACCTATACACCTGCAGTTCACCCGTGGGTGACTGGCGTCCCAGAATTGCTGAACAAATACATGAGATGATCCAAAGCCTGGCCAAGTCCTACAGGTCTGTTGGCTTACAGTGAAGAAACCGGCTTTGCCTCGTTGGCTGTCACCACTTTAAAGCTTTAAAGCAAAGTAAACAACAGTGCACATGCAGCTGGAGGCAGATATGTATCTGAGAGCTGAATTTTTTTATTTCAAAAGACTTTGCTCATGCAGATGTGGCTGATGCTATTTCCAAAACAGCACGAACAAATACCATTGCTTGCCAGGGATGTGCTTCGTGTAGGATTCCTCCTGTAACCCTGTTTAGAGCATCCTAGTTGTGTGTGTGTGTCGCACGTATCATCGCAGCTCTCGGGCACGTGTTAATAGTTCAGGAGAAAAGACAGAAAGGCAAGAGCAGGAGGTGTGAAGAGCAAAGTTAACTCTGCTATCAGTAGTTAGAAAGTCAGCACAGGTTTGGGAGATGGAAGAAAACAGTGAAATCCAGAGCTTTTTTATTTTTTTAAATGAGAAAACAAACCAGAAAGGCAACAGTTTAATTCAAAACAAGGATAACCTGCAAACTGGGGAACATAAACAGCACAGATACTGTGGGAAGGCTGGAAAAACAGGGCAGTGCTGTTTGGGAGGTGCTGTTAGTCATGATGAATGTTCAGGATTTTGTTCTTGTTTTTATTTTGACACAAGGCCTGTCTGCTTGTCTCTTGCAAGAGGGTGTCTTTAAGCCCTTGGTCAGTATAATTTGGTGTCAGGGGTGCTTGGCTATGTGTGGGTATAGTCCCGCTGCCCCTGGGCTTGTGCCAGCCCCAAATCATGTGAATGAAGCTCATGTTGGATATAGCTTGAGAAATATCCAGCTAAAAGTGGCTGTACCTGTCTCAAGTGGGGCCAGCTGAGAAAGGGCAGGCTAAATATCAGTGTGGGAACAGCCCCAGTACCACCAGTAAAAGCAGGCAGTGAAGCCCATTTCCTGCGTGGGATGCAGGCAGGTGCTGTGATGGTTGTGGCAAGAGGTGCCATTATCCTCCAGAGAGCAAACTGGCCTCTGGTAGCACCTTGTGCACCTCCTGTGAACTTAGGGAGGTGCATTAGAAGACTGCTTCGTGCTAAAGGAAAATGGCTTCTGGTTTTTCAAACCATGTAATTTTCTGCTCAGATCTGATTTGTGCTTTTTTTCCCCCTCTTCCTTTGTGTCCGTTTTTGCCTGAATTCATAATGATCTAGCAGCCACATACAACGCTAAAATGCTGCTTTTCTCTCTCACTGACCTACTTTTTTATATTCAGAGCATGGTTCTGGCCTGAACAAAACAAAACTTTTTATGTAAAATTAATAATGTTTCAGTGGAACAACAAAGCTCAGTAGGATTAAAGCCTTTAACCTCACCTGAAAAAACCCATTGCCCCTGTCAGATTCATCTCTAAATAGTCACTTCCTTGCCTGCTGGAAGGGGCAGATATTTTCTTGCTCATTTTAGAGCTTCCCTGGTAAGGTGTTACAGAACAGATTTAACAGACAGAAATCTGGGTAAGAAATGAGATAAGAAATCTCCTTGGGCTACCTGTGAAAGAGGACGGTATTTTACTTGTGTTTTTCTCATCTGTTGTTTTCTTGAACAAAAAAGAACATTGTCTGATTCTTTTTACTTGCTCTAGGAGCAGTTAAACGGGTTATTTCTAGAAAACAAATTGGATGTTTTATGCTTGATTTTTATTTTTTTGATATGAAATGGAATCAGAAGCCCACACTTCTAAACACTGTAAGTCTGCTCGAGCTTTTACTGCCTTCCACTTTGCGCAGTGATTTGTCCTGTTGAAAAGTGTGTCTGACGTGTTCTACTGTAGTGCTTAAAGCCCACAGTTTATGGGCTGATAAAGAAGGAGAAATGTGCAATAACATCGCAAGTTACTCCTGAAACGTTTAATTTGACACTTTTTTAATTCCATACTGATTTTAACACTAAGTTACTGGGTACCAGCCTTTTAGTACAGCTACATACAGTGATTTTTGGTTTTTTGGGTTCGTAGCTACAATTAAGCTCTTCTGGCTTCTGATGTGTGAATCTGTCTGTAGGTGGTCAACTTTCAGTGATAGATACATATATATATATATATATTCTATTATGACTGCAGTAGGAACTCCCACGTATGGGCTATGTTTGCACTGGATGTAGAGAGAGAGTCCTTCCTTCCCGTTGACTCAGTTGCCTTGGAGATCGCATATTCATCAGAGAGAACATAGATGAGCTGGGTGACAAGGACAGACTTGGTAATGATAGCTGGTTGGTTTGAAAATGACTGGCTTAGGACAATTCATTTTCGTCTCGGAATATCAGCACACTTGACCATAATTAGTCTTTAGATGAGTTAAGTTTTCTTTGTGCCGCTTTTCCCCAGCTGGCTGTCAATGCCAGGCCTGACCCTAAGTGCAGATGGGGTGGTGGTGGCTCGGTGGGAGGTACGGCGTGGGCACATGGGGGTGTGTGCGTGGGGTCACCTTCTGTGGCTGCAGGAGCTGTGGCTGAAGGGTGTTCAAACACCTGGAAGCAGCCTGGCTCAGTGGGCAGCATCTCTGCCTGTACCACCTGGCGCAGACACCCCAAATCCTGTAAATGCTTCAGTTATCACCTAAGTTTCTTTGCACAGACCCTCTCACCGAAGCCAGAGAGGCTCCTTGTGAACCTGACACTCAGCATGTATATGAGTGTGAGCAGGGCTGGGGCTGCGGTGCCCTGCAGAAGGACTCCTCCATTGCCTAATTAATTATCAGTGAAAGTGATTATCGAGCTGCCGCTTGAGTTCTTGAATACATTTATATTGCACTGTAAATTGAACTTTTGTTTTCAATGAATGTGTCGAGTATATGGACTATCGTGCCTTAAAGTCCCATCCTCATATGAGCCTTTGTATATGTTCTGTAAATCTGCAGACCGTGTATAGCTGATAACTCTGTGCACTCTCAACAGATCCAGTTTGGTACTCGGTGGGGCCTTGGGAAACACGACCCAGACCTCAGTTTGCATTGACAACAGAGGGGATATGGCAATCCACTCTTCTTTTTTAGATTGCTTTCCTCTTTGCTGTTCATGAAATTCTGTTTTCCTGGTTTCTACAGTTCTGGGCTACCTACAATGCCAGATGCCCCTCCCAGGAACTCAGAAAGTTGTAAAAAAGTTGTCTCCAGCTTTTAAATGCCATCTGTACAGCGTGCTCTCAGCAGGGAATCACAATTGCATATAATAACTGTGGCAGGTGTTGTCAAGTATATCATCATATATTTGACATGATTAACAAAGCAGAAAAGGGAACACCTATTTCTATTGAAATGCATGAGCCTGCATTATGTTAAATACACGGTGATTATGCACCACTTAATTGGAATAATACCTACTGGTTCTATAACAAAAAATGGCTTTTTAATGTTTAAAATTACTTGGGACCTGATGAAAGGTTTTTATGAAATTGTTTTCTAAAGTGAATAGTAGAAAAATGTAAATGTATTTTAAATATACATATGATGTGCATGTTATTAATAAAGATCTATTTCTATTGAACCAGATGGACTCTCACTGAATATATGCTGTTTGGTTAACATGTAGTTTCTAAAGAAGGGTTTCTAACACCATCAATGTCCTGAAAAAATTTAAACCCACAGACTCTTTGTGAGCCCTGGATCCCCAGGATGAACCTGGACTCATCTTGCATATCTGATGTGTAAATCTGGGGCAGTGCCCTCTGGATGCTGTGCAGACCCTGGGACATTCAATGATCCTGCTTGGATCCCATCATTTGCATCACAACTTGCCTATGGGTTAGCAAGACCTTTCTCTTTTTGTCTCTTTCTTTCTTTATTTTATTTTAAAATGTGCAAGGAGCCATTTTGCTAATGATATTCTGCAGAGTACCTTCCAGATGCTGCAGAAGGGTGAAAGATAAAATAGGTAGTTACTGGAGCAGCTCAGGGAAATGGGAATTTTTACCAAAAAAACTGGCTATAATGAAAATATCTCCTTCAGGGCTGAAACAAAACCCTGAAAAGATTTTAGGGATATTGAAAAAGTGAGCTTTTTACAGAAGGATGAACTTTCCCCACTGCAGAGGAGCCTCTCAAAGCAACCACAGAAAAACACCTTCCAGGACCAGCACTTCAATGCCCACCTCCAGCCAGGGCTGCAAGCCCAGGTTTTTAAGGACCTGAGCATTGCAACCAGCTGCTGTAGGCACAGCAGTAAAGCAGTCACCTCCTCTGATGGGGCTGTATTAGGAGAGAGCAGCTGCATGCTGTCAACCTGAAGACAGATCTGAAACCACCGATCCTGAGCCCCTAAAGTACCTTGTTTGAATATGATGTTAGGATTAAGCAGCAGCCACCTGAAACCTGACATGTTCTTCATCAGGCACAGCCCATCGCTGAACCTTTCTTTTTAACCAAAAAGCAACACCTAGCCCTTGCCATGGGTATGTGCATGAACCCCAGGACTGGGCTGCTCAGAAGAGGTAGGCTGCACGTCTGCAGGTTTGTCCTGTTTGCTGCTCATACTCTGTGTGAACAGCCAGGGGCCTCTGGGGTGGCATATCCCAGAGTTTTATTCAGATGGCCAAAATTCCCTCCAGGGTGGCAGCTGCTGCCTCTGAGAATATACCACTCTGGTAGGAGATGCTGAGCCTTGGGCTTCATCCAATCTTGCAGAAAACTTCTCTAAGTGTGGAAATAAAAGGCAGTGTAGCAGCTTCTCAGTGTAGCTGTGCTATGTTACCCAACCCATGCAAATAGTTTCTCACTACAAGTGTTTTCAAAGCCATGGGAATCATCCTGCCACAGGGCAGGTTCTGCTGCAGACTGAAGGTGGGATCTTCTATGCCAATTTGTCTGCTGCTAATGAAGGTGGTAAAAGCATCGTGGCCAGACCACTGCAGGCTTATTTTAATCTTAGCTCTATCTTCTTTTGTGCTCTTTATGGCCTTTTGCATCCAGTTTAAATAGAAGCAGCTGCTGGGCTGCCCTACCTCGGCATGGCCAGCCCAGACTCATGGACCAGCTGGTGCTGGACCCAGGGAATCCAGCTGAAAGCTGTAATTCACCATTTCATCCCACACTCCATGCATTTTAGGGCTTAATTAATTCAGGCCCTAAGATAAGTAGTGCTGTTCTCCAAACTAGATGATTTTTTGAGCTCCTGGCTGGAGTGTGCTCCAGAGCACTGCAACCTCCTGGTTTTTTTAGCACAGCAGGACAGTCTACGCCGCCTTTGCTGCCTGCAGGCTGATGTGCCACTGAAGGTAAATTATCCCTAGCTGGGCTGAATGGTGCCAAATTACAGCTCTTACCAGTGGAAGGTGGCTTTTCCTGAAACAAACTGCTTAGTGGAAATTGTTGTCAATTTGCAGCAAGAAAGGTTGTGTGTAACATCTGCTGCTGGGGGAGAGGAAGGATGGCTGGGAAGGTAAAGGTCTTTCTCCCTGTAAGGTGCTAGAATCTCCTGTTTGCTATGGGGACCTGATATTGTTCTCCCATGTCTTCCTTTGAGGCTCAGGATCACACAGATGTTTCATTTCTGCCAAAACCATCCCCTATGGTGCCCTCCAACATGAATGCTTGGTGGTGCAGCATGGTCCAGGCATCCAGTGAGTCTGTGGCCCTCGCTGAAATGCTGGGGGGAACCATGGGAGTTTTGCAGCATGTCCCCCTACACAGGTGGGATCATTGGTCCTGCGTCCAGAGACCATTCCTGAAGGTCAGTTGTACCATATCCCAAGCAGAGGGTCTCCTGCAAAGCTCTGCTGTGCAGGTAGGGTTTGCAGCTCAAGGTTGGGGCATCCAGGAAAACCTTGGGATTTAGTAGGTGCTTGGAGCTGTGGGGTGGGACTGTGCATGTGCCCAACATGACAGTGCCTGACTGCTGCTCAGGCATGTGGGCTGCAGAATGGAGAGGCTTTTGTTGGGAGTACCTGAATTGGAAGGCTGGGCTGGAAGACATGAAAGGTCTCAGCTCGCAGGGGCCTTGCACTTGCTATCAGGCACTTCCTCATCACATGTGATCGTTTTACCTGGTAGCTTGTGTCCTGGGACATGGGTTTGAGCGAGGTAGTGACCAGGGCCTCCTGGACCAGCGTGGTGGCATCTGCTCTGGTCCCACTTCATCTAAAAAATAAGTGCTGTGAGTGTTGGTGGGGGGGGAAGGTGCCTTGAGGCTAAAAAGGCTCACATGCATCTGGCGTTTCCAGGTCTCAAGGCTGGGGGTCACCTGCAAGGTGAGGGCCAGGTGCAGCTAACAGGCGGAAATGATCATTTAAACGCTGGTACCTCCGGAGACGCGTGTCGGCCCTGCAGCACTCCTTGCCTGGAGGGTCCCTGTGCCCAGCAGAGGGGTGCAGGGCAGACCTTTCGCCTGAAGATGGCACTGTGATATCGAAGGATTGCTGGAGAACTGCTGCAAGAGACCTGTGTGCAAAGCTAGGCTGGGAGAGCTGCGGAGGTGAGCTCAGGTGTGGGTGCGGTGATGGGTGTTGCCTGGCTTGGGGCTTGAAGGACCCCGTTTTCCCACGGCCAGGCAGCCCCAAACTAAGACCCCCTCCATCCCTGTTTTACAACATCATTTTGAGTGTTTTCTTAGCACTTGGACCCAGATGATGTCCAAATCTTGCTAGTTTGGTGTAAACTCTTTCTCTGCTCTCTTCAGAAGCAGTAAGGCGTGTTCAGGTTGCTGAGCTCTCCCGAGGTCTGTGTGAGCCTAACAAAATGCCAGGAGGTGCTCCGAATTATCCACAAGAGTTCCCTTCTTGCTCTGCTGTTGAGAGGGTAGATGGGAGTGTGACCCAGGCTCTGCCTGTGTGCCCGTGTCAAGTAAAACAGTGCTGGCCAGAGCCATGAGGTGTGAATGCAACTGTCTCCTTCCTCATCTTGAAGGACCTGGAGTAGCAGCAAATGATCCCTAAGCTGTGCAGGTAAGAATTGGCCCACGCAGGGGGGGAAATGGATCCTGGATGACCAGGATCTCACAGGTCTGCTGTCTGAGCATTGACATTGTCTCTGTTTCAAAGCAACTTTGGTGGGGGACTGACCGTGATTGTGGTGAAACAGCAGAGATGTCTTTTAGGGGTTGGGACTCAGCATGAAGTAGCCCAAAGGGAATGTCCAACCTGGGCTTGGTGGTTTGGCCATTACTGAATTAGGATGGGAGGATGCCCTGATTGTGATGGCATGGCACAGTCCACATCTGGTTTGAAGGGCTCCTTGGCAGAAGGAGCTACCTTGCTCCTCTGGAAGCTTTGTGGCTCAATTTTGTGCTGTCTGGCCTCAGCCCCTGAGCTGTGGTCCTCATGGGCTGGAGCTCCTGTGCCCACTCAGAGTCAGGGTTGCATTTAAGGTCTTGTGTGTGCTGGCAGCCCCAAACACCATCGAGAGAGAGGCAGCAGCAACCATTGCCTGTTACGATGACCCTGTCTCCTATGTGCACGCAGAAGAAATGTGTAGCTGAACATCTTTGTTTAGACCGCTGGAGGGCTGCATCTCCCTGCAGACCTCATGTAGGTTACGTTGCACCCGGGGCGCCTGTCACCTTGAGAAATGTGTTGCACCAGGGTAATTGGGGAAGGCTGAAAGGCAGAAACTGTTCTCTTTGGGGAAAAACCTGGCTGTAAACTTCATCGTTCTGCAGTGAAAGAGAGATGGGTTTTTTTCACCCCATTGGAAGGTTTGTGGTTAGTTTCAATATGGGTGGTGAGGGAAGGGGGGAAATTTCTTCAGGGTGGTGGGGCTATGAAAATAGCAGCTTTAGTTTGTTTTTAGCTGTGTTCCCTCCTTCATGAATAATCTAAGTACTGGGGCCATGCGCCATCAGAGGCAAAGAGGTCCTTGATTCCTTCAACATATTGCCAGCCATTTATTTACATGCCATGCCTATGCTGGCTGGTGGGACCCTGCAGCTCAGCCCCATCGGGCTCCAAACCTCGGCCCCCCTGGGCTCAGCAGGTTCCCACAGCGCCCAGCCGATGAGCTTAACTCCATTTTCTGGTTAACTCACCGGAGAGAAACGCAGCAGGTGAGCAGCTCGAGCTTGACAAAAGAAATGTCACATCCACAGATGCATTAGAGTATGCTAAAGAGTTGTGCCTCTCTGGGGGTCTCTGCTCTGGCTGTTGTGGTTGGTTTTTTTTTTCAGCTTCACAGAGACTTTGCAGATTTCCATTCCAGCTTTGAATTCCTAAGGCTTACAGCCACAGCAGAGCCGCTACAAACATGAGCAGCAAGCCAAGCATGGGGGTGTTGCCCCAAACCATGTCTGTCCCCTTTTTAACTGCAGGGTGCTCCCTGTGAGATTCCATGACTGACTCTCGGGGAGTCCTTCCTTGGTGATGGGAAACCCTTGGATGACTCCCTGGGTGACAACACACACTTGGCAGGGTGACTTTGTTGCTTGCCCATTTGGAGATGTCATCACTGTGTTTCTCCTTGTTGCTGTCTTGGGGCCCACACTTCTCCAGGTTGGTGGAAGGGTTTGGTTAAAAGTGGTGATGTTCCTGCCATGGATCCAACAAAGCTCAGCTTGGACTACAGAGGGCAGCAAATTGTTTGGAATAAGGTAGACTTTATTCCATGCTAATTTTAGCAGTCTCAGCTATCTTGGAGATGTTCACTGCAGCTGAGAAGAGGAAGGGGGTTCCAGTACAAGGACCCCCGGGGCTCCAGACAGGACTACCCAGCTCGCTGCTGGTGCTTCTTCTCCACAAACTCCTGGGGAAATGTGTTCGCCAGCTCATGTGCCAGTTAGAAACTACCTGGAATAGAAAATCATACTTTGTCTTTTCCAGGCTATGGTGTGATATTTAAAGTATTTTTTTACCCCATGCAGGTACGTGTTCTCTCCTGAAAAGACAGAGGAGCAAGGAAGGAAGGGATGCACAGGCAAGTGCTCCAGGGATAAAGCCATCTGCATTGCTCACAGGGCGTTGTATGTATGTACAAACCCCATTGCACTTGTGTGTTTGGTGCTCCTGACTAGGTCCTGGAGGGGGAAGTGTGTAACCAGTTCAATAAAAACTTCTGGGGACTTGTTAAAGAAATCTTTCATAGAACTTTTTGCAAAGGCCATTCTAGATGTGAGCTTTTTGTGTTGCACCTCTGTCTCCCTCCTCCACCCCTTCCCGATGATGATGTTTCCCTTAAACTCCTTTGAAAACATCAGCTTTGATAAATAAATCAAGCAGCATTGTACTTCAGAATCACTAATGGGCTCTGATGCAGGTCAGCGAGCAACCTGCTTCCTTTGAAACCCTTGCAGAGAGGGAACCAGTTGTATTATAGGTCTCCTGTCCTCATGGCATTTATATTTTTGGACCAAGACATGTCATTTCTCTGGGAACTCATGGTATTATTTTCTTTTCAGTATGCAGAAACTGGTACAAATGTGCCAGGAGAAGCAGCCATGCAGCCCTGTTGGTTCCTGTTGAACCACTTCTGGATCATCTGGAGCTTTTATAGCCCCAAAGCTGGTGGAAGCATTTCTCCATACACCGAGCAATGATGAACCCTGGCATGGGGAAGCCAGCAGTACTTGCTATTTAGCACAGTAGGGGTGAATGTGCATAACTGGGGTGAAGTACAGGTCTGTCCATTGTGTGTGCTTCCAGGCAACCCACTTTTGCTTTTCCTGCCTATGGGATGGTGGATGCAGGAGAGAATCATGGAAGGTTGTGCTATAGGTGTCTGTAAATGTATTGCTTTCCTGTGCAAGGCAGCTTCTGCTCCAGTTCACACATACATGTGAAAGGATGGCAGCAGTCAAGCCCCAGCTGGGGTAAGGTAGTGAAACAGGCCTTGGATTGGCTGGTCTCTTCATTTCAAAAGTTGTTTTGATAGAGTGGTTCAAGGCACAAACTCTGCTAAACCCCAGGTAGATGTGGACCAAACTAACACCACACTGTCATTGCTAGGAAGGGATAGTTCATCTTTTTGATGGAATGGTTTTGTGGGCTTAGCTAAGCCCAGGAGGAGCTGCTGAGTGAGATCTTGGTGAATTCCAGCTGTGTTTCCCTCTTGGACTCCATAAGGGGTGACTGCAGGACACCTCCCAGAAAGCATCCAGTCTTGGTGTCCTTTCCAAGTAGACTGTCCCAGTGGTTATCACCATGATTTTAAAAAAATTATTATTATTTTTCATTTTCTTGTTAAGTGTCTTGTTTCTAATTGGAACTGGTCTGGACTCAGCTTCTAGCCACAAGCATTCTGTTAAGCCTCTCTCCTAGTTTAAGAATCCCTTTTAAGTGTCCGTTATCTTCCCCATGTGAAGACAGTGTAATCAAGTTTCCTCCCACTCTCTCCCTTTTGAGACTAAACAGATTGATCTCCCTGTCTGTGGCTAAAAGGCCTTTTCTAAACCTTCCATCAGAGCTTCACTTGGATATCTGGGGCTGAAATGGGACTGTAATCACTAAGTGAGTCTTAAGCTAAAGTGATTTTCTAAAGCATGACATGAAGCATTAAGGATTTCTTAGCCAATACAGAGTGAAGTCTCTTTTATCCAGTTTCTTGACTCTTGTCTTTTTATGTTTGTTTCAGTGGTTTGGATACTAAGGTGCAAAATTGATTCTGGATGCATCCCTGTACAATACCAGGAGACAGGTGTGTTGGCTGGGGGTGCAGGGCCCTTAGTCAAGACCAGAATATTAACTGTTCTCATTAATTTCAGGTCACACTGGAGAAGGAAGATGAAGACAGGCATGCCTACTAGCAGGGGCCAGGGAGACTGTGAGTTCAGCTTTGAACTCAGGAAAGTCTAATGCTCTGTCTGCTGCGAGCACCAGTGTGATAGCTATAGGGCAGAAGGTATTAGACAGAAGGTTGGATTGGCTCCCTGTTGGGGAGAGTATCCATTTCTCATTGCCTTACCTGTGCTAGGAAACAGTATCCTGATCTCTGACATGAAATTCTCCACATGTAAGATATCTGTTTTCCCCCCGTCCCAAGGGTATAAAAGTACTGTGTGTTAAAAGGAGAGGAAAAGGGAGGAAAAGAAAAGAAAAAAAGGTGGACAATTCAGGAAAGAAAGCAGGAAGGAGAAGCAGTCTGCATTTTCCCCTCAAGCTGTTGTCTGTAAGACACTCCCCTGCATCTTGAGAGTGCTGGACCTCTGGATCCTGTAAGTCCCAAATGCCTCTGTTCTCACAGCCAGCCCCAGGCTTGACAAGACAGCCGAGGTGCTCGGGATCAGTGCCAGTCAAGAAGAGCTTACCCAGCCTGTAAAGGGAACTCCAGAAACTCGTCAGTGCTGGGAGCTGCTGCTGCAGAGCAAGAACAGGAGAAGTAGCTGTTAAATCAACATTAGATTAACGTTTATAGTGCTATGAGTGATGAGGAGACAATCTGCCTTCACACTGATGCTTACAATCTATTCTGATCCACATTGCAGGAGCTGGATCCTCTCCCCCTGCGATGCCCTGTGTAACAAACGCTGCTGCTGTCCAGGCTGTAAACCTCCTGCCTGTGAAGCTCTGATGACTTCAGGCAGCCATGAAGGCTTCTTTTGAAGCAAACTTCTGCTGATGCAATGCAGGCCTAGGAGTGCGTGTGGTGGGATGGGGTTGTGACTGGCTGTGGGAAGGCAGGAGGGAGCAAGTGGAGACCAGAAGCCGGTTCGATGGTGGCTTGTCACACGGGTGGCTTTGCTGGCTGAGTCGTTCCTGGGGATGGAGGAGAAACACAGGGAGGAAGAGCAACCAGAATATTGCCCTGTGCAGTAAGAAGTACAGCAGCACGTATCGTACTCACACATAAGGTGAATGTCTAGTTATGCTCCTATCTATGAAAGCAAGGAAGCCTGTCAGGTCCCCTCTTATTCCCTTCCAATTTCCTTTTCATCCCATTTAGTTACTGGTTTATATTCCTGTTTATCTTTCATCAAACACAGTAAGAATAAAGCTCCAAGATTTTTAATAACTATATCCAGAACATAACAAGCAAACCCTCCCAGTAGCTCTCCTGCCTGCCTTCCACTGACAAAAAGAAGATAAGCTCTCAAATTCTGTTGTGTGGGAGAGAAAAGCCATCAATCAATCTGTAGCTGCCAACTTATTTTTCAAGTCCAAATGAAGGAGAGGTCAAGGAGTAAATGACAAAACCCAGAAATATGAAGACTACAAATGAAGCCACGGGTAGAGCTGTGGATCTGGGCATTGGGATTGCTTTTTGAGGGGAAAGGAAGTGTGTAGAGTTGCAGATTTAGTAGCAGGAAGTCAGGAATGCTTCATGTCTCTGAAAGGATCAGTAAAACAGAGAGTTTTCTTTCTGGAAACCATGGAAATAATACAAATTACAAGATGAAAGAGAGAAGTTCAGAAATAGATGTATAAATATCACTGTATGCTACTAACTGGTATGTTTTGCTGAGCAAGCTTTGATTTCCTAGTGACAGGCTTCTAATGAGAGTAGCTTGTGTCTTCCTGGTGAGCAACTGAAGTCAAACATTCGTAACAAGCAGAGGTGTTGGCTGTGACATGTTGCAGTTAGCATGTGGTCACAAATGTTTTGCAGAATGAAATGTCCCCTAGCAACTAATTTTTTTTTCCCTTTGTGCCTTATGTTTTCTCATTAATTTGCAGTTCAAGGATTATATTTTTTTCCTTTTCTCTTCATATTCTTCCTCTCTCTGAGAATCTTTTAACTGCCTGTCTAATGCCAACCTGCAGGGGAAAAAAAAAGCTTTGTCAGAAAGTTGTGCCATGAAACCTTCCTGCAACGGTGAAAGGACAACTGGATGACCTGGTTGCTCATATCCCAGCTGAAATCATCCCTGGAGGTAAATTTCCAGGTGTGAAAGTTTGTTTGATCCTGAGTGCTCCTGAAACTTTCTGCTCTGATCTCACACAGACATGGCTGTGGCAGTGCCCATGCTGAGCAGCTGGTAAGTGGGTCTGTCCAGGAGCCAATGGTATTCAGGATGCGAAGTAAAATATGAATAGTGAAACTGTCATCCTCTTTGGAGAAGGCAGGAGAAAACACAGATGGACAATAAGCTTTGGGAAAAATCGGTCCTATCCTTCATGGGAGTAAGTTCTTCTCCAAAGTGACTCGTGTTTGGCATAGGATGACCCTCGTCTTAATATGTAATGTTACAAATTTGATTTGATTGAATACTTGCCTATTCTTGAAGCACTTTATGGTTGTCTGTTTCTCAGTGTTGCTGTCAGTCCTGAGGAACCACTGTAGTAATTCCACAGATAACTTTGGCTTAGGGCCAAGTAAACTTTTTTGGGAAAAAATGAAACACAACAGAGAATTAAATGGTAGAAACCTGCAGGGTCTGTTTATTATATTTTTGGTGAAGGAATTAAGTGCATGAAAGTGTTCCTTCCTTTGGGATATGTATCTAGTGCTGTGTTATACACAGGAGCCCTAGACCTGCAATTCGTCATTTGCTTGTAGTTTGTGCATGGTCCAGGTTTAATCCTCCTTGTCCTGCAGCCTGTAAGGAATTCCAGTTGGGTCTCTTTCCAGATATGAGCAACGCTACAGTCTCCCAGTAAGCTGGTTGTGCATATGACCCAGATGACCAGACTGGATTTGGGTAGGAGAGATCACCCCTGGGGGCTAAATTGAAGGTTATCGATAAGGTTGGATTGTGAAATAAAGCAGCCTGTGTGTGCTTACACAATGGTGCCAGAAGCAAAAGTCATTGCCTCTCCTCTCTTCATCCTTCTGCTCCTGTCTCTTTCCCTGGGCAGCAATGTGCAGGTTGGTTTCTCTTTTCAAGCCACGCTCTGGCTTGCACGCTCTGGCTTCAGGGTGCTGTGCTGCCTTGCTTTCCCACACCAGTCCAGACCAGTCCCGTCCCTCCAAAGGGCTGTTGTCCCTCTCTATGATGGGGACCGACCTGTCCCCTGCTCGGCAGCAGGGTGGGGATGGTGGAAGGAGTGGGATGCTCCTGCAAGCAGCAGCAGCACGAGCCATCGATCTGAAGCAACAGCCCACAGGCGTGCATGCAAAATGTGATGCTTCCTGCCACGGGAGAGAAACGACTTCCCCAGAATGACTGTGGAACAGCATTAAATTCGAGTAAAGAGCTGAATTAATCACAGGCTCCATCAGTGCGCTGGGGAGGGTGGCACAGATGAAGGAAAATGAACCACTGCTGAGAGCTGAGCCAGCACCAGGCTGGTGAGGGGCTCTCCTCTCTTCCAAGAGACTTGCAATAGGATTTTTCTCCCTCTTGGAAGTAAGGTGGCTTTTCAAAGGCAGGGAGGAAGATGACAGTAAACATATGTTCTGCTTCCCATTAGCTGCTGTCTGAGATTTTGTTCCTCCTGTTTACATCTGATTCTTGATTTGTTTCCACACTTCTCTTGCTGTGCCCAAAAGCAGGAACAAAAGGGCAGGAGAACAGCAGCAATGTGAAGACCAAGAACAGCAGTCACCACCCACAGGCCTCACTTTTATTTTGTTGGTAATATTTTGATGCTGGGCAAGGCTGCATGTGATGAGATTTATTGATCTAATTCCTTATTCCTACTTGGTCACCATATCCTTTGGTCTCCTGTTTCTCCAAAACACATCAAAATGAGCTCATTTCAGATGTCAGTTGGAACTTATCAGTTTCTAAGTCTGAAGTATTTCTGCTTGTGTTCCCTGATAACTCCCACATCTCTAACAGCATTTATTCATAAAATAGGCTATTTCTGGATCAGACACTGCCTTGCCTTCAGAACTTGGGGACAACACAGCTTCCTGGACTCCTTCATTCCCCTGGGTACAACTGATGAAGGAGGTAGGTAGAAGTTTAGTTCATTCCTGTGCAACCAGAGAGGTGTTTAAACTCCTCCTGCAAGATACCCTAATAAGGAATAACCTGGCAAATGAGGTGCAGAGTAGTCTACAGATGCCCTGCTGGTCTACTATAAAATGGTACCAACTCTAATAAAACCTTAGAGGTTTCCAAAGCCTTAGAAATCATGGATTTTTCATGGCCAGACTTGGATTTAGGGCTCTGGTTTCACACAGTGAAAAGGAAAGAGAAAGCAGAGATCTTGTTTTATAATCCTCTCTTTACAGGTCTTGGTCACAGTTTTCTTGAGGCCTTAGTACAGCTTAGAGGTAGGAGTGGTCCCAGTGGGATGTAAAAGCACTTATGCAGGATAATAAACACTGCTGTGCTGGGCTGTTTGAAATATGGCTCTTGAGAGGCCTGTGTGGGACTCCACATATCTAATGTAAGCTCTTCCCTTGGGTTTGATGCTGCTTGACTCCTTGTTTGTGGTGTTGTGCAGAAGGTGGAGGCTACACCACCTTCTGCTAATGACCTGTTCCAGGGTTTCATTCTACCTTGCATTTGAAAGCTGTCCCTAAGGGACATCTGAGTTGGACATCAGTGCCTTTTAAGCCTGTTGGTCCAAACCCAGTAGACAGAAGAGTTTTACAACCTTTATTTGTGTTTTATCTTTTACATGTTGGCAGCCTCTTCCCTCTTCATCTCTTCTTATCCTTTCTAGACTGTAGAAACTGCATCTGTAAAAATCTGCTTCTCAGCAGGCTGGCCACAGATCTTGGAAAGGCATCCTTTGCTCTCTCTGGCTCAGATAGAGCCCCTGCTCTGGGGAAAATTTGGGCAAAATGGCATTTACCTACTTTTAATTGGATTGAATTACCACTTGCACTGGAGAAGCTCCAGCACTACTTTTTGGCATCTCCACAGGATGCTAAAGCTCTAGCTGTGTCTGCTCTCACAGTGCTGCCACTTGTGGGCACACTGGGAGAGGCTTACAGGTGCCTGGGCAGATTAGACTGGGCACATTGCCCACTTGTCCAGGGTCCACTGTTTTGACTCCTGACTTTCTGACACCTAGAGAGGCTGATCCACCCCAGATCTGTCCGTTGTCTCCTACAGGTAGAAACCCAGTTTCTTGGGCTTTCTCCTTGCAGGCCCTGCAATGAGCTCCCATGACTTGCTGAGGAGCCATGGTGCAACTGTCCTGCAAAAAAGATGTCAGAACACATTTTGATTTACCTTTCTCCCTCCTTTATATTAAAAAGCCATAGAGAAAACAGAAAAATCCTGGAACCTGGGGCACCTAAAGTCTTTACCATACTACAACCCAGGCTGTGAACACCAGCTGTGGAGGCAGGTCCATCTCCTCAAGGAAAAGGGGATGCAGACTCAGGTGGTATTTGCTCACACTCTGCCAGCTCCTCCACCATGTGCATAGGTCAGAATATTTTCCTAGGTGGATATCAGGGTTGTGCCTACCCCACCATCCATCCACGTTACATGTCACGTGGTTGTCATCTTCAGTTTTGTCCTAGCCTGGGCAGTGCTGGATCAATGCTGATGTTGCTTCATGTGTCTCTTGGGCGTCTCTCTCCTGCAGACCCCTCCTGTAGCTTCTCCATTTTGAGTCAAACAGACAGTGTCACCGTGTGTCACGTCTGCAAACAGCAACAGGACCCAAGTCTTCTTTGGCAGAAATGTCACCTACATTCTCCCATCTTATTCTTGCCAAGCCATCCAGTTTGCCTCCTTGTCTGATGCTTTAACTTTTTTGGACTGCTTCTCCGACTCATCCCTTGCTCCTCTGCCATGTGTGCATGTACCAGAGCTCCAGGGCTGCCATATATAGAAGTATTGGTGCACTGGAGCAAGGCTGAACATGAGAGCAGTCAGATTTATTTATTTTCTCTGAATGTAACATTTGCCTTCTGGGCAAGCACCGGGGACCTGCCGTGTAAGCAGTTACCACTTGAGCTCAAGAGCCAAAGTTCTGCAGTTGGAGTTATAAACAGCCTCTTATCTCTGTGCTGGACACAGAGAGTGACCTATTTAACACATTTCCTGCCCTGTTTTAAAATAGTTTTAAAAATTGCAAGTGCATGAAGACAAGCTGTGTAGAAACAGTTCAAACTAATTTTGCTTCTGCTAAAGTCAGTTCCTTCTCCCTCTTTCTCCTCCCCCCCAAAAAAATTAAGTTGGCTTGTTACTTGCAGGGTTAGTGCCAGATGGAGTTTAATAGCAGGTACATAATAACCTGCTGTTTAAGGGGTTTAAAAAGATTTTTTTAAACCACCTCTTCTCCCTTTTCTCCCTCTTTAGAAGGGTCACATCTACGAGTAGGGAAAAGCCTGAGTTTTGCTATATTCTGCTACTTTGTGGTGTTTAAAGTGGTTTTACCCTGTTCTGGGATGCTGCATTTTTTTATTTTTATGGTTTTTCCAGAGGTTTCACTTTTCTTTGAAATAACAGAAGTGAAAGTCCTGGATCTCCTGGAGATTTTTAGGCATTTTCCTATCATTGCAGCTCAGTGAGTGGAGTTGCCAATACAGACGATGACAAAAATCCCAGTACTGAAGGACAAGAACTCCATTCACCCTGCCCAGCAGGAATACCACTGCGTGATAGACTGGGAGTTAATCTGAGAGAAAAGCCCTGATTCATTAAAATCTTGACTCTGAACATAAATTCTCTAATTCTAGTCACCTTTTCCACATGTAACTTTATGCTGATTTGGCATTTACAGAGTGTGTATGTTTGTTGAGGAGATAAGTGACAAGGAAGGATGGAAAAGATTTTAGGACACAAAGGCAGAATGGCCTGATCTGCCACTGATTAAGTTAAAGATTAGTCAGGGACTGAGGAAGGCTGTAGGTCTTTGCATTACTGTTTGCTTAATTTAGAATTCAGGAAAGCTTGTTTCTTCTACCTATAGGACTACCTTATGGAAAACCAGAGCATGACTCTTCCCCTTAGCTGGGGAACTGCTCTTAGGTGTGATAGGGGTGGCACAGAACCTCAGCACCTTGCAGCTGAAGCCTGTGTTCTGCTCAGGTTCCTCCCTGTTGCAACTCCAAATCAGAAAACAATCATGTTAAGGACAGCTGGGCCACCAGTGGGTTTCATCTAAATGCCTTTGCCTGTAAAACTTTCTTTTCAGAGACAGTTTATTTCAGAGACACAATGATCAAAGAGGCAGAACACGAAGGTTTACTGGTTGCTGTGTGCTGCAGAGGAAGGCTGGAAGTGATTTGGGTCAACTAAAGTTAGAAACCGTCCCCCACCTCACGAGCCAGATGTGAGCTTTGAAGTCAGGGAGATTATCAGCAAGACAATGCAGTAGAGAGAGTTTTTCCCCAATCCAATTTCTAATTTGCTGACTCGACGCCTGTGCAGGATCCTGTTGCTGGATGAGGACAGTCAGCCCAGTGCTCTGACCTGCCCTTGACAGAGGTCAAAAAATGGTGTCAGAAAATGTAAACCACTAGAGTGAGTGATGCTGCAGCATGTTTTTGGAATACAGTCCTTACTGACCAAAGCAGTTGATGATCAATTTAGGCTGAAGTTCAAAGGGTCCTTATATTTGCCTGCTATATCTGATGTGGACTGCAGGACTAACTGCACCCTAAAATCTTCTGTTTATTGATTCTGGTACTCCTGAGGCTGGTGGCAGGAGGTAGACTCAATGTGACCATCCTGGATAGCTGAAGGAATCCTGTTCACAGACTAAATAGTCTCCTATAGCATGACACTTATTTGCCTGTCACTGCAGATGGATGACAACTTGTTTGGGAATGAGACACTGGCCTGTCTCCTGGATGTCCTCCCCCACCTCCCTTAGCTCTTCAGAGGTGGCAGCTGTGGTCAAAGAGCACAGTGGAGGCCTGATGAAACCCAGATCCCCCAGAAACTGGAAAGAACATCTTGGTGAAGCCACGGTTTTGCACCTATGCATGTTTCCTACTTCTTTGTCGCTTGTTCTTTTTTCCTGCCTGGGAGATGATACTCAGCTGTTGTGATGAGTAACCCTATTATTGGGAAATCCCTGACGTATATGTCTGGCTTTTCAGACTGCTCCCTAACGCAGACTCATAACTTCTAAGTGATAGATGACTGCAACACAGTCTGCAATCCACGTTATCAGTGAAACGAGCTCTGCTCTAGAGATGCTATCTTACCTTTCCAAATAGTCTCATGGCAACACTCGCTTACAAGTGTCAGCCTAATGGATCACTGCTTGGGCTGTTCTCCTTCTGCAAGGGTTTTATTCACCAACTTGTGGACCTAAGCCAAGCACAGCCTGAAACAAAAACCACTGGACCATGGACCTCTTCTGCTATTCCCCAAATGTCTGTCAGAAACCAGCAAATACCTTGATCCTGGTCCTAGTGCATCGACCCAATTGCAGCCAGTCAAGAAGTTAAACTCCCTCAAAAAGTCTCAAATGAAGACTCTTCCAGTGGTTTATGCACCCAGAAGCTAACTCATGTAGAGGAGGCTTATTGCTTCAGATCACCTCCCATGTCTGTGTGACACCGGGTGGCACTGACCTCATGAGTTACCTTGGACTTTGCAGGCAGCTTTGCCTCCTTTTGTGCTGGACCATACGGGCAGAAGGACAGTACTTACATGGGATACTCATGTGTCCTTACTTGGATACAAGCATGAACCATCTGCTTGTCTGTCTTGTGTTGAAGATCCTCACTATTCTTCTGCAGGTGGATGATGACTGCAGCTCACACAGTAAAACTTTCTCTGAGTAGAGACATTAGTAGGAGGGACTACAAGGCAAACATTAAAGCTAACTCTTTTGGACACTTAGATGTGTGCAGCAAAATGGGGGGAGATAATTGGATTTCTGGGTTCTTGCTTTAAAGATGTCAAGTATGAGTCCCCACATATCCTCATCTGATCTCCCACCCCTCTTTTCAGTTCATTGTTCATCTTCTTTGCTTCCTGGTTTCAGTCTTCCTGTTTCCTAACCAGTTTATATCCCTGTCTGTAACTTGTTCTTTGCAGGTTCACCCATTGCTTTTTCCCACCCGCCTCTTGTCACTTCTGCATTTGAAACAGCATGAGTTACTTCCTCTTCCTCCAGCATGCCCAGGAGGACATACTACCAAAGAGAAGTTCATCGCTCCCATCCAGACCTTAAACTGCCTAGTGATGACCAGTGGGAATGGCAGGGGAAGTCTCATCTTCCATGGCAGCTGAGAACAGGGTCCTTGGGTATTTTAGAGCTTGAAACATCACCAATGTGGTTCTTCACGTGGTGATGGAAAGAATAGGCTGTTGGTGAGTACTAGCCCCTTTCTACTCACTGACATCCTACACAACAGATGTACCAGAGGCTTTAAAATAAAAGCTTAAAAATCCCTTCCTCTCTTCCAGCTCTGGCACCAAGGACCAAGCCAATATCATCCTGATATTTTCTTTTTAATTCCTCTCCTCCTCCACATCCCCTACCCCCATCACCCCCTCACCCCTGGGAAGCCACTAACCCATTTGGCTTTTGATTCTCTCCAAAAATGCCCCTGCAAGCCACCATATGAACACTTCAGCACAAACACAATGCTAAACTGCATAAGAGTTGAGGAGCTTAGTACCAAATGGAGTTGTAAATCAGGCCTATAATCTGAGCAGGTCTGGCACATAATTAATCTTTGGGGAGTCTCTGGGTAGCAACTTGCAGGTCGTTAGTCAGTAAACTCCCACAGGTCTCCATGGGTTTGGGATTAAGCTCTGTGTATGAATAATCATGCAATTAATCACCTCAGGCAGGGGTTTTAGAGACCTTCAGCCCCTGCTCCTGGAACAGGTGTAAGCTTTAAACAAGCTATGCCAAAGTTTCACTATGCAGCTCGCTGCTGGCTCTGTATCTGTTTGCTCAGCCCATGTCTCACTGGCACTGGGAAATGCAAAACTGATCACCACAAGCCAGGAACAAAGCATCTTCCTCATGCTTTGTGTTGCAGTCCTGTGCAGAGGGGGATAGATCCCAGTTTCCCATCATCTCTGTGGCAGTGCTGCCACAGCAAGGTAACAGGAGTCAAGGGAAGTTGAGAGAGGATGTGGTTTTTGTTTCAGGAAGGTCTGAAGTTCTCATTTATTACAAGGCAAACTCTTCTCAACCATGAAATGAACTCAGGCATGTTTGCCTTGAGATGACTTTTGAAAATAATAAACATTAGAGCCTTTTTCTAGGGTAACTTACGCAAAACTTTATGGCAAAGGCTATGGCAGGCAACCTGTGACATTCTAAATATCTCCACCTCTGATTCAAATTACCTGTATTTGAGAACTCTTTTGCCAGTATTACTGTTGCCCTCTCCAGACCAAGTACAGCTGTGAGCTGACCATGTGCTTCAGCCCCATTTTTGAGCACTTTTGCATCTAGCTCAGGAGCCACAGCCTGCAGGTTAAGGGTGGTAAGCCACCAGTTACTTCTCCTCTGGATTGCCTGCTGAAGTGTCACCCAGAGCTGTGATCTGAGCTCATGTTCTCAATGGGTGCTCCTCCCTAACACCCAGGAACACAGAGCTCTCCTGCTTGTCCCACCCTGATGAGGACAATGCTGAGTGGCATATCTGAGTTCTGCAACTGCTTGCCACAGCAAGGCCAACAGCTAATGTCATTTGAGAAAGTTGCTTTTCTGGGTAAACAACAGAGACAGCTGAAGTTGGAGCTGTGGAGATGTATTCTGTTCTCTGCAATCTTGACTATCTTCTTAAAAAACTGGTTGTGAGATCCTGTAAGTACAACTTTTCCAGGCAAAAGAACTAATAATATGTCTTTGAAACTCTTCAGTAGATAAACTTAAGAAAAAAAAATCATCTAAAATTGTTCCCAGGAGGGAAACCACTGGCCAGTTTCTGCTCTTTCGCTCTGCTGCAGCTTGCTAAAGGCAGTTCAATGCCCTTACCATGATTCAAGTAAAAAGAAACCTAGCATTAATATTCATAATAGAACCAAATATTTCTTTTAAAGGTACTGTTTTCCACAACAAGGCCATGGATTTAATAGGCTTTTACTGTATTATCAATAGCACAATGCTGCAGCATTGATCCACAGCTATAGGGAACAATCCAATTACTGTTCAACTGAGTCAAGGCAATTAGTCAGCTTAGGCCAGGGGGTAATGTAACCAGCTGAAAATGTTCAACAATCCTATTTGCTGAGAGATGAAACTCACATTTTCTTTCTTTCTTTCTTAGCTGACTCAGAGATCTCATCCTAACTGAAGAACACAGTCAAAGCAACAATAGGAATTATGGTGGAAACCCTTTGAAGTTGATGGCCAAGGTAATGATGGCTTGTAAACACTCAGGTTATTTTTCAGATGCACAAACTCCTGGGCCTCTCTGTATTTGAGCCTCCTTTTTAGCTTCCTGTTTAACTGTTAAAATATGTTTGGACTAGTCTCCAGACTCTGATGCTTATTTTCTCAATTCAATTCTTTAAATAAAGGGAAAGAAGTTATGAAAATGTATTGGTAATTCTGAGATATAAAGACTTAAGTGGTTGTTTAAGTGATGGTGGATGTAAACCTGGGAACTTTTGGAACTGGCTAAGCAAAAAACTATAATCAAAGCTTTTCCTGTAACTTGTATATGCTTGTGCTGAGGTCACTAAGTTTCTGGGAAGGTTTTTCTTTCAACCATTGGGGTTTTTTTGGGGGGGGTTATATTTCTTATTGTTTTTTGTGAGGTTGGGGATGTTGGGGTTTTTTTTGACATGACACTACATTTTGGTGATTATATTGCCTGTGTCAAGTAAGAGACGAAAAGATTCCAGCTAAAACACTATGCCTGACTACCCTGTGTTCTTCCTCATAGCTTAATGATCTTTTGAAGGCAGGATTAACATAACCAAAGTAGTAAAGATGAAAGTACTTTAGTCTCGTGCTCAACAAGTAGTTGATACATTATAGGTATGACTGTTTCAAAAGTATTACATTGCCTGTGACTTTTTCTGGTGTTTTTGCTACTCACCCTAACAGCGTTACAGCACCCAAATGATCTTGTTTCAGATGAAGGAGTTGAAAGGGGGTGTTCATAACTCTGCAGTGCTGCTTTAGCCAACAGAAATTTAATACCGTGCCACGGTTCATATCTGAGGATCATCTGCTTACACAGACTCTGTTAACCTGCTTTAGGATACTGAAATAATTGGCTGAACGGTGCTCTTGTGTTTTGTGATGGAGAAGAGCTGACATGTTGCTACTATGTAAGAACAGACAAAACAATTGGAATAGGATAGTTCTGGAGATCCTAATCTGACACAGGAGTTCTTCAGGCACGGTCTGTTGAAAATCTCTGGGGCTTGATTCCATTACTTTGAGAAAGTCAGAAGATGACTTTATTTATTTATGAATGTAATCTGAGTTTGAGCAAAACAGGTCCAGGAGAGTTTGTAATATAGATGTGACTCCCACGCTCAGCCAAAGGAAAGACTGCCCTAAAGCAAGTGTATTTTGAACTCAGCTCATCACTTCATAGGGAGATCATATCCTAGGACCCTCTAGGGTGAGGCTGTAACATAAAAGTGCCCTGGCCTCTAAGCTTGGGTTGGAAAGGAAGGGTTGGATTTATCAAAATTAAGTCAAAAATGTAGAAATAATGCACACATTGGGGTGTCTTGAAGGCTGAAGTAAAATTGGATCATGGCAGCCCCTTTGGAACTCAGCCTTTTGCTCACATCTTTGTCTGCTGACAGATGTTGGCTGGAGCACGTACTGGGGACTGTTCTTGAGACAGAGAAGAAGCCTCACTTGGAGCAGTCTTTTGTGCAACTCTTTAAAATTAGCTCAGGAATCTATCAAAGTGAGAGCTTGTCTGGCTGAGGGAGAACAGTTACGGTTTTTACTGTCTAATTAACAGATTGAAGGTACTGATGTTTGGCCTACCTTTCAAGGTAATATACTGCTGTATTTGAAAATACTTGCGAATTAATCACAAAGTGATGAGATTTACAGGCTCTCTCTTGCCTCTAGTGTTGGTAAAATAGCTTAATAAACCCTTATCTTGTGTCTTCACACCAGAATGGATTTACAGGATAGGGAGGGATGAGTGGAAAAGGGACCTTGAGGTGTCTCCCCCAGAACTGTGGTGGTGGTGTGGTTTCTACCATCTCTGCAGCTGGATCTGGCCTTTGTGTTCTCCTAAAAAAAATATATTATTATCCTTGGAAATTCTGAGTGAATGCAAAGTCTTTAAGTGTGAAAAAGACTTCTGCTTGCATTTTAGGTTACCATGAGACTGTTTCTGAGTTTTGCACATTTGCATTCATGTGTTCCAAAGAATGTGGCTCTGAGGTTTTAAGAAACTGCTGTAATGCTAAGCTAGAAATATTTGGGGAAGATGTTAAATTGTATTCTGGAGGGTTTATGACACGCTGTGCCATTATGTACTGCTGTATAAAAGTTGAATAAGAAATCAACTGAATGAGCTGCACTATTCATGTAAGGCTTGCTAACCTATGAATAATGTGATCGCCCCAGACACAGCATTGTAAAGGTTTTATAAGCATCATTAGGGTATTTTTATCTGTATTTGCATGTCTTAAAAGGAGGAAAAAACCACTAAGGTTGTGGAGTCAAACTTTCAGCACTGAAGAACTTAGCTCTGTGTTCTGTATTTCTTTTCTTTTTTTTTTGTTTTGGTTTGGTTTTGTTTGGATGTTGCTTGTCTTGATTGAAATGCTGAGTTTTCCTTTAAGAAGAGAGCAAAGAGACTGGGTAATGTTACACTCACTCCATATCTCTTCTGTGCATGAGTCTGCCTGTGTTTCATGGAGCCATCAAACACTTGCAGCGTATGAAAGGAACTTGTATTTACTCAAGGCAGTGCCCACCTGCTCAGACACCTCTCCTTTCCAGTTATGCTTTCTGTTCCTTAAAGTCTTTCTGCTCTTCATAGAGAGAGAAAGAGAATGATTTCATGGCTTAACACAGCTGGAGGGTGCATTGGTGGCACAGACTTTCCATCTGCTTGGTGAATTCCTATCTGATGCTGAGCAAACACAGCTCTTTCCAAGTAGCCACCAGCTGTCCTCAGCTTTCTGAACCACTGAGAAAGCTGCAGTGTGGGAGGGTGTATGACAGCTTTCTCTTTTTAAGTAAGAAATTTTTACTACCTTCCCTGGTCACCCTGATTATGCTGTTCTGAAGTTCATGTTGCTGCTCAGCTCTTGAGTTACAGTAGATGGTAGAAGGGATGTGTTGTCACTGGGGGAAAAGGCTGGAGGGAGATGAGCCATACCTTCTCAACTGCACCCTTATACTTTCTAATGAGTGAAACAAGGGGACTTGGAACTGTGCTCCAGGGGAGTAAGAAGAATCCCCAAACCTTCCTGTGCATCCCCTGTAAGCTTGGCTCCTTTTGATCTCCTTCCTATAACTTCTAGCCACCCTATTTGACCAATGTGTCCAAAGACTTCCTGACCCACGCTCTCCCAGTGGAATCCAAGCAACCTGTTTGCTTTACCCTCTGTGCAAATCTGCTGTCTGCAATTCACAGTGAAAGGGAAAAGCCTTTCACCTGTGCTCAGACTCTGTGAGCAGGTGTTGGGAGTGGCAGGCTGCCTTGTGTCCACGTACAGCCCACACTGCTGCAGGCAAGTTCATCAGGCTGTTACATGTAAGAAACAACTTTGCTGTTAAGAATTGCAAGTCTTGTTCCTTACTTGAAAGAAGTTTCTTCTGTCTTCAGGCCTTTGCTCTGGGAGGTTGACTGGGTGCTGTGGGAGAGGAGCCTGGTTCCTGAAGGACATGTGTGTGGGAGGAGAGCACAAGATGTGTGATGAAACAGACCTTCTGCACTTGTGTCCTGCCTGTGGCTACTTACTAGCAGGGACTTGGGGGGGGTGGGGGTGGCTGGTGGACGGCTGACTGCCAGGATCATGGCTTGTGGGGGTACTCAAACAATGGGTTCCTTTGCAGGGTGCTGACTTCTTTACTATGCTTTGCCTGTCAATGGCCACAATTACTACATTTCATTTATTGTAATTTCAATTTTAACTGCATCTTTCCCATCCCCTTTGAAACAGGTGGAAGCAGAGTCCTTTCCCAGCAGAGTGCATTCATTTTCTATGGTGGCAAAATTGACATACCCTGCTAGCACAGCTGGGGTGGGGAGGGAAAGAAGCTGGGATATAACTGGGTCCCTGAACTGAAAAAGTCTCAGCACAGTGAACATTTCAACCACATATGGGCACAACTGAGGGAATGATAAGCTTTGGGGTAGGGATAGGATTGAATGTCCAGGGGTAGGAGAAACGGTAGGCTTCATCTCTAGAACAGATGGTAGAAACTACTACTTTGGGTTAAAATTAAATTTTGTTGGCTTTCCCAGTAGATCCAAGTCTCTGGGTAGAATTTGCACAGTTCCTTTCCTGTGGTCTGTCTGCAGTCAAACAACTGTTGCAATAGTGGTTTGGCAAAAGTAAAGTTTGGTGGAGTGTCTGAAAACCTCTCCCTCTGATGCTCTCTGATCTCAACCCTTTAGATAAGACACTGCATGCTACAGTGGGCTTAGGCTCAGTAGTGCTCATTTAACTAAGCAGAAAGAAGCAGGAGTGTGGATTATATGGATGTGTAGCTTCATATGTTACTCAGCCTCTGGACAAAACTGCTGCTGCTTATTCACCTTTGTGATTGATTGCTACTGTATGTTGTTCTCTCATGTTGTGAGTCACTTATCAGATAGGACAGCTCTCCTCTGTCTACTACACATTGTACAAAGGTTGCTAATTGAGTGACTCACTGCAGTGTATAATTTTTAATGTCAACACCTTTTTGCTCATTTATCTAGGTCTCACTTCAGGGATTATTGATGCTGTGGGATCTTTAAGCATTAGATTACAGTGAAAGCCTCCTTAAAGACATGACTCACCAAACTGGTCTGGTAATGAAACCTCAGGCATTTCTACCATGAGGAAGGACTCCTTCTCTTGATCCTGAGATACACATTGTTTCCTATTAGAATCATAGAATCGTGTGGATTGGAAGGGACCTTGAAGGTCATCAAGTTCCAACCCCCCTGCCATGGGCAGGGACACCTCTCACTAGACCAGGCTGCTGAAGGCCCCATTCAACCTGGCCCTGAGCATCTCCAGGGAGGAGGCAGCCACACCCTCCCTGGGCAACCTGTGCCAGAGCCTCACCACACTCACAATGAAGAATTTTTTCCTAATATCCAATCTAAATCTACCTCCTTCCAATTTAAAACCATTCCCCCTTGTCCTATCACTTCCTGCCCTTCTAAAATTTCCCTCCCCAAGCTTTCCTGTACCCCTTCAGGTACTGGAAGGCCAGTATAAGGTCTCCCCCGGAGCCATTTCTTCTCCAGGCTGAAACAAGCCCAATTCTCATAGCCTGTCTTCATAGGAGAGGTGCTCCAGCCCTCTACTCATCTTCATGGCCCTCCTCTGGACCCATTCCAACACTTCCAAGTCCACCTTATGTTGAGGACTCCAGAACTGGACACAGTACTCTAGGTAAGGTCTCACCTATTAAGTTACCTCCTGTTTTGTCATATTTGATTAAGTATGTCATAAGATGACCTGATGTGTGTTTGTGCTTTGCAGATTGCAAGATGGGCAGAGCTGTGGACTTCTTGAAGACACTGGGGCCAGCCCAACTCTGCTGTCCAGTAGGTGACTTGCATATCTCATATCCTGGGGTTTTTTGTGCTCATCTGCATGGAGGTATGAGAAGGTGCCTTTGAGAAGAGGGGCAGAAAACTTGTATTAAATGTAGCTAGGTTGCTTGTTATAGTCTACCTGCTCTTTTCTAGGCCCAGAAAACTTTTTCTTCCATGGTTGTGTTCCTACTTTGTGATCTTATATTGAAATTTACTTTACAACTATTACTTGAGGTCTCTCAGCCCTTGGTGCAGCACAGTGTGCAGAGCCCAGGGGAATTCAGAGACAGCTGGTACATCTGTGTTGTGGAGCTTGGATCTGGGCAAGGGAACAACTGAGGCCTGGAGGCAGCAAAGTCTGCTAGGGCATCGATTTGGTGCTGCTAATGTAATTGTGCTGGTGCATCTAATGCTGATCTGAAGCTACCTTTGTTCATGTCACATCCCATACATTAGGGATAGGCCTTCAGTGTCCCTGATTTCTCTGCAAAATTAGGAAGTGCTCGTTATTACTTCCTCATCCCTGCCTTAGAGAAGCGTGATTCATTAAAGATGCTCAAGTCCCAAATACTATGGAGAGAAAGTTCTAGAGCTGTATGGAAATGTATTGTGAGGACACAGAAATAATATCTGCTTTGCAATTCCTCTGCTGTCACTGCATCTCTTGGGGATTCCCTGTCCCATCCAAAGTTCACTAAATTTGTGCTATCTGCTAGGGGGTGTTCTTGGGAAGCTTTTGGTGCCTAAGGCTGTGCTCCCACAACATGGTGGGAGTTGGTGCCTTTAGTTGCATTGCTTGGTTGAGAAATTGCTGACAGGAAGAGTCTGCACCAATTACAAGTAATACATGCTGAAGACTGGAGAGGATGTCAGAATGCTTAAATCTATTCCAACACAGTTTTGTTGAACATGCATTTCTTGAGGTCTCTGGACTCCTGGTCAGCATCTCTGAGATTATTGTCTGGCCTTTGCCACCTCAGATTTAGCATGATGTCAGGCTGTGAAATTGAGCTCTTCTAGCCCCTTCTCTATTGACTGACATTTTGACTCCTACTGACATTGAACTCCAAGAGGAGTTCTGTGCTCAGAGGCTGGGTCTCAGCAAAGAGACTACTCTAAGCTTTAAGGTGAAGAGATGTCTTACACATACTTGAAGTGGGAAACCTGTAAAGCTCATGAGTATCAGATTTTTTATTTGGATTTTAATGTGCATGTGATGAGGGACTCTTAGACCTGAACTATAAGGCATGAGGTCTTAACATAAGGAGTAACTTCTTTCTAACTCTTCTTCTTGGGTAGGTTCAGTTTGTAGTCCTCTCTTAGATGAGTTTGGCAAAACAAGAGTCTGCTCACGTTGCTACTGGTTCAGTTCCCACAAGAACTCCCATAAAGACAAAGTTGTGAGAGTTTCTGACAAACTTGGTTTAAAGAGTCAAAGTCCATGGCTCTGCAGGTGAACTGCCCATACCATGGGTAGGGAATATAGGTCTCTGTATATATCCACAGCAATTTGTAGATGCTGCTTGTATCTTCTGGGTTGTTGGGTGGTTGTTTTTTGGGTTTTTTTTTATTATTATTAGCCAATAGCACTTCCTGATTGATTTAAAGTCTCCCTGATGCCTGATGAGAAGTCAGTAAATTCAACCGACCCCCAACAAAGTTAAGAACCTCTAGAACATGGTCAGTAACTGGAGGAATGAACAAACCAGCTGAAAAACAAAATATGATTTAGTCATAGTGCAGGTGTCTCCATATCCACCAAGATTTTTCTATTTTGTTGTATTATGATTTGTTATGAGCTTTATTCATATTTGAGTCATGTGCAGGAGAAGTTTCAGATCTTTCATGTCAGACCCTAAAGAAATGTAAAAGCAATAATTTCTTCCAAATATTGTGTTCCAACCTTCATGTGGATTGCCTGCTATAATCCTGCTGAGAAATAGTCATCCTCCCCAACATATTTACATGATGCATCCTTTGAACTCACAGTGATCTGCAAACATTGTAACGCATAGAAAGAGTCATTCACTTGCTGCCTTGTAAACAAATAGAACAATTAACTGGAAAATGAGAGAAAAAGGATGATGTGGGTTGTTTTTCTTTTACAACCAGTACAGTGTAAAAAATTTGGGTTGAACAGAAATGTCTCCCCACCTCAGCACTTGGCTCAGGAGTATGTCTTAATTTTAATTAACTATGCATGATTTCAAGTCCAGATTTGCCAGTTTTCTATATTGCAAAGCTTGTACAAGTGCCAGAATTTGGCTCTGTGTTCATGTTTTCGACCACAGTGGCACTGGCCAAAACTCTTTTCTGTGTTGTTCCTGACTATCAGGTTGCCTGGAGGCAACTGACCTCCAGACCAGCTCTGGCTGCAGAAAGCCTGACTTTTCCTGTGCACAAAGATGAAATGAGACCTTCATGTGGAAGTCTTTTAGCACGGACAGGAATGAAGGAAGGGAGAAGTCCATCATCTAACAGAGCCCAGAAACATTACAACTCTCAAAACAGTCCCATCTTCTGAAATTTCCAGCCTGATTTTGAGTCTGATGCCTCCCTGGTATAATGGTAGTGACAGTCACAAGCAGCTGTGTGCTTGGATGTCCACTCACATCAAGTGCAACAACTAGATTGCATTCTGGCAGAAAGTCTTTAGCAACACTGAGATGTGCAATGGTGACAACACTTTACCAGACTTTCAGAACTGCGACCTTATTCACAACTGCCAGATAGCCTTAGTGTAAGTCAAGAATTTCCTCTTTTAAGATATTGTTTTGCTAGTCCTGTTGGGAGAATCTCTACATATGAGCTGCATACACCATATTGCAGGACTGATTTTTATTTGAGGGCAGTGGGAGGTTTCAGCCAGCTATGTTCCATATCACAGGGTCTCCAAGGCATCTCTTTGGTGAATGAGGCAATGTTTTTGTACATCTGTAGCCAGAGCATAGTACTTGGGATCTGTTCAGGTTACCATGCCAAGGACGTGTGGGTTGTACACCACACTCTACATACTAAAGATGACCCAAGAGAGTTGTGTCCATGTCTATGTTAGTTTCCAAAAGGCTAACTGTGCTTACCTGGATTTCTGATGTCAGGAAAGCAGAGAACAATGTTAAACCTTTAGACAGGAATAAAGCAAATTTATGACTCTTCTGAAACCCTGTAAGGAGGAGATTAGGGGAAGAAACAGTGATTAAAGTAAATTTGCAGTCTCATTTAATAAGTTATGACTAGGCTGGGAAAAAGCTGGCAGAAGAATGTTTCTGAAGCCTTTTAAACCAAAACAATCCCAGCTTGATGGGAAAATCATTGAGCCTTCCAGGAATAACTCATGTGCTAACAAGGATGCTATATCTTGTTTCCTCCCAGTAACATCTATGGGTATAGCTATGTGCTGCTGTGGGTGTAGCAGCCTTACAGAACATGAAGTGGGCCACAGGAAGGCCAGAGAGGGACTGTTTGCAAGGGCAGGGAGTGATAGGACAAGGAGGAATGGCCTTAAATTGAAGGAAGTTAGGTTTACATTAGATATTAGGAAGATTTTTTTCATTATGTTGGTGGTTAGACACTGGAACAGGTTGCCCGGAGAAGTTGTTGTGGATACCCCCTCCCTGGCAGTGTTCAAGACCAGGTTGGATGGAACTTTGGGCAACCTGTTCTAGTGGAGAGTGTCCCTGCCAATGGCAGGGGGATTGGAACTAGATGATCTTTAGGTCCCTCCAAAACAAACCAGTCTGTGAGTCTGTGATTCTGTGATGCTATGGCTCTGAGTCAAGACTAGGGTGCACTGTGCCTTGTGCTATGCAGACATGTTAGGCTCTCAAGATGGTTCTGAAGAGCTCTCTAGGCAGGAGACATGGGGTGGGAGAGGACAGGGGAAGAAAGGATGTAGGAAACATGGAGGTAAAGAGTAACTGGTAACTAAAAATAAAGGTAAGGTTAATCTAAGTTAAAGGTGTTTCCTGAGTTCCTATGGTCTGCCTTGTCTATACATCCCACATTTACAAATGTTCTTGTTAAAAATGATCCATTTCAGATTGTACAAATCCTTTTTTATTTTTTTCCTGTAATTTGAAAGCTTTGAATGTTTCTCAGCTTCATTTTGCTGAAGATACTTGGACAACAGGATTCTCATAATAATAATATGCTATTGGTAAATACACATTTACCTAACTTCTTGTGCAGCTCTCTTCATCAACGTCCTCTTCTCAAAGAGTACTTAATCCTATTGAACAGAAAACTGACATCAGAGCAGTAAAGCAATTCTTGGGAAGGTAATTTGCCTATGGGGTGAGTCAGGTTTTCTCCACTGCCTGGTTCCTAAAGGGTACATATTAGGAGAAAAGATGATGATTGGATGGGTTGTGATTATTATCAAAGATTTCCTTGGTAGTGATCCCTTTCCATTTGGTGGTAGAGAATGTATCCCAGTGTTGTACTGGTGTTTCTGGCCAAAGGAATCTGTAACACAAAGCTACCTGTGAATACAAGAAATGGGAATGTTCTTGTAGAGTGGCCCTTCTGTTTCTAGGGGAATCACTGCAAAAGTGTAGAAAGGCACAGAATTTAAAGAGCTTTGTGAAAACCCACCTCAAGTTAAAGCTTCAGGATAATCCAGTATTGCTTAGGCTTGAAAAAGTTGAGCAGATATGAATTTAGCCTTCACAGCCTGTACTCTTTCTGGTAATAGACCAGTAGGAAATATGCAGTAGAAAAGGGACTGTCAGTATTTTCACAGGATGGTGGTTCGGGGGCAGGTTCCTTTGCAGGGCCTGCTCTTGGCTCTACTCCTTCCACTTGGCAGCGGTTTGTGTAGCATAGTGTGGGTGGGAACCTCTGCAGTAGTGTTGTTAGGTTTCCTCACTGGTGCTCTCTAGCCTGAAATGTTCCAGTGTCTGCATTTCCTAAAAAAATATGTGGGAGCACATTCTGTTTTGGAGGAGATAATGGGTAGAGTACACTTGTGTGGCTCTCACCTGTCTTAAAATATTAATTTTCTATGACTAATGAATTCTCTTAAATTCCTGTAAATAAAAAAATGGGAATAGATGTACTGGTGGAAGGAGTCCCAGCTCAGCAGCTTTTTTCAGCTCTAGATAACTGCCACTTTGTTACACTACTTTCATTGATTTGTAAATATTGCAAAACATGAGTTTAAACTTTCATGCTTTAATGTGAGTTTGTGGCTGCTCTACAGGGGAGGATTAGGCTGGGAGCTTGAACATCAACCTTGGTAATTGATAAAAACATACAGGAAGGATAGGGAAGGTGGCTTCCTAGGGTGCAATTTGAGTTCATCAGCTGCATGGCTGTGAATGTTGTTTCCAGGTAAGAAGGTAGAAACAGAAACCTCTTGGCTGAAACATGGGAATGAAAGATAATGATAAAGGTCTTTACCATTTTTTTTTCCTCCATGGAAAAAAAAGGCTCTATCCAAAAAAACCCCAAAATGTTGTATTTGTTTTCCTTTCCCCCTTTTATGTGATAATTTATTGACTCTTTGGTTACAAATCTCAGACACAGCAGAGCAACAGCCTTTGTTCTGGCTAAGCCTCTCTCAGGAATGGAGTCCTAAGCCCCCAGATGATGCAGGTGGCTTCTTGGTGTATGAAATGAGTCTAAAGCTGCCTATTGACAGTTGTGCAGGGCTGGCCAGCCCCAAGCCTATTCACTTTCATTCATTTAAGCAACTTAGACCAAGTCCTTGACTTGTAAGAGGATCCCTACACAGTCTGTTAGCTTTGCTGGGTTGCTCTGAACCCTTACAATTTGAAGTAAGGATGCTTGCAGGATGTAGAACATTTTCTGTGGTCAGATTATGTTACTAGCTGTGAGCACCTGGCTCTTTCAGTGTATGGTGTTTGATCATATGATTAGCCTTTTGTGAGCCAAGGAATAATTTCCATATTGACTCTCTTTTTCTCTTTTTCTGTAGTTTTTTCTTTCCAGAATTGCTCACATACTGTGTATAAATCACACAACCAAACTGCATATAGAGCAGGCTTCCTTTATGGTTTGTGACTGTGTGAAATATGTAGCCTGTATTTTGCATTCAGAGCAGTTAGAAAGAAAGCATGTAAGCTTTTGGAAAGCATCCTGAAGGTATTTTCAGCATCTTCATTTTTAGGTGTCTGGCTCGAGAGCTCTTTTAAAGAGTTTCTGCTTTGAAAAATTTATTGGAGTAAGCAACAGGGTATACGTAAATTCAGGCAACTGCAGTCATTACTGGCTTCAGCAATTCTGAGGCCAGAGGCAAGGAGAGCTACAAGACTTGGCATATGGAGAATGACTGACACACTGGTTTTAAGGTGGGTGTATCACCCTTAAACCAGTCATCAGGATCGGTCTTACTCTGTTTAGCAGTCATGGCTGTGTCAGATGTAAGGGGTTGTAAAGGTTGCTTATTGTCTTCAGGAGTGACTATGCAGCACACTTGTATCTCCTGCATGTTCAAAAATGATGTTTTCCCCCCTATGTATCCCGTAGTAGAGGGTGAACAGCTCTAATAACGTTTTATTTGCCCCACTGATGATATGTGGGACTCTCATGCAGGAGAGGTGTTAGCTGAGAGCAAACCTACATCAAGGTATATCGAGATCATGTAAATTCACCTGTCAGTGTAGGTTCCATTCTTCCAGGTCTTTTAAAGAAACAGGCACAAGGGGATGCAGCTTGGTTTGCTGCAGTTGTGCTCAATGATGTGTCAAAACCCTGTGGGAACAGTGCTGGCTGTCCATGTCCCTCTGAATATTTTGGCATGGCACATGGTCAGCGAGCTCTCCAGGATTTGGCCTGTTACTAGCAGTTCTAACCCGATGATTGCTCACAAATCCATTTAAATAGACTTATGCCTGCTTAATCTAAAGCCTGATTACTTGGGTTTTAGGCAGCAGGGATGAATTTCACCCAAAATTTTTTGGTGCTCTCAGATTGGTTACTATTATTATTGCATTAGAGATACAGAGAGTTTGACTGGCTGAGGGGAGTGTGTAATACACACTGGTGCAATGATCACAGCCCTCGGGGACTAAGATTGCTTTGCTCTGACCATTATACCTCACCACATACCTAAGTATGCAAAAAAAAATCCCCTGAAGTGTACTGCCTGTCATGTCTTATTGCTTAATGATGTAGCCAGAGGCAGACCTGACATTAAGGCCATTCTTCCCTCCCAGTCAGAACGCATCTTTAATCCCATCAGAGCAGCTGCATTTAGAAACTGCAAGCTCAAAGCTGTCACTTTGTTACTTTAATGAGCCTATTCCTCAATCAAGGTAGTTTATTCTCTGGGAGCTCAATGATAGTGTTTGAATACTGGATCTTTATAGTGTTAGTGCCAGGCTCTTAACAGCATAAGAGCCACATGAATCTCTGCTTTCATAAGATGGGTCAGCTGGGCATGGGCAGAGGTGGGTAGGATGGAGGGAACTGGCTGAGCTTTGCAATCTGACCATCACAAAAAGAGGACTCCTGAAAAGCTGAAACCTCATTAAGGTGAGGAGGGGAAATGACAATACAGAGTGTAAAAATTAGTGCAAGCTTTCTCTTGAAGCGAGGATTGCAGCACAGTATTGTGCTGACAGTGCTGGGACTCACCTGCCTCTGTCAGCAGCATTTGCTCCATTTGCTTTGCTTAGCTTGGCTTTCCTTGTCTTGTTTTGCCTGGACTACTTCTTTAAACTAACAGGACTTGGCTGTGGCAGAAGGACCAGACTGGTGGCATGCAGTTTGAGAAAAAAATCTCTTCTTCTGTAACTGTATCTTATTTTTTCCCCTACTTCCCCTACCACCTACACTCCCCAGTTTTCAGGAATTATTCTGGACTAGACAAACTAGCAAGGGGGTGTATGCTTATACAGCATATTGCACCCAAGGTGGATCCATTGTGTCAAGCCTTCAAGTGTTTTCTGCCAAGACTCTCAGGCCTTGAAAACCATATCATAGATCCCCCAATTCAGGCCCCGTTAATTACCAATTGCTTGCAGGTCAACATGGAGAGACGAGAGTTTTCTTATACCTGTAAGCCATGAAAACACACCCAACCTGGCTGTAGATTTTCCATAGCCTCCTCCCGAGGTTGCTGAGGCTGCTTATCCTTGCTTGGGAAGCAGAGGGCATTTCCAGCCGGCTCTCTGCAACGCGTGGTGCTCAGCCCATCTTGCACACTCACCTGCTATTTTGCAGGCTGTCGAATGCCTGCTTGCATGCTCAGAGAAGGCTCCTGTACAGCTTTTAGGTAAAATATTAATGAGTGGTGGAAATTTATCAATAAAAGCATCCAACCATGGCTATGGGAACCAACCTTTGTCACCAAGGAAAAGCTCTGCCTGTCGTCCTCGCTGCCACCACCAGCACTTTGAAGTAAGAAGGCAGCTGTCAGCAGGCCCGTAGGTTGGAGAGGAGGCAGCAAGGATGGCAAAATACCAGCAGTGTTTATTAGTTGATCTTGTGGCTATTACTAATCTCTTCTAGTTGTGGAGCAGACTGATGTATTTTGTCCTTTGGGATGCCAACTGTGAATACGATATGGATGCAAAATGCTTCATGCCTGAACTTATTTGTCACTTAACCTGGCTAAAGTTACCTTGTGTTACACTAACAGGGAGAATTCTCCATCATGAAGTTTACTGTTCAGTGAATAAGGGCAAACAATGATGTCCCAGGCATAGAAGCAGTGTTTCCTGCCACTTGTTTTGGAGAAAGGCTTAGGGCTCAGAGCTTTATCCCTCCTCCCCCAGCTATGCCAGCTGATGATCTGCAAAATGGGGTTGGAGTGTTTAGCCTTGAATAACAGGTAGCCCTGGGGACACTGCCCTCATCTCGGTTTTAATCAGCATACTGTTGTAATGCAAATAACCTCGGGTGTTTTTGGGGGAAGGTCACTGGATCAGTAGCAGTTTTCCCCCTGGAAGCTCTGACATACTCCTGAGTGCATGAGAGAGATGTTTGTGTGTGTTTTATCTTTGTGCACTTATTGCTTCTGTCATGAATGTGCTAGGACATAATTTAAAAAAAAACACATTTCCTTAGGCCTTGTTTTCTTTAAAAAAGGACGTAATTCTCCATAATTGTGTCCCACAAAGCATCCTGTCAAAATTATCCCCAGTCCACACTCTTGTGCTTCAGTTACTCTCCTTTTCCTGCCTTAAGAAATCTTCCCTGTTGCTCATGCCCCAAATACATGACTCACAGGATAAAAGTCATAAAACCAAATCAAAGTAATACTTTTCATAAATGAAACAAGGCTGTGGGGAAGCTTGGCATCACTGCTGATGTTGCAAACAAATCTGGTTTGTAATAATCAAATAACCTGTTGATGTTTCTATGCTGGTGAAGGAGTCACTCAGGAGGAGGGTACACAGCAAGCACCACCTACACCTACCTCTACCTGCGATGGACTATTTTGGAGTCTAAAACAGTGTCTTGCACACTGTGACCAGAGCTCTGAATTTCGCTCCTCAAAGTGATGATACAAGGGGGTCCTGCATGAGATGTTCTTCATAAGGTGGAGATCTGGATAGGGTTTGTGCTGGGGTTGTTCAGATCAGGCTTATATGCTATTTATTTTAGGGCTGCTGTCTTCCTTCTGTGGAGGGATTCAGGCTGATGGTACTGAAGGAGGACTGGACAAGGCTGAGAACTTACTCCTCAGTGCATCTCTCTTTTGCTGCAATTCTGTACATAAGAAGATTGCAATGACCCTCACTTTTGGGGGCCAGAGTTTTCTTTTTTTGCCTGATTAATGCTGAACCATGCCCCGGGATGGTGACACTGGCACACTAGGGAGCCCAAAACATGTCCCTTATGTGCTTGTGGTGGTTTTCTGCTCTGCAGCACAAGAATGAAAGCCAGCTCTGCTGAGGCTTTATCCTCTCCAGCCACTGGGTTTGTGCACAATGCACAGCAATTTTGTTTCCCAGGAGAAGTATGGGAGGAGGAAGGTGGGACTAAAAGCAAACATTTTGCTCCCTTCATCCTCTTGAAAACCCCCAGGGATTATACAGAAATATGCTTTCTCTTGAATTTTTCATCCAAAATCATGACTTGGGTTGCAGAGAGCAAGAAATCAAGATCAGTGCTTTTGGGTCAGATGAAGATGCATCTTCACCCATACCCTTCTGACAGGGTGAAAGAAGCCTGTAAGTGCTGGAGGAATTAAAATGAGATTTTCTCTGCTGGAGATCTGAGCTGACTTTGCTTTCCATAGGACTGCATCTGGTGGTTCCAAATAACTACAAGACAGAGAGATAGCTTCTCTCCACCCACAGGCAGATGGCACAACCTATGTCCTACACATAAATTGTACAAAAGGTTTCCACCAGAGGCTCTGAGTAGGTGAAAATACACTGTCTCCATGAGACAGAACTTGTGTAAGTTACTGCCCAGTGATTTTTTCAGTCAGTACTTGCTATCATGTTAGAAAAGATGGGCAACACTCACAGGCTGGCACAGAGGAGATGATAGTCCTGAAATTTCTGTACCTCCAATATAAATTCTCCTTCCTCTCCCACTTCTCTTTCTTCTGGGCTTAAATCCCCTGGCATATTTATTTCCTCATCCCTCTGACTGGCTTTGTCATCCTTCCATGGTCTTAGTCTCTTCCTATGCTTTTTTAGACAAAATTGTCTCAGTCCATGTTGTGGCTTTGTGTGCAGTTTGTTGACGGAGTTTGTGGTGTTTTAAATGGGATCCCAGGAACTATGGACTGGTTTCATGAATGATCCCACCACAGTTCTCACCTGGCTGAACAAACCTGAAATCCCTTGAACTCATACCCTTGCTTAGGGCTCTCATGGTCCCTATGCACTAGTGCTCCCCATCACTTCTATGTTTTGGGGTTTCCAGTGCCCGATGCACTAGAAGTGGAAGGTCAGATGGGCTGACCAACCTTGTCCCTGATGGTTTATAAATCAGTGAGCATCAAAGCAGGCAAAAAGCTGAGTGAGAGCTCCCTTTGAATCTCTGTAAAGTAATGGCTGTGTCATGAAAAACACCACCCATTTCAAGGCCTGACAGGTGAGTTTCCTCTTGCTTGTTAGAGTCAAGAGAGGAGAAACCATTGCATCAAAAGTTTAAGTCCAGCTCTTTATGCATTTGTTTACTATTGTTTCACTGGCTCTTAAACTATTTGCTAGTACTCATCCCAAATTCATGAAGTACTATAAATACTCACAGAGAAAAACTTCATTATTTTTTCATAAAGGACAAGAAATACAGTTTGGAAATTCAGTTTAGTAATCATGCTTCCAAACAGTTGAGGGCTTGCTGGGTTCCCATTAAAACTTGTCAGATGGTGCTTATGCTCTGAGCCCTGGGTGGGCTATTCTGACTGAAAGATGGAAAAGTTAAATGTTTCTAATTAGACATATTCCCATATGTGAGATAGACAGCCACCCTCTGATGGTGTACTTCATAAATTCTCTAAAAACAGGGAAATGCTTTCTACCTATGACCACCTGCCAAACTGCATATTTGATTTTTAATCCCAGGTCCTCTTTCAGGTTCCTTCATGCTGCCAAAAGAGATGGTTTTGGTATAAGTAGAAACTGAATTCTGCCCATTTGCTAATTGTAGGAAACGGCTGCTCAAGGTCCTTACCTCCCATGATCAGAAAATACCTACCTAGGCCACCCTCCCCCAGGATGCAATCAATTCTACTTTTGCCATTCCTTGACACCACACTTAAACTCCTTCTCCAAGGGGACCAGAAAACCTCCTCCCCATCCCATCAGCTGCTTTGCTGAGAGTTAGCAATGTTAAAGTTATGCTGGCCTGAAATCTCTTCTGCTATAATTTAAATTTACTACTCCTTCTCCCCATCAACCTGGATGTAGGGAAGCGTTTATGTTCACTGTCTTTTTAGCTGCCTTTATATATGTGTACATGACTCTGTGTCCTCTCAGGTTTCTCTCTTCTAGGCTAAACTTTACCTATGCTGCTTCAGAGGTCATGTTCTCCAGATATCTGCATCTCGTGATCTCCTCCAGCCTCTCTTCGGCCAGCTGACATCCTGCCTGCATTGTAGTGCTGCACATGGATAAATCCCAGCTTGGCATCATCACTGGTGAATGGACTGTAAGAAATATTGTTCATCCTACAGGCAGCACCCCTATTTGTGCATCCCAGTACAGGGTTTGCTGCAGTGAGATGCCACCACTGAACCAAACTTATTGTACTGTTGGAAGTGAAGTCTTCTAGCCTAAGAAATCACTTTTATTCACTCAAACAACTTGGTGCTTATGTGTCCTTAGTTGTTTTTTTTTTTGGATTGTGGCAGCCTCCCATCCAGATGATAACAAATTTGGGTTGGTGGTGGATAGATGCTTTTGTTTCTTGCTTGTGGTGACTTGGAACAAAGCTTGTTGTGGTGATGGGGGGCACTGCTGTTACCCTTCGTAGACTATTACCTCAGACATAAGCTGACTCAATTTTTTCATGAACTGCCTCTTTTCTAATTATTATTATTGTACTCATTATACCCCTTAAATGATATTTTAAACTTTGTTCTGAGTCATCAAGTAGGTTTGCTGCCCTCCCACCCATTCGTAATGTTTTCTAGATATTCACTCAGGTTAATGCTCATTAATTTAGGTTCCAAAATTAATAATCCCCTGATAAAATACTCCAGTTTAAATTACTCCCTAGGCTTAAGGCAGATGTCATATGTGAGTCATAATGTATTCCCACCACTTTGAGAGGAGTATTGTTCATTCTGTCATATCCAGAAACATCAAATTATCTGCTGAATGTTTAGACACGAGTGTATATTTGGTAGCTAGAAAGAACAGATATAAATGAATGTTCCAAAATGCTATTGTTGTAGTGATAATTGTTTGGTGTTTTTACTTCTTGGCTGCAGTGTAGTAGTTTAAAACTATCTGAATTACTTTCAGAAGTCAAATGGATAAGACACTCTTAAAGCAATGCTTGTAAACATTTTCTAAACTAATTTTCTTGCAGGCAGAAAGAACGTTGGTACATCCCTCAGCATCTCATTTACAGTTTGGTCTGTATTAAGCTTGGCTTCAGTATTAGGTGGTCTGGGAGATGAGAGGTAAATGTGCTGCTTTGTCATTGTCCCATTACCAGTTTTCAGGATGGATCTTAATGTCTTGGCTTTTCTAGGCTGCTTTTATTCCAAATTCTTGCAGGTTCTTCTTTTCTAGATCAGGTTTAATGCCTAGCCTGTGCAGTGCTGGGTACCAGGTCTGTGCTATGGAGCAGATTTCACACATCTTGTTTTCACTCATTCCTGTTTTGAACACGGAGGACACCCTTACACCCTTACACTGTCTGATTGCCCCCAGTGAAGCACGAGCTGTGCACAGAACTTGATGTGGTCACTTGTGATTTGAGCAGAGTAAAACAATTGGTAAAGAAGGTTTTCAGGCCAAGCTCATACAGTTAATTTAAAAACCATCGAAATACTCACAGCCCAGCTGAGATTGTTTCTATCAGCTAGTGTAGTGAAGCAACAGGCTGGAATGAGTCTGTGAGGCTGGGACTAGGGTGTAATCCTGATATTGCCTCCAGTACCAATGCCAGTGAACACCCCTCTGCTCTTAGCTTCCCTGCAGAGAATCTGTTACATTTCCTCTCATGGGGAAGAGGGAAAAAGAGATTGCTGGGGTGTGCCCAAACCCTCAAAAGAAGTGTCTTTATCCACCTGTTCACTCAGCCCACCTCCCACGGGCCCGGAGAGGGAGAGACTGGGCTGCTGGATGGTGGCCAGCAGATCCTACAGTCAAGCTTCTGACATGTCAGCTTCTGCTTGTGGAAAACTCCATCTGCAGGTTTACAGGCTGTGATGTCTAAAGACAGATTGGCACCGAAAGCCGAGCGGTGCCCCTGCCAAAGCGCTGTCAGTTGGAGAGCGTTAGCAGCATCCCCCAGGCGTGCCAATGTTTTGAAATTAAAACCAGTTTTACTTTAAGCAGCAGCCCAGAGCCTGAGATGTTCACGTCTTGGGGATGTCACCTGTCCAAGTTGGCACCAGAACCAAAGGGGTCATGTAACCTCACTTGTCACTCAATTAACGTGCAAAGGAGTCACAGCAGCACTGGAGGTGCCTGGGTGTGGGTCATTAAAGAACACAGAGGCTCTGTCAGGACAAGTGAGGTGTGTTGGCATGGTGGGTGTCACAGGCTCTAACAACACGGTGCTGATGGCCCGTGGGGTACATCAGCACAGCAGGTGCAGTGGGCTCCAAGCTAAAAGCTCAGATCAGGACCCATCAGCTACCTGAGCATGAGTGAGGGAACGTAGGGAGGAAGCAGGGAAGCCCTACAAACCTGGGGGGCACTGCAATTCAAGAGGGATGTGATCAGTGAGACATGGCCTAGGTGGCAAGTGTGGTGCTGATGATGGACCTAGAAAGAGGGCTTGTTATTTGAGAGGATGGAAAGAATGGGCTCTTCGGAAAACAGAGGAAACCAAAGGAGTAGGAAAACAGTCTTGGATTGTGCTAAGTGTGTAAGTGGCTTCTAAGAGCGGGGGAATAATCTGCTCAAGTACATGGTGGGCAGAATCAGTAATAATGAATTTAAATTAAAACAAGGGAGGTTTAAATTACCATAAGAATTTTGGTTCTAAGAATAGCAAAAAAACTGGAATAGGAGGTGGAGCCTCTGTTATTCAACCTGACCTTAAATTCTTCAAACAAAATCAGTCAAGGATAGCTCAGGCAGAGTTAGATTTTTTTTAATTTTTTTTTCCCCATTGCTGTTTTTTGATAGGAGCTGGTAGAGGAGAAACAAGGTATTTATATCTGCTTTTCCTTTCCTCTTTTAAGAGTGGGATTCTGCTTTGCTACCTTCTATTTCCTCAAATTTTCTATTTAGGTGGGGTCATGCTCTGAAAGGACAACCACCAATGGGGGAAAGGGTTTGTTTATTTATTTAGGATATAACAGCAGCCTTGGGAGTTTTCTTTGATTTTTTGCAACCAGTGTCTAAACCTTCCCTTACAAGAAGTGGAAAAAAATTACCTTATGTTTAATGGAGATGTGAATCTTGCTCTTGATTCTGCTGCTGGCTTCCTGTGTTACTGTGGGTAACTCTCTAATACACATTAGTACATCAAGATGAGGACAGTAATCTTTATCCTTCAGAGAAAAGGGCAGGAGGGAGCTTGTGAGATTTGTACTTTCTTAGTGGCAAGGACTATTTCTTCTCTGCATCGCCCCTAACGCGTGGAGACACGGTCATACTTCAAATCTTTGTGCAGCCACAATAGGTAGTAATCTTCCTGTGTTGAGATCTGGGATCACTGATGTCATACAAAGAGCTTGCAGACAACACTTCCTAGATGAAATCCAGTAATAATGGGTTTAAAGAGTTCAGGAAAAAATAGAAGAGAACTCGCTGTGGAACTAAGGGAGGTGGACACGCTCATGTGAGCCCAAGGCTTTGTGTTTGCTGGTGAGAGCTAGCTGGGCACTTTGTGTGGCACTGTACAGGCTGTTGGTCTTGCAGAATGGTGGTTTTGAGTCACTGGGAGCTGCATGGCTTTTTGACTTCTCTTCCCTTGAGAAATTGTTTCAATTTCCCTGTCAGGATCTCATAGCCCCTCCTGAATCATGTTTCTGTATCAGCATTGCTCCTGGGCTCTCCAAAACTGTCACTGGTCATGCTCGTGCTGTGAAACAGCACTGTTTACTCTTAAGGCATGATATCTGCAGCATGCTAGAGAGGCGTGCTGGCACCTGATGAGTCTCTGCTGGCCAGGCAGTCTGACAGGGGATGTACTGCTTTTTGGAACAGCAGAACTGGTCTTGCTCGGTTTCCATCTTCTGGTGGGGTCCATAGGGTTTATAACTTGTCATGTCAGTATTTTTTTGTGTGTTTGAGTTCTTGTTATCATCTCAGCAACTTCTCTTCTGTTTCCCCCTCCTCTCCTTTCAGTGTATGGTATTAACACACAGATTATTGCAGCTTACCAACAGCTTTCCAGGGAAGAGCCGATTTGCATAGTGGTAACTGAGCACAGGCAGACAGCTGATTCCTGGGCTGAGGCTGCAGGGTTGTTACTTGATGTAGTTTATACCTTGACCAACACAGTCAGTCTTGCTAATCTGTGTGGAAGATGCTTATGGTAATTTGTACTAGTGAATTGGTGAATTGCACTAGAATTTCTCACATTACCTTCCTTTCCAGTAGATTCCTTTGTCAGTGGCTGACAGCTCTAAGGGATGATATTTTTTTTAAAGCAAAGTACTATCAGTGAGCAAAACCCATGCTAGGGACACACTGTGCCAGGGGCTTTCAGATCCCTTTTAAAACACACACTCATTAGCCTTGATTCAAAAGTCTCCGTGTCTTGGAAAGTGACAATGGGAACAGCTTTTTAGCCTGGAGAAATGTTGGTCTGATGGTGACTTTGTAGTGTCAGTCTGTGCATGGTGGTAGCATCTGTTTTCCCTGGCGCTGAAGCTTGAGCAACGATGAAGCTGAGGTGGGGGGAATGTGAAAAGCAGGATGAGCTGAGCCCCTACAGACGAGTGCTGAAGTATTTCTGTTCTTATTCAGTCTGTTGTTGGGCAAATCCATTAATTCCTGTGACATTTCTATAAGCTTATGAACAACTTTTTTCCTTTCAGAATTTGAAACCCTGTGACTTTTTTTGTTCCAATCTCTTCCTCATTGCCAAGCAAATCCCAGGACTTCTCTCCGGGCACTTTAGAAGGCGGCACTTCTGTCTTTACCTGTTTAAAGCAGAAACTAAAAAGAAAACTCCTGCTGCAGGGAAAAAAAATAACCCAGCATGAACAGTAAGAGAGAAGGGAGATTGTGCATGGAGGGCGGGAACATTCAAGGTGAGACCTCTTTGGGGAATGATCCTCTTTCAGTGAGACTGTGCTGAAACCAGGATTCTTTCTGAGACAGGATTCAAAGAGGGGCAGGAGAGTAAGGGACTGAAGCACTTGTGGATTTGCCTGTGGAAACAGCCAAAAGAAGAGAGAAGCTGAGGCAGGGATATAATAACCATGAGAGATGCTGAAAGACCTTTGATTTAAAGCCGTTCTGCTTGAATGCTCCTGCTATCAAGAACCCTTTTTAGGCACTGAAAGCTTTGCCACGGATAAAGGAAAAAGAGACAAGGGACCTGTAGAAATCATACAGCAGTTTGACAGTCTTAGCACATGGAAAACTTTTGGATGCTGTGGTTGTGGTAGCAGGAAGAAACATGAAGTGGGATAACTCAGTGTCCTCTCCCTCTAATTCCTGGTTTTGTGTATTGAGCAAGGGTCTATAAGAGCACTTGGGGGTTTCCTGTAGTATCTGAAACCCTGGATTTCACTCAATATCTGTGTTTGATCTGTGGCGAGTTCATTTCACATCCTGCTCTGCACGTGGAAGAGGGGTCTGTGTCTGTCTGAAGGAAAAAGATCCCATTTTGTAAGCCTTGCAAAAATGCTTATTGGGCTGTGGGACAAAGCACAGGGAACTGAACTGAGAAGTGACAATCTGCTTCATGCAGCAGGGAAGCACTTGGCAAGAGGCAATTTATAAATGAAAGAGTTGCCAAGCTTTTTGTTATAAATTGTTCCGCTGACTTTTGCAGAAACAAAACCTGGGAGATTGCAGGACAGCTCCTCTCTAGCAGATTTCTGTAGGAAAAGTGGCACGAAAGAACAAGATACAAATTCCCAGCTTCACAAAGGTCACTTTACATTTGTTGTCAAAGTAATTGTAAATAATTCAGGAATTAGCAAATCATTTTAAATTGGTGACGTGACAGAGGGAGCTTGGGCAAGTCTGTGTAAGGTTAAACCAGTAAATGAGCCTTTAAAAAAACCCAAACCAATATAAAAGAGTATGTGGAAACTTTCAGTTTAGCCCTCATTCATGTGAACTCAGCTGGCCTGAAGATTTTTTTCTGAGCCTTTTTTTTTCCTTCAAAGGAAAACTAATTTGCCATCAAACAGCAGAGAAGTGCCTGTAAGGTTACAGGTTGTTTCTGTCTCCTTTGGAGGGGAATCGAAGCAAAATGCTCAGCTTCATCTTAGATTTGACCTCAACCAAAACTCTTCAGGTCATTTCAACTGACTTGCAGCTGAATGTTGAAAAGCATCAGGGCACATCAATGGCTGGGGCCTCTCCAGGACAGGGCATTGTGGCCAGGACCTTTCATACCACCCCAGCCAGGGAGCAGGGCAGCCCCAGTCTGGGCTTTGGGCACCTCAGTGGGGCCAGGAACAGTGTGTTGAGGTTGGGACATCAGCCCATGGGAAGGGTACAGGATCAGCAGGACCATTGCCAGGCACAGATCATGTGGGGTTGGAGCTCTGCTTTTCTAATGTATTAAGATCTTATCATATTTTCCATGTTCACCTTAATACCATCACCTTGTACCACTGTGTGCATTTCATTAACTGGGATGAGGTAGTTACACAGCAAGGGAAATGCCACACATTGCTGAAGGTTTTGCAGGTGGGCTCAACTATGAGAAGTTCTCACTCCATCAGGCAGTGTGGGCACCATGAAAAAGTGGTTTCTCTAACAAAGACATAAAGAAGAAAGTTCCTTGTTTTGCACAGGGAAGAAGAATCAAATATATATTTATTTTTAATATATATTTCTAGTTCAATTCAGAGTTTATCATAGTCATTCTGCTCATGTTTGTCTTCCTCCTGGGTTTATGGAATATTTGAGATTCCTGTCTGTCTCAAAAAGGTTTTTAGTTGTTCCTGGATAGGAAGTTGTCTCCTTTATAGGCTGGTTGAATTCTTTCATAATTAGTCCAATGCCAGATATATAAATGAAATAATCTTCTGACCAATTGGAAGTCTCTTGCAATGGCAAAGTAGCTAATTAGAAAACATTAATTTTTGAGTGCTCTGTTTGATCTGCATCCTTGCTTAGTTCCCATTGCTTGGCTTTGCTGATTTGCTGGATGACTGCAAATCTCATTAGGGCCAATGGCACAGCAAAAATCAGGTCACTTCTTTCTTAATTTCAGACCTCAAGTTTAGGCAAGTCACTATTAACTGCAACCCTGAGCTTTCATTAAAGTCTGCATCCTTAGAGCCTGTGGCTGAGACACACATGAATGTGCTCACTGTAAATAAGGGAAGAGTGCAGTATTTGGGTATTAAGAGGGGTAAACCCCAGCATTTAATATGACCTTCTTTGTTTAGAAAAAGAGAGAAAGATCCTTAATGTACTTAATTCTCTGTGTGGCAGCATGCTACCTGTACCAGAAGTCTCAAGCAGATTGGATACTGTCAGAGGCAAAGGTGTAACAGCAAATGAGTTTCAGAGCAGAATTTGTTAAAGGAAAATAAGAGGAGAAATTGGATCCTTGATGATCAAATCCTAAGCAGTTGCCTTGAGTCAAGCATGCAATAACTTGCTTTTAACTAGCTTTGCCAGTCAAACATGGGAATCACTGGGGGCTCTCTCTAAAGCCACCACCATTCAGAACGTCAGGTGCTTTGAAAAACCCACACATTTTGGCATTTAGCATTTCTCCTGGTGCTAGCCTTAGCCAGAAAACTTGGCTGTGCTTAAGAAGGTGCTTAAGCAGGGCAACAAGTTATGTTCACCTGTATATTCAAAAGGCATGAGCAACAGATTCTATTTAAGCCCACTGAAAGTGCAGGATGTCAGCTGGCTGGGAGGTGGGGCTATTTGCCAGTTTGTGTTGAGGGACTGGGGGATAAGCTGACTGAAATGCCAGACCCCTTTTGCGTTTGCTTTTCTGAGGGATCTGAACGTGAGAGTGAAAAATAAATGCCACCTTGTCCATCAGGAACTGAGCAGTGAAGGATACTTTTGTTTTTTCTTTTCCATTCCTAGAGTTCTGTTCGACAAACAGGGTGTGGAGTTAATTCCTCCCAGCAGTTTCTTTTTAAAATAAAGGATAATTTTACATACTAGAGCATTAGCTGTCACTGCATTATTCTGAGCACACAGACTGTGAAATTCCTACAGAGCTTGTCACAGGCTGTGCACTTGGAGTTGTCATACTCTGTTCTTAATGGTTCACAATTGTATGAAATAATCACTTACCAACATGACCCACATTGTTTTCTCCCCTTCATATCTCTACTTCTTTATGCAGGGCAGATGTTATCATAAAGCCATATACTTTGTCATGTTTATCTACTTAATTCAGCAGATTTGGCTTGTGTAGAAGTATTAAGGGCCTTTTCTGTGAGCAGCTCCTGGGGTAGGTCTTACTCTGGGCTACATGAGAGCTGGCTCTACCCTTTCCCATCCACGCCACAGCTTCATCAAGTCATCTGAAGCACTCCATGACAGTGATGCTTATGCTTATTTAAAATAAGACATATGCATGTGAAGGAGGCCTGTGGAAACTGCTGACCTTTGCAGAAATTATTTGCCATGTCAAACACAGTGCCAAGGATAGCAGTGATATGAAATTATTATTGTTTATGTTTAACAATTGCTCAGTCTCCTTCCTCATTTAGAATTGCCCCATCCCTGGTGATATTCAAGGTCAGCTTGGACAAGGATTGATCTAGATGACCTTTACAGGTCACTTCCAACCAAAATCATTCTATGGCTCTGTGGTTAATAGGAAAAATCATGTTAGGTGCTCAGGGTATGCTTTAAATAGTCAGAAAAGACCTAATCTAGAGATATTCAAACTTTGCCCATGTGTCTAGGCGCAGGTCCTCAAGCTGGCTATGGAGTCAAAAAATTTCTGCAAGGCCAGATGAATACTGGACAAAAGGATTGCTTGCTTCTTACCCTAGCTAAGAGATGGTAAGTACCAAACACCAAAAGCCTAGTAAAGCAAAAGCAAGTTTGTAGCCTTTGTGTTATTAACAAAAAATGATAAATGAGTGAGCAAAGTGCAAAAGTTTTCACTTTAACACATGCATTTATCACAGGATAATTTTCTGTCCATTAAGAGAAACCAATTGTTATACCTAATTCACACCAGTTAGTGTGGGATTAGTGGGGAGAGGAAACCTCTTCTGGTGAGAAGAGCTTGGCTCTGCCTGAGAACAATCTGTGTTTAACCAGCATCTTAGTCAAAAAGTAAGTGCAGCATAACCATTGCTACTCTTGTCAACTCAAACTGGTCTGCATCAAAATCCCAGGGAAAACCAGACATCAGCAGCATTTTAGTTCTCTCCCACAAAAACGAAACAAAGTGAAATAAACCAAAACAAAGCTACTTTTTAGCAGGAATGATAATGCTTGAGAAGTTTATGTAAAGGAAGGTTAGATGCTTAGAGACAAGAGCAGACTACTTCAATTCCCTGTCTTCAGATATATCTTTATTATTGAACACTAAAAGGCAAAAACTCCAAATGTATGAAGTGCAGAGAAAATAATATAATTTGTGAGCAAGATGGGATGAATAACAAAAAGGTAAAAATCTCTAGTCTACTTATTTGCTGGTTTATTCTTAATTTGATTTTTAAAGTATACAGATTATGGTAAATTTGTATGCCAGCTTCTCAATTAAAGTTAGGTTCCTGTTCAATTTACATGATACATTAAAGCAAAAGTGACTTGATTTAGATGACACTGTCATACTTTAAATTGATGTATGATGCCTCAGATATGGTTTGGAGACAGTTACTCACCAAATGTGAATGCTAGAACAATTACCTGGTTTTATGTTTTTGCAGTTGTATAAAAATCAGACTAGTTTTGTTGCTAAATTGAAGAAAAATTAGTAAAAAACAAATGTATTTAGAAAAGCAAATGCAATCTGGAGTCATATGATACAGAAATTCTGTATCCTGAATAACTTGTTCTGCCTGCTTTCAAAAACAAATTCCTCTCTTCTACAATCAGCCCGGTGGCTATCAAATGTAGTCACTGACACAAGCTCCACATTGGTCATGAAAATGTTTTGAACAAAGCACTGATTGTCTGATGTTTATAAAAAATCATAATACCTGTAAAATGTTGTCATCAGTACTATTTGGAGCATGAGAATGACAAACACAGAACTTTTAATTTATTGGCACAGTCTTTCATAAAGTGCAAGAAGACTGCTGAGAACTGGATTAATCAATGTGTGTTTCTTCTCTCTTACAGATTTGTTTTAATGTAATCTGAACTGGAACAACATCTGAAGCAAATCTTCAGCCTAGGCTGTAAGAGGGTGCAATGACATGAACTTAACTGCTGTAGAGGGGATAATTAATATCCATGTAGGCAGAGTTTGGAGAAGTTAGGGTGGATGTAAGGACCTCAGTGCAAAGCTTTCCATGCATCAGCATCCCATCTGTATTGGTCCTGGGGACAGAAGACTGTTGCTCTGTTTTGTAGGAAAGTATCCTATGGGCTTTCACAGGAGGACATTTCCCTTTCTCATCTACCATGAGGTGGGTGGAAGAGGCCTTTTACGCTGACAGAGTTGGCCCTCAGCAACACAGGATGTTTCTGGCAACATTTTGGCAAACCTTGACCCACAGCTCCTCTAAGAAGTACAAGCAGAGCAATTGCCTGTCAGCTCTTGGCCAAACATCTGAAGACTTGGGCATTATACCCCACTCCTTTGCTTGATTAGTAGCTGTTGGAAAGCTAGGAACTTCTCCCCTGATCCTAGCCCAGATAAGATGTCATCACTTCTGGTTCTACCTATGTGCATCCATGCTAAAGAAGACTTGGCAGTGTCATTCCCTGTTTTAAAAGGTCATCCCAATGGGAAGCGAGTCTCCAGGTCTCACTATCTGAAGTGGTGGAGTTCCTGATTTACTTGGGTTTTTTCAGTTGCCCAGTCTTACTGGCAAAGTGTTGGTCACCTAATCAGCCGAAGTATTCTTTGACTAAAGCATCTGGTTTAAAGAATTTTACTTCTCTAACAACATGTAGGGTAGCTTCAGTGCCCTAGACTCAAAGGATATGCCCCACTGGATGGTGAGATGAATCAACCACAAGCTGCACTGGACTATTCAGGTCCTGAGAACAGAGCACTCCTACTGGCACCACTCCAGTTCCACACAATGACAGTGTCACTGAAGCTAAACCAGCGAAAGAAGAGAAACAACAGTGAACCAGCCAAAGAATCCTCCCAGCTAATTCTTCCATTTTTCTTTTCCAGTTGCAGAACTAGTGCCAGCCACCAGGGATCAGTCCTGTAATTAGCCTTAAAGAAATGCTTTAGCAATCCAAGCAGAGTTCTGAAACTTTAACAAAAGACTTGAAAGAAATTAAAAACAGCATTCCAGCTCATGCAAAAAAAGCACCCTGAAGTAGAAATAAGCATTAAAAAACAAAGATGAGGAATCAAGATCAAAGTTTACTGCTCCAGAAGTGCCAGCTATAACAACACAGATATCAAAGCCTAGTTTAGAATCACCTGATCTGAAAGAGAGCCCAGCTCAACAAACACCACAGGACTCATCAGACTCCCCTCAAAAAAAGAAACAGAATTGAACAATAGGAAAAAAAAAAAGGATAAGTTGGAATTGATATGGATGTAATGGATCACAGAGTATGAGGATCCATACAGGTAAAAGATCTGGAAAAAGGCACTGCTAAAGAATTACACATATCTGACACTCTGGAAACAAGAGAAAAAAAAAAGCAGCTGATAACACAGAAATGCTAATAACCCATGAAAAAAATCTGGGATATTAGAGGCCAGACAGGAGCACAATGTCTGTTAAACTGTGAAAACTGAGGAAGGCATCTTTAAGAGAAGTTCCAGAAGATATGATGCTCATGTATCACAAAGTGTTTCTATTAAGAAAACTGAAAATATTGGACATTTCAGAATGTCCAAACATCATTTCTCATCTCCTTCCAAGATTGCTAAATATAATTTGGGAAATGAAGCTTTTCAGACAGAATATCTTATGAAAAACCCAAGGAAATTCCTGCTACTCTTTCAAGGAACGTTGGATTTAAAATTCTTTCTGTCTGCATGGGAGATAGAGCCCCTACAAATACTATATTTAGAATTTCTGGTTTGGATTTGTTCAAATTTGATATTAGTTCTTCTAAAATTGTGCAGCAGTCTGTACAATCCCAAAAAGGGGATGCAACTCTTACTAAATGTCAGATGAACATTCCAGAATCTGAGTCAAAAGTGTCACCTCTTTCTGCAACAGATTTTGAAATTTTAAATTAAGATGGTTCTTCAGATCAAAAATCTTAGAAGTCAGGAGGGAAAACAGCAGCTCCTTAAATATCTGTGGGTGACACAGACTGTATGGTTAAAATACATACAACCTGAAACCAAAAATTTAGAATTTCTAGCTATGAAGTAAAACTGTCAGAAAGTGACATTAGTTCTAAAGTGGAATCTGAAACTTCCTAGGGGAAAAAAAAATCATGTCCTGCTGATGAAGATACCATTCAAAAAACAGATACTGAATTCCCCAAAGGAGAACCTCCAGCTGAGCTGAGAAGCTCTGAAATGAGAGCTGAAGGATCTTCATCATTTGTGGATGGAAGAAAAGTCCATCCACATTGAAAAGCCTTCAAAGAAAAATTAAAATGCTTGAATCCCAGGAGACAAACTTTGGAATCTGCCTAGGAAAAGGAAAAAGGTAAGAACCTCAGACCAGCTCTTGAGAATCAGAAGCTGAGCTACTCAAGCTGAATTACAACAGCAGAAATTGCTGACGTTTCAGTGCAAGTTCATCAGAACTTAAATTTGATTTGTCACATCCTGGAGGAGAGGGAGCTGTTGAGAGCCCTGAGGAGAAGGGAATCAAACTAAAAGAAGAACATGAAATAAATGCTGCAGAAGTCCAGACCAAGGAATATTAGGGAAGTTTTAAAATGCTAAAATACAGAATACTTGCCTTGGGCTTGACATATGTGAAAGGGGATGGAAGAGGGACAGGGTGGGGCAGGAAGGTGAGACTGATGTTCACAAAAGTCTGGAAATTAACAGCGTGGCACAAATGCCACATCCTTAGCCTGTTCCTGGCATTACCAGTCTCTGTGGGGACTGGAAAAGTTCACAAAGCCTGCCCTGCTCCCCCAGCAATCCTGCTTGCTAGGAAACATAATTCATATTGGAAGGGAAGAGCCATTTCTAACCCTGGATGCTTCATGTGATTATGCAGCTTCAGCCATTATCTGCCTCTCATTTGAAGTTCATTTTAAAGACATTAATATTAAAATGCTTAATGTCAACATGAGCAGGGACCTGTCTAGGTGGTGGTCTAATTTCCACTCCCCATTGCCCACAGCACAGCTGATAAAAGTCTTTCCCCTGAAAATAATGGGAAGATCTGTGTTAGTCTTACCTCTATGTGGGGAAGAAAAGCCCCAATGCTCATTACCGACACTGGAAATTGTTAGAGGTCACAGTAGTCACTATCACCACAGTAAATAGGAGCGTTGCTACTGCTCTTGCAGCAATAAATATTAATGTTTGTAATGCCACAGGTTGTGTGGTTTGTGAATTTTAATGTGCCCAGCAGAGCTCCCTAAAGGTGAATTACGCTGCAGAATCCATAACAATCTAAAGCCTTTTCTTTTTGGTAATTTAGAAAAACAATCTTGCTCTGCTGCTGTAGCTGTTGGTTTTCAAGGCTTTCATTACCTACAGAGAAATCATGTTTGACACAATACTGTAGTTATTGAGAACACTGGTTATATTACACAGCGCACCTAATATATCAAACTCCACATATCCCTGGATGCAGACAAGATAATTTCTTAATCTTTTTCTGAGTCATGCTGGACAGCTACATCATAGGTAGAGACCACCAGAATTACAGTGGACAGGGCGAAAATATAATAGAATAGAACTTGTTTATATATCAAGCAGTAATTTATTTATTTATTTTTTCTGTAGGTAGTTTATTCTGTGACTTTAGCACTGTAATATCATCTGTTGAACCAGCTGGTATCTGCTGTTGGTAGTGACAGGATGCTGGAAAAAATAATCCTCTAGTTTTGATCCAATTTTCTCTCATTCCTAAAAGCACTCTCTACTTGGAAGTAAAAATGTGCTCTGTTTTGGCCATTATTTTTGCATGTGAACCTTCTGCAGCGTTAACTCTGTTCTTTAGGGGAGAAGCACATTTCAAGTTATGTGTTGATGTGGAAGAATATAAACATGGCAAGTGTTATTCATGGTGATTTTATCCCTGATGACATCTCCATACTTCTAAGTGCTATGAGTCTTCTCCAGCTCTTTAGGAGATAGAGGAAGAGTATGTAATATAGTAAGGTATCCTCATCCATGAGGAAATTGCTTTCAGCCAAATGGTGAATTTTACTAAATAAGGTTGCTGCTGGAATGAAGGAAATTCTGTTACCTGTGCCCCAGGCTATAATTCACATGTGAATTAGTTGGGATGAGGGTGAGCATGGGTGGGAGTGGTTCACAGTCTGCAGGAGGAGAGGAGGACTGTCATTTTTTCCTTGAGAGACAGGGCTCCTCATCAAGAATTGCAGTGTGTGTCAAATAAATTACAGATTTATTAAGAATTCCCCTAAGAATATTCAAAACGAGATGAAAATTAATTCATTATTCATTAGCAAAACTCATTAGATTTGGAAAGTGTTTGTGGCTTGGATTAATGGGCAAAGTTATGGAAATAGCACTGGCAGTCAAGCAATCTGCTAAATTGCTGCAGTAAGGAGATCGTCACCTGTCTGCGTGCAGTTTGCTGCAGTTATCTGGAGGTAATTGCATCCCAGCTGCTTTGAGGTCTTTGCTGAGATCTTGTGTTTTAAATGGTCTGTAAGGTAGTTTTCTTCCAAGAACAAAGTCTCCTTTCTGCTTTACCAGTCATGTGCTCACACGAAGCAGAAGCATCTGATGCTGGTTAATATTTAAGAGCTCAGGGCTTTGTTTTGTGCAGAGTTTGTAAGTGAGCAAGGCAACTCCTCCTTGCTGAGACTTTTATGCTGCTTAAGGCACCTCCCGTGGCGCTAGAAGCATCTGTTGTCTGGTTTTAATGATATTCTTTGTAACACCCATGTACATGTCCATATGCCTAGGGCCCTTCTCTCTCCCCTGTCCCCACTGTCACTATGTCCTCCCCCTTGCTAAAGTGGTATTGTCTGACTGTCGATGCTAAACTAGCCTAAGCATGCTGAAACAGGATCTGTAGCTGCAACGTCCCGTTGCAGGAGTTTGGATGATCACCACTTGGCATTTTTTGCCCACCATAGGTTCAGGGTCTTATCTCTTTCCTTTTTTTTTGGTTTTTGTTTTTTATTTGAGTGAAAAGTTTCTGATGTGTCACCATCTGCATGAGTTTTCTTAGTTCCCCACTGCTGGAACTACTGGAGGTTTGCCAGTTCTATAGCAAAGTCCTATTTTCCCCATTGAGCAAAACGACTTATCCTGTTCTTCCAAAATAAAAGGAGAAAAATGTTTCAATTTTCAGGAAACCTTGGAAACTCTCCCCTTACCCATTGCTATTTGCCAGTGGAGAGAGATTATTAAATTATTTTAGCCCAGCACTAGTTCATTTGGATTTCCAGCCCCTGAATTTCTAGGAATTTGTCATTGCATTTGTGCTGCTGTTCTGGTCCTCTTGGTGTCTTGACTTTCCCTCAGGGTTTAATGAAACTTACAGCTTAATATTTTCTCAACTTCTTACATGCCCTTAACAATCACTTTTAAGGAATAAGGATATAATAATAATTTTCAATTCTACTCTGTTCCTTTTATATCCTTCCAGCAGTAAATGGATATGGTCTTGTAAGAATGTTTTTATGGAGTTGGTAAGTTTATTGAAACCTACTTTGACTCAGAAGTAGGATATCCTTTGCAGGATATGCTCCTCCTGGGCCGTGTGAGTGCTTGCTGTCTCTTAGGCTTAGATTCTGCAAGCATTTATGCATGTTTAATTTTACAAATTAATTTCACTGGGACTGTCCCTGCGTAAGCTTTTGAGGAATCAAAGCCTTAACCAGCTTTCTGATGCTGTTTCCTTCCTTTCATGGCAAATCCTCTCTACTATGAGGTGATCTAGTAATGTCATTAATGAGAGACCCTGTTTAAAGTGTGTTACAGGACAGACATCTGAAGAGATGCTGCCTTGTGTTCCCTGAGGAGCAGAGGTGGGCCTGTTTGCTCTCTAGGTGACCACCTAGGAACACGAGGCTTCATGTTGTGCTCTTGTGGTCCAGAGTTTCTGGTTGACAAATTGCAGAAGTAGAATTGTGTGAGGAGTCTGCTGTGGGAAGTTCCTGCTCAGTGCATGATACTTGACAGATGTGGTGTGCAACAGAGGCATGAGGCTGATCCTTGGCATGAAGATAGGAATTTGGATCTGCAGGATGTGAAGTCTTCCTGGAGCTGAAATCATACATGAGTGAAGGTAGGGCTCTCTGTCAGGACCTAAGGAAACATCTTGAATGAGACTGGGAGAATTCTGTAGAGAGTTGCAAGGGATGAATCAGAAGAGGTGAACAGGTTGTGGTGAGGAAGGGCTTGTAAAACCTGGGCTTGAAAGCTGACATAGGATGACCCATGGAGCATGCACGAGGATTCATCTCTCTCCACTGAAACTCTGAACTCAAGAGAGAGTCCAGAGCAGGCTGTGGACTGATGAGTCCCTGTTCTTTTTAGCACAAAGACAAACACTGATCCAGTGATCTTCCCTGGGAGAGCTGAAAGGTAATTATTTCCCCAGTTACATATGTGAAGGGATCCTACTTCTTTTGTGGTTTACTCCAGCAGTGACAACCAAGTTCCTTGATCACTTGGAAGGAGTTAGTTAAACCCTTCATCCTTCAAAGATGGGAACAATGAGTGATGAATCTGGCCCATGTGTCTGTCATCTTCTGGCCTTGGGATAACTATATCTGCTTGCCTTTATTTTTTTTCCCCTTTTCCCCTTATCCTTTTTAGGAGAGGAGTTCATGATAAGGCAGAGAAGAAAGAAAATATGTTCATACTTTCCATACACAGACCTCCAAACATGGGTTTGGAACAAGTTAAGTGCTGTCTGTACAGTAAAACTAGTGTTTGGATTTCTTCCTCATTACTTTGCAAGCTATGGCTGTGTAGACATGCACAGCTATTGTAACCTCAGTATCACAGTGGATACTTTAAAGATGAAAATAGTATTTTCTTAATTAAATCAATCCTGAAAATATGGCATTTTCTGGGGATGCTTTCAGCTATCTCTCAGCACTAAAATCCTGAATTCAGCAAGTTTTTTCAAGTGTGCAATTAATTCTGTTTCTTCTTTGGGCGCTGTATGAAGTGGGTTCTTAACTTCTGCAGCACGGGAGCAGTCTTGTCTCATTAATTTTTAGCCCACTTCTACTTCACATGCACTCAAAACAAAGAGCCATAGAAAAGTGATGAATAGCTTGCCTTCTCAGAATACATCCCTCCAGTTTCTGGAGCTGTTCGTTTCTGTACCAGTGATAGATTTTGAGCTCCTGCTTTCTATGTTAGAAGTAGGATTATTATTATGGGAAAATGACAGTAACTGATGAATAGGTAACTTTATCAAGATTGTTTCCATCATGCTGCTATGATGAAGAATAATCTGTAATTAGAAAGCCATGCTGAAGTTTTTAGTCTGGAATCATTCCATATACACTCTGACAGGCAGGCTTATTAATGTCTCAATTTCAGGTTTGTGATTGCCCCTTGCTTAATCCATGCCATGCTGAGCAGTAGTTAGTCTGATCATTTTTTTTCTGTTCTTGTCAGTTAGAGGATGACCAAAGAAAGATGAGATTCTGAATTCAGTGAACTTCAGAACCCTGAAAACATTAAAGTCCTTTATGTCTATTTAGCTACATTTTGGAACCCTTTTGGAATCTAATAGGAGATTTTGATTATTTTTTGTTTTCAATTTTAGAAATGCCTGAAAATTGATGAGTATTGTAAAAAAAATGGTTAAAATTTATTGTCTATTGCAGGTTTCATGTCAGCAGGACCAGTGAAAGATCTAAAAGTATTTTAGTATCTAAACTGTCACCATCAGCTCTCCCCCGTAGAGACTTCAAATTTCCTCAGGTTATTATTGAGGCTGTTTGTAAGATTAGGAAAACAACAATTTTGCTTGGCTTACATGCAAGTCCTCTAAAATTGTTCTTTCTTAAACAGTGGCATGTTGAAATGTGTTTTCCCAATAGATACTGGAGTAGAGCTCTGGTGAAGGTCACAGCAGTGCTGGGAAGCAAAATTTCTCTGTAACTCCCACTTGCTCATCCGCTTTTTTGACATGGGCTCCTGGCAATCCTGATGGGTGCCAGGTTCCTCTTCTGCAGCTTGCTTCCTTGTGGGGGATGTGCTGCTCCCTTTCCGTTCTCCAACAGTAGATGGGGATGCTCTATTGGCAGAACAGATCATAGAATCATATGAAAACAGATCCTCTCTGCTGCCTCAAAATACGATGAAGAATTAATTGTACAGTTATTTAGACTCCAGACAAAACTATCCTGAAGACTCAAGTATCATCCCAGCTTATCTGAGTTCTGCTCTGTGAGTACTTTGAGCCAGAAACATGACCAGTTAGAAATAACAGCCTGAAGGAACCAACCCCCGATTCTGATTGAAGTGATTGTGTGGTGAGTAGTGACTGCCACAGCTGGCTACTGTCTGGAGGAGTCAGGAAGCTGCACTTCTCCCAGGGACTGTCACCATGTGTTTTTCAAGGCCACCCTTCACATTTGTTGCAGTGATTTTTGCCTTGCTGCTGGATGTCCTGGAGGATGCAGTGACCGGCATCACAGTCCTTTTCCCACATTAGACTCAATGAACTCATCCTGGGGGTGACAGGCAGTGCAGGATCGTGATTACAGGGAGAGGCACTGTTTAAATGGTCAAAAGTGGTAGGGAATGAGGACGTGCATGTAACTGGTCTTTGCAAACTAAGCTAAAAGGAAGTGTTTCTGGTGACATTGGTGCTGATGCTGACAGGATCATGGCTTTGAGAACATCTATAGCTCTGAAGAACAGGTTAGTCTTGCAATATCCAGACTGTTCATCAAGCAGAACTGGGCTTTGATAGATTCAAGATTGCCTTCTGTGTAGGGTTTTCCCCAGCTCCCCCAACCCTGTGCTGCTCACTTGCTCTTCCCATACACTGAAGCCTGACCCCCCACACCAGAACAGCGGGGTGTTTGGCCTTTGCTGATAAAGTCACTTATCTTCTTGTGACTTGCTGTGCAGAACAATAAGGGTTTCAAGCAGTCAGGGCTTCTGGTTTCTGGAAAATAAGCCAACAAATGCCACTTTGCAAGAGTACCATTTCCTCTTACTATTTTTGGAAGTGTTTACTTTAGAGTCCTGAAATTAATCTCAGGAATGCCAAGCAACACTTTAAAGAAGGGGGAGGGGGTGATGGGGTCTGAGGAGGAGGGAATTTGAGGAGAGCTTATGTCACCAAGTTTTCTTCATGTAATTGGATTTATTCTTTAATCACAAAAAAACAGTCATCTGTTTCTGAAATAACTGTCATTACAGTACACACTCCTCTCTTCTGATTTCTGCCATTTTTGGCAAATAGTGCATTCAGCACAAAGACCCTTGCAGAGTTATTAATCATGTTTGGCAGCCAGGCTGCACTAATCTACTGTCTGGAAGCACAGAAAAGTACTAACTTATGTGTTTTGATATGCAGTGATTAAAGGCTCTTGACGCCTTTCTTGATGCAATGAGAACTGCAGGGAAAAATGGATGACCATGGAAAAAGCAGAAGTCCTCAGCCATTTCCTCCCATCCTCAGCCCTAGTCTGTACTGAGCTGGGACAACAAATGAGGACAAATAAAAACAGGTTTGGGGGATACTGTTGGTAGCAAAGGACTGGGGAGGTGATCACTGTGATGGCGTAATGTAGCTTTTGCATAGCAGATGGATGGGAAGACACCTTGCCTAAGGAACCGAGTAATTTAGGAATGGGGAAGGATTCAGAACTTCTCTTGCCTTATTCCCATCAGGAATTTTGGAACAAGGCTCCCAGTTGAGGGAGGATAACTTGATGGTAAAGGGATCAAAGCATCTTTCTTTCTCTCTACCCCAGTGGCAACATCCTCCATGCCTCCACCTGTAATGCATCAAACATGGAAGAGTGGTGTCAGCAATTCAGATCTTGCAGCAGAAGGTGACTGCCTGTGTGTGCCTTAGACCATGAATCAGATCTTCACAAATGCTGGGCTACCAATTCATCTACAAATAATGTAGTTTTGGCTATGAAAATCTTCAAGCTTCAGCTGTACTGAAGCTTGTAATGACATACATTAACTCTCTTGTATTTAACAAAGGGTTCCTATCCATACAGCAAGGAGAAGCTGACTGCCAGCTCTGGAAAGACCTGCAGTGTCTCAAATTTAGCTGCAGATTTTGGGTGTAATTCTATCACCCCTGTGTGCTGGGAATAGAAGACAGATTTGTGATTACAGAAGCTCAGATTGCTGGTGCTGGACAGAGCTGTGGCGATTTTTGACTTCATTGATGGCCAGCACACAGATGCTGTGTCAGTTGTGTGGAGCAGCATAGTGGTACAAGATGTTCTCGGGCAGGAATAGTCTGATCCATCCTTCAGCTCTATTATTTTCTGTCAGTCCTTTTTTATTCATACACAGTGTCACAGTTCTGTTATAAACTTCCTGAGCAAGTGGATTTTAAGGGAAGGTTTAATTTTGCTGAATAATTGAAATGAAAGCTAATGGTGTGTATCAAGTCTGGTTCAGTGGGAAAAGTGGTCTAGGTGAAGGTACTTCAGACTGAGAGTGTTTGGCTTCTTCCCAATGGTAAAGAGTTTCCTAAAGAGTGTTAGCAATATGTTCAAGGTCTGCCTAGTCCATTTCCAGGAGAGTTAATGCACTTCTTTTTTAAAAAATTCAGAAGTTACTATGAAAGCAGTAAGTCAATGTGAGCCTCTTATTTTACCTCACAAAAAGAAGCTGAGAGTTTTGGGAAAACCAGTAAGCATGGTCTGCTTCTTTCTCCTGGCTGAGAATTTATGGATCCTAAAGCTCATCTTCCTGCAGCTAAATAAGGCTGGCACCAGTGATTCTCCAAGATCACACATTCCTCATGTACTGTGTCATGACAAGGGCCCCTATCATTGCAGACAGAGCTTGGTTCTGCAGTACTTGTGGACACCAGTCTCAGAACAGAGTTTGTGAAAGCAGAGAAGTCCCCTAACAGGTTAGGAAGGATTTCAGTGATCAGGGATGAAACCTTGCATGGCTGAATCTCTAGTGGAGATATCAATTGTTGAGACTCCTGTGCTAAGATCTCTTGCTCTTCATTATTCTAGAACTATTTTAATTGTATTGGTTTCAGATGGGAGCAGGAACTTGCTGAAATAACAGAGAGTATCTGAACAGGGCAACCTGCTAGAGCTGACCCTGCTTGAGCAAGGGCATTGGATGAGATGGTCTTCTGAGGTGCCTTCCAGCCTCATCCTTCTGTGGTCCTTTGCGTCTGCAGTAGCAGAGGACCTGAGATACACAATGCATTGCACCATCTGCATCCACCATAAATATGGAAAAAACACTGAAAACTCAGAAGCAGGGTGAAGAAAATTACTTAAAGCTTCAAGAAATGTAGTCTCTTTTTTTTTTTCAGTCTGAGCTGATCTTCCATTCAGCTGCCTTTTGAGATTTTTCAACACATTAAGAAATGCCATAGGCTGCAGACTTGTTTTCGTGGCCTTTATATATAATGGCTTTAAACTGTATTAATTTCCTGCCCTGAAAACATAATAGAACAGTAATGACTGAGTTATCTGCAGTGGAAATCAAAAGAGATTAAATTCTCTTTTGTTGCTGTAGAGGATGACATTGCTTGTTGCATCACACAACACAGAAATAGGTCTGAGGTACCTTTTGAATTTGGTGTTATGCATAGTGAAAATCTGAGATACAGAGAGGTTCAGTCTCAGCAGCTGAAAGACCTCCCCTGGAACAGCCAATAATATAACCAAGAAATGATCTCACAACCCCCCCCGACTCATTCATGAAATCACATTGGTTTAATTTTCTTCCTTAAAATTCCTAAGAGTTCTGGCAGCTATTTATTTGCATTTCAGATATTTTTCTGGTATTGATTTACTATTTCTTTTAGTTCCCTGTAGGTTTTTTTTTTTTCCCCTGTCCCATTAAATCTTGTGGAAAATATCTGTTTTCAACCAAAACTCTACTTATAATTTCTATCTACTCCTCCTCTTTCTTTAGAAGTGATGTGTGCTCTATAGATCAGGATGGAAAGAAATTTCCCAATTATGATTTTTATTTTTGGGGGTGGGGTGTCTGTGTGTGTGTGTGTGTAGCATTTAATGTGTTTTTTAATCAGTGCCTGCCTGTTACACACAGTATCGTGAGGTGTCACTGGGGATTTATATGCCAACCACTGGATTTACATCTTTAATTGCTGAGCATTGGCTTTATTTGCATTAATCCCCAGACTGCTTGTTACCCTGATAAAATAATCTAATCTGCTACTGAGAAGGTGCTGAACACACCAGCATCGATGCTGAACGCTTGCTCTGCTCTGTGCAGGAACAGGCACTGCTGAGTGCCAGGTTTCATTCAGAGTTATCTGAGGATGCTGGTGGTGTGTTTCCTAAATTCCTCCAGCGATGCCCAGGGTGACCTGTCTCTGCACAGTCTCACCAGCTTCCTCTGAATTTTAAGATGAAACTGGGGGGTCATCTCTAAATGTTGAGGTGTGTGTTTTGGTGAAGAAAGTGTAAGTGATCACCAATTCCAATTTCATGCAATGTGGGCAAAGTGAGAGGGACTAAAATAGCTTTCCTGCTCCTTACACTTCACTCTTCCTGGTAGTGATCTGCACGATCCATAAAATTACGAAGAAAAATGTGGTTTCGTTCCCCCAAAACTAGGTGTTTGTTCAGTGAGGTAAATGTTTCTGTCTGAGGGTGGGGAAGAGGGGAAGCAAATTGTTCACAAGGTCCCCAGTTAAAGCTCGACCAGATGAACTTGTGAGAGTTCAAGAAAGTGTGAGTGCCAGCTTGAGAACAGTGCAAAGTTAGATTTTACTTCCATGCCCTTAATTTAAAAAACCCCAAAACAACAACAGAGGAAATCCAGTGGATGGACAGAAAGCATACCTGCTGCAGGAACTTCTCCCTTTAATGAGGGGCTGAGTTTCATGCCATATCCTGTTTTTTACTGTCCTGAAGTTGTGCTACTCATTTGATATTTTGCACTGCTCCTGCATTTTTATGACAACGTGTCTTACACTGTGGGCACGAGCTGTTAAATTTTTTCAGCCAAGGTATTTTTTTTTTTCATTTTATAGAGTATTTTTGTAACATGTTGAAGTGGCAGTAGCTTCACCTGTCTGAAACTCTGGAGCTCAAAAGGATGAAACTTGTAGTTGGGATTCCCTGATGAGGAGCCTGCTTTGAAGAGAGGCGAAGTGAGACTGCAAGGATTCTTTTCAGTCTGGAAATATCTGAGCCAAGTACAAGATACTCAACAGTGAGCTGTTCAGTAGGGAGTCCCACATGGGCAAATTGTCTGGCTAAAATAATACCATAGAGACTACTTTCCATCTGGCTCCTTCCACTGGTAAAGGAGCCATATATTTACGCAAGCAGTAATTGTTGCAAAAGGTACCTCTGCCAGACCTTTTTCCCTGAGCATCTTCTGAGCCATTGGCACATGAGTTTCAGATGGAGAAAACAGGTTTCCAAGCTGCTGACTGTATATAATAAATGTTTGTGGTGATTAATTACATCCTCACTGGTAGGACTTGTCTTGCTGCACGCATAAACTCACCGTGTAGCATGGCTAGGATCTGGATACTTGGTGCTGGTGTGCTTTGATTCATCAGGAGTGTGTTAATTCATACAGAAAGCTGCCACTGTGGCCTTACTGTTGCTCCCAGAGTGTGAAGCGGAGGTATTCAAGCCAAGACTCCAGTGGACAAGGGGACTGTGCTGCAGGGAGGGACAGCAGTGACTGTCACAGCTGCAGGATGCACATGTCTGGAAATACAGTGGGATCTCAAAGCCAGGCTTTTCTGCTCTCCTGTGCCCAGCTGTGCAGAGAATAAAATACAGATGAAAGGAGGAGTGTGGGTTCTTCTGAGCCTGTAAGTGACAAATGCCATTGAGACCCTTACAGTAAACTGAAAAGCCTCAAGTAAGAATTACAGCTGTGTGTGGCCTGCAGCAGTTCACTGAAGGGAAAGGAGGCTGGTGCAGAAGATACAAGGAGCATCATCTCTTCTCCCCAGACCAGGTAAACAAAGGGTTGTGCCATGCTGGGTTGTACTGCTGTGGCCCTCTGACAACACATCATCCCCTTCCCTCCAGTACCCACCCTGTCGTGGGACAGACAGGATGATCTTATTTCATCTCTAGTTGAAACAACTCCAATGCCACTTTACAAAGGAAGAGTAGGGAGCTGGGGGTGTTGTGTTCAGTTAGTGCTGAATTATGATTTGTGCCTTAATGTCCCTCTCAATCAGCTTCAATCAGCTTAGCTGTTGAAACAGAAATATTTACAGTTCTTTCTCTTATTTGAAGTCTACAAATATCTTTGGTCCTCTTGCCTTTATCTACAAGCATTGGCTTTCACATGCAAATCAGATCACTGCCTGAGCAAATAATGACTAAGATTCCTAATTCTCTAATTATTTTGTTTGCACAAATACCACTTGGCATGTGAAAAATGTGGAGCTGTACAATGTATACTGAGCCTTGTCTCCCCAGGCACCGGAGTGGCAGAAGTCAGTTTCTGCAAGGCACCATCATGTAGAAAATGATTTTCGGTCTCTACTGTGACTCACTGTGGTACCATCCATGACAATCTTTCTTGTCTGCTAAATTATTGTATGGGTGCTGTGCATGAAGACATGGGATCTCAAATATTCTGCAGCTGACTTCTGAGGGAAATTCATTTTAGCTGAGACACTTGTGAACACTGGGAAGAAGCCTTCAGGGTCATTAAGTCTTTCTCAGTGTCATGCAGAGGGCAACCAAAATCTGTCTTGGAAGAAGTTAAAATTTGCCTCTGTTCTTACTGGAAGATTATCCAGAAGATCTCTGCTTTTTCTTTTCTTCTTTTTTTTACATGTTGAATATGTATTTATTTCAATACAATTACAAAAAAGGGCTGGAAAGTACATTTCCAAGGTGTTGTATCTAATTGTCAGTTTATTTTGCATGTAAATTCTAGTATTTCAAAGAGTGCAATTAAATATTCTGACTATCATTTAAAATATTTACAATTCTCTTAGTCAGATAAGACACAATATTTTTAGTTGAAGATATTCCCTAGACATCTGCTTTTCTCTAGCCCATATGGTGGAATGTGTGCCACATCTCGTCTGTTGGATATGCCATATAATTGCTGCCAAAAAGGGTTCTAAGTTACTATTTAAAGCAAAGTAATTCAGTAATCTGGCAAAAAAACATTTCCAGAACTCTCTTGGCTTTTGCAGTCTCTGAGCAATTGGATGTCAGGATCAAATTCTGCCCTTTGTTTTGAAATAGGTTCTGTGGAAAACAAGGAGAACCAACATACCCTTTTTCATGCAGAATTTAAGTGTTGTTCAGCTGCTTGGAAGTACCTGTGGCTGATGCCTCTGACAGAGCTATCGAGTGTGAGAATTCTCTGGAATGCTTTCTTTGAACACGTTTATTACAGAATTATACCATGACTCTGCTGTTGGACAGCAGAACAATCCAAGAATCACATAATGGTTTGGGCTGGAAGGGGCCTCAAAGATGACCGAATCCAAGCCCCTGCCATGGGCAGCAACACGTCTCAATAGAACAGGCTGGTCAGTGCCCCATCCAACCTGACCTTGAACACCTCCAGGAAGGGAGCAGCCACCACTTCCCTGGGCAAACTGGGCCAGGGCCTCACCACCCTTGTGGTGAAGAATTTTTTCCTAATATCCAATCTAAATCTATCCCCTTCCAATTTAAAACCATCCCTCCCTTGTCCTATCACTCCCCGTCCTTCTAAAAAGTCCCTCTCCAGCTTTCCTGTAGCCCCTTTCAGGTACTGGAAGGTGCTACAGTGGATACTACTATTGAAAAAGAGTTTATATTCCTCTCTCTCCTGTGAAGTGATAGCAAGTCAGTATGGTACCCCACACCTGAAATTTATTGGAACATTTATCAGCAATCAGCATCTCCTTGTAAAGCAGCTGGTGAACCATTGCTTCAGCCAGGTACTTACTGCATCTGACAAACCTCTAAGCTGGTTTGAAGATATTCAGAACCTTCCAGGTCAGTACCTGTCCTGCTGAGACTGCTCACCTATGGATTTTTTCCCCCTCTCCCCTCTGTTCTTCCCATTAGTATAATCCAGAGGCTGCAGTGAAACTCTCTGGGTTAATGACTGCAGATTGACCAACAGCAGAAACATATACTGATGCTTTTTTGTTGCTACTGCAAACATTCTTCATTCTGGATTTAGACTTTCTCTGCAACATTTTGGGGATTAGAGACTTGGTTTAGGCTATTCTCCAATTAAACCATGATTTATAAACCATATCCTTGTATTTAATACATTAAAATGAAAATACCCTTGTGTATAGATTTGGCACAAAGGATCAATGTAATTAAGATTCTGGAATTTGAGTGAAACCATGTGCCATCCCCAGTTTGTGTCCTAAGTGTTGGTTACTTTTTCTCACACTGGTGTAAGAGTGGATGTACATTTTAGCAAGCAGTTAAATCACTCAAGCCATCATGCTTTAAAACTGCTGTGGTATACTGCCTGCTCTGCAGCAACAGGAGTCCCTGATACTCACATTGAGCTGTCTCACCTTTCCTTGCTCTGTGAAATGTTTTGAGAAGCTGTGCACTGTTTACATCAAGTGAGGGGGTTCTACTTTTATACCACTGTATGTAATTGATGAGTTAAACCCAATGTAGGCATTCATTTGAGTTGAAAATTACTGCTGAAGTGTTTCTGTACCTGGTGCTAAAAGGATATTTTCTTACAAGCCTACTTTCTCCTTTCTTAATAATGTCAGCTTCCTTATCATCCCTATGGAGTCAGCTGCAGTTACTGGACAATTAATGTAGAAAGACATGTGTAGGGTATCAGCTTAATAAACCTATTCTTGCAGGGTTGGTTACAAGCTAGAGTCTACTTAGTTTCATGCATTCATGCTGGAGGCAAAAGATTTTTGCATGCACACCTGTTACTGTAAATGATCTTTTCCTGTTCTGATGCTCAATTGTGATGTTTCCTACAGAAATATTGTAAGGAGGAGGTATCCTGCTTTCTAACACGGTGGGGAATGCAGGGGATGCTCTGTTTTCATGCCCTGATCTTCAAAGAGGTGAAATGCAAACATCACCAGCCTGCTAAAAACTCATTCCTCTTTTTGCTCACCTTAAGCTGCCTGTTTGTTTCCCCCTACTGAGGGAGAGAGGTGAAATGCTGCCTAACTCTGTCCAAGTCCTGTATGTAAACCCTGTTGCTGCATCCTTTTAGCTCATCTGCTATGGAGAAGACCCTACAGACTTGCTCAGTTGTTGTCCCTATTACCCATCTGTGACATTTACTTTCTCTTGCTATGATTCTTGTCCCTTCCTACACTCAGCAGAGGTGGGAGGTGGGGAATAATTGCACCCCTCTTTATTTAAGTTTCGGTGCCTTTATCCAGAATTTTTATAGGCCTCTTGATATTCTGAGGACCTGTCTTTGCCTTTCCCAAGTGTATAATTATTCTTGTTATCTTTAATTAATATGTGCATGTAGGTATGCCAAATCACTTCCTTTTTTCCTCTTACCTTATTTTAGCTCTTGAATAAGGGCAGTTCTGTTATTCTTTCTCTGGTGAAGTTCATGGGAGTAGTCATGTAGCTCTCACCCTCCTGTGAGAGGACTATCAGCATAAACTTAATACTGACTTTCCTGATCAGTGCATCAAAAGCTGAGGTGCTTTAGGAACAGTGATGCATACATTGTACATTCAACTCACGCCTTGTTTTCCCATTGGCACATGGTGGAGTGGGACCCTGATGTGTTTGGGGGTCTCTCTTATCCTTGAGAGCTAACGATAGCCTGGACATTAACCAAATAAACAGCCTATGCTGTGATGTGGGCTCTGTGATTTTGGCAGAGTCATCATCCCTGCTAGAAAGCCCCAGGTTAGCATGGTCGAACAGCAGCTTGCTCAAAGCTGTTTTCGAGAATCAAAGTGAAATAGCATATTTTCAATTATTTTTCTTGAGTTGGAGAGCGAAAATGTAAGTTACATTGACAGGAGTTCATCAGTCTGGCCTGTAATCAGAGTGTGATAAGCCAAGTCCCTCTCTGGTGATGGAGAAAGCTTTGAAATGACAAAACATATAAATATATATGTATGTATAAAAATATATTAGGTCCCCAATTTACAGTGTGCAGTGCCACGCTTTAAGGGGCAGCTTATGGGATGTGTTGCACTGGAGTGTTCTGAGCATGGTTAAATGTGACAATAAACTCTAGAAGTCAGTGACCATTAATAAGCACAGCAAAATAATGGAGAATTCAGGAACACATACATCCAGTGTTTTGCATCTTCCTGGCAGACAAAGGAGCTGTACTGCAAAATTTTGCTGTTGTATATATTTTGTTGTCCTTTAAGCTTCTCCACAGGGTGTCAGGAAAGCCGCTGGTGCCAGAGCTCAAAGTGCTGCTGTTGCTGGGAGTGGGGGTCTGCTTTTCCTTTTCCCAGCACTACGGAGATGGAAATGCAGCCAGAGGTCACCTGTGGGCAAAAGGGACTGACCAGAGAGGAGCATCCACTGCTTGGCTAATGAGCTCCAATTAAAAACATGAGCTGGTGTAACCTAGCTTGGGGAGGAAAGGTAGAAATTACAGGCAAAGACCAAAAGGAGGAAAGCTTTTGAAGTAGCCTCTTATGCAAACAATGCAAAAGCCTTTCACTTGCCTATATTAATCTTGAGAAATTAGCATTTAATTTCTGTAATTAGCCTTTCGCGCACTCCAAGGAAGCGAGCGCACTCTTGCACACTCACTCTCCTTTCTTTTACATCTTGAAGCCTTGCCGTTCGGTTGCTAAGGGGAAGAAAAGATTTGAGTTGGAGATGAACAAAAAGCAGAACTTGCTCCCAGGTGTTGGTGAATCATCAGGGAACGAGGCTTTTTTAATAATAATGTCTAGAGGAAGGGAGGGGGGGAAGTGTGTGGGTGTGAATTTAGTTTTCCTCAGAGGTGCTGAGCCTGACAGCCCAGGGACTGCAGTCCGGTGAGTGCAGAGGGATATGAGTGGCTGCTATGTACCTGTCCTCCACCACCTGAGTCATCACATGCACAGGGTGGACCTGAGCATCAGACCTGCAGCCTGAGTGCTCATTTGGGACATGGCCAGTGTGTCTGGTAATGTGGATGCTCATCCGCAGGCAGCTGGACTAAGCCAGCTAATCTGCTGCCCATGAATGATACTGTCCCCTTCTGATGTGTGGACTAGCACAAAGGATGAATTAAAGGGCATTAGGAGAGGTTCTGTGAAGGACAATAGGGTATTTTTCAGCAAGAACGCTTCTTGTAGGGGAGATGTCCTGAAAGGAGCCTGTTTAGCACAGGAAAGAGGTTTTATTTAAGAAAAGAGATCTGGGCAAGGAGGCATGAAGTCATCAGAAAAATCAAAAAAATTGATCAAGGTTTTCTATTTCCTTAGTTTAAAAAATAGGGAGGTGATGGACCAGAAAGCTAATGAATAAAAAAATGAGAACTGGAATGAATTCTCCCACATAAGCTACTAATCTTAGATAACTGAGTCCACAGAGTAAACATGGGGACTTCTATGCCAGAAATTTCCAAAGTTGCTACTATTTCTTAAATATATTTTATCAATGTTTGCACCATAAATCTGATTCTGAGGGTTGTGGTTTTAGTCCTATGGCTGAAATTCCCCTGCCACCAATTGATGCAGATCAAATTTTGGACTTCAAATATATGCAGCAAACCACAGATCAAAGATTATGCATGGAAATCTTAGCAAATACTCTTCGAGTAAAAGGGAAAAAAAATCTGTACTCTGCTTGTGGGGAGTTTGCAAACAAGAAGAGCAGGGGGTGGAGAATCACTTGAGCAGTTTACTATGAAATATCCACTGGGATGTAGTACGCTGTCTGCGGCTGAACATGATAAAGGACTGCCGCAGCTTTGCCAATAACATACAGATAACTGAGTACGAATTGCTGCCCAGCTGGAGTTTTCTCAGAAAACAGATATAATTATTTAGATTCTTTAGTCTTTGGACTTTGATCGTGTCACCAAAGTCGTCCTGCAATTATGAAGTGCTGAGTGATCTGTATTACCTCTCTGCAAGGGGTTCACACTTGTCTGCTGTTCTCTCAGCGGCTTCTGTGATGAGATTGAGATGTGGAGCATCCTTTTCTTCCAGAGCAGAAGACTTGGTCTGAGTACAACACAACCTTCCAGGCTATGTTCAGCCAGCCTCCTACTTGCTGCATTATGCCATCCATGCTCCTTTCCCCAGGCTATTCTGTTAGATTGTGGTTTTTAAGCCAGAACTTCACTATTTTTATTCTTTCTTCCATCTTACCAGTCTGTCTTATGTGGATGCTATGGCTTGACCTGGCTGTGGGCAGCACTGGTGGTAGCATCCAGCATACATGTCTTCCTGGGAGCCCCTCTTTGTACCTGCCTCCCCACAGGAAAGACTGAAGGAAGATGGGAATGGTTGATCAGCAGAACTTCACTTCAGGCGTTGATGAAATTCAGCTAGTCACGCCAGCTAAAGGGCAACAGGCAAATAAGAAACTTTTAGGACTGTCCTTCTCTTTCTCAACCCACTAAGGAAAAAATTCCAATATTCTGTACTTTCTGGTTGACTGTGCCAAGCCATCACTTGGAGATGGATGTGGTGTCCTTTCACCTAGTAGGAACTATTAGAATTAGATAGTTCGGTAGCCAAATGTCAGCCTGGTTAGTCAATAATATTGCTTCTGACTTTCTCCTGATGCTCAAATACCACAAAACTTTGCCAAGGAGATTATTTTCTGCCCCTGTTTGTTGTGGGATTTTGGAGCCTTGTTCTTTCACTTGCATACAGTGAACGACCTTGTCTTTGTCCTTCTGTTCTGTAGCAGATAAACTTCGCAGCTTTTAATACCTGTTAGGGTTTTAGTGTGTTACACAGGCTTTACTCTTGCAGTATTGCTGCTATAAAAAGTGTCTTCCATTTTGAAATACTCTGTTGGATTGTGGTTTTAAAGCCAGAAATTCACTATTTATGTTTATATTTTTAATGTTCCTTGGTATGATTTCCTCACCCCACTGCTTCTCTTGTGCCCATCTCGTCAAGACTCTGATGAATCTGTTACTGGTATTTCATCTTGGTTCTGTGAACATCATTACTGGATGTGACGTACACTTCAGAAGGTTGTTGATTATTTTTATTGCTGCCCTGAAGCTCATCATTGAGCTGCCTAGCTCAGAGCTGGAACTGGAGCCATTGTCAGGCTGATGAAGAATTTTTAGGGTGGTATTGGGGCAGAGTCATTCTTCCACCTTCTAATACCAGAGATATGCTTGCTCCCACCCCTTGCATATTTAGGATAAGTCATTTAGGACTGGAAATATTGCGTGTTAATTCCATAGGGAATCAATGAGGTAGATTAAAACTGTATAGTTCAGAAACACTGAAAATACAAGGAAAGCACTGCAAAGTTACTGATGCTTGAAATTCTTTTGTTACTCCCGACAAACAACCAGAAAGCTCGATGATTCAGTCTGTCTGCAGGTTCAAAAAGTATATATTGGAAATTAGAAAGGGAAAACAACATTCTATTGTTATGCAAAACCTGCAGAAGGCAGGTATATACTCTCACACCTTCTGCAGGACATAAACTGGTAAAATCTAAGCAAAAACCTCATCCACGTTAAATGAATTTGTTCAAAACCAAACTGGGTCAGCTCAGCAACAGGGAAAGGCTAGTTTGAGTTTTCATGATAAACTCCTCAAAAAAAAAAAAAAAGGAGTTTATAGCTATTCATTTTCATTTTATTCATTTCAGCTTGTGACTTGTCCTATATAATCTCTACCCAGTAGAGGATGTGGCTGGTATTTTGCTTGATTCTTTCTTCCATCGCCTTTTAAAAGCAGAGCTCGTGGGAGTGTAGGAAGAATACTTTTCAGTTTCTGAAGCATTATTTCCCATAAGATTATTATGACAATACCCTGGCAGTATTTTTGTGTATGTATATATGCACCTTGAAATGAAAATCCTAATAAAAACAAGAGCCAAGAACTAAAACCAGAATCTAAAACTCCAGGTACTTCCTAAGCTGAATTCCCAGCAGGGCCAGTGCTGTGTAGAGCCTTAGGGAAGCACCGCTAAGAGGGGAGAGTGACAGTCACCCCCGGACTGTGCAGGGCTGCAAGGAAGAGTCCCAAGGGCACCAAGTGTCTGCCACTGCACCAGCGTGCTCGATGCTGAGGGAGGGAGTTCTTGCTAGAAGTAGTTCAAACATGCCTGTTACAGAAACCTGCACTTTTAAAAGCTCTGTAAAAGTAGCAGCAACGTGTAGCACAAGCAAGTTCCTGTACGTTTGCTGGTTGTGTTCGTGCTGTTCTGTCACAAGTACCCATCTGTGCCCTAAAAACTAAGATCTCAGACTGTGTCATGAATCTTTCGGCATACCCTCCTACGTGCTTCCCCTGGGAAGGCTGTGGACAAGCTGGGGATGCTTAGAGCATCTCAGAAAGGTTCTGCTTATGTTCTGCAGGACCTCCAGTCCTGCAGTCTTGGCCTGTCATCACGTATTGTAGCAAGCATGGCCTGGCCCTCTCCACCACAAGGTACTACTCTAGCATGTCTTTTAAAAAACTCCTGGCCTTTGAATCAGATCTAAAGGCAGAATTATTATTAGGTGATACCACCACATGCTTCAGCCTCAAGCTGGTAAGCCAGCATGCAGTGTGGTCCCAGGCACCTGCTCTTGAACCCTCTGTATCATTTGTAGGGACTGTGTGAGTTGGGGAAAAGGCTAACATTGGGCACATCACCCCTGACAGCCACTCCTGAATCTGCAGACCAGCTTTCAAGCACGCCTGACAGCCCCAACAAGGCCAATGCTGAGGGGCTGGAGGCACATAGAGCTGTTACTGAGCTGTTTCAAGATAGAGGACGTTGCTCAATTTGTGGCCCTCCAACCCACCAGCTTTGGGCATTAAAGTTGTTTACTCTCTGGCAGGGCGATTCACTGACTGTAACATGAAAAATCTTCTTTAAAGGTGTCCCCAGGCAGAAGATCTCCATAAGGAGAGAAACAAAGATCCCTCACTGCTGCCCGCAGCTCTGAGCTCTTGCTGTAGTCTCTAGCAGTCATAGAGTCTGCATTAACATGGGTGAATTTATCATCTTGGTCTCCTTCACCAGGAAGCTGGCTGCCTTGCTTAGTTCTGTAAAAGTCAGAGCCCAGAATAAAGATTTCTTACAATGGTGCTCTGAGAAGGAAATCTGCAATGAAGAAATTAAAATACTGAGTATATTGCTATTGAGTTGATTGCTAAAAACCCGGCTTGGGTGTCAGCAAAAGTACCCATCTTTGATCTCTGCCTGCCCCAAGAGTATACATGTGGAGACAATTTGGTTAGGACCTAAGCATTTTTAGCTATATAAGGTTTTGTATTTGGGGTTAGTGCACTCATCTTGTTCTACAGTTCAATCAAATTGAAGCCTTTGTCGTATTCTTCTGTTTCATTTTTCTTTTTCTTTAGCTCTATTGCAAGCATTTGCAGGATTAACTTCTCATATGGCCTCTTTCTACCAGGGTGCAAATGACCAAAAGCACTGACTGCTTATGTTGTTTTCTCTATCATTTGAGAATGAAGCATCAGGATTGGAAATTTCTCTGGGAGCTGGGTGGCTGGTCAAGCAAAAGCCTTGGGGTTATCATGTGAATGGTTGGGTGAACTTCTATGAAGTGTTACCCTGGTGATTAGAAGTAAGACTAGCCTGGAAGGTCAATCTTTGCTTCATCTAGGGCTCTCTCTAAGGTCTAATGAGAACCAGTTTCTTCACCGTCTCTCCCTCCTCTAATTCGGTGGTTGTTTTTAAAATTTGCATGGCCAGAAAGACATCTTGCTTGGCCAGAAACTGGCCATCTATTCTGATCTCCTCCATAATAAAGTCAGTAATGCATCCCAAACTACATAATCACATGAACTAACAAAAGCCATTACTTTTAAAAAAGAAGAAAATTCAATAATCCAAACTTCAGCTAAGAATTACTTAAATTGGTGAATCCTCTGATATAAGGCTTGGAAGATAAGTAGTTTTTTCCAAGTTTCAACATGCCTGGTGTTTAACCAGGTTTTTGAAGTTACCTTTTACAAGCCTGCTTATAAGCTTTGATAGAAAAAACCTGCACACTCCCACCATGAAGTTCTGCTAGACTTACTATATACTTTCAGTCTTCAAAGCGTGAGTGGGTGGGTGGTGATTGATGTAGATGTATTGCAGAGTGAATGTAAATGCCAAAAAATTTAAAGCTCTTCAAGTTTTCTATTTCTATGGAAAAAAAAAATGTATCTACTCCTTTTCAGTGCTGTAAACGGCTGAGTTTGGTATTGAAGTGTACTGTTTGTGGGGACTAAAAATCAACACATGCTATTTTGTTTGGTTTGGGTCTGATTCCCATACTAAATGCATTTTCACTTTGCCCACAATTGGAACACAGTCTTCCTTGCTGAAAACAAATACATATTCACATCTTGTTCATAGCTGTAAGATGACATATAGGTGCATTTCTTGCACTAAATTTTTTATTTGTATTTTAAATGTAGCAACTACTGCACATTTAAAATATGTTATTAAAGCTATTTCTGCAGGAGAAAGCTTTACCCTATTTTTAATAGGATTTAAAATGATTGTCATTATTTTCCCTTATAGTAAGTGGTGGAAGTTTTTATACTGTACAAAACAGTGGTATATGACACTTCATTTGAGATGCCATACCATTTTGTCACCTGCTTTTATGAGTATTAAGACTTAAAGCCTTGTTTGTGGCAGGCGCTGCACAGACACCTCCCAGGGACGTGGTCCATGCCCTGATTACAAACAGAGAAGACAGAACCAGTGCAGAGTAAAGCAACTTGTCTCAAGTCACCAAAGAGATCAAGAACACAACACAGGCATCCTGCCATTCCAGGCCAGGCTGTGTGACTTCTTGTGATGTATAAATCTGAAACTTGCCAAAGAATTGGTGACTATTCTATTAAGAGCACAGCTTTGCTGCTAAAGCAATAAATCAGGTGGTCTCTGAGGGTCGCAGCTAATCAACAACCTTACAATAAAGCATTAATATTCAAAGTGCAAAAAAGCACCTTTAAATAACCTCATTGTAACTGTTTAAATGCTGACCTTTCAGCAATGACCATGGTAGTTCATAGTCCGAAATTATTAATAAAATATCCATTAACTGCAGAGTTGGCTGGCTGACCACTGGGGATTATTTTACCTGCAAACTATTTTGTGTGTGTATACAAAAATATTGTTTGAGGCAACTGAGAACAAAACGTTACCTACTTCTCTATTTGTCATAGGAAATGTGGCAAAGCACATAAATAGGTGCTACCAGAAAGCACTGCACTTATCCCCACCTGTTTGTCCCAAGGATGTGTGGGGAGGTAAGTTGCAATAACAACAGGCTCCACCTGTGGTTACCACTGCAGCTTCTTTATCTGAAGTGAGACTGATGAATTTGGGAGAGTAGCATCTTTTGGTAGTCTTTATCTTGACCTGAAAGAGAGTATACACCTAATTAGTGAATTACTGTAGCTTCATGGAGAGAAGGAATTTCACTTATCCTGAAATACAACCTTTTTGAGCACGGTACTTAAGTATATGCTTTTCTTGAAGCAGTAAAGAAATTAAGAAAAGTAGTATCCTGCTTTATCAAGCTATAATTGGATAAAAAATGGAAGTTTTCACTAAATTGGGGATGCTAGAATTGGAATGGAAGCTACAAAAGTAACAACTGGATATGAGGCAATTCTGGAGATGGCAGGTATTGGGGAAAAGAAGTAATAAAAGCCAGAGACTTTTGGGAACAGAAATCACATAACTGTTAGACTTGACCTTGTATATTAAGCTGTGGAGGTGAAGGAAAGAGGTAGGCTTCCAAATTTAAAAGACCCAATTTTCCCAGAATGAGGGAATTGATGGGCATATATAATTGGATGTTGTTAGTGTAGGGTCATGGTGGAGGAAGGGAGGTTAGCATGAAGGTATGACTACAGCTAATAATGGCTTAGCAGAACCTGTTCTTTCTGGAGATAAATATTTAGAGGGGTTGGAATAGCTATGCCTAATAAAGAAGTTATGCATGCAAATTACAAAGGAAAGCAGGGGTTATAAAGGGACTGGGTGTGTTACTAACATTGAGAATGACCACAGACACAAGAAATTACTTAGAAGAGTGAAATTAAGAGAAAGTTTTACATATATGCCATAAAATCACTTTAAAAATTTGTTCTGATAGGATGCTGAAAAACTGGTGAAAAGGGCTGTTATGTAAATTGGTTCCTACATATTTAAATGCAGGTCAAAATATGTTTGCTACAACAATACTTGCTAGAGGAGTCTTTGAGACAAAGGGATAGGAAGCTCATGAATTTTTCTCTCACTTGTTTGGAGTAGGTTGCGAGGACCCTGGGAGAATGATTATTCCTTCACATCGCACCATCCAGGTATGTGGAAAAAGCTTTTATACTGTGCTGAAGATTTGCCAGCTTACACTGAGGGCCTTAAACACCACCTGTTCAGCAATATTTGGTGTAAACAAGGTACAGCCATAGTTTGGGGTTTCTCTGAAGCATCTTGTATTGTTTTCTACTTTGTGGTTTTTGTTTGGTTTGGTTTTGTTGTCATTAGTGTTTCCTCTTTGATTTTTGGTGCTTACCACAACGTGGTTTCATAGGAGTGCTTCAGTTTTAGCTTTGGTCAACGTGCTTATAATAAGGTCTTCTCCAAAGGTGTCTAAAGGAGCATATGTCCTCACTGAATGTGGTAGACTATTCAAATTCTTTCATTGTCTTATTGTGCCAAACATATGGAGGGTGTGGGCTGGATTTCAAAAGAAACTTAGACCAGATTTTAATGATCACTGGAACTTGTTTCATGAGATAAATCAGATAGTGATTTGTGATTTACACAGGAAAGGAACTCTGGAAATCAATCTCCCTCCTGTAACTAAGGACAGACTATTTCAGGTTGCTCAGGGCCTTGTTGAACCCTATTCTAAATATGTCCAATTACAGAGACTCCAGCTTGGGCAGCTCACTTCAGAGTTTCACTAACCTCACTGAGAGGTTTTGGTGGGGTTTAATTTAGGGTGCGGTGGTGAGTTTTGTCCCCAGTCCCTAACTGGAATTTTCTTTACCTACCACTATGTACTCCTGGCTCTAAGTCTTGCTAGAAACCGTACAAGATGTTTGCATTTCTGAATGTTTTACTGGGAGGAACATATCTCTTCCTGGAGGCCACCTGTAATTTCAAGTGTGGAAACACCTAGAAATCAGGTCGAGATCAGGCAGCATTGGTAGTGGCAGCTTCTCCTTGGTTCCTTTCTCTTCCCCAGTAAATTCCTGCATCTGATAATGAAGTTAGGTTGTGTTATACCTCAAAGAACTTAGAGAAATGAATACCCAGTGAATGCCTACAAATAGAAGATTGTTCCATGCTGCTTTGCTAACAAAGCAAAGCTAAAATGTGTGTGGAAAACAAGCCTTTCAAATGCATTTTTACTTCCCCCAACAGTGGCTGCTGATACATCAAGCTTTCATTCTAAAGTGGGTCAGACAGGTTTGTGAAGCAATCTAGTGTTTTTCAGAATTACATCATTCCAATTTAAAATCACTAACTTCAAAAGTCCCTTTGAGTAAGAGGGTGCCTATATACATCTACCATATATTGGCACAGAATTTCAGTGTGCTCTTAGTTGCTAATTAGGCTAACAAAATGTTCATAACTGTATAATTTAGACCTGCTAAGCTCTAAATGCAGATGTAATTTTTTTTCTTAAAATTGCATTTTTGCTTTGTAATTAGTGTCTTGAAACAAATGAAGGATTTTCTTTCTTTTTTAATTCCCCTAAAATCCCTTTCTCTTCCCCTCCCACTACTTTGCTTGATAGAAATAGGGCATTTGCAGCCAGATTCTGGGGAGGATGAGGACATGAGGTAGGGAGATATCAGAGGGAGTTTAAGGCAGAGACATGCCAGCTGTGTGGGAAACTGTCTATCTTGTGTCTATTCAGAGTGGAATTGGCTACAAAGATAAAATGAGGAGGTCACTCTGGTAAGTGTTACTGATGATTGCAGTCATCAGTACCCTTCTTTCATCGGTACCCCCTTCATTCTGAAGCTGTTGATGCAGCAGTGCAATTACTAAGGCTCACACTACACCACCCTCCCCCCACCCCATCCCCTTTATTTAATCTGTTCTGGTTTTAGTTCTTAAGTACAAACAGAGGAAATGGCAATTCAAAGACTCTATTGTGGTAGCTGAGGCATGAGGTTAAGACTAAGAAAATAAACTAGGCAAGAGAGTGTCTGGTTTCTCCAGCTGTTGGTGGGTTTTCCTACTTGCTTTCTCTGTGCTTTAGCATGAACGAATGATGGGGTGTTGGGTTTGATTTGCCGTCTTCATGTCCAGCTTCACAGCTTTAGTGGGGTTTGGATGTTCTATTGGTGCTCTCTAAATGCCATCTCAAACATGAATGTATTAAGGTGTTTATTCAGTGTGTTGGAACTGCTTGGAAAAATCCAGACATACCTCACCTCAGGGCGTTACCTACTTGTTGGTTGAAGCTGGACTAATTGCAAGATGAAGGGTATCCAGGAAGGTTCAAGACTGTTTGAGCTAGTATGAAGTTAGAAGCTTTGGAGTTGACACTTTGCTTTTTAGCCCTTCTGCAGCCATCTCTGGTTACTTGATTAGACCGAAATTTGTTGCCAAAGTTTGCTGTGTGGAATTCCTTGTGCTTGTGACAGGAATCTTCTGGCTTATAAACCATTTCCTATTCAGAAAAAGGGAAACTCCAAGTCAAAGAATGCAGACATCTTCAGGCCTTGAATGTTGACACTCTTAGTCTTGCAAAGATTTTCTTCAGGCTGACCTGTATGTGGAAGTGTGCTAAGCCCAGAGGCTTTCACATGGTTGTAAGCACTTAATGATGAGCAACACAACCAGCTGCAGCCCAGAGAGATCTCATTCAGCATAGCTGCCTTGTGAAGCACCATTGACTTACACCAGCTCAGGATGTAACCAAGTTGTTTCATACTTTACCCTCAAAGCCTCCTTGTTAATACCACAGTAAATGTACTCGTTGCAATTAAAATTACTTCTTCTCAGGTAAAACATATGCTGAGGTTTGTGCTTTATCGCTTTGAAATAGGATTACCCCAACTTTGCTAATTAGCAGCATTGCCCAAACAGAAAGAAACATATGGCTCATGCCATGCTGACTTGAAGTCTTTGGAGTCCCACTGGAGAATAATTAAAGTGATTTTGATTTACTGGTATGATGAAGTACGAGCCATTCTCATTTGGCCTTATGTCTAGAAGCTCTGAGACAGTAAGCTACCTTAGCAGGAGAGCTGTAATAATTAACATGAGCCAGATTGTTATCATTCAGATAGCTTTGTTGCTGTTAACAATCATTTGTAATTATTAAGAGACTTTACATAATCTGTGCAAGATCTCCAGTTTCCCCATCTCTGGAACTGCATGGTTAGCTGGGCTTAGTTTAGACTGAAGGGTTAAGGGATTCCAGCATTTCAGTTCTTGAGATCAGGTAGGTTATTATAATAAAATCCTCTTCTGTCAGATGGAATCCTTTCCCATTTTTATTTTTTATTTTTCTTCTCACTGGTAACACCAACAAACATGCTGCCCAGTGCAGTTTTTCAGAGGTGTATATTTATCTGGCTTTTTCCCTTTTGGAAGCAGTTGATGCAAACAGATGTGCATGAAAAGTGCAAATTCCTTCATCAAACAAGTGGAACATTTTAAAATGAAAGTTTTGATAAAAACAACCCAACAACAAAACAGACAATAAGAGGTGTTCATATGAATAAAATCTCAGCTTCTTCCTAGGAATAAGTTTAGGCAGAATGTTTATCCAGCATGGATAATTCACTCTGCTCTCCTGATGCTCACCGTGAACTGGAAATAAGAGATCCTGTTTGCACATCACTGTAAATTTTACTCCACAAATGGCTGTTTAACGAAGGTATGTGTTGTCTCCTGCAGGTTACTGAATGTAAACATGAATGCTGCTGAATAAATGGAAATTAAACTGTGTAATGTAGGCAGTGGATGTCATAAATATACACTGTTTAGAAAATGCAGAGTAAATAACTGTTGTCAAAATTTTTGTTTAGAGGCAAAAGGTATGAAGACCATGAAATAGGAAGAGCTTGAGCTTCTTGAGTGAGAGAATCTGGAGAAATCTGTTTTGAAAATTAACTGTGAAGACTTTTATTTCATGCAAGCTTTTAGTGATGCTCTAAGATATCAGTATGAGAGTCTGAATAAGTTGAAACTAAGGCCAAACCACGGTGTGGTTTTGAGGCAGGTTGAAAACTTTAGTGCTTGGGAGGCTCTGGCTGAAGCTTAGAAAGTGGAAGAATGTCTGGGATTGGTATACTCATGAAGTCTTGGTCAGACACAGTCTGATAAAAATGGTTCATCCTGAGGGCTTCATCCTGCCCTGGAACTGGAATATACAGTTTTGAAGTTAAAGCTATTTCCTTTTTTCTCTCAGAGGTGCATCTGAATTATATTGTCTGAGCTGTAGGACTTGTTTTATGCTACAAAATGGGTTTTTTGGGAGGCTTTTGGAAGTTTAAAAACAACTGAGTTTTTAAACTTGATTTCTTTTAGTTAATAGTGGTAGGTTTCTGGGCTTCAGGCACCAAAGCTTCTAAACTGGTGTACAAATCTTACCTCATACATAGAAAAATTGATGAATTGATGTTGGTTCTGTAAATTACTAAACAGATCATGTAGTGAAACCTATGCTTTGGGAATTTTCCTTTCTAATGCAGATAGGTGACTTGAAGAAACATAGAACTGTTTTGTTTTGTTTTGTTTTTCTTTGAGGGTGGGGGGGATGTGGAAAGAATATACCCCGTAACTCATGGTTTCCTTGTGTTATCTTACCAGGGCCAAATTCTGTGTTGCAAAGAGCTTCTTATGTCTTTCTTGGCCCAACCTACTATGCACAGAAGTCAGCTTTCTGGTTTAGCCCAGATCATAGACCTCAGGAAAGTAATTTCTTCCCTGTCTTTGCTGGCAGCTTCAGGAGGCAGGTTTCTTAAGGCTCAAATGTGAGATAGAAAAGGAACAGGATTGTGCTGGTGCATGATGCTGCATATTTGAGGGAGTCACAGAGGATATGTGCACAAGGAATCCAGAAGCCTTGCGTTTTGAGTTTGCCACGCAGCTCTCTGCACTGTTGGAGGGCACTGCCCAGGCTCTGGTGCCGGAGTAATTTACAATTAGTTGAAAGCGGTTCTGTTTCATTGCTGATGTATGTACTATTCAACCAGAAACTATCAAATTGAGCTGAGGCCCATCCTAAGTGTGAATCTTTGCCTCTCTCTCAAAGAGCATAGCTCTCTTTTCAAAAATGTAACGCTGTGTGTGACGCAAGAGTTGCCATGGAAAAATACATTGAGCCAATCATTCATGATTTATTTATAGCAATTAGAATGCACATCCCCAGATCGACTAGTAACTTTGATTTTAAAAGAAATAAACCCCCTCAGACAAAGGATTGAAGTAATGTAAATTGTTAGGGACATTTATGAGTCTGTATGGTTAATATATGATTTTGCAAATTGATTATGTATGTTCCTGGACAGGGCCTTGAAGTATCAGTGCTGGTGATATTTGCTTCTACATTTCTGCTGCTGATAATGTTGTCACTGCTTTTGTATGCTTACCATCTGTTTAGTGACTATCTAGTGGGTATAGTAAATATCACTTCAAAGTGAGATTTTTCTTCTAATCATCTCTTTTTGAAAATGTCTGTGTAAAAGTGAATGCTTTGGAGAAATCTGTACACCTGTGTCTTGCTGGGAACATGGTGCCCAAGGTCCTTACAGCTGGGTAAGTTTGCCTGTGGTGCTTAAACTACAACAGGAAGCAAATGTCTTCCTCCTGAGAACTTTAAATTGCTTTCAGGCAGAAAACCTTTATTTATTTATTTTGATGAACATTGACTGTATTTCAGTGCTGACTTTTTTGGGTAACTGCTGTAGTATCAGAACTTTTGTTGATAGCCACCTCCCTGCCCCATGTGCTTTATCTTTGGGCAGTGATGAAAATCAAATAAACAAATGCCCAAGTCTTCAGGTTTAAGTATTTATACTTATTTGTGTAATGGGTGGGCACTCTTGAGGGTTTTCTTTCTTGTCCAGGGACATGTCTTATGGAGACTTTGACTCCGTTACAGGCTAAGCTGCTTGTCTGGAGTTTATTGCCCTTGTCCTATCGTTATGTGGCTTTCTGAGTTTCATTTCAATTTGGCAGTAAGTTAGGAGTGCCAACACTTTGATGTATAGCTCCCTCAGAAGTTAAATCAATAGTGTTTTAAGCACTTTGCTTTCTTTCAATGAGGCCATTGCTGGGGGAATTTTTGCAATTTTTCAGCTTTCATATTTTGCATCAAAAATGTAATGTTAAGGAAGAAAATCTGCATAACACAAAATCTGAAAGCAACTACTGCCTAGCTGGTTTTAATTACCTGGAGTTAATATGTGGAGTAGAAAACTTAGGTTTCACTGCCTTGGAGTTGGGTATGTAAGAGATTTTTGTGATTATAATTTGAACCTTGTCTCACTTGCTCCTTGTTCATGGGGCTGGTGGAAACTTTCTTTCCATGGACTGATTTTTGTACTCACTTCTTGAACTTGTTGACCTTCTCAAATCTTTGTGTGGGTAGAAAGGAAGATGGGCTTTAGCTGGTCATGTGCATATGCCTATCAATAAATCACCAGGCCATGTGAGGGCAGTTTTTGGACCTCCAGTGGGAAAGGCTGCCACATAGCTGCTGGAACATGGGGGCTTATGCTCCTGGGCTTAGAATCAGTGACACTTTCTTAGAGTGGCTCCTCACTAGGGAACATATCTCCATCTGCTCCTATGCAGCAACCTTCACCTTGTCCACCTCCTCTTCCCAGAGGACTGTAGGGTCCACTGCAAGTATGTGAGGGTTGAGATACGGGAGGGAATGAAAGAGTCAAGAGACTGAGGCTTGGGGAGGAGGTCTGGGATTTTCAGGAAGGCCTTTGGCAAAAGAGGTCTTTCAGAGTGCTGGCTAATTCAGAATTACACTGGCTAATTCCCTTGCTGGCTAACGAGCAGCAGGAGACAGTGGCTTCAAGGCTTGTGCATCCTTGAGCATCCAGTCTGCTTTTTTAGGCCACACAATACATTCAGCTGGGTGAGGATCTCATCCCTTAACTGTAACTCGCATCCTGGATGGATTGGGCAGCAGGCTAGTAATAGCTGACCCTCCATGAGTTTTACTGTGTCTCTTCTGCTTGACATAGACAGTATCTCACTTGTGTGGGATTTTCTTTTGTATGTGCAATAATTTTGGCACCTTAGAGGACTTCTAGAAATCACAAGGTTCTTCTGCAAGTAGCAGTCGAGAACTGTGTCTCTTGAGAGCACAAAGTATCAAAAAGGTTGAAGTTGAGTAGAAGTTCCCTTAGCCTGTATCTTGTCTGCAAAACCACAACTCCCAAGCTCCACAAAGAAATAAGCTGCCAACCAAGAGAATGCTTTCCTGGCTTTGTTACTAGAAGTCACAACTATGGTTTACTGGAAGTATCCTCTGTCTGCAGACTGCAATTGTAACAAATGTTCTCCTATCTTTGTTAGTGCAGTTTTCACATCCAGCTCTATGGAGAAATGCTTGGGGTTGGGATGACATTTTGAGTTGGGATTCATCAACCTCAGCTAGTAGACCTCTGCACTGTGAACATGTTCTGTGACTCGTTGAGACTCCCTTAAAAGCTGATAGAGAGAAATGGGTATTTTTAAGAGATGCCTTACTTCATGCCATAACAGCTATCCAAAATCAATGAGCTGTATTGAGCCTTAGGAGCTTCTATTTCTTCCTTGGGCAGAAAGGAGTCTGAACAACTAACTTTAGGCTACTTAAATTTTGCCCAGTTGAAGTCAGACCTTGAAATTTGTATTCTTATTCCTCTAAGGAATAGCCTCCTCAAAGGAGGCTAGCTCCTAACATCACGTAAGCTGTTCTCTCCTTGTTTTGGAACAAAATTTGCTGGTCACAGATTCTTGCTCTGAGTTAATTGCCCTTAACTATTCTGGTGATTCAGACACATGAGGTTGCCTGTGCATGTTTGCATGGATCAGCTGAAAGTCCCTTGAGATTGCTGTGGGAATTAAATGACCAAATACTTTAAGAAACTTTGGAACATCTCAGCCTATGGCCAGCTTTAGTGTTGGGTAAGAAATAGAGTGTGCTTTTCATAAAAAAAAAACCAAACCAATCTGAAAGATAGTCAGGAGAGCAGCAACATGGGTGGCTTTGGAAGTAAGGGCATATTGTTTGGATTTAGTGAAATAGAGAAGGTAACAGTGATCTAACACTTTCTGTCAGGGTTTTGCTCATAAAAGAGGTATAATGATCTTTTGCTCATATTTCACTTACCTTTGTTTTAAATGTTTTATGTCAAAAAGGCTTCATATATTAATTTCCACTTAATGTAATGGAGCATTCATTGCAGTTGCATTTCTTACTGGTGCAGCAAATACCAGGAGTGTAGTGTTTCCAAAACCTTTTTATTGTACAGTTACGTATCATTATAGAAAAAAATCAATGAACTCTTAATTAAAACTTTAAAAGAAGTGTAGTCTAGTACCTTAATCCTTGATCAATTTGCTTTTATTTCATAATAGCATGAAAATGTATCTGTCAAGACCATTATTAACTAGCATAGTCTTTAGACATCCAGATATTAAATAGAAGTACAATGAAATATTTTATTTTCTATTCAGTGTGAAATACCTTACATAATGTTAAGCTTTATTAAGGGAGAGGACTTGAAGACACTGTTTATGTGAAAGGGGAGGGAGGGAAAGGCACTAGGTACAGAAGACATTTCCTGCATCTCGAGTTCTTTTGTCACTGTGGAAATCTAAAGAACATATACTATTGGTATGTGGTTTTGCTCAGGAATGTTATAAATATTTGAGCAAGATCAAACAGAGCAGCGAAGAAATGCTGGTTTAGATGTGTAAGTTTTCAGAAAAAGGAAGCAGATCTGTAGCCAGTGACCATGGGCTGGTGTCAGACAAAGCTCAGGGCTCGTGGATTTTGTCTGGGATATTCTGTTAAGCAGCATTACAAAAAACATGCTACTCAATACAGAAGCCTGTTGGGTGCTTTCATCCCTCTAGATGCCTTCCTGTATCCTGTTTGCTGGTTTGGGAAGAGATGGGCATCCACAAGAGGTGGAAAGCAGAGGATGGCACTTCTCTGATTAACATAGTGCTACTGCAAAGTCTGCAGCTGAAACAGGTACCTCAGCATGTATTCCCAAATCCTCCATATCCAGCTAGGAAAGGAACCAGAAACTTAAGAATGAAAAGCCAAGGGAAGAAGAGGAGGGTTGCCTAGCCCACCATTCTGCCTTTGGCAGCAGGTGCTCGGGGGAAAGTGGCCCTGGGTCCCGACTGCCCCTCAGCCAACAGTGATGTCTTCATCTTTAATAGCCCGGAGTGGATTTTTCTTTCATGTAATTGTCCAGCAGCTTTCTGAACTCTGCATCCTCCTGATGTCTTTAGCTCCAGGGGCAGGTCATTACACAGCTTTAAAATCAAGCTCTGTTGAGAACTGCTTCTGTTTGTGTTCTTCAGAGCCTGATGCCTGTAAGGTTCTTCTGATGCCCTTTGACTGTTGGATTGAGAGCAGTTCTGAGTGGTGCTTGTCTTCTCTGTGCTGCTTGTAGTTGTTCAGAGTGGGGTCTAAAGCAAAGCACATCACCCTCCTCAGTGTTTCCTTCCAGCTAACACCTTGCTGCTTTCAGGAAGGTTGGGGTTTTACTCAGGCTTGCAAAGAGACACTGGTCTCTGCTTAGGAGGCAGAAAGTTGAATGTGGGTGGACATCAGTAGGAGAAAAGCATTTTTCCTCCTCACAAATAGATGCACTGATAGCACCAGTCCTACCTTTTCAAATAGGTCTGAAATTGGAGCTAGTGTCCAAGAGGTGCTAACCCTTGCTTTCTTTATATCTCCTGCCAAAGAGAAATTTAGAACTTGTTCTTCAAAATGGTGTGAAGGGGAAATAGAGAGTTCAAGGTCTATTTTGAGTTATTCTTTCTTACTTATGGTGAAAATGTTCCCATTTGTGCATAAGAATTAAATATTGATTGGCCAAGTCCCAAACTAGCCTGTGGCTTCAGAGAGAATTCTGGGCATCAGTGGGGCAGAGAAAGATTTCTAGGTTTGGGTCTGTGTGTAATGTCAGGATTTATCTTACACAGGTTACTCTGCCTGTACACCTTGCAACCTTCTGGGTGGCATCAGAACTGAGAAAACATTGGAGATCCCCAACAGAGAAGCAATTTCCTCTTTGTTTAGGTTATGATCTATCAGTGGAGAAACTCTGGATTTTAGGACAGCCCTGCACAGGCTGGTTAACATGCAGACAGGGATGATAATGCTTCTGTCTCCAAACGCAGTGATAATTCAAATGAATGAACAGTGATTTATATCAATTGTACTCTCAGTATATTTCTGCTGTGGATAAAGTATCACAGGTAAGAAACCACTGTAGAAATTGGCTCCTGGTAGATGGCTAGACTGACAGACAGGCATCTTCCCCTCCCTTCTTACGATTACACCTTAAACCTGTTATCCTATGGAGACTACTTTGGTGGGTAACAAGATAGAAACAGAAACAGCAGGTGAGGTTTTAAATGTTCTAAGATACATGTTTTGATGTTTTACTTCTGATATTCCCCAAGAGCAGAGTGTGTCTCTCTAAACCTGTAGAAATCTTGAAATGTTTTGAGATGTCTTATTCCTGTGACAAACTGGCCAAGGGGTTCAAAACTTTTTGGGGGAGTTATGTGTGTACACACACTGCCAAGTGGCATCTGTTGTGTTAAGTTTAATTCTGTTCGGAAATGAAGGCAAAAATGGGCAATAGTAATGGAGAAAGGCTCGACTTCCAAAAGGGATTGAAAGAATGATGGGGTTTGAATTTGAAATGGGAAAATTAAATCACTGCTGGAGTAGAGAAGGCATTGCTGTCAAAAGCATATGCTTTGGGACCATGCCTACAGAAAAAATTGGCAGTTTTTGTGAATCCCTGGTTTGTGTTAACAAAAGCCAGTCTATTATAGATGGATTGAGCTCCTTTACAGGATGTGTTTTGTGGATGATAAAAAAACCTCTGAGATCAGAGCAGGAACAGCACAGGATCCTGGGCTGCTCACAAGCAGATAGTTTGGGTGTTGTTGTGTTTTTAAATTGATTTTCTGGGAAGTGAAGAGAAAAATCATATATTTTATTTGGAAACATATTGGTTTATAAAAATAGTTGTGCCTTGCATTTAGAGATGTAATAGGTTTAAAATCCATAGGTGATAGATTTCCTCCTCTCATGTTATCTGACATGTTAGGTGATAACCTCTAGTACTATGCTGTCTGCATCACACTGTTGGAAAGGTGCAGGGTGATAAAATCAGACATGTAGTTGCCTGGTTGTGCTCTTCTTTATTAGAACTGATACGATACAGAGTCTGTAAGTAACAGAAAGCTTCCCTTTCTCTTCCAAAGGATCAGATTTAGTGACAAATATGGTACTCCACAAGCAGGTCCTTCATAGGAATGGGGGTAAAAATTGATTCACCTGCTCTTCTTAAGCATGGGAGGATCTGGACTTAAATTTGCTTTTTAAAATCAAAGGTTAGTGTTTTAGCAGGAAGCTGCCTCAGGATCTGAGCTCACAATGGGCTCTTCAGATCACTCATTGCTTTAATATTGGAATTGTGTAATATTTAAGCCACTTCTCTATATGGTTCACATAGTAACAGCCACTGCAGCAATAATAAAGGTGCTTCCTGGAACCTGACAAACAAAAATGGTGTGCTTTTTGTAGTAACTTCCTGTGGTACAAATGATGGTTTGTACTCCTGAAAAGTAGTTTTAGAGGGTTGCTGTCTCCAGCTCAGCTTTGGGGTGCTGGGTTCAGAGTTGTTTTTAAAATTTATAGTCCACTCTGACTTGACTACAGTTCTGGAATGGCCTTTCTGGTATCCCTCAGCATGGTAATGACAGAAATAAAAACATCCCTTCCCCCTGCCCCCAATTTCAAATGCTTCAGAACTGCTGATCACAGCACAGCCTGAACAGCAGGCACTTTTCCTGCCTGTTGCTTTCTTCAAGGTTTAGGTTAAAAGCACAAAGAACAGAGACTAGCTCATGCAGGTATAACGAGCTAAAGTATCCCCATGATTCTTCACTAAGGTGACAGGTACTTTTTGTGTCTTGTTTAACTAGTTCCTGGTGGTGGTCCTGACAGCCAACAGTAGAAATGCATATGTTTCGTTAAATACAGTGAGCTTCCTTTTGTTGTCTACATTGTGGTCCTGCCCAGAGGATCTGAAAGAGTCAGAGGTGGCAGTGCTAAGGGCATGGTAGGTGGTACTTGGAGGAGCAGCAAGTCAGAAACCTGGCAGGGAGAGCCAATGCATAGGTGGCTGCAGGGAAGGGAAAAGCAAAAATGAAATTGGGCTTTACTTGGGGCACCCAAAAGATGTATCAGACCACAAACCTAACTCCCAGGTCTCCCACACCCTCTGCATTCCAGCTTTGTGTTTTGTGGGTTTCTGGATTGATACTACAGCTTCTCTTCTACCTGTTGGCAGTTGCTGGGATTATGATCATTGGGTTGGTCTGTATAGTCTGAGAAGTGGCAAGAGAGATGCTACCACCAGAGAGACACCGTGAATGGGACAGCTGGATTTACAGAGCCTGACACAGAGATCTTTCTCCTGCAAGATGGCTCAGCACTGTCATCCACTCAGCATGCCAGAGTTCTACCTTGTCTCTGTGATCATTACCTAGCTTGTTTAAGAGTTTTCTTTGGCGACCTGAAAAGCCCTTCAGCAAACATTGGGAATGTTTGTGCTGCTATCTGAAGAGACCAGGCTGCCCTATTTCTGTAAGCCCCACATAGAAAGCAGGTTGCTGAAGGACATTTCTTGCTCTCAGTATTCTACGTGTGACTGATCCCTAACAGGATGGTTTTGTTGAGACTCGAGTATTTCTGAAGGAAGGGGTGCATATGCATGTGTGGGGAATAAAAAAGGAAACATTAGCGCGTTCTGACGGAGTCACATCCCCATTTAACTTAATGACAGACACCCACCCACTTCACAGGGGTCAAGATTTCAGTATCCTGCGTGCGGGGGATCTGTCAGGAATGTTCTCCTTGTTATAGCAATAGCTGAACTCCTGTTAGCATAGCAAGCTACGGGGAACTGCCAGTTAGCAGCTCTGTCACTTGCGCTCCCCGATGTGAATGTTTGCATTCGATTGCTATCTTGGTTAGCCAAAAAGTCTTCATTTTCCTGGAACATCCTGGGAATTCTCTTTGTGCTAAAAGACAACGAGGGAAGAATTTTCTCAAGTTGGGCAGCTAAAGTCCCATGTCTGTGCTTGCATCTTATCTAACATGAAGATGTCCTTACCTCTGCTACCTCTCCTGCCTTACCTCTCCCCCTAGACCCTGTATGCATGGAGCCACCTCTGACTCTCATGTTGCAGTTCAGCACTTCCCAGGCTTCACTGGGTTTCAGAGAAAAGTCTTCTGTCTCTAGTTCAGTAGAGGAAAATAAACATGAGCTGAAAATTTGCTAGCATATCCTTTGGGAAAGAATGAGTGAAATGACAATAGCAGTTTAATGCTGACTTCATAGTCATGAAGTGTGAATAAACTGACTTCATACGTGAATCAGAACTCCAGAGCTGTAAAGGGTCTCTGGACAATTAACTCAAACCATTTTCTGAAGACATTTGTACAAACTGCTCAAACAAATGTCTGATAAGGATGGTTTGACATGAGCACGGGTGCTCTGTTGACATTGTACTCTTCATTGAGTTTAGTTCTTCAGGAATGCTCTTTGTGCTTTGTGCCATGCAGACAACGAGTCTTCGTCTCTGGTCTAGTTCCTACTGAGAACTCTAATCCAAGAACAGTTGATCCTCCAAATGACTAGAAAATAAAGCCTGCCTGAAGCATTAATCTACTGCAGAAGTGTTAATTCCTTCACCAGTGGCTCTCAGACTAACTGCTGTCTGCTTCGAGGATGTTTTGGACTGAAGGTTCATTCAGAGTCAGCACCAAAACCAACAAAATACCTTGTTTCTGTTCTCAGAGACCTGATTCTTGCACTTCTTTCACAATCTATTTGAAATATGACAGCTGGTTTCCTGGGACAATTTGCATCTGTCTTCTGATGTTCTGGTCAACATCTTGATAACTTTCCAGCTGACGTGATGCATTTGGGGACTGAAAGCTGTTTGCTTTTCTGCTTATGGGGTATCTCTTAACTAAACTGTTGTGGCACTGCAAGCTTGAAGGGGACTGGATCTTTTCATTCTTCGCACTAGTACGACTACTTATATGGGTAAAGGTCTTCCCATTTTCTAACTTCAGAGTGTTGCCAATGAGGAGGTAGTGATTTGTTCCTGAAAGAACATTATGGAAACTTGCATTTCTTCAGTTGAAAATATATTGCTGTTTCGTTTGCAAATAGTCTTCTGCTCTATAAATTTTCAGTTTTATAGCTGGAAAAAATGAAAGATTTTAGGAGATGATTTTTGGGTCCCGTATATGTTAAATGTTCTATTGTTATCTCCAGCTCTGCCAAGCATGTTGTGCATGTGTTCCTGAGGTTTCTCACCCTCTATTGAAGTTTTAGGTATATGCTCTAGAGATAGTGTCAGGCCAGCCTTCCCAGGCTCATGCAGACCAATTTAAGTTGAAGTCCCTTCCTCTTTCTTTTAATGGACATCTTTGGCATGCTATTAGCTTTGACACCCAAGACAAGACACAGGCACCTTGGCTCAGGAGACTAAACCAGATTTCTTACATCCTGGAGATGCCTCCATGGTACTTTTTTCTGTGTGTATTTTGGGGTGTTTTTCTGTTCATCCTTCGTGTTGAATCCACAAGCACAAATTATAGATATTGGAGAAAATCATATGGTGATGTTTTAACATGAATAGTATTGAAACTTAGGAAAATGTAGCTTATCAAGAAGAAATCAAAGGCTGAGCTTACAGCTTTACCTTCAGGCTCATGTGGGGATATATGTGAAGAAGGAATTGTTTCTTAAAATTTCATAAGGCTGATCTTACTCACTGGAGGCTCAGATATGTAATGAAAACTAGCAAAACATTTGATGAATGAATTATAACTGTTTCTCTCAGGAGATGGGTGAATTTACAGGGGAGAAACAGTAAGTTATTCATAGCTTACTGATTTTAACCAAAATATTTACAGGGTAAAGAAAAGCAGAGGTCTAATATTGGTATGATATGAATACATGGCAAAAGTAAGTTGCCCTTGACATTGCTAATGTCTGATATTAAATAATTAGCGTCTGATCTTTTAATTAGGGAATAGAATAAGGAAGACAAAGTGACAGGACTGGAATGCAGATACCTTTTCCAAAGGAGCAGCTTGTTTAAACTGGGGCCCTTTTTGACTAGATGAAGGAACTTGGTAATATACAGGATATTGTGCAATATTTTATAATTAGAGAATATTACTGTAATTAAGTAAACATAATTTACTATATACTGTGACACAAAGTAATGCACTTAACTAATTACCTACTCCCTATTTGTCAGACTGTGTGCACAATGCACAGTTAATAAGTATATTTGAAGATGAAGAGGGGTATTGGAGCTGTTTCTAAAGATGATGTGGCATCTTGCCTGCTGCTAATCTTGTTTCGAGCACACTGGGGTTTAGGCTGGATTAGTTTAAACTAATTCTTGTGATGATGATTAACTCAGTTTGGTTTATGTGAACACACTTCTTTATAACAACTTTAGTTCTTCTAAACAGTCAAGGGGTTATCAGTTTGAAAAATAAGCTAATAAACAGCAGAAATAATTAGATCTTACTAAGCAGACAGATGGCAAGGTCATGCCCTTTGATACCAAGAATGCCAAAAAAGCTTGTCTATTTTTCCAATTAGTTGTTTCATTTGATAATGAAAACCAAACAACCACATCCCCACCCTCCCTGCCAAACCCAAGAAACAACAAAAAAAGCCGCCCTAAACCAGTATAAGACTTGTTTTTTCACCTATAGACAATCCTTGCTGTAGCAACATTTTTATCATGTTATAAAACCTGATAAAGTTGTTAGTGGTTCCTAAGCATCAGCCCAACAGAATATCAGTATGTGTTTTAATAAAACAAAAAGAAAAAACATTCTGCTTTATAACAGCTCCCTTCAAAAGTTAAGCTATTTAAGCTCATCATTTTCAGGTCTTGGAAGGCAAAGAAGAGAATATTGACTGATTGACCAAACGCACAGAGGACTAGAATGGCAGTTGAAAGACATTTGTGTTTGCAATGGATTTGGGTATGTCAAGGTCATAAGAGGATATCAGCTGGGAGGGTGCTATAGCAAAAATCAGAGGTAGCACTACCAATGGAGGAGAGGGTGGAAAGATTACCAGCCTTCTTGTATAAGGAGATCTGAGTACAAACTGGGTGGGAATGATGTAAACAGCATAAAAAGTTATACCACTTTTTTCTTGTGAAATGGAGTAGGGCAATATACTGGCATTTAAAATAGGATATTGGCCAGTTGCTTGCAAGTCCTTGCCAAAAATGTCATGGTCAGAAGAAGGGCTGTGCAGAAGAAACATTCTTGCAGCGCAGCAATGAGACTTTTTGGATGTGTCTGCCCTGAGGGATTTTGCCTTTGCCTTGGTAGAAGGCAACAGACCACAAGCCAGATCATGGAGTGGGGTGGGGAATAAAAAAACCCCACAAAAAATGTAGAACAAGGGCCCGAAAGTACTCCATCCCAAAAAGGAGGGTGACCAGTAGTACCTAATCCACCGAGTGCTCTTAGTGGTTAGATGAGGTTCAGAGGGGAGTGAAAAGATGCCTTTAAGAAACATGGGTATATTTAATCCTTCATAGCTGCCACTTATCCATAATAAAGTATATTCGGTGTGAATTCAGGAGACTTTAAGCCCTGTTAGATGTACAATTCTATGATGCTAGAGCTTTATGTACCAAACTGCACCCGTTTAAAATCTTTGTCATGCTTTGTTCTCTGTATAGTAGGAAATTCCTCATTGTAGAACATCAAACCTTTCAATTGTTAAATAACTCTCTACTCACTTCTGAAATGCTCTATAGTGGCAATAAAGAAGATAAAATAGAAAAAAAAAATCTTTACCTTCTTAAAATAACTTAGAATGTAAGAGAAGGCTTTGAGTTCATATTGTGATTCCTGTTCTCTGCCTGCCTTTTGCTAATCGTGCTATTGACTAGGCATAATGGGCTCTCTTTATGCTTTATCCAAATAGATTTGAGTAGCAAACTCTCTCAAGACTCAGTCTTTTGTTTTACCAGGAACTCCTTTATTGAATCTCACAAGGCTCACAGTCTACTTATTAAAAATCTCATTTCCCACATTTCATTGCTTTGGTTGCTACTGTTCTATGGAAAATGAGTATATTGATGGATATATAAGTAGCTATGAAGGATTGTGGGCAACCACAGAGGTGGTTCTCTTTCTGGGACAGTGGCCTCTTTAGACTTCATTTAGAATTGATGGTGATAGATGTGGTGCTCTGTGGCTGAATCAGTACATCTGAGTTAGGCTCCTGGACTGACTCTCCGCAGGAACCTATTTTCCTTTACTGACTATGGAAGAAGCTGGGAAGCCTTGTCTCCTTAGGTTAGCACAAGACTCTGAATAACTGTGAAGACTTTATAAACTTTTTTCCTAATGAGGTCCATTAGTGTAATTTAGATCTCATTAAGCTAATTGCACTCTGTTAGATTACACATCTCTGAAAATATGTTTAAAAAACACAAGAGATTCTTAACGTAGTAATTTGCTATATGAAGTACTCAGTATTTCAGTAAGTTTTCTTTGTAGGTATGCTTATATCTGGGGCAGTTAGACTAATTGAAGTGGTATTCCCCATAAAACATCACTAAATTATTGCAAAGTAATTGCCTTTTTCTATCAAATATATTGCTATTCTTCCTAGAAAGCTAATGCTATGAAGTGATGAAAAGATGAAATGATATTCTTAGAATATTTTAATTCAGGCCCATATATCCAAGTTCTGCTATCTATAGGTACCATTTAAAACATGCAGCCAAGTGCTCTGGCTTCTGGCATTGCTCCCAGGTGTGTTGAGATGGATTCTGTGGCTCCCTGCTAAGGACTGCTTGCCACTTCCTTTCCTAAGATTGCATTTCTTGTAAGAGGTCTTCCAAACAGAGGCATTCCCAAGCCTGCTCAGCCTTGGGAAAATCTTGGCAACTGTCTAAGGCTATAGGACAGAAATAGCACTGTTTCCTCTCCTGAGTTTGAAAGTTATTTGACACATTCATGTTACTGCAAAAACTTCTTCGATCTTTGTTTCCCCAGTGAAACGTCAGGCTCCAGACTCAAGTGAATGCATGCTCTACAGGATTGGCTTTGCTTGCTGCAGGCAGTTAGGCTTGGTATAAAACCTGTTTGTGATGCCACAGGACAAGGGTTTGTTAAGTTGTGGGGCCCTTCAGAAGTTCTTGCAAGCCATATGCTGGTCTTGGCAGGGCAAATCCAGCCAGCTCTGCTGTGTTTGGGAAACAAAGCCAGTTCTCAAATATGCAGGTTGTGGTTGTTGTAAGTTTTTGTAGGTCAGAGCTTACCTCTGGGTCCTTACAGCAGTTGTGGTTTTGACTGGGAGCATACTGGGACTGTCTGTTCTCAGACTCCATCTGGTGAGCGAACAGGTTTCCTCCTTCACCACCTTTTACTTCTGGGGCACATCTGTGATCTGGGCCACTGGGACCAATACACAGAAGTGATGCACTCTAGACATGGCAGTGAGTGGAGATTAGGCTAATGAGGTCTGAATAAGATTTAGTGTCTCTGTTTCTTGTTTACAAACAAAAAATCTTTCATGTGTGCATGTGCTTTATCACTTCTACCTTCCAACTATCTGCATTGCTTTTAAAACCCCTTTGAAGATTCATGGGGATCTCAAACATTAGCAAGAGAACATCTTGCTTCCTTTCCTCCATGTGCTGTGGTCACTTGGCTTTCCAGATTTGAATCTTGTTCAGTGCTACAAATCTTTCTTGGGCCTGTACTGGACCGGTTAAGTCTGTAACGAATAGAAGTCATGCATTATGGTGAAAGACTTTGATATCCAAGAGAGAGCTGTGAGAGAAGCCTGTGTTATTTAGTAGAACTTGTGATTAAAGTAAGTATGGGCTGAGGAATGAGAGAAGAGGGGTTGCTGCAGCAACAAAAGCTGTGCAGGTGCTAAATATGCTGATTATAAGCCTGAACTCCTTGGAGAAAAGGGATGATAATAGTTTATTGCTGACAGAAAAAGTGTTAGAGAACGAAAATTGAAATTTATTTGTGCATGCAGAAGTGTTACTTGTGTATTCCAAAGTGATAAGGCCACTCTCTGTTCTGCTTTGCAATGGGGCAGTTTAATGTTAGATTTGGGGGTGGTAAGAAGAGTAATCATCAGAGAAGGAGGAAAACTTGGCTTCCAAAATCAGGATGTTTGTTCTTGGTGTCAGAGTTGTGCATTCCCTGAAATGGCACAGGGAATATAAAACTGCTTTCTATGTTGTGGGAACATACATTGAAACATTGAAATATGCTTTTTTTTACGATTCAGTCTGGCATATCGTTGAAGTAATGTTGCTCCAAGGAGGTAGAATTGGTATGCAGATCTGCCTGTTGTCTGTTGACTCCCTGGCACTGAACAAATGGGCCTTTGTCCTCTTTGCTCTTCTTCTGACCTTACAATTGTTAGGTCCTTGGCTACAGAAGGACTTTGGTCTTTAATTCATGTACTGCTGCACAGAAGACAGAAATCAGGATGGGCATGTCAGCTGCTAAATGCAGAAGGCTTCAACCTGAATTTTCATTTCCCTAATCTTCATTTCCACGGTCGCAAGACCCAGACCTATGTCCAAGAGTGTGGTAGTTGGATACATGTCCTCTTGACTTCAGCAATGGTTGACTTTTGAGTATCACTTATTCATCACACTGACGTGTGAATCCTTGTGAAGTGTATAACTAAGAGGTGTGAATTTTATTTTTTGAACAGGTTTGGTGGGGAGTGTTTTCCATACTGCAGAGCTTAACATCTTGCCCGTGTCCTTTTGGATTCAAGATCTGTGATTGGTGCAATTCTCAAGTTCAGCTAGGGCATTTCTGAGGCTTTTCAAAAGGTGACTTGGGTTCTCTCTAAAATATTTCTCCTTGTTTTTCTGCTAGAACTCTAAAGACAAAAAAACATATATTTTGTAAAAGATACCCAATCTTGATCAAAAGGCCTCAAATGAAAGAGTAACACCTGCCACACTTCACCTTGGGCTGCAGTAAAATGCACCTCACACTTTGTTCCTTTCTCTTTACCTTAATATATTCTAGCTTCAGCTTCCAGTCCTTGAATCTTGTTGTGCTTCTCTGTTGCAGTCATGCACTAAACTGTATCTGAAATCTTGCCCCTGGTAGTGTTACGGTAGGTGCAAGGCGCCAGTCTTCTAAAGTAGACAATACGTAATGTGGTAAAACACAATGAGCATTTATTAAAAAAAAAAATCATCTCACTGTCTGTTTTGAACATCCTGATGATAAAAGGAACCAGCACAATGAGGATGTTGTTTCGTTCTCCCATTTCTGTTCTTCAATAATCTGAGAATGTGAAAGACATAAATATGCAATGAAATATTTCTCCCAGTTCTTTTTATATCACAATGCACAACAACAAAAGCAACTTTAGATGAGGTATTTTAATATTAGCCCTTTTTCAATTGTTGACAGTAACAATAGGCTACGAAACCTGACCATGAGCCAGCTTCTAAATAATTACTAGGCACAAGCTTGTCGATGCTATATTAAAGCATTGTTGAAGTTAGGGGAATAAAATCAGCAAGAGCTGTTTATCAGCTTGCTTATGTATCTGGAACAAGTTGGAGCAGACTGGTAAGAGGCTTTTAAAACGTGAGAAAGTGCTACAGTACTTTCTCTGGGTGGATTGTCCCTAGTGTTATTGCTTCAGCAGTTCTGCAAATCCTTCCCTTTTCCTCTTCTGTGTGTCCTTGTCCCACATACACAAGCAGAATGGGGCAGGCTTGTAAAAAACGAGGGAAATGTGCTTTCTGGTGGGATGGGATTCTGTAAGCTTTAAAGTGCCAGCTTTCTGCAAATGTTACTGCTTTTTAAAATAAATAATTTTGGCTAGTCACTTGACTGCAAGAATCCAGACCATAATGGATGTGGAAACAAAGAATATCATCAATATGCTTGGGCAATATTGATGGAAAAGGTTCTGTTGTGTTTTTAAGCATTTCCTGTCCTGTAAGAAAACTGTACTTATTTAGACTTGGAAATCCAAAGGACACTAAATATACCTGAATATGGAAATCAAACAATCCAAGCTGAAATACAGGAGACAACTAACTGCAAAGCGTGTTAGAAATTAAGTACCTCAGTATGTCTTCAATATTTTGTTCCCATTTTGCCCAAATAAGTTCTGCCAAGTAGTCCTTAGAGTGACAGAAATGACACCTTTCAGTTCACATATGCATTTTAGTTCATAAAATCCTGCTAAACACAGCACAGTGCACGTGCGACCAGTGACACAAAGTTACAGTGCTGAATAGGAGACTGAAAATATGATGCAGTATTTTTTTTCTCACTGCAGAACAAAAGAACAGAGTAAAAAAAGCCTGTAGTTGCATTGAGGATGCCCATCCTTCATGGAGGATGACGGAGATGTCTATGCTCAAGTATAGTTCCCTTTGAAATAGTGTTTCCTGCAGCTTGCTTGTTCTGTGTGTGTGTGTGGTTTCTCTGAACAAGCAGGCTTCCTGCAAAAACTCAAACCTAGTATGACCAAAGTCAGAGGTTTCAGCAATGTTGCTGAATACAGCATAGAGAAAAATCCGACCAAAGTGCCACAAGTCCCCAAGAAGACTGACCAAATTTTTTCTAAGCCTTTTTTGGTATAGGTAGCATGGCCAAGATGGGACATCCTTATGTGAAGGTGGGCTTAGACCTTGCATTATGGGTGCAAACGGGCTGGAAACTTTTTTAAAATATGAAAAAAAATGTTTTTACCATAAATGTGGTCAAAGAGTAAAACAAGCTGCCTGTAGAGGCATCCTTGGAGCTCATCCTTGAACACAGACCTGAGGAACCTGGTCTCCCCTGGCCACGCTTTGAGCAGGGGGCTGATGCCCTGTGGGTAAGGAAAGGTGGACTGAGGCAGACATGGCATGCACAGATAACCTGCAAAACTTTGTGCATTAGGCCTCTTTTCCACCAGAAACTAGAACTGTTTCCTGTGCCCCACTTCCCAGCATCCTTGTATGTTTTGTCCTTTACAAAACCCTGATCCAAAGTCAGCTGAAGTCCCTGTGTTGTTCCCCACTGACTTTGGCAGACAGGGCTTCAGTTCCTAATCTAGCTTTGTTCTTTGCTGATGGCAACTCTTGATTGTGAAGAGAAGGCATTTTCCTGATTAATGACTGAGTCTCATGCTGCTGCCTGGGCTATTCTAGGACAGGGTCTGATGTAAGCTGCTGTTCTTGGTCTCTCTAAAGGAAGAACCCGAAACTCCTCGGTTCTGAGACAGCTGGTGGTACTGCTTGGGATACACACATTAATCAGCCTCTAAAATGATTTGTCTGCAGAAACTACTGCTATGCTGTCACTCCATGCAGCCCCCCATGGCATGTGCACACATGCACTTCCCTGCTAGTCCATCCTCTCTGACTGGCAGCTATTTTTGCAAAGCTGCCTTCTGTTTTGTCTCCTGCTTTCCTGCCTTTGCTCACATGTGTCTCTCACTGATGCCATCTCTCCCTTTCACAGGCAGGAAGCTCTTCTCCCACTGAAAGCTGCTTTGCTTTTCATCCCACACCACCATTTTCACCATTGCAGGCAATGCCCTGAGAGCTCTTTGTCCTTCCATTTCAGAGGACAGGCTTCCAGTTTACACCATTGCCAGACTCTTTCTTTCAATACATAACCATGTGCCATGTCTTTCCTTTCCAACAGAGACTTATTTTGCAGCAACCTTTTTTCTTACAGACACCTGCAAACTCTTTATTGATTTGTCTTGTCAGCTTTCCCTGCTCAGTCTCCATACCTTCAGGGTCTCCAGCTGCATTTGCTTCCTGCAGCTTTTCTCTCCTCCTTGCATAAAGGTGCAGGTAGATATACCTGTGAGGTCTCTATTATCAGCAAAAATGGACTTACGGTGAGGCCAGAAGCATAAATAACTTCCTTGTGGTCTTGTCCAAAAATTAAATTTAAACAAAGCCCTTTTATCTGCCTGCACCCACAGCAAGTGCAAAAGGCTCCACTACTTTCTATAGCTTTATAAATAGACTGTTCCTTCCCCTTCCCTGCTATCTCATTGCAGCTGAATGAATGCTCTCCAGGGTTACTTAGTGCCCCTGCCCCCTTGGTAGTCATGGCATTAAAAAGAAAACACAAAAAAGAAAAAAGGGTTTGATGTAAAATGACCATTTGCTTCAAAAGAGCATTGATTGAATAATAGATCAAGCTTCACTTTGCAGTGTTTTTAATGAGGGACACGCCTTTGCTCACATGCTTCTGCTCAGCATCAACTCGAGAGACTGAAATATACTGAGTATTCTCTCTAATCTAATTATCTGTGGTTAATTCTCCCCAGGCCTCTTCTGATCCTTTTGGTAGCACTTTGGACACTAAATGTATGAAGGTGAGATTTAAATTGAGCTCAAGCCTCTAAAGCTTTGATCAGCAGACTACGTTAGTTTTCTTTGGCATATACTTACAGGTGTTGGTGTTATGATTCCCAGCTAGAGTGAAATGGAATTGCTTTTGCAATCCCTGAATCAACACCTGCTTTTTCTGGTGTCACAGCTGACCCTTGTTTAGGGATAGGGCTGGTTCAGTCACACCGAGGTTTTACACATAGTCTGTCTCATGCTTTCTGGGGAGTGGTTTAAGATAGAGAATTTGGAGTTGTGCATCTTTGATTCCAGTCTGATGTCATCACAGGTGAGGTAGTACTCTTACAGAATCATAGAATCCTAGAATGTGTCAGGTTGCAAGGGACATTTAAAGGTCATCTAGTCCAACCCCCCTGCAGGAAGCAGGACACCTTCACTAGATCAGGTTGCTCAGAGCTTCCTCAAGCCTGATCTTGAATGTGTCCAGGGATGGGTCCTCCAACACCTCTCTGGGCAACCTGTCCCTCTCCAGTCCCCTTTGCATTTCAGCACTGCTGATCATCTCAGTCCACACAGCAACACTTGAGCTTTTTCTCCCAGTTCCTGTCCCATGGAAAATTCTTCCTTTCATCCTCTATTTGAGACTTGCTGAAATTCTCATGCCCTCATCACACCACGACATCCTCTTCTGCCAGGCACTGTGGGTTCTGTTGCTCCAGCTCATCTCCCAGCTGAACTGGATAAAAGGCAGTTGACCACCTCAGTTGACAGACTGACACTGGTGATTGCTCTAAACTGGAATTGTACTTCCATGCTAAAAATCCCATTGGCTTTTCTGAAAGTAAAAAGTAAGATCATTTGTAACTTGTACAGTCTTGATTTGCTGCATGTTAGTCTTGACATTATCAACATTCAACTCAAAGACGTTACTGGGGACGTTAGATTTTACCTCTGCAAGAAGGGAAAGGATAATTTCAGATTTTCATCCGGTTCATTAAAATCAACCCCTGTTCTTCACAGGATAAAAAACCCGAACAAACCCAACCTTTATGGTTTTGTAGTTTTCATGTGGTAATCTTCTGTACCTGGTGAGACCCATGCTTTTAGAACCTAAGGTCAGGTTTAGTTCTGCTCCCAGTTGCTCTTCACAGAAACTTTGCTATTTGCATGAATGTAAATAAAATCAGGGCACAACTCTTAGCATAAGCAGTTCGACCACTATTGCTTCAGTCCAAATTCAAATTGCTTGCTGATAATTTGAGCAATAAACTGGCTTTGATAAATTCCTTTCCCAACATTATTTTATCATCATAATTATTTGCTCTTCTGCTTTGAATCTGCAAATTATCTCATACAGTTACATTTACATATGCAATAAAAACTGGGTACTTGATCTATTGTCTTGCCAACCGTAAAATAAATAAAACAGTTAGTGAAAGATTATTCCTGACGTTTTGGCAGAGCTGCAATAAATAAATAAATAAATGCTTAGATGATAGATTCTTAGAAGGGATAAGTAGGAAACAAGTTTGAGATGCAACACAGTGTATAAACTGCTGTAGAGGTTTTGTCTGAAGACTAATTCTAAAGCCATATTCCAATTAGAAATGGAATCGTAATAGATTTCTCAGTTTGAAACATGTTGATAACAGTTTTCTCTGTAAAAGGAACATGAGCGTTTGTAGTTTAGCCAATAAATGTATCTAAAAGACAGTGAATGAAGGTACATAAATCGTATTTTATGATCATGATAGCAACATGGCAAAGAAGTAATGTACCAAATAAGTGTTGAAATTGATGACTGTACCCTCTATAGATTAAAAAGAATAATAGCTTGTGAGACACAATTTCAGTATTGCTGGCAAATTACTCGGATGTTTTTGATACAAATATTGCAAAATCAGATGTAGAATTATTGGCAAGCATTTTTATTTCCAAGCATGTGTAAAAAATGCTAATTGGGAAGGACCAGCAATAAAAAAATCTGCACAAAGGCATATTTCAGCAAATATGCCTTAGTGTGCTCTTGTGGTTTCTACAGTCTGCTAATTAATTTTCTACATTTATTGATAAACCTTTTGGTTAAAAATGTTTTTAATGAAAGTAATGAAGTAACTGAGAGTCTCATGTGAACATATTTAGGTAAAAGTTAGCAAAAGAAACTTGACTCACTTTTCACATTGTAGCTGACCCGTGAACCTACACATCACCTTCTAGATTTGGTGACAAATCAGTTCACTGTATGTACAGAACAATAAATAATTCATGAGCAGCCTTCACCCTGACAGAAGTTGAGAAATACTGTTGCAAAAGTGTAGCTTCATGGTGGAAGTGATTTGTGAAATCGAAATGGGTCAACAATGTCAAATTACCGATTTCTTCTGAATGACTCACCCAGCTGTAGTACTTCCAGCAGTGTGCAGTCAGCAACAAGGAATCAGGACAATATCATGGATTTCCTTCATCCTTCTCTCACATTGGGGGAAAACACAAATGTGTTTCCAAAGTACTGCTAGGACAGGGTGTATCTTAATATTTCTCCGAGGTTTGTCTATCCTATCTCCAGTCCCCCAAAATCTAATGGCACCTTTTCCTGCCAGCAATACCTCTTCTGTTGCTTTGTGTTCTCAGTTTTCCTTACCCATGCAGAATCAGGCTTGATCCCTTATGTGGAAAATTACGGTTACCCTGTAAAGTTCTACTGAACTCATCCTCGTTGAATTAGTGTTTTAGGTATTGCATCCCTGTGGTCAGCATGTTCCTACAGATGTCATAGACCAAAGGAGGCAGTAAAACCATAGCCATAAAAGAATCTTTCTGCAAGACTCTAGATGTTGTCTCAAACAGGCTTCAGGTGACCTATTTTGGGTAGCCAAGAGCCTGTTTATAGATCCAGGTCCATCCAAGACACACCTTACCTTCCCAACTGACCAGACCTTATTCTCAGCGCAGAGATCACACACCCAGAGCTATGCACACATACTCATAGTGGAAGTCCTGCCTGGGGTAGGAAGCCCAGCTGAGATGTATGACTTGATAGTGCCATTGTAGTAATGTCCTACAGTCTTTACAATGATTCCAACCCAGAACCCCCTTGAGGTCCAAAGGTTTGAAAAGGTGAGGAGTTCTTATCAGTGATGCATTGTGTTCTTCTGTCTAAATAAGCCCTGCAGAGTTGCATTGGCATGTTCCCTCCGAGCCTTCTGCTTAATGCAAACCTCCCCTCTCTTTGCTAAATTTGTGTCTAGACTCCTGAAGGAGTCTACATTTTAATGTGATTGATACTTGGGTGTTTGAAATATTTTTTATGTTTTTTTTCTATGCTTGTTCTTCTGTAAGTGTCCTCTGATCTTTCAGGATAGGAAGCCTTACTCTATAAGAAGTCAAGTTTGTTTATCATGCTGAAGAAACTTTAAAGAGGGTAAAGACCCCTTAGCTTGAAGAAGTAAGGACTAGACATGAACCTAACCTAGTAAGTGTGCAATATCTGCTGAGTTCATAAGGAATCAGAGCAGCTTGGTTGCACTTACACAGAGAAGTGAGCAAAACCAGGGTAGAATTATTGAAGGCAGCAAAACCGAAGTTGTTTATCAGGTGAATCAATTCAAGAGGGAGCTGCAGCTAGAAATTCAACATGTTTTTTTAAGTCTATCTTTGCATGCAGATTGCTGTACTTTAATGTCTTCTTCCAACCTGCAATACTTAAAAAAATACTTTAAGTTTCGTGTAAATCAGCAGTAAAAACAGGCATTGAAGTACTTTTTGCCAACCTCCTTGAATGGTACTGAAAGTAATCAACTCTGTGTAAAAGTAATATGCGTGGAATGCAACGTTCCCTTGGGGAATAATTTATCTCGCCTATTGCCTTGCCCGTACCCTTCAGGTATACTTTCCTTAGCTGTGATTGCTTCACAAATAAGGATATTTGCTTTCAAATTGCTACTTACATGCTCCTGTGTAGTATTTGCCTGGGGTGGTGGTTCTTCCAGGTTTTGGACTGAAAGACTACTACAGCACAGATCAAGGTATTGGAGTCCTTCCAGCCTTTACCTGCACAGCAAGTGTGGGAAAAGCTTAGAGATTATGAGCTGTTTGCATAGGATGCTCTTATACCTTGCGTATTAGGTGTGCAGGGAGGACTGTTTTAGTTTAGAAATGCATTTGCTATTGGGCAGAGCTATTTGCACCCAGACTTGATCTGGTTTGCTTCTGGAAGGTATTCTTGAGAGTCGTATACCTTTCCATAAATCTGCAGACTCCTTTCCAGGTGCATGAATGGACAGAAGTGAATGGCACTGGGTGTACTCATCAATGCTTTTTCCTGGTGTGTAAGGAGTTAAGCATCTTGTAGTCTTCACTGGACTTCAGCCTTGCTAAGTTCTGCAAGAAGTGGTTTGACTATCTCCGTTTACAGTCAGGGAAGACAAGTTCCCTGTCAGATCCAGACAATTCCTATGAGGCTGTGCAAGCCATCCCCAGCTGAACTGTGATTTGAAGAGTCTCCATCAGTGTCTGGTTATCTTGACACAAATTAAGGTCTTTCACAGTTCTTGTCAGGAGTCTCTTCTAATGCACAGAACAGAGCTGCCATACTGAAGACTCTTCTGAACTACACACATCTGTTTCAAGATCTGCATGGTGTTGGAGTATAAAGTACAGTCTGTTTGCTTCTTTGTTGTCTGCTCTTCTTTTGTTTTTTTTTTTTTTTTGGATGGGTGGGCCTTGAGCAAAGACAGGAGAATTCTTGGCTGTGTTTTTATTGTCTATGTCCTGAATTATATTAAAGATTGATTGAGGTGCCCTAGCCTCTATTGGAAGTCATCTGACTTAGTGCACTCTAAAACTAATATTAGTCTGTAAACCTATTTAACCATCCCATTTGGGAATACAGTCCATTGAATATAGCATCTTGATGTTCATTAAAATTAAAGACAGAAAATATTATTAGGTAATGCAGTGCTTTTCCCTTGGCAGTGTAAGGCTGGCACCTCCTTGATGAAAGTTGGACCATTTGTGTTGTTTTGGGAAGCTTTAAATCATTTTCACATGCTACTGAAATATATTCTTTGGTTGCTCCCCATGCTTCTTGTACATGGTCATTGTCCAGTCTCTTTTTCCCTGCTCAGGTATTTTTGGGAGCATGGAATATCTATATAGAAGTGCTTTAAACATTCTGGTCTTACATCTAACATATAAAAATAATAAGTTTAGGACACTGGACTCAAATTCAAGTAATTCTTTGCCAAAGAAAGGAGATGTAGCTATCAAGGTACAAATTAATGTACCCCTGCCATTCTGAGGTTCTGTTTCTTGCATGGTGGTCATCAATGCAGCTGTTTGAATCTAAAATAACAAGACTCATACTAATTTAGTATATACTATATATTGGTTACAGCTACAGAAGTCTGTTTCCAGTGCTACACATGACTTGTTAGATGGGTAATTACAGGTATTTTTTCAACATAGTAGCAGTCTGACATACCTAGTGCTCTGGAACTGGGCAGATTTCCCTTGAAAAGGAGAAACTGGAAATCAGTAACAGTTTTAAAAATGTTGAATGTGGAAGATGGTGCTTGTAAAGCTGCAGCCTCAGGACTAGAAAAGTTACACATCCAGAAAGGCAATGCTTAAATATTAACGTATATAGACTTTAGAGAAGATCAGGATTAACATAATGGACCAAATGCATCCTGGGTGTTAAACAAGCTGAGGTCACTGTTGCACCAGAGACGCTGCTGATATACAACATGAAACAAAAAGTGCTCTGCTTTTTTTCTTTGTGGAGACTTGTTGCTAAGCAATTGGGAAAACAGTAAGGGAAAAGATATGAAAGCATAATTCACTTTGTAAACAATAAAAATCTTTACAGGTTTGGAAGAAGCTGCAGCAATAATGCATAGCATCAGAAAGGAGAAGCTCCACAGAACACCAATGTAATATTATTCAGGCTTTTTTTCAGAGTGCCAGAAGATTGATGGCTCTATGCTGATGTAGAATTGAGTTACCATCACTGATATCAATCATTTCCCTACCATGGTACGTAGTACTTAAAACCACAATAAAGTTAGAGGTGCACACACACGCACACAGTCACACTGCAGATTTATTTCACCCATGTAACTTTATCAGATCAAAACTGGTGATAAAATTTTACAATTTGCAGGTGAGGAAAATTTCTTCACATTAATATGACTCTGTACAGTTAGGTCTTTACAGATAGTTTTGTGGTATTTTGTTTTCTTGGGGGTTGATTGTTTGTGGGTGGGGTTTTTTTGCTGTTTTTAAGAGTTCCCATAAATATCTGTGGTGCAGTGGCTTTTGCCTATGAATTAAGACAGCAAGCACTGGTTTCTCAGAGGCAGCAGCAAAGTAGCTGCTGCTTGTCCCTACAGCTGAAAAGGTTTGGAAGAAGAAAGCAGTCACACCTATTCTTTCCCAAACATAGCAATAGCAATTTCTTGTTTATTGCTTTTCCAAATGGTGTTGAATCCCTCAGTGGACAGTTCCATCTAAACACCTACCTGGGGGTCCTGCAGCATTATTCCCTGTACCAATCCTTGTCAGATCGAATTGATGCTACCCTTTTAAAATCAATGGAATGAAGACATTTTACATTGCCTGAGGAACTGTTCCAATGTAGAAATACTTCCTTTGCTATCAGTGCTACTAGTTTCAGTGGTGTTGTCATCTAGCTTGGATGTGAGTTTGAAGACTGCAGTATACTTTTATCTTTTCCATCAGCTACCAGTATATTAAGAAAGGGTGGCACAATCTGTTCTCCTGTTGCTTTTACAAAAAGGATCCAATCCTTTCATTGAAAATCCCAAATTTGGGAGTCCGTGTGTGCTCAGTGTTCCTGGGTAACTTCTGAAAGGTTGCTCAAGCAAGAACATTCATGTGTTTTAGATGTGGAGATTTGGGAAGAACACATCTTGAGATGTGAAACTGATTGCACCTAAATTTTTTTTCTCCTCAGTTTTTAGCTGTATTTTATCATGAACTTTTATGCAGCAAATTTACAGAAAAAAACACTACCATTCCTCTCTAAGTATCGACTCTCACATGCAGAAAGAGTTGTTTTGTTTCAAATCAAAACATTTCTTTTGTTTATTTCTTCATAGATAAGTCCTTTGACTGATTTAAAAAAAAAAACCAAAACAACAAAACCTTTGTTGGAAACTGTATGAAACTTTCTAGCATCCAAGAGAATGAGAAGGTTTTCAGTTAGCATTTTATCCCTTTTGCCTGCCTCTCTTATTTGCACTTAGCTGAGGGAAAAAACAAAACCAAAAGACAATCCCAAAGCCACTCTTTGATCCTCCTGGTCCTCCTCTGGATCTCTGCCAGCAAATGATGGAAAGTGCAGCACAGCACAGCTTACCAGGTCAGTGGTGCCTATTACCCAACTAGACACAACTGCAGCAATCACCTCTACCATGTGCATCGTCTCACCTGAACAAACCCACATGGCTGCTACCTTTTCTTTTGCTCCATTCCTCCATTGGTTTGCTCCAGCTATCTGATGCCCCTCAGTGGGATGGGATGCTGGACCATGCCAAGCTGTCTGTATGCGCTCTCCTGGCATTATCAGGAGAGCTTTTGCCTTCACTGCAGCAGAAAGGAGAACTGCAAACAAGATTGTAAATCCTCAGGCGAGTGATGGCCTTTAATGTCTGCCCTGAGCAATGGGACCGCTGGTACTAAGCCTTTAATTAAAGGTCTGAAATTAAATTCCAACAAGTTGCTATGAAGCCTTATGATCCTTTGAAATCAATGGCCCAAATCCTGTTGATTGCAGAGGATCTGGGCTTTGTCCTAAAGTGTTTCTGCTTTATTCACATCAGAAATGCTCAGGATGTCGCAGTGTCTGAGGAAAAGCCTTCCAACTTCACAGGGAAAGGCCTAAAAAATTCAGTGGTCTTCTATGGGAAACAGGAGCGTTCGTTTTGCTTTGAGTTTATATTTTCATTAAACAGCAGCAATTCAGATTTTATTTTCCGTGTAAGTCTGGTAATATAAAGAGTTTGTTTGGTACATAGGTGAATTCGCCCATGACAAATTACATGGAAACTATGGAAACACTCTGCTTAATGGAGTACAAGGTCAGGCTGTCTCATGCTAAAAAATTAATCATCCCTCTGCTTTTTTGCACAGAGTTTCTTGGGAGGTGGGGGAAAAGAGTTTCAGATTAGTAGGACACAGGAAAACTAAATAATGGGGTTTTTTAGTTAGTTGAATTAATTGTTAAGAACAAATTACCTGACAAATTTAATCTTTTCCTTTTTAATTGGCTTCCATTATGCAAGAGAAAATGTTCATTTCTGCAAGTGTTGATCAAATAATTCACCTGAATATGTTTCCATTTCTGGAGTGTTCATGTCACCCACAAATGTGCCCTTGCATCCCCTGTGAGTCATGTGGGAGCCTTCTGCACTGAACAATTAATGGCCCAAAAGAGGAGACAGTCAGGGCTGTGACTGTAAGGGATCTCTTGCTCTTCAGGGGCTTTGCTGGTGGCAGTTGAAGCAGGCCATTGTGTTGTACAGCATGCCAAAATGTTTTCAGGACATCAGACATGGATACTCTCACTTTCCACTCAGCCTGACTGCAGGAGGTTTGATTGCACATTGGCTACTTGGAATCATCCCCATAATGAAATTGTGTATTTTTTGCTTTCATGACAGCAATTAGCTTCTGTTTTCCACATAGACATCCCATCTAGCACGGATTTATTCTGCAGGTGTCCTGGAATCATTGTGAGTGCTCGGCAACAGTAATTTTTCATTGATTTTATCTTAGATTTATTTGGTTTTGGGGGGGATTTGCAAAGATTTCCAGTTAGTGTTCCCTCTTTCAATATTTGCAGATTCTGAGAAAAATAGAACTAGGTTCATTCTTTTAACACTTTCAATAACCCAAATATTTTTTTATCCAATTTAAAATGATATCATATGAGAATTACTGCTGTAAAGGATAGATGTCACACATCTGTCACCTGTATTGGTCTTTCTCTTGACCTGAAAGTGATACAGTCACATTTGTTTAAAAGAATGAATCCAGAACTCTGAATGGGGAGGGGTTTAATATATTCCAGAAACAGGAGAAATGAACTGCCACATATATGCAACCTTGTCACCCTTATTCTAACTGTGTTTAATGCAAATACTTTAAGTTAAGGCAACAGAGTGGGCTCTACTGAGTAGGTTGACCTCAACAGGATTTCAGCATACACTCAAACGTTGTGCTGATCTGTGTGTATATATATATATATATAGAGAGAGAGAGTTAATTTTTGAACATTTTGGTGAAACAATGCATCCAAAACTACTGTATACAATAGAACTGGGTTGTTTGTAATGATATTTTCTTTAGGTAGGCAGCAAGGGAAGGAGGGACTGAGACCCCAACACTAGTAGTTAGGACTATGTCTGGGCTTGCAGGAGACAGCTCTCCAGGTCTGTGCTTTGCCCATGTCTGATACACCTGATGTGTGAGGAACTTGGCTGTGAACAGGCTCTGTGTTGAGCTTCAACCTTTCTCATTGCCTCCATCCATTTATCCTGAAGAGGATAAATGAGCAAATCTCTATTTCCATGGCTACGTTTCCATTCAGAAAATTTCACCAAAAACCTGTCGTCATCACTGTTCTTCATCCATGAAGATGAGTGACACAACTTCCAGAACAGGTCTAGTCTTAGAGGCTTTTTGGGGTTCCTGGACAGTATGTGTGTCTATAAGTATTTGATGGCTCATGAACACATATTTCTGTCTAGGTGTTTGGGTATGGAAAGAGGGGAGTGCCAGAAATTTCTAATATACAGGGGTAACTGTGTTCCCAACCATGCTGATGGGACTGGTTTTGATCTGTGTGTTATGTTCATCTGAATCATTTTCTTGAGTGGCTGCTCTGGAGGGAGGAAGTCTGCTTTGTGCCTGTGAGATAGCAGAACCTGGTGAAGGAGGTTCTTTCCAGGGAGCAGGTGATAAGAGGAGAAAGCATAAGCATTAAAACAAAGAGTCTGAGAAGAGTGTGGGACTTTCCAGGGGATGGAGACAAAAGTTTCTGGGGTTCACAGACTTTTTGACTGAGAAAGCCCTTAAACCTGGCCAAACGAAATCCTGAAGGCTGGAACCAGCTCTACCAATAAGCCCCTTTTTGTCTTCTACCTTTCCTGGTGATATTCAATTGTTCTTTCTGTAAGAAGTGAAGTATTCTGTTTCAAGTTGTTATAACACTTGACGTTTCTGAGTATTTACTGCACTTTATTTTTCCTTACCAAGTGGGAAAGTCTCTTACAAACCAGCCTGAGCACTCTGGTTAACCTGGGCTCATCTTGTTACACTACTAAGTTCCTGACTGACAGTTGTCCTTTTCTGATAGTGCTGGATGTCCTAGAGCTCCATGGTCTTCTATTGTTTTACCTGACACTAATTTCTAGTATTAGAATACTAGTGTTCAGTGGAATATTTTCAACAGTCAGAAGATATCACTTCCCTTGACAATTGTTTCTGTGAATTCGGTTTCCTCTTCACCTTGCTCTTGTTTCTGCATGGTCTATAGCTCTGGGCTGGAGGTCTTTGCTCAGCATTTACCCAGGGTGGTGTGAACTAGCAATGTATGCCTTTTTGTCACAAGCACACCCAGTGGTTTGTAAGGTCAGAAAGTATGTAAAGATCTGATTCCTAATAGCCTTCCCGTTTAAGGGAAAGACACACCTGATGCTTTTCTTCCTGAATCTGCTTATACTGGGATGAATGATGCATACAGTGACTTGAACCTGGGAAGGAATCTTTGGTTGCTGTTCAGATTCTTACGATTAGAGCCTCTGGCATGTGTACCTGGAAAGAGCATGAGTCACCCGCTTTAAGCTTTTGTAGTTGAAATTCACTATCCTGCATGTTGATTCAATACTGCCATCCCCTTATGAGGCAAGGCAAATGTTAGCTTCCTGAGTGTGAGTTCACCCACCTTTTGTTCAATTAAAATAAGCTCATATCGAGTATCATTGGTAACTTCCCTCTATGTGGATCACAAACAGGTCCACGTTTGCCCTACTCTTAAACTTAAACCAAAAGTGTTTCTGAAATGCAGAACAAACTTTTCCTCCTTCTGCCACCCCCTTTACCTCCATCTCAGCAACCTCCTTCTCCAGGCAGATGGTTCCCACCCCCTCTCAGCTCCCCTTGACACCCTGCCAACACCATGCCCAACCACCCTTGTCATCTGTCTCTTGTCTCTAACCCAGTTCCCTCAGATATGACAGACTACAGTCTCCTCTTTTTCCCAAAAAAGAAACACCACACCAGCATGCCAGTACCCAGAAAACCTGGTCAAACAAATGTGGTCAGAGATCAGAGAGGGGGTGGAAGGTTTCCCTATGGAACATTTTTGACTTTTCATCCAATATAGCTAGAAACTGTCAATTTTTAGGCTATTTATTTTTTCCTGTACAAAAAAAAGCAAACACACCTTCACTTCCTCCTCCTGGTGTGGTTAAAAACGCTGCTGAAACGCAACGTGGGAGCCCCAGTTCAACACCTTGCATGCATCCATTCTTCCTTGAGCTTTCCTGACCCATCCTCCTCCCAAAGGTGTCCCACTGAGCCTACTGAATCCTGTCTCTATTCTTCCCATAGGAAACACAGCCCAGAGGGACAGAGACAGCATGTGGCATTTCAAGAGCATGCCAGTCACATGTCATTTTTTTTGGCTGAAATCTGAGAACTTTTCAGAATCCAAGTGCTCTGGTTTTCCATTTTCTCTAGCAACCTGAAATTTTTTCAAGGAAAGCAGAACCCCTCTTTTTAATGGAAAAAAACTCCATAAAACCAAACAAACCCCACCAAGAAATCCAGATTCCCTTGACTTCTGGTCAACGTGTTTTGATCAGCTTCAGTAACAAGCTGTCTGCTGCAATGTGTAATGTAGCCATAAAATGTGACTTTTCTTGTGGTGTCTCTCTAAGATCTGCTGGTCAATAGGTTTTTTGTCTTTGTCATTACTGAAGCCATCTGATCATAGTACCATGGTCAAGTTTTCAATGTGTAATAACACACGTCATGTTCTCAACTCCCAGCTTCAGGCTTGCTCATAAACTTTTGTAAATGGGCCCCAGGAGAGGGTAAGGAATTTGTAATGAGGATCACAATGTATCTTCATTAAAGCATCTTCATATAAGATTTTGCATTTGAAGTTAGGCACATAACTTTCTAGTGCAGGGAACAAAATTGGAGTACCTCTGCCCTACATCTCATTTTTATAAACTACAGTTATTCTCTCCCACTAGCACGCTGGGTATTCAGTGATCTGTTAGGCAACACCTTGTTCTTTCTCTTCATTGATCCCTTGTTTGTTTAATATGTTTTGCATTCCTCAGACCTACAGTGATGTAGTTTTTTTTGGTTGTGTTTGGCTTAGAGATAGTGGAGAAAGTATACTTAAGAAGCACTTCTGATTTTCCTTACCTTTTTAATACTTTGATATGGAAACTCTGTCAACAGGATAGTGTTACTACTACACAGGATTGCTAAAGAAGCACTTTTAGAAATTCTTTGAGGTTTCTCTGTGCTTGGTGTTTATCTAAATATATGTATGAAGATGCAATTCTGGGTAATGGAGCATAGAAAATCAAGGAAAAGTCTTCTATAATTTGTCATTGTGTCATATGGATTTCTGTTATCACATTAATAGATACATATATCTGTATCTTGAGAGGATGCCAGTGGATGCAGAGAGGTGCATTCCCATTGCATTCCTCACAGTTATGGTGTCTGTGGGCACAGACGTTCTTTGAGTTTTAATTTTGCTTGACTTTTATCTCATATACATAGAGTTATCAATGGGAAATGTGATCTTAAGTTTTGGTAGTGAGTCTGTGTTAACATTTGAAAACCTCACTAATTCCATTGACAAGCTGAACAGCGACCTTAGAAGTGGTCACTGGCAAATTGAGCTACTTTCTTCTGAGACTTTAAGCTTTTATCAGAGTCTATAGGAGTGAAGACATGCACTGTATGACTTCCAAAAGTAGCTTGGTGTCTTGGGTGACAGTTGATACACTGAAAATTAGGGAGACAATTGCTTTTAAGCAATTCAGGTAAAAAAAAAATCATAGAATTATAGAATGGATTGGGTTAGATGGAACCTCAAAGATTGCCTAGTTCCAAACCCCTGCAGGGATGCCCTCACTAGACCAGGTTGCCCCAAGCCCCATCTAACCTGGCCTTAAACGCCGCCAGATCTCCTGTATTCCACTTGATGCTAAAGCTGAGAGGCAAAATCATGGATGTGAGAGGTGAGTCAGGGCGACAGCACTATTGTTACCACAAAGCTGAAATGATGATTGACCAGGGGGTTCCCACTTTCTTGAGAATTACTGAAGCTCTTGGAGTGTTGCATGAGAAGTGATGATATTTTTGCTTTTGTCTAATTCACCCAGGAAGGCTTTTTAATGTTACTGACTTCCAGAGATTCTTACCACTAGTTCTGCTTTTGCATTTGCTTCAGTCTGGACAATGGGAAATTTCACTGATCTCTTTCTAGCCTCAAAAGATCTTTTATCATGTAGCATCCCAGCAGTAGCAGTGGGAATTGAGAAGAATTTTTATTTACAGGATCTGATAAACCATACCAAACGCAAATGCTTGTATTTTGTTTTAAATTGCCTGGAGGGGCACAAATCTGCTTGCCTGAGCTTTAGCACAAACACTGTCACATTTTAAAATATATAAAATGCAGAAGAAAATTAATAATACTATACTGGGAAGTGCGATCAGGGTATTTATCTTCCCTAAAACTCTTCTGAAGAGTTAAGTGCATAACAGTATTAAAACCAAGATGAATAAATAAACTTTCTCTTTCAGCAGCAGCTTCTTCTGGGATGCAATCTAACCAGTATTGTTTAGAAACCTTCAGGCTCCAGGATGTAACTTTAATGACATTTAAATTTATCAGAACAACGAGAGTTGCCCTGGTGCAACAAGGCTTCCTGTTTCCATGCACAGGTGAAGGCAGTAAGGATTCTGCTCATGGCACTGTGGATGGTGTCCAGAGAGATAGTCATTGCAAGTGAAAAGAACTCCCCACTTGCCCCCTCATAGTTAAATAACTATTTGGGGAATTAATAAGTGCTTGTTATTTTAAGCAGTTAGGTTAGTGGAAAAAGGGAGAAAAATAATTGGTTTGTGCTGGCTGGGGCAGCAACCCTGCTGACTGCTTGAATGTGATAAACAGCAAGGGTGGAAGAGGTACAGAAATGGCTCCAGACCTGGGACTGTTCCTTGGGGAGACTGAGATTGAAGATGGCTTTGGCATAGCAGGTCTGTAGGTGGGTAACCTCTGAGATGGAGGCAGTGATCTTCAAATTAACAAAGACAGAATGTGATCAAGGTGGAACAGGAAAGGTTCATGACAAGGTCATGCTAGGAGCAGAGTGTGACTTTGACACAAATTCCTTACTGGAAATGCTTATGAGGAAATGTATGGGATGGTCACCATCCTAGACTTGCCTGAACAGCCTTCTAAAACATGGGTAAGAGCTTTGAAGAAGCTGTGGGTCTGATGCTGCTTTTGGGGTGGGGGATCTTTGGTCAACAAGCTGTGAGACGGTACAAGGCTCTGAACAATTCTGTATGCTTATTTAGAGGGAAGTCTTTGTTGGCAGAGTATTTTCTTTACATACTTGGTGTATTTCCCTATGTCTTGGAATGAAGAAAATGCTAATAATGTTATGTTTTCCATTTAAAATTGCAATATTTGAGAGGGATTTTTTTTCTCCTTAGAAACATATTTCTTTTCTCAGTTTTTATGGCCTGGAGGTTTTTTCTCTCCTTTATTTATCGTCTCCTATTGCTATGGTTTGAAGATATACAGCGATGACGCAGGCTGCTGTTGAGTTTTGGTTCTTTGACTGGTTTCTATTTTTAGTGTTCTTAGTCGCACTGAAAACAAGCAGTAGCAACTGTATTGGCCCCAATATACAGCACAGTTTTTGTCAGAAGATAAAATGTGAATAACATAGCTTGCCCTATATTTAGGGGCTATGCAGAACATGCTCCTTTTAAAGAACATATGCTACCTATATAAGGAGTAATAGGTCTTGCCATGGTTGCTCAGATCCCCTCTGGACAACTGAGATAAGAATTAACAACCTTGGCTCAGCATCCTCCCTGAGATGCAGCACTGTGACCAGCTGCGTTAGCTCACGCTACAGAGTGTGATGAACCAGAGCTCTTCTGCTGTCTAAGTGGCCATGAAATACTCAGTCAGCTCTGGAGCACATACGTACTGCTTTGCAGGGGGATGCCCTAACCAGCCCAGAGGATCAGACTCTGCCTGTCTCTTCTGCCCAAAGTTTGATTAAAAAGTGGAACACCACCTCCAAAGGGCAAGAGTCTGACACCACAATCCTCAAAGCAATTAGGGATGATGGAAGACCCGGGATTAACTCTTCAGTCTGAGCTGGCAGAGAGGTGCCTCTCCCTCAGCTTGCCAGAGCCCAGTGGAACATCCTTCACGCAATTAGTCACGGTCTCTGTTCTTAGTTGAAGCAAAAAACATTGAGTCCTAATTTTCTCCCAAGGTATAACGGGAGCACTTGGGAGCTCCCGAAATTTCTACAGGTCAGAATAAATAAAATTTTTTAAATCCCTGCTCAGCACTTGGTTTAGCTTTTTTTAGTGTTTGTACTTTAGAAGAATCAAGAATTCCCAGTTTGACCCTTTTGTGCAGCCACCTTCTGTCTAGCTCAAACTCCCCACAGGAGAAACCTCCACTTGGGATAAATAAAATGAAGTAATTTTCTAGCAGTTTCCAGTATAAGAAGTTTTGCCTGTGAAAGACTTCCTAAAATTGATTTTTCTTGATATGTGATTTCCTTTTTTTTTTAAACTTGAATTTCCTCTGAGGTTTTCTCTGTGTAATTTTGCCTGGATTACCTGGAGTAAGAAAGTTTTAGCTGAGCTGCTTTTGAAGAAGGAACACCAGTATTAAGAAAGAAAGATTCTGTTTGAGATTTTAAATGGTAGGAATGACAAATATTCCTAAAGCTTGGATTGAAAAAAAAAGGAGCTAATAGCAGTGAACAGGGCAAGTGCATGGAAATGCAGGCTGAACTGTGGTGTGCTTTTTAAATAGATTTTGAAAAGATGCCACTTCCAAGCCAGTGAAAACATTATTCATAGCAGGCATTTAATGCTAAGGTACAGTTCTGTTAGCTAAGGAACAGCTCTGTTAGCTAAAACTGCCCTAGCTGGGGGAAGACACTCGTACAGGCTGTATTACTTCTCACATTTTCATTTGATTCCTCTTCCCAGTCACGTTCCCAGGTCTTGCTGTTTCTGTGGGTATTCTGAACAGTGAATGTCACTGAGCAGACCATGTTGTGAAGTACAGGTCCAGGCCTCTTCTTGAGGTCGAGGTGGTGGCCTGTGACCCCTTGTAGGCATCAGTCAGGCACCATGAGATTTACCTGAGGGAGAAGCCTCAGTGTGCAGTCACTGAGCACATGGAGATATCAGACACGCTCCAGGCAGTGAACTGGAGTGTCTGACAGCTCTGTCCCCAGCAGGTATATTTATAAATGGTCTAAGTCAAACCCATTTAAATCTGCCAAGAGTCAACTATGTGCTCAGCATCTGCATAGAATGCGACTCCTGATATGTTTTATTCCACTTGACATCCTGGTTTTATCACCCTTTCTCCATCAGAGACTAAGCCCATGGGATGAGGAGTACAAGAGAAATCCTCACTGTCTGATTTCCCATCTTGAATCTGATCTCATGGATGTTTGCTCTGTGACTGTTCTTGAGTAATCCTGTCTAGCATCTTATTTAAAAATATCTTAGACAAAGTCAAGGTTCATGCAATATCATCTGTTCAAGACAACACCTAAACTGAACTGTAACTGTACACTCAGTGACCTTGCTTGTTTCTGAAGGAGGAGTGAGTTTGATCCAGGAATGGAAGGATTTCTGCAGTTTCTGTATCCAGTGCTTTAACTTTTTACCATGGGGTGTTGTCTGGACTTCGAAAATGCTTGATCACTTTATTTGTCTATTTGTGGTTGTCTTATTAATTGTTTTTTTAGTTTGCCCATCTTGAAATCTAAATCTTACATGGCAGTATATTTTGCCATCACTAAAGCTGCATTAGAAAGTGCTTGAAAATAGTTTTGCTGTGATTTTTGTATCCCACAGTAATCGGACTTCCTTTCCAGCACCCTTCTCTCTATCACCCTTACATCAGAGGCCCTTACAACTTTTTCCTCTGCCCAGTATTTTCCTTCCTCACATTAGTCAGAGTTGCTCTTTTCCCATCTCCCAGTCTTTTGAGTGCATTGCTGAGCATGATCATGATGTCCTTTCAAGGGCATTTTCCACTGTCTCCTGCCTGGTACCTGCTCCTGCAATGACACAGGTTGTGAAGCTCCAGGGGACACAACTGTTACCTGTGTGTAATGAAACAGATGATACACAGGATTAGGTCTAGTAGCAATTGGTAATCACTGAATAATTTGGGTTGGAAGGATCCTCTGCAGGTCAGCAAGTCCCAAACAGGCATAGCTCTCCAGATGCAGTCTCACAGGCATGGAATGGAGGGTGAGGATGACTTCCCTTTACTTTGCTATACTTAGTTGGCCTTTTTGCTGCAAGGGCACTCTGCTGATAAACTATAGCCAAACGTGATGAGGTTTACAAATGGCCCAAGAGGGTGAGGCACACTGATGCAAGTAGTAATGGACTAAAACCTGTGTGCATTACTCATTACTCACGGTGTCTGTGCATCTTACAATTTCCAGAGACACGACTGCATCCTCTTAGGCAGAATTTGTGGGATTTACCACATTACAGACAAGCTCCAAAGCAGATGTTGGAGGCATGGATGAGAATGGGACCACTGGTAGAATCCATCCTACCCCAAAGCTTGAACTCACGTACTGATGATGTACCAGACTCTAAACCAGTGCACAGCACAAGCACTCTTCCCAGGCGAAGCAAGAGGTGCCTCCTTAGCTTGTCCTCATAAAGTACATACATCCCTTCTCTCTTTTCTTGGTGTGTGATGCAAGTCTCCCTTTAATCTCTCTAAACTAGCTTTTTGGTTTCACCTGTAGTTGCAGTTCATCACCTAAGCTGGCACGTGGTCTTGCTGTATCATCCCTTCCTTTGTCTTAGACCTGAAATTCAGTGCCTGTCCACTATGTTTGTCACATTAGCTTCTGAAATATTAAAGTTTGAGGCAGATACCCTCAAGGGAGGTTGCAATGGAAGGAAACATCAGCCTTTCTTTTTCCCCAGGAGCTTTTGCTGTTGCCAGAGTGATAACCAGGATGGGGTGGGAAAGTAGCACTGTTGAGAAAGTTTATATAATGCTTCCCTGGCTGTGGGCTGGAGCTGTGGATCCAACAGAACACCAGAGAGCTGGATAAAGGGTCAAATCCTGTGTGTCCTCCCCAGAGTCCTCACATGCTCGGGGAGGTGAGATTCATACTTCCCCACACCAGAAGGCACCAGACCAGAAAGCCATAATTTAAATCCAGAAGAGGCTGTTTATAATACTCCATTCTTGGCTCCTGCCTAACGCAGGCCAGAGAATTCCTCACAGTAATTCCTGCCTTGCACAGTGCATCCCAGTCTCTGTTTGAGCTAGAACAGATCTCTCCTCAATAGGGATTTAGTCATGTTTTAACAATACTATGAGGTGGAGAATTTGCTGCTTCCCTTGGTAATCTTTTTAATCTAACCAAGCCCCTGAGTGGGTGAATAGGCCTCAGAGTACTCCTGAGCAAACTGAGGCTTTAAAGTATTTTATGAATTATTTTTTTTAAATAGATTTACTAACTATTAGGAGCTTAATCTCACAATTCTTCACCTGGAAAAAAAAAGTGACTTGACATCAGAAGCAGACCTGGCAGGCAGTGTGGAAGTCCATTTCATTTCACCTTTTTCTCTGGATAGCTAAGAAATGATCTAACTTATTGCTTCATGATCTTAAGGTTATTCTTATAGCCATTAGCTTTTCCAGTAATGCAAATATGTGACTAATGTTGATGCTGTTAATTAATCATATTTATTATTTTAATCTCTGTTGGTAACATTCAGTCCAGCTGCTAATGCAGATGCCAGTCAAGCAATAACCCCCCCAACCCCAAAAGACAAACTCATGATGGATGGCTCTGTCTTGTAGCACTCATTGCCTATGAATTTGTTGATCAATCCAATGCTTTTACTGCATCGTTGACCAGCAGCATGAGACTCCTGTTCTTTTTTGTTGATAGCTTATAAAATGCCGTTTTGACATTCCTTCCTTCCTAAATTCAGCCTGGAATCTGAGCAAGGCTTTGACTGTGCAGGCAAATGAGCTGATTGCCCTGAAATTTGCACATAGCTAACAGAAGTGAGTTGAAATGCTAATGCTGTCTTCCCAGCCATAGAGCATCTTTCAGGACCACGACAGATATGAACATGCACAGCGCAGGCTGCACCAACCAGCTTCTGTGTCAGATTCAATCATTCCGTTTCTCTTCTTCCCTGAGAGGAAGATCTGGACAGATTGTGGCCTCTCCAAATGAGTAACTGTGATTAGCATGTTGTCTAGGTTATCAAGGCAGCCTTTCTAAACTCTGAACTTTGGGGATAACATGCTGAAGTGCCCCTGCCTTCAAGTGGTGTGGGGTTGTGAAGGCAATAATTTATCAGTGTCCCAGGAAGAAATAGTTGGATGAAGCTGTTGTGCTGCCAGGGTCTGTTGGAAAGGTTTTGTGAAGCCTGTACAGGTCAGAGATCCATTAACCTCCCAGACACACTCACTACAAACATGATGGTCACAGAACCACAGAAGTTTATTATTTCATCGCAGGTGATGCTGTTGTGTGTGTGCAGTTCAGATGTGTGATGCACACAGGCTTGACTTGTGGGACTGCTGACCTTTATCTGGGTATCCATATCAGCAGGAGTCCAGCAAACAGTGGTTGCCTCAAAAATCTGGGAAACCCTAATCCCTAGATACTTTTCTCCAAAATGCACTGTATTTACTGTACCTAGTAGAGATTTCCTGTAGCCCTCAGGAAATCCAGCAATCAAACCAGTCTCAGGCCTCTTTCTATTGGAGGGCTGAAGGCCTGAGGTCCTTGGGGCTGTGTCGCAAAGCAAGTGCAAAAACCCAGCAGTGTTAGAACTATGTAAGCAAACAGAAGACAAGAGTTAGAAGGAAATTTCTGCACAAACACATCACTTGGAGCCAGAGAATTTGCCACAGAGAAGCAAGTGAGATGGTTCTTTTGGAGAAATTAAGACTTCTGTAGTGGGGGCATTGCTGTACTTCATTCCCCTGGCTGGAGTTTCATCGTAAACTCTGCTGCGTGGTGATTCAAAGCTGTCTGCTGTGAGTGAGGGCAGGGCTGTGTCCCCCTGGTAGCTAAGGACTGACTGCAGCACAGGCAGGATTGCACCCAGGAATATGGTATTGGTACCTGCAAGTATCTTTCCACTTGAGTTACCTTTATTGTTACAGACTTCTGACCTCGCTTCTGGGACTTGCTCACGCCAAATTAAGATGTGCCCTGCAAGACTGCTAATGCAATCACAGCTGAAAAGCTCCTGGGGATAAGAATTGGATCCAAGATGATTCCAGAAATTCTGCAGTGTCTGCTTACTAGTTTCTACTGTGATGGTGACTGCACCCTGTGTCCCATTGTTTTTGTCAGTTTGGTTTTTTTAGAAAGTGAAATCTTTAGCCACTTTTCCAGCACAGCCAGGCATCATACCCAGTTAGAGTACAACCCTGGAAAACCGTGTAGAAACACCTTGCTTCTGTGAGTCTTCATGAGAGCACACACTCCGTTTCACAGTTAAGAGTCTCTAGTGACAGAGATACAAGGGCAAAAAGTTTTTTTATTATGATAATCCAGAACTGGATTATAGTATCTGAAGTACTTAGAAGCTACACCATGAAAGTTTCCCAGAGCCTCTGTCTCCAGCTATTTTTAGAGCATAATAACCCTCACCAAAAATGCTCCTTAAAAACACATTGAAATTACTTTAGGGGGAAGCAGTTTGATAAATGCTACTTCAAACCTCCCCTTTGCAGTGCCCGCTGAGCCAGGACAATACACACCCTGTGTGTGTGAGAGAGAAAAGGTGCTGCTCCAGCTGAGGAACCCCTTTTGCTGGGTTTCCAAGGTGTTTTGCAGTAGTGATGTGCTGTACAAGTCTTAGAGCAACCTTTAAACTTTGTAGTGAGTCTGGTTCAAAGCAAACCTTCCAAAATCTTTTAAAACTGCTCATTTATTAAACTCAAATACTTCAGTACGTGTGTTTTTGAGAGAAATTTAATTTCAAGAGACAATTTAGTGTTGACAACTTTTCTTATGAAAAGATAGTTTTGGAAGTGAGATTGTGTTGTTGGAAAATTACTGGTTAGTTTGAGCACCTCTTTATTTTTCAACTTATGTCTTTATATAATGCAGTTTTCCAACAACCTTTTAGAAGCGTGGATGTTCTCTCAGTGAGTTTACCATTTCATATGCAAGGGAGAGATAAACAGTGTATGTCACCCCTTTATAAATATATCCAAGGACCTTTTAGGAGTTCTTATCTTTATGTTGTTCCTTGCATTTAATTTTCTTGCACCAGCTTCTCTTTCAATAGTTTTCCATAGTTTTTTGGTCAATTACACAAACGAGCTGCTAAGAAGGACATTTGCTGTCTATTTTTGTCGCTGCTGTGCATAGATGGACTCGATTAGCCCTGCTCCCCTACCTTGCTTTGCCTCTTTCTGCCACTTATTCTGCTAGATATGATGTTAATCTATTTTTAACAAATGAATTTTCTGGTTAGTATAGTTGGAAATTTTATTAGCCTCACTACTTGTTGTCTCCAGCTTCATATCATGATCCACTCGGGAAACAAATTACTACCTCATAAACAATCCTCATTTCTTTTACAGATTGCAGACATCTGTGTTTTCTTTATCTTTGCATATTTTTACAAGTGCTTCTCACCCTTATCGTTCGGTGTGCAGCTGATTGTTGGCACTGGTATAAATCCACAGAGGTCGATCTGTTCACTCAGCACAGAAGTGCCGAGAACTTGGTCCTGTGTGTGTTCTCCTCCACGTTTTGTATGCTTTATTTTGCCTTAGCCTGGCTTTAATAATGACTCCCTTCTAAAAATGTTCAGGGTCCTATTTATTTTATTTCAAAGTCACTGATAAGCGTCTCTGGTGGATGGAAACCTGCTGGAAGTGTCTAATGGGAATGAACTGTCTTACCCACGGGGACTGTGCACAGCAGGGAGTATTGAAGTGTTCTTCTCCCACTAGTTACACATGTGGACTTTGGGAATCTGAGATGCATGCCACGTCACCATGGTGTCCCTGTCAATTGTCCCTCTGCTCTTCTGCTAGCACTGCTGCCATGTGAGGCTCCACAGCCATATTTGCCCTATACAAGGTGCTTCTGTGGCATTTTTGGTGAGGGGGGGGGGGACTTTAAAATGTCTTTTGATTGTCTTTTTCTATTTTTATTTATTTTTATTGCATTTATAACTCAGGACCAGGGTTAAGTCTAGAACTGTGCTGCCCTACTTGTTCTGCAGTCTTTGTCCCCTGCTGTTCATCCCAGACAGGACTTACGTGTACCTTTGCAGGAAACCTCTGTTCATTAGGAGATCAGAACCTTTTGACCTGCAGTTGCAGACAGTAACTGAGAAGTGCCTGATCAGAGGAGAAAGGACTCAGGTCACTCAGGATAAAGCCATTTTCACGAGATGAGATTCAGTCAGAATGTGTTTCCAGCTTCAGAATGTATTTGTCTCTCTAGTTTTATTCCTTGGATAAATGTATCGCATTTCCAAGTGATGAATGGCTGTTTCAGCATGGTTTCCTGTTTCAGCTACATGTCTGCTGTTTCACTGACATATAAACTCAACATATAAACTCTTCATTCTTCCCTGTTCTTGGGGAGTGAGTGTCCTATATCTGAGTCTGCAGAATTGCTGCTTTCCTCACTACTTTTATGTACTATGGAGAACTCCAACAGGAGAAATGTGGAAGAGAGACAGACTGTCACAACTAGCCAAGTGCTTGGTTGTAGGGATATCTGCCTAGATTGCAGGAGAGTTGTGTTCATAATCTTTACTGCTCTCCTATGCACCTGTAACTGGCACACTTAGACTGAGGAGGAATAACCTTGTTAACAAGATTATTAAAAATCAGTGAAAGAGTGTGATTTCTGTCAGCAGTTTTTGATGAACAATAAAAGCAGTTTTATTCCCCCCTCCCCCAAAGAAATCCTAATACTAATTACTTGTCTAGCAAATTATCACAAAGCTGCTTAAAGACTCAATGGTAGCAGATGAAGTCTGAATCTTTGAAAGATGGTCTGCTCATCCAAGTATCAGGACGCATAACCCAGGGTATTGCATAAGTATGTAGGCTATTGATGAGAGGGAGAGCACAGGATTGTGCTTAAAATAGACCAAAAAATACAGAAAATTATATGTCAGCAAAATCATCTCCAAGCATGTTTCAGAATTTTCCATGAGGCATCAGGGATCTTTGACCTGAGCTTAAAAAAAATTATTCTGCCATTTGTTATATATCTTAGTCACAGAGTGACACTTTAGGTTCACTTCAGCAGAGTCTCTGCCACCAGAATCTGGCATGAGTTCTACTGTGACAGCATTAGATCAATCATATTTTAAAGAATGCAAGTAATTAAATCTACCCCATATTCCAAGATAGTCCAAAACTGACACTTTGGGTTCACTGCAACCTGAGTCACTAACATGGGTTAGAAGGTGAGAGAAACATATCACAAAGCTGTATTTTTAATATTCTTATCTAAAAAAAGTTGGTTTCAAATTTAAAAAAAAAGAAAAGAAAAAGAATATGAACAAAATGCCTAGAATTAGTTTTTTTAAAAGGTGATAAAATTCAGGGACTTCCTCTAACTCAAAGCACTTGTAGCCCTTACTGAATATACACCGAGGTTACAGCTTTAATGGGTAGGTCAGGGTATTTGAAGTTCAGACATCTGCAATAACCTCCCTGAACCAGGTCTTTAAAAGGAATCTATACTATAGTCACAGAGCTAAATAGAGAGTAGAAAATGCCACCTGGGTGTAACTTCTTGGTGAATTCACTATGAAGGGCTTGTATGTGTACATGGTCTTTGAGGAAAAAATGCTTTACAAGCCCAGTGAAAGAGCTTTTCCTCATGCTGTTTGTAAAGGCAATCAATCATATATGCATCTCTGCTAAACTGCACTTGCTTTTCATAGTCTTGTATGCAGGCACTGGAAATTCAAGCCAAGCCAAAACCAAGACTAGAAACAGACTGTGTTTTTCATGGCAATGGCAAGTAATCACTGGAGCAAATGCGAAGTGGTTTTGTCAGCTGCCTGTTACTGGCACCTCTTAAAATGAGATTAGATATTTTTCAGAATGGAACTGTACTTGAAGTGGGGAGAAACCTCAGGAATTTCTTGGGTTTACATTACACAGAAAGTCAGACTATGTAATAGCAGTATTTCCTCCTGACCTGTAGTCTGAAGATACATTACATACCACACAGTTAGCCTGTACCACCAGCGAGGAAAGGCTGTGGGGCAGTGGGAGTTAAGACATTTTTGCTGCTATGAATTTGCATTCAGAGAGCACTCCCTCTAGCTTGACTGCTGCTATCAGAAATGCCCTACTCATTTTTTCTTCTCTTCCCATGTCCATCGAAGGGCTTCACTTGGTGATAGTGTCTTCTAAGACACTCTTTCCCCTTCCTTGTCTCATGTCTAGAGGAAGATTATCACTGGCATTTTGTTCAGGTGGCACGAGGGTGAGTATTCAAAGCAGTAAGGATCACATCTTCCAACTTCTCTGGGGTTTCTAGAAGGTAGCAAGTCAGGATGGAATACCACAAGTCCTGCTAGATGGAAAAACAAAGGCCAAGGGAATGGTACAGGCAGCAGACTTTCTCCTTTCCTACTTCTAAATGTTCTCATTAGTTCTTCCCAGGCTCCATCCACAGATAAAGATGGTGATTTGGTAGCCATTGGTTGTGATCAAGCCATAAGTGTAAGATTTGTGATGAGACTAACGGTACAAGGACACATCAAAATAGCTTCCTGTGCCTTAAACCCTTCAGCTTTCTACAAAGACAAGAGGAAACAAAAGGTTATATTGACAAACTTAATCATCTGAATCTGTTTTTTGTAAGGTCTTGATACTGTAAAATCAAAGCACCACACCCCTGGCAGGCATTAAAATGCTGGATTTGAGGGTCATTAAAGCAGTGGCATACTTAATCAGGAGCCCTTACAGAGCAGCACAAAGCTGCTCCTCCCTTTCTGCACATGATTTATTATTTAATAAGGGTGACCAAGATGGCAGCCCATGCAATGCACTGTGCTGTGAGAACTCCTCTGCAGTGGGATGTGATTTGCAAACTCAGCAGTGTTAATGTCTATGTGAACAACTGGAGGAAACAGTGCCTTCTTACTGCTTTAAATGCTTTCCCCAGTCCATGGGCCTGTCTCATTCTGGGTGAAGAAAGCAGTTCCAAAACTCAGTATGTAGATATGAATTTTTAAGTGGTGTATCTTTATTGCCTTCTGATTTACTACAGACTTCAATATTGGGGAAGCCAGAGTACAGAAGCTCACTCCCTGGGTCTTTTATGAGCTATATAGCCTTCATCAGAAGATGCTAGCTGGCTGTTATGGTGGGCCTAGCTTAGTAGTTTCATCCTTAAATAGCAAAAAGGATGGATGTGGGACTAGAAGAACCTGAAGCTAAGTTTTTATGAGTGCAAAACGCAATGGAGTCAACAAACCATTGTCCCTATTTGTTGTAGCTCCAGGAATCCCCTTGAGTGGGTTTAATCACTCAAGTTAAGCACAGGATTTTGACAGGTGGCATGTGACTCAGTGTCATCACCTTCAGAGTGGTTTGGAAGCCAGACCACCTACACCAGATATCCATGTGTTTTATATAAGAAAAATATGGTCTCACAAGTTCTCACCCTGTAAATAAACAATCAACATGCCCTGCATGGCTTGATACTGTCCATCCTTTCAGATTAGATTCACTGCCCCATCTTCAGTCCTCACCACCCCAGCTGCTTGGGGACTGGAAGGCCCTTGCTTCCTCCTCTCTCCAGCTCTGCCATCTCTACCTGGAGCTCAAGCCATCAAGCCCAGCAGCGGGTTTTGGCTTGGCCTGTGACCAGCAGACCATCACTGGTGAGGTATCAGTGGTTTGCAGCACACAGGTCTGCACCCAACCTGACTGTTTCTCCTGTAGCAGAAGTGTTTTAATTAGGGATTTGTGACTATTATGCTAATCGTTATAGAAAGGTGAGGTTTTAAAGTAGGAGAGGACAGCCACAGGGAAAGCAAGTGATGACATGTGAACAATACACATGATGGGCATCTGCTGTCCTAATGCAGTTTCAAATGTGATTGGGGACACAAACTGAAAGAGTGCACAGGGAGCTTTTAACATGGAGGGCCAGAGCTTACATGAGGGACAGCCTTTTCATGTCTCTGATCTTGGCAGCCTCCAGGAGTGCTCAAATTCAAATGGCTGAAGGATTAAGAAAAGAAGTTCCGTGTGGTGGACAAAATGAGGTTGACATTTTCCCTTTCAAGTCTTCCTTTTTCCTTCTGGGTCTTTGCTAAATAAACAAATCCTCACACTGCAAGCTACCATTGATTTGTCTGCATTGCTGACATAAACGTGCCTCTTCCATGCTCTGTTGTTTGAGCCAGGGAGACCACTCTGAAACCCTGGGGAAAATGCAATTGTGCATCTAACTTCCTAGTGGTGAAGGCAAAGATTTTCAAACAGACTGTGGGCAATCACTCTGTGAGGAACACGAAGGGAACCTGCAACTCAGAAAATGCTGAGCCTTTTTGAAAGCTGTCTGCTTAGGCAGGATTTGATGGAGGGAGAAAAAAGTTTGCTTATTTTTTCCTTTTTTTAAGCTTGCAGATGGAGCTCAGCTCTTATGAGAGCAAGAGATGAGTAGCATGGATACGAGCCAGACATAGGACTGGTAGGCTGTGTTGCGACTGCCCCAGATAGATGTGTTGATCCCTTGGCGTGAAGCATCCTCTGCTGTTCCCATACCAAACAGCTCCTGATCACAGACTAACAGCTGAGCTGTGGTGTTGATTATCATAATGCTCAGGGAAGGCTATAAAGGAGCCTGCTTTTTGTCAGAGACTGAACCAGGAGAGTTTATTTCCTTCTAATTGAGCCAAAGTTTTCAGACCAGTTGGGTATGTTTTACTGATCTTGTTGCACAAACTCATCCCACTTGTGTGGGCCTGAGACTAAAATATTTGGAGATTACTCTCTGTTTGCTAAGTGTGCACAAGCTGGATCAAAGAGCAATGAAGGCAGAAGCCTCAGATTCCTCTGCCTTTTGTCTTGAAGGTTACAGATACCCTACACAACTGAAGTGCCACCATTTTTAGGAGTGACATATACTGTGTAGCTGTGGGCACAAGGATAAGTAGCCAAAAGCTGAGTGAAATCATGTCCTGAGGACGAGATGTTCTGTGAACTCCTGAATGACCATGTAGCACAAGCAAGATTTAGCTCTCATCTGAAGGACCAAGGCTGATTAAACCCTTAGTATTATTCTGCTGTATTTGGGAATACTGAAGTGCTGAACAGACTGTGCCAGGATTTGAACTTCTGGCTAAAAGACATTGATAGACTTCAGAAATGAAGTGTTATAATGACACCAGGTGTTTTATTGCATGCATCCTTATGTAACTAGAAGACAGATCTTGTGTTTCCACCATCATGGTAGGTATTTACCTGCCTCTTGCTTTTTTTAGAAGAAACCTATCCTGCCCCAAAATCAACTCCAGGTCTCCAACAGGCAGCACTGCTTACAGCAGATGAGAAGTCTGCAAGGGAAATATTTTGAAGATGTTGCAACTTGTTATTGATAAAAAAATAAAATATTCACTGTGCTTCTGCCAAGAGTGTTTGGCTTGGCTGTACTTCTCTGCATGCTGGTCCAGACCCCGAAAAGGAAATCAGGACCAGACAACCCAAGTCATCACTTTCCTGTGCTCCCAGTCACCACCTGCCCCATTGCAGGGATAGTACAGGAACACTGACCCCATAAGTCTGATGGCAACACAGGCTTGGAGGATTCTGAGTGGATGTCCTTCTCCAGTCATCAACTTGCCACACTACTTTTGGCATGATGCCCTGTCTTCCTGTCCATATTGTCCCATTCATGCAATGTAGGTGATATATGGTGGATGACTTGTGAAGTGCTCTGAACTCAGATAATTCCATTGTAATTGTGGAAAATGTGATTATTTTCCCCAAGGTAGAGATGAAGCTCAAGGTTGCATTGAGGTGACAAGGGGTGTGTAGCAGACACAGACTGTGTCTGGCTCTGGCAATCTCTCCTGGAGGAATGTGTGAAGAGGGAAGCCATGTCAAGAGAAAGTGGGTTTGGAAGGGTTGAAGCTCTTTAGAAGGTGAGAAGCCATTAATTTCTCTGGGTTTTTTTCTGCATTTTTATTGGCTGGCATTGTTAATATTTTCAGTGAGTGGATTTTTTTCCTTGTAAAGCATGAGATAAAGGATTGGTAGTGTCAGATAAAATTATTCAAAAGTATTTTTGACTGTGGCTCAGGTAGAAAATTTCCTTTGGGATGATCTTTTCACCTTGTGAACCAGACCCCCCACTCAGAACAGGAACACACAGAAAATCCAGCAGAGCTGTGATGTGACCACAGAAGCATTTCCTTTGAATCAGCACCGTTGCATGGCCTGAAACAACAGCACCAGCTTTGTGTGAGCTTGCATGCTTCAGCATGAAGCATCAGCAGGGAATACACACAGACCACAGTTTGACCTAAAAAACATGCATCTCCTGGAAGAAAATCTCCTAGCAGGGTCTGGATGTGTATAATATGTTCTGGCCTTTCAGAAAACTGTTCATTTCTCCCAGATAGATACTTTGCCCCTTTGACCCTCTGAACAGGAGCATGTTAGCACTAGCTAGCCCACTTAATGAATATTCATAATTAATGAATATGCCATAATTTGTTTCACACAGCTATTTCCCCCCAGCCTGTATGGTGGCATCACACAAGATACAGGGGTTTTAAATGTGAAGAGCTGATTAAGAGGAGAGGGGAAGGGAAATTTCACACTTCAGTTAGTGCTTTGGAGTCAGTCCCTGTGGTTGCAGATTGCGTAACGCAATCGGCTGCTCCCCACAGCTGCTGCTGAACATGAGAAGCAATCCAACTTGCCCCGAAGTCTCTGCTTAACAGCAAAGGTCATGGGAAAACAACATTGTGGTATTCAACAAGTTAACACTGCAATTAAAGAGAGGCCAGGAAATAAAACCCTGCTGATGCTGGGCTTGTCAGTGTCGTATCTCTGCATCCTGGCTGATATTCAGGACAGATGCCTATGAAGAGCAAATGAAATCTGTCCCTGTTGCATAGCCTGCAGGAGGAGTGTGTCTTTCACACCAGGGAAGGCACAGACAGGACTTGGTGTCACTCAGATACATGCTCTGGTCACATCCTGGCAACGTGCCCCTCTGCTGAAAGCGGCGTTCGGTGCAGTGCAGCCGTCTCTGCAATCTCTCCAAAATATATTTGGTGGTTTGTTCTTTTCCACTGTCCCCAGCTTTCCATTTGTGGCCTCTTTCAGATCCTTTAACTTTACAGCCCCCAATTCCTACCCAGTTTAAATCAGATGTAACTCAGTGAGGAGTCAGACAACATGGGAAACTTGTGGTGCCTTGGACAACCCCATGGATTTTGCTCGCAGCACGAGGCTCCTCAGAGACACAGGCTGCATGGAAGGGGTGGTTTGATATAGTGGCAGGACAGGAACAGGAGAACACTGTGTGTGCTGGTAAAGGTCACATTAGCAGCCTCTTGGCTGCTCATAACCTCTCCGGTATCGTTTTGCATGGCCAGGCAGGATGTTGGGGTCTCTCTGGAGGTGACAGAAGTCACCAAATAGCAATTTGGCTTTTATACCATAGGATAGCAGACAAAGTGGAGGAACAGCCTAGATCTCCCTGTTGTACATCTCTCCTTGCGCAGGAGCGATGTGCTCTTGTGCGTGGCACCAAGAGGACTCATTTGGGTCCCAGCCCATTTGGATTCAGGCTGGTTTTCTCATGATGCCCAGTGATTCCTCAAATAAGCCTCTTTGTTTGAAACCCCCACAGTGCTTCATCACTCCTACTGCCCAGGTGGGGATGGTGAGCTTGTGCAGGCCAGAAACAGACCACAGAAATACTTGCCTTGTCTTTTCCCTGTGGAATAAGAAACTTCCCAAAGTGCCTTCCCATAAGGCACTCACCTTCCTAGAAAAGCAGGGTCTGCTTGGGAAGGCAATGCACACCAAACGTGTGGGTAAAGGGGGTGCCTCTGCACACAAACTAAAATTCAGAGGGGTGTCTCTCTCCTGTCTTTCTCAGACACAAATAACATTAAAAAAATATTAGAGAAAGGTATGAAACTCAGTTATTTAAGTTATTAAACACATGGACAAAAAAATCAGGTGATCCATTCTGTCTCCGTGTGCGAGTCCCCCTGAAACCTGCAATGGGAAATGGGTTCCCTTAACTCTATTTCCTTTCCTTTTCTTCCCTTCTAGTGCTCTCTGAAATAGGTTTCTTTTTCTTTGGCTTATTAGATTTGTTTGAACCTGGCTTTGTAACACTTTAAAGTGACCGAGACCTCTCCTGAGGTTCTGCATGATGTTTTCTGTGCAGTTCAGTGCTCTTGCCTGAGAAATATTCCTTGGTGCTTGCCCTGCAAGAAGAAGAGGAGACAAAGGCTCTGGTAAGGTCAGGAGACAACCAGAGCATAGCCCCAAAGCAGTGTGTGACAATAGGTCCATTGTATTCCTTTGAATTACATCTAAAATGCCACTGTTGAAGGTGGTTTGTCAGAAAATGGAATTTTCTTTCTGCAGGAAACTTAGAATTTTATTGTCAAACCTGTACTAGAAGTCAAAGTTAAATACCAGGTGAAGTTTGGGAAATTTTTTGTTCCTGAAACACTGAAACAGCTTCCTTGAAATGCTTCCTAATGTTAATTTAGAACACTTTGCTCTTATTTCTGCTGTCGTAATAAGAGCTAAAATTATTCTTTTGAAACAAACTGATTTGAATGTATCATGGTGAAATGTAATTTCCCAGTGAAAGCCCTGATGAAATTAGATACCTTCCTGAAAAACTTCTCAATTTTGTCCAAAAAAAATCGCTTGTTGTAAAATATGGCTAAACAGCCTTTTTAGGACTTGTTTTCACTTCACTGTAGTTTGTGATATTTTGTGTAAAAACAGCAAAAAATTAAAAACCCCAAAAACAAAGCCAGAGAAGAGCAAGTTACATTTGAATATCTTACATTCTTACATTGAAGATAACCAACACAGAGAATGAAATCACATGGTCTAGGTTGCACCTGACTTTCTGGTCAGTTCCCCTAATAATTTAGTCTCATGGAGTTCAATTCCTCCTTTAGTGGTATCTATCTAATCGTAAGTCTAGCAAGAGATGACAGGAAAATTCATTAAAGCTTTGTGATAACCATCTTCCTTCTTTCTAATGTGGAAGATGCTGTGTTTCTGCAGTGCCAGGTTGTGGTATCAGACCTCAGACGACATGCTCCCTGTCCATGCTGGACTGGTAGCCACATCTGCTGCTCTCAATATTTTTGTCAGTGCCTTAGAATTTGCCCCTGCACAGGATGCTTCTAGTCCCACTCTGCAATGCACTTAGTCTCTGCTTGGCTTTCTCTGATAGAAGCTGTGACATTATTTCTTTTAGAACTGAGCTCAGAGGGCTGTAACAGCCAGACAGGGCTACATGTAGGGGTGGAGGAGATGGTAGCTATTAGATGCTGCTTCACAAACTGCTTCTCTTTCTGGATAAACTCCTTCCCACCTCTTTTTTGGTTTTTTTTTGTTTTTTTTTTTTAAGACCAGTCATCCTTTGAACCACCGAGGAACTATAAATGATTATCCTTTGCATCATACAGGCAGAGGGGCACCATCAATGCTTACAGGGGCTCTTGGATAGGAAGATCCTGCCCACATGGAGTTATTCACCCGCCTTTGCAAGTGCAGCAGCTTTCTAACACTAATACTCCTATTACTTCTAACATATCGGCTTTGCTAGGCAGGGGCATAAAGCCCACATTATTAGCATCCACGATACATTTCTATTAATAGCTGTTCACTGGTTCTTAATTAGATCAGCATAAATTGAAGATGTGTGGCTGAGTTAAACTAGACTGAATGAAGAGCTACTGTCAGAATTTCCAGATTTTTAACTGGATTTTCCATTGTCATCTTATCTTTATGACTACAATGAAATTTTCCTGAGGATGCTGCCTTGACAAAATATAGGACTCCTATAGAAAGATAATAAATAACCTGGCATACATTTCCCCTCACCCCACTCCCTTCTGCATGATTGAATTTTTCAGCATCTAATAACAGTTCTTGCCAGCACAGCAATATAATTTCTAAATCTCAACACACTGAAAAAAGGTAAGTTTAGACAATATTGAAGTGAAGCAACTAAAAGTTGGAATTGAAATCTTGGCACTGAGTGCAAAGTCTGCCACTTATTCCACTTCTAAAACATCCCAGGCTCCATTTCGGAGCAGGCTATTGTGGATATTTTAATTCAATGTCTGAGGACTTTGTGACTTCGTTCAGGGCTTTTAAAAAGTCTATTAAATGTTCCAATTGCTTTTGCAGAATTCACAATTGTCCTCTGTGACTGACTGCTTTTTTTGTTATTGGATGGGTTTTTATACCTCCAGCCTTAATAATTCAGGCCTGTTAAGTGCTGACTGATTTTTCTTCAATGTCTTGAAGAGCAGTAAAATTTCAGCCAGGTTCTGTAGCTAACTTGTTCGCACTATGAAAATTCATAGGATTTCCAAAAGACCTGGCTTGTTCCCACTCCCGATGCGACTGTGCCAACTGATTCTAACACTTTTGACAGACATACAGTGATTGGTGACGGCAGGCGAGGGAGAATAATATATCACCAGAGTATAGGATCAGTCAGCTATAGCAACAACAACGAAACCCAGCAAAGCTGTCCTCAAACTGAAATAGAAAGTTATGTTTTTGAAAGCAGACACTCACTCCTCCAGTGAGAGCCACTTGCTCAGGATACTGTGCACCCACAGGTTTCACATACCCTGTATGGACATCATAACATAAGCTCCATAACTAAGAAGTGTTTGTGCTTTTATAACACTTAATGTTACGTAAGCTATTTGCTGGACAATGCCTCAGAAATACCTATATGTCCCCTAACTCTGCTTGTGTCAAGGGATTTTATTTGCTTGTGTTACATGACCCAGTAGTTGAATTCACCTAAATGTTCCAAATCAGAAATGCTGGAGCAAGATTTCTGCAGGAACTTCTCATCTCTTTGAGAGGCACCAGACCAAGCTGGGGAGGGGAGGTTAGCGGGGAGGTTTGATGCATCACCTACGTTAATGTGAAAGGAAGTGAATAATGAAATGACTCAATGACTTGACTGGTGGAATTAAACACTGTGACTAGAAATGGAAAGTGCTGGAAGTGACAAGACAGTTCAGGAAATGGGGAAACACATGAAAAGTTGTCATTTCTCCATACGTATTGACTTTAGAAGAGACTGGCTAGATGGAGGTATGGCAACTATTGTAATGATAGATCGTTATACACCTCAGAAGTTAATCTTATGCCCAATTTCTTTAGTCGAGTCTTTGATTGTTATTTTAATTCCTGATGTATATCCCTAATAATACAGAAATGTGGGTTTCACAGCACTGAACAGAGGAGGGTTGGCTGTCCTTGTGCAGAAGGCACATGCAAAAGAGAGGCATGACTTGTGCTACTCAGGAGGTCGGCAGCAGACCTGATACTAGACAGCAGATGATCTGTTTGTGTCTCTAAACACTAGGGATTGATGCTTTCTTTCGTTACTTGTATCTTGGGAGATGACAAATGAAAAAGCTAAGAAATAATACCACAGTAAATTTACATGTTGCTATTATACAAAATTACACAATGAGTCTTTTAAGACAAAAAAGCTGATGATAATTTTATAGTTTTAACCAGTGTTATAAAGACATTTCATGGCTCTTGGGTTTGCAGCTGTTTTAGTGTCAATCTGGATTAATTGACCATGTGAGATAATTTGCCTCAAATTTATACAGTTGTAATCAAGATTGAAAGCTATATCCAGTAATGCTGCTTTCTTGCCTGAGTTGGTAGTGTTTGAAATACAGAGTTCTACTCTGAAATGGAGAGCTTCACACTCCTGTTGGTGCAGATTTAGCAATTTAATTAAGAATCTGCATATTTCTGATTGGTATGTGTTATCTTTCGAACAAGGAGATCTGAAACTAGGAACTTTGGTCCGGAACACTGGTTGTTAGGCATGCACTGGTTCATATCCTGATGAAAAGGAAATAGCTGGGTTTGACTGCCCACTCGGGCTACCTCTGGGGACAGCTAACAAATGCTGTTCTCTTACAGCATCTGTTCTTCAAAACCACAGACATGCAATGGTGGAAAAGAGCTTTTGTTGGAATTGAGCATCTATGCTTCTATTATAAGACAGTACCAATTTATTTGGTTTTTTTTTTTTTCAGAAACTGCATTACCCAGGCAAACACCCTTGTCTACTAGAGCTCTTTCTATTTGGCAGCATTTTGGTGTCCTTTCAGAATAATATGAATGTGTATATTAAGTATAGTTGTCATATGCAGGTCCTTGGTTTGCTTGGACCTAGGCTAGTTGATGTGATAGGATATTTGTTGAGGTAGCCTTCATACCCAGCAACATACAAAACAATGGGTGTTCACATTATCAACTCTGCAATCTAAATAAATATGAGCTTATTTAAAGTGGGTTGGTTCACAAAAGCTTTAATACGAGTCTACGCAGAGGCTTAAACCCCAGGATGTATAGCATGATGTCTTAGCAGGTCAGCTTTAAGATCCTTAGATCCTGGGAATTCATAGCATAGCACTGGGAAACATGGAAGAAAACTAGAAGTTTGCTGGAGGAAACCACACAGTGCTGAGGCCATCGCTGATTTTTCTGCTGGAGGAAAAGTAAAAAGTTCTGAAGGTGATATTTTGCTGGAGTGAGCAACAAGCTCACCACAAGAAGCAGCCTGCTTAGAGGATAGAAGTCTGCTGGTGAGGATTGCTGAAGTTCCTTCATTTCTTTTCTCCTGGCCTTTGATTAACAGACTGTTGAGGCTGTTCTTCACTTACAGCCCTGCAGCATTGGCAGGTATAAGCAAGACAAATGTTGCTTTGAATGAACTTGACTGGGGCAGTGCAGTCAACAGTGACCCTAAGAACTGAATGGATGTATCATTGTCAGTGTATTTGCTCAGAGCACGAGCACTTCAATCCATCAAGGTGGTAGCCCATATCTAATGGAAGCAGAAGGCCAAGTGGTGTCTTGCTACAGGATATTTTCAAAGGCTGGAGCTCAAATATTTGCATTTCTTGTTCACTCAGGCTTTGTGATCCTTTAAAACACATGTAAAATGTGTCACCTAGTATGAGGAAAACAAGCTGACAACAGAGCCAGCTGGTTTCAGTGATTTCTGGAGTGCTTTGCAGTGCTCCAGCAGGGCCTGAGTCAAAATCTGGAGTAATTTTTAAGGGAGTGGGTAATGGTTTCTGGTCAAACTAGGCTCGCTGCTTGCAGGACAGCTGTGGCAAAGCCAGTAGTCTGCAGAGGATGAGCAATAGCACTCACTGTTGTGTCTCTTTGGTTTGGCTCTTCTATAGAGGCCAGTACTTCAGGTGACAAAAGGCAGAGGCTGAGGAAAGTAAAGGCAGGGAGAACCCAGTTAGTCATATCTGCTGGTGAGAATGGCCCAAGTACAGCATTTTCAGAGGTGGTGTTTTTAAGTGAGCTTGAATTCACAACTGCACTAAACAGAAGGAAGGTGTAAACAGTCCCCCACTTTAGGACCCCAAATGTAAGGAGATATAGTAAAGGGTATTTCCCATCCAAAACCTCACAATCCCCCCCAGGTGAAGGTTTCCTTGAACAAAAGGTCTTACAAGGTTATAAGTCCCTTCCTGTATTCTTGCCATGGCCATTGCCTTAGCTTTGGGCTGACTGAAACGTGAGTGTGGACCACAGGTTTGAGTTTCAAGTCTCAATCTTGCCTGCTAAAGAGGAATTTAAAATGTTCAGTATAGCTTATGTTAGCTTGTAAAGAGCCATTAATGTGTGTCCACCAGCTTCCAGTGAGGTCTGAATGCTCAGCCTCTTAACACAGGCTCTGTCATGAATTAAATACTTCCAACCAGTTAACTGAAGAAAATATACACATGATTGAATATCTGTATTTTGTGTCTGAAGAATTCCCCTTTAGGTAGCATTCCTTATTCTTAATGGGAAACACAAGTATTCTGTGCCATTAATACTCAATACTGTGAAAACAAAGTATTTTGCATTGATAGCTGTGTTTTCAGAGCATCAGTGTTTTCTTTGCTACTGAGTATAGGCATAGGAAAAATTCACATACTTTCTGGGCTGTATATTATTCAGCACCCAAGAACTATTCCTAATGGCAGCTAACAAGCAAATCCATTGTGTTGTTTTCAGAGGCTGAAGCCAAATTGACTGTATGGTACATTGTGTAAACTGGCATTGTGAGGTTAGCCCCTGCTCTAGAGGATCTGCAAGACAGGAGGTGATAATCAGGATGAGTGGCAGATAAGGTCCTCATAAAAAACTGTGGCTCCTAAAAGCGTGGCTTTATTAACCACATGGTTAAAATGCTGTCTGAAATTGCTCTTGTCCTAACATACCCTGTCTGTTCCTAGCATACCCTGAAACAACTAATATCTGGGCAAGCTTAGCAAAAGTTTTGCCCTCCTCCTTTTTCAAACCTTTAAGAATTGGGTTTATTGTGCTGTGAGAAACTGATGTATTATGGAGCATTTCTGTAATGCATTGAACCCAGTTTTTAAGTAGGTTCACATGATATACTAGAATTGACAGGTTCATGGATGGCTGAGGTGTAATCTCAGCAGTCTGGTAATATTTTGCCTCATTGTTGTGAATCGTTGGGGGGTTTTGCATTTAATGAAGAGTAAATGAAATATAAAAATATTGGCTTGGAAGAGGGCATCCAGGGCACTGAATGCAGTCTTCTGCAAGAGCAGGAAACCAAATAGCAGTAAAAAAATGTCCACAGGCTACTCCTCACACCAAGCATGGTAAAACATGCTCCATCTGTGACCAGTCTAAGAGCTGAGGTAAATGAGTAAATGCCAGAAGCGTGAGACAGAAGAGGCTGAGGGAATCACCAGTGTCTTATACCTCTGTATAAGAGCACCAGATAAACAGATTTCCCTTAAGATGATGGAAGAAAGATAAGGCACATGATAGAGAGAAGCCAGAAAAGCCTCAAAATTTCCTGCCAGTCTTGCCTGGAGGGAAAATTCCCTCACAGTCACAAGCCTGGTGGTGATGTGCAATGACTGCACACCAGAGAGAGCAGAATGTTATCAGGAGTCCCAGAAATGCATCCTCCCTCTCATGTTCACATTTGACTGCTCTGCAGTACCCAGGGAAAGCAGGAATGAAAAGCAAACAGCCAGAAATTAAAATCTGCCCCAAGATAAGAAAGAAATGTGGAATTCTTACTGTCCATTGCATGCCAGCAGTAGCAGCCCTGAAGTCTGAGGCTTGTACCATGTAGCTACAGAGCCAAGAAAAGAAGTCACCAGACACCTTCCCTACTTACAAACCTGCTTGGATATATTAATGAATTGTACAAAATGCTTTATTCTCAGGGACAATCAAGGATGATGAAAGTAGAGCATGAGGTGGTGTGTTATTGTGGTGTAAGGCAGAGCCATTCTGGTTAGTGTTTCAACAATGACTCTGAAAAACACTCGTGCTTTCACTTTCTGTTAAGGCAATCAGGTAATTGTCTTAATTGCTTTTAATTTTGCCAAGATCATAACTCCCTCAGCGCATCTGCAATTGTGTAGTTGCTCTAGTGCCTGACCAGGGTTATCTGTCTTTAGGCTGCTTTGTGCTTTCTTCCTTAAAAAGGGATTGCTACGGACAAGGTTTTTTTCTGCACATCCAAGAAATTGGTCTGCTGGATCTACATCTTGTAAAAATAATTAGCAGAATATTAGTGATGGTCAGTAAGAACTTCTGCAAAAAAAAAAAATCCCACAGATGGAGACTGAACCTTCAGAGCTGAATTTAATCCCAGCATAGGATTTTGAACCTGCACCTCAGACACCACACACTACACAAGTCTAGTCAGACTGACTCCCTGGAGAGGAGGTCTCCCTCTAGACACACTGGAAAAAGCACTTCTTCTCCATCCCTTATAAAAAGAAAAGTGAGGTTAAATGTGAAAAGCAGCATTGTGGTATTTGTCCCCTGGATATACAATTTTCCTTTCACTGCAACAGGAAAAAACTGCAACAGGGCTTCTTTCCAAACAACTTCTACCTCTCCTCCAGCAACCACTCCACAGAGAATGGCTCCATTTTGTCACAGCTGTCATCTTTTAACCTCTTTGGTAATAAGGCCTGCACAAAGCACCTGCTCCTTCTGCAGCTTCTGTCAGCAGGCTTCAGGCAGAGCCAGGGGGTGCATCTGCTTGGCTTCTGAATTTGCAGATGGATTGACAGGTACTGTATCAGCTGGTGCTTGGATTTGGGGATAGATACCAATACACTTTCTTCTGGTCTTTCCATCTGTAACAAACCTGCTCAAAGCTACTTCTCATGGACAATTTTGGCTAACTGCTTTGTTCTGGGCATCTGAGATAACTAATGCTCCCACCAAGCAAGGCCTGTTTTGAGGTGTATGGGGCAAGAAGTGATCAGCCCCTGCTGCTGATCCCTGTGAAATATGGTATTGTTTCTAGCAGCTTTGGTTGTAAGTAAGGAACTAAAATAGAGATCATCCCATTGGGGTGATTAGATCGTCCTATTGGTGTGGCTTTAGCTCTTCCCATGTCAGAGACTACAGACAGCAGGCTGAGGACCACTATTACCAGAGCAGCTATTGGACTCTCAGAGGCTTCGAACAGAAGTCAAGGTGTTTAGGATCCTCTTGCCTGCCACCTCCCCACTTTGCAGGTTTTGCAGTTATTCTTTTCTCCTAGCAAGGGGAGTAAAGCAACTCCCCAGTAAACAGGCTTGTCTTTAGACCTCCAGCCCAGGAAAGTCTGGGTTGGACTCTAGAGGACTCTTCCAGTTGAGGAGACAGCCCATGTGTACCCAGCCTTTTGGAGCATGTGATGGATAGACCCAAGGGGTAAAACTTCCATGTGTTTTAGTTTTAGCCAGAGAACTGGAATATGACAAAAGTGTGGGAGAGTGAGCAATGCCTGAGGTGAAACAATACTGAATGGCTGAAGCAGTAAAGCATGGCACAAGGAGGTGCAGTGGGTGGTGACCTTTACACACCTTGATTTAAAAAGATGAAAAATGTAATATCCAAAACTTAGTCTTCGGATTTTTTTTCTTCCAGTCCAGAATTAATCTGTGTTAAAATAGCCTTCTTGTTTTAAAATGAAAAATACACCTGCTGGTGTCACCTTATAAAAATTGCTTTGGAAAAGGCATGAATTCAATTTAGGGGCCTCTGGCTGAATTCATCAGTATCCAACCTGACCGTGTGCCCAACACAGGCAGGAAGCCAAAGCAATAATAAAACGCCTGTCCTCTTCGTTTATGCAAGAGGGCTTGAAAGGGGGATGCAAGAAGATGCTGCTCTAGAGACCCTCAAAACACCTTCATCTGAGGAAATATGGCCTTTTGGTGGTGCTCCTACTCCACTTCCTCTCCTCTTTCTCCCACTATTTCCCTATACCTTGCTGTGAAATCTCACCTCCTCCCACTGTCTCACTGCTGTCGTAACATACAGTTGGGATTAGGCTGAGTATCCAAATGTGGCTGAAAGGCAGCAGGATGGTGGTTAAATCACATGCTTGCTTGCAAGGCAGATCCTTAGAAGGGAAGGCAGCAACTGGGTGGTGCAGGAATTGTCCCCACCTCGCTCTGACTGAGGTGGATTTTCCTTAAAGGAAATCCAAATCCTCTGCACTAAGAATTTTAACTGTTTATTCAATTTTCCATAAGCAATTGGGTAAATATTCTAAGTTAATGATTTTTTTTTGAAGGGGAGAAAAAGAATCTGCAGTTAAACTTTGGAAATCTTACTGCAAACACCAAAATGCTTGGTTACTGGGAGAGGGATGTCTGGTGAGTTGTTGGAAGAAAAGTAAGGTATCATGGCTTTGGAGGTTCAGTACTTGTCTCAGACTCACTTGGTAACCTCTTTATGCCTTAGGTTACCATAGTGGTACACCATAGTAATTAGTTATCTCCTGGGAATTTAGAATATTTATGAATATGAGGCTTGAAAAGTACACTGCCATCAGAGAATGAGGGATATTACTATCTACAGATGCCAAGAAGCATTTGTAGCCTCAAAAATCCTGGTGAAGGTTGAACACAGAAAATGTTCAGCAGTAGTTATAAGAAAAAAGGGAACCTGCAAAAATATATGATGCAGTTCATTTTGGAGACTTGGGCCAAAGTTTAGAACAATTGAATCATTGTTAATCTAAAAGCTCTCATCCTTATGGAATATGTTTTCTACTGCTGAAGAAAAACAACAGTGTTCATTACTTGTTATGTGGCCTTTACAACGGAGTCACTGTACACAGAAAGGCAGCACAAGGTGAGCTGTTGTGCAATTCCAACTGGAACCACCAGAACAAGAAGTGAAGGAGCAGTAAAACTTTGCAAGGCAAGCCTGACCCTCAGCAAACTGAGCTAAAGAACTATATATTAAAGTCTAAAAAATCTTCAAGTGGAAAATCGTCCCTTTAAAGCCTAGAATTTCAGAGTCTAATTTGGGGATTTTTAGGTTTAACTGACAGACTGTACTCAGTACAACACTCCATTTTTAGGTGCTGCAGGTATTGTAAGTCCGATCTTCTTCTAATACCCTGTTGCTAGGAAAAGCTGCATTTGATTTCTTTTCAGGCTGTTCAGATGGCAGTGAACAAAGTCAAGCAGGGACCAAACGCTTGCAAAGCAGAACTTACCTGAGAAGCATTTCCCGAGTTGAACTTGTGCTCTTTGTCCTTTTTTCACTCTCAGGAGTGGAGAACAAGCCTAGCTGGGGCTGTGATGGTGGAGTAAAGTCACAAGGAATAATGTATGGCTTTGATTACTGCTAGCTGAGCACTACAGATGTTCAGGTTTGACTGTCTCTATAGTGTCAGGCTGACGACGGTCATATGAACAGTTTCTCTGGCAAAGGGAGCAGCAGGATTTACTCACAGGCAGGTAGAGGTGTAAGAAAAAATTCCCTGCTGTAATGGCCCTGCAGCTGTGGGCTGCCAAACTAGTTTGGGAAGATGGGACTGAATATCCTGATGGTATCAATGACCCAAGGTTTGTGGCAGTGGGGAAGCGCTGTGGCATAGCCTGTGTGTCTTCCCAGCCTTCCTGATTTTTCTTCATTCCTGGAAGGCTGAGTTAACACTTTCCTTAGTTTATCTTGAGTGCTCAAGGAAAATTTGATGCACTGATGGTCTTTCAGAAAAGCAACAGACTGTGATGGCATTTCTGAAAAGACATCTAGCAGGCATGAGACCTGGTAGCCCATCCTTGGGAAGAACTAAAGCAGCCTGGCTTTTATTCTTAGACACACTGACATGGCTGAGGCTGAACCCCCTTGTGCTGACCAAGACCTTCCCAGTTCCAGCAGGGTTCCTTGTGAAGGTTTGGGCAGGCAGGCAGGAAGGATCCGTGCTGCACAAGCTATGTAAGTGTGGTGAAGCTTCTGCTGGTATTAATAATTGAATTCAGACTTTAAAAATCAGAGTTAAGGGAAGCTTTTGGCATACGCCTCCTTGTAGGTAGACACCAGAGACATAGAAATAAAAACACACATGGAAAAGTTAGAAATTGCTTGTTGCTTTAGGCTTATTTTAATTTGCTGCACGTTGGGGAATGTATCAGCCCTTCGCTTTGCTGGTGTAACTAAAATTATTAGTTCTTCAACTTGGTAGTTTGTTTTTGGGTTTTTTTGTGTGGTGGCTCTGGGGATAAGAAACTCAAAATAATGAATGTCCCATCTGTCAGCAAGTTTAGTTGCTATTACTTGATTTGTAACAGGAGTGTATGTGACAAAAGGAGCCGGTCTTTCTAAAAAGGAAGGGATGGAGAAACAGTAGTTTAACAAAAGGGAATAGGATGTGAAAGTTAAGGATGTTCTGAGCAAGGGGAGATGCTGGAGATTTTAAACAAACACAAGTATTTGCTTTCTTTACTGTGGTGTAAGGAACTTGTTCCCATTAGGCAACTTGCATTCCATCACACGAACTAGAAAGGAGTCCTTTATGTCCATCATTGAGCATGTTGCTCATCATGCAATAGAAGACACTCTTCCCATTTTCCTCTACAGGGGCAAGTCAGCTGAGGGTGCAGGAATCTGCTGTCTTACCCCACACTGAGAAAATGAGCAGTATGAGAGGTAACATCATTTGTCCCAAATCCACAGGTAGAAATCATGTTCTAAAGAATGCATTTGGCAACAAGGGTCACTGTCCTGTCCCCAGATCCTTACATTGGATCTAAATTTTGCCACCCATTTCAAGCTGCCAGCTCCACCACTCCTAGAGGCAGCCCTTTACTGTGCTGCCCACACAATGATCAAGCAGTCACCCAGCAGCTCTGGCTTTTGGTCCTCTGGAAATGCTAAATAGCCATGGCATGCACATATCACAAAGCTTCTCACATGCTGGTGAGTGTCTGCAGCTCCTTGTATGGTGTAGCTCAATGAATGTCCTCCAGTGATTCTCTTTCCAGTTTATATGGTGGAAATCACAGTCTATATTTCTTCTTTGTGTCACTGGAGGAAGAGTTGCATTATGTGATATAATTGCAGAGCACCTCTGTCTGAGTTGCAGAATATTAAAGGTCACTTGCTGCAGAGATGGGGCAGTGAGTTCGGAATTTGTACCAATCTGTGATAATTTAGACTAAGAAGCCAAAGATTGCTTGGTTGTCTTCCAACCTATTTTCCTCCCTTATGTCCCATCAAGTTCAGGACAAGTGAGATAGAATGACACTTGGAATGGCCTGTCTCAAAGTAACCTTTGCGTGTTGTTAATGCTCAGGGTCATTCTGATGGAAAAAATCTGGTGTGAAGCAGAAGAAGGTACTTGATGGGCTGGTATCCAGATCTCCAGGTGACAGATTGGGACCACCTGCCTGTTGTTTTTTCAGCAGTCTGAACAAAAGTCTCAGAACATCTTTGCGATGGGAAAAGGTGAATTGACTTTGATGCAGTTCCATTTCATTGATAGTGTTTCATCTTCTGTAATACTGGAGAGAGAAACATTGTCTGGCTGCTGTGCCTTGCTCTTAAATGTCTCCCTGAGAAGCCTCATTCCTGAGAGCCAAGAATGTGGGTCTGGAATCAGAAACAACCCAAACGCATGGGCTACTCTGGGCCTCCAGCTCACTGGAAACCAGGCTCAGGCTTGTCATCTCTGTTGCATATCTTCTTGATTTGTAGAAGGAAAGATGAGGGAAGTCTTAGGTGTGCACTTGCCTGTTTATTCCTTGACAAAGCCTTTCTCATACTTGATATGTTTGTGCATTTCCAGCACACTCACCCTGGCTTCTCTTGTCTGGAACAGGCTTTTCAAATTCCTCTGCTGATGATCTTTTAGAGTAAACATGGGGTTTGTGTTAGTGCACTAGGCAAATAATGCACAATGTACATGCTCCCTTCCTGCCTCTGGTAGTGGACATCCTCTCAGTGTGTATTATCTTTTAGTGATCACTTTCCATGCTGCTGGAAGTCACAAGCACTTGAACTGCTCCCCTTAAAGTTAGTACAGCTGGAAAAGTTTTAGTCCTTTCTGGATTATGCTTCATAGAATCATAGAATCACCTTTGTTGCAAGAGACCCTTTAGATCATGGAGTCCAACTACAGCTTAACCCTGACTAGTCCACCTCTAGATCATGTCCTTAAGCACTTAGACCAGAACTCATTGGCTAGGGATGCTATGCCAATGCAGCTCCAAGCTGGCATCTCTGTGTGATGCAGACCTGTGCCACATGACTGTAGCAGTGGAAATCATCTGTGTCCTACCTGCTGACTGGCTCTTCACACAGTAGGGTCTGAACCCTGCTAATAAACCCTAATGCTCATGACTCTCTCCAGGCTTGGGTGAGGAGCTCCTTTTCAGAGCCGCTTTGACTTGGACTGTCTACCATCTACAGCTGTACTCAAGACCCTGGGCTGGGTCTCCCCTCTCAATCCATCCCTGCATACTTCCCACTCCTATCATACCTCCCAGAAGATCCCTGGTCCTGCGCATATCATGTAGCACATTTAGGAATACTTGAGCTGAAAAAAACCCCAGCAGGACTCAGAAGGAGCACAAATTATCTCAGCATTTGTATCTGGATATTGATTTATGCTGTCCTCTCAGCACACAAACTTTTTTTCTTTGCTCCACTGATCCACTGACTTTAGTAGTGCTGGGAATCCATAAAGGAAAATTAATTCCGTTTAATATATGTGATATGTTTGTTAGAGAACCCTTCATTGAGCTCAAATAATTAGAAATAGTTCATTTTATCACCACTGTCAGGTCCTGACTCTATCAATATGAGTCGGTTATAGAGATCTAAAGGTAAAGTTGAAGCCAGTAGCTTATTGGACTATATTCTTGTTGGAGCTAAAGTGTGGTGATAAATTGTTCATAAACTGCACCACAGAAGACTGCTTATTATGTCTTTGAGTTACATCACTGTCTGCCTAATTGGCTTTGATATTGCTGAGCTTATTTTAGGACACTTCTGATGAGTGAAGAATTTTCTTTCTTCTATTTTGATATAAATGTCCTGTCTGTAGATCCTTTTGCACTCTGTTCATATTTTTTTTTCTGATGCTGTGGAGGACATTAAACTAATTTCATTGCATTAATTTCTGCCTGTCTGATTGCTGCCCCGTTTCTGTGGGCATGAAGGAAAGCATTAATCAGAACTAAACTGAAGAAATTTAACATATATATTAAAATATTTCCTAAAAACTAAATGTCAGGTTCATGGAGCTAGTTCAGTGGGCTCAGCTCTCACAAATAATGAAGTTTGGCCTTGCACCAGCCACAAGTGCAGTTCTGCTGTTAGCATCTGACATGAGGCCCTCATGGACCTGGTTAAATGCAGCCAGGAGTCCAACTTGATCAGCTCCAGACCACACACAGGCAACTGAGCGTCCGACCTGGGGAGCTGCAGTTGCTTTCCTTCTAAGGTGCCTTGTAATTCCTGTGCTCCTGGCTACTTAAAGTCCCAGGAAAGGCAGCAAGTGTTCCCCCAACCTTACCCACTCAACAACTCCATCCCATAGTATTCAGAGGGCTCTGGTACTCTTACACAAGCATCTGAGATGTACTGAAGCCCCATTTGGCTGTAAAGACCTGAAGCTGACATTATTTCAGGCCGAGTTCTCTGACTGTTGGCTGTTACAAGGAGGGTGGCAACTGTCCCACTGAGTATGCCTTTCACTGAGCTTGAAAGTCTGAAGTTTTGGAGGCCCAAGTGAGATAGTTTAGCCAAGAAAATACTGCCTTTTCTTGTGGATGCTCAAGGATCCTTCTAAACACCTCAGAGTACTGTAGAGATTCAAGGATTAAGTGGTACTGAAGAATAGATAGCCTGTGTCAGTACTGGGACTTGAATTGAAATCAGGCTGCCTAGATGTCACCTGCAGAAGACAGAAGCAGTGTTTTCCCCATCCATCCCTATGCACTTCAGGAGCAAGTGCCCTCTGTTTAGGTTATGGGAAGAATTTGTCTGGAAATCTTAGTATTTGGGGTTGACCACATCATTGTAGAATTGTTTGGTTGGAAGGGGCCTTAAGTATCAATCTAGTTCCAACACCCCTGCCATGGGCAAGGAGACCCTTCACTAGGCCAGGTTACCCAAAGACCCAGTCAACCTGGCCTTGAACACTTCCATGGAGGGTGGAAAAGGCCAATAGGTAAAACATTTGGAAAGGAAAATACCAAACCATAAGATACACAATAACAATTAAATTTCTGTGGCTGAAAAAGGACAGCTGCAGCCAACAGCTCCTTAGAAAGCTATGGTAAAGTAAGAAAATTACTTCTGTGTCTGGCTGAAAATGGGGATGTTGTGGATATACCTCATCCTGCTGAGCTTTACCAACCAACACAGAGCAAGATGGAAGGTAACCTCTCATCTCCTTAGTTTATTAAGCATTTCTGTGTCCCACTGCTTTAATCCCCATTTTCCATGACTGCTGAAGGTCATGATGCCTGAATTTTTAGTTTGTAGTGCCCATGACTGTCACTCTTCCCTCTTCTGTTTCACTACAAAGTTTTACATTAGCTTTTTTGTCCTGGTTTTGGCAGGAATAGTTAATTTTCTTTCTAGTAGCTGATGTAGTGCTGTGTTTTGGATTGAGGATGAGAATCATGTTGATAACACACTAATGTTTTTAATTATTACCAAGCAGTCAAGGACTTTTCAGCTTCTCATACTGCCCTGATAACAAGAAGGTGGGGGACACACAGCCAGGACAGGTGACCCAAATTGGCCAAAGGGTTATTCATTACCATACAGTGCAATGTTCTGTTTATGACTAGGGTGGGGTTTGCATAGCAGCTGGGGCCTGATGTGGCAGCTGGGGTCTTGCACAGCATGGACTTTGGGGTGATGGCTGAATGCCTGTCTGATGGTGGGAAGTGATGAATGGATTCCTTGTTGTGCTTTGACTGTGTGCTGGGTAGTTTGGGGGTTTTGCGCAGCAGCTGGGGGATCTCATTCAGCATTGGCTTTGGGTGATGAGAAATTGTGCTGTTCATCACTTGTTTTGTGTGATGATCATGACGATTTTCCTTTTTTGTGTGTCCTATTAACCTTTTTTTATCTCAACCCACGACTTCTCTCACTTTCAGTCTTCCAATTCTCTACCCCCATCCTGCCAAGGGGGAGTGGGCGAGCAGCTACATGGTGCTTAATTGTTGACTGGGGCTAAACCATGACAGTCTTTTAAAGCTACTTGAACTAAATATGGGGAGCAGCTATATTCTCCTGAGCATGAGACTTACTTGCTCATGTGCTTTGTGAGATAGGAATAGACTTCTAGATAGTTTCTTTCTGCCTTTCCTATCCTTGTGCTGCAGATGTTCCAGCCTATGAAAGAGCTGCAGAGATGCTAAGTCAAATGGTCTGAAGGGACAAATATGTAGTCTGCATCTGGCCCTGTGTGCATTAAGAAAGGCCAAGGAAATCTGTGTGATATAGACTCCCAAAAGAGCTATATAGACTCCAAAAAGAGCTGGCATGGGAAAAAGTGAGGAGAAAGAGGGTGCAAAGAAAATTGTCCAGAGAGACAAAGAGGAATCTGTATCCCTCTTAAAGAGCATGTTATATTCATAACACTTTACTTTAGACTGGTATCCTGGCTTCCAAACTCCTGTTGTAAATGGAATCTGTGCTGATGTGTGCCCTAGGAAAAATCTCAGGAAAATAAATAGGTGGTTTTCAGTACTTTCTGCCCTGTGAATACAGACATCCTGCATTTTCCTTCTGAAAATGATCAAGAGTTCAATAGTTCAAATGAATCATAGTGACACTCACAAATTATTTCTTTCAGCAATGTAAGATGAGCTTGACACAAGATATTAATTACTGAGATGTGTCTCTGTGTCAAACACATAATCATCAAAGAAATCTGATTCTGACAAGTGAAAAGGGAAACCACCATGTCTGTATGGCTCCTCCTGAAAGCTGCCTCCTTTCAGGGGTGTTTTCTGGGTGTCACTTTCAGCCTGTGGTTCTCACAGAGTGCAGAGATTTCTGGTCCAAAATTCTTGATTATAAGGAAAGTTTAGCAAGAGAATAGCCCATCCCACCATCCTCTGTGGTAAACAGCGTCTTAGGAAGAATGGAAGGACACTTGGGGCACATGGAAGTGTGGTGAAAGGCTGTTTCAGGGAGGGTCAAGGATCAGAGCCTCCCCACTGCACAGTAATGTGTACAGAGCAGCAGAGCACTGTCTGTGTCGTCCATTCTTACAGAAATCTGACTACTTCTCATGCTGAGTGCTATAGTGTGCAATATGATGAATATTGTACAGGTCACCTCTTGAGCTGCAGAGGAGGGAGGCAGAAAGAAGGAAGCCGGTTTCATTATGCTCAGGAGCCAAAATCTGATGGAGCACTTTGGTTAGCTATTTATTTTTGTTTTCCTCCCATGTCACTGGAGAGACAGCCAAGAGATCCTTAGATTATCTCCCGGTGAAGCTCATGTTACATCCTGCGAGCCATTAGCTTGCAGGATGCTGGAGGTCTGTGCTGTGCCATCACAGAGTGATTAATGTGGCTCCTGGGCACGTCCTGATCCGAAATTGTAATGGAGAGGGGGAATCACACAGAGCGATGCTCAGTCGCAGTTGATCAATGCCAGGGAGGACTCTGGATGGCATCTCCTGCTTTCTGGCTCCACTAATTGACCATATGTGTTGATCTGAAGTTTTGGCGAGAATTTGATATGAGAAGTTATAAGGTAAATGTCTGCAACAGAGTTGCCATATATCCTGAACCCTAATGAGCTACCTGTGTGCCTTCCTGACGTCTCTGGATGGAAAGCTAGAGTACATCTAGTAAATAAATTGCTTTCCATAACTGCCTTCAAGTCTGCCTCCTTTAAATGAGCATGGACATGAAACACAGCTGGGAACCTATGCCACAATTTTTCATTTTAATTTGTGATTTTATTCAAAGGAATATTCCTCCCTAAGCTGGCTTCATCACCGTTCAGAGGTGTTCAATGGAACATTAACTATTGCTAGTGGAACTCTTCAGGATTTCAGCTTGCTCACAGAGCTTCTTGTTGCTGTTTTGCATTCAGGGCTAGCTGTGTGCTGCTCGGGCTCATTCCACTTCCTACCAGATTCGTATTTAAGTGGGGTCATCTGTTTCAGGAGGAAGGCTAAGTTAACTTGCTGAAAAAGCAAAAAGCTTTCTTTTCATAGAATGAAATTGCAAGTCTCTTTCGATCTCATTTACGTGGCTGTTACACCAGTGTGGACACCTGATTTACGGTGCTGCCTGATTTACAACTCTCCAGGATCAGATGTAGCCTAAGAGTTTCTTGAGTTAATGTGAGTGGAAACACAGCTGAAGAAAAGAAAATGGAAAGGAAAACACAGCGTAATGGTTGCTAATGAGAGGAGTAATTACGGGTAACTGGTGATTCAGTACACAACATGACAGCTATAATAGCAGTGTTCAGATTTATGTCCTGGTGCAGCAAAGGGTGGAGGAATGTACCCACCTTCAGATGGGAATGCGCCTTGTGCTACACCTAACACTGAGCTTCTGCAGAATCACTTTGCTAAGGTGAGGTCTAGGAAACGAGTTTCTCCTGTTGTGGTTCATGAAAAACTTGTCAGTTGAGTGCAAACCCCTTTCCTTTCAGGTTGCTAACCTGATGGGAGAAAAGAAAGCACTGACACGCTCTGGTTCAGAAAATGTTTGCTCCAGTGATTCATTGCCTGGGTGATTGTTACTTTCCATTGTTTATTAAGATTAGAGTGTGTTGGCACCAAAAACATGAGGTCAGGAATCCCATATTTGGCAAATAAATACACTTTCACATCTACTTCAAAAAAAAATTCTGCAAATACGCTTTTCAATGAGAACAGATGGTTCCATCATTTCCTCTTCTGCAGAATGTTTTGGCTTGGTAGGATACAGACATTATCTCTGTCTCTGTTGTTTTTCTTAAGCTTTTGCTTTATGTCAGTTTTGCTGTTATCACATCTCTGGGTGCATTACAACCCAACTCTGTGACTGCAAGGAAGAGAAAGTGGCTTTATCAATTATTTTCATAATTACTTACAATACTTACAATTTTCATTTAAACTTGCAAAGAAATAGCAAAATATTCTGTGCCTAGAAATCCTCATCAGCTCTCATTTTAAAGATGTGGGCCAAGGGACACAATTTAAAGTGCTAGATAAATAACTTGCACGCAATGCCTACGCTGAAAGAAGATGAATTGCATGTGCTTCCTTCTCTTATCTTTGTCTTAAAGAACATCTTGTTTGATGGACAACCAAGCAATGGCTGAAACGTGCTTTAGAGAGATTTCAGTAGGGGTTTTTTTGGTCGTCTTCTTGACCAGTGGGATTTAACTTGCAATGTTTAGCACAGAACTATACACTCCATTTGGTACAACTTTTAAGAGCACAATAATTACAGGAATAAATCAACAATATCTGTTCCGTGTTTGTGGCAACAAAGATTATAAAGCACTAGAGAGCTGCAAGCACTAGCAGCTAGAGAAGATGGTAAATAGTTTGTCTCTAAAGTTACCTCCCTAAGGAAGAGAGTTAATTATGATAATAATATTCTTATTCTTTAGTTTCTTTGGGGACCAGAACTTTGGGAATGGCTCTGAGCAGCGGTGTAGCCAAACAAATCTAGAAATACCCCCAAATATAATAACCACAGTGTTCAAAGCATCACAGTCCAGAGAGAAGACCATAGAAGATATTTTTCCTCCTTTCTCAGGTACATTTGGATCTTAATGTTTAAAAATATTCCAACTTTTGCTTCATATGGAAATTAAGGCAGGTTAAAATGCCCAGAAGTTATGTCTTTTTAGGTGCTCTGTCCTCCTGAAGCAGTTGCAGCTAGCCCAAATTTACAGCCAGATGCACAATTCAGCAAATTTAGTTTGGATTGCTTTGTGGAATGCAGAAACCAGCAAGCAGGACCCTCTTCCAGCCTCTCCCCATCTTGGCCCAGACATGAGCATGGCAATACTCAGTAATGCAGCAGCGTGCATTTGTCAATGCTGCTTCCCAGTTGTGGCTCCATGCAGTACATGACTGAAGAGCCCTGCAGAAAAATTCCTGTTGTGTATACAGACACCCAACTTTTGGGGTTATTTTTTGTCTTGACATGGACTAAAGCAAGCAGGAGCTCAGCTACTCAAGTGAGTTAAATTTGTCACGGACAGTTGTTGAGATTAAATGCATCACTTCATCACCCTTGAAGGTTTTTGGAAATGTTCCACTGACACTTCTTGGAAGAGTCCTCACAGAAGGAACCACCACGGCTCCTTCCAGCACTAGCCAAGAATTGAGGGTCTGGGCAGGAAGAGTGCTACCTGATAATGCACAACTAATCATCCATGAGATACCCGGAAGGTTTTTAGACAGTCCCTGAGCATAGGGGTTGAGTTTCTGTAGCCTTCAGTTGACTTACACAGAGTGAGGAGTGCAGTGGGCCTATTGGTATCAATTTAGACTGGCTTGTTACCCAGGTAAGGCTGCGTAGCATCCAAGTCTCTCTCATTTCACAATTGAGAGCAAGTGCCAAACATTTTCTTTCTGTGAAGATTTCCCTTACTGAAAGGCAAACAGGAAGCAGAACATATTTTATTCTCCAAAATTTGGAATGGAGCTTCCAAACTGTTTAAATTTGGAACCACTCAAATGCTAAAAAGACATCAAAACCAATATAAAACATTTTATAAATATACTTCAATACAAGTCATTCATTTTTACTTTGATTAAAGTAAGAACAAATGTCTTGTGACATTTTCAACCAAAATGGGACAACCTCAATAAGTCATTTACCTTTTTTTCTATCTAATAATAGTTTGAAAACAGTATCTGGAGAAGCCTTTCAGTCTCAATGAAACTACAAGGAAAATCTCTTCTGGCTAAAATATTTCAACCAGCTCTGGAATTGAAAATGTCCTGGGTTAACATTTATTTTACAGGCAGTCATATCTATTTCCCAGCAAGACCACCTGGCTGGTGAATACCAGGGGATAAAACCAACATATACAAGTCTCAGGATGAAGGTTTCTGTCACAAATAAATCAGTGTCCCAGCAGTACATAAATGGAAAGTGGGAAAGGAGAGACTGTAAGGCTGTGATCATGTGAATTTATTAGAATTCAGGTCATGCTGATGTATGAAAAATGTTGTCAGGGAACAATAATTCACTTTACTTTGGCCTGGCTAGACTAGGAAATACAGCATCTTGCCTGAGTTTTCAGAGCTGGTATTTCATACGTATGGGAAATGTGAAATTCACTGTGTCAGTAAGGAATGAAGCTGTAGGGCAGAGAAAATCAGATGCTTACCTGAAACTTTCAGTGACTAGCAGGGCTGCATTGTTAATGGAATCTCGGTTTTGGAAGGGTAATCAAGAGAATATGTCTCTTTGATGTCACTTCAAAACTGGACACCCAAGAAGTGAGGAACACATCCTAACTGGGTAAGTCTTAGTAGTTAATTCTAGACTTTCTCTAGAAGAGAAAACAAGTACCAGGACTACTCCAGACAAGATGAGATTGCGTATTTGTAAGTAATTTGTATTTTTAAGTAATTCAGCAGTTATGAACAGTGGTTTATAAAACCAGTAGCAAGGCTATAACAAAAAATATGATCTTTTTCTAGGACTCTTTATCTTTGTTTCCCATTTTCAGGCATCATATTCTAAGAACCTTTCTTTATTGCCCAGAAGTGGGCTTCAGCAAGGCTATTAGCATGGTGTCAAGTGACATCAAGTGGTCATCTGAAGAAATCTTTTGCTTCTTTCTTTCAAATCAGTGGTCTTACACTGCTCTGCAGACCCCCAAAGGCTGAGATGCACAGAAACATAGTAAGAACTCAGTATTGATCTTTGTCACTGTACTAAAAACAAACCTTCCTAATGTGTCCACTCCATGAATGCACTTTGTGCAGTATGTGAAAAACTATAGTCTTCCCATGATTCCACTTAGCCAGTATTTGGAAAAAACCCTCTTGAAATTACCCAAGGTTTCACTACTTCCTCCATCAGCTACATCTGTTTGTATCCAATACACTCCTAAATATATTGAAACAGAGCTTGTTTCAATAAACTTCATATTCTAACCTTAATAAATCTATGGTCTGAATGAAACAACAGGCTTATTAGATGAGCAGCCCTGAGCAACCTGCTCTAGGAGACCCTGCTTGAGCATGGAGGGGATACTAGATGATCTCCAGGGATCCCTTTCAACCTCACCCATGTGATTCTATATGTTTGCAACAAACTTGAAATACTCATTTTGAAAACACTTCTCTGTGTTGGTTTGCATTTTTTCCTCAGAAGTTTCCAATCTGCTAAAATTTAATTTTCTATGTAAAAACAGACTTTCAACAGCTGTAATTCCCACAGTTGCTGTGTGAAAACCTTCCACATCCATAACAATATGCTCAGCTCAAGGGGCAGAGACGTCAGTTCTTGAAAACTTGCTGTCTAGACCAGTTCTTGATTCCTACCAGGTCTGATGTATTACTAACTGGATTCTGTGCATGTTTTTCAGGGAGGTTGAGGACAGATAAAGTGTTACAAATTCAGCTCAGTTATTCTTTATGCAGGTTGTTGCTGTCTCAAAGTCTCAGACTTCTGATGACAATTAATTGCAGCAATTTTAAAAAAAATCACCTCTACTTTTAACAAGTACTTCAGGGTTAATAAACCTGGTAACTAGAGTAATGTCATCCCATCCATTTCTTTGACTTCCCTTGTGATGCTCTGGGGGGATTACACAGCTTTGGTCTTTTTTCAGCTCTTAAGGCTGTATTGATAGATATGTAATAGCACAGAAGTGAACAGGCTACTGAAAGTGTGGTTAAGAGGTTGTGAATCGAGATTGCTTTTAGCACCTGTTGCATTTCTGATCTGCTGAGAAGTGATTTGTTTTTTTCTTCAGTATTTCAATTAAGGCATGTTGAAATAATTTGAGGTGTAACTGTTAGACATGACACATTTCTCTATCCTTAGAACTTAAAAAAAAAAGAGAAAAGCTAGCTTGTCTAGGAAGTAAGAATGTTGACACATTCAGGCAGTGTTTCTTACTCTATAATGTTAATTTCTACCAAAGATTCCCTGTGTGTCTGATAATGTAAATGAAAAGAAGACAGAATGTTCCTGCCACTTTGGAAAAAAATAACTACAGTGTTTAATGCTCTGTGGTGATAGGATGGCCCCAGGCCCATCCAAGAAATGTATTCTTCTGTGTTACAAGTAAACATATACAGGACCTCACTTTCAGGCCATGTGAGAGGGATCTGCCAGTGTGGGGGGCTAGAGAGAAGCCCTAATGCTCATACAACATCTCAGGACAGTCTGTTCCCATCATACTTAAGGTACCTCCTAAATGGTGCCATCATATAGTGATGCTGAAGACCGTCAAGAGATGAAGGAACCAGTTTTATCCTTTAGAGATATCCATATAGATAGCTATTTTACAGTTCCTGTCTTGCTACAGATGAAAAAAGCTCTGAGAAATGCTGTTGCTGTATATATAAAAAAAATGACCATAGAACGTCAGCCTTATCCTGCTACTGCCTTGTCCTGCAAGTTTCTGTTAGGTGTGGCTCTGAACAGAGTGGGCATTTCCAGAGTCACTGACCTGCCTCATTTCTAGATGCTTAGCCATTTTTTGGAAGGAGTGAGAAGTTGGAAAGAGTAGTTTTGGAGTTGAGCAGAAGAAGAAATGTCAGGAGGTATCTGGAAGAGGTTAACAGCATGGATCTTCTCTTGAGCAGAACATTTCTGACTTGTAATATTGGACTTCAGGCCAATTTTGCATTTGTTTCCTACTCTGTTCACCTTCTCCTGTAGCAATGAACCAACTTTAAACACTACTGGAGAAAGCAGCAAATTCCCTTTAGAAAAGCTCCTCTGTTATCCCAAACAATTCAGACTGTGGGAAGATTTGGCTCTGACCTTCAAAATAGGCTTTCAGGTGTCCGTACCATTTATTGTAACTCATCCCACTTCAACCTGGGTAACCAGCTACTGAATCCAAACTTTAAAAAGTTCCAGCAGTGCTTCCTGTCCCAGTGTATCACGTAAAATTATATCTGTATCAGTCATTGATCAAACACTCAACGTGCCACTTTACCATTTTTACAGTCAGCATCCTGTGCATTTTACCTTCCTATCTTGAATTTCTTCCAGACATCTCAATCTCTTTAAAACCTTTGTTTTTACAGGAGCAGTAGTGCTTTTCCCAACAGGAAAAATTATTTCCATTCCAAGTATTAGCTAGGCAGCTAATAACTAATAAATCAAATGACCTAGTGCTTTCTGGAAAGAATGGGAACTTTTCTATCGGTGGGAATGTGTCAGTATTTTAATTAACTTTAATTAACTTTCATTGTTCGATGTAACAAATATTATTTTGCATTTAAAGTAGAAGAGGTTTATGTTTTATCCAAATAAATGAGCAAACAGTCCAAATCCTGAGACCAACAGCATGAAATGGAATTAAGCTGCCTATGATGGTCCCCCCCTAAAATAATAATTCCTGGCCTCTGTATCACAGGTGCTTCTGTTTTTCAATTTATTTCCTAATTATATTTTCCTTTCAGAGTTTTTTCCTCTGACTTCAAGTGCCATAATTGATCTATCTCTTTTCCTTCCTTGCTAAAAGTTACCGTAGACTCAGTTAGAAATGAAAGTGGGGGAGCAAGCTGGAGCACTGATTGAAATGGAAAATGGCATCACTCTATTAAGGTCCAAAATAACCAATGGAAAAGTTTCCAAAAGGTAAAGAAAAAATAAAAATAGAGCCATGTGTACAAAATGCCATCCAAGTACCCTTCAGTCGAGTCCATTTTGGCCTATACTTTAAACTGCTTCCACAGGAGTCACCTTGGCATGTGCAGGTGTCTTTTAACATGCTTGGAAGGCACAACAGGGTGTATGATGAAGTACTGCTGCATGGGAATGGTGAGATGCCTGAGAAGGGAGATCAAGGCTCTGTGATTTAGCATGTGGACCCATGGAGGGCTGCAGGCAGAGGATCCACAGCGAGGAATTCACACCTGCAAGTGGAGTTGTAGAGTGGCTTTACGCTGTGTATAGGCTTTGCTCTCCAGCATCACAGGGTTGCTCTGTGTTTTCTCAGTGGTCCAACCACACAGCAATGCCCTACCTTTTGCCAGGCTTCTAGGGAATATCTGTGCTGTTAAATCACAGAATCATAGAACTGTAGGGGTTGGAAGGGACCTCGAGAGAGCATGGAGTCCAACCCCCCTGCCAAAGCAGGCTAAATGAAAGGCCAGGAAACTGCTTAAGTGCTGGATCTCTATCGTCCACTTTGCTTAGCTGTTAACTCACTCTCCAACTTTGTTGTGGACCTCTCAAACTCATTTCTAGAAAAAAATTGGGATAGAAAGGGCAAAGTGTAAGCAAAGTAGATTTGAGTCAACTGGTTCCACTTGCTCAAGGTGTCTGAGGCTGTTTCCTTTAGCAGCACACAGAGTTGGCTTAAGCAGCTTTCTGGAGGAATTTCCTGGTTAGTCTTGTATCCCAAAGCATAAACTTGGAGTTCTTTAGGGTGGAAAATTATTGATGAGGCACTGAGTTTGGGATCTTTGTTTATTCAGAGGCTTCAGGGAGACATGGGACATTCAAACTCTGAACTCTTTGAAATGAGTGGGAGAATTTCCCTGGCTCCAGGGGCCCTGTGTCTGACCATGGTCATGGATCAGTTCTGGGGACCCTGTGGAGACCAGAGGTAGACTTCTAGGAAAGTGCCCACAGGGTTTCTCTACATCAGCAATAACCTGCACATTGCCTGACAGTTCTGGCCAGTTGGAGGCAAGCAGAGTTTTTGAGCAGTCCGTCATAATGTGTTAGTGCCTCTGCTGTCCTGTTTGTATCCCATAGGCACTCTGCTCTATTGAGATGTATTTTTGCTAACAAAATCTGAAAGCCTATTAGGAATGACTTTTGTGTCTTTATCAGCAAAACCGCAGATTTAATCTGATATGAAAACTACTAATCCATTAGGACTTGGACATTTCATTAACATGGAGAGAAGCTTTTATTGCCTGCTCAAGCTCATAAACTTGTCTCCAACTGGAAGGAAGTGGCACGTAGTTTGAAATCCCAGAGTTGGGTAGTACATGTGCTCAGGTGCCACGTCAATCTCTCTTGCCCCAGGGAATGCTTGTAGCACTGTACTAAGCCTACACTTAAAGGTCACACCAGGAGAGACTCCTTCTCCTCATGCTGTTCTGCAGCCAGCAGCTTTGCCTGGGAGCTGCAGTGTTCGTTGGGAAAGTACTACTTGAGTAGGAATAGATATTGAGTTACTGGCCAGTTAAGCTGTCCCTGTGAGACTCTGACATCAAGGAAGCAGAGAAAGGAAAGGAAAAGTAATTTATTAAGAGTCACAGGTGGAGACTTGGCTGGACTTTCCACCAAACAGCATCAATTCCTGCCTTAGACGGATGAAATAATCATTTCCACTGGAGGAAGTCTTGACTCTCTTCTTCCCACTGTCGCTGTGTGCTGCCCCAACCGTGCTCTGCTCAGTCTCTTTGGCTCTGTATCACCCCCACCAGTGCTCTGCCTCCCTGTCTTCTCCTTTCCCCTTCTCCTCTCTCTGCCTCTATAGATGCCTAAGTGGGCTTTCCTATGCCCTTTTTTTTCGTGGTGTTTTTCTGTGTTAGCTCTTCATAAGCTGTGAACAGCACAGATTTGAGTCTTCAGTGAGGTCATTTCTTCAAAGTGCTCCTGGAGTGGACAAGGACATTTAGGGATTACTCTACTTCCAGAAAGAAAAGTTCAGTCTACTCTTGTTTCCCCCCGAATCTTTATTTCATCCAATAGAAAAGACTATACACAGGCTATTACTGCCCCAAACATGGTCTAGAACTGCAGAAAGGTTTATGAGAAGTATTGATTGAAAATGGTACAAACTTGCTGCATCTTCTGCTACTACTACTTGGAACATCATGGGATGGCAGGGGAATTCTGATGAATGATAATGCAATCCCCCCATCAAAATCTAAATATTGATGCTTTATTCAATCTCAAGGCTAGAATAAGGTTATTCAGAGCACCTAACATTGGGCCCTGAAATCTGAAGGGCAGTTCCCTGTATTCCTCATGTTCTTATATTCCCCATGGAGGGAGATTGTGTCCCCTAAAGCATGATTCAGTGTAGTGACACTGCCTCTTCAGACCTGCCTCTCCACTTACTAGCAGAATACAAAGCGAGGGTCTTCAGCTGTCCCTCTGCCTCTCAGCTGCTTGCCTCTTAAATTGTACCTTTAACTTATCTCCTGAGCAATCTGATAGCAGAAATATGTCACTGAAGTAAAGCTCAGTAGCCGTACACAACAAAACATGGTCCTGGATCCACAAGTATGGGATGTGTTAGCAGAAAAACAAAATCATCAGTGTGTTTATCTGACCACTTCAGCTGTTACACAATAACTATTTGCAAATCTAGGGTTGTGTCTCACAGCTGGCACAGCCTGGCTTAGATAAATATAAAACTTGCTGTAAGGGAATAGCTCGTAATTGGGTTATGCACTGTGTTTTAATTAGATTTACGTAAATGCATACAATGCATTGCAGAAATCAATAGCTTGGAGAGCTTCTTTGGTTTTATTGTCTAATTCAGCAACATCAAGTCAGCTGAATGTAATAGCATGCTTACATTTACCCCAACCCTCCAAAAACAACACTCTTAGCACGACTGATGTTCTGACTGATGTTGGAAACGTACTGTGCTGCATGATGAGCTCCACTGAGCGGGTCCTTGGCACGATGCTCCTTTTTATCAGCCTGGCCACTTGGAGATTGGGCACCTGCAGACAGTACAGGAAAGATGTACAAAGTATTTCAATATAGGAAGAATTTCAGGATTAAACAAAAGCTGTGCTGTCCAAAACAGTACAGGTGAATAGCAATTAATCTGACTCAGTAGGCTGAATTCAGCTTATCAGTTACTGGAGTTAAAGTATTTACCATCTCTGCAAATGGGAGCAACCGTAGACAGTGAAGTGAGGCTGTTTTGTTATGACTAGAAGTAAAAGCCTACGAGCTACACATATCATGTTTCATAGACATGGTGTGCTGATCTTAAGGAAAAGATAATTGTTTCCTTAATTATTTCAACTGAGAAATTGAAACGGGTAAAAATAATTGCTTTACTATTTACTGATAAAGGCTTCCTTGTCTGTACTCTTCAACTGATAGGAAAGGGTAGAAAAAACCCTGTATTATCAGCCATTTCTTAAAAGACACATTCAGTTGCAGTGTGAGATGGATTCAAAATACTCTGAGGGTCTCAAATAGCTCTGTATTGCTTTTTTAAGGGAAAAATGTGCTGGAGTTTTGGGGGCATTTTTTCTGTTTTGTTTTCTACCTCAATGTGGCCTGATTGGCAGCACTGCTTTTCTATGCCTGAATGTCATGGTTTTGCCCTAGTAGGCAGCTAGGCATCCCAGGGCAATGGGGGAGAGAATTGGAAGAGTAAAAGTGAGAAAACTCGTGGGCTGAGGTAATAAAGACAGTGTAATAGGTAAAGCAAACACAGGAATTCATTGCCCACTTCCCATGGGAAGACAGGTGTTCAGCCATCCCCAGCAAAGCAGAGCTCCATCCCATGGTTTGGGTGGGTTTTATCCCCTTCATCTTGGCTGTATGTCATCCTAGCTGTCCTCAAACAGCCCTGTTTACCCAGCCAAGTGCTACACAACCCTTCAGCAGTAACTGAACAGAAAAATCCAGCTCCACTTTCACTACTGCAGCGTGCAGCACGTGGCCTCCCACGGGGCCACGGCCAGTGCTCCACGCTAGTTGCATGTAAGAGGGATCACACATCTCAGAGGCAGTGCAATCTTCTGAAACTGAAGCTGCCACTTTCAAAAGTATCAACAAAGTCAGAAAACCCCACTGAAATGAGCCTTATCATTTGGTGGATTTTCACAGCAGCAGCTAAAGGCAGAGCTGTGACCCCAAAGATTACACCTGCACTGAATTTTAATATGCTAATGGTTTCTAATGAAATTAAGCAAAACAAAACAAAAAGCCTTGCCAATATTATTTTAAGACAGCCAAGGAGAATATGCTTCCTGTTCTCTTTTATTCCTGTTTAAAGTGCTAAACATTGTTCTCAACTGCTTTTCACCAAAAAAGGGTAACAGAGAAAAACCCCAAAACTTAACCCCTGCCTTAAATGAATTTCAGAGTGGGAAATTTTGGTGGCAGTATGGCAAAATATAAGCAACTGGAACCAGGTTTTCTTAAAGGAAGTATTGTATTTATCAGGCCTTGGGAGCGTGCAAGCACATACCCCCTGAAATAAGAGATCATCTTGCTTTCTGTAAGTGGTGTTCCCCTTTGTTTAACAACAGACGTTGGTGTTGATAAATACATACCATTAATTTAGCTCAGAAAACAAGCGCCACGTGTATCCTCAATGTTTGGTGTTAAGACTGATTTATACCACCATAAATTTATATTTGATGAGGGGATTGTCATTGTTGAGGGCTAAAGCTTTCCTTCTCTCTAGAATGCAATCTGAGGGAATAGCAGAAAGTTCATTTACACTTATAGAAGCTAGGATTTGGACTATGCAAGGACTATGAAGGCAAGCACTTAATAAAGTATGCCCATGCAAGATGTAAATGAAAAGAAACCTGAATTTGAGGTGGGAACATGCACCTGTCTTATAAAAATGGTGGGGGTTTTATGCAGAATAAGACATTCTTCAATGAATTTCATAAGACTCAATTTATGCAGGGAAATGCTAATGTTATTGTGTAAATGAAGCTGCTGGGCCAACTCAAATCAAGTTTGGACTGCGTCCTATAAAGTCTGTCTGGTTAAAACAGGAGTAAGCATATGCATTCTCATCGCCTGGATTAGAGCAGTAGTCTCCAAAATAGCTTCATTCGATATTTGGCAGACAGAGAACACGGAAGAAAAGCTGAATCTTCAATAAAATTGTAACTTGTATTCACAAGACTAATATAGACCTGAGTAAGGTGCCTTGAAACTGCACAAAAGAACAAACAGGAAGATGGAGCAAGAGACAGTCCACATCGCAAGGAAAGATGTCAGTGCTGCTGTGGACTTGACAGATCCCCCTGAATGAGAAAAGGAAATCAGTTCCACATGGCAGCTGGGAGCCAATAACAAGTGAATGATAAGGACAGGAGATGGCAGAAGAAAGAAGGGCCTGGACTAATAACTTGAAGAAAAGGCACAAGGAAATGGGCATTAGAGGTATTGCTTACCTGTAGTGTTGCTTACTTGCAGTACATGAGAAGCACACGTAGCATATTCTGTCATCCTTAAAAATGAAGCTGGGTTACTGGGGGCAGGCTCTTTTTGCAATTAGTTTCATCATCAGAAAAGTAACTATTCATGGTGTTTGTGGAGATACACTAGTCCAGCCCCTCTGAGCCCTAGCTGATGCTTAGACATAAAACATTCCTTTAACTGACCAGTCCAGGTGGAGAGGAGAAACTTTCCCTCCATCAACTGGCCAGAATGGGGACCTGTGATTGCCCTAAACTGTGCTGGTGCATGACAGAATGAGCACTCCAAAACTTTCAAACCTACTATTATCCCTTTTAGATTTCATTATTCAGCCCTGGCTCCTTCCAGCTGAAACTGTTCTGGCTGTATAGCAGAGCTAGATTCTTTCCATTACAAATCTTATGGAAATCCATAAAGCAGAATTTTCAGAAGCTATGCTATTTGTTTTCAAATTCATTGTTGAGTCTCTGAATTAATGTGATAGTAATACTTACCTAGTGAAATATTATGGAGAAAGGAGCCCACCTTTCACTGATTTCTTTTTTGATAAATTTTCCTACTTTAAGAACTCACATAGAAGGAGTCAGGCTTCCTACAGTCATCTGGGTCTGATGATTATTCAAGTCACTGCTCACATCATCCTGGAACGTTCTCAGGAGGTGTCTTCTTCCAGGTTCTCACAGTACCATGGGAATAGCAAATGTTGGTAATGCTGTGGCTAGTGGCACTTCCCAGGAGATGGGTCTGATTGTGCCTGGTCATTAATTGTTATGAATGAAGAGATCAATAAAGGGAGTAAGATTAACAGATCCTTGATCAGAAAGAGTCACCCTGCATAACAAAAGTCAGATTCAGGCAAAAACCTATGTTATGAAGCTCATAGCTCTTCTTGGAGTTGCTTTTAGTGCTTTTAAATAAGGTTCTGAGTGTTCTTAGACACAAAAAGGGATGGTGAACCCACCACTTGACAACCGTAAGTTTGGGAAACCATTGACTCTCAGCACAAAAGCAGTGCTCTCTCTTCTCTAAAATGAAATGGTCCAGTGGCTTGCTCACTGTTTTGTGTAATGTCTCTCACAAGCAATATTGTCATTTGAGCTCATCTGAGGATCTTCCTGGCCAGCAGAAGCAAACCAGCCATGAATGGGTTCACTGGATGTGCTGGCTCTGAAGCAGTTCCAAAGCAGCAAGCTTTGGAAATTTGGCCTTGTACACATTTCAAGAAACCTAAATCCAGAAAGAAAAATTAAGAACATCATGCTTTGGAAGCAGTTTGGAAAATGCTTTAGTTCAATTCTTTATGTTCATATAACATGCAACTTTTTAAAACAAAAAAGGTTTAACTTAAAAATCCTTGAAACAGTGTGGTGTGACATTGTCTGCTTTCTTCTTTCTTTCTCTTTGTTTCCAAAGGTAAAATATTGGTGGAATCAACATGATTTCAGCATTGAATCATACATTTCTTAAGCTGTAACAAGCTTAAATGTAAATGCAAACTTGCCTGAACTTCATTCATGGGCAAGGCTGACCACACATTTGGGCTGGCACCTCCACTTTGTCAGAGAAAGAATCTGCCACCCTTTCTTCCAAGGGTTGGTGTTACTCACTTTAGTCTGTGCTGGTTGTTTCAGTGAAGGTGTCTGTGCAGGGAGTTACTTTGAAACGTTCAGAAAAGGGACAGAATCCAGCTCTACCCCATTACCACAGCTATAGTGGAATGGTAAAGGCAGAATAAATTGCCTGGTATAATTATGTATATGCCAGATGTTCTTAATCATTCCACTTCAAGCCTCCTTTACTAACTGCAATTTTGAGCCTTTTTCTGAATCTAAAGGAATTGGTAAACATAAGTAATTAAAAAGAAATTAAATGGATTTTAGAAGTGAATTACTGTAGTTCCTGCAACACTATAAAATATAATTAGCACCTCTAAAATCAATCTGGGCTAGAAGATGGGCTTTATGTGGCACAAAGGATGTTTCATTTGTGGTTTGCACTGAAAATGTAGTCATAGTGTTAGTGTGGTTAAACATCTCAAAAGAATCATACCAGGCAAGTAAGGAGAAATCTATTCCTACAGTTGATTTATTAAAATAGAAACAGAAAGCCATATCTCAGCTGGTGTAAATCACAATATTTGCACTGACTGTTACATGCTGAACTTGCACCAGCTGAGCCTGTGACCCATCCTCCCTTTGGATTCATGCAAGCAAAGGTCTGTTGGTAGCCCTATTCATAAGAAATTATTTTTGGATCTGTAGCCAGAACTCCTCTTTCAGATGAGACAAAGTTCCTGTAGCTGAAAGCAGAATATTAGTTAGTTTCTCTTTTTGTATCCTGTTGATATTTGGAATTTTTTTTTGCTTCCCAGTATTCTGAGCATATGAGGGAAAAACCAAAGCTGTAATGCAGGTTGTTCCAAAGAAAATATATTTCTAATCAAATGGACCTTTAGAGGATCAAAGACACCTGTGTTTTCTCAGGGCTCTGTAACATTCCATAAAAGCTCCATTTATCTAAGAGAATACAGGTGATAGCAACAGAGGAAGGTGAGTAAGCATGGGCTATCTGTTACAGGACTGGAAGATACAGCAGTGTAGATTGGAGATTACCTCTGGAGGTTGGTATTCCAATTTACTGGTCAGCTATGATTTTGTCCAGCTGTGCCTTGAAAGCCTCCAAGGATGGATAGTGTAGGACCACCCTGTGCTGCTTGCTCTATCACTGCAGCACTCCCCTGATGAAAGAAATTCTCCTTGACTTGATTTCAGCTGGGATAGAGTTGCTTTTCTTCATAGTAGCCAGTATGGGACTGTGTTTTGGATTTGTGCTGAAAGCAGCATTGATAATACAGAGATGTTTTTGTTGTTGCTGAGCAGTGCTTACAGAGTCAAGGCCTTTTCTGCCTATCATGCTGCCCTACTGGTAGGATGGCTGCAGGTGCACAGAGATTTGGGAGGGGATGCAGCTGTTCCCAACTGACCCAAGGGATATCCCATACCATATGGCATCGTGCTCATCTTATAAAGCTGGGGAAAGAAGGAGGAAAGGGGGAACCTTGGGAGTGATGGCATTTGTCTTCCCACATGGCTGTGATGGAGCCCTGCTTTCCTGGTGACGTGCCTGCCTGCCCATAGGAAGTGGGGGATGAGTTCCTGGGTTTGTGTTGCTTGTGTGTATGGCTTTTGCTTTACTTATTAAACTCTCTTTATCTGAATTCATTAGTATTCTCATGCTCTTCAGATTCTCTCCCCCATCCCACTGGGGAGGAGGGGACTGAGCTAAAGCTTGTGTGCTGCATAGCTGCTGGCTGGGGCAAAACCATGACACTCATGACCTTCCAAAATGGCAAATTTTGGGTGTTTTTCCTTGTTATATTGTTTGCCCCTACAGGGTCTGCCTTTGTACTCTTTGTAATTACCTTTCAAATTGTTGAATTAGCCCCCAGGCCTTATCCTTCTCTCTGCTGGATTAACAAGCCCAGCTCCCTCACCATCTTCTTGTAGGGCATGTGCACTCTTAACTTATATTGAACCTGGTGTTCACCATAATCCCCTGCTGATTTTCAGCAGGACTGCTGCCTAATGAAGTAGATCCCAAGCTGCAAAAGGGAATGGGGTTAATTCCAGGTGCAGAAATTTGCACATATTTTTAACTCCATGAGGTTTCTGTTGTCCCAGTCAAGTTTCTCAAGATCTCTTTGGATTCAAGAAAAGTTTCAAAAGAGGTAAGAATCCTTTTCTATATATTTTGTGCTAAATACAAGGCACCTTCTCAACGTACTCCCAGTAAATTCTTCATTTGCACTTAATTATCATCATCCAGTGCAGGGCCACCAAGATGATAAAGGGAGTGGAATACTTTCCTTCTGAAGAGAGACTGAGGGAGCTGGGCCTGTTTAGCTTGGAAGAGAGGAGAGTTAGGGGTGACCTTATTAATTTGTATAAATATATAAAGGGCGAGAGTCAGGAGGACAGAGCCAGTCTCTTCTCAGTGATGGCCAGCAATAGGACATGGGGCAATGGGTGCAAGCTGGAGCATGGGAAGTTCCATGTGAATATAAGGAGAAACTGTCAGGGTGACAGAGTACTGGAGCTTTCTGTGTGATTCTTGTTTGCATAAACACTTAGATACATATACACTCAGAGTGTCTATCATGTCTGTTGCCTACCTATTGACTTTCACAGCCAACCAGTGGGTATTTGCCTCCTCTCATGGTTGCAAGTTGAAACATGGACCTTTGCTTCAACCACTTGTATGCTAGAGGCACATAGAGCATGCAAAGGAAAGCGTCTTGCATCATACTGGTGAGATGCTCATCTGCTTCCTTTCAAAGACTGTGGACCAGATCTTCTCCTGCTGCATCAATTGGCTTTCACTGCATTGAGGATGTGGAGTTATACCAATTTACAGCAGGCCCACAGCAACAAGCCTTTAAGGGGTTTTGCCTTATTTAACTATTACCATTTGTTACAGGATCATTCATTAGATGCAGCATAAAGTACAAGTGTTTTTATGAGTTTTTTCAGCTCTCCTTTCCTGTTAGAAGAGGGTTCCACTGTCAAATGAATATTAGAAGAACATTAAAGTCTTAGCTATCCCTAATCTTTATGGTTTCATTCGAGTTCATAATATATCTTTTGGTTTATCCTATGAGCTGGGAGCTATCTATTTGAGGGACTTAGTCCAAAGATACAGTATAAGCAGATAGTTTGGTTAAGCTGATTTTTGCAGTTTAAGTGGGTCTAAAGCACATCATGCCTGGGATTATCTTTATACTTGTGGTTAAATTTGACAGAATTTGAGCATTCTCTGTGTATTGCAGTGTATTGCTTAGAAAGTAAAAGGCAACTAAGTTAGTGGTTTGTACGTAAAGGAACATTTGAAGGAGCATGTAGATGATTTACATTTTCCTTCTTTTGTACATCAGTCAGGGAGAAAGTAAATATTTTGGCAGCTTAGATCATATGATAGTGAAACAAGAGAGCTCATTAATTCAGATATTTCAGATTCAGCAACAGCATAAAGGAGGGATTATGACTGCCCAATTTGATCCAACTGGAAAAATCTAAGTCTAGACCAAGGTCAGGTACATCACAAATGAAGGAATGATATAAATTGTATTTAATTTCCTGACAGCTGTGATAAAATTAAGATAGGAGAGCTGAGAAGAGAGTCTAATATACATCTCAGCCCTATCAAGCCTCACATGTTTACCAGGGGTTTCATAGCTGATTTAAAAGGATGATCCATAAAAAACCCTGAAGAATTTTCTGGTTTTATTCTTGTAAGAGTTCTTGTCTTTCTAGGGAGGGGCATTCACAGAGTCAAATGACGTTCAGTTGTGCAATATTATTTAGCAAATGTGTTTGTGCCCTTTGTCAGTAACTAGGAAGAAGATCACACTTTCATTTCTTCATCCAGGGCATAACTCTGCGGTAAAGTTTGCTTTCCCTCCCATGGAACTGCAAATCATAGCACAGCAATGGGCTTTGCCATCTTAGATTTAACATTCACCCTTTACAGTTGTTGGAAAAGAATTAACTCTATCCCAGCCAAAACTAGGAAACAAGTATAGGCTTGCTCATAGCAGACCTTTCCTCACAAACAGAGCAGGAGCGGGGCCTTGGATGAGTCCTGCATCACTAGAAGCAGCACTAGCTAGGGGAGAAACAGGCAGTGGAAACATTGCTGCTTGACAGTGCTTTCCATTGCTGGCTGCTCAGTGGTTGTTCCAAGATTGGCTTTTGTTCCTGTGGGTGAAAACTGGCTCTCTTTCTCCACCATTTTTTCCATCTCTTCAATGACTATTTGCATGCACATGGGAATCGGTGTAAGCATGTGTGGATGTGTGTGTGGATGTGTATGCACGTACATTTTTATATAGGGGGGTGTGTACATTGTGATTTGAACTGAAAGCATGTTACTACTTTCTCTTGCAGACTACAGGCTCTGTTCTACCACAACTAATGCTGTATGTTTTCACTCCTGCTTGAAAAAAACACCCAGTATTTTCTTAGCTCGTATTAGATCAGATCTAGATCACAGTGGGAAGAAACTCAAATTGCCCTCTCACCCAAGCTCATTTTTGCTTCCCAGTTTCATAAAGCTTAGACACGTCTGTGAAAGCTGCTCTTTGTGTTCTGCTCGCTTTCTTTGTTCTCTTCAACCAGGTAACAAAAATCCTCCATCCCTGTCCAAAGACCAGACTGTAAGAGCTGACTCCTCAACTCAAATAGCAGCAGTCTAGAGCAGAAGCCTCTGTGATTGATGAAAGGGGAGGATGGCAAAATACCTGCAGGCCACTGAACATTCAGCTACGGCCAGTGGTGAGTGCTAATTAGAGACATTGCATCATTGACCTGCAACTGAATGGGAAAGGAAACAGGGCTGTTTACCTTTGTTGCATTTTATTCAGTCTATAAAAGGAGCAACTGCCTCTCCAGGATTTTGCAGAGTATGCTGTGCATCTGATGCTGCACACAGAGCACCGCTCCAGCAGTGAGCGAGAGGTGCTGGAGAGCAAAGAGGCTTTGGCAGTGAACTGCTAATTCAGCTGGACTCTGAGAACGAAGTCTCTGTTGCTGTGAAATGTAGTCGTGCAGAGCTGCTCTCACACACACACTCACGTATCAAAGGCAGATTAAATGAATGTTTAAAAAGGAAAGAAACGGATTTCAAGCACTGAGTTTAGTGCCACTCCTCTGCAGTCAGCACTGTGAGCACTACACAGTCAGAAACCACGAGCCTGTGTCCTCACAGAGCTCATGCAGAAGCTGTGCATCTGGTGTTTCTTTGGCCTGAGACCATGTGCAAGTTTGCATCTTATTGCCAAGGGTTGGTAAGCCACACATTTACATAGAAGACGTGTAAGTGATGGATCTGGGGTGTGCCTGGCACAAGAATCCAATGCTTTTACAGCTGCCAGGTGTCAAGAAATTTAAAATAATAGTAATAATAATATCAAATACCTACTTTCTGTAACTCAACCTAAACTGGTCTTTGTGCTAGATTAAACCCCATCTCTCTTCTATATACCTGTGTGTCACAGGCTTGTCTCAAGTTATGAAACTTAAATTTAGAAATCTTCAATTGTGATCCTTATTTCTGCAACAGCAAGTCCAGAAAGGGAAAAAGGTTTTTTCACCCCACAAGCCATCCCCTTCTTCTGCTCTCAGGCGTCAGAATAAATGAGGGTAATAATTTCTTGTTTTATCTTATCCACAGAGATACCTTGGGAGGTTTCACCTTGCCCTCATGTGGACCCTTCAGATGGATCTTCAGATGAGAAGAGCACACTGATGCTTCCAAATCTCTGTGACCAGAAAACCGAAATCAGGTCAGCAAAATGTATTTCCAGATTAAAAATCTGACTAATTGAAGTTAGAAATGTCATTACCCTCTTTCGAAGGATTCTGAGGTCACTCTCTATCAGTTCCTGGTTTGTTGTTCTCCATATGATAAGTTCTTGGTTGCAATTGTCTGTTTTAAGATAACATTTTGCTTCACTTACTTGGGATTTTATTGCTCAGCATGAAAAGGTGTTTTTAACTAATGAAAATAGGAACTAATTACTGTAGCTAGCCCTGTACCAGCAGCTTGGCTTGGCTGGACACCAGTGTTCAACTTGAACATAAAGCTGTGAGGCAGAGTGATCAAGGCAGAGGTCTGAATACCCACAGGGCAGCACCCCACAGGGGGCACTGAGGTGTTTCTGCAAAACAGGGAACTTGCTACCCAAGAGCTGCATCCCACTTGGGATGCAGCTTGAGTGGATGATCAGTTGGCAGTGCCAGCAGTGGTGTGTGACTGAGCGTGGAGGCAGCCCCTCCAGCAATGGTGAACCTCAAATCAGAAACATGGAATGCCTTGTAAGCTGAAATTACCTTCTCCCAAGAGAGCTGGAGACTGCCATTGCAGGGGAGGAATGGCCAGGCAACCTTACTCATCCCTAAGGAGAAATTACACAGCTCTCAAATCCTTTCTAATAAACAACCCAACAAGCTCATCTGCCTTTGCTGGATCCCCAGGTGGGTCCTAAATCACAAGGGTGAAGAATGTGCTGTTTGTTACATGCAAGTTCAGAACAACTTGCCTCTTTTAGAAAAGCCAAAGTGATGCTGACTTCATGCACAAAGGATCAGCTGAAAATTGTATACTGCCTGTTTTCAATACGTGTTTTCATATGTGTGACATGGGAAATGAATCCAGTGATTGTCCTTGTCTTTGTAGGTGGGTGTAGGAACCTCAAAGAACAGGTGAGATTTATCCACACAAGGGCAGTGCATCTCAGTGAGGTTCCAGGTTCTGAATTTAAACCAAGAAGAGGAAGAGATGCTCATAAAGCACTGCTGATCTGACCTATCTAGATGTTTAACTTTGAGAAAAAATCCTGCTTAGGCAGCCTGTTGCATTCCTGTTGCACATGTGCACACACACAGACACACATGCATATACTTTGTTTGCTTCTGCAGAAGAGGTCAGGGTGGGAACAGCTTTTCCCTGTGTGGCACTACTCAGGGCTTTGTTTCATCCAAGCAAGCCCCCAGCTCTCTGTTTAGAGCTTCTGGAAAGGGTTATTCGGGTTTCTTTCATTGGACATGAAAAAAGGGAATTCTGAGACAGGATCATCTTCCTCTCCCTTTGTATGAGTGGTGTGCACACCTTTTTTTTCCCATCACCCTGGTCCAGATGCGGAATACCAGACTGGGTGCTGGGTACATGCAGGTCAGAGCCAATGAGCCCTGGGTGGAGCTGGACAGAGCCTGAAACAGAAATGGGAGCACAAAGGAGCCTTTGGGGGTGAAAGTCCAACTCAGCAGACCATCAGGATGCTGTCACTGGCGGCATGTTGGGCTTGCACACTGGCCCCTCTTCTAGACTCCAGTCCAGAGCTTGGCATTGATTTTTAAAGTATTTGAAATCACTGAGAGGTCCTCTGCACCTTGCTGCTAATGAGATTTCAATGTAAGATAAAAGGAACCGTATCTAACCCAGATTAAACTCGCTCCTGAGTTATTTTTAGTTTACCTTAAACTCTTTCAACCCTTTTGGTAAAACTCATCAAAATTCATTTCAACTAAAAGGATGTAACTTCAAAGAAGTCATATGCATTAAATGTCAACACACTTTACTCATTATAAATTACAGTATCATTAAATCTAACATGAGTTAAAATGAGGAAGATTTAATTTTGCTATCTTTAAAATGAAGGCTTTTTAGCAAGGGAATAAACTTTGCTTTTAAAATTGTTTTTAAAGTAGAAGTTGGTATAGAAGCTTTATTTTACATTGTATCATATTTATATATAATAATGAAGGCAAAAATTGAATACCCCATTGTTCTTAGGAAGATGTGGAAATAGTGGCTTACTTCTGCTCATTTTACAACCCTCTTTTTTGGATACACTTCTAATTTAAACTACGGAAACTGAAAACGTTCCTTTAAAACTGGTTGTCATGGTTATAAAATCCCGAAAGAAATGATGTGCGTCTGCATCTGCTGAGAGATACATTTATGGCATGATCTAGCGGGGGGGCAAGGGGGGAATCAACCACCCACCACAACCCATTTTCAGACTTGCTTATTACATTACTTGATAATAATCCTTCGCCCTCCCCAAAAAGCCGCAGAAAGGATTCTCACACCTTTTTTTCTCTGCATGTGGTTCATTAGCAAATATCATATGGCGAGGGGTTAGTTCTGTCAAGTTTAATGGGTTGGGGGTTTGTTTGTTTGTTTGTTTGATTTAGTTGTCTTTGTTTCAAGCAAGCTTATATGGAAATATAAAGTGTGCTAGACAGTACATTTACTGTCACAATTGATGTCCTGGATTCCCTCGGTTGTTTTTCTTTCCCTGCTATGGCTAGAAAGTTGTCTGGCCAGAATAAAAAGCCAAACAAAAAAGTGGAGGTTAAACATGCCAGAGGAATAGTCTGCATTTCTTGATGGAGTGCAAAAAGACAAAGAAAAGGAAGGGGCGGGGGGGGGGGGGGGGGGGAAGAAAAAGGGAAAGGAAAAGAAATAAAAAGGGAAAGGGACAAAGGGAAAAGGAGGGGACAAGGAAAAGGAAAGAGGGGGAAGAAAAAAGGAAAGGGAAAGGGAAAGGGAAAGAAACATCATACTACTAAAAGGAAAGTCTTTTGTAAATCTGTTCCATTATCACATGCTCCCAGGATGAAGTCTCCCAACCTTATGAAGCTGTAGGTTTATTAGAAATGCATCTATATTGGGCCAGACCTTATCTCTTACCAGGATGCTCTAGTCTGCACTGTGTCAGAAGTTATTGTTTGGCACTTTCTATTTTTCGTTAAGAAAAGCTGATTACATACACAGAAAATTACACAGCAAAAGACTGAGGTAACATTTTTAATCTTTAGAAGGAAAGAGAAAGATGAAGGGTGGGTGATCTGTTGGCTGAAGGAATCTCTGGAGCTCCTGACCCTGCTTCACAAAGTAAATAGCATATAAAGATGATGGGGGAATTTTAGATAAATAATATGCTTTATGTTATCCAATTGTGAACCACAAATAGGATTCAAAGGGTCTGCTTACACCCATTAACCCTGGGCCTTTCTTATAAAAAGCTGCTGCTAGAGAAGCAAGGTTGGTGACCTGAACATGGAGCAGAACCCTTCTGAGAAAGTTCAGAAAATTACAACAGGCTGAGCTACTTATGAAAACGTGTGGATATTTCTGGACCCTTTGACCTTCCCCTACCTGTGAAACCAAGGATGTCATTTTCCACTATTGTTTTTCAGTGGAAAATTATTTCTAATTAATATTTTCTATTTTCTGACAGAAGCCAGTAATTCATAGCTTCTTAATGGAAAACTAAGAAACTGAAGGAGAATGGGAGCATCAGGGACAGAATTATTTTTCTCCAAGCCTTCTTTTCCTTCTTTCCATCTCAACAAATACAAAACCTTGCTAACATTTTTGTATCCCTGAAGGTGAGTTCTGATTCTTCATGTGCTGTGTGATCAAAAATTTGCCTTTTCCCTTGCTATTTGTCAAGTGAGAAACATGCTTTCCTGTGTCTGCCCTACCTAGCCCTTGCCCAAGCTCTGCTCAGCCCTAAATACGGGGCTGTATCCACTCAGCTCCCCACAGCTGGTCCCACTGGCATCTTCTGTCTCAGCTTCAGGGTACTGCCAAGTTGTGGCATAGTGGAGACAGGTCTTTAAATGTTGCAGCATGTGTGAAAAACAACTAAATACATCCGGATTCTCCTCATGTGTTGAACAGTGTCTGTCCTGCACTCAGATCTCACATACTGATCTACTGTTTTACGAGTAGTGTCTCTATCGCGGTTGCATAATGTCATCCTAATGCCTGTGTATGAGTAGATGGCAGGACTGATTAATCCATCACATCTGTCTGTCCATCTATTTCTCAGCTCCTTTTCTTGCCTGCGCTTTCGTTACCTATCAGGCAATAAATTGATTCAGTCTATCTCCTTGCCCAGCCTTTTATTATTCCTCTGTTAATGATTAGCAAATTGAGTCAGCAGCCGCTCGGAGGGTCATTCTCTGCCCCATGCCAAGGGGACAGTGCTGTCACCTGTGCTCAGCTGAGACAGACCATCACACTGTTCTGTCTCTGCCAGAGAAGCCCTGCACTCTCCTGGGGCTGACGATAGTCCACTTCGCTGCAATCAGGTTAATTTGGAAGCATGTTACTTTCCTGGAGAAAATGCCACAGAATTACAGAGGGGAGAGATAGAAGAGGTTTATTAAATTGGTCAGTCCATCTTCCTGCCAATCAATGGCAGCTCCTGACAGTGCATGCTCCCAGCTCTGCTCCAGCAATGTTTTCAAAGTGCTGTGTGATGTGCTGCTGGCCCTGCCCTTGAGGGCTCTTCACAGCCTGCACCACCCCATGCCAGGAGCACTTACGTGCCCGTGCATCCTGCATCTGCACTCCTGGCTCCATTCTTCATTTATTCCCATCTGTGAGCAGAGCAAACATGCTTGGAAGAGCTTCCTCCTGTTAGAGGTGTTGAGTAGCACTAACCCTGGCAGCAGCACTTGTGAAGCCAGGAAGCACCTCTGGGAGCACTTTGCTTTTTATCAGAAAGGTCATCTCAACACCTCTGTGGGCAGTTTCCAGCTGTGCTTTATTTCATGACAAGATGCAGATATAGAGATATAGATTCAGATCTTTTGCTACAACATTTAACCTGCCCTGGAGTTTTCACTTTCTAACCCTCTCAGTAAGAGCCTATTTTAAAGTAATATATTTAAGTTGCAGTGGGATAATGAGAAACAAAGCTGTCATATGATCTGTGTAAGCTTGGAATTCAAAAATATACCTATGACATTTGGGCATCTTTGAAAGCTAGCAGACTGGCACTGCACTGGGCTAGCATGGCCAACTTCTTTTCTGTCCTGAGCACACATTTCATTTCGGTATGGGGTTGGTGGTGGGCTTCCATGACCTGCTGCAGAAGTGGTTAGGCTGTCTCAAATGGTGTCCCATTGATTTTGCATTCCAGGAGCCAGAGATGAGCTTTCCAGAAACAGCAACCTGTCTCTTCTGATTTCAGGTACTCTCATCCTTGTTTCAGTATCTCTGAAAATCAGAAAGATAGCAACCAGATTTGTAGGGAAAACTCAGGTTTGGGATCTCTTTAAATATCTGTCTCTACCAAGCAGAATCACAGGCTAGCTTTAAAACTGTGCCCTGAGTAGGGAGTAAGGGAGTCCTCAGCTTTCTGTCTGTCTTGCTTAGCTGCCACTGGCATGACAGGCACTGCTGTCGGTGGCTGGAGCTCTTGGAGGTAGCAAAGTCTGAGGGAGCTGGGCAGGAGCAAGTCACTTGGAGACACGGGTGAAATGAAGAGAGAACAGGCAGGAGTGGGTGCAGTGCCTGGCAGACTTGAGATGAAGAGCCCATGGAGACAGGGGCTGTCACACAGATTTGTGTTTTCTAGCTGCTTTAGTTTCTTGTCATCTGCAGGGGAAGACCAGTCAAATATCTGCACCGTGCTGCTCAAATGCTTCAAACTCTCCATCCTCAGGCTTGCAGGACCAGCCTGCTCATGCCTGAAGGCAATGATTTTTGATCTTTCTTAGGTGTAACCAGGTGAGCAAGAAACTCAGGAAGACCTGGGTAGATGGAAATCACTGGCCAGGAGAGGGAGGTGGTCAAGTTGGCCCACAGAATAGCTGACATCAGTAGCATATGCCTCTTTAACCATTTTCTGAGTTGTGTACTTAAATTTTCAGGTAGCTTTCAATGCCTTGCTCCATCTGTGCTCTGAAGTGAGCAGATGTTTTATTTCTGTATAGCAAATTTAATCACCGAAGACTTTTCAGCATTGGAGAACTTGCTCACTCTGTCTCCTTTACTTCAAAGGTGTAAGGCAATCATTTTAGCCTCGTTTTCTACCAAGTAAGATCACTGTGAACAATTAGAAAAAAAACTTTTACAAGAAGTTGGCTGTAAAGCATGTACTGATGTGAGGAAGGAGCCAGGCTGAAACAACTCTCTGTCTCTGCCCTGTGTTAGCATTATACATGTTATTTATAGCTGGATCCTAAATCAGTGGGAGCACCAGCCCTAGAGAATAAATCTTCAGCTCAGTGGGTTGGATGGTTCTCTAGTAAAGGGAATGAGATGTGCATATATATTAACTTGTTTCCTTGCCTTTTGGGGCTTCTTTAGGCAGAGGTAATACACTCAGGTAAAGCAATCTGCAAAGCGAAACAGGCGCTTTGTCTCTCCCAGGGCTTCTGCAACCTTGGGGACAGATCACAGAATCACAAGGTTGGAAGAGACCTTTGAAGATCATCGAGTCCAACCATTCCCATCCTATGCTAAACCAGATCCGTAAGTACCTCATCTACCCTTTTATTTGAACACATCCAGGGAAGGTGACTCAACCCCCTCCCTGGGCAGCCTGTTCCAGCCCTGACAACTCTTTCACTAAAAATTTTTTTTCTAATATCCAATCTAACCCTGCCCTGGCCCAGCTTCATGCCATTGCCCCTTGTCCTATCTTCTGTCACCTGGCTGAAGAGACCATCGCCCACCTCTCTACAACCTCCCTTCAGGTAGTTGTAGGTGGTGATAAGGTCTCCTCTCAGCCTCCTCTTCTCCAGGCTAAACATGCCCAGCTCCCTCAGCCACTCCTCATATGATTTGCCCTCCAGCCCCTTCCCCAGCCTGGTTGCCCTTCTCTACACTTGCTCAAGGACCTCAATGTCCTTCTTATGGTGGGGAGCCCAGAACTGGACACAGTACTCAAAGTGCAGCCTCACCAATGCCGAGTACAGGGGCACAATTACCTCCCTAGACCTACTGGCCACACTGTTTTTGATACAAGCCAGGATGCCATTGGCCTTCTTGGCTGCCCAGGCACACTGCTGGCTCATATTCAGCCTGCAGTCACCCAACACCCCCAGGTCCTTCTCTTCCTGACAGCTCTCCAGCCAACCTCCCCCAAGTCTGTAGTGCTGCATGGGGTTGTTATGGCCCATGTGCAGCACTCTACACTTGGCCATGTTAAACTTCATCCCGTTGGTCTCAGCCCATGGGTCCAGTCTGTTCAGATCCCTCTGAAGAGCCTCCCTACCCTCAGGCAGATCAACACTTCCTCCTAATTTAGTGTCATCTGCAAACTTACTGAGGGAGCATTCAATCCCTTCATCGAGGTCACTGATAAAGATGTTGAACAAGACTGGACCCAGGACTGAGCCCTGGGGGATGCCACTCGTGACCGGCCTCCAGCTGGATTTAGTTCCATTCACCACCACCCTTTGGGCCCAGCCAGCCAGTTTTTAACCCAGCTGAGGGTCCACTTGTCCAGGCCAGTGGCAGCCAGTTTCTCAGTCAGAATGCTGTGAGACACCGTGTCAAAGGCTTTACTGAATTCCAGGTAGACACATCCACAGCCTTCCCCTTGTCCATTCAGTGGGTCACCTTGTCATAGAAGGTGATCAGGTTAGTTTGACAGGATCTACCTTTTGTAAACCCATGTTGACTAGGGCTGATTCCCCTGGTCATCACATGTGCTGCATGACAGCTCCCAAGTTGAACCTCTCCATGATCTTCCCTGGGACTGAGGTCAGGCTGACAGGCCTGGAGTTCCCCGGATCATCCTTCCAGCCGTTCTTATATATGGGGATAAGATCTGCCAGCCTCCAGTTGAGTGGAACTTCCCCAGTCTGCCAGGATTTCTGGTAGATGATGCATGAGCCTGTCTAGTTTGGTAGACACCATCTCGCAACAGCGTACCAGAGATTAACGAGTCCACTAGATTAAAAAGATTTAAAGTCCACTAGTTTCCACCTGTTTTGGTTTCCAAGCTGAAGAAATGTTGGACCAACCATGATTTCATGAACATGGCAGCAACGTTGTGTATACATGCATCAGAAAAGTCACTGGCACGCTGGCACAGATGATTCTGCTGGGAATGCCACTTGTGACAAAGCTGGTGATGTAAGAAGCAAGGGACAAAATGCCTCGGAAATTACTAGAACCTGTTCTTTCCAAGTGAAAGAGTTCTGTCTCTACCCTGCCCTCCCAATCTTAATTTTTCCTTTCAAAAGTAATTAACACATGGAATTGTTTTGAAGCAAAATTATGTATTTGCACCAAATAAAATGGAATATTTTAGTAACAATAGGTTATAAGCAAATACTTACTATGAACTTAGCTGAAGTGCATAGTTCCCTCTTCATCCTAATTTGCTTGGGAGGGAAGTAAATGCTACTACAGTTTTATGGATGATATACCTGTGCCCAGCTCAGGTTGATTTATTTCCTATTGTTTCCTATTATTTCCAGGATAGCAAGGAGGAAGGCCAAGCATTGTACCCATTGTTCTGTTTACAAGCTCTATTCTAACAATAGATCATGTGTCTTCCCCCATCCCCAAGCCTCCTAAAAATAAGATTATGTTTTCCTCATTAATCTCAACAAATTGTGTTCTGCTTTGGCCAGGAAAACAAAAGCTATTGCTTTTATTGTCCACAGCTCGAGAGAAGTAATGACACAAGCGCACAAGGTCAATAAAATGCACTTTTTATTCTGTATCAATGAAAATATAGCCACATGTAAATAAAGACGTGTGGAAAAAAAACCAAAATCAACATTGATCCTCCCTGAAGAAGTACAGTTCATTGTGCTAAAACCCATAATCCTTTGGGTTAGAAACAGTTGTCTGCCAATGCTTTAAAGTGACCCACATTTTCCTCATTGTTGAATTTTTAGCAAACAGAAAAGTGCAACAAGAAGCTTGCTACAGATTAACCGATCCCAATGGCAACGTCCAAGAGTGACAGCAAAGCTAACGTGTCCCCACGCGGCGGTCTCGCGGGTGGACCAAGGGAGCATCCGCTCTGTAGGAACTGATGTGTGAGCTTCAGCAGACAGACAGTCCTTCCTTGACGTCATTCATGGTCGCTTTGCAGGTTTCAGATATGGTAGCAGAGGTGAGTTCCTTTTGTAGCTGTTCTATTTCAAATGCTTTTTTTTTTTTTTTAATTCTTTTTATTTTTTTTTCTCGAGGTTTTTATAAGCTTCCTGCTGTCAAAATACAGTTCTCAATTGCTTTTGTAGAAATAATCCTGAAAGACAGAGGCATTTAAAATCTCCCTCCCCCTCCCCACCCCCCAAATCCTCGGTATATTAACAACTGCAAAAAAGATAGCTGGGCTGTTCAAAAATATCATCAGTAACACGAATGCCATTTGCATTGGCTAGTGTACAAAGAGCAGCAAGTAGTAACAAAAGAAACATCATTCAAGCAATAACCATTTCCCCCGATTCCTCCCTTGCAAAAAAGAGATTTCCCAAAATCTTTCCCCTTCCCGCAGTCCAGTGTCTATGTATCTCATACATTCAAAAGCTGGTTATTCCTTAGATCAGTTTTTCCAATATGAACTTTTAAAACCCAGTTGTTTTGCTCAACTTCTCCGTGAGGGTTGCACAAATGTGACTACACCAGCTGGTGCTTTTTCTGCTAATGGGACACCTTGAAATCTGAAATCAAAACTAAGGACCTCAGGGTTAAAAAAAAGGATGTTTTAAAACCCATGATGCTTTGCTTGGGAAGAAAGTCCTGCTAACAGTGGAATGATTCCCAGAAACCAGGGGTTAGTGCTGGAGGATTGTCCCTGTTAGGTGTCCAAGTGTGCAGGGTGAGGCACTGCTGCACTGGTGTGGGTCAGTGAGCTCAGGGCTGGAGATAAGAGGCTGCCTGATCCCAAGGAAAGAAAACAAAAAGGTTTATTGGACATGCAGCTGCATTTCAGCAGAGGAAAAAGAGAAGTCAGGTTATGCCTGGGATGGGTGCTCAGCACAGACCGTGTGGCTACCTCACAGAGCAGGCTGAGGTGGTTTTTTTAGATTCAGCCTCTTGTTGTGCAGGCTTGTCTAGCAGCTCCAGGCTCAGCTTAGTGTTCAATTGTCATTTGGGGTGAGGGGATAAGCCTAGAAAAAAAAAAAAGCTAGAAAAATAGTACATTGTTTTGATGGTAATGAGGTCCTCTGTGATGACAACTATTCATTTAGAAAAACCTCCACCTGCGACTAATGGCCCGAATACTGTGAGCATACTGTTCTGAGGATACTTCACCAGACACCACTGGAAAGCTGGGGGTGCACAGAGACATCTACAAGATCATGTCACCCCTCATCCTCCTTTCCTCCTATACTCCCCAGATTTTTCTTCCTTCAAGAACCCAGGATGACTAGTTGCTAAACTAGGAACTCATAAACTGGGAACTCATAAGCATTTCAAAGGGATGGGGAGGCAGGGGAGGAATCCTAAAACCCATGTCAAAACTCCCATGGACCTCAGGGAGCCAGGACCTCCCCCTTCAAAGCTTAGTCTTGTGCAAGGGTTCCATTTCATGAAGTCCTACCCAATCTGCTCCTTCCCTGCGTGATGCTCAGCTTCACTCCAGGTGTGGACAGACTCAAGGAAACACAACAACTCCAAGGTTGAGCAAATCAGCCCATGTCTGAATCAGCAGCGCTTGGGTACAGGGGCGGCAGGGCAGGATTCAGTCTCACAGTAGCTGGTGCACAACCTCCTGTCTTTGTCATTGTCTCTCTCTGTGGTAGCAATAATAACTTTATTTTTAACTGTGCTTCTCCCTAGAGAGAGCTTGCACAGCTTATGTACATATCTGGCTTGTACAAGGATATTCTAGACAGTCATGAATTTTGAGCAGTTACTTTGGATGGAAATTACTGACAGTTCAGACACTGAGAAGAAGTTATTTGAATTCAAATATGTATTAATTAAAAAGTGCCCTTTCTCTGATCAGTTCATCTGATTTTTTATGGCAATTTACCTTGCTGTCCCAATCTTCAAGCACACCCTCTACATTTCTGCCTGCATTTCACACGCAGAATTTTGTAGGGCATGAAAGCTTAGACCCATTTGCATTGGACAAGGACCTGAAATTAAAATTCTGGGACCCACAGTTCTTGGTTTTAAGAAAGCTCAGCCTGCATTGAAACTCACTCTCTTGGTCCCTCTGTGAGAACTGGGTTAGAGTATAGGAATTAATGGAAAGATCACAACTGACCTTAATAATAACATTTATGCAGGATGCTTGAAGTCTGAAAATATTTACCTTCAAAATGAAGAATGCAGTTTAGACCTGCTGAGACATTTTACTGAACCATTTGGTCACTGGCTGGTATTTCAGCAGGACATTAACAAATCAGCCCTAACTATAATTCCTAGTAGCCTACTCTTTCTTCTGAACACAAATAGCAAAGCAAATCATTATCCCATTAAATCTGCCAATGCAAAGTTACTTAATCAATCTTCCCATTTCTACAGGTTGCTAGGCTAATAACATAGGGAGGGAAGGAGGGAAGGGAGGGAAAGGAGGAAGGAAGGAAGCAAGGAAGGAAAGGAAGGAGGGAAGGAAGGGGAGGAAGGGATGGAGAGAGGAAAGAAGGAAGGAAGAGAGGGAGGGACTGCTTTTCATTGTAGAAGATATTCTGCTTCATATTACGTAGCTTTCAAAACACAGTAACACAACATACACAGCTACAGCTGCATGTAGAAGCCAGGTGCTATTTGCATTCCAAATAAATAGGTATGTAAAGTTTATGAAGCAGATCATGTCCTAATCCTTGTGACAACTGTTAGCGGTACTAATGGGATCCTGTTACACAAACTGTGTTGATAAGGCAATGGAGCTTTACACCCTTAGCAAGTGTATTTTTCCTATTGGGCTGTTTTCCTTAAAAAATATGGTGAACCTTTATCTCCCCTGCATTCCCACAAACTTCAGGTGTATTGTGGGCTCCTCTGTACCTTAGAGGGCCACAGCTCTCTTGAGGGGCAAATAATCGGCAATCAGTGACAACCCAGGAAGGGAGCCTATCTTATGAGGAACACTGCAGTACCAGCTTTAGGAGCATCTTTCAATCTGTGAAAGTACTGGCAGGGGAAATATTTTGAGGTTAGTTGTAAAATTTGTTCATGCCAGTAAAACAGTGCTGTTACATTTGGGGAAACATGTTTTGCACATGAATTTTCTGGGAAAGCCAATTAGCCAGTTCTGTGCATCGCAGGCACAAGCCTTAGTTCCCCTGAGTACAGGGATTTTACTGGGACAGTTGAAAGGTTTTTTTACATGTACATTTATATTTGTGTTTACATGTACATTTACAGAGTTGGTTTCCACTTTAACACTAATGAACCTTTTCACTGGTATCAATAAATTCTCCCACTTGCATGTTTAGCATTCCTTTGGCATGTATTGCCAGATAATCCTTTATTGTCTTTCTGGTAGCTTGCCCAATTCCCACAAGGCAGATTTTAAAACCCAAATCCTGCTTTATTGCTAGCTGCTGCCTTTCCCACTCGATAAATTGAATTTACTGCTTGATAGAATTATGCAGTTGGTGGCACTCAGCCCTTCCTTTTAGGTAAAAAAAAAACCCAAAACCCCATGGCTGGGGATCTAGTGTCAATGGGCAGGAAGAAGAGATGGGAGGTGCCGCTGCATCCTTGCACCCACAGTCTTTTTCTAAAAGCCACATCACAGGAGGACCCTGAAGAACAAACACCCTTGTGTTATTGATACCAGGCAAAGGACTGATGTACTGATGATCCCAAAGCGATGAGCTCTGAACAGAAAGCGACTGCAATACAATGGGGCTGCTGGTATTCAAAAGCTAGGTTTAAGTTACTGGTTTAGGTGACATTTCAGCTCTGTAATTTTTAAGTACCACCTTGTTTGTAATGCCAGGACTCCTAATTATGCCTAACAAAAAAAAAAAAAAAGCAGCTGTTGCCAAACAGCATTTGATGATACAAGTGAAGAAGGCAGTAATTAATCCTGCAGGGACAACAGAGGACTAATTAGAAGCCGAGCACAAATTTTGTTTTGCTTTAGAAAAAAAAAAAACAACTTTTTCCATGAGACCTCGGGTAAGGCACCCAATTTACAAACTGTGACCTCTGACTAATGGTCCTGGCAGCACCCCGGAATTCAGCTGGCTTCCCAACTGATCAGGCAGAAAGTGCAGCGCACCACACTGCTCCTCACCTGCTTGCAATGGGCTGTCCACATCCCACCAGCTGGAGGAGGTGGACACCAGCACAAGAGGGCTGTTTTCTAGGGAAAAAAAAATGGTGAAGAAGAGAAGTGGTTTAACTACTCAGGAAATTCTTCTGAAACCAAACCCAGGACAGGGAAGTGCCTGTGTGTCCTGGCAAACCACACGTGGAAATGCTGAGCAGAGCTGTAGAGTCTGCCCAGGGAACTGAAGAAAACTGTTACTAGCCTTACACAGCAGCAGTTCAAAGTGCTGCTGGTGCTGAAGTTCACCTCAGGTACAACCAGCAGAGGAAACGAGAGGAAAGAGTCGCACACGGCAGATGCTGGGCTGAGTGAGAAGCTGGTGTCTCACTGGAGTTTCCCTTCTCAAACTGTCCTGTTAGACACTCCAAACTCTGCTATTCTATGGGACACTGTACTGTTTAAGATTTTCCAAGGATCCATAAATAAAATAAAGCCTAAGGTTTGTTTTATAAATTGATGTACTGAGATGGTGTAAGGTTTGCCCTGTTGTTCCTGACATTTGGAGACCTGCTGTGAAGCCACAGACTGGAAAGCCTTTTTTGTTACCCTGTGAGGGACAGGGAGTAAGTTACAGAATCTGGAAATACAGCTTTCCAGTTAAACCTAACAGGGCCGGGTCTAACCCTTGGAATGTGCCTAGAAAAGCAGGGAATAAGATGGAGGGGGCAGGTGCCAGGCATGTGCACAGGCCCCATGGATGAGCCCAGGCCATTTCAGCACTGATGGGGAGAGGAGCAGGTTGAATCCAGAGGGGTGAGAATCACCCACTGATCCAACCACTAATGAGAAACCTACTTTCTGCTGCCCTTCATATGTTCCCTACAGCCTCAGATGTGCCTGTCTGCCAGTGCAACACTGACAACCAGCTCAAATGCTATTGATTTTTGGATGACATTTTCAGATACCAGAATCACCTTTCACTGGGCTGGGGAAGAGGTTGGAAGAGGGAGTGAGTGTTGCATCCATATTAGCCCTCTGCTTCCAGAAACTGCATGGTCACTGAGACATTCTTCTCAGTGTTTGGCATCAAGTGTGGATGTTAGCTGATGCCCAGTGAAGGGCTTCATTTATTTATATGCTGTAGTTTTAGAATATGCCAAATCTCTCTGGTGTCTGCCTGATGAGTATCAGATCTTAGATTTATTCATTATCTTGAAAATTGGCATCACATTCCTCAGTAGTGTATTTAAACTGAAAACCAGAAAATAATGGAACTTGACTAAGAACCTTCAAATTTTACCTCCTCTCTATTTGTGCTGTTAAAATCTACAGAATCACCTAATGATAAAACAACATATCTGGTCAGGGAACTTTTGGAAATCATTTGGTCCAACCCTTGTCCCTCCTTGCTCAAAGGAGGGCCAACTTCAAATATAGTCCATACACTGATGCTACACGGTTTGGTTATTATGTGCCTCCTCCTGACAGGTCTTTGGCAAGATGCAAGGGTTTTGGCTCTCCTGAAGTCCATGTTTTGCCCTAAGGGCATCTATATTTGAGTATCCTCTATTGGCCCTTCCCTGTCCCATAGTTATCACCCCAGAAAGGGCTGCCAGCCTCATCCTTAAATGCCACCTGAAGGAAAGAGGAGTCTGCCAACTTCCAAATAAATAAATTATGAAGATACAAACAGCCACTATGCAGAGACTAGTAAGTATTGACTTCAGTGGAATATTGTCACCATTTTTGGACACTACTCTTCACATCCTTTCTTCTCCCTCTCCTCTCTCTTCTCCCATTGCACAACACAGAGCCAGGGCTCTGCTGTGCTCTGGGCAATTGCCCAACTGTTGGTCACTCTCTGTCTACCTTGGAAGCTTTTCACTACAATTTTTCCTTTGTTGGACGTTTCCAAGCCTTGGCTACTTTCCACCGCATGACAGCTCAGCAATAAGACTCCCAATGTCCTCAGTACCCCAGAGCAGCCAAAGATCCCACACAGTGGGGCAGTCTTTCACTGTCCAAAAAGGGACTAATGATCCTCTGCTGCCTTGGCAGTGCACATAATAATGAAGAGCATCTCAACTGCTACACACATGTGCAAACAGAGCTCCATGGACTAAAATGTCATACTATTGGGATAAAATGTTAAAAACCTGATCACCACGGGTCCAGAGCTGAGCATCTGAGTGTCTTTAAGGAGCTCTCAGTAGCAGTTTAGGAACTGAACACTTTGTTTCTGACTGCATAGTGCGACATCCCAATATGCCCTGTACTGTTAGTCACCTGTATGAAAGTGCTTCTGTGCTGGGAAGGCAGTAAGTGGTCCCTTTTAGAAGTACCTTTTTATACTGGCGAGATCAGACTGGCAGCTTGAGTTATGGGTTGGATTCACTTCATTTAGCCTCTAGCAGTCTACAAATCAAGTGTCTAATCTGAAGTCATTACCCTACAGTAAATGACGAGAGACTGGCCCCTCTGGAGCACAATTTATCCCACCTGCCTGAAAGACCTGTCTTAAATGGGCCAGACCCATTCCAAGAGGGATAATGCCTATGGGGTGCCTCCACATCCTTTGCAGGCAGGCAGAAACATGCTCTGCCATTGCTTGGGCTGAATTGAATTTGCTCTGAACCAGATAACATCCAGTCATGTCACAGGGCAAGGGGGAGGCAGAGCCCAGCCTAATACAAAATCCTTTTCATAGGGCTTTTAATTAAGGCTAATTGATGTATTCATGGCAGACAGCCAGACAGAGAGTTGGTGCACACCAATAGTCTCAGACTGTGGGCCAAGCAAGCTTACATCTCCAAGCAGAAAACAATGGAGAAATGCACTTATTTGCTTGATGGACAATGGATAAAAAGGTTTGTGAGAATAGTGCCCAGATGCCTGGTTCCACTTGCCTTGCATCAGGAGGCTGATTAACACAATATAATAAATTAATATAATTTATTTATCATGGCCTGGTGAAGCCCTTTTTGAATGCTTCTCTCATTTGAGTATTCAAAATCAATATATGCCTTCTTGTCCCACTGTGCAACACAAGGTCAATGTTCTGTATGGCTAAATGCACCCTCAGTAAGGATGATTTTATTTTGTTTGTCATTTGTTAGGTATAACAAAGCTGATCTCTGCACAATATTCTTTATGTCAGTAAGAAAATTTGCTGCTTTTCTGCCAGAAATAACAGGGACTTCTTGTCTGGTTTAGCTCTATTCAGCACTTCACTTTAAGAATGTATTTAATTCTGAAATGTGCTATAGCATATTAAAAACAGCAAAAAAATGCAGAGAGTATGTTATCTGCTTGTACCAAAAAAAGGGGAAAGTTACAAAAATCTATTCCCAGATGTGAAAATCTAGCTGGATCTTTTCTTTTCTGTAGGCTCCACAGGAAAGCACTGCTCTGGTGGCACAGACAGAGGTAAAGGAAAAATGATAGTGCCAACTATTCTATTTCCTTCCTTAAATTCCCTGAAGGAAATCAGAGCAGATCCAGAAGTGCCAAGAAAAATGCAAACTACTGCTGTTGAGTGCTCACAGCTCTCACTGTAGCTTGGGATGGGAGAGTTGATGAGCCCCAGCTGCCATGAGGAGATGCCTTTCTCCAAAGGAATCCACTTCTCAAACCCTCTCTAACAAGTATGTTAGAAGAAGGACTATAAAGCAATATAAACAGTCCTGAAGATACACGTCAACACACTCAAATTCTGGTACAAAAGAAAAGAACTGGAAAAAGCCTTTACATACATTAAAACGTATGCAAATGTCAAACACATGCATACAGCCTTTACAGGCTATTAAAAACAATGATAACCACACCTGTTAAAATGCTCTTCTGTAGGAAAATGGTATTTGAAAGCTTTTTTTTAAAAAAAGGTATCACTTTGATGCCACCTCACTTAGGAAATAATATTTATTTTCTCTAACAATCTGTCCAGTTCTGACATCCAAAAAAGATAGGTTTGTGTTTTCTAAATGCTCAAAATCCAAGCAAAAAAAGAGCCATTCATTATAATATATCCTTCTACCATCTCACTCCCAAACTCCGTATTAATCCTTTGACTTTTTATTTTCCCTTCCAATTCAGAGTGTCTTTTTTTTTTTTCCCTGAAAAGCCTTCAAGCTATTTCATGAGCACAACATCTGTTTTCTGACCCATGCAAATGATGACGTCTCTACAAGTCTCAGTTACTTCCACAGTGGCTGCTCACAGCTTGCAAACACTGCTTCCTGCAGCTGCCATTCTGGGATCCAGAATATGTGTTAAGGTCCAATACGCTCACCAGATTCAACCTTCACTTCACACCCGTGTAACAGGGCTGCTTTCCATGTGGTAGCAAATGAAGGCTGAATATGAATCTAGCAATGAGCCCACGCTCGGGTGCCAGCAGCATCGAGTCCCCACAGTTCACAGACTCACAGGATTACAGGGTTTGAAGGGCACCTCAAGAGATCATTGGGTGCTACTTCTGCAGAACAGGGAAAAGAAAAATGGGCAAAGCTTAAGTTTGTCACTTCCAGCCAGCTCTGCTCTAACCCCTGTCCCCTGGCAAAGACAGAAAGACAGAAAAAAAAATGGATTTACAGATACAAACTCAGGAGACCCGAATCTTCACTAGAACAATTAATTTTTGTCATTTATTTCCTGAAGGGCTGTTCTATCTTGTATATGTAGTATTACACCAAAAAAAAAATTAGAAGCCATTAAAGGTACCCTAGTTCATTTGCTTTGGAAAGTGTTTACTATTCTGTACACATTTTACTCCTATCCCAAAGTCCAGAAAGATAAAATCCACTTGTGTGCAGGTAAAATGCTTTGAACACACAGAGCACAGGGTAAGTGCTAAGAACACTGTTCCCAGCCTGTGGCAGGAACATCTGTACAGCTCTACAGCTCTTAAAGGAAAGGGAAGCATGCGGCCCAGAGCTCCCTCCATGCAGCAGGCAGCTGCTTGAGCACTGGCTTAGGTGGAAGAGTCATGTTTATGTCCTTATTGCACTTATGACTAGAGGTGGTTGCTTTCAGTCAAGCCTGAACTACAAGATTCATGCTTCTTGAACAGAAAAGGAATGCCCCAGTCAGCAGCACGCTTGATCGCATCATGCACAACCACAAAGGGATGGGAAAGCTGAACCACTGCCCAGTAACAGCCCCGTGAAACAACGTGTAACACTCCTGTCATGACATGCTAAGAGGCAAAGTGCTTCAAAATGGTACAAGCCACATTTTTCAGAGCAACAGCCACCAGAGTCAATTCCGCACATTGAGCCTCCATCCGGTTTGGGTTGGCAGGGACCCCAAGGATCACAGAGCTCCAACCCCCAGCCACAGGCAGGGACACCAACCTCCAGGCCTGGAGCTACACAATGATCTACACATTTATCAATGTTTGCAAGATACCCATCAAGCTACTGCCTCAGACAAGGTGCAAGCTGGTTCCACTGAACTTGCAATGGACAATATCAGAATATCAAAGCAGCACTAGAAGTGGACCTAGAAACACCGTATTTGTCTCATTAACTTCCTATTTTGTGTTATTTATACCTTTTGGCCACTACACATTCTAACCAGTCAAGTTGCAGTTGAACTCTGATAGATATTCCAGGCTCAAATAATTTTCAAGGTCAGGTTAATCTTGTTACATGTTCTCTCATTGTAAAGTGGAACAAAGTTACACCTGATTTGCAAGATAAACCTAAACAGAGACCCCTTTGCATGCCATGCAGTTCTATCTAGCATTAATATCAGGTACAGAGAAAGAAACAAAGTCCTTCACAAAGGCAGAGGAATGCCATTAAGGCTAAAGCTTTCTAACAAAATCACCCCCATGACCCTGCAGCATCATGTCACAGCAGATTCATGGATTCAAGGAACTTTACCAAAATCTGCTCTTCAACCAGCCTGCAGAAACCAGCTGTTCACTGGGCACCTCTGGGCAGCTGCTGTGTTTTTGTCTTAACCAGCAATCCAAGCCAGGCAGGCATGATCCTATCTTCAAAGCTTGGCACTTAAGTGGTACCTATGAGGTCTGCATATACCCCAGAAGCCTGCAACAGCTCTGTAACTCCATAACCCTATAATGCCCCAATTCCTTCAGAGTCACAAGGCAGAATTTAGGGTAGGACCTTGAAGGTCCCACTGTCTAGCAAGTACAGTGTGTCCTTGCAGACCAAAGCATGGTTGTCCAGTTACAGATTTGAACTTGTGTTAGACCAGCAACCGCCAAACACAATTGCAGCTGTGAAAAACTGTAGTGAGCAGGCAGGCCAACCATCAGGCTTTGGGAAGAGCTGTCCCTTCTGGTGGCTTTTTATTCTCCATCTGTTTGTCTACTGATTTCCTAAAGAAAGGAAATGGAGAAGAGGGCCAGAAAGGAACAGCAAATGAGAAATACCCCCCCCCAAGCCTTCACGAACTGACACAAGAGAAGCAATGACTTCTTTGGCTTCATTATGAACTTTTGAGGATTTATAGGTTTGGATTTTGCAGTGAAAGATATGTTCACCCTAAGATGCAGGTTCCTAATTGCCACTACTGCAAATGATGGCTTGCTTTGGTTCATCAGGTCGTGGTCGTTTTGGGGTTTTGATTTAGTTTTTCAGGAAGCAAGTGAGTTTAATTTAGTTTCCTAATGTTAAATAATGTATCTGGTATTGGTGACTGCTAAGGCTGCCCACTAATTATAAACAAGTCTTTTACATACCTGATTGATAATGATGCCTTGTGGTACATATATGTTTTACTCCAGGCACTTTAGAAAACACAGAATCTTGATGCAGGAAGCAATTTAAGTGTGGAAGGGAAATGAAATAAATCCTTCTCTGAAGGAGCTCTTGCACTCTGCTGTGCTGGCCTCAAGCTGTACCACTGAACAGCTCTGAAGCTGCAATGGCCATTTCCTCTGTGCATCTTGTGTGTCTGGGTTCTCAACCAGTGCAAATGTGGAGGCAGAAAAACTCCACCACTCTCAGGTGCAGACCCAGGCAGACTCCAAAATCTCAGCTCCAAACAGGAGAGCAAATAAGATCCGGTGCATGAGATTGCTCTGCTGCAGCCCTGCCGAGCCAGCAGCACTGCATGGAGGGGGCAGTGCCCAGGTGGTGGAGGTGGGTTCTGAGCATGGTTCAAGACTGGGAGATGGAAGCCAGCTAAGAAGAGAGTCAGAGCATCTGACACAGACCTAAGGGCCTCAGTACGTGTAACAACTGGCTGTACCGACACCACAAGCTTGCCCCCTCCAAGCACCAAAACCTTCCACAAGTCCAAGGCAAGAGCAGCGGGCAGTGCTCTAGGGAGGACGTCATCTTCCCAACGCGCCCATCGCTCTCTCATTCAAACATTATCATCCAGGTTCCTTGGACTAAAAGGAATTTCACCGTGACCAGCTATTTTCTCTCTTTCTCAAAAGCAGCTGCGGACTGATAAACGTCCTCAGGAAAAAGAGTGGAGGGGGATTAACTGCAGCCTTTTAACTTCAGGCTTTCAAACCTGCTCACATGGTTCCTGATGAGCTGAACCACAATTGTTCTCTCCCTTGCTCAGACCTCATGCAAAGTTTTTCTGCCAGGGGCAATGAGGGGGACATGGGAGAGCGACCTCAACCCTGCAGAAACGGGACATCCTAATGAAGATACTGACAGAACCGGACACCATTGCTGAGTGCTGCAAAGAGAATCTACATAATGTTACTCAAACAGTTCAGTAAAAATGGCATCAGTAAAAGGAGGCTTTCAAGAAAGAAGTTACCCCCAAACACACAGGGAGTGCAGCTGAGTTTCTATTAGTTTCATTTTGTTACATAAATCACCATTATTATTTCTTACTTACGATGTTAAAAGAGCAGGAGGATACTTGAAAGAAAAGGCTGTGCATGCACAACACCCACACGAATAAATCCAGTGATCCACGCCAGCACCGGACATGGTGCCCTTCCCTGGTCACTGAGCTGAGCCCTCCCTTTAGGAGGAGTAGGGGAGTTCATCACCAAATATACAGTATATTGTAATGGAATGATACCAGGAAACAATGCTAACTGGAGGCTGACTGCGTCCTCCATCTCATGTTCATCTACTGTTTATATCGGCAGAAAAGACAGTGAGGAAATAAAAGCTCAATTCGCCCAGCCTGAGATCAAATCTGTCATGGCAATATTGGCAGGTTAGACCCTGATTCTTTAAATAGTACATTGCCTTTGTTAAACAAAAGTCATTCTTTTATTACATAATAGAGGTTATAAATAAATGTAAAGTGTGCATGCAGTCAACTGCATATTATACAAGCAATATCTATGTTAATAATTGTTTTCTTTGGCAGGCCAGAATCCAGCTGGACATGCAATATTTACATATCAAAATCCTTGGTGTGTTCAAGTCATATTGGATGCAAGTGAAAATATATATGTATATATATTTACCGTATACACACACATATATATGTATAAAGGTATATATACACCTCTGCATATATACTGTATACATATATACACATAGGTATATGCTAAAAGTGGATTTCATCTTTTTCTGATTCAGGTGATGCAGGCCTTGAAACACTAAAAATATCCTGACAGGGAATTGGGGGGGGCCGCTGGGGTGATAAATGAGACTGAGGGGAAGAGAGCTGGGGTATGTTCTTTTCAGACAATATTTTTAAAATTTCTGCCACCTGCTTCTCAAGGGCAGCCATCCTACTGCTTAGCAGCTGGATATCTTCTTTGAGTTCGTGCTTGACTTCCTGCAGCGTGGTTTGTAAGGCCTGCTCAGGAATAGGGTAGAAAGGATGCCTAGCATCAGCCTGAATGGGGCTGTGCTCCAGGGGGCTGCGAGTCTCACCAGCTTTATCCAAGCGAAGGTCACTTTTTGTTATTCCACTGTCACAAGAGTCTGTTTTCCTCAGTGGGTTCTTATTTACACCGTTCTCTGAGTCATTGCACTTGGGGTCATCGGACAACAACCCCATGGACTCAGCCTTCGTGACGTTGTTCCAGTCCTCCTTCTTCTCTTCGTGGGTGCCCATTGTGTTCTTCAGTCGAAGCCAGCCTTTCCCATTCCCATTCTTCATCCGCATGGGACTGTTTACTTTCAGACACTTTTGGTCCCCATTTCCATTTGGCTTGAGCTCCATCGCATCCCTATTGTTCTGCTTCACGGCCTCGCTGCTTTTCATGTAAGCCAGGGACGTCTGGATGGGGGTGATCTGAGACACGGTGACCACGCTGGTGCCTGTGATGGAGGCCCCGTTCTGCACACTCCGGCTTTCCACCTGAAGCTGGTTCCTTTCTGGGTCAATGTGGGTTGAGCCTTGATTACGCATCTCCTTTTGCTGCTTGAATTTCTGGAAGAGCTTCCGCACAGGGTGGTCCACGGGGATGCTCAGTGTCACCTCGTTCTTCTGGCGTAGGCGCTCTTCTTCCTCCTTCTTGACATCGCTGATCTTCCGGAAGATGATCTATAGGGGATAAATCCATGACACAGTCAGTACCCAAAGGACACTGCACATGGCAAATGTTACTGGGAGATCAGGGAACAGTATTGAGGGAACAGCCATTTCTCCTCCCTTTCTCCCTTAATTTCATGCAGTGAATTCAAATGGAGTGGATTGAGACACAGTAACCTCAGATATATGCCACTTCACATACACACACACACACACTTTCTTAGAAGTATTGATTAAAAGTAGATTTCACCTTTATCTTTGATGCAGCAGATAGAGCCTTGAAGAACTAAAAATATCCCAATGCCAAGAGAAGGAAAGAAACTAAAGAGAAGAAAGCAAGCAAGCAAGAACCCAAATACTGTGATACCTACCTTCCCATTACTCACACTCATACCTGCTCCACCGCAATCTTTAGCACAGATCAAAAGGAAACAGCAATTCAGTGGAGACTGCCCAGCTTTAAGTTTAATTCAATGTACATACCCTTCCAGAGACTGGAAGATACAAATGTACTCAATAATTTTTAGCTTTGCTTATTGCTAGTTTTGTAGGAGTGGCTGGAGGGTGCAATTAGGTTCATGCAGCAACATAAGCATTTCCTGGAGAGTTTATATGTCTAATATATGTAGGTGCACTGGAAGCACCATGGAAAAGCACCGTAAAAGGGGTGTGTGATTATAAAACCTTGCAATATCCAGAGTTTCCTGATGCCATGCAGTTTAATGCTGCAGTTATTTCGCCCTGCAGCATCTCTCAGGCCTCTGCAGAAAAAGGCAGCTGAGCCTCAAGCTGTGCAAGGATTTTATGCATGCTATCCATGACTTTGGGGTTATTTTAGGTTCATCCAGGGTTTTTTGAATGTGGTACTGAGGCAGGATAGGGAAACTGGTTATCTAGATGAGAAGACTAAAGCAAAAAGTAGCACGTGATTAAATGCAAATATGGACTGTGCAGGGATAGTGTTGGTGAGAAAGGTAAAACAAGGCACCTGCAACACACAAAACTCAGTGACAATCAGATGTAGGTTTTGAAGTATCTATTTTCCAGTATCTATTTACGCTGCACAAAAAGGCTTCTCACGCCTGTCCTATCTGCAAAGAAATAGTTGCTTTCAAGTCTCACATCTTCAGAAGTCAGCAGAGGAGCACCACAATGGCTACAGCTCCTTCCCTGCATGAATCTGGGATGAGCTGGACTTCAAAGCTTCATTAGAGAGCTTTCAAATGGAGTAAATACGTCCTTGTGTGCTGCTGATAGATGCAGCTGCTTATAATAATTTGGAAAGTTAACATGTTTATTAGAAGCCCAGTTTAACAAAACCAAACCAAACCATAAACAAGAGAGAAACATGGAAGATTCTGACTCCTCTGACCTAGATGCAGCAGTGCATACACTCATTTGGAAGCTCCCCTTCATTAGTGCCTACCCCCCCCCACGGAGCAACTCTCTCTCGGACAAGCCACTGGGGACAGCAAATAAATACAAAGGAAATTGCCCTTGATTCAAAATTAAGTAATTACATTTAATTGAAGCTACGCTCTCTAAATGAAGATCTGGAAGGTGAGTTGTGCTTTTCTTTCCCTGAAGGGCAGCATGGCACCTCTGGCAGATGATGCAATGCTGAAAGCAAGGATGTGTCCCAAAGAAGAGTCTCAGAGAAGATGGCCCATTCCACCACTGGTCTCCCCATCTAGATGTGCTGCTCTGCCCTGCTGCAGAGCGGCTGGGTCCCTGAAAACATCTTGGGTGGGGAAAGCATCCTCTACTCAATGTTTCCCTGCTCCGTGGCCATGACCATGTGCAGAGCTTGAGCACCTTCCTCTCCTCCATCCAACTTCTGCCTGGCAGGTGGCATCCGGAGGCAGCTGAGGATGCTGCAAATCAGGCAGCTGCCTACAGCCTGTCAGTGCTCCCAGCCAGTGCAGCACTGAATCCACAGCTGGGAGAGGCACAAGGTAACTTGGGTTACTTCTGCCCCAGCAGTATGAAGGCCAGAATGGTAACAACAGAGACTGCAGCACCAGCCTTTTATTCCCTTTCCAAATACTTGTGCTTCACAGAAAACTACCCTCATCTCTCTTTGCTTCCAGCAGCCTCTTGTTATTTCATTCCTCCCTTTTTCCCTTTCAGTTCAAAACTCCTGCAGCCAGATGTTATTTCCCTGCACAGAATATAACTGCCCATAACTACTGCTGCTGCCTCCTGCAGAAGAAAAGCCAAGACTTTGCTAATTTGATACCACCTGTACCTCTCACTCCTGAAGTGGGCCCTTCTGAATGCCAGGAAATCACTATGGGGTTTTTCCCCTCAGAACAACCTGGCCAGAGGCCACCTGGATGAGCTGAGCCCAGCAGCCCGGGGGTCTGAGCCCAAGCTCTGCCATGCCTCAGCATGTGGCCAACAGTCTGGGGGAAGCTGAATGTGCTCCTGCAGAGGGGACCAGTGGCTCTTGGTCCTTGTTTACCCACTGAACTACTCTGCCACCATAACAAAACCATTTCAACCCCATAGAGACTCTCCCCTCTTCCAGTCATCCCCACTCAACCATGGCAGCACTATGCCCAGTACAGCCTTGGTCAGGACTACTTGGTATCGTTAGAATATGTGCAAGTAAAACAAAGGAAAGATCCTCTTGTGCAGACAAAGAACTGGGGGAAAATGAGATGTGAATTCTAACAGTAATAGTTGTTTTTCATTTTTCCATATTAGGAATTTTTTCAAGTGGTTGGATTTAATCCACTTCTACAGTGGTTTAACCTAAGACAGAACAGGATTAAATGTGTTTACATAAAGACTTAATTCTATTAATGTCTAATATCTATTACTGGCTATTTTTCTCTATAAATAAGAACAGAAAAACACCTCATGCAATCTGACATTCTTCAGCAAATTGGGAAAGGCTTATTTTGAAATCTTAAATTGGATGAGCTATTTCAGTTGTCCCTGACCCTTTTCAGAGAGGGCACACACAGGCCTGTCCAAACGTATGTCCCAGGAATAGACACAAACCCCAAAGGAGTTAATCAGAAGAAACTGAATTAACTGTGTGTATAGCACATCTTGAGGAGTAAAGTATCCCTGTCTCACTGCAAGTGCTAAATTCATTAATGTGATGGAGATTTGGTGTAGGATTTCATTTCCTGTAGGGATGGGATTGTGAAAGACTGCAACGTGTGACACAAATCCTGTCTCAGGAGACCAGGTTCCTGTTTTTCTTGTTTTTAATCTATTTATTTTGGAAAGGAAAAGGAATGAAGGTGACGTTAAGTACTGAGCTGGCAAAGGTTAAGAGAAGTTAACTGATGGCCAGCCCTGGGTGATCTACAAGGCAGGCGCAGAGGAGACCACAGCATCTGGAGATTCCCCATTTGATCTTAACCTGCACCTTCCTTTCCCTCCCCTCCGTACTGAGAGGTAGCTCACCTTGACTGCCAACTCAATTCCCCAATTCCAAAGAGGGACCTTACCAAAGGTACTGGCAATGGGTACATTACTGCTGGAGCAGTTCCTGTGAGGCACCTGCAACCAAGTGCAGGTGAGGGCAGCGGCAATGAGAGGTCAGAGAACCAGCTCAAGGCTGAGACACACACAAGTTCTCCCATCTACTGCAGAATTAATCAGTAAAGTTGAGGCCTTTCCAGATGCTTTGAAATGCACCCTTTGTCTGCTGTCTTTTTTTGTACCAATACTGCAAAAATCCTCCCTCCACGACCTTGCTCCATTCACAAAGATCCCTTCGTAGGTGACTCCAAGGAAGGGACATGAATGGATTAAAGAAATGGTAAAAGCCTTGAAGAATTACAGTCAGTTCATAGAAGTGCCATATGTTTGAGCAGAGATGGTCCTGTCTTGTTCCTAGGACACACCGTGCTGTTGGTGGCATTCCATACATGCATGCCTGCCCCTCACCACGGAGACTCACAGACATGTAGAACCGTATAGCAAAAGGGCACACAGCTGTCATGGCAATGAATACAGGGCCTGTGCATGGAGTGAGAGAGAGGGAAAGCCACACAAGGCCATCAACATAAACATTTTCACAGTACTTAATAAACTCTGGGTGCCCAAGCTGAGGCATCCTTCAAATGTGGCTGGTGGGCAAAGGATGCTGATGTTCTCCAGCCAGTGGAGACCCTGTCCTATGAGAATGGGCTTGACTCAGCTCACCGAGTGCTTCTGCCCTGCCAAAAACTAGAACAGAGAGCAAACACATTTCAGCCCCCACAGCCACATACATCCATGTAGAGGTGAAGAAGGAACTATGCCATGAAGCTGGATGGGGGCTGCAATCAGTAACTGACAGGTCACACTCATTAAAACATGGGATATGTGAATGTGGGTGGTGGTTGGGATTTGTTCCAAAGGTAACTATCTTGTCTATATTAATGTCTTGTAGGAGCCCTATCTCCCTCACATCTGGTTACTCACAATCCAATATAGTTGTCCACATCCCCTTTCCCATTTAATACAGGAACATTCTAGAAGGCACCTTAATTCAATGCTGTGACACTGAAGGCAACTACTCACCGTTCCCCTTCCCAGCAGCACCAATTTTTGATGATACAACTGCAAATCACATCTACAAATACTACTGAAAGTAATAAGGAAAGCTTAATGCATACCTAGGCTGAACAACATAATACATATTTTTGTAAAGATGTTTGGGAAAAATACTATTAATTTTTCCATCTCAGAGTGCAGAAAAGTAATTGCCATTTTTCTCATGCTAATGAGAAAGGCGAATTTGTGTCAGACCTGGGATTTAGACACAGGATCCCCCAGCCCATGCTGTGCTCAGGCAAGTGTGCCAGTTTTTCTGCTCCTAAGAACAAACTACAAAACACACCCAATTTCCACCAACACACAGACCCTCAGAACAAAGTCCACCTCCAAAGCTTATGCCTGCCCCTGAACTCACCACCCTCCAGGAGCCCTGCACAGTCTGGAGAGACAAAAAGGTGCTTGGAGGGTGTGAGTCATTTCACCTGCAGCTAGATGTTAAAACAGGCCAGACAAGCTGTACCTTACAATGCCTGTTTGTCTCCAGTCTATACACACAGCCTGGATGCAGCTGTTCTCCACCTAAGATGTACCCAAACCCCTGCTTCTAGTGGTGCAAATGTCAGGGTTTGCTGCAGATGGTGTAAAAAGCCTTCATGTGAAGCTTTCTTCTCTCCATGTGTGTATTATACCCTTCGTCTGATGCTATTTTTACTCCTTCCAGCATGCTGGGGTATTGCCAGTTCCCAGCTGGGGATGCATTCCCCACCCAGCCTCAGAGACCAGCCAGTCCTTCCAGATAAACACTATTATTTTAAAAGCTGCAGAGGGAGGATGAGCGACAACTGCACAGAAGACCATGCCAGACTGGCAGGTCCAAGTGAGAGCCTGGGAAAAAAACAGACATTTTGCCTGCACAGAGCAATCAGAATAACCACTAACAGAGAGGGCAAAGCCCCCTTGTTCTTACCATGCTACCCAGGAAATTGGTCCAGCAGTTGATGGGGAAATGCGCCCAGGTCCCTACAGCTCTCAGGAAATGGGATCCCACCTGGCATGGCTGTAGCTGCTCATGTATAACCACCCTTTTGTCCTGCAAATCTCATCCCACTCCCAGATGTTGCAGGATGGATCCTGCTCAGATCTTTCACAGAATCATAGAACCACAGAATCACAGAACATCAGGAGTTGGAAGGGACCTCAAAAAATCATGTAGTCCAACCCCCCTGCCAGAGCAGGATCACCCAGAATAAATCACACAGGAACACAGCCAGGTGCATTCTGAACGTCTGTGAAGAGCCTGGCTCCATCCTCCTGATGCTCACCCTTTACATATTTATCAACATTAATAAGGTCCCACGGCTGGCATCATGTGCTGCTAAGGACTGTCATCACCAGCAAACCCTTCCCAAGCCATTGCTTTGTTGTGCTCAGGTGAGTCTATGATGCTTCATTCCTCAGTCCTCGAGGACTAGTCCTCTAGAGGACCCTTCAGTTGTCAAAATAGGGCAGATATGGGACCCTTTTTTTTTGATATTCTGAAAACTAGGCCAGCTAAGCCCAATTTCTCATGTGTAACCTTTGGTAAACAGGCTTGCTACAAAGCTGAAGTAGGTACACTATTAATGCTTGACATCAAAATGGTTTTAAATCTTATTTTTCAGATATTAAATATTTTTTTAAAGCCCCAAACCACTTGTAAGATGTTAACAAATCTTCATTTGTGCTTAAATTTTAAAAGTTCAACTGTGGAAAGAATGGACAAATGAGTGAATAGGAAACAACCTCACACAAGATGCCCTGTTTTCAATTAGGCAGAAGCTGGAGCCCTGTGACCCCAGTTAGCAGAGCTGTGAAATGCAGTTCAGCCTGCTAGAAGAGCCACAGGCCATTCATTTCCTTTGAAAGTCCAGCCTGTGAGCCTCAGAGAGAGCCAGAGAAGCCTCAACAGCTGGTGCTAATTCAAACCTTCCTTTAGGATGGATGTAAGAAGCTGCTGCCATGCGCTGTGGATGGACTCACCGTGCCTGGACTGGGTTCCTGCATAGAAAAACTGTTTGGTTGCAGTTTTACTCCCCTTCCAAAACAGAGAGGGCGATGGCAGCATCATTCATGAGATGCAATTCCAGCTCTTATCCCCAAGAGGGAGTTCGAAGTAATACCTCCTCCATAGGTCAGGGCATGGTAAGGCAGTAGGAGCAAAGAGCTAGGATGAGAAGACCAAGCCAGCAAGACCAGTAAGCACCAACAAAGGGCCAGCAAGGAGCACTGACTCTGACCCAGCTGCCATTAACAGCTTTTGGGTATGGCTCATGCATGAGAACAGCCTCTGAACGTGGTGTCCTGTGCTGGCAGGAGTCTCTGCAACCCAGAAGCATGGTCAGAACCTCTCCACTAAATATGACAGTGACAAGAAACCTGGCAGAAACAGGAGGGAGCTGAAGCCACAAGAAGCAAGAGCCAACAGAGACTTCAAGCCAGAGTACATCTTTCCAAATGCAAACTGCATTTAGGCTGCTTCACCTAATTTACCCCTGTAAATCTCCATGTCCTCGTGGCTCTCTTTATTAATCTGCACTCTGAAGATGCAGAATAGATGGCCTGAAATGATGGGTTTATTGTTCTTCTGCTCTGTACACTCCTCAGATAGCTTTCCTTTGATGTGCAACTCAGCCTCAAAAACAAATTGCTCTAACAACTTTTTTAATTGCTCTCCAGTAAATTCGCCTTAATCCTCCTGTCCCAGGAACTGTTTTGTGTTAAAACATTGCTCCATCTGCATGTGCAAAAGGAATTGCTATCCTTGGCTGTGCAGTGAAAATGACTGACTGCTGGGCAATTAGTTAATCTCTTGGATAGGAATGTTTCACTAAACAGTCTTTCATGCTGGATTTTGGAGGAAAAGAAGATTTTTGTAGGTTAGTCTGCTGGCTGCTTGAAAGAAACAGTAAATAATAGCCTTTCTGCAAATTTCCATTGATCCTGACTTCACAGGCACAGGAGCATGCAAAAGCAAAAGCTTGCTACCAAGCACATTTTAATTTTGCTTTGGAGAAACTGTATTCATGTACTTTCCTCCTAAGTGATTATAGAATTGACTTGTAAGAGATGTGATGCTTTCCAATCCAAGTAACAAAGTTATGCCACTTCAAGGAAAGAAGAATTATTTCCATGATGTTGACAAAGCCCTTTTAAGGGAAACTTAATAGCATTTTATGCACAAGAAAGGGGTTAATCCTTTCATCTTGGCTTAATAAAGATCTGTGTCCCACAGATTGCCCACAACTCTAAAGAAAAAGTGAGACATGTAGGGAGGAAGAGACCTTTCAGAAGGACCCAACAACAACCAATAACTGATTTCCGAGAGCCCAGAACTTCCATCACCTCATTACTGCTTGCTCTGTGTTTCAGAAGTTGGTTACTGTAGGTCAAATTTTAATCTGGTTCCATTTTGTGTTTGCAATCAATTTGCACGGCACCCGACTACCCTCGCAGAGAGACATCTGTGCCTGCTGACAGTCAATTAGGCTGATCTGCATTTGCGAACAAGCATGCATATTAAGAAGAGAGGGGTTGAGAGTTTGTCCCATCTACTTCAGGCTTGGTAGGGATCTGAAGCCATCCTGCTTTACTTTAAAACGTGTCAGGGTTGAAGAAGAAAGAGAAGAGAAGCAGGCAGAGATCCAGCTCACATTTGTCACATCCTGAGAGCAGCACAGCCCAACACACGCTGCAGCAGGCTGGGATTCAGGAGGATGGATTACTCTGCTGGCCTGACCTCTGCCCAAGTGGGAGGTCTTCTGCAAATCACACTGTCTGCTCATGTCTCCATGTCTCCCTGTGTAAAGGAGGGTAATAACACTGCCCTCACTTTCGCAATTAATTAGAAACCCCTCTATCATTGCTATTTACAACTGACGAGGCTCCGTGGCCAACTGCAGAGAGAGAGAGGCCACTTTTTTGGCCTTTTGCCAAAACTGAGACAGTTCATTAAAAAAAAAAAAGTCATAAAAACCCACACATAGATATTCTCAGGATTTCAATTCAGATTAAGAGCCCAGGGCAGGGCTGCACTGAGATATCTAGGGCAGTGCACACGTACAATGAAGCCCTTTCCTGATGCCCTGATGCATCGGTCAAACCTCGACTAAGGGTAGCATTGACACCTACTCTGCAAGGTAGGACCAGTTGGGTCACCTCGAGTGTCAGGCACTGATTTTTCAATATAGTGTGACTTCCTGTGCAACTAAGCACGTGCTGAGCTTTGAGGCTGCTGAGTCAGGTTGCCAAAAGACATGCCAAAGCCCCTTACTCTGTCCGCAGTCGCTGACATTTGCACCATCCACAACAGCATTTTCAGGGAGCAGCTCAGTTTCCTGAATCAGGAGTTGCTTCATTCTCCCAGTCACCCTGACCTGAGCACCTCCAGCCCATACATTCAGCACTTACAGAGGTCTCCTTCTCTTTGTAGCCTGGGGAAAACAATGCAGGGATGTGCTGCTGCTGCAGGCTTAGCTGTAAGGCTAATGATGCCTGCTGGGCTCTGTGTTTCTGCTTAGAAAGGGATGCTGAAGAAGCTGCTGCTCACCTTTGGAAATGGTGAGCTTTTTAAATAAGCCTGATCACTTCTGCTGCTGCTTTGCCCTCACTGTTTTCTGTTTGCATTGCTTTAACCAAAGAGCAGATGCCTTAGTGAGCTGCAGAACAGCCAGATCCAGACCTAGTTCTCCAGTACTACCAAAGACAGTGAAACAGCATTCCACATGCAAAATTATTTAAAGCAATAAACCAGAAAGGCTACTTCATTTATGGATTTATGGTATTTTTCAACCAGGGTCTATCGCTGGTGGCCTTGTTTGGGGTCAGTCCATTGCAGAGAGGAGCACTGATTTGTGTAGCCTCAGATCTACAGAGGATCCAAAGGGAAACAGTTGCACCTATGGGGCTCCCATCACAACCCAGGGCAATGAAACACTGTTTTAGACTCCTAATCCCTCTTCAAGACCCTAAATCCTAAAATGAACTCAACAAAAGGACTAAATTGGGCTGAAGAGCTGAAATGGTTTATTGAATCAGGGCCTAACTGGGGAGAACTACTACTGAGTAGTGTCTCATGGGGACCCTTGTTCCCTCTCGCTAGTTAGGTTTATCCACTTAGGGATTTAAACTCATGCCTTCCTTTACTCCATAACAACTCTCCCATGTAAACAAGTCTAGCCTGGGTTGGTCATTTGGTGGGTGAACAAACTGAATGGTTCCCTCTGCCCTCTGCCTCTTACCAGTCCCTCCTTCTTGCTGATGGAGAGTATCACGTACTCTTCTCTCTTCCCCTTCTCTTCCTTACTGAAGTAGTTACAAGAGGGAGCAAAGTGCAGGGGAGGTATTTCTCCTACTTCTTTGCCTGGTACAGAAAACCACATTTTTAACACCTGCTGAACTTACTTTCCTTCCATCTTGCAGATGTTTCTTGCTCTGCATAGCAAGGAGATCCTGCAAGAAGGGAAGCTGAGGTACTTGCAGGGCCCATGGTGGATGTCTCACCCCTGGGAAAGCTTTGCCCTGCAGAAGACTAAAAACCCAAGCTCAAGTTTTCCACTGAATGTGGAAGAGAATCCCAGCAAAGGCCTCCACCAACCACAACAAACCCATCCCATGACTGTTAGGACATTGATGCAAAAAGGCTGGTGACTCATACTACCAAGTGGTGCACTAAGAGATGTGGCCACCACTAGCCCTACCAGCACATCACCTTAGGAACCCTACGGATGGGCAGTTGATGGGAGCTTCCCATTGCTTCCCATGGTGGGTGGTGTGCTCACTTCCAGACAGTGCCCCTTCAAAAGGATGGTTTCCAACTAGATCGGGCACGTCTGGTCCTTGCAAACTTACATCGGCCACTGGATCAATAGCCACTATTGGCACTGCTGTAATGAAATGTCAGTAAGCAGAGCTGACAACTGATCCAGGCTTTGCTGCGGTGCAGATGAGTTACAGTCTGTGCATTTTCTGACAGATGATTAAAAAAGGAAACTCCTTAGAGAAAGCAGCCTTTGCTTTGCCCAGCACAGTGCCTCCTAAGAGTGATATGCTTCTGAGCATAAATAGGGAAAGATAGTTCAAAGCCTTCAGATGACAGCAGGGACGGTTTGAGCTCAGGGCAGGCTACAAAACCGGTGCTCTCTGGGATGGGGAAATGCACCACAAGACTTTTCAAGCTGCTCTTCAGCCTGATTTAACTTGGAACAGAAAATCAATCATCAATAATAACAATAATAATAATAACAATGATAATAATAATAACAACAACAATAATAACAACAACAACAACAATAATAACAATAATATGAAGTACTGATCTACTGATCTACCAGCAGGATTCATGTTGCTGCCTCTTTTGCCAGATGCCAAAACCAGGTCACATATAACTTGCCCAGGGTCACTGAGCTACTTAGTAGATGAACGAGTGATGAATCTAAGGTTTCCAGCCCAGAGTCCCCATAGCAGGAAAAGCCAGAGCGCAAAAAGATGAAACATATACATACAAAGTTATTTATCGACATAAAATAAAACTATTAATATAATTGTTTTTCCCTTTTCATTATTGTCCAGTCTGGGAAATATAGGTCTGGATTTCAAACAACTGGAAAGGCTCAACTGTAATTGCAGTTAATTGCTGAAATTAAATCCAGTCCCAGACAACTTTACTGCTGCTCAGTTTTCTGATGGAAGAGCGGTAGAAAGATGGGCAGCACTATCTCTGTTTAGTGAAAATTTTCAGGAGGTTTTACTTTTATCCTAATGGAAAATATCAAAAATGTAACTTTTGGCTTCTGGCCAGCTCTACTTGTGACAGACCCAGTGCTCCTGCCTATCCCCAGCACAAAGCCACACAGAACAGGGGCCCAGAGGATTTGCTGGATTCGTGGTTTGTTCTCTGCTTTTGCCTCTTACGGGTTTCTGCCTGAAGACCAAATGGTCTCAATAAACGTCTGAGAGAGAACTCTCCATTTACAAAGCAATACATCAGCAAAAGCATTACAAATTGTTCCCAAAATGAGCTATTCTTTCCTCTCCACTTTCAGAGGAAATTTAAATTAATTGGAATCATTATGTTGTGGTTTTTTCTTAAATATTACTGTACCAGACTATAAAGGGCCTGAAATTGAATCTGAAGTCTTCAGACCTGAAAAAATGTTTTGCAACTGAAAGCTTGTTGGGTTTTTTTTCCAGCTGTATCAACTGGCCTAACAAAAGATAACACTCCTTGCTATCAGCCTTACTTCTGACACTGAGGACATTCTACCTGGCTTTCAGAAACTTTGGTTTTATACAGAACCTGCTACCAGCTACTCTCTTTGTTCACTTCATTGTTTTCAAGGTTTTGTTAATTTATTGAAAAGCTTTTCTAACAGGAGCTTCAATTAAAACAATGCACTTCCAGTGCCATGTGATGTAGAACACCATCAGTTTTGTTTATGGTGAGTCAGAAATGAAGAAGTAATTTTAAAGGGCAGAACATATGAACAGCAGACCCAAATGAAAGGGACAGTCTGGAACCTTTACAACTCTGTATTCCTTCCTTGAAGAGCCAAAGCTTCTAAACTTCTTGTAGCTTTCCACATTACAAACCAGAGAGGTAAAATGTCCCTGTCAGACATTCCTCCCCTGAACCAGGTCTCATAGTAGAGACCAGTTTGGTGGGGAAAGGCGCTGACTCCAGGTTCAAGCTACTTAAAAACTACTGTAGTATTCCTGAACGGAGCAGATTTAGGCTGGTGGCTGGGAAGTCATTTGCTCATTTCCTATTTGTTTCTAGATCCCAGACAAAGGTCTGATCTTTCAAGTGCTCATGGGAGTAAAAGTGAGGGCAAGGCTAGGCACACCACAAAGATGGGCACAAAGACCCCACCGGTAGCATAGTAGCATTCCCCAACAGAAAGGCAGCATTAGTCAGGCTCACTTTAGTTCTGCTCTAATCTGGCTCATCTGCTTTCAAGCCCAAACTCACACTGCACCATGGTTCTGTTTCCAGCCAGCCAGCCGTGCTAAAGTTACCTTGCAGTTTCTTCTTTTCCTTCTTGACCCATAAATACAGCCTACTGCTGTATCAGAGAAGGCTGAACCTGACAATTTCTTATTTTTAAATTGAAATCAGGACACGGAAAAGATGAATATCTCTGGCAGATCATTCACGGACTGAAAGACAGGGACAGCCCACTGCATCAGACACAAATTAACTCAGTGAAACCACTGGGAAAACCCAATTTAAGAGGAAAAAAGACCAAAAGATTATTTAAAGTTTTAATATGTACTTCATTTAACTATAGAAAGCTCTGTGAAATAACCTTAACAAGTATCCCTGGGATTCTTCAAGTGAAACATCTCACCCAGCAAGAGCTAAAATTTTCCCAGTTGAGAGGTCTCCATTGGCAGCGTGTGAGTAAGGACTGCTGGCTGTTGAAAACATAGAGTAATTGCCCTTAATATGATCATAGCCAGTGCTTCAGTGGGGAGGAACCCCCTGAGGTGAAAAAAAAGGCCCAAGACATAAGCATGCAAAGATGGAAGAGCACCCAGTCAAGAAGCAGTATACTATGGAAAGGATGTGCTGCTTTCACCCAAGCATCTCCCTTTAGCCAAAAAGGGCTGGTACAGAGCTGCCATTGGCTCAAGAAAATGAAGGGATAACAGTTTTTTAGAGGCATCTTTAAGTGTCAGCAGAGCAGGGCCCTTCTATTTATGGCATAACGAAATGAAAAAAGATTTGAGAGAGCACAGACCTCATCTCAACTATGTTGCTAATTCTTCCTTGCACCCAAGCCTGCTGCAGTGAAGAGACCTTCCTTTCCAGGGCAGAAAGTCAAGGAAAATCCCCCACAGCCAGTGGGACGTTTATCCACCAACTAGTGAGCTTTCTACAACAACATGGAAATACTGCATTAGCCATAGGAAACTTCTCCACAAAGAGAAACACGCTGTTCCCTGAAGGTTACTTGTGCAGAAACGAAGTTGCTAATGATAATCCTATCAGCGTTTCTTGTAGGCAAAACCAGCGGGTTGCCTATGTGACAAACACCCAGAGAGAACAAAGAGCTCTGAAGAGCTCTGCCTGTCTCCAAAGGGACCATTAGATGTTTTTTCTAACCTCAGAAGATGTGGCTGAGGAACTCATGGTGACTCTACAGAGCTTGGTATTTATTCCTGAAGGGTATCAGCAAGAGGAAGAGACGGCACAAAAGAGTTAACTAGTGGGGTTATAGGGATAAGATAAACAGATGGTGTGGTGAAGAGCCATTTCCTTCCCATTTACATGTTGGCTGCATTAAATCAATCCCTGGGCTTTCATGGCAATAAGCTGAGGCTCTGCTGGGGAGGATTTTAACGATCTGGCTATATCCTAGTTTCGGGTATCATTGTATTGTGTCCTGGTGTTTAGTCTGTCCTTGGGGAAAAAGTCTTTTAATTTTTTTTCCATGTGATTCTTGGTGATCTTTCCTAATACCTGTATCACAGCCACTACCTCTCTTCTAGATGTGGATCTCTGTAAAGCTCATCAGTGCTGTTTTATGTTCCTATCCATGTGTTTAGGCACTAACACAGGATGCTCCTTAGGGGCTGAGCATGCTGTTTTTGCAGCCTTAGCTTATCTCATTGCTCCAGAGCCAAACAAATTAGCTTCTAATCCTCAGCACTGTATACTTTGGCAAATCTAGCTTTAAGAGTGATCAGAAATTACCTCCTCATGTAAACTTGGAGTCAGCCCAGTTGATTTGTCTCCTCTTCCTCTCTGAGGCTAGTAAGAAAACCCTGTACCCACACAAATAACACATCTTTGCAGTCAATAACATTGATGATTCTGTATTTTCCCACTTGCGACTACGCTGCACCCTGTTTACACACTGTTTGTATCCTTTCTACCACTCCCTGTGCACATACAATTAACAAAATACCAGCTGGTACAGGAGAAAGGCTGCTGCAAGGATGCAGGGAGACACCAGACAGAAGTACAAATCTCCTCCTCTGGCTCTATTACTTTTCATCTCAGATGCTGCTCTTGCTTCCCAGAGGTCCTTCTGACCTCTGAGACTTTTCCTAAAGCATCCTCTTTATTTCTTCTCTGGATTGATTTTTTTTCCTGGTGTCTGTAAATCTATCTAACCCTAAGCTTCCCACATGAGACACCAGTTCATCTGACACCTTCTCACAGAAAGCCCTTGTCCAAGGCACTTATGGGAGACTGACTCTTACAGTCTGGAACCCACCTTAGATGTAGAGGATGCCTACAGATGTTCCACCCATGGGGCAGGGCTCATCCACTGAGCAAGAGCATCTGCCCACAAGGTTAGCAAGGTTAAAGAAGGCTGTTGGGGATCTTGCAAGGTCAAAGCTCTGTCTCAGCAGAGTCCTTATCTACCCTGTTAGCAGCTATTTGACATGCTGGACTGAATTTCAGCACAACTGGCCTGGGAAGAAGCTCTTCATGGGACACATTACTGATGGAACCACAGGGCAAACAGCGCCTTGACTCGAACTTTCTGACAAATGCTTTAAGTTATGGCTGATGGTTTGTGCAGATCAGCCAGGCATCTGTTTGGTATATTAATGCATGGCTGTGATGAGCTTGTAAATTATTATTCATGTACTTTCACAGAACATCTTGAGGTTATTGGCTAAGTCCTTTAATAAATGGAAACAAGGGTAATTAATAACACATGAAAAACATGCATGATTCAGTTAATCCATTTACATTTCTACTGTAGCCTTTTTGAGCAAGAGGGCTAATAGAGCTTGGGAGAAGGATGGGGTTCATTCATAATTGAGTTGGCCTGAACTACCAACAACTGTTCCATTTAAAAATGGATTTGCCTTAGACACATGATGGAGATGGAAATTCTTTACAATGGCAGCCCATGAAGGGAGACAGAATCAGAACACAGAAGTTACATGCTGAGGTGCCAGGATGCTCTGAGAAGGTCAGGGACACAGAAAAGGAAAACTTGATGTCTGCACGCTGAGGGGCAAGCAATAGGCAAGAATGGGAAAGCAAAGTGAATCTTAAAAAAAAATGCTACATTTCAGCTGACCAGCAGAAATATCCTGCTTAGAAATGGCTGTTCTTTGCTGCTGTCATCTGCTAGTTGCTCAGGTCTCTATTTTCACATTTTTAAAGAAGTGTCAAGTGTTTTGGGCTCTCAGAAAAAGCCAAAGTCTGTTCCTGTGGTAACAGGAGTGCTGTCCATAATAAAAAGCAGAGCACAATGGACTGTTTCCAAAAGTGCTATGTACTGACAGAGCACGGAGAGGTACGTCCCTCTGCTCTGGAGGTGCAACGACTGATGGAAATATTTAGATAGGAAGCACTATTCAAAAATTTTTGGCAGCTGAGACAGCTTTGTGGAGTACTAATAATCTAAAATTCACCTAAACGTCTATGGGGAGGTCCCAAAGTTCAGAAGATCACTGACTGTTTAATTAATGGGGTTAAGAGAATCAGAGACCTTTATAACTGCTTACACTATGCTCCTTTTTTTTTTTTAACATTAACTCATTGGAAAACCATACTATGTTTTTGTTATCTTTAGGAAGAGAAACAAATTAAGGGCTGTGAAAATTGAGAAGCAAAAATATGAGGAAAAAAATTAATAATATATGTTCCTTCCTAAACATGGAAAATTTTTGCCTTTCAGCAAGTTGCTGAAAAGTGCAATTGATAGGGGGATTCATCTTATTTCAGGTGCTTTCCAGCATCCCCCCTCCTCTGGCATATATGTAAATCAGCTGCTCTCATAACTGCTCCTCCAGACTTCTTTTGCATGGGACATATACAGTGAGGCAGCTTGCTAATCACAGCAACTAGCTGGCAATTAAAAAAGACGCAGTCAATCAGCCATCATGAAGTTGGAAGTGACAGGCTGGGGTTTATTTTTAACTGAAACTGGTGGGATTCATGCAAACTTCCCTGCAAAGTTTTTCTTGCCCTTCATGTACTATTTAATACTTTCCTACAGGCGCTGTTCCTTGGCTGTAGAAGGCAGCCCAAAAAACAGCCTTCAGAGGAAGGTAAATCTAGGATTTGTATGGTCATCACATGCTGAACCAGCATGTTTGGGTATTGCTGCATCTGTGAAGCGTGTGCTCTAAAACAATAGATTTGTACTTGCACGGAAAAGAAATCTTCTTGCAGGGAGTTTTATTTAGCATTTTACAGGCTTATGGTATTTAACTGGTGAGGAGTCTTTCTGTACAAAGACATGGCAAAAACCTGCTCAGAGAGGGGGATGCAGGAATAAAATCAGTGCAAAACGCTGTGAAACTGTTACAGATCATTTCTTGATTTGACAAAACCGATTCTGCTTTGGGCAGAGACAGAAAACTCCACGTGTGTTAATGCTAAAGCTCTGTCTGCTCTTGGTGAAGCCTATGGAAATCAATTCATATGATCCCAGTGAACTGTCAGAAGTTTTTTTTCCCCATGGTAGAAACCCAAAGTTATTGGTGCATTGCAACTGGTGCTGCAGTCTTGCAGAGGTAAGGTTTGGGGGGAGTGGGGGGTGAGAAGTCTAGTGTAGAAACTCAGTTTTATACCTGCAAGTCATGCTGCACCTTGTTACTAAATGTCTGGTGTTCTGCTCCAAGAAGCAATAACAGGAGCATCCAGAGCTCTCTGAATTAATCATCTCAGTTTTGTAACATCTCCCCCTTTTTTTGTGGTTGCAAAAGTAGATCTACATGGTAATTATGCTCAGCAGCCCTTTGCTCTGGGCTAACTGTTAGGAGGGGTGTGAGGTAATAGAACAGACCTATTTCCCCAGTTTTTGTGCAAATCCTACCTGCTAGGATGCCCACAGCCTTAGCACTAGGTGCAGCTGTACGTAATGAAGGTGGCCCACAAGCAGGGATCCACCGGCAGCAGTGGCTGCTCTTGGGAATGTTGTGGGCATCACAAAATAAATTGGCTGCTCACAGTGGTAATGCAAATGCATTTGTAATACTCCCATGGCTTGTTAGGCATCGGAGGAGTCACACAAAGCTGTGGGGAGATTGGCTTTGTTAGGATGCCCCACCCCAGAGCTAAGCCTGGCAAAGGAACAGCCCATGAGGGAAGCTCAGGAACAAGGATGGTGACCCACTTGGGTCTGCTGCTGGATTTGCTGCTGGTGCCCATGCTCATCACAACATCAAAACACAGCAGGGGCTCATGATAAAAACCTTCTTAACTGGCAATCAAAAATGGAAAGGCCAATGTTGCTTCCCATTGCACTGTGCACATTCCCTCCCCTTCCTTAGCAGTTGGAAGAGATTAAAAGCATTAAATTTTAAATGATGAGGGGAGGTGAATAGAAAACATTTATTTTTTAATATTTACAAGATTAAAAATAGTAAGCCTTTGATTTATTTTTTTATCATCATTCAAGTCCTGTGCAAACAACACTGCCCTGAATCGATATTAGCAAACAGCCTGCAGAAGTCTATCCGAGTCAGCTAAGGAGAGTCTCTCAATTATGACCACTTTCTAACCAAGAAAACGTTATTAATTCACAAAAACCAAAATAGCAAATTGTCATCAATCCTGATCAATCACTATAACGTGGCCAGCTTACACCTTTGTTTTCCTATGTATGCTGACCATCCCTAACATTTCCTGTGTAATGATCTTTCTGCACACAAATAAATCACTCCTCTCACACTGCCTGCCTGAAGAGATGCTCATGCCTTTCACTGGGGTAGATCAGCATAGTGCCGTTTGTAACGGCTGCTGAGTCCCCACATGCAGAAAGCGCCACATCAACAGACATCATTATTTTTCTTTGCAGCCATACCATACTGTTCAAAGATCCTCAAATGAAAAGTACACTAAATTGCCTTGCATTTCTCACCAAAAAAAACCAACAGTAAGTAATAGCCTGACAAACAAGATCAAATATTGTCTTGATTTAGATTTAAACAGAAAAGCCACATGCCCAGGAAAAAGCAAGTCTACCTCTGTAATGCCAAAGGATTATCAGAATTGGGCTCAGTCCTGCTTTTAACAGAGTTGGTGGTGCTCTGCCTCTCACTCCTATAGAAGCGTAGTCAGGACCTCTGAGGAAGGTATTTAATGTAGGGATTATATCCAGAGTAGAGGGGGGCCTGCTGGTACCCAGTGGCATTAATGTGGCTCTGAAACGCTATTAAGGATGATAGTGTGTGGCTAATCTCTGCATCTGCCTGCAATCTAAAGGCAAAATGCATTAATCCAGGCTGTGCCATGAATCCCTACTACCCCAGGCATCCCAAAAGCCCCGGGGGATACACAGTGCCCTGATTTTCGGGTAAGTATTTAAACGCTCATTAAGACACCCAAGTCCTTGAGGTGGCAAGGAGAGGAGCAATTGCAGGTTTCTCACCCACTTCTGCACCCATCCATGAATGCTGTCACAGCCAAAGGAGCACGCTGTGCTTGTCAAAGGAGAGAAAGCCACATGCTCCCTCTGTGCCTCCAGGGAAAGGTTCAGAGGTGCATATGCTCCCATATCCTTGATCTCCCACGGTCCGTATGACCCGAAGGGTGTCCACAAGAGAACACTGCAAGGGAGGTGATGAAGTGGCAAAAGAGGTGATGGAAGGGAGGGAGGCATGCAGGAAAGAGTCAGATTCACAGCTACCAAAACCAAAGTGAGAAAGCAAACCCAGTTTGTACAGCAATTGCTCTGCTCAGACAGCTGTCCCATGGCATCTGGGAGAGAGGCTCAGAGGGGCGAAGTTAATGCTACTGCAGATTTCTCTCTGAATTTTTATGCTGCTCTTCTACCTAGCAAAGTCATGCATGGTCCTCCAAGGACTAACTTCCTGGCTTTGACTGCCTCAAACTTAAAAATCCCCATGCCCCCAAAGAGGAGCAAAGGCAGAAGAGATTGCTCAGGGGAGCAGGAGAAGAGAGGAAGAGCTGCAGGAAAAAACCTCTAGCCTCACATGTGTAATCCTCACTTAGAAGGAATCGCATGGGGGGCTCGATAGCAGGTGGTGTAGCATGGACTGTGCTGGGCTCTCAGTAACCACACAGCTACACATACACATGGAATTACTCCATTCTCCATACTGATAAATTCCTTACACGGGTTTGACCCAGACCTCTTAGCAGTTTCTCAAGAAATTCCTGGGCATGGACCAGGCAGGAACCACTGGCAATTGCCAGTTTGGACAAGACCACATTTATTTGAATGTCTGAAGCCTCATCTGTCCCATGCACATTCCATATACAAGCCTAGATGCCATCAGAGGTGGTACTAGATCTAAATCAGTGAAACAGTCCTTTAGGAAATATTTTCTTCAGGAAAACTTCCAATAACATATCTGGAGATAGCTGTGGATGTAATGGACTAAACAATAATTATATATTTTTTAAATTGTCTTAAATGAAAGTGTCTTTAGGCTGAATGGGGCCTGCAGAGTCGGCTAGGATGTGAATATAATAAAACCATATTGATTTTGAGGGCATAACTTACTTGCTTTGTAATCATGCTAAACTGCTGCTACAGCTAAGCTATAGCTCTAAGATTTCACTTTCTGGAACAACATGTTCATATAAGCAAAGAAAACAACCCAACAGATAACTGAAGACTAGAGAAGGACAGGAAAGGGCAGAAGCATCCTGAGACAAGGTAAAGCAATCTTGCTATTCTCACATGTAGATGGAGAAAGTAATTTGGTGAAATTAAAGGCAAGTCTAATCTGCAAGCTCTACAGAAGGAGCATGAGGAGGTAAATTCCCCCCCTTATGCCCAAACTGAGCTGAGCTTAGTGCTTATTTAAAAAAAAATGGAGAAAGAAAAGGAATGAGGCATATTACTGTTGTTGAAGCTACAGGTGAGGAGAGAGTGAGGAGGAAAGGTAAGAGGTGAGACCTTTGGCTTAGACAGCTGAGAAATGTGTCCTTTACTATGGTCACAAGAGAGTTACTTGTTCTGCAGTAATGAAGCAAGAGCTGTAAATACCCAAACACGTCATGGGCTGCAGAGCTAGGAGCTGTGACTAACGTCACTCTGTGTTTTGCCCTGGAGAAGTGAAGAGGGGTGACACCATGCCTGGCTGGGGAACAAACCCCTCTGTGTCCCCTTGCCTTGGCTAGGGGCAGCAAGCATCAGGACACATTAGTCTGCAGATGCTTTGCGTCCCTGAAAGGATAGAGACAGGTAAAGGAAACATGCCACACATGTTGCCATCAAGAAGTTGATCAAATTAATTTTCAATAGGCTTGAGAAAGCCACTGAGTTACAAACAAACTCCGAGTTGAGTCATGCCAAAAGCCTGCTGGCTACACAAGCCATAATAGAAATTGATCTGTTGGATCTGCCCTTACAGGGGCTTGATCCTGCACTCCCTGGGACCCTTGCCACTGGCTCCAACCAGCAGAGGAAGAAGAAAAGTACAGTGTGAGACACAATGAGTAGCAGCCTGGGGGTGGGCACATTCCTTATCATAGTACAGGAACCCAGGACCCCACTGAAGCCCCCACCAGCTGATGTATATTATTAGTCACAGCAGCTCCCTTAGCACGCTTCTCTCTGTTCATAAAGATGGAAAACCTTGTCTTTCCCAGATAGGTTTTGCCATCGTGGCTGTCCCATATGCAGAAAGCTCCCAATTACAGACTCAGAAAAGGCGAAAACCCTGCCAGTGCAGATGGACCACTGGGCAGAGGAGGTGCTCAGCACATCCTGCTCCACAGTTACCCCACAGCATTCTGTCTGCCACAGTTACTCAAGGACAATGCTCTGATCCCTTCCCACGTGAGCAAGTCACTCCCCACAACTGATCAGGGCTGAGTGTGAGCACCAGCTGGTGAAGTGCAAACAGCTCTGAATTAAGCTGCCTTCATTGTGAAGGGCTCTCAGAGCTCAAAACCTGTGAAAGTCCTCAGGTTCACCAGAACACGTGCAACCTTCAGGAGCAAGGGCCAACATGCAGAGCAGTGCTTTCTGCCTCTGACACTGCTTCTGCAGCAGGACACTCACTAATACAACATGCCATCTGGAGAGGCTTAAAAATGAAAAAGAAGGGGGATCCTGAAGGAACCTTGGTATAACCTTCACTTTCAGGAGACGCGAATGTGGAATTGGAGTTCAAATAAAGCTTTTTTCAGGCTATGTGACAGACATGAGGAGTGATCCAGTCAAGAAACAACACGCCATTCATTAAAACCTCAAGCAGAAACAGAAACAGACGACTTAAAGATAAATTATTCTAATCTGAACTAGAAAGAAAAACAGAGGACGTGCGGGTTATGACAGCCTGGTACCCTCACCCAGTAAAGAGCATCAGAGATTCACACTGTGCTGGAGGAATCGGATAACTTCAGTCACTCACCCTGCTGTCCCTGGCTTCAAGAGTGCCACAGGGCACCGGATGACATTTCATTGCCTTAAAGGCAGTCATTTCTCTTTACATCTCTCCTTGCTCACTCTCCAGCACACCTTCACAGGTCTAATGTGCCAGAGCTCCTACACAGACAATCGTCCTCTTCCTTGGCTGCTCCTGAATCAGTTCTTTGATACAGCTCATGGTAGAAAACAGCAGTATGTGACCGTGTATCTTAAAAGCTCCTGGGGAAATCTATGCTTTGCTAAAACACAGGAGAATTTTAGCTTTCAGAAGGGCCAAAACTCCAGTTTGATTGTTTCTTGCACTGGCATAGGCAATGTTGATCTAGCAGTTAGCTGGAGTTAGTATGTTAGCTAGTGTAAATGGAAGCAATGATGAGAAAAGAAAAAAAAAAAGCTTAAAAAAATTCTGCTGAACATTTGTTTTCTGCAGGAACACATTTGGTAGGTTGATGTTGACCTTCTTTCCCGAATTTTGACCATCAATAAAACGTACATTTATTTACATGGGTTTGAGCCTCCTAGGAATCTGTCTTGGCTCCCCTCCTCAGGCCAAATTCAAGCTTGCAGAGAGACCCTCCTCTAGCTGTGTGAAATCTTGAAAGGCTCTTAATGAATTCAACATTATTAATATTCTCTTGCAACATCAGAAAGCAGTAATTAACTCTTTGAAGACTCATCATAAACACTGCTTCGTAACTTTCAGTCCTCAGAGGCAGCAATGTAATCTCTCTGATTTTAAGGAGTATCTTTCCAGATTAATTATTTTTCCCTGTTTGGAAAAAAACCCGTTCAAAGTCTGGGGTCTGCCTTGGAGTGTGCCTTAGTGACGTTAGATACACCATAAAGATTTCAGAGCACAAAACTTGATATGCTGCAATACTTTGCAATTACCAATTAAAAATCATCTCGCCACCCTGGGCAGGAGAGATGACTGCAGGTTGAAAAGCTAGCAGGCACGCTCACTGTGAGGTCTCAAAAATTCAGCATGATGGCTAAGCTACCTAACACAGAAAAGAAGAAAACAAAAATCCAGAGTTGATAATAGCATGCTGAGCAGATGCCTTAAGTAGGTCATCCAACATGCCAGGCCTCTAAATGTTATTTGGGAGTGAGAAAACATTATTTTCCCACTTCAGCATGACTTTCTCTTCCCTGACATGTGGAACTAACCTTTTGTGCTCAGTCCTATTATTAGTTTATTAGCCTTTTGAATGTCTAAATTGTTTTGCAGTCCATGGACTAAGCGCTCGTTGAGGGACAACGCAGCACAAACAGGGGGGTGTGCACACACATATATATATGTGTATTTTGAAGAGCAGACCTGATGAAAGAACGACCCTGTCTTTATATTTTTGACAGTGAGAACATCCATTTTCTTCAGCGCAGAACCGCAAGGAGAGTATTTCTGTTATAATTAAATGTCAAACCTTACGAGTGATGACTACATAGAGAAAGGGCTCAGTATATTTCTATTGAAATCAATTAAAGGAGACAATGATTTTCTTTCCATTTAGATTAAATGACTCCAGCACAAGCTGCTGCAGTACAGTGCAGCTGTCAGCCCAGCCTCAGTGCCTGAACAACTACTTTCTCTTCGCCTGATGAAACTGTCCTGGATGGCGCTGCTTTCCTAAGAGATGAACTCACCATCAAACACATCTGTGCCCAACAGGGAATCACGTATCCTTTCAGCAGATACAAGGTTTGAAACAATCCCCTGAATAATGTTACGTAACAGGACTTAGATCGTGTCCCTGGTGTGGAAAGTAGCATGATCTACTTTGTGCCTAGGAACAAGATGTAGGATTTCTGCAAAGCAGGCTCCAGCTCTGCACAACTTACTGCAATACTAGAAGTCAGACTTTTCCCAAAACAGGTCTCGAGAAAAATTGTAGGAGACATCATATTTGGAGTTCATCTGATGTATCATAGGTATTTAAAAGTTAGCAATCGAGAATTCTCTCAAAAGTCAACAGTAAAAGGATGATTTTCTCATTCAAGACTGGACACTGAAGAAGAGCTGGATGATTGCTTTCTGGGGGAACCATTCCTCACGGGCTATAAAGATCACCAGTGACTAGCTTGGACATCACCCATCCACCCAGCTTTTAGTGAACTGCACCCTGCATGTAACACAGTAACATGACCTTTCTTCAAGTCTGCATCCACTCTCATGTAATAACCTCACACAGACTCATAGAATGGCTTGGGTTAGAATGGGACCTTCAAGATCAACTCGTTCCAACAGCCTGCCATGGGCAGGGACACCTTCCACTACATTAGGTTGTCCCAAATCACATCCTACCTGACCTTGAACACTTCCAGGGATCCAGGGGCATTCACAACTTCTCAGGATAATCTGTTCCAGTGCCTTAGGATTTCTTCCCAATATCTAATCAAAATCTCCCCTCCTTCAACTTAAGGCCATTCCCCCTTGTCCTATCACTCCCTGCCCTTGTAACCAGTCCCTCTCCAGCTTTCCTGTAGCCCCTTCAGGTATTGGAAGGCTGCTGTAAGGTCTCGCAGAGCATTCTCTTCTCCAGGCTGAACAAGCCTAACTCTCCTGTGGAACTGCTCCTGTGGCAAAGTCCATGTACATAATACTAATATATACAACAGATATCTGTAGTGGGGACCTGACCTTCAGCAGTGTTTCCACCTGATTGTCTCCCTGTGGCAGGGCCCTGCAGAGGAACCAATTTTTCTTAAAAAAATATCAGCAGGGAAGAAGAAAACCCATGAAAACCCAGCCAGGAGGCTATTCTCCATATGCGTCTCTGGTCTGTGGAGTTGAACTCCAGCATGTCTCCTGTCAAGAAAAAATCTGCACATGTTTTTGCTGAACACAACCTTGTCATGGCTAATGGAAGCTACCTGAAGTTCTCCAGTTTAGGAAGGAAAGAAAACATTTTGGCATGTGATATTAACTTGTGCCATGAAATCTCCATCAGTAATGCCTGAGCAGAAGTGTCATCATGGGATTGTAGCTGATGGCAATGCCACAGGTAGGCACAACGGCAAGGGGCTGATGCTGAAGACAAGGCTTGGGGGACATGTTATCAATGGAGAAGTGTATAAACCCTAAACCAGAAGTCCCAAAGCCCTTTGTCAGGTCTGAAGCAGACATAGCAAGATTCTAGTCAGAGGTAGGCTGACAAACTGGAACCAAACCTGGTTATAGTTCAGCTCAGAGGGGGACTTTAATCCCATTGCATCTGTGCCATACTTGGTATATTAATGAGCACCAGGAATTCACTGAAAATTAACTGCTTTGAAAGAAGCATTTGTAAGATGATCCAGGGCTAGAGAGGCTCAGAGAAGTAAAATTCTAGTTGTGTTGAACTCCTGTTACTGTCAAGACTGAAACTGTGTTGTGAAACACTTAGGTAGCCTTGGTACATTATCAGGTGAGATGCCCTAGGTACAGCCACAGAATAATGCCTTTCAGCAGCTAGAGGATGACAGTTAATGCTCAATAATCTATAAATCATTGTTATGAGATTTCTCTATGCAAACGAAATTTATATAACCCTCATCAATCTTGAAAAAAACATCATAAAGATTAAATTTTGCAGCCGCAATGCGAATGAAAGAATCCCTTAACCTGTTTTCAAGATACGTCCTTACAGCTAATTAATTTTTAGAGTGTTCTTTGAAAGGCCTAATGGATAGTGAGCATTGCTGATTGATTATAAAATGAGCAGGAGGGTTAAAGAAGTGAGCTGTGAATGTAAAAATGCTACCAAGCTTTATTAACCTTGCCATATTAAAATTCTAAACTATGCAAGTGAGAGAAGGAAGTATTAACATACTTTTGCTGAGTACGTGTTATTTATTTAGCATCAATAAACTTCTCTCTGATGGTCTATGCCACGCAGATCCATCAGACCATCCTCTGACCTATATCTTAGCAGGTGAGAGATGAAACCTCACCTCTAAGGAAACCAGACTCCGGATTCAATCAGACTATAAAATATAACTTTATACATTATGCAATGGAGGGGAAAAAAAAAAGCCAAAACCCAGCAACTGTGAAGAGGAGGAAAAGAAATGTAATTCATATGTCACCCTGCTAGGACTCTTCTCAGAGCTGCAAATCTACGGGAAACTTTTATTGAGCCATCATTAACAAACAGTGACACCATTTATTGAAAAGCCAGTTAATCTGCAATGACCTGAAAACATCAAGAGTAAATTGGGGGCCGCTAAACGCTGCAAACAGCCTGGCAGAGCGCGCGATCTGTCTGTGAGAGGCAGGGGGAAAACAAGAGCTGTCGCCTTACCCGTTTCCTCAGATTGCAGGTGAGCGTGAGATTCCTGGAGAAGGAGTTGGCAAAAGCAGTGTAAAAATCCAACACCTTCAGCAAGGCTTCTCGTTTAATAATATGTAAGTCGCAGTACGTCAGCGCCCGCACGTTGGCACATGCGTGGGCCAGACTGGTTTCCTTCCAGAAGATATCACCAAACACATCACCTTTACCTGAAAAACAGCAGAACACATTGGTTAGAAGGTAATGCTGACGCCGTCCTCTTCAGCACACACGTGGTTTCTTCCCAAACTCTCTTACGCTTCCACTTCTTCCAACACAAGCTTCCCCACTGTGAAAATTAATAAGGGTAAAAGTTTTAAAGGTATCACAGGTACTTGAGTACCCTTAGCAGTAGCCACAGGTTTTTAAGATATTTATAGTGTGCTCTGTGAAGTGTCACAAAGCATAAAAGCCAGACTGCAAAGGTCTCCTTGTAGCTGAAGACGCAGGTAATGGAATTTTCAAAAGCTCCTGAATATAATAAGCACTTAACTAATGTTCAGGTGATTGAATATTTCTGAGGGTCTGTTCCTTAATGACTTAGGAGCCCTGTGCTCACCAGAAGCTTATGACATCTAGATTCCAACATCACCATGGTTTTGCAGTGTGGTACAAAGGTCAGCTTCCAGGGCCCAAGGACCATATTTTAAAGGATGTTTAAACATTTTTAGTTCGGTGTGAGTGCAACACTCCTGAAAACTCCACCAAAATCCTCCCTGAGGCTTTTAACCTCTAAATAACCAGCTCTAAATCTTAAACACATCCAAAAGTCTAGTTCTAAACGTGAACAGATCCACTTAAGTAGAGGCTTACTATTAAATCTGTATTTAAATGTTTGCTGAGTAAGAAAAGGTTTGACACCTTAGACACCTGCATGTACAAATAACTTCAAAGGGATGTGAAAATAATACCTAAAGCTTTTTCTACATTTGCAGGCAGTGTAGCAGGACAGCTGATGCAGAGGACCTGCACGTTTTAAAGATCTGCATGGTATGTGCTCCTCTACATCACCCATTTTCCCTTCCTCTGCAAGAAATCCACACCCCCAAACAGCCATGTTAGACACTGACGTAGGACATGTCAGGAGGATCAGGGCATCAGATTCAAAACCACCATCCTCACCCAAGCAAAACACGAGCATGGATGCAGACTGAAGAGATGCTTTCAAGTTTGGACCCTGTGGTTGCTCTGAGAAGAAGTAGCAGCAACAGCAAAAAGCAACATCCAAAAGCTGCCTCTTGCCACAGCTGGGCACACAGTGTGTGGTTTGTGGCGGACACCTCAAATCCTGGAGCAAAAACCATGGGCGTTTTTTGTTTCAGACCCCAAGCTCTTTATTTTAGCAGTTATTAAAAGGAAACTAAGATCAATCAGTCAGTGGTGGTATTGATTTCAGGTACCTCAAGCAGCCCCTTGGTGAAGGCTAGTGATTTTATAGTTCTGGGATAAAAATGGTAATACATTCTAATATTTCCTCCTTTAAGAACTTGTAATATTTCGCTCAGCTCTATTTTTGGAACACAAACCATAGTAGTAATTTATCTCACCTTATTACTTTTTGGGGTCATAGAGTCTGTTTCTCTATTTCCATTTCTGGTTTAGGTATTGCATCCAGGAAAACATATCTAACATTTCTCACGTAGAGTAAAATAAAATGTGCTAGTCCTTGCTCTTATTTCCTAACAAAAGTCTATATATCAGATCCATTCTTTAGAAGGGTTATAGCTGCATTCTCATTGAACTGCTTTTAATTCTACATATTTTGATGTAATTAAAATTAACTACAATACATAATACAGCTGGTATAATTTCTAAAATGAGTTGCTTTAAAGTGCTCTCCTTATCACAAAGCATTTCCTAGTAACATATCATTTATCTAATGTACTGTTTTGAAATTACCCTCTGCAGTTAATTGTCCTTGTCTATACCCACAGTTCAAAACCTGGTTTACAGACATACTCAGCAGAGTTACATAATTGATAGAAAATAGACCATTTCTGAAATGCACAAAATTGCTTAATGGATTTGCTCTCTGAGGTGGACATGAGACAGAATGGAGTCCTGCTTTCAGCGGCTGCAGAGTGCCATGAAAAAGAATTCAATTGTAGGCACTATTACGATTTTCCCACTGAAATGTGAGCAAAACACTTGTTTTCCTTCCAAATTTTGGGTAATACACAGTTAATTTAAGACAAGAGCTTGAAAGCAGTGGATGCTCACTCTGAAACTCTTCACGATGGTGTGTTACAGAATGTGTACCCAATGGAAATCACTGTTGGTATACACTCAAGATCTTCTCATTGTCTTCAGAGCAGTGAGGCAGGGAACTGCCCTGGGTCCCTCAGGAAGGCTGGGACAAGATGGATTGAACCTATTCACTCCTCCATGAGTCCCTGGATTTGAACGGTGAAGCTATAAGCTCCTCTTACATTGTGGTTTATACATATACTTCAGATATAAAATCTTGGATGTGTTTAAAGGTTCTTGAATTTGATGAGCAGTCTTAAAGCACCTCTCCTGAACAGAGGCAAAGCTCTGGGAAGTCCTCCCACCCCTGCTCTCACAGTGCCCGAAGCATCACTGAAAAAGGAACATCAGAAAATGAGAGTGGGAAACATGTATACGTTTTGCAGTTGTTATGAGGAAAGGGAAGGAGTGTTAGGATTTGGATACTGCTGGACTAAAGGTGGCAGGAACAAGAGTGTAAGGGTTTGTGGACTCAGAGAACCGTGGAAACCAAAATGTGTGCAGGGTTTTGGTGACAGGCATAAGTTTTGCTGAAACAGCTACACTGGTGTCAACCTAAATATGGTCAATACTCTGCTGGGTCCTTGGAATCAGAGAGGAAAGACTGTCTCAGAATCCACATATACCTGTGTAAAGGTGAAATTTATCCTTCTTCAGATAGGGACAGAAATTGAGCTACGAAATATCCCAGCAGACATGAGAACTTGATGGGGCCTTTGGGAGAAAGTTTGGGCAGGCACTGAAAGAATCAATTCTCGGTGAAAAAAGAGCACTGAGGAAAAACACATAAAAGGAACCAAGACTTCTTAAGGTGAAGGGGTGCTTTTCTGTGCTGTAAAATCTTAGCTAACAGGCCTGCTACCCTTCCCCTCATTTTAAAACATCTCCAAATTCCCATCAGTCGCAATAGCAAAAGCCAGACGTGATGAATAATGTAGGTTGTCCACTATTACATGCTCCAATCTTATGTTATGAAAAGCAGAGGCTGATTTTGATGCAGAATTGGTAAAACTGCATGAAGAAAACATTCATATAATTAGCTCAGGTACTGATAGCCATGACATGATGGCAGCATGCACAGAGGGGGGGGTGTCAGCAATGAAATATCAAGTCTCTGCAGCTACAATTACATATACTGCTATGTATATTCATACAAATACACCTGTCTGTGTCTATACATCTGCAGTAACACCTCTGTCTGCAGGACAGACTTATCTCTAACTGATACAGAAATCCAATGAGCAAGGAGGGAATTGGCTCCTGTTACCCAGAGCAGCACAAAGATCTCTGATGGATCTGTGAGTAGGTAAGCCCTGCAGCTCCTTGCCATGGGATACTGGGGATGGTTGCATAGATTTACAAAACAATGGGATGTATTCATGGAATAAAATCCTTCTGTGACTAATAAATGCAAAAGGTTTCCTTCTGGATGAGAAAGATCTTGAAACCCAGTTTAATGGAGGGGTGGAGAATGTTCAGGGGAGGTATCATTGTTTGCTTACTTCATCTTCCTACTTTGTCCTGTACATCTGCTGTTGGCCATTTTTGGAGACAGGCTACTGAGCTGGCTGGACTTCTGGGATTGGCTGATAGAGCTGTTTATGTCTGAAGAAAGGATCTGGTGAAGATGGGGGTGATGTGGTGGTGCAAACTCTTCAGTTATCTCCTGATAACTAAGACATCATTGCTTCTGGTATACACAATCTATGATGTATAGAGATGACTACTAGGCTGTGATAGAGGGCTGCTCTGAACGTGTTAGCCAAAACCTCAGTGTTTCCCAGGGCATCCAGAAGGGCCAGAACTTCCTTTGAAAACCAGACCAAAGCTCAGCACTAACCAGCTTTACAGGACTGCACATCAATATGTGAAAGGGCAGAATGAGGAGGAAAAACAGCTTTTCTAGCATTTGAAAGATTGTCAAAATAGCCAACAAAGAAAAATAACAAGGGACTGTGACAAAGGTACTTTGCATTATTTAACACAATATAACCTTCCCCAGCTACACCTAAAAACACAAAAGAAATCTACCTTTCTTCCAGCATTCAGGACTGTTGCAAGAAGAGTGAAAGGTCTACATAGATATTCCCCTCTAAGTGAAGGGTTTATGGTCCCCATCTCTCTCACTTTTAGTGCAAGTCTCCCAGTACTTCATATTTTTCTAGAAGCCCCAGTTCCTGGAGACAGGATATCTCCATTTTGATTTTATACAGCAATAAGTCCCTGTCCTTCCTGATGGAGAAAATAAACTTGAAAGCACGACCATTCCGACCATCTTCAAAACTCATAAGGTAAATCAGATTATCTTAAACCCTTAGTTTGATTTAAAAGAAGTGCACTGCATGATTTTTAAAAATAATTTCTTTTCCCTGTGCTGCCAAGACTTTTGAGTTCCTGGGTTTGGCAGTGAAGCATGCAGGTCTAATTCAAAAACATTTCAATTCAGTGAAAGGAATCTTTCTGACATTGGAGGCTGCAGATCACATCTATAACACACCAGCTGGCACTAAATTAAGATTGATGCTTCTTATTATAGTTAACTATCATGCAGATAGGGAAAAAATACTATAAATTTACAAAATAATGTGAAAAATTGAATGCTCCCTTCAATTCTGTCAGAAAGAGCTAATAACACTTCTGAACAAGCATCAGTAGGACTAATTTTTTCATGATATTACATATGCCAACCCAGACCTGCAGGATATGACTTATTCCAAGGCACACGCTTAAGAACTTCGTGGTGCTGAGCTGCACGTCACATAGCTTCTCAGATCACTTATCCTTCAAGTATTTTTCAAAATACTTTGAGATTCATCACTTAAAAAAAGCTACCTGCATATCACCTTAGTTACTGCAGTCCTGCTTGCTAAAAAAAATCCACCACCATTTCCTTAGTTAATTTAGAGTTTTAACTCATTGGAACCAAAGGTGCTTTTCCTATGGATGGAACAGGACACAGGCTGTTCAGTAACTTGCTACAAGGTGCAAGTTACTAACCTGGGGAAACTCTCAATTAACCTGCCTTGGTTTACTTCACATGAAAAAAAAAAGGTTCAGTATGAAATCACAAGAGCTGATTTGACACAAGAGCAAATTCTGCCACCTTTCTTCCACTTGAGAAGCAACCTAAGTTTTAATTAAACTAATAAAAATCACAGAATTACCTACTAATACTACAAGATGGAATTAGACTGACAGTTTTTCATGTCATACAGTCTGTCTTGGCCTGCACACAGCACACACCTGGCTGTATAACACCAAGGAAAATTGAAACGTTGATGCATGGATCCCCAACACCAAAGAGCTATGGAGCATCCGGGTCTCCTGCTCACAGAAATGGGACCTGCTACTGGCTCAGCCTCCAAAGAATTTTTCGCCCGCACGATTTGGTAGGACACTTAATCTTTTGGCCTCCAAACACATTAAGATGAAGAGTAGGAAAAGCCTCATCCTTATTTTCAGCTGTCATATCAAATTTAAGAAGAAATGCCAGTTGCGCTCTTGCTTTCCTTAACTCCTCTGACACTGCATAATATTCTCTTCCCAGACCAAGCATTCAGAAATAAATCACGAAGTAGACCTTTAATAAATGAAACTCTGGCTTGTCTAAAAACAATAAATCCAATAAACAACAGGTTGCACCGGGACTACACACAGAACATGCTGCGAATTAACATGCAACACATAGAAGGCAAATAGCAACTTAATTGAATACATGTGGGATCAGGACCCTAAGCGTGGCTGAAACAGCAGCAATTAAATCTATATCCATCCTGGCTTGACTATCAAAATTGAATTCATTCAGCAGCAGCCCCCCCTTGGATTGCACTGCTCAATATATTTTTATCACTGTGCAGTTTGAGCAATATTTCTGATCAATTCGTACAGTCAACATCTGAACGTGGCGGCTCATTATTTCTCTGTTGGCAAAATGACTTCTTTAAACCTAGTTAATCAATCTGCCCGGTCTAAGTTACTGTAGAGCTCAGGCAGTCAGCTGTGCAAACAGCAGCAGCTGGAAAGCGGCTTCTATAGACACTTGGTTGGCATCGCCACTTAGTGAAACTCCTCGCCAGGAGCAAATTCAGGTTAATTGCAGCGGGGTGAATCGTTAGGTGCCCTCTGCTAGCAGATGCCTCGTTTCATTAGCCTGGGGGACTTCAAACCCCCGGTCCTTCCTGAGACTCCTCTGCTGATAACACCTCCCCATGCAGAGCAGTGGCAGTTAAATTGTTTACTCCTGCTTGAGACGGTGGAAAATTACTGATGCGCCTTCTCAGGGTCACCTTGCTTGCTAGGAAAGTTTTAATAATTAGAGACAAGGCTGCTTCCCCTTCTCCATTGTCCTGGCAACTGCGGATGAGTTATGTCAAAATGACTGGGTCTTGTTTTCAGCAGCACCCCATCCCACCAGCTCTGCATGGTGTGGTCTCTGTAGTACCTGTAGAAGGTGGGAGACTGTCCTCAAGAAATGGAGATCACTAATGAGGGAAATGTAATGGGGCACCTGGGTATCTTCATTAATGAGTCCTATAAACTGCAGATCTACAATTGGATTCAGTCTCTTACTGTACCAGTTTCTGTAATGCTGATTACTGCAGCAGCTGGGCATTTAATTACGCACAAATGAGAACAAAACAAAACCAGGGGAGAACAAAATGTCATCGTGCTGCAGCATTGCCCTGCCAGTCACTGGGTTTCACCTGCTTTCGAGCAAAACATGGACTCTGGGGCTGCTGAACCAGGAGAATGGCTGCTGAATCAAAGGATGGTTGTCTCCATAGTGGAGCCTGCAGAAAGCACCTGGATGGGATGCCAAGTCTCCTGAGGACACCGTTTCAGCAGGCAGAGAGGCTGGATGTGCCAACTCACCGTGGCTGTGAGGGAAGGGAATGTGGAAAGGGAAAATGGAGAAGGGGAAAAAACAACATGCTGGGACCCGAGGGAGAACAATGCCCTGCGCTTCAGACAGAAGCACAAATGTAAGAGATGGAAGACACATGTTTTTTAACCTATTTTGGTGTCCCTACCTGATTCACTTTTCTAGGATATTTCACCTTCCCCCTTTCTCTTTAAGCAAGGCAATCAACACTACCCTGTTAAGTAACACCACGTTTTTAAAACAGTACTTGCAAAGTGCCAGTTCCAAGGCAAGCTTAGGAAATGGATGGCTCTGCAAGGAGCAGGGGCTGGCAGACCACATGTCCCGCCACACTCTTGCTCTTATAAAGGTAATTAATGAGGACAACTTTCCAAAGGATATATATATCCCATTTCCAGTCTGGCTTACTACTGGGGGATTGGGAAGATGGACAGACTTGTATACAACCCCATAAATTGCCTTTCCCTTGGAAACCCTGTGTGACAGCAGATGCTGGAGTATTCAAAGCAGGCTACAGAGGTTTTTACGTTAAGCAGCAGTTTTAAATCTGTATTACATTTAGGTAGATTCCCTTTCCTTCTGCTTGAACTTCAAGGCAGAACAGATAGATAGAAATTATATTCTTCACCACCTAATCTGCAGCCACTATTCCAGTCGGTGTTTCAGGTGCCACAGCTGCTGCTATAAACGTCTTTCCAACTACATCTCAGAGAGATTTTCTTCCACAAGTGAATTTTTAGGATACGACATTTCATAATTACTCAGTTCACTATTCTGCTAAATATCTGTCAGAGCATGAAAAAACTTCAGCATGCAGGGGAAGCAGTTTTGCTTTAAGTTAAATTTACATATTCTGCCTGTCCCTGCAGTACACGATGAACACAGCTCTGAGTCAGTGAATCGCCTGTCAGCGGCCACAGCAGAGCTGAAGCCACTTTGGGTAATTAAAGGTAATTCCCCTTAACTAGATATGGTTAAAGGTCTCTCCAGCCAAATGGAGAATAACACAGATACTGGATTTACTACATCTACAATGTGGAAATAAGAAGTTCTTACTGTCATTCCAAACACACAATATTCATTAGTAAATGCAATAAAGTTTTGCATGTAATCCATTTAGTGATGGCTTCCAGTTCAGTAAATTACATATTTATTGTTTGTTTTCATTATAATACCCAGAAAACCATTTATTTGTTTAAATGCTGTTACTTCCTCTTAAAGCTTTTCTTTTTTTAAATAGCTGTTAGAAAATATAAGACCATCACTGAGATTAATAATAAAAATTAAATGGTCCAGTGAGCTAAGTACAAGGAATATTTTACTATGGAAATTGCAGATTTAGGCACTTTCACCATAATGATTTCACATCTGAATATAGGAACAGATTCATTCTTTCATTAAACTTCTCTTTTAACACACTTTGGTACATACCAGCACACAGAAAGCTGCAGCAGGTATTTAAAAGAGCATGGGTATGCCTACTTGTGAGTTCACACTCTCCAGCTGGGAGGACCTGGGTTATGCCTTCAGGGAGCCGTCCCCATGCTATCCCATCCACACACCTGCACACGTGCCCAGTGCAAGACATGTATGTACACAGGCTTCTATGGCAACACATCAGGAGTCTCCTTTGGCTGCACGCTTGTCCTCATTTCTCCTCCCCCTTGCTGCCACCTCTGAAGGAGCTGAAGCCTTGCTTCACAACCAGTATTGACTCCCCACGTCTGCTGTCTTCCCACATGCCAGTGCAACCCCCAAGTGTAACCCTCGTGCCCCAGAGATTGTCCCCATGAGACACAAGAGGGACCAACCCATGTAGTCCTCTGGAGCCACTCATACAGAGTTTCAGTGGGGTGCCCTCTAGGACAAGGCACTCACTGGTTTTACACTCAAGGACCCACAGCTCCAATTTAAGGGAAGGCAAATAGCTGATATTCAACAGGAGACAAGTTCTACAATAAACTAGTCTATTTTAAAGAGACAAGACAGACGTTGAATGGTTTTCATTCAGAGCCACCAGTTTTTCCCCTTACATTGTTTTGCCTCTGAGAATGATTCCTGCCTCAACAGCAATGCTGACCACTCAAGTCCCACCATCTTCTATAGCTTTCCCAATCCCATACAAACCAGTGAAGAATCTGCATTAGGCTCCTTCCTACCCACTGCTGGCAAACCAGACACCACAGCAGGGTGACAGGGTGAGTAACCTGGAGCTCCCCCATTACTCAAACTTCTCATGACTGTGGATGGACAGATGGAGCATCCCTAACACTCTGTACAATCAGATCAGACTATTTATTTTCTGTAGAGCCAGTACACTACAAGTGACAATTTTGCTTCCTTGTAGAGAATTGTTGCAGATGTTATTCTGGGCTAGGACGCAGACAAATGAAAATTGCAGTGTAAAGGTTAATGTGGAAATCCTCTTGAGAGAGTAACATAAACCAATGTGCATTTCCTCTACCAGGCTACTTAAAAGATGTCAGGCACACAGATGCCATTCTCTTCTGCTTGGAGACACCGTAACTGTGACCATTGAGCCATACTGGGCAGAAAGAGCATTCCCAATGGCCTAAAAGATGAAGAGTCTTCCTCTAGAGTTGTATCTCAGGAGACACAACATGTCCATCTTATGACAAAGACTAGCCTCCCATAGTCCCAGCTGATGTTAGGCCAGACTAGCTAACATTTGAAGCTAAGCAAAAGGCAAACACACCACACCACCAGCAATTCAATAGAGATCACAGTACCTAAAATCGCCACCACCTCGTCGTCCTGGATGACCTCTAGGGATCCCGAGACCACAAAGCAAAGAGCATCAACACTTTCCCCAGCGTGATAGATGAGGTCTCCCGGGGCGCAATGGATCGTCTGAAACTCCACAGCCAGGGCTCGCAGGCAGCCGTCGCTGGCCAGCCGGAAGGCAGGGTGCTCGTTAAAAACTTTCCGGTTTAGGTGCACACAAATATCTGCTCTCATGTCCTTTGGGCAAATTGAGAGAACCTGAATAAAAAGAAGAAAGATAATCAGCTGGGAACGTGACACCAGACCAGGGCGTGCCCTGTGAAATAACTGAATGGATGGACCTTAAGATCTGGCTGGGTGGACCTTAAGATCCATCCATCCAGTTATTTCATAAAGCTTCTGGTGGGAGTTTTGTCTTGAATTGCGGTAGTTTTTTCTACCCAGTTACTGCTTTCACTGCAGGTGGAAGTGTGATGTGGAAGAAGGGACTATTCTGTTACTCTGTTCTCATTCCTAAGAGTTTTCGTGCTCGTTTTCCAGAACTGCGGGTGGCACAACTATGTCCTCTTTGTGGATATCCCTCCAGACTTGGTGCCCAGACTATCCACCCGCTGCTACACTCAATCCCTGCAGGAGCACAGAACAGACGCTCAGAGCTGAAGGAGTTTACAAACATGCAAAGACAGACCATTCACAATAGAAAACATCACATTTTGCTCGCATCCAGAAAACCTAGTCTTCAAAAGTCTTGATGCAGATGAGGACTTACCGACACGTATCCAAACACACCTAAGGTTTAGTTTCAGTGTCATACAGACATATAGTAAGTAACCTGCCCTGGAGGGCTTACAGGCTAGAAAATCCAAAGAGCTTGAGCTCAGAGCAAAAAGAAAGTATTATGAAACCTTATGAAATGTAAAGTAAAGGTGAGTGAAAAACTGTCCTGTAAAAATGAAGATGTCTTCATAGCAGACTGATTAAATAAGACCTTCGATTAATTTCTTACCTTAAGTATCTTTCCCTATTGAAATAGTAACATAAGCACACTTGAAGAAAGAAAGTGAAAACCTGTGGGTCTTGTTAAGTTTGTAAACTCTGAGTTTAATATTTGTATATCCTCCTAAATACACTAACATCCTTGTATCTCTGCAATGCATGGTAGCTGATTGCACTGAGAAACATATAAAACCTTTTAAAGTTTTCCAAGGATAAATAATAGAAAAGAGCATGAGATCAAGAGCACACTGGAAGCCTTGTATAAAGAAGACTGCAGATCAATAGTACTGATTAATTTCTCATTGTATTGAATTAATCTGGCAGCTTGCTCTACAGGCAGTATGAGAGACAGGGACATTGGGTCAATGTCTTAACTACCACTGAATATCAGCACACAGGAGGAGACCCTGGTAACGCTAAGCTTTGATGCAAATGGTCATGTTAATATTGAAGTAAAGCCACAATTTTTATTCCTGTTTAATGCAGAAGAGGTACAAATCAGAAAACTATTACTAAGGGTCCTAAAGCATAGAATGGGAAAATAGTAAACAATTTCTAGTTTAATTAATATTTATTCTCTTTCTTAAGTGGATCAAAATTCCTTTGTGATTAAAGATATACTGAATGCAAAAAGAAGTATAAATTATTTTCCTATTCTCTGTGCAATGGCTGTCTGAGGCTAAGAGGAGCTACTGCAACCATGTGCATTAACTTCTTCCACTATGGGTCATCTCGCAATTTCTATATCAGTCCCAGAATACCTGGTAAAATTATAGCTTATAAGGCCTTGATTTAAGAATTTTGAAGGATTTAGGGTAGGTGTTCCAACAGACAGCTACTCTCTCTTTTAAAACATGTGCTGCTTCTGAAGCAATTTTTTAAATTATTTACAGCCAACAGTCAGTAGATCTCATCATGTTGCTTGGACAGAAGACCTGCAATCACTGGAAATCTCTTCCACATCTAGGTGTTTAAAGAATATGACCAAGTCGACTCTTGATGTCATCTTGAATAAATGAGATGATGCTTTTTGTGCCTAACACTATGAAGCAAAGTATCTCGGAAACTTCCCCATAGCATGAGGTTTTCTCACTTCCAACCAAATTCCCAGACCTACCAGCTAATTATTTTTCATTTGATTTGATACAGAGTCAGTCAATTTTGCTTAATGCTATTCTTCCCTAACAAAATATTGTACATAACACATTAAAATACCCTGCAAAAATCTGTTTTATCAGAAAAATTAATAATAAACACATCTGACAAGACACAATCTCTATAAAGCATCATTTGCATTAGTAATAATGTCTTGCCTGAACCACTGTTGACCATATACCATATCACATGGCCATAATTTTATTAGGGGCAAATGTCTATTTTACAAACTAATACTTACCTGAGTCATGCTACATACTGTTAGAAGTATGGACACACCTTGTTTTTGCCATTAAAAAACAAAAATTACTTTTGAGAGAGATTGTTTCACCTCAGCCCTACTTCTGGATCAAACTGAAAGCTTGTTTTATAATGAAATAGAAACATGTCATCTTTCATCACCTCAAAGGAATTTAATGAAAATTCCTGCTTTCAGTTACATCATGATTGATGATTTTTAACATTTTTATCTACTCTTGTGCCTAAATCGTGGTTATAAGTTTTTTAACATCCCTTTAATACTTTTAGTAATGTAAGTGCTTTTGACTTAACAAGGCCATGAGCTATGAATTCTCATACTCTTAAGGAAAGTGTGTGTATTCACATATGACTCTTTCAAAATTTTATCTTTTAAGTTTCCAAACTGCAGGAAAAATAATTGTATAATTTCTTAAATGCAGCCAAAAAACTGGTTAAACAATTACAGGGGTCACAGTAAGATTCAGAGATGCTCATGGACCCGTTGTTTTTTGGAGTGTAAATGAACTGTGTCCTTAAGAATAAAAGCCACTTGGATGCAAAGTAGAATACTGTTTCCTCACAAATACAGAGTTAAATGTAGAGTATTAAAAGCGAGCACTCAAAGCATTACTCTCTTTATAGACACAACAAACATATCTATCATCACACACCGTAACACGAAGAGACAGAAAAAATTCCATCAAACAGAAAAAGCCAGCCTTAGAAAGCATAATTCAGGAAGTTACTGATGTCATGATAAAGTGATTCTCCCAATGACATATTCTGGTATGGAGATATATGGAGACATCACTTATCCGCTAATACAGCGGCAAATGAGTAATGATCCAAGGAACAAATATTCTTTATTTCAGTTTTCTTGTCTGCTATGCTGCAAGTACTTAGAACAGAAAATGAACCAGATGACACCTAAAGGAAATACTTAATATGAAAAGATTTGGCAGAGGATCTTTGACTGATAAAGATAAATGTAGATATGTGTAGGGGGAAAAAAAAAGAGCAGAGAGAGAGACAACCTCACTGTTCAGCTATGTGGTTACTGTATGCTCCAAGCACAGGACTTTGTGAGCCCCAATCTGACTTTGCAGCTCCCCTTTTTGTGTTTACAGATACCAATGGCATGAATTCAGAAGGAGTCTCACAGAGGCCACCAGCTTCTCCATTAGTTGTACTATGGAAAGGGGTTGTTGGTGACACAGATTACAGTAAATAGCAATTTCTGCTTCCAAAGAAGATACATAATATGATACAGGATCACACAGAAGTATTTGGAAGTTAATGATAAATAGTCCAAAGACCCTAAGAGCAGAAAATGATAAAATGGGCACTTCAAATTCTGGTAATTATTCTCTGAAAATGATCCCTTATTGATAATACAAGATTTGACATTCTTACTGTGAATTCCTCTTACTGAGATCTCAGCATTCTTGAGACAGCATACCAACTGATCCAGGCCAGTAGCAGCACATTTGTACGTGAGTCCATATGGTGCACAAATGCACACACATGGGTGTAAAAGAGAAATTCAATGTAAGGGAGAGGATATCCTGCAAAGCTTAACCTATTGTTTCACTACTAGGGAAATGCCTCCAGTACTCCATGTTAGCAGAATGCAAGTTCAGCTGGGACATTAGTTCTAGCCTGTGTATTCTTTCAGCAGTGTATTGAAACCCACGAAGACAAGTTTCTGAAGAGATTTCCTTAGAGATTTCAAAACCTTTCTCAGTGAAACCTGTAGTTTATAAGCAAGGCAGGATGTTAAGTTTGCTGACTGCAATGCTTTACTATGATGGTTTTGGTGCACGTGACTTGGAGCAGGCAGTCCGCAGGGACCAGATGCTTGTGCTGCTACAGAAGTTGCTCTGTAATAAATCTGTAGCCACTGACCTTGCAGTCAGATAGCCCTTATGCATCCAAGCTGCATAAAGGAACAGAACCTGATATGTTTCAATGCAAAAATCTGAGAAGAACGTTGAGTTCTACCCAGAGGAATATCTTTCCTGGTTGTATAAACTGTGTTTCTACCAGAAAAGGAGCAAGGCTCCATGCCACACATGAACAACAGTACACATGTATCCACAAAGAACCACTGAACCACCTGAACCACTATAAAGCTGAGAGAGGAGAAAGCAAAGCACATGGTAACATTTACCACTTCCCTTCTCTGCACAGAAAATTAAACCACCTTAAAGTCTGTACAAGACAATTGCTGAGCTCTGCCATTATCACTCTCTGCTGACTGGCACCCAGCTGATAACAAACCCCAACAAGACACCCAGTGCACAGATTCAACACTGCTGCCATCTCTAGAGCACCCTGTGGCACACGTAGAATGCTGACGGCGAGTGAAAAGCTTGTGGTTGCTGCTGGAGGTTGGGAAAGGCAGTAACCAGCTCAGGAAGACTCACAGGCAATTGGTACAAAGTATCTCACTATCTTTTCTGCTAGAGATCCACGGTGGGAAAATGAAACTCCCAAGGAGGTTCCACCTGATGTTTTTCCTCTCCCATCCATTTCCCCAGCATGCTCAAGTGGTTTAAGATAAGCCCCTCGAACAGCTTAAAAAAAAAACTCTAAAGGGAGCAGAGATTATAAAGAACTCAAAGAAAAGGAAATGAATCGAAACAAAAACCCATAGAGATGAAGAGTATGTCCAAACAATATCTTTTAGGAAGGTTTTAAGTAATTTTCTTTTTAAAAAATCATCCCCAGCTGGAAAACACTACAGGCTGGCTTAGCAAATATTAAAGAATCTGTTAAGGCTTGTTAACAATGAGGGCAGAGGCCAGTGAATCGTGAATACTATTTGCAATTTTCTTTCAGCACACAGGATTCTCACTTTCTCAGGGTTATAGCTCGGGGATATATTGACTGATACTTGAGTGAAGAGCTTAGACAGTCTTAGTGGTGGAATAACAAGGACCGTCTCCTAAATGAATAACCATAAGGGTATCAGAGATGCTAAAAACTGTCAGCTTTGACAACAAAGAAAATAAACTCCCCCAACTTCTAGCAAGTGATAGGCCACAGATAACTCTTTTTATTTGGTGGATAAAGGCCACTCTGGGTTTTCAGACACATTCATCAGTCATAATCAAGGTCAGTTCTTTCCAAAAAAACCACAATACCCAAGTTGTTCAGAGTTTTAGAAGGATTTGGCTCATTTAAGTGTTGAATTCTTTTGCAGACCTGGCGAAAAGTATTACATTTGGCACTGGATGGGGGCCAGAGAAACAAAGGTAAGAAAACAACTGATTGGCAAATCGCAGAACGTTTTCCTGTAATAATCAGGTAATTTTGTAAGTAACTCAAAGGTGATGTATGGAACTGAGCAGCTATTAACCCTGCATGCATTAGGGCAATCTTTAATACATCACTGAGTGTCTTGGCACAAAGAATTTCAGCAGCAACAGTGTGTTCTGTTTTAATTGCATTAAAATCCAAGGTCACTTGGATTTAAATGCTCAGAAATTGAGATCTGAAAATCACATCTAATCGGTTGAGTTTGACTTATTTTCTTAATAGCAATATATTAGCTGAACCAGTGATAAAAATGATCAGATATAGTGGTACAGCAACAAAATTAACTGCTTTTTAACTGAGCAACAAGTGTTAGAGACATTAAAAAATGCCTAGAAACTGACTGTATATTACATCAAATTCAGTACTGTCAGCATAGATAGAATCTGGCTAAGGGCCTGAAAAATAGGAAGATGAGGGTCATTGCCATGTGTTTAAAGGAATCAAGTAGGCTCAGGCCCTGCTGGTTTGTCTAACACACTGGAAATTGTGGCACATTAGTAGCATCATTGATGACCCAGGCTGCCTAACAGTCATAGAAGTCTCAGAACAGTTAAAGGCTGTATTGTTTTCAGTTTTCCTATAATACCCATGCCAAGCACAATCATTACATGGCCTGCTGGTGGATAGCAGATCCCAGGGAACTCTACCATTGAAAATCAACTTTTAACATAAAAGAAAAATAAATATTAGAAACAATGTGTCATACATCAAAGAATCTCTCAAGTCACAACATAGTTTGAAGGGGTAACCTCTGGCACAAAGGTCACCCTTCAAAGAATGAAGTCAATCAATGGATTATCCTCTGGAAGTGGTTTTATTTTCTAGCATGCAGTATTATGTAAAGACATTAAAGGGTGAAAAAGTAGTAAGAAAACAGATCTGTAGAAGACCTTCCCCTAGATGTTGTTTCTGGAACTGAACACTCTCTCTGTCAAGTCCATTCCCTTGGTTACAGAGCTCAGGAAAATGTCTGACCCATCTACTCAGATACTTCTTCCCCAGGAAATAAGCTCATGACCTGCTCCATAGCCACACTGTGTAGTCCTGGAATTTCCTCAAGCACGACAGGCTCATGCTTTAACCTGTATCAGTCCCAAGATGAACATGTCCATGAAGCAGAGATAATTCTGAACAACCTTTCCTGGCTCTGCACAGTGCATACAGGAGGTAAATAATCCATACCATCCACAGAGGTGAAACAGAAAGCCCCACTGGTGATCAGGCCCCACTCTTGGACCCATGTGAAGAACATGAGACCCTGACCGTCTCTCCTGCATCCCGCTCTCCAAAGAACCGTGGATTGGAACTGTACCTGGTCCTAGCTCAGCTCTGTGAGGTGAGGGACGACTTCTTGTTCACCTCGTCCCGATCTGCAAGGAACGACCAACAACCCCGCCTCTACAACGAAACAAAAATACTTGTCCAAACGATTTTTATGTTCCCTGTTCAGCAGGGAATTGTATGTAGCTGTCACACCTAATTTGGCAGAAGTTCTCGTTGGCCACGAAGCTTGGAAGACTTCTCCATCCTTAAGGAAATCCAGCCAGCACTTACAGACACCTCTGTGTGATGGGACACTAGAAATGGCAGCCTGAATCCCCTATTCATCTCAGGGTACCACTAATTATTACTCAGCTCTTGAAGATCTTATTAACAGCAAACAGAACTAAACTGCACTATCCTTCCGTAGATTCATGTTTAATAAAGTTACAACCTGTGTCTATTTACCATAAACCCATCTGTCCTGTATGAAAGCTTAGTGGGCCAGCAGTGAATAGTTTTAATATTGGGTTATTTTCCCATGATTTCCATTTCAGTCATTGCAATGTGGAATTGGCTCTCATTATTCAAATCGTCATTGATGCCTGGGTTGAGACTAAATAGATACCTTTATTTTCTTTCAATGTATGGCTTTTTGAAGGAATCAACTGTTAATACATGATAGACACTTATTTAATTGCTTTCTGAGCAAATCCTAAGCCATACAACAGCATAGAGGTCGAGAAGAGAAAATCTTTGGGTTTTACTGACATTTCAGAATGATATCATTAGATGAGACCTTGAGACATCTGCATGTTAGTTAATGGTTCTTCTGCTTTCATGTGTAATGACCTATTTCTTACAGAAGAGCTAATATCTATAAATTTTTCATTTGCTGCCTAGACATTTCAATAAAGCCTAAAGAGATTTGAATTCAGTGTGTGTTTCATATATCAAATTATTGCTGTAAAGATTTTTCTCAGCTGCCTAAAAATGGTCATATGCAGAGAAAGTACTGCCTCTTTTTTACAGGTTCTGCTGAATGAGAGAGACTGTTTAGTTTATAAAGGCTTCTTAGTTTCGTCGTGGCTTTAGCTCTGCTCATTACTACACGAATAAACCTAAAAAATAAATAATCACCTTGTTTGAACCACTGTTAGACCAGGAGAGCTGTCACAGGACAGCTCTCATGTTTAAGTGATTTTAAGACTATGGATCCAAGGCCACGTGCTTCCCCTTAAGCAGTAATAACAAATATGCTAATGCTTTTAGTATTACTGTTAATTCCTTACTTGAAAACATTCAGAGACAGGGTGAAGCACTGTGGTTTGAAGACAGGATTTGAAGATGAACTATTCTCAAGGAGAAGAGGAAAGCCAAAATCATGTGCTTAAGGCACCATCACACCAGTGTGGGACAACAAGCCCTCTTCCACATGTAAGGACTAGGGCTTTAGAACAAAGTTCTGTTTGGGACAGCTTGCTCTCAGAAGTAGCAAGGACTAGATCTTCATTCAACTTCCTCCATGCTAACTTCAACTCTGCCTTCGGTTCCCCTCTCATCCTTTCTAGTTTTAGCCAAGATCATCTTTGGGACTACACACTGAATATGTCATTCAACAGATATTTGAGCTCTGATGCAACAAATTCACACATATTATGTGGCAGCAATATAGTAACTCCAATCAAGTTATTAACTTCTAATTTAATTTCAAGCATATGAATTTTAAATCCTTAGTTATAAAAGGCACACATGCACATGTGTTTATTTTTACGCCATCAAATTGCTCGGATTGTTCATCACCATAGGAACCTACAGTATCACTCATATAAGAAATTTCATTCTTTGTTAGTATATTAACCTTCTTGTTCTTTGAATTTGGATTTCAAAACAAAGCCATTTCAACATGCTGAGTGACTGAATGAAATGTATTCTAAATCTGTGGCAAATGATGTTGCAAAACACATTCCAGTGTGACAATGCAGATATATTTGGAACGCTTTAGGATGTAATACTCTATGTTAGGTTGAAAAACATCCTGGAATGATGGAAACTGTCTGAGCTGTCTGATGGAAATTGAAAAGTTGAGAAATTCCTCGCTAATTATCATATGTCATAAGCATACGTGTTTTGCAAGATAATAAGAAGCTTATTGAAAAGTTCATAGACATTAAGTAGAGTGGGAAATCATGTGATGCAAAGACATCCAGACAACAGACTGGTCAGAATCTCATTACTGGAGCTTTGAAAACTAGACTGGAAGAAACCCCTAAGGTCACATCCAGACTATCAGACAAAGCAGCGCAGAGAAACAATTGAAGACCTGGGGCAGCAATCCCCTATTCCAACCCACGTTGGAGCACCATCTGATTTAGCAGATACAGGTGCAATGAAGTCCCATGAGCCCCACTGTGTCTATGATAATAAATCTGACATGCCTCTGTGTACCTTGGAGGTCCTTACAGTGCGCTCCCATCCACTTGCTGCTCTAGAGTTACTACACATGGATTCCATTTAAATGCAGAGGGTCCTACGACTGGGCTTGAAGGTGTAATGAAAGAACTAGTGCAAGAGAAACGATCCACTCCACGTGACTCCTCTCTGGGATTGTAGGACTGTTTCTACCATTTCTCAGCTGGGATATACAACATTTTCTCTTCTGGTTTTTGTTGGGTTTTGGGGGGTATTTTTCTGAAGCACATCATGACACCTTCCTGACTGGACATAAAAGGTAGGAAGACTGCCTGGCTAGGACACAGCTTTCCACCCTTCTGTTAAAACAAATCCTGACTTTGGCTAAGATCCTGCAGCTGAAAGCTAACTGCCTGGTCCTTACACTCACACAGACCCAGGGATGCTCAGTGTGGGCACTACAGGCGGCTGGTGCTGTTGCTTTTGCAGACTTGCATGCTGTAAGGAATACAAAACACCAAAATATTCAAACCGGTGCTCAAGTTCTTACGTTTATCTTGTCTCTGTTCTTCTGTAACATGGGCTTTTCTGGCAAGTTCGATTAGATGCAACTACTGATGTCCAGATGCAGAGGTTCCTGAAATCCTTCCACTGTTTTAAATAGGTTTTGGATCCAGGCCTAAGTTTAGGCAAGTCTTAACCAAGGGAAAATTGTTAAAAAAACCTAATTCACAGATTTTACAACCATATTAATTATCTAGCTAAGCAGCCACTACTATCTGACAGACCAGAGAACGCTGCTTACCATGAGTTGAAGATTATGCTCTAACTGCATTTTTATAATCTATAAAACCGGACATGCGGAAACTATGGAAGGAAATTTCAGTAATTAAAGCATAGGTTCTCCTAATTAACTTCAAAGCATCACTAAAATCTAATGAAACTGTAGCGGAATAATACAGGATTCTGGCTTAACTGCGAGACGACAAATGCAAATGAAAGTGGAATTTTCACATGGTTTTGAGTTTACACAATAGGACTGAAAGCATTTACAGTAGCTCACAATATTAAATATCACTTTTAACACTGTAGGTATCAGCATTGGGAAGTTAGGGTATTAGTGTAGAAGTTGTTAACATATTAAAGGATGTGACGTACCGAAGCACAAGAATCAGAGAAAACAAACTCCTTGTTACTTAAAGTAGTTGTACTTGTGATGATAAACTGAGTTTCACAGCAGCTGTTAAGATAACTGCTGTTACATCACCACGACGTATGACTAAATTTTTCAGTGTAGCAACTTCATCTTGGCATATCTAAATAGGCTGTAGAACCATTCCGTATTATGTAATGGATTCAACAGAAGCAAGAACTCCAAAACTGTGCGAGCAGTAGACATTTGAAGACATTAATCTGCCATGATGCTTCTTTACCCTCCCTCTTAGGAGGGAAATCTTCAGGGAAACTGGAACTTGAATGCTTAATTTCAGCTGATGTGTGTCAGGTCCACAGAAGCCCCAGGAGCATCACCGATCTCCACTGACCAAAAATCTAGACCTAAACCTGTTCTATCTTCCCTACGTTCAAGGTACTGTGGGTGGAAAACCTTCCATCTGACTTCAGCTCTCCCAAATACCCAAGGTTAGACAAACTCACTACACACATGGAGAAAGAGAGGCCCCAGGGACAGCTCACATAGTCTGTCCTGGTACACAATGAATCACTCTCCAAAGACAACCTTCTCTTTTAACGAGTGTTTGAAGACATCCAAATGACCAATCCTTTCTGAGAGCTAAAGTCCTGTAGGACTTCTGCCCCACACGGCTGCCAGCAGTGCCCCATTTTCTGTATCTCCCTACCAAAGGGCTTAAGTTCTAGCTGAGAGCTTTTAGCTCAAGGAGATCAATCTCTACCACCATTAAAAACTATACTAATTATGCTGATGGGTATGTCGATGTACTGGGTATCAGCAAAAGATCCAAGCCAATCAAACTCATTTCACTGCCATTCACAGATGCCAATACATTTCAAAATCATACGGATGTAGTTTAGATACCAAATTACCTTCTAGGACTAATTTGAAGACCAATTTCCCATTAATTTCAATAGTTAAATACCTAAAAATTATCAAGTATTTATGCAAAGTAAGACTGGAAAGCAGAAAACATTTACCATAATAAAAAAATGAAGGCACATTTCCAAAGTGGCAAAACAGTCTTTTTTTTAAAACATCCAGGTTTTGACCCAAACACAAAGATATTAATGGAGTAGCATGCAGTTAAGAATTTGTTAGTAAGTTATATGCTGTTACACAGTCCTGATCATAAGAAGTGCACAATGGACACAAACTCTTTCTATCTAAATTGTTACCTCGTGTACTCCTACCTTCTCTGTGTCGATTCCTTTAGACATGGACCAGGTTGAGACAATATAATCCATGACTCTTTCACTAAGGCCTTTTGGGACTTGATATAATTTTAAGAAATCCCTCACGTTGTTCAGCATCTCATGGTACCGGTTGGTGTTGGCATACATTTGCTGGAAAATGGTGGTGACGTTTCCAAAAATAGTTGCATAAAGAAGAGCTGAAAAAAATAACAAACCCAAAAGTAATTAAAAATAAAATGTGTGTACTCCAGTAAGCATGACTCGTAATTCAAGGATAACTTCAAAGAATTTTATGTGTGATTACAAATTACTGCAAATGCACAGGTGTAAACTGAGAAGTGCTATTTATGCACACACTCTCACATACATGTATGTACAGTTATTTATTGCATTTACCCATGTAATTCATACAGCCACTCAGTCTGCATTAATTTACAAAATCAGTCATACAGAAAATGTCCACATATGGAGTTATTTAAAAACAGCTGGTGCATTTTAACTCTATACCCTATACTAAATCGAATTAACTTTCAAATATAGCTTCTGCCTGACAATAAACCTTGACATCGCTATCCAAACGGTCATGTGGATCTCCTGTAAGATTGGCTCAGATACCACATGAGCAGAGAATGGCCTCAGTTCCAAAGATTAAATGAAACAAAGAAGAAAGGAACCTGAGAAGCCTGGCAAAGATATCTATACAAATTGGGTCTTGTGTCAATGGTCAAAGTATCCACAAGAACACTTCAGAGTAGCATTTCACAGTCCAAATTAGCAGCCAGCCCCCACAGATGACTTGAACGTGTCACATCAACTCTAGATGCCAATCACTAATGACTCCAAAAAGATAAATATTGGATTAGTGAATGATAGCTAATTCTCTCATGGAAACCAGGACATATAGAAAGTCCTGAGTTGACCTTATTGTTGAAGACAGATCACTAGGGCAGGAGGAAGACATGGTAGAGCAGTAAACCACCTTAAACCCACTCTTGGAGTTACCTTCTCTTCTGGTTTAATTCCCCCCTTTCCAAACATGCCACTGTTACTGTCAACAGTAATAACTGAGTTGTACAATACCAAAGAATGACATATTTGAGAAAAATCATGTTTTAAGTAAGCCTTTCCAGCTGAAAAGGCACCAAGCTCAGTATGATATTACAAGTGCGATGCAGCGAATACTATTTGATGGAGAACAGGTAATTTCTGAAATCTAAATTCAGCAAAGCATTTAAGCAAAAACTTAAATGCACACCTTTGCTCAGGCTGTCTTGAGCAGTGGTGGACTGAAAGGCGGTCCTTAAAGTCAGGCAAGTTTAAGGTGCCTTATTGAGTCACAATGTAATTACCCTTCCAAGCAAGCCCAAAATGACATTCTTCCATTAGGCATAACAGATTTTGCAGAAAAGAGAATTATTCTGATATAACACCAATGTGCAGCACTTTACTTCTGCTCTTGACATTATCAAATACACAGAAATGTGCCTGTCACTTTTAATAATCTTTGCTCGGAGGTGCTTTAGAGCAGAATGCAGCTATGCATTTCCATACTGCCTCTTTGAAAAACAACTGCAGCCTACAAATTGCAAGAAACAACCCACTGTGAAAGGAAAAATGCTTTCCATCTCTCCATGCACAGCATCTCCTTTCCACACAACACATTTCTACCTCATTCCAGAAAACTCACTTTGTTTCATGCTCCTTTACTGTTGTTTATCACCCCTATTTGAGAGGTGGGATTTTTATAGAAACAAGGTGCTTTCCTAACACCTTACAGAAATATTCCTCACAGCACTTTTTACTATGTCCACGTGAAAACTAGATGTAGATGTTCATCAAAAGTATCATGTTCATTGCTTCATCAGAATCTTGGGATTTTTCATCTCAACACACCCAATCATATCAAACGTGGTCACACAATGTGCAGCAAAGACAAACAAAAGGTTTCAGTCTTAGGAAATGCAGCAGATTAATACTCTGTGTGATACCCAGAAATAAATGTCTGCAAGGGTAGATTTTTTCCCCCCTTGCTTTATTGATCGTTGCATCATATCTGCTACCTACTGAAAAGTTTTCTCTACTTCCATACCCATTCAGATATATATTTCTTCACCCAAAGTGTTGTCAAGCATTGGAACAGGCTGCCCAGGGAAGCAGCTGAGTCATCATCTCTGGGGGTATGTTAAAAATGTGGCACACTGGGTCATGGTTTAGCAGTGGACTTGTCAATAGTTGGTTTACAGCTGCACTTGATTTTAAAGGCTTTTTCCAACTTAAACAATTTTATGATTCTGTATCAACACTCACTCAGAGTATAAGAATATGTGGGTTATAAAAAAGACTAGATGGATGGATGTCACCTGACTTGTTTCTTTCCTTTTTTTTCATCTTTCACCACTCATTGACATTTGTAGCAAGAGAAACATGAAGTCTCACTTCCTCTAGGTGCAGCATCCCTCATCCTGAAGAACAGTTGCTGATTTATCACTAACTCGGCTCATCAGATATGTGAGTGCAGAACATCTCTTGCCTTGCCCTCTTGATGTCAGATGCATCTGAAAATGGCTGTGACTATAAATGGAAAGAGAAGTCCTAACTGTCCCTGCAACCCTGCCTTTCTGCATGAGTAAAATTCATACAAGCTGGTATCTACAGCTACACTGCAGTTACAACGCAGACAACCCAACTGGGCATGCAAACCTACACAGAAGACACAGGCTGATTGAAAATGTGACAGAGTGCCCTATAAGGTTGGGAAAAAAAAGAAAGATGCAACTCTTGACACCTGCCAGGTTGGAAACGGCTGAGAATGCCATAGTGAAAACAGCTTGTCTGAAGCAACTGGCATATATTTCCTCCTCTGCAAAAAAGAGAATTACTTTGGCATACATAATTTGTAGAAAATATACACCAGAAAATAAATTCTAGTTCTGTGTCTCTTAATATGGGGTCCTGGAAAGATGTACCTTAAAAAGAGTATGTTCGTTCAAGAAATTAAGGTTAGAATAAATCATTGGATCAAATCTGCAAAGCTGCTAGAAGCATTACCTAGCAGTACCTCACTAAGCCAGAATTCATGAGTCTGCACAGACAAAACCATCGCTATCCCTCTGCTGGAAACCAAAACCTTCCTTTGCCTCCTACTGGAAATGGTAAAGACACATGGCTGAGTTCATCTAAATATTCCATTTTTCTTACAGGTTACTACATGGGGGTCCTTTGGCAAATATTTAAAAGGAACCTACTTAGATCTCCACAGCTTTGAAGCTGTGCCTCAAAGACTATTCTCACACGTGGTGCTTCCCTACAGCAGCACTGGTAGCTGCTGAAACCTCACTGCTGTTTTGGGGGAGAGCACATTTTTCATAACCTGACATGGAAAACCCATTTCTCTATCAGGTCCCCATTCCTACTGTCTATAGGATACCTAGAAAATGGGGTCATTAAAAAAGCACTAGTATTTAGTGGTTTGCTGGTCTTGGTATACAAGAGAAGTTTGTGCTGATAAGGATATAATAAATCTATACACAAAATAATTGCATTGCATTTGTTACATTTTTTGTGATATTCACACTTGTGAAAGGAGGTTAGTCTGCCTTAAAAATACAATTTACTACCCACCTTAGCTCCTCCCCACCCAATGTTAAGTTGGAGCAATTGCACAAGCCACATGTATGACAAGGATGGGACAGAACAGAGCTGAGCTCCTCGGGAGCACATTGGATCTCCTATGCACACATACATGGACACCCTGGCAAGCATCTAATGCCACTTTCTCAGCCTTTAAAGGTTTCAGGTTCTCCATCAATGACCCTTAGTGCCTGTAATTAGCAAGCAAGTATTTCTCAGAGCATCTGTATTTAACGACCAAACATTGAAATGCTAAGTGTAAACCTTACCCCTTACCTTTAAAAAAGCAAAGGCAGAGGAGCATTTAACTTCTGCTCTATTTTAATTACTTTTGGCAAGGGGAACTGGCAGTCGAGATCATTTGCAAACGGTTTTGAAGGAAATAAAATACTGTGCCTCTCTTGACAGTAAGAGGATTTAAACTATCTCTAAAGAAAACTATAAAGGTACACATACACTTCAGTAGTTTTAATTTAGCCTCTCCACTTGCAAAAAAATGGGAAAGATGATAGCAAAGAGGTTGAGGGTGAAATTACTTTATCCAACTTAGGTCAAATTGCATTTATTCACCTTCCCTGTAATGAATCGTATTTCTCCAGACATTTCCTGTTACATTTCTACAGTCATGCAATGGTCATTTACTTAATTGTCCTGTGTGTGTAAATCTGGAACAGTCTCTATTAGATTTCATAGAGATCAATTTGACATAGATATGCAGAAATATTTTTTCTCAGTCCTAAAAGTATGTGGCTCAACTGCTATTTTAATTTCTATTTTTACTCTTCAGTGTTGAAAAATCTCCCCTAAATTATGCACAAGGAACTAAGTGCTATATATTTTTATACATAAAATGTATGTTACTATATTTGTACATACATAAACCAGTTCTGAATTATTTAGCAATAGTGTTACATAAATCTTTATGGTTGTTTTAAAACCAGGAACTTTGTTTAAAAAAAAAAAAAAACAAACAAAACCAAACAACTCAGTTACCTAAATTATCCCAAAGCATTTCAGATCTCTAATCCTGACCGTATGCTAAATATGTCCAGATAGGAACATCTGCCTTTAAGAACTGAAGGCTTGATTAAGAGATCTAATTTCCCCTATCGTCTTCTCTATGCTAGAGTATTATTAATAATAATAATCACCTAAGCATATACTATATACCTTTAAACTCCAATTATAAAGAAGATGATGCCTTCCTTGGTCCTGGAAGAACAGAGATAATCACTTTGGCATGCTGAGGCTAGCTACAACTTATTCAATGAATTTTTGGAATTGGGTGTTCCTGTAAGATTATTAGATTAATATTATTAAAGCTGCATCATTCATGAGAGATTCGACACAAACCCCAATATACAGATACTGGATATAGTTACATATAAGCCCAGTACCCAAGTACCTGATCCATTATTTGAAAAGCAGAGCAGGTCTCTGTTGTTCCCTTCCACCTCACCTTAATACATCTGATTACATTACAGCCCATTTTTGGTGTGACACCTGGCAGCACAGTGCAGTGCCCATCTCCTAAATTCAACAGACTCACTGAGAAGCAGCAGCAGCAATAGGCTGCTGCTCTCACAGTAAACAGCTTTCTTCACATCCACCAACACTACCCAAGGCAGTGCATCACTTGGATGAACACAATTCTCCGCAGACCCCCCCTTATCATTGCCTCCCAGCTCCTCTTCGATGCCTGTCCTGTCCTGCCCCCAGCCTCAGCCTCCAGCCTCCACGCCACAGCACCACTCCTGCCTGCTGCCTGTGCTACAGAAAGCACCAACACAAACCCATGGTTCTACAGGTCTTCAAAAGGCCATGTTTAACTTTTAGTTCTTGGCCAGAATTAATATTGTTCTGCTAAAGTGTGCTCCCCAACCCCGTTCCAGCAATGCTGACACCAGTTTTACAGTTGTATTCAACCAGTGTCCTGAATACATTTACTTCCTATTAACAGGGAGGAGGTATCAACACCAGAACACCCTGGCTTTCAAATTTTACTGCCAAAAGTACCCAAAGTAAAACAAATCTTTCCTCCTATTACCTCTGCAGTCATAACACTGTACTTATTCCATGCCTCATAAGGAGATGCAGGAGCGCATCCAGAGGAGGGTGATGAAGCTGGTGAAGGGTCTGGAGCACAAGTCCTGTGAGAGGCAGCTGAGAGAGCCAGGGCTTTTTAGTCTTGAGAAAAAGGAGGCTGAGGAGAGACCTCATCGCTTTCCTCAACTACCTGCAAGGTGGTTACAGAGGTGTTGGGATTGGTCTCTTCTCTCAGGTGACAAGTGATTGAACAAGAGGAAATGGCTTAAATTTGCACCAGGGAGAATTAAGGTTACATATCAGGAAAAATTTCTTTACTGAAGGGGTCATCAGGCATTAGGACAGGCTGCCCAGGGAGGTGGTGGAGTCACTATCCCTGGAGGTATTTAAAAGGCATGTAAATTAAGTGCTTAAGGACATGATCTAGAGGTGGGCTAGGCAGGGTTAGGCTTTGATTGGACTTGATGATCTTAAGGGTCTCTTCCAACCCAGGTGATTCTATTATTCTATAATGCACTATATTTATCCTCCCATAAGCCCCAACAATGTATTGTTACACCCACTTTGCAAAGAAGTTAATGGTCAAAGGTCTGGATTCAGCACAAAACTCCTCACCAAAATCATCTGACTGCTGAAAACGGGGGAATCAGAAGCAACTGTGTCCAGAGAGATGCACACCATGGCCAGTCTCCCTCCATCATCCCATGGCCTATACACTCTACATACAGTGCCCACACCCAGGCACAAAATCATCTGAGTGCTGAAACCAGGAAGGTGGTGGCTCTCCAAGCATGCATCACTTCCTGCAGTCACCTAAGATGCACAGCTCCTTCTAAGTCCAGGTGACATCCACCCATGCTCCCTACCAAACACCTTACTGATACTACAGTAATGCAAACTCTAAATTAAGAGTATAATGATAATAAAGATAGGTCTGCAAAATCCCTGTTAACATTGTTGAGAACTAAATAGTTATGTAATTAAGAGGATCATCAGTACTAAACAGTAGGAACTCACTCTCACTGTGGTCCCCTTTACAGGGGACACTTTGCACAGCAGACTGGAACAGCTGCTTTGGATGCACTTAGACATTTTGCATACTGTATGCAAAAATGCTTATAAAAATAAGGGCTTTCAACTGCACTTGTACAGTCACTAATTTTTAAATGGCAAAACTGGGAGGGGTTTTTTTTTTTTTTTTATGAGAGCACTTTGCTAACAGAAAATATTTACTTTAAAGTAAATGACTCTCCACCATGCAAATGTGGTGAGCTGACTAGTTATATTTTTGGATGCAGTTACAATTGAGACTGGCTGAATTGGTATTGCAAAACACAGGCTTAAACCAAGGCTACTGTTGTCCAATCCCATCAGTGTGTTTGGCTTCTAGTCCTGAGAAAGGGATGGACATGAGCTGAAGTTGGCCAAGGTTAGACAGCAAAATTACGTATTGTCCCCCCCGAGGGTCAAGATCTGCCCAGGTCTGACAACACAGATGCTAAGCACCTTGAAATCACAGTTTGCACGAATCTTCCCTGCTCAACATCCCCTATCACAGCCACCCCATGTTATTAGATAACTTTGCTCATTCCCTTCAGGAATGGTGCTAGCCATTAGAAATACAGCCCAGCATGGGATCACTGGTGTTTTCTTGGCATTTGGATGGCATTTCTTGCATTTTTTTTTCAACTGGACAGCTTTAAGTGTCTTGGGTCTGTCGGGGTCTGCTTGCTCACCATCATATTGCTCAAGGGTGTTAAGCATCACATGGGAAAGCACAGCCTGAAAAATGGCTGCAATTATACCAGGACAGGCAGCAGGGAAAATACCAATACCCTGTGTTAAAGGAGTGGCAAAACCTCACTTTGCCTGAAAATCCCAGAACTTTTTGTGAAGGGAATCTTAGTCCTGGAAACTTTTTCCCTAAGGGTGCTGGAGTAAGAGGCTGAGTGCTAGGGGTTTTTCTACGTATTTCACATGCAGTGGAAGTTGTGTCTAATGGGTCACAATTTGGTGGTGACAACTGGAGGAGTAATATTTAAGCACCCATGTATAAGAATGGTATGCTATAAACACGTATTACTTAACTAGTGAAATGAGCTAAGCCCTTTTTATACTAATCAGTCCTGCTTCTTCAGAAATCCATCACCTCCTTACCAAATGGCATATCTAAAATTTCACAATCTGCATAAAGTCTTGTGCAATAGTGTTAATTACAATGTACTCCTAAAGGAATTACAGTGACTACAGAAGGAAAATAGAGGCAAAAGATGACCAAAATTCATGAGAATTATGATCACCATGAATGCCAGCAACCCCATGCTTCCAGCACTGCCTTCCATCCCTTATTTATCATTTTCTAGATTCTGAGTATTACATTTATCATTGCCTCATTTCCATGCAAATCTCTCCAGTATATCGAAAAAAACTGAATTGTGTCTGTCAAACAATCATCTACCCACCACATAAATCTTGCTCTTTCCTTTCTCCATCAAGGACATAAAGAAGCTGCTTTCCCAGAGTGCTGTCTTTACTATTACGACTGGCCGTCGCTGACATGTGCGGATCAAAGCCATCCCATGCGCCTTCCCCACTGTGTCACACCATGTCAAAACCGTCACCAGTAACAAGCACAGGATGCAAAGGGTCTCCAGCACTACTCAATGGAAGCACAGGAACCAAAGGGATCATCTCCAGAAAAAAGTCCTCTGAGCAAAGTTGGCAGCTGTCAGTATTACCGTGTGAAACAACCTGACAGCTTGTTGCTGCATTTGAGAGGCAAGATTTTTTTTCTGCTGTTGATTTTTTTTTTCCCTTTAATATTTTTAAGGGAATTTTTTAGTGGGACACCAAGTTCTTGTCACATTAAGATGAGCCCAGGATAGCAATGTTGCTGGAGGCAGGATGCCAGAGCATCACTTGCACACTGAGGAACACCACCTAAATTGTCTGTCTTGTTAAAGTAGGATAGGAAATTTGTAAGTGTGCCTTCAAAGGACTGGACTTGAAGCGGTTTCTAACTCTCTGCTCCCAGGTTCTTTTCCTCTGCACACACCAATGTAAAAGTTTGTACTGTATAAATCTGCACATTGGTGTGTTTTATTCAAAACTATACAGATTTTTATATGTATGGCCACAAAGATACACCTGCATGTCAGTATAAAGGTAAACACACAATGTGAATGGGCTCAGACTTTCTGCAGCTGCTAATTCGCTCATTCTTTCTACTTCTTTCAAATCTAACCTGCTTAGTCATTTAATTAAATGCTCAATTTTATCTCAGCACAATTAATAAGCATGGATTTAGAACAATCAGACAAATGATTGCAGGTATAAAGTGCAGGACGTGCATAGCCATAAACGTGTGGTAAAACCACCTGCTAGCATAACAGTGCATGCTTTTACAGCATCTGCCCAAAATATTAGTGACAGACAGCAGGTAAAGCAACTTTCCTTCTATTTGCTAGTTCGTTCTATCTCTATTTTAATTCATCAGCCTGAACTCTGTGCATGAATAGATTTTTGTATGCAATTGTGGGGTACTTTTAGGAAGAAAAAGGAACAAAATTAAGTATTTAACTGTTAATGTTAAAAGACTCAAATTTGGAGATGATGTTTGCATCCTATTCTTCTTGGAATAATTCTCCTTTGTAAAATGACCACAAAACGGGCTTTATTGAACTGAACACTAATGTTTCTTACTCATCTAACTCATCTACAGAAGCACATTCTGTCTAATTCTCAGTCCTGCAATTTCAGCATCTCTGGACAAAGCCAAGCAAAATTTTGTATTCAAAATTTTCTGTGTGATGCTAACAGTCTCTCTCAAATTAGATTTGCCTTCCCTGAAGTGTCGGCACTAAAACCAAGGAGGGGAAAAAAAAAAAACCCTAGAGTTTCACAAAAAGTTAAAACATGTTTTATAAAACTGAAAAAATTTATAGCAAAGCATTTTATCTCCAGCCTTTGGGTTTTAAACCTCTGAAACCTGAACAGTGGAAGAAAAGCCTAAGAAAAAAATGGAACACTGGTTATCTTCACACACCCCCCTGCATTTATGATAAAAGAGTATTTTCCACAAAAGCAAATAATGAGCTCCTAGCATGGGAACTATTTATTAGGCCTGATGCAAACCCCTTTTTGCATGATGGAGCATGAGGCTTCCATTTCATCAAAGCATCCGTGCCTGTGAGTGGCATGAAGCCCACGAGGCCATGCCTGGGCAGGCTGCTGCTCAGGGCTGGACCTCAGCACGGCTCAGGTTTTGCTGGAATGATGCTGGGTTTGTCTAAAAAAAATTCACACTAATATTCTCGGTCTTTCAAGGTGAATTAACTTTACTCTGCTTTGATTATCCACTTTGGGAACCTGTCCTTCATCGCAGTATTGATTTAGCTGTGGCAGATGCTGAGCTGTCACTGAGCCTGGCAGCTTCTTCAGAGCTTCCTCGGTGGTTGTCTTGTAAGACTGTCAATACCCAAGTGAAACCTCACTGCAAAAACGAGCCTGTTTCCCACTTTTATACTCTGAAACCATGCGTGTTACTCTACAACAGCCTTACAGGAAGAGGGGGGAGGAAAAAAGTTTGCCTCTTAATTTAGCATTCAGCATTATCAAGCATTATCAATTCACCTTTTATGAATTCACAGTACATCCATCCTCTGGCCTTGATACATCGGGGGATGGTGCTTCAGTCAGAGGTCTGTGGCTTTGCTGTCACTCACAGCCATCATGAAGCCACTTCTCTCCAGTGGAGGAGGGTCTTTGGGGAAGATACTGGTGCAGATGTGCTCAGGGAGAGGGTTTCATCTCCTGCACAACATCAATCCGAATCACAGTACATTTGGGTAGTTTTTATGGCATTTGAGAGTGCAATCTGTCCTAGGGAACCTGCTTTGGCAGGGGGGTTGGACTTGACCTCTGGAGGTCCCTTCCAACCCCTACAACTCTGTGATTCTGTGAACATCTGTGGTCTGAGGAAGATTCTCTCCACATTTACCTTTGGAAGTGCCACAAACTGTTCTGCTGAAGAGCAACAGCATGGCAAAACAGCAGCCAACACCTTATACGTATTTTTGCATTGTCTATGAGAGGATGACAAAGCCAGACAGCAATATATATGTAGAACTGGACATAAGCACTCAAAGGCTACAAACAGATGTGGTTTTGGATTAATAAAGACCTGTATAAATACTATATTGATCACGATACCTCCACCTCTTCCACCAGTCCCACAGCTTTCCACTGCTCCCTTCCCGGTGACACCAAAAATAACAGTATTGCTGGACTATATTACCAGCCATTGATGCTGTCCTGGTAAAAGGGGTTTCAAAACATTCAGTAAAACAACAAAGAATCACACAAACTGGAAAACTAAAACAAACCAAAAAAGTCTGGCTTTCCACTTCAGCCCCTGTACACGTATTGCTGAGCTCTCTATGACTATGCAAGACTGGAAAAGTGTCATTACTTCCTGGCAGCAGCTCCTGGAGCTCTCCTCCTCCCCGTCCAACTCCTTCTGATCAGCACTTGTTTCTATCTGATTACCTTTTTGTTTTCTTGCTCACTATTCCAGGAAGGAGATGCTGGAATTAGATTTGCTGTATTTCCATTCCTACATTAACACTAATTTCACTGAAGTCAATGAAATTACACTGATGTCTGGAGAGTATCTGAGGAGAATAATTGAGTGTATTTTATCACTTTCCTTTGACTTCTTTGAGTTTGTTTCATAACATTTTTGAACGTCCTGTTTCACTAAAACCCACTTACTCTGCTCTTAGATGCTGCAGTCTTTGGGATGATGGCGTTCTTGCTGCAAAGCTCCAGATACTGTCTGGAAGATGCCTGGGATGGGTATGGCCCACAGAGATGTGTACAGTGACAGAAGTGACACTCAGTATCACACCAACTGCACATCAAAATCCTTCCTCTGACTGCAGGTCCTTCCAAATACGAGTATGGGAAAGAGGGAGCACGAGGCATCTCTGCTCCAGGCTATTCCTTCCACATTTCCACAAACCTAGGGACTTTCTAAACTGCCCACTGCATGCAGACCACGGCATGTACTTGCCACCAACCAGATATCTCCAGCAAGACTATCTTAATTCCTTCCCACAAATCAATTTTTGCTTCTTCTCACCAAAACATTATGTGGCAAAGTATTAATCTTCTCTTACTGTTCTGCAAATCTGGCTGCCCCAGCATTTACATTGGCCACCCCCAGTTCCCCTTCACCTCCTATGCACCACACTGGGTTTTTTGTAAGCCACCCTCCACTGTGTTCTCAGTTGCAAAGAGCCCTAATCTGCTTGATCTCTCCTGAGAAAGCCATTCTGTGCTTCATTCCTGCCACCCTTTTTCATCTTACAAAACCTTGCTGTAGAACAGAGCAGTGTAGTGCAGCAACATTAATTTCAATCACTTGACTAGAAATCCTATTTGCCTTTTTTTTTTTTGACTGGCACTGAATATTGCCCTGCTATTTCCAAGGGACTATCTACAATAATAGTCAGTTTTCTTTCCCAAGCACTAGCTGCTAATTTAGAAATCATTACAGCATAGGTATAGCCAGCTATTTTTTGCCTACATGTATTAATTTGCATGCAGTGACACCAAATTTCACCTGTCCTTTTCACAATCGCTTCTCCAGTGGGATTACTGTATCAAAGCAGAAACCCTAATTTCAGGATTAAGCAGAAAAAAGCCTTTCAGTACAAGGGAGAAAAGCTGTACTCAGATACCACTGTGAGGTAAAAAAAATAGAACACTTCTGGGCAAAATTTAAGTCATTTCTTCAGTGTTTTAGGTTTATGCTAGTATCAAGGCTGAGGTTCTGAAAGCTGGGAAGATTTTACCATCTTTCTACTACAAGCAGGACTATTTCCCAGAGCAGAGCAAATGCAGGCAAAGCTGTTCGTTCTTGGATTTTAGCCAAGAGTGACTAAGCCAACCCTATAGAGCCAGTGAAAATAACTGAGAGATCTGACAGAATAGAAATGTCAAGATGTGACCTAACAATCATGAGATGTCTCTCAAACATTTAACTCTTTAGCAGCAAGAAGCAGCATTGATTTCTAAAGTTAATGTTTAAGTGTCCAGATTGGCAAACCCAGCGTCATGAAACTGCGTGTGCCATAAACAATGGTGAACAGCCTTTACAAGGGTAGCAGTGAGAGCAGTGAGGTTAATTTCAATAATCTTGACAACTTTGATGTTTTTGTTCATATGCTGATAGCTGAAAGAAATATTTATTACTTCAGGGTGTCTTCCCCCACTGCTTATTTTACCAGTCCTTGAAGCATCCTCAGGTACCTCTCAGCTGTTTTAAGGTACTAATTGCTGCAGAAGAATGTAATTAATTTCCTTTTTTGGGACAAGGCACCTCAAATCATTGCATAGAACAGGGACTGTAGGTAGAGTGGCAAGTCTAACAGCATTTCCATGTTTTTTGGACCCTCTGCATTAACGACCTAAACCAGCCTGCACTACTAACACCTGCAGGTATCATTCACGTTCAGTTGTTCCCACAATTGAGGACTACTGTGAATAAGAATCTGTTGTAAGCCTTGCAGGATAAAGTCTTCAAACTCAAGGAAAATGATATTCAACAACCCATTTATTAGCATGTCTTTTCAGGCCTTCCAGCCTGCTCCCTCCCAAGCCTCTGCAGTATGGTATGTTAATTTTATACCAAACTATTAATTGCAGTTGACTTTGCAAAGCTGTTTTCTTTACATCTTTTATTCATCTTACTGCAAAACCAATCCCAACAGAGTTCATTTTATTCCCCACAGTTGGTTTGATCAAATTGCAAATATTTCCTTTAATCTTTTCAGGCATTCAGTTTTATTATCTATGGAGCACAGCCTCTTCACATCCTTTGCTCATGGTTTGGGAGAAACAATCCTTCACGTATTTCTCAATTTATGCAAGTATTTATTCCTGCAAGGACGTATCAGTAAGCATAACATTAAAACACATTTACCTAACCCAAATAAAACCCCCTTTGAACCAAATTTGTAAGGTAACTCATGCTCGTTCTTAATTATATTAACCTGAACTCCTTTTTCCACAGAGGTTGTGATCCATAATTCACTGAGGTCAATGGAAAGTAGCTGCTGATGTTAGTGAGTTTTATGGTCAGCGATAAACAGATATGTTTATCTTTTATATGAGAATCTGTATGGGAAGTTTCCTAAATGCAGGGCAAAAGGCCTTTTGGAAACTATTTTAATGTAATAACAGTAATAATAATATCACAGCCACCCTATATTTGATATTTTTACATACATTTCACAAATAAAGATAAATCATTCAGTTTTGTTCAGTGTCATTTATTTCAATTGTCCCTTGTCTACTTTTCATTGGAAAACTTCAGAATGAAATATTTTATAAAATAGAGATATTTGCTGGTTTTAAGAATTATTTTCCCCCATTTTATTATTTAGCCATCTTTTTTAATAGTGAAATAGGGCAAAGTTTAGTAAAAAAATTAAGAGAAGTAACACCCATGGGTGGTCATAATCTGAATTGGTAGTGGTAGAACTTTTAAAGTAAAACATAAGGTCTTCTTTCTTTACTATGTTCTACTTTTTCCACCATCACAGTGAAAAGTGGTTTTTTAAATAAAATAATTTTTGAAAACTTTTCTTGTAGAAAACAAAAGAAAAATTCTCCAATTTCTTCCTAGCATAAAAAATTTTGAAAAGCCTAGATGAGAATGAGCAAGGGAGAACACTTCTGTTCTCTTGAAAGCAAGCTATGTATTAACTGTGAAGTAAACTAAAGTTGTGTATATTCTTTTTTTTCTTCAAAAAATGTACTTTTAAATTAAAATACATTTCTAACCAAACTAAGGGTTTGCCTAAATACTTTCCATGTCATCTGAATAAGTTTCTTCCACAATTTTTTTTCACCATCTCATTAATTCTCTCCATTTCTTCCTCCCCTCCACATCTCCTTTCAGCCTCTGCTAAAGTCTTCCAGAAGTGATACAGCATATTTTCAATTCTGTTTAGACGCTTAGCTGCCTCCCACCTGACATCACTCTAAGCTGTTTTTCTTCATTTTACTCAATGCTATTCCTAATTATTTAACCTAATTGATAAGATGCCTCCTCTGGGTAGAGCTGGTTGCCATGACACTAAGAAATGATTCCATATTTCTCCATCCCTGAATCTTGCTAAAGAATTTATACAGAACATCTCTCTCTCTCTCACCAACTCCCCAGCTTCACATGCATCCATAAAAAATAAGTAATGATCTAACCCTTGAATCCAGGCCTTATCGGAATAATAGGGCTAAAAATGTTTCTTTTAATAAATAAAGTTTTCTCCTTCTACTAATACCATCCAAGATCCTACAGGTTTAGTGCCTAGCACTGCACATCTTTGCCATGCAAAGCACCATTAGTCCAGCTGCCAAATGGCAAGCCCTCATCATGAGGGACTTGTTTTACTGAAGTGCCCATAATTAACAGCCTCATCAGCTTCTGCCCTGTGACTCCTTCTAGAGTCACAAAGGATACCAAAGATTCAGGTCTGCTTGAGTATGAAGCTCTGACTGGTTTCTCCACCCTGCTGACTGCGTGGATCTCCACAACTTGGCTTTAGTCTAAGACATAGGACATGTGGCATCACCTGCAGAGTGCCCAGGACGACTTGCACACTCCCCCCTGCCTTCATATTTCTCCTCAAATTCCAATAAAAGAGGCAGAGAACACATCTTTCTGCATCTACAATCACCTTCAAAATGCCACCACCATCACACATCCCAGTGGAGCAAGGATGGGCTACTCCCACAGCACAACAGGTACCACTGCCCAAATGCTGGCCCCAGCTCATGCCCTGTGCCATGTCTATACCTGCACTAGAACACAGGACTCCGTATACTGCAGGCAAGAGGTGCTCAAGTTTCCAGACAGCAAAGCACAAGGAATCAACACAACAGCAGTAATTAACCTAATAGACAACTTCCTCCCTAATTATATGTTTTGAAGGCACCCGTGAAGTATGGAAGTTTCCAGGTGTCCCAGTATCTTTGTGACCAAGTGTAAACTCCTCCTTCAAAACATAAGGGACAATGTGGAAGGTGGCACTTAAATTAAAGAAGCAGCTGCTAAAGTTAGAGGTACAACAAGTGGCTCAGTGGTGGGACCACTCTAACAGTGGAGGGCTTCCAGCAGATTGACAAGGCAAAGGGTTTTAGAAGTGAAGGCAAACAGGCTATGCTTGATGTGACAAACCAAATGCACACAGTGGAAAGCAACAAGCAGTGAGGTGTCACAGACACAATATAATCAGCATAATGCAGCCCATCATGATGGAAACCAAGCTGGACTACAGTTGAGTGCTCCTGCAAAGCCTTCTCACCATTCATATCAACAAAAAGCAGTGTCCTCACAAACACATGGAGGAAAGACGACGTGGGTTACAGTAAGCTGGTGTCTAAGAAGCTGGAACCTAAACCTGATGTTTCAGGCCACCTTCCAACCCTCCTGCCTGGCCCCTAAATTACCTCAATGCCAATCTCTTTACAGCCTCCCCTGTCTCATGGCCCAGACCTTTCCAATCAGGATATTCATTTGAAAACATGAAATGAAGCCAAAGCATGTTAAGTATCCACCAAGCAGCATTAAGCTCCATCTCTACAGTCTGTTTTGGACTAGTTTTAGACAGTGACCACACTACTTACATTGCACCACTCTGGTCACTTACATACAATTTAGAGGAGTACAGCTCATGTCTCTGACCCATACAGTGTGACAATCAGGGACAATTCTCACAGTGTGTCTGTCCTTGTGAAAGTTGCCAGCAAAAGAGAATCACAGAATCACAAGGTTGGAAAAGACCATTGAGATCATCTAGTCCAACTGTACCTGTCCCCTGCTAAACCACATCCCTAAGTACCATATCTACCCATCTTTTAAGTACATCCAGGGATGTACTTGCCCTCCTCCCTGGGCAAATATTTTAAATAAAATAATTTTCTAGTTTTATTTACTCTTAGCTCTTGAGCTCTGGTTTGCTCTTCAATACTATGCACTTAATATTGCAGAACTGCTAGAGATTGGGCACAGCCAAGCTCTTTATGGTAAGAAAATACTCATTTATTTTCATCTTTATATTATTAACAAACTTGCTGAGTAAAACCTGCTTTTATTGTTGATGATGATTCATCCACAAGGGTAGGATAATAATTGTGGCAAAAACTAATGAAATCTTAACTAACAAGTCAGATATAATAAAAAAATTGCCTCCAAAGTCCTTGATTCTATCTCCATTTTACACTTCAGAGGCATAAGGCTATTATTAAATTTGATTTTTATTATTATTTTGGGCAGATTCAGGACAGATCCAAGGACTGATTTACTTACCTAATGTATTTATTTTCATTTATGAAAGACATTTCCAAGTACTCTGACCAAAATAACTTAATTCTCAAAAGCTACCGTTTAGTGATTATAATTAGCAAGAGCTTGCCTGTCTCCCACCTCATTTGCACAAAACAAATGTGCAGTTCATTTCCAGGTTCATCCTCTACAAGCAATCAGCAAACAGTAAGTACTTTTCAAGAACATATACCAAGAGGGACTGAGTAGAAGATGAGAAATGATCCTTTCAAACCCTGCATGGAACCCACAGACAATTCAAGCAAGTCTGTGCCCACCCCACAAATCTCCTCCTGCCTCATGCATAGACTCATTAATTGTTCCATAATTAGACAAGACTGAAGAAATGAGTGTTGCTGAGCAGAGCCATCGTGCAGCACGGATGGCAGAGCTCTTTCCATTGTGCCCTCCACTAATTAACAGGGACCAGAGCTTGAAGAAGACATTGAAGATGACCGGCTGCAGAAAACCATGCAGCATGGCCACAAAGATTCACCTCAGTTCAAAGAGAAGTCATCAAAGCCACACAAAAACGCACATTCCAGTACACTCAGGGGAGAAATGAGCCAACAGATGCAGGACACTATGCATGTTTTCTTTATCTACAGCTCTTTCTGCTGATCTCTGACTGCTAGAGCTGGAGGTTTGGTCCCGTTCCTGAGCTGGCTGCTTTACTCTGTTTCCAGCCATGAAACATTTTGCCACCTTTTGTTTTGGTTTGGTTTTCTTTTTTCCCCCCATAACGATGTTTACCCCCTTTGCCCTCAGAAACTATGTAGATATTGATATGGCTCATATTTTCTCTCTCAGGAAACTAATTTTAAGACCAAACTGGAAAGAAAGAATACTTTTAGACTTAAATATTGTGTGTGTGGATTACAGTGATAGGAACTAAAATTAAATCATTTTGCATGGTTTTGTATTCCACTAGGTAACTCTAAAGAATAACTCAAAGCAGAGGATGTTTAACGTCAGAATTGATAGGTCAGTTTGTCCCCTATAGAATTTATCAGGACATAATGGAAGAAAGAGGACACAGAGTACTAACAAGTTTTTAAAAGATGTTTTGGCAAGATCTGGTACATGCTTCCTCTTTGACAAATTAGCTTCTTCTATTGAAATAATATTCTCCCTCCAAATTTTTAACTATCTTTAATAATCTGCCAATTTACTCCCTAGTAAGGGATTTCTGCAACACTCTAATGGTATTTGCATTCAGGGCTGTAAGGGCCACACAGAATATTTTTGTATTTAAACTTGTGAGGATATTCAGACAAGTCACACTGTGGCACAATCTAGTACCAAATTGCTACCAGCAGTTTGAAGGTAACTGCTCATCTTGCTCTTTCTTAATTGCTGGAATAAGAAAACTCTTTTCTTTTTGATCTCACGATCCTCAACCAGGCTGACACGACATCTGGGAAAGAATCACAGAATCACGAGGTTGGAAGAGACCTTTGAAGAAAGGCTATTGAACACATTTATCATGACTGACTTTCCACACAATAACATTCACTTTCCTTCAGAGAAAAACAAGAAAAAGTAGTATTTCTCAGTATCAGCTACCAAAAACGTATCTCCCAGAAGTGAGTCTATTTCTCACCGTGTTTCACCTATTTTACTTCAAATAGAAACTGAATCATCCAAATTCCTTTTTGTTAAAGCCATAACAAGGGCAGCACACTCTGCCCATGGAGAAGCAAGGGCTTTGTCCTCTGCATGGATCTAAAATATTACTTAATGCCATCGTGTCGCTGATGAGCTAGTGGCTCTGTAGGTTGTTCACCAGGTCTTTGTCACCAGCAGCTGGTGAGGTCACTGCTTTGGACAGACAGTTATTTTCAGGATAGAGCACGCTGTGGGATCTTGGGAGGGAGATTTGGGATGTGCCAGATTATTTTTTTTTCAGGTTTCTGCTTGCTGGGGAAGGTGGAGATCATCAGTAGTTAGGAAATAAGGATCAGTCTTGCAAGACTACAAAAAGTTTTCCATGAAAATATCCCAAGTGTGTTTAAGCACAGCTGCATGTCCCAACTGAATTTTGCATTATTCAGTAATGCAATGAGGCCTTTCTGATTAACCCACCTATCAGCCCAGAGCACAGCCACAAGCTAAGTGACAGCAAAGGCAGTCCTGTAAGAATTTTAATTAATCTTGTAATACGCACCTCAAATAATTTGCAATATAAAAGCCTTTTTAAAAAGTTACTTGAGAAAATGTTATCTTCATAAAAAGAGAAAGGGGAGGAGAAAAAAAAAAAAGAACATTACCCAGCACTTTATTTTCCTAACTAAAATTCATTTTTAATGGGTTCTAATTTTATGGGTAGTATATTTAAATGACAAAAAGATAAAAAGAATCTATATTAGGTGTAATGTCTTCTATTTAGAGAAAAGTGACAATAGAAGTTCTGGAGACAGAAGTTACATAAACCTGGCATCAGAAGAATCAGGCTCCAACGATTGCAATAGTCCTTCCCTACGAGCTGACAGAATTTCAACAGTCCCTTGCTAAGAAAGGAAGGGAAGGTGGGTAAAAAATACGGAATAAGGACTGAAATTTTACAATATGCAATAATTTTTCAAGTTGTTGGTAAAAAAAGGGTTTAGAACCCTTTTACCCTTCATTACATGAACATTCCATGATCCATTTGAAATCAATACAGAAAAGCTGCCATCTATTTTGAGAAACCAAATAAACCCCTGTCTAATCCCAACTGTTTCCCATTAGCTGCATTATTGGAGGTGCTGAATTAACATGGTCCTGACAGCAAACCTGCAGAGTGATTCCTTTGCCTCAAGCAACTTGAGCGATGTATTTGGGAGATGTGTATAGATGTTCACACTGGCAGAAGTAAAGAGGGAATAATGGGGAAAAGAGAAAGAATTTCAGCATTGCTTTGCTCTTCTAGCCTGGCACTAATGTTGACTGAGAAAACAGCCACAAAGTTGGGTGATGGAAGATTTTAAGCAGTCAGCTGCACTGGGTTGGTGCCAACAGGTAGGTGCAACCTTCTCCTCTGTCCATACCCTGAATCGCCACCCGACTGCAGTTGTGTTCAGCTGCCTGTTTTCAGCTTCTCAGGAAAGATACTATAGCTGCTGCTTTTTCCCCAAACAGCATTAACACAGAGCAAAAGCAATTTGAGAAATCAAAGCCTCATACTTATGCTAAAGTGTATACCTTTTCTAAGTACAAAGCTGTCTCATAATTTTCTCTCTTCATTATGAGGAATATAAAATGGCTGTAGTGTTTTCACACGTTTTACAATTACACATTAATACACTGAAATCGTTTTGCAAAAGTTGAAAAAAGCCCTTAAAAGTAGCAAGCATTTGCACCAAAAAAAAAGCCATCTTGATAATTTGATTTTTCAAGAAATAAGGCATCTTTTAGAATACCAATTTTGGAAGAAGCACTCCATTTAAAAATTTACTTTTTCCTCCTAATGTGATTATGTAATTGTATTAAATGGTCTTAGTCATTGAAATTTTTGAAGAGAATGTAGGACAGGGCCCTGTAGATGAAACTGGTCTGTACACACAGCTTCACCTCGATGCCAGGGCATAAACATTCAGAACAGAGAACTTCACTTGGATGAGTGCCTTGCAAAGTGAAAAATGGATCATTTGCTAAGGTCTTTGGACATTGTGGAATAGGTCCAAAGAAGCAGCACAACCAGAAAACAAATGCTAGAGCAAATTCAGATGCCTGCATCATTGTGTAGCAATGAGGACTAACCCCAGAATTACTCAGGACCATTGTATGCTTCTCTTTTTAATCTGAACATTCCCAAGTCACCTTCAGTGCTGCTTTTCTGCAGAGGCCAACAGACCTGGCAAGGATATGGGAGAGACCAGGCAGAGGCACCTGAGGTTGGTGAAACTAAAAGGCTGTGAGAAACACTTAAGAAGAATGACCAGGCTTGGTCACAGGAGATGAATGAGTTTATCTGGGAGAGAAACAGGCAGGAACCCAGGGCAATGTATAGAAAGATGACTAAGTTAGAAAGGTTACCTGAGGCCTCTAGAAGGTAAAATACAAGGGATTTAAATCCCTCAGACCAAAAATAATTGCCCAGATCCTAGGGAAATATTCTGGTGACCAGCTTATCCTCAGATATGTAGGTGAGTGCAGCCACCCTTGCTGTCTCCTTTCAAAAGGATAACTACTGGCTCCCACTGCATTTGTGGTTGTGGATCTCAGATGAGCAGAGGATCCTGGTAGCCATTCTGCTTTACTGTAGTGGTTCAGCCCCAACCAGTGGTTGGGCACCACCTGCCACTAAGTCACTCCAGGAGGAGAAAGAGATAGAGCCTCCATGGGCTGGGATAAGGACAGCTTCCTGACAAAAGCACCACGAAAGTAGAACAGTAACAGCCAATTACACTCACACCCAGAGATAACACAAAAGTACCTTACCAAGCCCAGGATTACAGAAAGCTGCACCATGCATGGACTCACCCAACACTCCAACCACACTCAAACCACCCTGGAGGCACCCAAGAGCACCCCTCCCCAACCAGCTCCTTTTATGGGGGAGTGATGTCAGGTGGTGAGGAAATCAGCCAGCTAACTCAGCTCAGCTGGGCTCACTGCTTGGGGAGCTTAACTCAGGTTTTTCCAGAGCCAGGACACTCAGAAGCTTCTGTTCATAGGATTTCCAACGTTTGGATACTCCCTGTGTCTAATAAGCAACTCACTAGACAATGGCCAATTCTTTTGGCCATGTCCATAGTGTACCTGTCCCACACTCCTGCTCAGGAAGAAGGTGCCTAGAATGTGTAAGGAGGTTTATAGTTTCAGTCACTGCTTTGAAGGTTTGTTACTAGTGGTGGAGTATTTTTGTGATTTCTGGTGTTCACCATTCAAAGCAAACACTAGGAAATGGAGCTGTGGGTCCAATTCAGCTGTGAATGTTTACCCACACTAGTTACAGGAAAGTGAGTATTTTCTGTCTTGACATAACACTTCAATTCCTTTCACTAATATATCTGTACTAAATTTATCTGCTAATTAAAGAAGCTAAGGGCAAAGCTAAGGAATTGGAAAGTGCTCTAATGGAATTACTACTCTGAGGTGGCTTGAATGTCATCATTTCCTTCTCCAACATAGCAAAATCTTGACAATCACATTAAAGATAAAGAGCTAGAATAAATGCTGCTGGCTTTTTTCAAAGGAAACATCATTATGGATATTAACACCTTCTGTGTTAACCGTAATACGTGCATTAAATATAGCAGCTTGAGTGACTGAAATGCCTATAAAGCATCTGCCACAAAATAAAGCGTAAAGAAATCTCTTGGCTGAGAAACAGCCTGGAGAACTGGAATTAAAACAAGATCTCAAGCATACCTAAGCTATGACTTCCATCAGACTACAAATACAGTCCATTTCAATTAATCTTCCTATTTAAGAAATTATCTTAAAATATTTGGACAAAAGGTTATGCAGCATTTAAGGTTTTGTCATCACATCAGAGCTCTCTCTTCCCTTCACTACAATATTCCTATGCTCCAGAGAGACAGTCTGTCCATTTTCTAACATATCATTTGGTAGGAGATGGTCCCTCAGCATGGGAACATGGTTAAAGAGACAGTCTGCTTGTGCATGGATGCAGAAGGTCTGTGTAGGCTCTATGTCTGGTGTCGTAAGCACATGTCCTGTATGTGTCTTACGAAAAATGTGTCTTTCTCTTCCAGGAAAGACCTCTGACCTCACCTCACACAAGCCTGGTGCCAGAGTTTTCTTTAACCCAGGACTGCCAGAGTCACAGTGTGTATGGGACATACAAATAGCACAAGTGTCCCAGGAACTTCATTCATTGGCTAAGCATGGTTTTCCTATTTCAGCTTTTGCACAGACACAAACCCTCCCCTGAGCTCAGTTTCTTCAAAACCACTCTTCCAACATACATAATGCTCTTTTCCTGCTCAAGCATTCTCCAGCTGGCCATTTCAAATCCACTGAAGCAAATCAAGCATCCACATAGTGCAACTCTGCCAAGCCTTGGTTATGACCCAGCTGAGTGCTCAGATGAGTGTGGGGATCCACCCTGGATGCACTTACAGGAACATCAGAAATGCATGCACAGTTTTACCAGACCTCTGGTATCAGGTTTGGGCTTCTGTTATCTCTGACACCACCACTGCTTTTGCATTTAACTCATGAAACCCAACTAAGATTGCTACTAAAATGTAGGGAGCACTGACACCCCTAGCTTCTCCAAGGTGTTCCAATGCCTCATCTCTGAAAGCCAATGTACTGTCAGGTATTTAACACTGCTAAGACAGTTCAGTTGATCCAGAGTTGACATTTAGGTTTTAAAATTAAATGGGGGGAGAGAGGATGGGGGGGAATGGGGGAGGAGGAGAGGTGGAGGCATAGCAGACAAAATCTTCTTTTTAATTAAATGGTGTTATTTAAATATTAAAGGTAATGACAATTTGCAGTGATGAGTTTTACCCCACATCAGGTGAGTTAGCCTCTAGGGAACTGAGTCATTTGGGTAGAAAGGAAGGAGAAAGTGTTCAGGAACAATTTTTGACAATGTATTTCCTCCTCTTTTTTGTCCAATACTCCTGATGAACCTTTTGTCAGCTTTTTTACTGTGTAGCTCTCTAGCTGATGAGAAGCTGAGATAAACAGAAAAGCTGTGAAGCTGTAATCTATTGTTTTTCCAGCAAAGCGAGAGTAAAAAAGAAATCAGTGTTTGAAAAATGCCTTCCTGTTGCCTGTAGGAATAATTGCTCAGCAGTAGCTGAGCATCAAATCCCACATTTACTCAGAGTAGCCTTTTTCCACTGCATCTTACCCAGAAGGTGGAACATAAACCAGATTGTTACAGGGCCCAGAGAACAAGCTGCTGCAACGCCTTCAGCTCAAGGCTATCCTGAAAACCATCTCTAAGCCACAGTTGCACAACAGCACAGCCCTGCAAGATCGCTAATGTGGACTTTGGGAGTCGGTACCATTCCCAGCTGCCTGCACTCCACTTGACCCTTGGTAAATCAAGTCTTAATGTCAAGTACACAAGGACATAATAGTGCCTATATGCCTGACTGTGGCTGCCAGCAAAAGGACTCGTCACAGATAAAAATGAGCAACTTTCAAATGAACTTTCCAAATAACATGATTATTTCCGTAGTGACAGACAGAAGGGAACAAGAATAAAGAAAGGGAGTGAGCACTCAAAGTGACAAAACGTAAACAGCAGATGGTTTTACATAACTGGCAAAAAGGAAGAAGAAAGAAAGAAAAAAAAAATCCCATCACGGATGGGGCTAAAATGTTGTAGATGAAAATCTCAGTTTAAAAATAGAGGTACCATGGGAAACTGAATAGCTCAAAAGCATTAAAAATGCCAGGATACAATGTCTGTCATCTCTCCATCCTTGGCCTCTGCTGGTCAGTACACCTATATTCCTCACTGGGTTCAAATGCAGGCAAAACCCAAGACTCAAACCCAAACCCTCCTCTTATTCTCTGAGCCTCAGCAACCGACTCATTTTTAAATCTTCCTAATTCAAATCCTCCCAGAGGACATAATTGCAGTAACACGACAACCAAGTGCACAAGACTCACCTTAAGAGTAGCTTAATGTTCATCTAAGCAAATGATACCCCTGTTAGGGTAACTTGCAACTGCTTGCCTACATTTCCTGCCCTGAATGTCTCACAATAACATCTGGGCACAGAAACACTTGTCTGTCCTTTGGAACATATATGGGTATGTGCATAAAAGCATCTTTGAATTCTCATCCCACCACTTCAGCCTGTAACCAGAAACAAGTTGAGAAGGCACAGTAATAGAGATCCACTCTTGACTGCAAAGAACCAGATTCAAAGATGTGCTTACACAAAACCCCACTCAACCCAGAGCTCAGGAGTGGAATTAGCAAAGGGATTAAAACCACGAGGTCAAGGAATAAAATTTGTGACGGGATTAGAACCAGGAGGTCAAGGAATAAACTTCTCGAGGAGATTAAAAATACGAGGTCAAAGAACCAAAGAATTACTGGAGGGATTAAGATTGTTCCCTGGCTATTGCTATAGATGCTCCTTCCCCAGAGCACTTTCCATTATGTAGTTTGAAATAAGACTGCTATAAAGAAAGCAGGATGCAAGAGAATCTGAGCAGTGGCAGTAGCAATCACAAGGCAACATATTTCTCCCTCTACCCCAGGTGCTTCCTCCACCTCATGAGATGCTGAGAACATCCATAGAAATACCAATTTTCTTTACTCTTTGGGAAATAGAAATAACTTTCTGCCAGTGAACATGAGGACACACCTAGTGTCTGGGTGCAATTAGTGAAGGTCTTGAGAATGGCTGAAGTGATTAAACTGACCTGCGACTGACCACAGCCGGTGGTCACCTCTGCCTGGTCCCTGCACAGAATGAGAAGGTCAGTCGCAGTTCGGCTCCTCACCGCTGTTCCGCCACAACGAGCTTCAGCTCCAAATGTTCAGAAGCAATTTAATTAGAGGGAAAAAGCAGGGTTCATGTACCGTGCTGAAGTCATTGTATTTTACTGTATATTTAAAGTTTCAAGAGATGATAAAACCACCTTGCAGTTTATGATTTTCCTAATGACCTTGTTTCTCTGCCTCATCCTGCTGAACGAACAAACTTCTCAACATGCTGCAGCCTTTGTGCATCATGGGAAAAATCAAATTTTAGAACGAAGGGACTTAGAAACTGCCCTTTTTGTAACCACAAACATATTTTTTAAAAAATCATTATATTCCTCAAGGTTTGCATGTGATCATTTAACTTAGCACTATGAAGCACTCTGCTGACATGTACAGGAGATTCGAGCATCTGAGATGATGCTACTTTGAAATGAAACAGTGCATTACTTTAACCAACTCAGGCAGGAATGATGTTCCACATGGGCAGCTGCCACCAAGACAGTGCTGTAGTAGCACCGTATGCTGTGGTGAGGAGTCCCTCTTATAAATGGTACCTTCAGGCAGCAGCAAGTCTCAAGTGACACAACACTTGGCAAAAGTTATATTTGTTAATTGCCATGAGGCTTCAGCTGATCATAATTTTCCATATTGCATCTCAGAACATGAAGGAAAAGAGAAAAGTTAGATCCAGCTCCTCAGTGGGTGGACAATTCAGTACGGAGCCCATCTGCTGAAGGCTGACTCTTGCCTTACTGCTAACAGCCATGCACCATTACCATGTGAGTACACCTCTCAGGTATTCTTTCTTGAGCATTTTAGATCCAGAATTACCTGCACTGTAAATCATAATGCTAATCTCTCATTTTTATAATTGGAATTTAGTTACCGGAATAATCTTGACATTATAGAAAGCTAGTTGGTTAGAGAAGGTGAAACAACACTAGATCAAGCCTCCTGAATCAATTTTTGGGTTTTTTTCAATTTCTTTTTTGAGTCTTTGTCAAGCACATTTGGTCCTGGCAGGTTGAAAAATTAGTTGGTGGTATGGAAGTACTCGTGCATTCAGTCTATTACACACTGGTAAAAAAATAAATCATGTTTTCTATTTGTAATTTTTGTTGCCCTTCAAAATATGCAAACATTTGCAGAGAACTAGCTGTGATTTTTGTACCTCAAAATGGTGGCTTATATTTATCACTGCAACACAATTCAACATGCAGGATAATATGCTGCAATGTGAGTAATGACATTCAAATAAGAAAAACTTTGCATTTCTTACAAGTAAACAAAGTATACAGGACACCAGGAAAGTCATCTACATTGTGTGGTACTTCCCAGCTCAATTCATACTAGAAAAAAATATTTTAAATTTTATTTGAAAACAAGTAGGTTTTGTTGGATTATAATTGCATTGATCATGTCTTATGAAGGTGAGGGCCAGGGGACAAACCACAGGTATTCCCTCTGAAAGAGGTAAACCACACTTCCACATAAAGGTACTTGTTGCATGTTTCATGCCTGCACTCTTCACCCTTTGAAATGTATTCATATAACAAGATAATCAAAGGCTTCCACACTTCTGTAATTTTAAACCAGTCCCCAGCTTAAAAAATCACTCTCTTCCCATGATCTATCATAGCTGATGCCAAGTCTGTATGTGAGACCAACTGTGGATATTCGAGGATCTGTTATATGAGCATTATTAATAAACGCTAACAAAGATGCTGCAAGTGAATTTACTTATAGCCATCAAGTGCCAAATATATACAATTTATCCTGGAAACCAGAGAGATAAATAATTTTGCCAGCACATGAACAAGTTACAAGTCACTGTGTGCAGCATCCAGACAGAGCCACGTAAGGTAACACTCATCAGAACTGTTTAAGTTAATGGTCTTTGGGAGCAGCATCCTCTGAGATGCTCTGCTGAATCGAAATGATATTATCAATTTTGCATTCACTCTCCAGGTACTTATTGGCTCACTCATAATCTGTTCTTCTCCCAAGCATCGACTGCCCCATTTCCCTGCAGGAATTAGGTTAGTGGTTATTGTGTAAAGCAGCACACTCAGCTCTCAGTCGTATTTACCATTTCTTAGGAGATTACCAAGTGACAAAGGAATACATAAGCAAGAGAGGAATTTATCACCGCTCCACATATCTGCCAAGAGAGCCCAACAGCAGCTCTTCCTTTCTGCACACGACTTGTGCACTATGGTTAAAATGAAGCTAGTGATTAAGAAGGTGCTATCAGCAGATTTCACTGTGCAGCTCCCTCATCTTTTCAAGAGAGGATAAAGTAAGGCAAGTTCTCAGCAACACCAAACTTCTTCAATTTTAAAGTTTTCCAACGCTGAGATTAAACGCTCTGCATCGTGTATTTGTATCAAACAAACCTCATCCAACTCAATCTATTGCAACACAGACTGCGCTGGTGCACACGGAGTTAGTCATGCTTCAGGTGTGGCCAAGTTGGACTCACTTTTGTGGATAGTTTACACAATTCTAGGCAAAGTGCTTTCACCAGGGAAAGAAAGCACAATTACACCGACTAACAGAGTCCACTAGTGCTGATGGACGGCACACAGATCTACAGAATGGGAAAAGGAAGATTCACCTACAATAGAAGGAATGATAAAAGTAGAGCAATTATAAAAACAAAGTATTCAGGTACACACAGCAAGTTTATATATAAATTCACACCCACCCACACAATATACATACAAAGAGAAATTGTCTTTTTTTGCTTTCTCCTCCTTCCTTTTCCATACAAATACCCCATTTCAGTTCCACAGCCTTTTATGACAAAATATTTACTGGCAATGTAAAAACTCCCATGCTTCATGAGGTGATTTTATCTAAGTGTGGCTGCATTGTTCTTACAAAGCTCTACCTGTGTTTCTAAGGAAATGTGTAATACAGATATCTACACTTAAGTTAGTTTTAGCATCAGACTTTAAGAACACAGTTTCATCTCATTTCAAAGTATAGACACCTACAGAGGGTTGGATGAATTATGCCTTGAAAAGTGCCCACTTTTTCCAAACGAGTTCAAGAGTAACCTAAAGGAGGTCAGGAAAGACAGTAATTTTTTTATACCATACATGTCCTAAGTTAAGAAAGTTGAATTACAGCTGAGGTGACCACTTCTAAAACATCCTAGACCATGCACTAAGGTTAACACTCATTAATGAAAAAAAAATGTGAGTTTTTAAGATGACATAGGATGCAAGATTATGTCGTTGTCATCCCCATGACACTGCTTTTACTAGGAAAGCATGTTGCATGGTAGCTGTTAAAACACAAGTCCCACAGCACACTCAAAACCTACAGCCTGAGGTCAAAGAAAAAAAAAAATCACATAACTTTAATTAAAATGATTCCTCTTGTTGCTGAATTATTAATGCACTTTGAGGTCCTCAGGGATAGACTCACTTCCTACCTCTACCTAACGCCATCCTTATATGATATCCATATGTTAAGCACCCAAGCCCTGAATTAGCCTACAACCCCCCCACCCCCCCCGGGATGGTGGAGAAGCACTAATAAGATTTTTTTCAGGTCACAGAGCAAAATGAAGGTCAGGTTTTGTGCTGACAGTAGAAATGATAATCTACAATTATTACCCTAATACATCAGAAACACTTTTTATTTTATGTTTTTACTTGTTCCTTTTATTACCATTCAGAAAAAGAGGTCTCTCATTAAGGGCATCTTAGAAACAGCCATGTGGGTTTCATCACATGGCTTAATGAGTTCTCTGAATCCCTGGGAAAATAATCATGTTGAACAAAATTCCACGTTGCTGTGGTAAAGCTTGTTCAAAATGGGGACAAAAAAAGAGGGACAAAATGGCAGCTGGATGAAGGTCCAAAATAATTTCCTGGTTAATGCAAGAAGGACCTACTGACTAAAGATGCCTTGAAATTCCCCTCCTCCATGGTCCAAGCAGACAATTCTGTTCCTCTCTTCCCCTCTCTCACCCCTTTATTTTTTCAGACCAAAAGGAACTGACAAAATAGAAGCTCCAGATACTTCAATCTGACTATATCAGTCCTTTCACTTCGAGAAGTTTTCCAAGAACTGAAATTAAAAAGTGTACTGTCCTTTCCACAGAAATAGAGTCATAGAATGGTCTGGGCTGGAAGGGACCCCAATGATCATAGAGTTCCAATCCCCCTGTCACAGGCAGGGCCACCAACCTCCAGGACTGAATCTAGACAAGGCTGCCCAGGGCCTCATCCAACCTGGCCTCTAACACCTCCAGGGATGGGGCAACCAGCATGTCTCTGGTCAGCTTTCTGGGCAGATACTTCCACTGCAAACAAGCCCCCTTGCACAGAATGTCCATTCCTGTTCTACCGGGTTTTAACATGAACCCAGGTAACTACTGATGCCCAAAATCTGTGCCCTTCTCTCCATCTGGATGAGGAAAACCACACTGATTAGGCATTTTTTCCCCTTTTGGTTTTGCTCACACAGCTTTCTCAAGGCAGTCTGGAGAACCTTTGCAGAGCTGACATCTCCAAGATCCACGGAAAGCACACAGAAATGAGTTCTGCTGATGCAACAGCTGAAGAGGAGAGCTGAATCCTCCACCTCAGAGAATTTTGTGCACCTATTTTTTACTTGTTATACTTCCTTAATCCTTAGAGATTTGTCAAGAGGGACACCTTGTTTTTTGAAACAAGTTTGCTGCACTGATTTGGAAAGGGTGGGAGCATGTCCTTATTGAGGCAAAAGTGTGCATTAAATTTTCCAGTGAAAAATGGGCAAGGTGAAAGCAGAAGCAAACACAACGACTGCTATGAAATGGGCCCAAAGTGCTTTCTGAATATATTTTTAAATGTCTTCACTATTCTGTACTTAAGAACTACGACAACATCATTCTGCAAAAAAGCTTATTTATCCTGCATAGAGAACACGGAGCACTAACATCCCAAAGGGAAGAAAACACTTAACGCCTGTTGCTGTGACAAATGTTTCAGGCAGCAGCAGAAAATCTCTTCTCTAGTACCACAAAGGGAACAAACCTCTTGGCCAGCCCTCATACCAGTCCATTTATATACTTGGGGTTGGAAAAGAGGAAGAAAAATTCCTGACCATAATTAATTTCAACCTTTTCTGGTTTTGCCATGATCCATGCTTATAAATATTTTCATTAACTATCCCATGCAACACTCAGCTTTGTACTTAGCCTAATTAGATTATGGAAATGGTTTTAAATCAGGAAGGCTTAATTAGCAGCAATTATTTCACATGCTATTTCCAGTATGTTATGGGATGGCACGGATAATTTCATAATGAAACAACGAAAACCAGATTTTTCTTACAATTCGGTGTTGTACTGTGGTACACAACCCAGGCTTCAATCTCTGCCTTTGTAAATAGATGCTACTCACAGCCACAAAAATAACTCTGAGTTGATAGGTGCTCACTTTCACTTCTCAGCTTCCTAAGTACAACTTTTGACTCAAGCCAGCCTGGCTTTCATTTCAAAAAAGAAAAAAAGAGATGTGGGCTGAAGCTTCACCCTGTTATAATGAGAAGATGCCACGTAAATCAGCCTCTAAGATACCATGGTCTATGCTCTACCTTGTCACGAAAGTAAGCTGAAATTAGTATCAGCAAGACATACTGTTCCATATTCGAGCCTATGGATCCTCCTGTAGGTCTCTGTGTCTCTGTCAAAACAACAGAGACAACATTTTGGTTGCATGGAAATATGCAGAAAACCTATGTCAGGATTTTACCCTGGGACAACATAGAGAGCCTTACTCCAATTATAGCTGCACATAACTACCTAACTGAATGTGAGGTCAACAGTTGTGCCACATCAGCAATTGTGGTGGGAAAAAATAGGGGCAAAAATAATTATCTAGGGAAAAAAATAATGCTCATATTCATGGAAAATGTTTCAAGAAAAACAGCCCTGGAGGGTTGACCTTGGCTGAGCACCAGGTGCCCACCCAGCCTCTCTATCACTCCCCTCCTCAGCAGGACAGGGAGAAGAGAAAACATGATGGAAAAAACCCTCATGGGTTAAGATAAAGGCAGCTTAGCAAAACGAAAGGATATGCGCAGAAGCAAAGAAAAAACAACACATTTATTCTCAACCAAGAGGACATGTCTGACCCCTTACCATGAAGCAGGGCTTCAGTATGCATAAGGGTTGCTCCAGAAGACAAACTTCATAAATAACAAATGTCCTGTCTTACTCCTCCTTTCCTTTAGCTTTTATTGCTGAAGAGATGCCATATGGTATGGAAAACCCCTTTGGCATGTTTGGGTCAGCTGTTCTGGCTGTGTCCCATCCCAAGACCTTGCCCAGCCCCAGCGAGCTGGTGATGGGGGGATGTTGGAGAGACAGCCCTGATGGTGTGCTCAGCACAGCCAGCACACCGGTGTGCTACCAACTCCTTGCTGGCTACCAACACACAGCACAGCACCTTGAGGGCTGCTGTGGGGAAAATTAACTGCATCATAGCCAGACCCAATGCAACAGCATATGAGGATTGAGTCCCTCAGGACAACAAAGGCATAGTTGTCAAAATATCTTAATCTAGTATAGCAGATATCCAGATTACCTGCATAGAATTTAGTAAAGTCTGTTGTTTTACACTGGCTTCTAAAATGAAGTAATAGGATCAAAATGGATTCGTCCTCATTTTGTGACACCCTTCCAAACAAATCTTCTGCCTACAATATTAACTTTCTTGGTATTTTCTGTTGGGTGTCTTGAATGTGAAGGGATCAAGAAACACTGGAAGAGAATATCAGAAATATGAAGCTGATTGCAAAATTTTATTTAGGGCAAGAAATGGAACTAAGGTAATACTATGTCTCAGATGTATAATCAATGTGTTTTTACCAAACTAAGGATATTTAGTTTGGAATAAGACAGGGACTTACAATGTTATTTCCGGAGTGAGAAGTGCATTCCTCAGCTGAAGCAGAGTTTCACCTCCTACTCTAAACTTCCTTCCTTTCATCAGACTAATTTGTTTTGGCCTGATACTTTCCAACATCAAGGTGAATGTTTTTAGGAAATTTGAGGGAAAATTAGTTTAGCTGCTTCTTGTTTGCTATAGCTCTACAAGAAAAATATGGTCATCTTCATTCATTTTTAGAAGTGTAACAACAGTATTAGGCAGAAGCCTCAAACTCAGAGCAGTTATTGATCACGTTAGGATAAACATATATACAAACTTTAAAACATCCCTTCAATATAAAAAGCACTCAAACAATAACATTTTTGTTCATCTACAGTAAATTTAATTTACTATGCTTCTTTCTGAAGTGTTGTGGTTTAGCCCAGCCAGCAGCTTAAACAACTGCACAGCCGCTCGCTCCCCCTTCTCAGGGGGATGGGGCAGGAATAGGAAAAAAGTACAACTTGTGGGCAGAGATAAAGACAGTTTAATATGACAGAAAAGGATGATGATGATGATCATAATCATAATAGAAGAATATATAAAACAAGTGAGGCACAGCACAATTGCTCACCACCCACTGACAGCTGGCTAGTTTCCAAGACGTGGTCCAGCCCTGGCCAGATTCTCCCCTGTTATACACTGAGTGTGACATTATATGGTACAGAATATCCCTTTGGCCATTTTGGGTCAGCTGTCCTGCCTGTGTCCCCTCGCAGCTACCTGTGCTACCCCCAGCCTCCTGGTTGGTGGGGCAGTATGAGAAACTGAAAAGTCCCTGACTTAGTGTAAGCATTCCCTTGACAGAACAAAAGTATCACGTGTTATCAACATTATTCTGATCCCAAATCCAAACCACTGCACTCTACTAGCTGCTGGGAAGAAAACTCTATGCCAGCCAAAACCAGGACATTAAGGCTATTCCAAAATTTTTGAGATAGAAACAGTTTGCAAAAGAAACCAAGGAAATCCTGTGCAGAAAGCTCAAACCAATTTAAAAAGAGAGAATTTAAAACTGGTTTCTTGTTCTTCATGGAAGAAAAGGTGTCTGATGTCCATCTACTATTAAAGTTTAGTACTCCAGGACCTTGAAGGTCAGGAACTCAGAGTATATGTCTTGATGGTTTATCTTAATCATGCCTGTTTAGCAGTTTTTATGTCTCATTTCCTTTCTATAATTGAGATTTCTGGGTTGTTTTGCTGGTTGCAATGGGAAAGATTTTAATTTTTAAAAAAGTGAATGGGAAATAAACTCCTAAAAGCTGTATCAGTATCTTGAATATATTGCCTAATACCCCAATCAACTCACATTTCCAGTATCAGTGATGGGACTTCTAAATCTTTTCTAGATTTCCAGGAGATGTGTTGCAGCTTTGTCATGCCAGTCCCGTATGTCCTGCCGTTCTGCTGCGTAAGATTGGCTCTGCTTTAAACATGCTAAAGTATTGGTTTAAAAGATCAAGCTATATTGGAACATTGCATTTATGCCTACATATGCTCAACACATTCTTATGAGAAGCAAGAGACAGACAGTAATTTCAGCACAAATCCATACTGTTCCCATGTCACTGCCTGTGTTAATCCTGGAACTGTTTACCATGGAATGTACTGCTCTTCGTAGTAAGAATTGCCTTATCCTATCTGGTAGCAAAAGGATATATACATACTACTATTTCTATAAACTAAAAGTTTCATCTGATTTCTTTCCACAAATGCTGTGGCTCACACCCACATGAACACATGGGCTATTAGATCAGTCAGGGCAATAGACTGTATTCCCCATTTAACTCTCATTTCACCTGAGCTTTTCATCTGCAGGTTGCTAAAGACTAAATGTGTCCTGCACTCTTTTAATTTAACCTGAGGTTTGAACCAGTTACATGGAGTCAACTACAGAAATCCAGAGTAACTCAGTTCAGTCAGTCTCCTTTTTTTTTTTAAATTCCTGGAACGTTTCCATTTGGTTTTGTAGGTACATTTGGCTCCCTGTAACTTGGAACGTGGTTTTGTAGGTACTACACAAAAACTTGGGGAGTTCCTGCCCCCCAACCATTTAGCATCTAAACCAATAAATAAAGAATAGGTTTGGAGAGGAAAAAAAAGAACCACAAAATGTATCAAATGCCAGCGTTCACAATCCTACCAAATGTCAGATCTAGAGATGAAACTAAAGGTTTCACATTCCTAGATGAGAGCCTTAACCTTTAGATGTCTCTGCACAAAAGCTCCTATTAAGAGACCACAACTGCCTCCTTCTCATCATGTACACATGAAAACACATTAGTTATCAGGCTCCATGTGTTGCCATTATACATGAACACACTTTGTTGCTACAATTACAACCTGAAAGACAATAAACTCTGAGAAACTCTCAATCATTCTGACATTCTTATTGTAATAACATAAAAACCATTAAAAGTGTCACACCACTGCAGAGATGTCTGTGTCATATAGACACAACAACGTGCCTTTACCCACAGTGTAAATTTGCTTAGTAGTATTTGTGCAGCATGCAAAGGAAGAAAGGAATAAATATCTGGTGCAGAGATAAAGAACACAGGACTTTGTCTGCTCCCTTTGAATTTATAATCGCAAAGTGATATATTTCAGCAAACATCCTCTTTGTTGCTTTCTCAGATGGCTGCAAATGGATTATAAGGTGAGGATGCATAACTTCTCTACGGTCCATTATTTCTTATTATCATCCAGATGGAGCATGGCTATTAGAGCACCACTAAAAACTCTAATGAACTGCAATGTTTTAGATTACTAATTCTTCAACAGCATGTTTGTATATCAATAATAGACTGTAAAAACAACAACAACAATCTGACTAATTAGGCTAGATCAAATCTGCTCAGCTTGGCTTCCTGTCCCTCCTATTCTGTGTGCTTGTGTGGGTGTTCAGTACTGATGCAGTTTCCATTAAACTCCTTCCAAAGTCTCTAATCAGCCCTTACAATACTGCAAACACTTTAAGTCTTTAATGGCTTCTCTTTCTTATAAAAGAAGCATCTAAATAAAAAACACACCCATGTTTAAATCATATGAATAATTTGCTTGCTATTCTGTCTGTAATGAAGTTTAAAGCTCACTCTTTCTTAAGAGAGCTAGAGAGTATTTTATTTGGGAGATCCCTAATATTTATTATTGTCCTCCTTTTAGCAGAGCACTTCAAGATTTAATTCATTAATACTCTTTGATTTTCCTGTGTGTGTTTGGGTTGGGTTTTTTTGTTCCATAGAAACTGGATTTAAGCTTGTGCTTTCCTGGATTGCTCCTTTAGCACAGGTAGGATATGTAATACACCTGCAGTGCTGGGGCCTGCTCTGAAACTTGGAAAATTTATTCATTCATTGATTTATTTATTTAAAAAAAATACCCAAAGCAGGCTGTGGAATCTATGAAGTCACTAGCTTTCTAAAATTGTAATCCTGCTCCAAAGCACATAAGCACAACATTAAAAAAAAATGTGTTTGTTATGATCCCTGAAAAATATGAAGAAGTTCTGCTAAGGAAGATCTATTATTTTGAAATGAAGACTAATGCTTCAGATAAGTGTCTCTAATTCTGCCATTTAAAATCTCATTCAACAGCCTCAACTTCCCAGAAGACACAGTAGAGCAACGTTGACACGGGTGCAGCCATGGGCACCTTTCTGGTCCTACCTGAGGAATAGAAATGGGACAAGACGCTCAGTGGCACCAACCACATCACCTCCCGCAAGGTCCCATGAGACACCAGCTTTCAGCCCCTGCTGCAACTGAAACCTACTTGGTAGGGCTCAACACACCATCACTCACAAGGACTCACACAGTCTTGCACACCACCAAACAGACCTCTGCTAAAATGACTTTGCATGTGGGGAAAGGGAAGGTTGGCCAAGGAGCTCCAAGGGCTGTGACCATGCCACAGGCATTGTAAGCATCTTACACACTTGTTTTCCCTTTCTCTCTATCTTCACTTCATTTATCTGCAGACAAGGAGATTTGATTACAAGCTCCTTCTTGCATGACCAACCTTCACCCACATTTAATCATCTCAGAGTAACATCCTCCAGCCCTTTCAATATTTCTGATACAGCACTGATGTCAAGAGCTTTTTTCTGAATTTATTTCTTACCTCATTGACTTGCCTTTTTGGTTTTTTTTTTTCCTTTCAAGTGCTAGAAAGATTGTGTTTGAGTAAGTAGAAAGTTACATTTCCTTTAGGTAAGGTGGACTATCAATTTGGGCAGGAAATGTCTGCCTTAATGAGGCACAGCAGTAACCTTCTTTATGCCTCCATTTCCTATTTAAAAAAAATGGACTGGAAGCATCCATCAGAATTCCTGCTTTTAAAAATTTCTAGTCAAGAAGGGAGAAGAAAAAATTAAGGTAGTCCTTTCAGCATATAAAGCTGTGACAGTTTGTTCCCACCGACCGCCAAGCAGGTGATCACTCAGATCATGTAAGAAATGTTTTCGATACATGGAAACTTGCTGAAATGGATGGGGAGGTTTTACATTACACCTGCAGGAATTTTAGGCATGAGTCCTAGCGACCTTCAAACCAGACTTACCCTCCTACTTCCTTCTTGACTACATTTGGAAGTTCCCCCCATAAACCTTAAACGTCAGAAATGTTCCTTTCATTATGGCTTGTGGCCAGAGAAACACTTAAAGGTGGGCTGGCGTTAAGCAACAATGAGGTCAGTGGGACTATTCGAGTGCTTGAACACAATGTGTGTTCAAGGTCCCAGTTCAGGAAGGATCAAAGTCCTGATTAAATGAGATCCATTGCACCTTGCTCTGCCTTCCTTGCCTTTAATATAAAACCATTTTGTCACATATGAGGCAATGAAGATGTGACTGAGAGGATGCAACACCCCATCTGAAGGCAGCCAGTGTTTGTATGACAACTGATGATGGTTTCAGGCAGTCCAACCTTGCCAATACACTGTGAGAATTAGTTTTTCCCTTGCTGCTGCCATTAATGTTGGCATAAGGGACTAGATACAACTGCTACTTCCAGCATTCAAACTTCAGGAAAAATCCAATTTAAGGGGCTTTTACCTCAAAACTGATCATCTTCTGCTGAAGAAAAACTGACACAGAACTCATTGTGATGTCATTTCTATAAAGCTGGGCTTTTTTCCCACAGAGGAATCTCTAATTGTCACATCACCGTGTAGAAATCAGTGGCAGATATTTATAACCCCTCTTCCATCAACTTCATCCTATTTCAATTCTGATTACACTTCATAATAGAGCTTTGAAATATGCTTTAATCTTCATGACATACTTTAGAAAAAATTGTATATTATGCTCTATTAAAAAATCCTTCATGTTGTTATGCAACAAAAAATGTAGACAAAATAAGAAAAAACCTATTAATATTTCAACTTTTAACAAGTTTCCTTTTCTATCTGCTGGCCTTTTTTCTTTCACCTGCTTACTTAAATTCCACGGGGAAAAGAGAAAAATTGTTGAAAGTGAGAAATATTACCCCCAAATCTCCCTTGCCATTTTTTTTTCCCATAATCATTAAGGAAGATTCCACTTTTGTCCTTCTGCTATTCTTCCAGGGGGTAATTCCAAAAGATGCGGCATTCTTTAAAATATGATTTTTAAATAGATAAAGACAGGAACAAAAGAGGGAAAAAATAAGATTTCCAGGATAAAATTAATATTTTCTCTTTCTTTAGCAGAAGTCTTTTGTTTTCTTAATGAAAAAGTCTTAATGGAAACACTGGGGCAAGAACATCTAGCTGAGAAATATATCTCAGTAAAAAAACTTTTAAAGCCCAAAAAAGTCAAACTATTCTACTGAAATTAATTTCCCTCTGTTTCCTACAGATTGGCTTGATTCAGACCGACCCTGAGAGCAGGTTCTTCTACCATAGATAATTGAATCAAGATTTGTTAGCTCCAAACAATGCCTTACAAATACATTAGAGAATATGAATACTACCATGCAGCCCTTGTACTTGAGAAAAAATCCCACTATAGCTTTGGTTTAGTGTTGAACACCTGCATTCATCTCTCAGTGCCTCACATTATTTGGATGACAACGGCATTTCCAATTTCCATGGGGAGTTAAACTTCCCCAGTATGAGTGTACCCCAGTGCGTTCATGCACGTTTTACAGTTCAAATATGGAAGTGATATAGCCTGAAAATGCAGAGCAAACATGCAGCTATTACATCATGGACCACAAATCACTACTTGGTCAACCATCTAGAGAGAGAGATTTGCCTTGCTTAATGCCTAACAGATTTTGAGCTGTATCCTATTTTCCCTGCAACATCAGAGAGATTGAGCATTAGGGGGGGATCTCAAGGCATTGCCTGGTCTGTTTGCCACACTGAGGCAAAGCAGTGATACCCGGAACAAGCCTGACAGATACTCATTGATGAAGTGAAGTCTGTGAAATCTGGTGGTAGACTGGTCTGAATCCACCCACAGCGAAAGAGTTTTGGTGAGCTGATGTCTTTCATTGCCTCCTAGCTGACCCAATTGCCCTTCATAAAATACAGAGGACCAACATTATTTTTCCCTTTCAAGCACACTCTTCCCATGGTAGAAGTCAATCCTCATGTTCCCCTTCAGCTTAAACCAAAGTCAGTTCCTCCAACTGTTCCCTGTGGTCCTGTCTTCTAACTTTTTTTTTATCAATCCCCTCTCTCACCAGCCCTAGTCCCAGTAGCATAAATGTCTTCTTCAGCTTGCCTATGACATTGTTCCTAATGCTTTCAAGGGTGAGATACAGCCCACCATTGTGTTATATCTGGTCTGAAGTTTCCTATCACTTTTTCCCTCATTTTTCCTCCAAGATCCCCTCCAGCCTCACAGCAGGAGCCAGTTATTCCCTATACTGCACTTGGGCATTTTATTTACTCTTTTTACACGTGGTGCATTGGACTTGCTTTTATTGACATTCACCTTGCTGATTTTCAGCCACCTTTCCACTTTATCAGGATCATTATGGATTCAGATGCTGTCATCCAGACCGCTTGCAACCCTTCCAATAACTCTCCCAATGTACTCTCTCTGTTCTGTCACTCAACTCTGCTAATGAAAGTGTTGAACAGAATCACACGCAGGACAAAGACTTCCTTGGCAATTCCCTCTAGGTTTGACAGTGAAGTCCTTGATTACTTTTTGAGAGAGATTTTTCCACCATTTATTGCCGACTTTGTTATGACTGTGTTGAGAGCATCTTTCACTCATTTGCTCTGAGACCACTATGTAGAAAAGTGTCAGAAGCCTTCTAAGAAGTTCAGACATATCATGTCTACTAAATTCCCCTTATTCACTAGGTGGTTATCTTGTCAAAGAAAGAAATCAGATTAATTTGCCATGAACTCAGCTTGACAAATCCATGCTGGCTGCCAGCCAATGGAAGAAAACTAGTTTTAATCATTCATGACCAAATATATTGCTACTGAAGCACAACAGGATATTTTGTTTTTGGAGTCAGCGCTGGCAAGGATGCACAGCAGGTACCCAGGGGAGAGATGCCATCCTGTCCTTTCTCCAAATTGAAGGGAAAGGGGTAAAGCTCTTTAAGGAGGATGCTGCAGTCATACTCTCACATAAGGTATGCTTCCACCAGCAGAATATTTTTACTGACTCTACCAAGGTTCTTGAAGAAGAAGCTGGAGGAAAGATGGATGAAGATGAGAGACCTGCAGGCTCAGTCCTCAGTGCCCTCAGTATTTTCAAGAGCACCATGACATCATACGACTTCAGATCTACAGAAATGAAGCAATGAGAAACAAAGAACTTGTATCTATCACCTTTTATCCAATTAGATGACATCTCTTTGCACCACCAAACACATTGCAGTACCACAGGCAGGAGTGCAATAATGAAATCTCCCAGAGATTTGGGATTTTTCTTTCTTTCGCAAAAACAAAACAAACCAACCCAACTGTATCAGCCTCTCTGAATGTGCAACAATGTTAAAAAGCTTTTCAGTTCTGAAGTTTAACCTTAAAAGATTTAGGCAAGGAAATCTCTTCATCGACCTAAAGAAACAGAACAAACTTTAGGCTTGATTCACTGGTATGATTCAATATTCCTACAATGGGACACTTCCATAAAACAACCTATCTCCTCGCTGCACTTTCCAGAAACTCTGGTTGACAAACCTTAGCACTTGTCTGCCACCAAAGCTGAGCCAATGTTAAGTAGCTTTAACAGAAAAATAGCTGTTTTGCCCACCAAGGAGCACACATCCACTGAAATCAGGCAGGACCTACCTGGGTAACTGGCCTGACTTATTGGGCAACTCTCCCTTCGGAATGCCAACAGCACAGAGGTATTAAGTCCTGCAGATTTCCAGAGATCTCTGTGCAGACACAGCCCTGTATCACTCACTTGGCTTTCTGAAACTTCAGAACAGAATAATATGAACAATCTCCCTAGCCTCTCCTATCCAAGTGGTGTAATACCTTGGGGTTATCTTTTATCTAAGATTTGTTTATCCCTCTAGCACAATATGCTATAAAGTTGTGCTGTGTTGTGAGCAAGTTGGATATATTAGCTGATCCATTTGGATTAATTAAAACTGTTTGCTTTGTGAGAGATATTGATATTATGAGTAATCTGGGACAACCTGATAATCCCTCTGGGACCATCTTGGGTTGTTCACCCTGTGTTTAAGAAACAGCACCGTGTAAAGGTTAATTTTCCACATTTATTTAATAGCGATTTTCAGTTCTTTTAAATAACATAGCTTAATAGCATGAAATAGCATTTCTTTCTTCATTCTTACCTCTCCCACTCATTGCCTTATCTCTCTTGATACCATAAATTCATTTAAACATATCAGGCAAATGATAATGAAAGTAAAGCTTATATAAACACACACTAGCTATAACCGTACCAAAAAAAAATCCCACAAAGCTTCCCAAGGAGACTTTTGTACAGTTTTAAAGCTCTTTATATAAAAAGACATGGTTTTGCTATAAACTAGAGCCTGAATAACTAAAAATCTACTGTCATGTCAGAGTTAAAGCAAAGTAAAGCCCTCATGGTGCTTCTGCCCATTACCCTTGTATCCACCCCAATCTTGCTCTTAAGACTGACATTTCCTGAAAAAGTGGATGATGTTAGATCTTTTACTCCCTAAGAGTAACTTGGTTTTCACTGTAGACTACTGATAACATTTATACTCTAAGCCTTTTCCATGCAGCTGTTCAGAGAACATTAAGATTGCCAAGTTCAGCTGCTTCACTGAGACCAACACCCCACCTCAAAACACTTCATGTGCTCCAGCTGTGAGACATAACTGAGATTGCTACAACTAAAAATATCCTAGAAAAATGTTGATACCCTTGTTTCATAAAGCTGGTAACACTTGGACTATGGTCCAGCAGTCCCAAAGTATCAAAACATTTTTTCAATGTCACTCAAAAGGGGAAATTTCCACTGAAAGGCAACTTTCTGTGTCACTTCTTTCTATGTGCACTGATAGGTTAATGTGAATGAAAAGTTTTATTTTCTCTTGATTTGGACATTATAAAGAATTTATCACCTTTCTCATTGCTTCATCTGAAATACCAAACTAGTAAATTTATTCCCATTTCACTTAAAACTTGTATCACTGAGGTGCACAGAGATCTTTACCTCTAGTGTTCTAGGTGACTTTTGGCCTTTTGAAAACCTTTCTTCAATCTCTGAAATATCAAAATATTCTCACTTCAAAGACAAGCAGTAGGGGTGATACACAGCCTTACTTCTGGTATTTCATCTAGCAGGATATTGGTGATGAACTCAAATGACAATCTGCCTAGAACAAGACAGCTAGAACTACACTCAAATCATCCCTTCTAGGAAAATCTTTGGCACCCTGTCTCAATGGTTAAAACCGCTCTGGGTCAAGCAGTTCTTTACTGCATTGCAGTCCCCCCATCACCACCTCCTTTGTTGTTAGCCTGACATCTCTTAGAAGTCCAATGAGAAACTAGTGACCTCCTCAAGACAATCCCCACCTCCCCTAAATAAAATGCTCTGTCTTTGAGATGTAGTTATTGATGCACAGCTGAGTTCACAGCCTTTCTGGGTGGATGCATGCTTCTGCAGAGGTACAGGAGGGATAAGGTTATGCACAGAAGAGCTCCTAGTTCAGAAGCATCTTTGTGCCCTCCTGTCAGTATCTTCAATAAGGGCAGTTTTGCCAAACCATGCAGTACATTCACATTGTAGAGACGACCATGAAGAACTGAGAAGCTGCTACATCCCTCCTTCACCAGTCCAAATTCTGTAGGACCTTGGAAACTTTTCCAAGTCCAACCTGGTAATAACCTGCATGTGGTCCTTCCAGGGAGCATAGCCTGTCACGCAGCTCTCCAGCCACTTCACACTGACTGCTGAAGGAGCATCCTGCACCAAACCTTCCAAATACAGTTTGAGCATTACATCTGTATGTAGCTGACATGATTAAGAGCTCACTAGTAGGGTCAGGCTCTTGTTCAAAGAGATTTGAACAAGGCCCATATTTTAAGAAACTCTAAGGAACAGCTCAAAAATTGGCATAAGTCTGCCATCACATCCTTCAGTGGCTCCTGGAAATGTGGTGCAGAGCCATGTCTCTCCCATATCCCATATTCCTGCAGGAAAGTAAATGCCCTTACACAGGACTGACTCCCATAGGACACCCTTAAAGCAGGGTTAGATTTCAACCATAGTTAAACACTCCAGACCACGAACTCCTACAACCATAAAACCTTCTCACATTACTATCTGTTGCTGTAGAACATGATTTAATCTACGTTACTGGTAGCGATTTTTGCTAGAAGGTGCTATCTTACACATACACTTTCCTCAGGATCAAAAATTAAATCCTATGGGCTCTTGGGATTGCTTGTCTGGAAGTCTGCCAGACAAGCGCTTTCCTACAATTACACACTGTTGTGTCAGTGCGTGGGCTTAGCTACTGCTTAACAAATTTACTAGATAAACCTCCATGATTCATACAAACAGCACTCAAGTGGCTAACTACCATATATTGGCAGGGAACTGATGAATGTTACTTGAACAATGAAAGAACCCGCTTGAATAATGAATTAGGCTTTGGCAGATCAATGGAGGGATGACTGACAGTCTGCGGTAGTCCATGTCACAGCTCCAAAACAAGAGCAGAGCAGCAGCAGGGAGGGTGCCACGAGCAAACAGCAGCCTTTTGGCATCGTTTGCCCAAAACAGGAGGTTTTAGAACCGGAGATGGTTCAGAAGAGAGCATCTCACCTGATTTCAATAGGAAACAGCATGTCCTACACTCTTCTGCTTAGTAAAATTCAAAGGAGAACAGGGTAGCAAGAGAAACCCACCCACATTCTCCATCAGCTCTCCCCTGAACAGTAACAACTTGGGGTCAAAGTGACAGCAATTACATCTGTTTTCTTTTCCAACCTGCAAATCATCATCCTGGGTATTTTTAAGGTGCAAACAAGAAGTCTGCATTTCAAGTCACGAAATTAAAAAGTGAGTTTTGGAAAGAGCTGTCTAGAATTGCTCCAATAGCTGTCAGGAATGAGCAATTTTCCAGAGCAGGCATCCTGTACAATCACCACAACAAATTCTTCTGCTCACACAAAAAACCAGTTTGAATTAACAAGCCTGTCTTCACCATAATTTAAAACCAGTAATTGAAAATAATATCTCCCCTACAGCCACCTCCCCATAAATCTGGAAGTAAACAGAAGTCAAAGCAAGCTATGTATATGGGATGTAAGTATCTCCCTAAAGCAAGAAGAACAAAGCACCATGTCTCAGCTCTTCTGTGATGACAAAAAGATCCTTCTGGGACTTTCACATCCTGAGAAACAGTGAAGCACTCAACATTCATCCACATTCCTGCCTTCCACATCTTGTTCTGACCTTCCCTTGCAGCAAGGATCATAGGATCATTCCAGTGACCAGCAGAATCACAGAATCACAGAATTGTAGGGGTTGGAAGGGACCTCAAGAGATCATCGGGTCCAACCCCCCTGCCAAAGCAGGTTCCCTAGGACAGGTTGCACAGGTCATCATCCAGACAGGTCTTGAATATCTCCAGAGATGGAGACTCCACACCCCCTGGGCAGCCTGTCCCAGGGCTCCCTTACCCTCACTGGGTAAAAGTTCTTCCCCATATTGGTGCAGAACTTCCTGTGCTCCAACTTGAGGCCATCGCCCCTTGTCCTGTCCCCACAGACATTGAAAAGGGGCTGGCCATTTCCCCTGTGTCCCACACTTCAGATATTTATAAAGATTGATCAGATCCCCTCTCAGTCTTCTTTTCTCAAGGCTGAACAGCCCCAGTTCTTTCAGCCTTTCCTCATAGGGGAGATGCTCCAGGCCTTTAATCACCTTTGTAGCCTCCTCTGGACTCTCTCCAGGAAACCCCTCTCTTTTTTATACCAAGGAGCCCAGAACTAGATACAATAAACATACTGGATTTCTGTTACTGCTTAGATGACACATGCTTAGGGTTGGGCTCACTCAGCTGGACAAAGTTCATGTAAATGCTGAATTTATGGAGCTATACTGACTCTGCAATCTGCCCTGTGTCAGGCAGAGCAGTTTCAGGGCTGCACATGGACAGGGGCAAACTGCTGGTCTAGGTTACACAGGAAGCAAGCAGACGGTCATCAGAGACCTTTTGAGCTGCAAGTTGGGAAGCTGGCTACTTGTGCTCCCAGTGGAAGCACAGGAGGGAAGAAGGCGTACGGCACTACAGGAACTCTCTTCATTTAAATGTTCACACATGTTTCTTCAAAATACTCATCTCTCCTGAATTTTGCATGCTGTTCCAACCTGCCATATTGCCACCTTCCCCAAAATACCTTTTCCCTCTTACAGACTTTCTGTTCACTGAAATGAGAAGCTGTGTGAGTTCCAAGACAGTGTACAAATCAGAAGTGTCTTTCTGGCTTCTTTCTTAATACATTCCTCTTTGTGAAAGCCACCAAAACAGTTGGTTTTATATCTACATCTATGGCTGTGCTGCAGAAGCCTAAAAACCTGCCTGTGGTCTGAGCGAGAGCAACACGCAGCAGTAGGGACCAAGTTCCTTGCTATAGGCTGTGTGCTGACAGAAGGTGATGGGAGGTTTACAAGAAAGGTCCTGAATGATAAACGATTCCTGGTCCACTCAAAGGATCTGACAGACCTACCTATTTGTCCTGTTCTGTGCTGAGAGGGGATAAAATTACCTGTACAAAGGGAGTTACGAACATCAGATTTTCGATGCATATTCAGCAGCTCTAGGCAGCAAATGCAGAATAGGTATTTAAACAATAACCCTTGTAAAAACCTTGCTCTCTTGCTACAGGATACTTTATGTTTGCTATTTTTAGCTTTTCAAGTGTCAAAACGTAACAGAAAAACAGCACTGGACACCAAGAAAAAGCAAGTGAGGCAAAAAATCTGAGGCAAGCTCCATGTGATGAGGTTAAGTTATTCAAAGCTCTCTTTCCTGCAAGACAGGTGATGTATTTCAGTCTAAATATCCCACCCGATTCGGTCCTCAGTGAACAACCAAATGACAAAATGCCAATCAAACTGAAAAGCGTTCCCATTCATCTGGGTATCCCCCGCCACCACCCCGCACCGAGCGATGCTTTATCAGCAGCTACAGAATCTTAATTTGGTTATTTTTAACAAGTACACCCTTTTGCAACCCTGCCCACCAGGATTTGCAAATCTCTCCAAATACTCGTCCCAGTTCCTCCTAACTTTGCTGGCGTGAATAGGAAACTTCTGGTGTGCAGAACAAGCCGCTGCGAGCTGACAACGCAGGGAAGACTTTCTATCTGAAGTTTGCATGAGTAGGCAGCTGGGACTGTGATTAATTACTATCTCTGATCCCTGTGCTAAGTTTAAGACGTTTATTTGGCACAGTCTGTTGTGAAAGACGCTGCCAGTGTCAACTATTGGTTTTAGCAAGCTTCTTCAGGAAAAATACCAAAGGTGTATTACAGTCTCTCTCTGCTTATATCAAAAGACAGCTGAGGGACCTGAATTTTTTTATTGATTGAACTGTAATTGAATTCTGCTGAATTTTTATCTCAAAACACTATTTCACAAGAAAAACCTGAAACATCTTGTTTTGAAAAAGATTCAAATAACTTTCAGTTCCTTCTCACACTTTTTAGGGGGGCCAAATCCTTTTCCCCAGATCACTGTCCAGTTTACCTGTAAACTGCATTTTCCATCAACTCGTTGTTGTGCCTTTCTGTCCCGTTTTGCTGTTCAGACTGTCATCTTTTCAGCAGCTGGCACTGCAGAGCGTGTTTACACAATCCTGCAGGCCTGATCTCTTTGCAGGAATACTGCAAGTATGAAGCTCATGACCAGTATCTATTTGGAAGCTGGTGTATTTTCTACACAGTATTCAACCAACCAAGCACCTCCTTTAGATTTCAGGATCAGTCATCATATTGATAAGCATGAATTAAAAAATCTTCAAATCTTCTTTGATATGTTTGCAAAGATTCAATCATTTGAATATAATTGAGCATTTTTACTCTTGCAAATAATCTAAAAAGGTTTCTTCTGCCTGCAGCCTTGCTGTAAGCCACAATGCTCTTCACCCCACTCACAAGAGAAGCCACAGTTATTCTGATGGCATTATTTTTTATGCAATAAGCAACTTAACTGTCCTTTTGCCACGCTTCTTAAATTTTAGATTCTGCTCTTGAATTTGCCTGAAAGCCATTAAATCTACACATAGTTTTCCAACTACTAGGCTTAGAGGTGCCACTCATAAATTTGACATACACATTTAATAATGTTGTAGGTAAGTTATGAAAGCTATTAAAATCAGCCAAGAGATTGCTGTAAATGTCAGCTTTGACACTGCTATGTGCAGCCCCCATCTTTAACATGTGTTTCAGAGTGTGAGTACAAAAAAAAAATAAAATAAAAATAGTGTGAGTACAATTCTCCTAGAACAAATACAAAGCACGTTACAAGCTCCATTTCCTTTTCACTTAGGCCACGCATCCATGTTTTACTACTATTATTTGTTACGCTTTAATGGCTCTTACCCTACACTAAATCATTTACCACGGCTGCTTAGCTCCTTCCATGGGACCCTCCTCTGCAGGACAACGTAAATCCCCACAGAAAACACAGGAAATAAATAATACATTATTTAAAATGTTCTATATCCAGTTTATTCTCCAAATCCACAGCCTTCCCTAAATACCATAAAGCAGTTTCAACAAATGGCCAATCAGCACCTACAGGCTTTCTATGGCCTAACTGCAATAGCTCATTAACACAGTAGCTTGGGGATTTACTTTTTATGGACTTTGAAATGTTTTGAAACACATCAACCCATCATGTAAAGATGCTGTTCGGCAGAAATTTCTTTGCACCACACTGCAGAGCCCTGAAACTGCAACTTCTCTTTTTAAAAAGCATTTAAAAATCTCCAAACAAATGGCTTTAATCTTCTGAAGATCTAGAAAGACTGTTGCAAGAAAACTTCCTTTTTATAGTTCAGTATTTCTCTGAGATGGGCTCAAAGTGTTAGCTGAGATAATTATCAGAGAGTTTATGCAGATCTTATTTTCAAAAGGTTTTGTTTGCTCTCATGTTACATAATTGCTTAGTGTTTGTATGGAGCTCAGAAAATAGAAAGCATCAGAGAGATACCAAGAATTATTTAACAGAAAAATAATTGTCCCAAATAATATTAACGTTTTCAGCAGTCTTTACTGTATTCTGAAGATTTCTGTTAACCTGGAAGCTGCTCAGTGATCTTACCTTGGCAGCACATAAAATGAGAAATGTGCTTTACCACTATTGCTTCTGGACTACCTCAGCAGAGCTGTGAAACAGCAGGAAGCACAGAAATGGTGCAATATAGTGTCTTATGACTGCCTTCACTTCTGGCTTTGCTGGTGACAAAGGTCACCACATTCGCGAGATAAAATCAGGACTTCCTGTAAATCAAACCAGTGCCATAAAGCACAGAGTCACTTCAGAATCACTAAGTATGTCAAGAATCGCCTAAACCACTTCAAATGTTTCCCAGCCTGTGTAAGTTTATAAGCAAAACTCAGTCTGACTGCCTGGATTTGAATATACATTGTAACTTTCAACCAAATTCCAGCCAAGAGTTTACAAACATGATGAAAGCCATTGTTAAGGCATAAAGAAGAGGCCCTGAACTTGATATAAAACTGTCATTGTGCACACTTGTGTACATTCTGCACTTAATCTCCCAAACAATTTAAAAGCTACAGCAACCACTCGACTTCAATTCCTGTTTTCAAAAATTCCAAGTTCCTTTCATCATTATTTACAGGTATTTCAGTTTTTCAGTGTGCTAGGCAACCATCATGCTAGCCATACAACTACCTTTGGCTTAAACACAAGAAAAGGAAATTCTACTTACAGCCAACCATCATCATGGCCACCGAAAAAATCTTCTCTCCATCAGTGGTTGGTGCTATGTTTCCAAATCCTATCGTTGTAAGGCTTGTCATGGTAAAGTAGAGAGAGGATATGTACAAGGAGTCTTTACTGGGTCCTCCTTCCCACTGCCCTGAGCCAGTGGTGTTGTATCGATATGGTGTCCCAATACTCAGTGCCAACTGGTAGAGCCAGCTGTCTGTTTTGATTGTATTAGTGACTTCATCTATAACTTCATAGTCCCCGATGCTGTACCATATGCAGGCTAGCCAGTGGGCCACCAGTCCAAATACACACACCAACAGTACCAGTACAGCAGCACCATATTCCAGATAATGGTCCAATTTCCTGGCAACTCGACCGAGTCGTAGAAGACGCACCACTTTTAAGGAACTGAAGAGGCTACTGATCCCCTAGAAAAGAAAAAAAAAAAAATCATTATTTCATCTGAAATATCCTGCTGGTTAACACAGAAGGCTGTACAGCAATTCCTGGGTCTGCTTTAAAGTTTTTCTATACAATTTTTTCATGTCTCAGATGGTGGAACAGAAGACCAAACCCTCCTCCCCCTCCTGTCCATCCGATCTCATCAAGGTAAATCAAGTTTGGCACTGATTAGGTGGACAAACTATTTTGTTTAAACTCAGTCTTTTCAAGAAGGAAATCCAAGGAATCCAAAGTGAGAAATGCATATTCATTACAAAAAGGAGTAATTCAATATTTTGCTAGTCTGAAGAAAACAGAAGACTCTGCTTTGATCTCAAGGAGGTGAAACCTTGTGGAAGAGCAGTCACAGATGGAACTATACCATCCAACTGGAGTCTTCTCGAAGCTTCTTGGAGTATAGTGATATATTAAATCCTAACAGAGGATTGCTCTTCTGGCCAGAACGAGTATCCACCTACTTCAGGAGCCCTCACCATTGACAGATGCTCAAGAGAAATGTCAGAAAGTAATTGTAATGAGTAACCAGACAGTAGCTGGCTAACTTCCTCTAGTCCATTGGTCTCCACTTCTTATTATCCTTTATCATAGCTAATACAACTCCAGATATATTGTTATTTATAAAAAGCATCACTGGATGAACATGGAACTAACAACTAGGGGCACATCACCTTTCTGAGTGAGACAAGACACTGGCAAGAAAACCAAATGCCTTTTTATATAGTATTAATTTCCTTTCTTACCAACAGACACTGTAGATATTTTCCTAGAGTAATTATTTGCAGCAGTGGTTTGTTTGCTTGGCTTTTTTCACACAAGATAAATGAAGTACAAATAAGTGGAAGTACAAATATTTAGGGAATAGAAGCACAGGGACCATCAAAAAGTTAATAGAAACATCTGAGAGGGAACAAGAAATGTGTTATGTCCTCCTCAATGCACAAATGGTTTGCAATGTATTTTGATAGAGTTTACAGATGCAGAAAGAGAAGAAAAATATGGTCCTGATCTATTGCAATCCCATGATATACCTAACTTGTGCATTAAATTAATTAGTGACTAAAAATAGAAGGTTTGTAAAGGAAGGTTTCTAATATAAAACATTCAGAATCTGAAGACATTTAATTTAAAGTAGAAATTAAGACATAGAAAGCAATGAGGCAAACATTCCTAGTTAGTGTGCCAAGATTAAATTGCCCTTTTCTATGCATCATTATCAAATCAGTCTAGTCAAAACACTGGCTAATTATATTATCAAACAGTAGAAGAATAGTTTCTGGAGTTTTCCATATCAGAAAAAAAATTAATCTCTTTTGCACCTCTGCTTCTTCTCACAACTAACATTTGAAGGGTAACAAACATCTGATATTTCTAGATGTAATCTCTTCAACAAAGTTCTTGTATGCTTTTCAAATCCTGTCGGAATTTGTTTCAGATCCCCAAATCCTTAATAAATTGAAGTTCTATATTTGCATTCAAGCTCTCATGATGACTAATACCATGGAGGGAAGTGGAATTTTCCCATTTTGATTTCTGTATCTTGCATTTACACAAGACACAGTTCTAGTTTATCATTCTTATTTCCATCTAAACATATATCTACTTATTTGCATTGGTTAGATGTCTCTGAGGCACTCCAAACAGCCAACTTGTCCAATAAACTGGAAAGTCCCTTACAATGTTCATTACACAACGGACTGGGGCCCATGGACTACTGAATGAGGGTCAATCCCCACAGAAAAAATATCTATATTAAAAAAGAAAACTGCAGAGTAGTTTACAGAGTAGTGTACATCACTATATTAATCTGCAGTGTGTTTTAGTGAATTAACACACTTTCTGACCATTTACAATTTACCATGAAATCAGAGGGAGAAAACAACAGGGGTTTTTTTTGTAGGATCTGGTCCTCTTGTATTGGTCAAGAAGATAGGCATTATTTCCATTTAACTTTAAGAGTCACTGTTCATTACCAAGATTAAGGCTAGGGAAGGAGTTAGAGACCTGGAATCTAAATTTGGGCATCTTCTTTTTGCACCCAGGAGTTTAAGTTCATTCCAGTGGCAAGGCTTACACTGCACTTTCTACTGCACAAACCAAACCAAAAGTCAATCCATGGTCAGGAGACTACAGTCTGACACTCCTTACTCCATCCATATTACATCTTCTCTAAGTTATGTGGACAGATGAGCAGCTGTACAACTAATGTAAAAATAACATCATTTATTCCAAAGTCTGGTAGAAAGTTTGTGTTGTGATTTTTTTTCTCCCTAAGCACAGACAACAATCACATCTCTTATGTACAAAACAAAGAGCAATGTTTAATTTTAGCTGGCATTAAAATGTATTCTTTCCAAAGAGTAATTCATTTAAATAAGTTTCACTGTGAGTCTTAAAGCCGGTTCAGTCTGATCCACTACTTAAGACCAAAAAATCAGAGCTATACTTCTTGAGCATTTCAATGTCATGTCTAATCTTGCAAAATATAAAGACAATATTGGAGGCTTTAAAAGCCTATTCCACAAACCACTACCTAGGAAAGAGCAAGTAAGCACATATTAAATGACCATGGGGTTAATCGCACTGTTTGAGAACTGGGTTGGGTCAAGCTGGTACCTTTATACTTAAAAAAACCACCCGACCATAAATGCACAAGTGTTAATACACAAAACTCTGCCTAAGATTCAGCAACAATCTCTTTAGTGGAAATTATGTGAAAGACAAACTGCCTTGAATTAAGTTTGGGCTATTAAGAAATTCAGTGTACTAAACTCAACTGATTGCTGGCTGCCTTTAATTTCATTTCTCTTTTAACTGTATTTGTGCTCCATAATGAATATCTTGGATACCCTTCTATGAAAGGACGAGCATCTGCTCTAACTGAAGTAACTGCAGCACTCAAGGAACAGAGAGGTGATTAGAAACCTTGAATGAAGCATTTAATCCCGTTTGGCACTAGCATCCTGTAAATAACAGACATTTTTGATACTGAAGAGTCAACCTTCTGGGAAGACCATTTGCTACTCCATAGCCATATTTAGTCTGTAGTATCTTTGGGTCTGTGTTCTCTGACTGAACCATCTAATTCTGGCCCCTGAGGTTTTGACTAACGTATTTGGTCACGTCTTCAATCAGATGAGGACATTCAGCTTGCTCATCCTCAATCATCTCATATGTAGAATTAACTGAAAACCCACCTATTCCAGAATTGCATTATGTTTGTCAAGTTTGGAACCAAATTCCTATCTGATACACATCACTGAATTAAGTATACAAGTGTGAGTCACAGGAAACCTTCCCAGTGACTTCTGAGGCTGTTGGATCAGAAGACACAAGAAGCAGCTCTGAAGAAGACCTTTTTCTACCAATTTTTCCACTTAACAGACAGCAGAAGCTACCACAAAGGATGTATATAATGTCAGATTTACCGAGAAAGTTATTTTTGAGGAATGGGTGTTAAAATTTAGAATTAAATTAGCCATTCATGATTAAAAAAAGCCCAAGTTTATTGACACAAGCACCTTGCAAAGTCTGTATTCTCAAATTCTCTTGATATACTAAGAAAGGAAATTCACTTTGATAGTGGAGCCACAAGTGATGACAAGCACTCAGTCTGAAATGCAGCAGGGCTGTCAAAAATTACCTGAATCTTGCATTTCATATCGTAGATGCTACCACATTCTTAGACTTCAGTTTTCTGGGATGAAAGAAGAGTCTAAACTGTGTGTCTGCATCTGGCTAAACTGTTCTGACCACAAGGCTGAGCAAGACGCCTCCTGCAATTGCGATACAAGTCGTGGGAACAGACCTCTGCACCTTGAGCAAGGACAGGGAGCTAAATTCTCATGCCAGTAACGAATCCCTGATAAGCCAGGCCATAGGAAGGATGAAGCTGTCAAAGTCATGTTATACAGGGGTCAAGAGCCAAACACACAAGAGGATAAAGGGAATATTGTCACCAAAGGAAACTGAAGGTTAACAAGTACAGGAAATCATTCAAGTGACAGAGATGTCCTCCTAAACCAGGAAACAGAGAGCAATCTATTCTATGCTAAAGGAGCAACAGAATAGCAGAGCTGCATCTTTTTGAAATTGCAAATGCAGTTGGTTACTTGCTAATCTAATAAATCATTTCTGCAATGGGAAAGTATTGCATAAACATTTTAAAAAGTAAAATAAAAACAAAAAACAGCCATTAGTTTCTACCATCTAAATACACTCAAATTTGTTTGAACCTCAAAATTAAATCCCACTATGCTGAAATGGTAAACTTGTGCTTTTTTTTTTTTTTTTCCTATTAGGGAACAATGTGTTTTTAACTCTAGGCACTTTTTCTATTAGATTTCACTCCATGATTTTTTATTTATTTGTTGTTAGCTGTGGGCACATATGCAATAGCAACAAAAAAATGAAACATACATTTTAAATGTGTTCTAAAACTGAAATCCTCCTGGCTCTGAAAATGGGGATTGGTACTGCATCGTTTAACTGAAAACACTGTCTCAGAAAAGGTCAGAGGAAAAAAAGAAGAGCTTTTCACAATATTTTGATGTTTGTGGTTTTGAAGAATTTATGGAGTGGCCAAGAACCAGAGAATCACAGAATCAATACGTTGGAAAAGACCTTTGAGATCTTTTGGTCCAACGATGCCTGTCCTCTAATAAACCATATCCCTGAGCCCCTCATCTACTCATCTTTTAAATACATCTAGGGTTGGTGACTCAACCCGCTACCTGGGCAGCCTGTTCCAGTGCCTGATAACCCTTTTGGTGAAGAATTTTTTCCCAGTGCCTAATCTGAACCTGCCCTGGCACAACTTGAGTCCGTTCCCCCTTGTCCTGTCACCTGTTGCTTGGGTGAAGAGACCAACACTCATCTCTATACAACCTCCTTTCAGGTGATTGTAGGTGGTGATATGGTCCCCCCCTCAGCCTCCTCTTCTCCAGGCTAAACCACCCCAGCTCCCTCAGTCTCTCCTCATAAGGTTTGCTCTCCAGCCCCTTCACCAGCCCGGTTGCCCTTCTCTGGACACTCTCCAGGACCCCAATGTCTTATAGTGAGGGGCCCAAAACTGAACCCAGCACTCGAGCTGTGACCTCACCAATGCCAAGTACAGGGGCACAATCACTGCCCAGGGCCTGCTGGCCACACTGTTTCTGAGCAGGGAACCTTACTATGAAATACTGCAGGGCAGCAGTCAAAGGTATAGTATATAGTAGTTTGCAGAATATACAAACCTTCTCAAGCTAAATCTAAGCTGATACGGTGAGAATTGCTAAACACAAGCAACTACAGCAACCTGCATTCAGCACAACTAGCCATTAAAGCACTCAAATCCTCGGAGGAGCTTGCAGCCCAGGCTGGGCTCTTTACCTCTGTGCAAGAGCAAAACAGTTTCACGTTCAAACAGCCATCCAGTCTGTGTGAACTGTCCAGCTTTCCTCCCTGGTGAATGAAGAGAGGGGCATGTCAGAAGAGTGATTCACCCAATCCATCTCAGACAGCCGGGGATGGGATGAATCACCTCCTGGAGCTGCCTCTCTTCCCTCCCACTGAATACAAAGCTGAAGCCTATCACTTACACAGCTTACTGGAGGAGAAATTAAACCCATCCTTAGAAATCTAGATAGCCTGGATCTGGGCAGCATCCAAACCTGTATTGTGTTATTACAGAGACAGATATTATGGAGCCCTGCCTCACAGTGTGAGACATCTTTCTTAATATGAATTTGGAGGATAAATGCTATTAATAACAGTAGGCTGAGATTTTCTGCAGATGCAACAGCATGCTTATTTCTTCATTGAATAGCCAATTACTCCACAGATAGTGTTGCTACATTTCCAGAAGTCTCCATTGGCCTGAAGAAGGAATTGAATCAGTTCATAAAAAAATTAATAATCACCAAGTAAACCAGACTGGGGTTTGTGATCTCAAAAGGGCAAGAGCTGGTAAATTATAAATGATAGTATATTGAACTATAGACAATAATAAGTGAAGACAACTGAACTGTGAGTGACAAGAGAGTCAGATGCCTGGCAGCAGAGGACACCTGGAATGTCCTTATATCAAAATGTACAAAACAACCAGAGGTTGTATCGCAGAGAAGGGGCAAAACTTGTAAAGCTGGGCATCAGCTACCAATGTGTAAATAATCACCCAAGGGAAGAAAACAGAAGTAGAGAAGTGACAATATATAAGAAATAAAAAATTGATCAACAGAAAAGCTACACCTTATAAGCTAAAAAAAATAGGGATAAAGTGAGAATTTCCAAATGTCAGTTTGAACTTTTCCTTGTGAGGAACATTAAAACAAATCCCCAAAGGTTCTTAAAAGAACAACAAAAGTGATCAAGCTGCAACACAGTAAAAATAATCCAGGCCTGGGCTAAAAACTAAATTAAATTCTTAGCTTTAGTTTTCAGAGATGATGTTGATGTCTTCCAGAAAAACTAATGCATCAAGAAGGAAATAAACAGATATATTACCTGAACAAACATTAAGGGAAAGAGTAATTAGAAACACTGAGATAAATCAAAATGCAATCAGTGCAGCAGTAGGTTTGCTAAACTTAGATTAGGTGGTATCCAGCCAAGTTCTCCTGATAGCTTCCTCTGACAGCACACCCAATAAAAGCAGAGCAGTATTTCAGTAATGCAAGGGGTGAAGTTATTAGGAAACACAGACAAAAAGAGGACCATGACTAGGATTGTAAGGTGACTGAGGGACTTGTGAAAAGGCTGGTCAAGTGGAAACCACGAGAGACCACAGCCTGAATGTGCCTGTATCTCCTCATGGACTACACCTTGCCCTGTGGTTCATCAGATGAATCCCATGCTTGGTACATTTTGAAACACAATACAAATACTTCATGGGTAAAGTTCTCCTTACCTTTCCCTCACCAGAAGCACTTATATACACACACACAGCAAAATAATCACCCAAATCAATCACTTTGCTGATTCTGTAAAGTCAAGGTATAGCTCAGCATTTGGCACCGGAGCAGTGAAAAAGGTACCGTGTTTCAGCAATCTTCATGGAGCAGTTGTTACATGATAGTCATGAATGTAAAAGAAAGCAAAGTGCCTAGAGACAGGGGAACAACTGAAAAGGTGAGTCTTGCCAAACGGGGCGGGCAAGGCTGAAGGCACGTACCCAGCAGGTGCCGTTCGGTGCAGTATCCAGGAAGGAAAAGCATCCATCAGGAAGTATAAGCGGTTTGAAATTTAACCAGCAAATCATTCCCAAAAGAAATTTTTGAGCTTAGCTACTTAAATAGAGCTTAGCTCTAAAATCCCTGGTTAGCTCCTTAATGCTTCTTTACCAGAGTTAATGTTAAAATAAATCTTCCAACGTAGCTCAGAAACCTTTCTTTTAGGTATACAATTAATGTAATCAAGTTGCAGAGTTACAAATCAAAGTGCTGGAATGAGAACAATAATAAAGCATCATTTCTGATTTATCACTACTTTAAGAACTGAATTTAGGGTTGCATTCTACTATGTAAACCCCCATAGCAGTAAGGGGCATTGTTTCTGCACAAGTTATCTAGATCCTGGGTCCCAAAACAAACAGAGCCCACCTAATACTTGATCCTGGACCACTATTAGCAATGAGAGTAGTGACTGCAGTGAGGACAAAATCGAGTCCTTACAGCAAAACGAAAGCAAGTGGGTTTTCTCTCTAAAAGCAGTTACAAATTTATTGCTTGAGATTTATCTTTTTTTTTTCCAGGAGGATGGGGGAGATTTTATTTTGCTTCCCCCCTAACACAAATGTCAATAAGCTATAGCGCTGTAAATAAACTTCTAGTGAATTGTTTATGGCACAACGATACAATGCAATACATTTCAAACAGTGAATAACTGAGGTTATAAAAAGAAGGGCGATTTCAAAATATTTCTTCAAGATTAAAGTTAAGGGGGATGTGACATCTTGCACTATTTATTTGTTAGTGCATCAGTGTGCCCAACTAGGGAAAAAAAGAGGACAGTATCATAAAATCTGATACTTTTCACTTACTTAGGGAAGGTGAGAATGAAATGGGAGGGAAAGTGTCTCACAAGGGTTGAGACAGCTTCTGAGCAGGATGCTGAACTCGGGTGATTGTTTAATGCCAGTAACAAGCTACAAAATTTCCTATGCCAACACAGGAATAAAAGGAGAAGAAATATCTGACTAGAGTAACCTGAGCTGTGATGTTCCTGCAAGTACTTCTAGAACTACAGATATCCCTGACACCCAGGGACAGGTGTAGCACCAACCCAGTCCTGAACAAAATTAACACTCACACCACGTTACAAGGTTGTCTTGCTAGTGAAACTTTGCTAATTCTTATATTAGTCATGCAATTCGTTTCTTGAGGGCTTTAGCTTGGCTCCATTTTGTGCAGAGCAACTGCTGTCCCTCAGCCTGCAACTCCTTTCATCCCACTGAGGGCTGTGTACAGCAATCTCAGCTCTGTGGATTTGTGCTACTCCCATCAGCGTTATTTCAGTCAGTATCTGATCAGATTATTGCATTGGCCTCATCTCCTTTGTAAGTTTTCGCCTCCCTTGTGAGCAAAGGGATCATACAGGACTCGAAGGTTCCCTTGAAAGTGTTCCACACGCAACTTGCCTCAACTGGACTCTGTAACACAGCTCTGATTCAAGCTTTGATTCAAATGGCTGGTACCAAACATCTGTAACACATTAACAACAACATCAACAACAACCAAAAAAGGTAAAAAGACCACTGAGCCACATAATTGAAGTTCAGTAGCCATAAACTGCTCCAAAGCAGCGCAACGTAAGTCTACCAGGTCACATCCATCTTGTGGGACAGCCCTGCCTGCCCTCCCACTCCCCGCCTGCACCAAGTCCAGTCCGGGCCCTTCCTTCACAAGATGCCCCACACATCAAGGTGACATTCATGTGTCTCCACAGGAAAACCTGCAGAAACAGCCCAGAGCTGGTACAGCATTAAAAAAGCAGGTAATTAAACAGCAGCAGAACTTGAATAAACCTTAGCTTGAACAAAAGCCAGAGACGTGGTGCAATTCTGCAACTAAGTGCAAACGGGGTGATGGGGATGAGTATGTATGACCATCTCTAGAACATACATACATTTATATTTGCACGCTGTAACCAAGCCGTTGGGTTATTATATTGCAGTTTTCTGCACACTACAGCAGGATGACAGTGTTCTTCATATTTAATTGCCTTCCGACTGCATAACAAAGGGGAAATGTCAGGTCCCAGGCCTAGTGCGTCTGTTGTTATGTTGCTAGGAGTTTTCATCAGTTTAACACTTGGCTGCAGCAGGGATTTAGTTCTGGGAATCATTTTCTCCATCTCAGCCATCTACATTTAAGAAAGGTAGCTAGACATAGACTTTATTTCAGAGCCAAAGCCACTTTCTTGAAACACACCGATTTATCTTGTCTTTATATATGCCACTCAGACCGGGGTCCATAAACCCCTCTTCAAATATCTTCCTGAAAGGGAATGTTTGCAGTAAAGCACCTCAGCTGTGAATATGGCTAAATCAGTTGTATCAGCTTTTATTTCCTTTCACCTTACAGACATTGCTACTTTAGTTGCTATGATTCGCTGTGATGCAAAGAAGTTTCTGCCACAGCTGAAACAGATCCATAACAATAATTAAAAGATTGTAATTACAAGGATTCCGTGGCTTCATATGTCCTGCACAGATCACTAAATTTGAAAGGCCACTGGGTCATGGAGTCTTACATTATTAAACAACAGGCATAGATCTTCAGTTTTAGGTCATCTAAATTTGTCTGCTTTCACTTCCAGCCATTGGCTCATGAAAACTAATTTTGGCACAAAGGATGATCTTTTGTACAACTCATTTGCAAGCCATCTATATGGCTATCTGTATGCACCACCCTGACATCTGGTCCCGTTCTTTGCAATATGTGCCATGTCACTTTGGGGTCATGTTTCTGGCAGAGTTGAGATCAAACTTCTAGGTTTTGTTTCTTTACAGACTCAAAAATTCATTAATGTCAGTGAAAATTCCCATCAAAGAAAAGGGGAAAAACTCAAAAAAAATCAATATTTTTCCAAATGGCAAAGCGTTTTTTCAAGCTCTATTTAACTCTTAATTTGTGGAAGCTTTTTCCATTTGGCCCAAAGCTTGTCCATCCATCTAGTCCTGAGAATATTTCTTCTATATACATATTTACATAGGCTCAAATACATCCCTCAGCAGCACTGTCTCAGCATACCTATAGCTAAGCGTACCACAGTCCTTCCAGCTCTTGGGGACAAGAGCCAAGCATCTGCACAACATCCTGGTTTCCCTGGGATGTAAAGCCATGCATTTGGTTCCAAAGGGAGCTGTAGCATGGTTTGACCATATCTGAACAAGCAATGGGATTGGTGTCCTCAGGCACACTGCTAACCCATCTGCTGACAATTTCTTCACAGTGTGACTCTGATAATTGTGGGTGCTGCGGAATCAATGGTTACCCAAGCTACAAATAACCTTTTGGTGTCCCAGACAGAATAGACAGATGGACAAACATACACTTTTGGACAAAATCTGAAGTTTCAAAAACTTTTTCTACTTTAAAAAAAAAAAAATCAGCCTAGTTTCAGAGACTCTGAGCCCACACCCTCCATTCTAGTTCGTACCTTGAAAATCAGCTGGATTTTCAAGTATTTATAGAGTCCCTTCTCACATTTCTGTATATGAAAGGTTTTCTATGTGACCTTGGTTTAGACAGAATGTATTTCAGTGTAAGTAATGTTTCCCAATTAGAAAAGATGCTACCCACTGTTCTGATTTCTAAGACTATCATCCCACCAATTTTCTTAAATAAAGTACATATCCCACTAAGGATTCCACTTTCCTTTCTCTCAGCTCATTTTTCTCCAGCCTATTTTACCTTGTTTTCCTACCCTTTCAATACCACTTAGCCACTTAATTCCTCATCCATCACATCAATTCAGATCATTCTATGCTGTGCAAGGTATTTCTCTCTCTCATTATCTTACTCTGATTTTCTGTTAACTGTTTCTGAAATGGCACATTCACCAACTATAATGCTAAAGACAAATGTCCTTATCCACCACACCAGGCCAGGATAAAGAGTTAAAACCTACCAGAATCAAAAGTTAAAAGAACTCTTCTCTCTATTTGCCTTAAAGAGGAAGCACTCACCTTCTACTGAGCAATAACCTCCTTCTTAATCAGTCAGAATATTTCTTCCAAATTAACCTTGTCAATTTACTTATCCTTTACCTTTGAACAGTGTTTGAGCAAAGTGCTGCTAGTGGGTCAAAAAGTTAAATCCCAGAAAATATGTACCAGTTAAAATAAATGTTCATAGTCAAATGAAAATAAAGAACAACAACAACTACAACCAAGCAGAACACACCAACCAGCTCAAAAGACTTACATGTCACAAATTAAGAAATATCACCTCAAAAAAAAAATCCAAAAAACTACCTCCTCTGAAGACAGAGGAAAGGGAAAATGAAGATCCAAGGAGGAAAGACCGACTGTTTACATACCTGTTTGCAAAATCACTTCTATTCTTTTCAGGCACTAGGGAAAAGTGGAGTTGGGGGGGATTTGAAATCATAACATAAAAAGTTATACTACAAAGTCCGCCAGAGGCTGCAGGGCCATAACACCATTTCATGAGAAATAAATATTACTATTGGTTCTCTTATTAAATGCAAGTTGATATTTCAGTGTTTGAAGGCAAATGATGCCTTCAAACTGTAGGATAACCGGAGCTCATGATACCTCATTATTACATTTTTGGTAAAGTTTGAGGCACTTCAAGGGTACCTTAATTATAATGTGCTCTGATACCCTTCACTGTCAGAAATATTGCAGATGGTTTATTTCCCATCTACATGTCAGAGAAAGAGGTTAAGCTCATCGTTTAAATCTGTCCTGCTTCAGCACAGAAATTGTCTGTTTGTTTTACATATTAAAACACAAAAATCCGGAGACAACACTGCATTTCTATAAAAATCAGGTTCCTCTTAGTACAGAATTGGTTATCTTAAAAAGCTGTATTATATTTACAACTTCGATAATACCTCCTCCTTACACAGCCTGACTATACAACCTGCTTCCAGACGGGCAGCCCTCATATGATCTTGAATTTAAGCTGCAAGTATTATCACTTCTGTCATATTTGCTATAAATAAAATGGAACAATGTCAAAAGATGCTACTCAGCACAGAGACAGGGATGGAATTTTAAAGGAGCTCTACAAAACCTGCACCAAAGTCTGCGTTAAAAAGCAGGAATGTAGATTTATATAGTGAGAATGTAAAACTGCAGAATTTGAGAATTAAAAAAAAAAGCAAAATGAAATCTCAACGGTGTTCTAAGAAAAAAATGTTAAAATGTTTAAAAACCTAACAGAGGCTTTTCCAGCCCTAAAGATAAAAGGCTCTAGAGAAAAATTAAAACAAGGCCTAATGCCTTTATAGTTATATTTTAATAATGAATTTTCTCTACACTGACTTGTGCATGCATTATTTGTCGTAGTTATTGCTTGCTTCCTCTATTAACTTAGGCTGCAAGCTCAATTTTGTAAATGTTAATACATTTAGGTGTTAGAAGCTTTAATTCAGCATCCGCTTAAGATATTTATGATTCCTGTCCTCAGTTTCTAAAATTCCAGCAGCAGCTCAAGAACTGTTTAAAAAAACCCAGAAATAAATCTCCCTTTCAATCAGTCATTTAAAAAGACATCACAAAAAAGAAAGAAAATTCCAGAATGGTTCAAAAAGTAATCCTAGGGCAGGATTTTAAAAATGCTCATTCAAAGCCATTCCCTACTTTCCTGTAAGTCCAAGACAAATTTGCTACCAGCTTCAGCCAGAGCAGATACAGAGTTTTGGTTATTTATCAGCCCGCCCTGCAATGGATTAGGGCTGGTTAAAGGCATTCACTGAGTCTGAGCTGAAAAAGGATACTGTGGCAAGGGGACATGCCAACTGGTCCAGCCCATTTTGAAATGGATGTGCTACTCTGCTTTTGGGTGACAAAAAAGTGATTCCAAAACCCATATTCATTAAGGTACACATCCACACATGGTGCAGAAATCAGGATGCTGTGTAGGTGAAGCCCAGCAGCCTAAGGCTGCCCATGCTTATATGCACAGAGCTTCAGTTGCCTCTCATTGCTGCCAGATCCATGCCTGAATGCTTCTAAATTCCTAATTAAAACAATCCCTTTGAGGCAGACTGCAATTACTTACCTCATCCACATTCTCAAAGGCATTGATGATGTCATATGGTAAACAAGACAGAAGATCAATCACAAACCACGTTTTCAGGTAGTTCATCCTTATGAGTTTGGGATCAGATATAACCTCTCCACCAGGGCCAACAAAGGTCGTGTGAAAGTTCAAAACAATGTCTACCAGAAAAATAACGTCCACGACACTGTCCAGCACGAGCCAGGCAATGTTGTTCTGTTTTGTCTTGAAGGAAACGTTATATGGAACCATAATTGCTGTGTAGAAGGTTAGAATTAAGATGACCCAGTCCCAAGTGGTCTTAAAAGCACAATAGTGTAGTATAATGTGTGGCGGAGTCTTTGGAGCTTCTTGCTTGTACTGAGGAAGAATATCAGATCCCAGCTGGAGAACCTGAAAAAGACAGAAAAGCAAATGTTACTTTTTTCAATAAATATGACCCAATATGGAGTCTTATGGATTTCTGGAAGGAGCAGCACAAAGACAGGACTGTGTACACTGGACATTGCAAGTAGACGCACAGTTTCTAAAGCATCTGATTTATTAAGAATGCGTGGAAGCAGCTTTCACTCCATGAACAGGAGCAGCACAGCATCCAAGAATATTCTTGCAAACAGCAGAGGTCTTTGCCAATGGACTGAGGGGAAACCATGCCACTAGCAAGGGCCAAGATGCTCCATTAATAAGTTGTGGGTACCACCAGACCAGCTTATGCTCTGCAGGTACGAACTTGATCATTCATATTCAAAAGCATTACAAGACTAATCCTTCATGCCTGACTTATTTTCTAAACCACTCTTGAGCCAGAACAATACCCTGTCAAAGGTAAAGCAGACTTCAGTCCTGCTAGCTGGCCTCCTTCTAAAATGAAGCACTGCACGCTCAATTTCTGCCCTAACACCCTGGCAATATCATGCTTCCTTCTCATTTTCTTCAAAAAGTTGTTGCTCTTACAAGCTCAGTATCACTAGTGGGTTCTCTGTCATTTCTGGTAATTACTGTTCTTTCTTGCATGTGGCTATAATCTCCTTCATGCACACTTGTAAAACGTGGAACTGGAAACATTGCAAAGGAACCAAGCCAAATTCACTTAAGACATTTCTCCCACCTAATCTAATTACCTCTTATCTTGGTCCAACACAAGAAACAAAAGCACAAAGGAATGCACAACGTGGCAATATATGGTGCTGACAACTGAAAGATTCATGTGTATTTTGGAACTAGTATCACCTTTAACATTTGAGGATCTCAAATGTGTATGGTATAAAATAATTCCAGCAGCTTTAAAATTGATGTAAGCCCTACGCCTGTCCCATATTGGAGATGATGCACCGTATCTGCAGGGACAGTTGGGTTGCAAGTAACAGTCCATATGTGTAAAAATGATCAAACACAGGATGCTTACTTGATGAAGAGGAGCAAATGGCTCTGAATAAACAGCATAAAATTAAGAATATGAACTCAAGTAGCACCGGTACAGATTCTCCATTAATTCTTTGCAGTCTTATTTTCAAGATGAGAAAGCTGTCACCAAGATCAGACAGCAAAACTCTGACTCTACTGAAAAATCTGTTCTTCAGAAATCACCAAGGAGCAACAACAGCAGTCTCTCTCACTTTGTGCTGGAGGATGTGGCTCCCAGTATGTCTAATCTCTCCCAATGTCAGCCTGTAAGCTGACAGGACACAGACCTGCTCCTGCCTACCTGTTCTCATCCTCCCCAAGGTCAGATTTAGCAATCACAACCTGTAAGGAATGTCAGCCCAACTGATATGATGAAAAATGTTGTTATATTAGGAATTTGATTTCTTCAGAGTCAGTTGAGTTGGGCAAATTCATTCTGTGGCCAGAAAACCACTAGACCAACTACGCAGGCAGCAGTGAGAGTGCAGCAGAGACCAGGAGACCATAGCTGCTCCCCCTGTCAGCAGCCTCGTACCACACAGTGTAACACAAAGGCATGTGTTGAGCTCCAGCTGAACAGCAACACACACCCAAGCAGTGGTGATCCCAACAGCACTCATCAAAGACCCTCACAGATGCCAAACTCCTGGTGAGACCCATAAACATATCAATCTCCACGTGTCCCTTCCCCAGTGACCAGGTCACTAACAGCACTTCTACAACCACCCAACGGGCAAGGCTCAGCCAGCCACTGTGGCACATTGAACCCACTGGAGGACCCACGGGTCCTTCCCTGGAATAAAAGCAATGGTCCATTCAGTCAGTTTTTCACAGAAGCCTTTTGCAAATCCAGGAAACTTCTTTCAATGCCAAGTTTGTCCCCTGTGTTTAACACACCATACTGGCTTTGACTCAAAATCTGGTCTTTATTTGCAGTTATCTCTCTGGACTCATCTGTGGTCACCGCTTTACAGTCACGATAAATCAGGACTGAGACTTCCTTCCTTGGTTTCTCCAGACCTGTGTGTTCTCTGCCTTGTTCACTGGGGCAGGAGGTGAAAACAGCCTCACTGTAGCCAGAATAATAAGCTACTTAGAGGTCAAGCTGAATGCAAAGAACATATGCATGGTAGTTGCCTATGCCTCTGGTGATGGAATGCTTAGGAGCTCCCATGATACTGTAAAAGCGTAATTATTATTCTTAACATAATATCATGCTGAGTTTGACACGGTGAGTGGGTTGCAAGTGGCTGTGGAGACCACTGAACTATAATGATTATTTCTTTCATGCTGCATGAATTTTTAATTTTAAACCACTAAAGAATACACAATATCTCTTGTTAGTCGTCTGCATTCATCAGAGACTCTCTGATTTATTCTTGTATACAACTAATGAAAATGGCTGATAACTGTTAAGCCTGATAAAGGTGGGCCATACATTCTGCAAAGGATGAGCTGTGATGATAACATCCTAGACACAGAAGTATGGAAAATGGGTCCTGTACAGCAATGGTGTACTTCCATTCAGACTGCATTCCTCACAGCACTTTGCAACTCTAATCAACTTGTAACAGAGGGGATCATACACTCTCCAAGCAACCTATTCCTGGGTATAGCCTTCTCCCTTACCTGATATTTTCCTACTTCCAGACCTAAATCTTCCTTGCTGTGACTTAATGCCATTATTTTTCTTTATCTACAGCGCTCCTGATGAAAAATTTCCTTCCTTGTTCTATGCAACTGCTTTAGTCTGATTTGAATATTGTTACTGTATCTTCTCCAGTCTTCCCTTCTCTAGACTAAACCAATAATGATGTAAGTGGATTTACAGAACACTGAAATGTCACGAATTAGAAAAGCAAGACGTGACAGTAACTCAGCAGACATTCAAAATATTGGTAAGGGATAATTCAAGGGAAAACACTGCACTGCCAAAACCTGAAAACTGTGGGGTTTCATTCTGATTTTAATTTCACTATACCCTTTATATCAAAGTCCACTAACACCAGAAAGGGAACAACAAAACCAAAAAAATAATCCCCATTTAAAGCTGCTACCAGTTCTTAGCATCGAACTCAGGACAAGTGGTCTGGCACAAGGCTGTTATTTTCAGCAGGCCACATATTTTGACTATATATTTGTCATCCGTATATTTTTCACTACCAATGGACATGAAGATGAAAGCAGTACCTCTGTTTCATCAGTTAACCTGAAGGCATTCACTTGTTGCACCATCTGCACTGTTAAGGAGATGTTTGCAACCTGCCAAAGAGTTCATTTCATCAGTTCTGAAGAAATAAAAATGATGAGCAAAATAGTGCAGGAATGACTTTCCAAGAAAGCCAACATAAAGGTATACATGTAGTCAGTGGTCCTGTAAAACTTCAGGGACCCAGACAGAGGTTTCTCAAACAACCCCATTTCCCTGGGAGAGTAAGTTACCATCCACAGGGCTCAAGGACATCAAGTCCGGTTCCATGTCGCTGTGAGACGGCACACAGAGGAGCACACTGTGCACCCCAAGTTAAGTGACAACCAGCAAACTGAGAATTGCATGCACAGAAATAGGACCATGTAATTAAAAGCGACCTATGGAGACTGTTTTCATGACTGAAAGAGCGTGACCTGTCCCAGAAACTTAGGGCTTGGCACACAGTGCTGCTTTGGGATGAGCTAAAGTGGAAAAAAATCAGAACTGGGAAATATTTTCCTGAAAAGTATTATTTATTACTGGGAATCAGCTGGGGTTTTTTACTCCCCCCTCCCACATCTCTTCCTGCCTTACGGAAAGAGCAGGTTGGTGTCTGTCCCACTTACTTCAGCTAACCGGGAGTGTTTGTGCACCACCTCAGCCTTGTTCATGGGTGTCAGCTGCTGCAGCACGCTCCGGCTGTTCGTCAGGGCCCGTGTCAACCGAGCAAACTTGGTCCAACCTGCAGGAAAGAAAGAAATCACGTCAGAAGGCCGCAGGCCTCATTCATCGCTCGTAAATCTCCTTCGTGTTCACCGATACCAAGTCAGGCTTGAATAGTCTCTTTACGTTGCTGCACAGAAGAGCTGCAGGCTCCAGGCTTAACCACTTTGCAAAAGAGGAAAAACACCGCTCCTTCGAGGCAACCGCGAGTAAATCTGAGTGAAATGGAAATGCTCTGGCTCGCTCTTTCTTCTGCCTTTTGGAGACATTGTGTTAGAGGGATCACATTGTGCTTTCAGCCTTCTAGGGAGTTACTCTGCTGCTGAAATCGAACTCTAAGCCGCTGAAGTTAATGCAAAGGCTTCCCAAGGCTGCAAATCCTGCTGAAGTAAAATCCTCCTCAGTTACGGAAAGGTTCCTGCTGATTCAGCCTCAAAATTCTGATCCTTAAGACTTTACTGTCCCAACTACACTTCAGGGGCAAAACTAAAACTAAAAAAAAAAGCCAAAAAAAAAAAAAAATCCAGCAAAATTTGGGGCCACATCAACAGCAATGCTTCAGACCAAAGGAAAGAATTCAGTAAGACTTTATAAAGGCAGATTAAGCACTAGATTTTAAATGGCATTAAGAAATACATTTGGCTGTTAAACTAATGATAAACAGCTGCCTTAATGGTAGCTTGAGACCCACACGCTGGGCAGCCCCTGGGGGACTTTTTCTACAGTGTTCAGAAAGGAGCAATCAGAGTTTGTTACTGACAGCAGCGCCGACCCAGGAACATGTCATCAAGTCATTCCTGCTGGGAAAACACCCAAACGTGACAGCTGGCGTGGATGTGGTAATGGATGAGGTAGATTGGTGGTAGCAAAGAAAATACCAGGGGTTGAATAAGTGTTAGCACCTCGGAAATCCACATTATTTGCAGGAAGGAAGTACCTCCCAACAGGCACTGAAGGAGATGCTCAACATTCAGTTTGGCCAGGTATAACCTGCAATTTTACTACACAGCTGTGTATGAAATACCAAACCAGTTACGGACAGGAAAGCATTACTTTTATTTAGCTTGAATGCTGAATGCCCAGCAGATAGATAAAATGAAGAACAGGGAACAGAGAAGACAATAAAACCTCAAGGAAAAAAAATAATTTACAGTTTGGCTTTGTAATTTACCCACAAAGACCACATTCACACGAATGTAAATCCATTGTTCATCATTTAAGCAACCAGAACAGTTCTAAATACCATGATACGCCACGAGCACAGCACAGACCATTTCTGTCTGGCTATTTATATATGACCTCAAAAATGAACATTAAAAATGCACTGGGAAAAAAGGTAAAAAATAGAAGTATTTTATCAGCTTTTCAAATCTAAACCTTCTATGTGAACTTCAGATCTGCCTCATGCTTCTGAAGCTTACAGGGGTATTCAATTACAAACCTGCACTTTCTGTATTAAACAAGGTCAAGAGAAACTGTACTGATCTGAGTATGGACTATACATTTCTAGAAAAAAAATCTTGTGGTTTTCTTTTTCCTAATTGTCTATAATCCTGTGACAGGGAGACAGCTTGAAGACAAGACTCAGAACTGTCCTTTATCTTTCTTAGCCTGTGATTTCAAAGAGCAAGTGAGCATGGCAGCAGCATCCTGACAGCTATGCCCCGACATTTCTTGTAATTGCTGGAGGCCACAGTGCATCCAGATGATTGCTTTTGGCATGCTGCAACCATGCAACCAGATCCAAAGAAAAAGAGCAGTTCTCTTCTGGGAAGTGGTTACCCACCTCCAGACCCTGTGCAGGTTCCTAAATTCACACACAAAACGTTCTCTTCCCTGTAGTCCACGGGGATGGATTCGGGGCAGTCTCCAAGCTTTAGTTTGTCACCCTGCCCCACAGAGCTCATAAATATGTGATGGAGAGCTGCTCATCAACATCAAACCCACCACAGCCCATTGGATTCTGTCCTGAACTCCCTCATTTGTCACAGCTTTGCCAGCTACTCCAACTCTGAGAGAAGCCTCGTGAAGTTCAACAAGGAGAAGTGTAAAGTCCTTTACCTTAGGAGGTACAAACCCATGCACCAATATACGCTGAGGAGTCTCCCTCCTTGGAGATATTCAAAAGCCATACAGACACATGGTCCTGGGCAACTTACTTGAGCTTGGGGAGCAGGGGAGTTGGACAAAATGACCCTCAGAGGTCCCTTCCAACCTCAACCATTCTGTAACCATTCTGAGGGCTGATAGCTAATGATTCAAGGTTTACTTTATTATCTGAAGTTTAGAGCATTGATCTGTAAGGTGATTAGATGAGGACTTGGAGAAGAGTCACAGGCTGGCAATGATTGGAGATGGTTTCATGTACTCTCTAGCAATTTGTTCCCATGGTCCTTCACAGGCTGATGGATCCCACTCACAAAAATACAGGTTTTAACAATCACAGAATCACAAGGTTGGAAAAGACCTTTGAAGATCATCAAGTCCAACCATTCCCATCCTATGCTAAACCAGATCCCTAAGTACCTCATCAACCCTTTTTCTGAACATATCCAGGGAAGGTGGCTCAACCACATCCCTGGGCAGCCTCCCTTATAAATGCTTCTCTTATAAAAGCAAAACCCATAAGAAATCCCTTGTCATCAGCTTAGGTAAGAAAAAACATCTGTTCTGCATTAAGGGCGAATACAGAAACGCTGGGGAAGTTGGGAAGATGTAGCACAAGGAGCTGGGGGAGCAAGACATACAGCAAACAACAGCAATCCTTTTATCGTAAAAATAAAAAGAAAGGAAGAACTATGACTTTTTCAAATACTCCTTTTCCACTTTGGTGAGATCATCAGTGTCATGTGAAAGAAAGAAGCCACACATTTCAGCATCCAGGGTTACCACTCTGCTGATCTGGTCTGACCTCTTCTTTTCGCAGGGCAAAGCATTTCATCGTGTCCTTTCTCCACCAAGGCGAGAGCTTCTCTTTGTGCTAGAGCAGACCTTTTGTAACAACTCTTCCAGCCTCATTTAGAAACTTCACATTTTCACATTTCTTTCGGCCCTGTGAAGCCTGTGACTGGATGTTGGAAGTGCAGAATACACCAGGACGACTTTTTTTTTCTAATTCAGCACAAAGTCCAGCATGATCCTACCTGCTCCAATCTCCCCATCTGCAATAGTGTGAAAAAAGTACCAACTTCTTTTGTTTCCTATTTACAACCCAAGAGAATTAAAAACATAGCAACAGCAAGATGCTGGGGTATGAGTGGGAGGGTGAAAATGTATACAGGCTGCCTCGCGTCTGAAATAATCTGTACAGGGTACATTTCTCTGTTTCTTGACCTTGTTGTAGCCTAGATAAGTTCAGAATTATATTTAAACCCACTGCGTATGTTTAAATAGACCAGGCAGAATTTGCATAGCTGCCTACTGCTGTCAGTGTTTCTCCAAAGGATTCTCTCCTTTCTTTTCCTCTACAGGCACAAGACTTGAAAAGAACGATAATTTTATCCCATGTATTAGTGACCGCCTGTCCTCACAGCTATTTTCAGTCTGGAAGGAGTAAAGGGGTGACACAAATAGCAGGTGCAAGAGGGAAAAAAAGGCTATTCGGGAGAAAAAGCAACACTTCTGATGCTCTCTTCAGCTCAGCTGGATTGTGTCTTTCTTCCACAGCACCACTTGAAAAATAATACCCTGAACTTGCAGCATTGCACTCAAATTCTTAGGAACAAAGGCAGCAGCATCCAATCACACCAGATCAGGCCAGCAGTTGCTTCTGCTTGTAAGTTAAACTGGGTATTTCAGAGGAAGATGTTCATTACCTCAGATGGAAAATTCTGGAATAACACCCACATAAAGTTATTGTTTTCCCTGGCTCTCTTTAATTACTTTTGGATTCATGGACTAAACCAGAAGAATTCGTACACCTGCCTTAAAAAAAGAAACCCACAGAATGATTTGGATTCATTCTCATGATCCGAATGAAACAAGAGTCTGTTCTTAAACAGAAGCAGAGCAAAATATTGTTCTGTTCCTATCCATTACCCTAACAGCTCCATGCCACCACCACACTCACTGCTTATTCTGTGTTCAGGGACCTTCTGCAAACTACACTCTTGCATTGCCATAGGAGCATCTCTCCTTTCTCTGACACTTCTGGTCACCAATCTCCTCCTCATTAATACACTCTGCAGACTGATCCAGTACACAAACAGTCTCATCAATGTCCAACACCCACTCCTCTCTGCTGCCTTCTATAAATAAAGGACAAATGTCAACCAGTCAAAGATGCTGTTGCAGCGCATGGCAGAGCAGAAAAAGGATTAGGGTAAAAGGTGTCCAAAGAAAGCACAGCAGAGGAGTTTTCCCCAAGCAGAAGTGATGCTGGAAGTGATGGGCCATCACACACAGACACTCCTGACAAGGGACTGGGTCAGACATGGGCAGGTCCCTCTGCCAAGGTGAAGTCCCTGCTCCGGCACAGGCTGACAAACAAAAAAGACTGGAGCTCTTTTGTTCCACTAGAGCTTAAGACACCTTCCCTGTACAAACCTCAGCAGTAGCCAATAGGCCTACCCTTTGCCTTCAAAGGTAACAGAAAATGTTTTCCAATGTAAGTATCTGAAAGTGAGAAAACATTTCAAATTCTCCACATAACTAGAAGTTGAAAATTTGCAATCTGACTGGATTTGTGTACAAGTCCAAACACTGATTTAGCCACCTAGATAGCAGCTGCAGTGAAAAAAAAAATAAAATTTCTAGTTCATAAACTATATTATGTTATTTTAAAGCTAAATTCATACATCAGGGTTTATGAAGAGTTTAAAACTCTCAAGGTGAGATGTTAATGTTCTTCATAGCACACTTGCTTTGAAAAATCAAGACATGACCAGTTCCTCCTCATAAAACATTAGTGGAGCTCTACTGGGTTGCAATTAACCTTTTTGTCAAGGTTTGTCTGGTCTTTAAAAGGATCAGAAATGATGAAGGCTTTTAAATCAGTCTAACAGGGAACAGAATCTAATACCTTGGACTGCAATGAAAACACTTGGGTTAGGAATGACAGTCTGTGTAAAAGACAACCACAAAGGGTAATTACAGCAATGCTTGTGTTGGTTCCTGTCTGCAGGAATGTAAGCAACACCTCCAGACCATGGGAAGGTTGTTGTTCTACTCTAATTGTGGAGCAGAAACATTTAACATACAGAATGTTTAAATAATGTATACGCTGCGACTTACAGGAGCAGAGCTTGTGCTGCCCAGAAATAGGCAGTTTGGAATTCAACTGATAACATGGACCATCCTTTTGCATCAATAGTTAGCATCTACAAATCTCAACTATTTCTAAACATTCAGAGGGTAAAATCATTGTAATGGCTGGATCTTTGCTCTTAATTGCAGGTAAAGTATGGCAGAAAGAGCTCGCTGTCCCTTCTAAAAACTGAATCATCCTGGTTTTCCTTTGGTAGAGAGAGAGATAAATGGGATTCCTGGATAAATAGAATAACAGTCAATCAAAGCACAATCACAGTAAAGCTATTTACAAAGTGAGTGTATTCAAATGCAATTCAAACTACTAGGATAAATTTCCTGATTTGAAATTCTGTGCATTCCCCTTTCTGATAATGCACTGCACTCTTGGGATGACTTTCACATCCAACCTCCATTCTTGCTCAATGTTCTATTCCCAGTTTCCATCCACATGCTACAACTTCTGGGGAGGCTCAAAATGGATGAAGAATCACCAGGTTATCTTGGGTATATCAGTTTACCTCTCAGAGCTTCAGCTGCTTCTCCTTAAAATGAAGATAATGCTAATGACCTACTTTGCAAGCCATTATGAGATCTACTGATGAAAAGTCCTAAGATTTATATACCACTAGACTCTATTTGGTATACAACGTATTTTTAAATTTAGTTCTGACATAGCCATAAATTTACAGTGCAAAACTTCTTAAATATCACATTTCTGCAACTAAAGCTGAACTTTACACACACATGGGGCCACCAAGGACTTATTTTGGGTTTTATAGGTATATAAAAACAAGTGCAAATTTTGTGAAGAAACAAACAAACAAAAAAGACTAAGTACTCTAAGTGTCAGACAACTGGCTTTAAGGAGTTTGTCAGAAAGCAAAGTAGTGCCATTCTGTGGTCAAGGAAAGAAGACTACATCAGTCAAAGGCTCAGGCTCAAAAGGAAGGCAGCTGCTAGAAATTAAAAAGGAAAAAAAAAAGGCAGCATACAACAAAGCACCCAGGGATGGGAAGAAAAAGGGAACAAGTATGTGAATACGAAATTAGGGTTTATAAGAACAGCCATGGAGAGCTAAAGACATATGGGAATCCTCCTCTGGCTAGATCTGTTACAGTAGCAATGAAGCTTTTAAAGATTCCCAGAGTATGCCCAAAAAGCTCTCTGCAACCGCATGCAGAAGGGCCAATCAGGCTGACCCAAGTAACTACAGGTTGCTCAACCTGATCTCAGTGCCAGGCAAAATGAGAGAGAAGATGATCTGAGTTTCAATATGTTTAATAAAAAAGAAACAGTAAAGAACATAATGAATGGCTGTCGATAGGGAATGATGTAAAATGCCCCGCAATGTTAATTTCATTATTTGATAAGAGTATAAATTTGGTTCAGGAAGACAGCCAAAAGCCTTGACAGAACAAGCTGCAAGCCAACAAATGCAAGGGCTAGCTGGAACTGCAGCGTATGTATGATGTATGCTGGAGAGACATGAGCCAGAGCAGGTCCCTGTACCAGTGCTTCCTCGTGGGGCTGGGCTGGGCAGCAGAGTGGACCAATGACTTGATCAATACCTCTGTGACTGCCCCTGGTTTGCTCCTACCCAGCACCTCCCATAGCAGCACAACCACAGTGCTCAGCACGTACCACTACCTCATCCTGTTGCTGCATTTGAATCCCATAGGTTGGCTAAATCCTCTTGCACAGTAATCTTCAAGGAATTGACACTGTGTGGCCATCTCAACAAAACACTGAAACCACACAGTACAGTAAATTACAGGTTAAATGGATGAAGAACTTGCTACCTGGCAGTTATCAGAGAAGTAGTAGTGGAAAATAGTTAAAAATTATGACTGAGAGCATTCTGGACCTCAGTGGATATGTCCCCTTGTATTCAATGCATTTCTCTATGGTTTGAAAGTCATTACAAAATGACTGATTCGGTGCCCAGATGACAGAAAGATTAGAGGAATCTTAAACAGCAGCAAGGGCAGTCACGCAGGATGATGTACTTGATAACTGGGCATGTGCCATGAAAATGTGTTTTAAATGGAAATGTAGTATCTAGGCAAAAGCAATGCAAATTTCTAGCATGGGAGGGGACAATGTCCTTAGCAAAGAATAGCTCTGAAAAGTATCCAGAGTTCTTAGTAGATGAGCAATTCAGCATGTGGTTTGCTTTGGCATAAAGTCACCTACTCCTTACGTATACAATAGTAAGGACTAGGCTTGGAGAGGATGAGGAATAGGGAGTAATTGAGGAGTTAGCTGTGAACGTACGTGGCTACAATAGCAACTACAGGAACTTACTGAGGACCCAGGAGGCTGAAGTCCATGCCACCATCACTCCATCCTCACTGCTGCCAATAAGCTGGATTAAAGTGAACCTAAAATGTCTGTGTATCTGTCATCCCCAGACCTCCAAATTCAGGCTAGACAGAGGTTTAAGAAGCTCAACTCCTTTATCAAAAGAAGGTGGAGTGGTGACTTGATAAGTGACTTAATGGGTCTATTTTAGTACAGTAGAAAAAAATGCATAAGAAGATGTCGCTGCAAGAAGCTGAAGCCAGGTTAATTTAAATATGACATTTTTTTTCAAGCCAAAAGTGCAATGAAAAAAGCAAGAAAAACTGAAGGAACACAGTGGATCCTCAGTCTCATACAGACTTCTAGACCAATACCAGGTGTTTGTCTGGAGGGGACAGTCTACTTATGCACAAGTGCATGGGTTCAGCTTAAAAGTAACTTGGTAAAAATTAGTGCAGAGTGATATACAGATTAGACTCTTAAACTCTCTGACTCTTCTATATTTATACTTATTACTTTATATATGGCTTATGACTGTTCAGTTTTCTACATAGAAAGTGTATCCATCTACAAACAGCTACTGCTTTAAAGATCATCCTCCAGTTTAATTCAGCCTTTCACAGGGTAAGAATTAATTTCAAAGGGATTTCTTTTTCATCACTCATTGAACTTCTAGAAATGTACAGCCAGGTAACGTGCATTGTGGGTCGCTGGTGGAGCCCACAAAGGTCTCAAAAGGCAGCATCAGATTCAGAGAAGTACGTGATTTCTGTGAAGGAAACTAAACAGCCCTGGATATGGAAATTCTCTCTTCTTCATCACAGTGGGGCTCTGACAGCAGCAAAGCAAGAAGGGGGAGGGCAGAAACAAGGCCTCAGAGCATCACCCCTAGCAAAGAAACAACTACCTCTTTGTGACTGTTCAGCCTTTGCAGTGTCTGCTAAACGTGCCACCAGCATGTCACTGAAGACAACACTGGGGATGCTTATCAACAGAAGCAAAGCATCCTTGGAATGACCTCCTAGTTACTAGCAAGCTGCACGCATCCAAAATGGATGGTTTCAAATACCAAGAGACTATATCTTAGCATCATTCCTCTGAGTTGTCTACTCTTGACGCTGGGAGCTCACCTGGCCTATTCCATTTCTTTCGTCATCCCCCTCAAAGTCCTTTCTCAAGGCCCATGTGTCCCTGGATGCTGCACTCTAGACCCAGGGGAGAATGGAGAGATGGAGTTGGTCTCCTGGGTGCCTGAAGGCACTGGGGGGTGACACTCTGCAGATCAGAGCAATAGAAACAGCACCAGCACAAGTGAGTCTTAGAGCACCAAGACCCTTGTAATAAGGGTAAGGATGTCCAAGTTGTGACCTATTAAATTACTGTTATGGATTACTGTCCAGGTGATGTATCCAACAAGGTACACTGTGCTTAGCTAAAGGTAGAAACCTCATTTTCATGCTCTAATCCCTTCACCCACCTCTATTATCACCAGGATTGATACCCCCCACAAGGAAAAAGTTCTCATGTGCAACTAGTTATATATGCTTAATAACTTGCACTTATTAAAGATAAAAAAGGATCAGAATTATAGGCTTAGCAAGGATTAGCAAGCATAAGTGCGTATTTCTGCAACTACTACACTTTTTATAGCCCTGTCACACTCAGAGATAGAGTTGTATCATTATATAGAGTTATATAACCATAAAGAGTTATATCACTGGAAGCATTACAGCATCGTCCCAGACAGTCTTGACTATCAAAGTCTGGTTCTATCAAGCAAAAAAACACCAAAAACTGCAACTTCTGGATACTGCTGTGCCATCTCCTGATCCCATCTGTTAACAGCACACGGTCCTCAGTTGTAGGGGACTCATTAACACAGCTTTGCATCCTAATTCCACATTCCATCAGTATTCAACAGAACTTCCCAATCTCTTCAGGTGAGAAGCCTGATTTTTTCACTCAAAACAGACTTAAGAGAACCAGTGACAATACTAGCTGAAAAATCTTCCAAGTTTACTTAGAGGCCACATTTTTTTTTCCACTGATAATAACAAAGGAAATAAAGCCACTGCACAACTAGGTGAAACTCCACTAGTAGCCAAATAATGCCAATCTTTTCCATATAGTTCAATATAATCTAATTCAATATAATCTACAGCACTCCTGGCTTCCAATGTTGTTAACATTTTAAGTGGCCCCATTTGCCTTTCTAATAATTAGGGCCCAGAAAAATGGCTTCATTTTTTTTCTGACAACTAAACATAAGATTATTACCACTGTGTGTCTTTAGATGGATTGAAAGTCTTCAGATGTTTTTAAAAGGCCATTGGATAAAGACAGAATAAAAGCACAGCAAGCCAATAAAAGCATCCAACTGTGACTCTACAATGCTACAAACATAAAAAAAAAAAAAAAGAAGAGTCTTTGGGTTTATTCTCTGGAAGAAATTACATAATACAATCTTTCATATGCCTGTAATGGCCTTCCACCTCTGCTGTGTAAGGCACTCAGCCAGGACACCTGGGGATCTGCCCCCCCTCCCTGGTAGGACCTATTGCTTGGTACTGAATCCAAATTAGACAAATGCTTATGTTACCAAAAAGAAGCAGGAGGAAGGAAGAAAGATTAAAGACAACATATAGCACAGTTCCTTCACCAGAAAATAGGGCACTGTCTCAGTGACCACGAAGCACAGGCATCACCTCCTGTAACATCTGCCCCACCACTAATTCTCATACCTCTTATCCAAATCTGCCGCCATCCACAGCTCATCCAGCCACTGCCTGAGAAGCTGGGGCACTGCAAACCATAAACCACCTCAGTGGAGTTTGTTACCCTTTTCCCTTCACACCTGCACAGCTTCTGGTGGCATCTTCACCCAGGCCCAAACACATCAATCATGTGGCTTCTCTTACCATCACTATCAACTGCTTCTACTTCAGATGATGGGTTTTTTCACACTTTGGCAAGGTTAGACAGCTTTAAAGCAATTTTCCATTTACAAGTATACAACAATACTTATTGGTCACTGTTACATTGCTACACATCATAGGTCAGCTGCACATCGCAGAGCGATAATAGATACCAGCCTCGGTAACAAGACAACAAGTCTGTCACATCTTTAGTGTTGAACTGCCTGCACCTTCTCAGAAAACAAGGGGTTTGATCTCTACCACTATATTTTATTAGAGGAAGTTAGCTTTTGAATATCCCTTTTTTCTCCAAGCTTGCTTTCAGCCCAGGAAGTTTCAACAGCTTTCTGGACTGCAACAAATTCAGTCTCCTGGGTGAGCCAGGAAAAATTTTCATTCCTTTTACTTCCTCCCGCAAGCAAAACACCTTTCACTTCTCCTCCTCCTCCTTCCTGGCAGCATTAAGACACAGCAAATGGTGAGCACACAGGTAAGCACAGACATACACCATCTGTCACAGTGCCCCCTGGACCTCTCTAATGCCCCTCACTCACACAGGGCTAGTTCCTGTGATGTCAACTGCTTTTTTTTTTGCACTGAGCCTGCAAACAAGCATGTTTTTGAGCCCTGTCTCTTGGAATGTGCTTTGTAGTAAGACTACTATTTTCTTTTATTTCCATGTCCTGTTTTCACAGATACAACAAGCTCCTCAACACTTCTGAGCAGTTCTGCATCCTCAGCTCTGGAGCACCGCTCCCCCTGTCCACCAAAACCACTGTTCCCTTGCAAGGTCTGCATGGGATGCTGACTGTGCCACAGCCACCACAAGCTTGTCTGGCAAATCCAACCATTTATTTCCAGGAGCCAGGACACATAGACACCCTGTGTGCACCCACGATTATGATTTAAATACCAAATCCTTGTACCTCATAGGAGCGTGATATACTGAAGCTTCACAATGAGCAACACTCCTTCGAACAGTGCAGAATATATTGGTGTGGAGAGATTATTGCATAATGGCATCAATATTTTATTTCTGTTGAATTTTTTATCTCAAATTTACTGCTCCCATAAGTAATAGACAGTAACTCATCTGCACTATAGTAACTTATGTATTATGTATTGCATGGTCCTGGCAGATTTTCTGCAGAAAAATTCTTCTCCAAAGCAGAAGAAAAAAAAAAAACCCTCTCCCTACCAATGACAGATCCCAGCACCCAACAGCAGCATTTTACTGAAATGCTTCCTACAAAGTTTAAAAATTCTCCACTAAATGGTGATGTATATGTTTACCAATCTCTTAATTCAAAATGAAAGTGGCCTGACAGCTTCTAAGCACATTGTAATGCTATCTGCAAGGACAATGAATTATGTATCTCTCATAGCACCACGTCTGACAAAACAACACTGTGATCCTGGTGCCGTGGGATCCTGCAGATCCACCCAGTTGAGACACAGAGGGTAATGCAACAGTGCTGGTTTCCCATCCTTGTAGTAACATGCTGCAAATATTTGAATATCTTTATATATATATATGTATTAAGAATATAAAAGATAAGCTCTAATTCATGCAAAAGTAGAAGAAAAAGCGGGTCAATGGACTGTAATTACGGAGCTTGTTGGACTTATTGATCATGGCAAATCAATGCTCTAATCAAAGCACCCTGAGCAAATTCTTAAGACTCCAACCGTACCTTAAAGGCACTTGAGGGATGTGGCTGTAGTGCCACTGCAGTGTTTTGTTTGGGTTTTTGGTTTGTTTTTTTTTTTTAAAGTATGACTTTGACAGAAGCAAGTGCTCTTTAAACCTGCAGCCAACCCTCCCCGGCTGGTGACGACAACATTTTGCAATGTTCATACTTAATACCTGGCACTTTAACTAATGGTACCCTTCACTGGAGAACAGCAGTACACAAGTTATGCACTTTGCAGCTATTGCTCTTTCCCATAGGAATATATATTGTTCTATAATGGATGCTAAATGTGTTCTGCTCCTCCTCAGCCACAGAATGGAGAGGGGGAGAGCTCAGCCCCTCAGCACCTCCCTGCCCACACAAGGAAGGCAGCAGAGCACTAATCTCCCAGGCTGAGAATCCAAAGGAGGCAGCACTCATCATTTCTGCATTTGGGATCTGACTTCAACACGGTTTCCCTGTCCTGCTCCAGCCACACACGCCTCAGTGTAACTGTGTACTGACAAAAGTGGGGCAGAGCTGGGCAGGGGGGGTGGAGGGGCATTCAGGGTTTGGCTTCTCAATTAACTGGCATTTATCCTAAAAATTTCAGATTTTTTCCAGGCAGCAGAATTCCACATTATGGAGCTGAAAGTAAAATAAAGGTGGATTTGCAGGTTGCTAACTGAATTATAGAGGCAGTAACGCTTATGATGGCTGAGAAGGTGTTCCTGTATGAGGATCTTATAACTTAACAATAATACTTTCTAGACCAAAAAAAATAAATAATAATCTCACATTTGGTGTCAGCCCAAAGAGAGGTCTTTCATTTTAAGCCTGCCTTCATAAATTTACTCCTCAGTTATTCAAACACATGTAATAAGTGTTATCTAGATCATAAGAAATCAGCTTAAATCCTGTTTGCATTCAAATCACACCAAGTTTATTGTAAAGAAGACAGCTTAGAGCACACACAGCTCTTGGTGAGAAACCAATCTTTCTCGAAGCCTGAAGAGAAAAATATGGCAAGGAATTAATCATCAGAAGGCAACTTCCAAGAGAAGATGGGATGTGGATGCTGTAACATAAATGCCCTTCTTTATGTAAGCTTGAAGTATTTTAGCCAAAGCAATATAGATGTGAACCTGACACGAGACCCACGTGTTTTCTGACCAAACAGAGGATGCTGCTGTTATCATCTGCATCTTTCCCCACCAATTCTCTCCTGAGCAGGGCTGCGGGTCTGGCTAAGGGTTGTTAGGTGATGAGAGCATGTTACATCTCAACAAACACCATCACCAGCAGCTGCTGAATAACAAGTACAATGTCCACTGCCATGCAGTCAACATTGCTGGCCAGCAATAAAGGACCCAAATGGGCTGTTTCTTTTGCATTTCATCTCCAAGAGTCAGAATGGGAGCAAATATCAACATCTGAGCACAAAGGAGCTGAAAATGTTTTTTTTTCTGGAAAAAAAAAAAAACAAACAAAAAAACAACCAACAGCAACAAAAAAAAGACACCAACTCCTTAGGAGGAAGGTCTCCCAAAGCAGCACAGCATTAAAATGACACAAAACTATGTCATTTTTAATGAATGCCAGCTTACTGAAATTACAAAGAGAAAGGAAAGCTTGTGGCTCTGGCAAAGTGTTGATAAGGAACTTCCACTCATGGCGACTCATCTTTTATTTTTAAAGCACTGAAGCTCTGACAGGTCACAAAACATTTCCTGAATTCAAGACACAGATCACAGGCGTGACATGTCCCTGTCACAGGACTGAGCTCAAGCATGTACTTTATCATTTACCCAAGAAAAATGCTGTATTTCATATTTACCTTTTGTTGAATCATCTTCAATCGGTTGTTTGAACAAGGTGATATCCTTAAAAGTGCACAGGAACAAAACCACTTTTTCATGCTCATTTCTTATGGGTGCAATTTGCATGTAGAACCAAACTGGGGTTCCTGAAGCAAAGAAAAAGGTACCATTAGACTGGTGTAGCACAAAGTTCCCCCAGCCCCTACACAGAATATTTGTTAGTTTATATGTTATTATAACACATGTGTAGTTCAGGACCATGTCTAGATATTTCTACACCTTCCAGATCTCTCAGTTTTACCTTTGAAAAGGAAAACAACATAATCCTGTGTCTACAGATTCATTAAAATGGGGAAACATTACCAATTTAATTAGCCAATAAGCAGAGACAGGTGGCTTTATAAATCTCCATTCTGAACTAATATACATGATTCTTCCTCTCTTGGTCCTGTTTCTCCCCATCACATCTCACGAATTTTGTGTCTACAGGGTAGGCAGGTAAGGAAAATAAGAAATACCAGATGGATGGTATCTGGTTCCTTCTTCACATAAGACAGAGCTATCCAATGCAAAACTGTTAGTCAAATGCTTCAAATTCTATGTTACTCCATTATGTTAAGAGGACCTGAGCTAATCCTGTCACAGACTGCAAATGTCCTATCAGGACAAATCAGGAGGTTCAATCTGCTTTCAGCGTTTCAGGTCGTACATTCACCTCCTCACTGTCTGGCCCAGAGGAACACTCTCCCAGTGCAGTTATCTCTATTTAGCTTTTGAAATAAATACAAAATAAATTTCAAATCCTTCCAGTCATCAAATAACCAACAAAAAAATTGCCTACAACGTTGGAGTGGTTAGCAGGTTTTTGGCGAGTCCTCCCAGAAGTGCCCAGAAGCTGAAACCATCTTAGAATCATAGAATCACCTGGGTTGGAAGAGACCCTTTCAATCATGGAGTCCAACAACAGCCTAACCCTGCCCAGCCCATCTCTAGATCATGTCCTTCAACACTTCATCTACACGCCTTTTAAATACCTCCAGGGATGGTGACTCCACCACCTTCCTGGGCAGCCTGTCCCAGTGCTTGACAACCCCTTCAGTACAGAAATTTTTCCTGGTATTTAACCTCTATCTCTCCTGGTCTTGATTCCTGCTAGGCTGAAATGCACATGGCAGCTCCCTGTGTACATGCAGGGCTGCTCTGCAAGGGATGAAATCCTAAAAGACTTAGAGCAATTTGCTTAGAAACACCCTGTTCACCTGCAGGGATGTAAATGCCAGAGATGCTCTCCATCCGAGAAAGCGCTATGCCCACGGCTCCGTCCCCTCCCTCCCAAACCTGCAACACCTACAGACGCTGCACTAGAAATGCCTTCACAGCCAGCTAATTACCATTGGGATTTGACGTGCTTTCAGCCAGTTGACATAATGGCTTTTCTCCTGAGCTGCCTGAATGCCAGCCTGAGAGCTGACACATTGAGACAAGCCGCTTGCCCGCTGTTATCCCACGGGCACCACTGCGCACACACCCCCCTCCAACCTCCTCTAATGCACCATGTCTGGGAGCTGTGCCAGGAACTGTAGGATAGATGCCCAGAGGGCAATGAAACCCTTTTGGACTAGGACTACTGTGGGGAAGGTTAAAACCCACAGGGGTTCATGACAAAACTCAGCATTGCTGAACTGGGATTAAACCAGTAGCTCACTAACAGTAAACTGGGAGAGATGGACGACTGCTTTTTGTGATAATTCCAAAGCCTTTATGCTGATTACTTGATTATCTCAATTCCTGGTTGCCTGGAAGACTCTTTTCATAACTTCTAAAAAAGAGTGCTGCAGCTCTCTGGAGTAATACTGTAATACTGGCATTTATAACCAGCACCTCATTGACACCCTTTGAAAAGCTCTAAAAGTAAGAAGGCAAAATAACCTGTACATCAGTGCTGAAAAAATTCAAAGACACAGGCAAGGTGGCTACTGCTATGTAAGCACCAGCCTGGGCAAAGGCAGGCAAAGAGCTTTCCTGTGTATTACCCATATATATATATATATATGTATATGCATGCCTACATGGGTGCTGATAGGCTGGCTGGGTAGTGCTGAGGACTATATATAAGGGTATGCAGTAAAGCAAAAGAAAATTGTAGCAAACTTTCAGGTCTGAACCTCAAGCCTCCTGGCTGGGTTAAAATGCCAGGGGAGCATGTGAAGTCAGCAGCTGTGGGGATGCTCTTGGTGAAAGATCACTTCCATGCTGAAGGAAAGGAGGATGGGAAGGCAACCTGAAAAAATCTCAAAATTCCCTTCTGCCAAAAGTGTAAAGGAATGGGTGAGAAAGAGGTTGTGCCACACAGTCAAACATACACAGCACCTACAGTTTGGAAATGTGGGTAGGAGGGTGCTCTCAGGGCACTGCAAGCTCCGTGCAGGCTGCAGGTGATAATCACAAGCCCTTCCACAGAGTAACTGTCTACATTTTGCAGAAGTTTTTCATGCCAACAGATACTATTTATTTCTGTGTCTACTCCAGCATTCAGCCTGGAGGGTAAAGCAGGGAGTTTCCTGAAGAACCTTCTTCCACAAGGCTCAGAATATGATAAATGGTAGCAAACTCTGGGAAACCAGCTGCAGAACTAGAGCCAAAAGGCAAGCCTATTAGTTTTAGGAAGAGGTTGATGTTCTGGGCTTTGGGTGATGGAGAAGAAAGCTAGCAGCAGATGTTATGGATAAGAACTGACTCTAGCCTGAAAAGAAAAATGAGTAGTTTTCCATAAAGTCTGACTGTAATCCTCCATAACTTATGGAAAATGTAGGCTTGGAGATCTGGGCAAAGGTGAAGATTTTATTAAGAGAACTGCAGCTCAATAAATCTCTGAAGCATCATCAAGGTACAACAGGCAATCCAAAACTCGAAGCAAAACCCAACCTGCTAGGTACAGAAAAGTCACCAAGAGAAGGCCTTTTTCTTATTATTATATTTAAATAAAATAAAATTTTAAAGAAATGAAATAGTTCAGGACTGGCCTGTACTAGAGTAGGAGTTGCCAGCCCAGTTAGCAAGATAAACCAGGGATGGGAAGAGCACTGTGTCTCTGGAATCCTCTTCAGAAATCATGTGGACCCAGTGCATGACAGTGTTAGGCATCACCACCTGCAGAGAGACCAAACACAAGCCTGTGCCAGGCAATTTCCCTAATATGAGGGAGTGTCCAGGTGACCTGCACAGGAAGCAGGCAGAGAAGCAGAAAATCTAGAGAACAGACACATCCATATGCTGAGGAACCAGAAAGAGGTCATTTGGAGGACTCTCCTGGGCACCTGCAGAAACAGCTGGACTTCAAAGCTGCTCTTGTTTCTCTTTTTAATTAAAGTGTTGGCTAAGATGCTTTGAAGCAGGAAGAACTGGAGAAATCTAAAGATGTTTTCTACTATTTAAGTGCATATACAGGAAGGTTTAGTCTAAAAAGGGAAAGTGGAAGTAAAGCATAATGCATGTGAGTTTGTTTCAAGAAGATGAGGTATCCAGGATGCTCTCATCAATGTCATGAAAGATTTATGTGAGTTTATGGCGCAGTCAGTCTCAGTTAGTTCTTTCCTGATATGTACCATAACCTTCCCTCAGCCTCCAGCCTCACCCCACCAAGGTGCTCCATGCCAGCACCAAAGTCCACCCAGGGGGAAACTTGGCCTTAGCTGCTGGGCTCCAGGCAACTGAGCCAAAGGGAAAGCTCCCCAGCCTCACAGGACCTGCAAACTATACTGGGCAACAAAAGCCAAACCAAAGAAAAGTCTCCACTGAGACTGCTCTTGGCTTGCATTTGACATGGCCACAGACACAGTCAACTAGACTCATTCTGTTCAAGGTAAAGGAACCAGATTTCTGGAGCACATTTCATCTGGCAGTTTTGGCTTTCTATCTTGGGAGGATGGCCTATGCCAGTGGAGGATGCTGCTCATCTCCACTGACAATCTTAGGGATTTCAACCACCAGCCCAGAAGAGATGTCCACACTGCACAAGCCCAGTGTGAGACCACACAACAGAGCAGGTTTTGCTCAGTATGTGAAATAATGTTGATAAGCTGGAAGCACTACCCACAGATTGGCAGGACAGAAAATGTAACCACACGGACTCAGGGCTAAGACAAACTGAAGAAAATCTTCCCTGGTCCCAGCAAACTCCTGTACACCCAATGACACCAAGCAGAAGGGATTTAAGTCCTACATCTCATTAAGTTATCAAATTCTCCAGTTTTCTAATTAGGCCTTGGGTTAGGTGCCAAATGTAGTACTCTCACCAGAGCTCGTACATGCTCATTTACACACCACAGAGGCATCTCAACACTGCCAGGAGCATCCACTCACAGCAAGCAGGGTCTGGGTTCTCACTTGTGGAGACATGGGGGTGTTTCCTGAGGAATGTGGAGGAACCTCATTCAGGATTTCTTTTCACTTAACCCAGCCAGTTTCCCTTCAGGGAAACAATCCTCAAAACTAAATATATTTTGGAAAGGGGGAGTCAGACTAGAGACAGCAGGGAACAACTACTATTCTTGGCAATCTGAACACTTGTCCTGAAAAAAAAAGAGTCATTTTCTTGTGCTGTGGCAACGAAAACACACGTTTCTTCTCCAAATCTTGCCTCAAATTTACCCATATGTTAAAATGAAAATTTATTTTACTCTATTATATACTGTAAATATTATCACTCTCGACACCATACAGGAACATATACATACTGTTTTTCTTGTAGAGAAGAATTTCAAAGCAGTTCGACTCATAGTTGTCAAAAGTCTGTCTGACTTTTTCAATGGTCTTCTTGTCTGTCAGTTCACCATACATAAAACTGAAAAAGAAAAAAAGGTTTCTCTTTTTTTCTACACAAGCAGCAACTTTGTTACAGTCAACCTGAACAGCATCAGCATTGGGGATGCTACTAACTGTCATTTACTAAAGTTTAATTATGGTTTACACTTTATTTAAATATTTAGTGTCACAAGGAAACTACAATAGTGAATAAACATGACCACCTTTCCACTGGAAATGACAACAAATAAATCCACTTTAATGTTTCATTAAGTGCTTTTTTTGAGCATATCTTTAAGGATATGTGGTTAGAAAAAGATCTGACAGACTATAAAACCATTACTGCCACAGTTGCAGGCCATGAGAATATTGCTGTCAAAACAGAGGAACCTGAAAAAAACTCCAAAACCTCCCAAATTTTGTCCAATCCTCTTGAAAAGCTTTCTGGAGGAAGAATGGAAGCTAAAAAAAAACAGGTAAAAGCTGTTGGCTGAATCAATGGTGACAAACCTAATCTTGTCAAGATGCATCTGGGACAATAAGATAATTGGAATCCTTTTACTAAGTGCCGATTACAAATAAAGGCAGGATTTAACCAAGAAGTGATGACTGCAGTTCTCCGAATTCAGCAGAGAAGGCACTACTATCAAACATAACCAAATTCACCCTCATTTTCCTTCTTGTACACTGTATTTCTTTAATATTTCAGTGAAAATACAAAGAACATTAAAATGCTTTTGAAAAGTTATCCCTCTCCAGACTGAGAATATAAAAATGTAATTTTAACTACACTATTTCTTGTCACTTGACTGTCTCCTCTTTGCATTCTTTTCCAGGTCAGACTTTCAGCTGGGGTAAGCAAACCCAACCTGCTGACCTGACTTCTGAAAGCCTTTGTAGGAAATAGCCAGGCTTTTATTATCATCCTTCCCTGGATTAAAAATAAGCGACGACCACTCTGTGCAAACTCCCAATTACAGAATTGAAGGAAAATGGAACATGGGATAAAAGCTTTCAGACACTTGGATGAATACACTTTTAATTGATCAGACTTCTTTTTTTTTTTCCCATTTTCTTTGTTCACAAACAGTTCGAGCTTCAGCTGAAAGCTACAACAGACAACCCTGAGAATATGAAAGAGAAAAGAAAAGCTATCAGTGCCTCTGTGGTTTCAATGCAGCTTCTCTTTTATTGATCAACAGACCTCCAAAGGTTCAATAAACATTTATTTTATGTCTACTGTTCTGAAAGAAACAATAAACCAGCATAGTGGTTAGTGACTCGGCAAGCATTAAAATACTCAATGAAGGCCAGACCATGAATCTTTTCTTTATACAGCCAACCAAGGGAAGAAATGGGGCTGCTCCCACAATGAGGAGATGCCCAGCATGGGTGGTGGACCAGGCAGATGTGGGGGCATTGGAGTAACCACATGTATGTGTTGCTACAGGCGCTCATTCACCAGTCAGGCAGGGAGAGCTACTGGTAAATGACATGTCATCAGCATCACCTTTGGGACAGTGGGTAACAGAGATGCAGCTACGGTGACTGACGCCAGGAAATGGCTTTACCAGGGCACAAGGCTTCATTATGGTCATGCTTATCTTTAACATACAAAGTTGTCTTCAGGAAAGGCAGAACACAGCCTACTGCTCATTTTCAAATGACCTGCTTTACTTTCCCTAGTTCACCTGGTAACCTTTCACACATCTATGTGTGAGATGGCAACAGGAAGAGTTTGGCTTTATTTTAGTTTTATCTATGCCTTTTTTTAATGCACCGATGAGCTAAAGCAGATTGCTCTCCTGTCTGCAAGGCAAAATAAGAGCTGGTAGTTTTCACACAGCCTGTTGTGCAACTTAATTATCTTTTTTTGTTTTGTTTTCCTGAGGTTTGAAACAATATTTCTCTTAGTCCTGAAGGAGAAAAATAAACAAGAGTTTGTTAAAATTCTCGACTTTACACGGCTCACAATAGAGAAAGTCATCATTAATTAGTTAAAATGACAAATTGTACATGGCATTCTGAGTGGTGGATGATACCAGTTAGGGCTGCTGAACACAATCAGTCACCTTTACATTTTAAATTAAAAGCAGCTAATTATCGCAGTAAACCCCTAATACTCAAATCTTACATTATCTTCACCTACAAAGAGACATTTTAAAGGCTTGTGGAATAATAAAAACATCTTTCAGAAGGCGATTTTTTGACAGCACCAAAGAAAACCTCAAAGGCACTCACTGTATGTTATATAAGATCTTTGCTTATCACAGGTTTAATTTAATTTAGTCTGTCCTGCTTTGTACACATGGAGGGACTCCTACTTCTTCAGTCAATCACTCCGTCTTTTTCTGCCTCATGTTTCCTGTCATTTAGCGCCTGTCGAGTGCCTTCAGTGCAAACTGTACAAGACATAAATATCAAAACCCACCCCTGCTACTGGGAATCTTACTACCTAGAAAATATACTTATCAAAGAGACACAAGACTTACTGAAATACTCAAAGAAAGGCACAATCTTAGATATTCCCCATCTCTGAAGCAGACCAGTTGTCATTACAGAAGCCTGGGCTCCTGCCTCCCTTTGAAAGCATCCCTTGGCATAGAAAAGCCCCATCTGAGGCTTTGTATCTATTCTTCTGTCCTTTGTCAGGATCCAGAGGAGCAGCATCAGAAGAGCTCCAGGTTCACAGTGTGTGCCATGGCAGTATTTAATAGCTGGCTTTGAGGAAATTATCCAGGATAGAGGACAGGTGTAGCACAGAAGGCATATGATCCTACAGCCAATTTGCAGCTCTGCTCATCCAAAAGCGTTGGATGAAAGGGCATCAATTACAAAGGACAAACATCCACCCAGGAAGAACAGCAAACACAGATACACATCAATAGCTTCAAAACTTTGCTAGTTAAAAAGCAGGCTCTGTTCGTAAGGAGAAACAGTGCAGCTCCCTGGGTCCCTCTGGTGCACTCCACAAGGTCTCCTTGCTTTGGCAGCACAAGAAGGCCTCCTCACACACACAAATATCAGGTCACAGAGGTGACATCCCAGTATCCAATCTAACTTTCTTGAAGTCTGGCATGCTGTACCCACCATGTAAAACCCTGTTTCTCTTAAGATGGTGGGAATGTTGCCATTAGCTTCACCAGAGCCAGGATTTCACTCGCAGGCTTTTTTTAAATCCCACTTGTAGTGTCAGTAAATAAAAAGAAGGGAGAGCAGAGATGCTGACTGGAGCACTGCAAGTGTTTCGGTGGAGATGCTACCTGTAAACAACCACTTCAGCAGGGAGATCCAATTCCATCCCCCTGTACAGCCAGAAGGCAACACACAAGCAGGGCCCCAGAACAGGCTTCCTCTTTGAAAACAAAACCAGCAAACAGCTACTCCCAGCCCAGCACAGGGCTCTCAGGTGCAAGGGAGGGCAAGCAGAGAAAAGCCAGGTGTAAAATGCCAGAGTAGGTCTACTAACCATCCACTGCTCTTCCAAAGGCTTGATGAGAAAATGGCACTTAACTGATAAGCAACACTATTAGAAAACACTGATATTGCTGTGACATTAAACTGGGTTTTAATGCTTTGTAACTGTTAATTCTTTCAACATATTCATGAAGACATACTTTGTCATGACTGTGGGCAAATAGGCATGAAAAAAAGAGGTTTTCCTGCATGCTGGCTGATCTGAGCACACCTCCAGGCAGGGGCTTGTGCATAGTTAATTGAAGGTTAAACGTGTCACAGTTGCAGATGCCCCTGGACTGACAGCTCATTTTCATTTGGTACAGCAAAGCTTCACCAGCACAGAAGTTCTTCCACCTAAAAATCGCGCACTCACTTATGCCAATGGTTCTTTATATCAGCCAAATTTGGGTGCCATTTGCACCTAGAAAAGAGCGAGCACACATCACAGAACATTCACAGAGCCTGACCTCTATGCACACTGTGTTTTATATAGTGCCCATGAAATGAGAGACAGTGGTCCTTGTCCTGAGGCATTTATAGGTGATTTTCCTGGCAATGGGCACATTGTTGCTGATTAAAAGATGAGAAATGGGCAAAATAAAAGGGATTACAAGCTCATCACAGGACTACTCATCACCCAAGCTGCAACAAAAATTCCTCAGATCTCTAGTGCCTTCAGTTTATCTGCCCCTCCCTTTGAGTAGTATCTGCCAAAATGACCTCAGATCAAAGACAATGGTGACACATGAGCAGCCTCAGTGTAGGTAGGGTATGGGGTGGGACAGACAGAAAGAGGATATAGGGAATACTCGCCAGACTACCCAGCAGAAAAGGATAAGGACCTGTGAGTCCTGGTGGACAATGAGTTATCCATGAGCCAGCAGTGTGCCCTTGTGGCCAAGGCAGCCTGGGTATCCTGGAGTGCATTAAGAGGAGCGTGGCCAGCAGATCTAGGGACCTGACCCTCTATTCTGCCTCTGCTCCTCGTCTACTTTGCTGATGCACACACGCACATGCACACGCATTAGGGATTTAGTCTTTCCCCAAAGCATCTCCTTTTAAAGGATGCAGCAGACAAGATGCAGATGCATGTCTAACCATAACTCACAGCTGCCCGTTCCTGAAAGACCACCAACAAAAGGAAAAAGCCATAAAGCTGCAATGCTTAGAGTAAATATATCATCAGCTTAATCACTGTCCTGGGAACAAGGACGCATTTTGCACATTACTGTGCTCTGTGTGTGTGTAATAACACGGACCAACTTGGGCTACAGAACAGCCCATCACTTCCTGGCACGACAACAGGAATTAACAAAAGGCTAGTAAAAAAACCCCAACTGAAATATATTAGCTAAAACCCCACTTTCTTTATTGAATCATTAGGTGGAGAACATTCACACTGATATTTGCCAGAATATATTTCAAAGTGCTTTTACCACGGCCTGGATCACTTGCTGGTTTCATTCATTTAAATCCTGTTTCAATACTTAAATTTCTGCAAAGCAATGTTTTTCTTACATCCATCCTTACTGTCCTTCCCAGCAGAGTATATTTTTTAAGTGCACTGAGTAACAATGAACAGACAGTCACCATACCTGCAAGTGCTACTCTTCTGCATGACGTCAGCTCGATGATATCCAGAGAGTTTACAAAAACCGTCATTACTATAAACTACAGGCCAGTCCACAATCTGGGCATTTCCCAACAGAAAACTGGATTCTGAAAAGAGAAAAAAAGAGAGGAAGGGCTGCTGTCAGTGGCAAAGTATATTTAAATCCTGTGTGTGTTACATAGCAGATGGAGAGTTATTCACGACAGTAACTTCTACTGTGAAATTTCAGAGGGAACTGAAATCAAAATGTGCATTAGAAAAGAAGCTGTGACGGAACAAAGTAAGTCCTAGTAATGTTAGTAGCTTCTTGCACCCCAAAATACTGATATAAGAACCAGTGTTCTAAGAATTTAGAAAGGAATCATTTATTCACAGTATCTGGGCAAGGTATTATGTTTGATTTTCATTTTATATGTATCTTGAAATCACCCTTAAATTAACTTGCAAGCTGAGTTTTAATCACTGAATTGTATATGTGCCCAGGCTGATGACAACTCTCTTGCTTAAGACAAGTAAATTTCTCCTCCTGGCAGGTCCCAATCTGTTTTGCAGGACACAGCCAACATCCCTGGGATGAGGGACAGAGTGTCAGGAGTTGCTGGGGAGGGACGAGATGTGCCCACCACATCTCCTGGTACACGATGATCCACATCACACCTGGGAGTGAGGATATTAAGTGATCCACACAGAATTCAGCAGGGGGAACTGCCGAGTGCCAGAGGGACTTACACGCTGAAGCAACAGAGAATGGGTATTGAATATCTGCGGCAGCCTATTAAAAATACAAATAGGTGGGTCTGGTTCATCCATAATGCTTCCATTGCAGTAAATACAAAATATGGGCATTTCTAGGAGGCTGAACTCAGGTTTAAATACCGCTTCGCTCATCTGTTCTTTCAGTCAGTGCCTCCAGTTTACACGCACGGACTGGCACCAACACGTTATCAGTCAGTCCTAAAACACTTTTATTCACTAGTTTGGAAAGATTCTCCCATCTCTGCTTTTAGCAAGGTGTTTCTGAAGAAGGAAATACCCATTTTGATTAAACACAACGTCGTGAGATTTTAGGCTCATCGGTATGGTAAACATTCCTAATTTTGTTTTAGAAATAACGTTCTCCCATAGCAGAGGCTCTCAAATCGTTGTCTGATTATCTTCAGAGTTTTCTTTATTTTTACTGTTAATTTTCAATTTCATTTTGACTGCAGCTATGGAACTAACTGCTCACATTCACTGATGCTAAAAAGCTATTAAAATATAACTATTAGCAATCATTGCTGTATAGAAATGATAGGCAATGTTCCTTCCAGCAGTTCTTGTGGGTAACAAAAAAAAATTCAGGAGATTTTTACAATTTTTTCCTCATAATAGCTGAAGAATGGTTATGCCAATTACTTACAGACATATATTCAGGTGCACGCATTTATTTTCACATGAAAGTGACACTTGGGTTTGCATAAGCTACACATGCCCTTCTCAAGGAATTTATAACTGTGTCTGGATCGTACATTATGCAAACATTATTCTGTTGAACAAGGAAAGTGTACTAAAAAAAAGACTCTTCCATTCTTTTTTCTTTGTAGACATGAATTTGGAAAAATAATCTGAAGATTATTGGATTTTCTGTTAAAAAATATTTAAAAGCCAACCCATGTGACAAATAAAAGTTTGGATTTTGTGAAATCTAACACTTCTAAGCTCAAAAATTTCTCTAAATCCATCACAAATATTATTATTAGCCTAAATGCTAACTTGAAAAATCTGCTTTCCTACCCAAAGGGAGATGCCCTCACTGCATGAAGTGGGAAACAGAGTAAAGCCTGAGCATTAATAAAATGTTCTTGGCTTTCCCCAACACTGTCTGCATTGGATACTCAGCACAGCACAGCACAGGGACATCCTAACCCCCTGGAAACTGAAGGGTTCGCTGAAGCTCATCCCGTTGCACTGGTGTCCTCCCAACACCTCACATCATCTCCAGTTTGGAAAAGGGGAGACACCACCCTAAACCCATCAGCTCCATCCCACTCACCCCACTCCCTGTGACCACCCTACCAGTACCGTACCCAAAGAACTGGAGAAGATGGGAGCATAAGCAGTTCTTAACCTCTTTAACCTGTAAAACTAGAAAAATAATAGCATCACAAGTATCTTTGCAGATATTAGTATTTGTAAAGTTATATCTGATAAATAGCACATGTACTAGAAACTTGACCAGATATTAGAATATGGAGGGGGAAGGGTGTCTCTAGGAATTTTCCTTTACTTAATTAACTTATTTTTTACTCTTGTCTCCTAAGCAAATACAGCTTATCCATGCCCAGCATTATAATATGTACGTGTGTGTTGTATTCCAACTAAAGAAAAGTCTTGAATCAATGTTTGCATCTTGTTAGAGCCCAATGAATCTCACTGCGGGCACGAAGCCACAGGAACCCATGTTTCATTAATAGTGACGCTCAGTGAGCGGCTTGAGAAGATTTAAGGAAGAACGAATCAGCATTTGATGCTGGGCTTTTATTGGTTACCCAAGTCTCAGCATCTGCAGGACTCTGTGCCTTCCCTACATTTTATGGGGAATCATTTTCTTCAACCAAGACACACAGTAATTCTTGCCTATTTTTACAGTTTCTCCAGATCAAAATTCCAGGCAGATTTAGCTTTACATTACTCAGTCCACACCCAGATGTAAACACCCCAACTGTGTACTGGATGACAGAACCCTTTGAGAGAACCTCTTTTTCTTTTTTGGCCCTAATTTCTTAAAATTACAGAGTGCAAAAGAACATGGGAGGAGTTTTTGCATTGAGTCCTCTGCTGTGATTCCTAGATTCTCTAACAGGTTTTGGACCCTAACCTTGGTTATTAACTGAGACTCCTTAGTAGAGAACACAACATTTGGGTTTCTATGAGTTTTGTGTAGCTGGAGAAGAGAATGCTTTATTATATTATTTATATATATTTCTTATATTATTTATATCACATCATCTGTGTTGCAGCCTGGACAGGAAAGTTTTCTCTCTCCATGCACAGCAGCACCCATCCTCACAAGTACTTTACTACAGAGGCTGGGAACTTGTACCCTGGTCCATCAGATGCTGGCCATTGCTGATAGCAGGGCAGTAAATCTGACAGATCAATGGTCTGATCCAGCATATGAAACCTTATGCAACTGTGATCCAGGTTACCATGTAGTAGTATCACACACTCTGAAAACACTCTCACACACTCTCTGCACACAGCAAAATTCAGAACTTGCATGATGACTGGATTCATCCTGCCTTGGATTTCTCTGATCCACTGAAATGCATTTCCACTTCCCATTTCCTTGGAGATAAAAGCCAATTTTTATTATTTCTAAGCTTGCATTGATGTCATTGCCTCTACCAGTCATCATCTCTACACATCCACCCTTCTGATATATTGTAGAGAGCCCAAATTACAAATCTGTAAGTTGTATAAATTCTTTGACTAGATACATCTGAACACCAGCATCTCTGTAAGAGAGCAGGGAAGCAGAGCTCAGTCGGCAGACTCGCCTGTCTCAGAGTTGCTAGATTCTTCTTGGGAAGTCAGCAGGCTTTTTATTAGTTAATATAACTCTCCTGTTCACAAGGTTTAATTTTGATGGCAAGCTATTGGGATAGTAGAGGCATACAGTTAGCAAAATTTCAGGTTGGAAAACACAATTGAGGAAAACAATTGTTACAGGCACTGTATTTACTTTGCTGCACTTCTGATTTGTAAAAAGGCTTTTTTATGTAATGGCAGCCTATGCTGTACAGCAGCAAACCTTTAATCTTACTCTATCTTGCAGTAGCTAACACTCAGCACAGCACTGAGCCTTGTTTTGTTTCAAAAAAGAAAAAAAAAAAAAGAAGACAGACCACAGTGTGCAAGCAATTTTTTTTTTAACCAACAAAATGCCCAAAGCAGTGTAAAATTCATGTTACGTAATCACAGGAGAGCCAGAACAGCTAATCATTGCTGGAGATGTGCTTAGCCAAGTGAGAAACGTTGTCTCTAATCATCTTTTTTTTTTTTTTCTGAAGAATGCTTGGGTACCACTTGTAAGCAAAATTGTTTAAATCACTATTCTGGAATCACATACCATCCCAAGAAAACAGGCAGCTCATCTTTCCACAAAAGACAGTTTCACACTGAAAAGATGTTGTTTTAAAAAATGAAGCAGTAGCAGAACACAAGTTATAGTAATGATTATAATAAGAAAAAGAAGCAGTGCTTCCATCCAGGATTAAACTTCAAGCATCTTCACACAGACCTGTCCTTCAGAATTACCACCCTCGCTGCAGAGCAAGTGCAGCACGGACCTGACAGGCTCAGGGAAACGCCTGGAATTTGCCTTTTTGGCTAGCACTGTCTTATAAAAGCCCCAGACCAGCTAAACTGCCATCAGCTGGCTCTCACAGGGCCAGCATATCACTGTTGTCCTGTTTAGACCATCTTGGAAAACTCACGGGGCCCCTCTGTGTGTGTGTGTTAGGGAGGGAGGTGCTAAAAATCTTCACAATTTTTATTTTCTTTTAGCTCTCCTGAGCAAGGCTTGGCCCTCATAACACATATTTCTACTGGTGTCATATACAGTGACCCCAACCACATGCTCAACACGTTCTGCATCCCCACAGAACACAAGAGCAAATCCTAAACCCTATGAGAGGGCACTGCCCTCTGAAATCAGCCTCAGCAGGCAACAACATCCCTCCAGCTCTGGAGTCAGCTGCAGACAAACCACTGTGCTTGCAACCTCCACCAGCACTTTGTACTCCTTAACATCAAACCACATTGCTGTTTTCTAACAAAGCTATTATTTCCCCGGTGTGTTTACAGCATGCAAAACATCAGTGTCATCCAATTTATCCAGCACATTAAGCGTTGCTTGCCTGGAAAAAAAAAACCCAAAATCTCTCAAAGGACTAACTCCTTACGTCACCTTTCTGTACCACTGTTGTTTTTATTTAACACTCACATTATGAAAATGCAAAGAGGGCTAAACCCAGAGCAAGATGCCACCATCCTGAAATGCTAAAATGGTCTGTTTCCTGCCCTAAATCAGCGCTCCTCAAATGAAATAAAACATAAATAATCCAGTATTGGCTGAAGTATTAAATCCATGTGTAAATCACCTAGTTGGGAACACAGCAGCTTTCAGCAATTTAGCAAGTGGGCTCAAGAAGAAAGATTAAGAGTCTGCCTGGAATTTACCTCCTGAAAACTTATAAAAAAACCCAAAACACTTTAATGATTCTGTATGTGAAAGCCAGCAAACAGCACAGTCCCCTGCCTTTACTGGGGCACAACTGGAACAAGCTGCCCAGGGAGGGGGTTGAGTCACCACCCCTGGATGTGGTAGATGAGGTACATAGAGATATTGCTTAGTAAAGGACAGGAATGGTTGAACTCGATGATCTTAAAGGTCTTTTCCAACCTTGTAATTCTGTGATTCTATGAAACTTCACCGCTCTCAGGAAGGGTTTTGAGTGTAAGGACAAGAGAAGATCCCTATGAGATCCCTGTGAAACGACATGTCACACAATTCTGGTCGCAGGTTCTCCTCCCCCCACATTAATTTATCCTGGAGTTAAACCCATTCACCCCTATTGTGGTTATCTTTTAAATGCCACCATTGAACCTGTTCTTTATTAAAATGATGTAAAACACGACAAAGATGTAGTGAGACTAAATTGAAGCTGGAGCACATGGTAGCTCTCCCTAAAGGCACACAGGCACCCTTGGGAGGCAACCAACAATCAGACTTCTAGCTTTACACATACAAGAGGACTTCCTTCACATTCCCAGCTAGCAGCTGTTCGGACACAGGGGAACCTCTTGCAAACACTCACCCCAAACCTAGTCCTGGCTGCAGCTCTGTGTCTCAGAAAACCTGTTTTGGCAGAGAATTTTCTGCCTCTCCCACGTTCCACCGAGGTGCTGCTGCAGGCCAGCGTCCCAAGGGAACAGCAGTCAGTCTCACTCCCACTGCCACACATGGGTGCAGGATCGGGCCCTGGCTATCTGGGTTACCCAGGGTTTGGCATTTAAAAAGCCAGTGACACCGTGCTAATTAAACAAGTATTGGAGGTTTGGTTGGGGTTTTTTTTCTGAAAAGCAGGTCATTAGAGTGCTACCTCCAAAATCATCTTCTACCACTTAATTTTACCAAGCCAGAGAATACTGTTCCCTTGGCTGTCCAGGAAAATAACTTAAAATCCTGCTTAACCACTGAACAGTACCCTGTTAAACAGGCTAATTAAATGTATCTCCACAGCTCACTTAACTTCCTGGCATTACTCTCTGGCTGTATACTCCTTCCAACAGCAATAAAAAAAAAAAACCCTAAAAAAACCCTGGATGTTTACTCTAAAAAAAAAATTTAAAAAAATCAATAATTTCATTTTTCTCAGCTCTCAGACTGAAACGGGAACCTGGGAACGCAGCAGCTCTTGCAGTGACCTCTTGTGGCAGCTGCTCAGCAGCGCTCAAGCATCCCCCAGAAGACGAGAAGGGTCTCCCTATCCCACAGCCCCATCCCACCGCCAGCGACACGCACAGAAAGAAATACTAGAAAGGGGAAGACCCACAGTCTACAAAGCAGGTGATCAGACTGAATCTGGCTGTTCCTCTAGCTGATGATAGATATGGCATTATCCAGGTTTCTGAATTAATATGATGGTATAGAGCTGTGATAATATTTTCCTTCATTTTTTTCTTTAATAAACATTTATTAAAAATAATTCTACAAAAGTAAAAGTCCCCCAGTTTCAGAGGCAGTGAGATACACTTAATCGTTCATTATTCAGCAAAACAACTTGAGTAAGGAAAGCGGGGAACTTGCAATTGAAATCTACCCACAAATGTCATTTAGTAATGCTTCTCGGTGTACAAATCAGCTCTGCATTGACGTACGGATCGGCAGACCCCCTGCAGTCATGGAAATCTGACTTCAAGTGTCAAAGAAAGCCCCAGTGACATAAGCTCCTTGGTCATTCCCTTCAGTAACTTCTCCACAGTCAATTGAACTGGAGGATGGAAACTCTTGCCCCATTATTTAGTGTCTTTATACAGAGATGTAGGGAACTGCTGTGGTCCCAAGTTTTTTTAGAGGATCTCCAATGACAGATATCCTGTAAACCTGAAGCAACTCACATTAAAGAACTTTCTGCACCATATGTAACTCAGTTTGGATCAGACAAGAGAGCAGCTTGTTTTCCTTCAGGGGAGAAGAACCTGTATGTATCACGCCCTGCTTTGTTACCCTGCTTGTAAGACTTCAGGTATGCTGTATGGGCTAGTAAGGAGAGACAACAGACACTTATTTTGTCTATAATATCAGCATAATAAAGATGAAAAAGGTGTGCTAGCACTACAGATGTGGCATTCATTTCCCCCCCTTCCAGCTTAACCTGCCTCAACAGCACAGTCACCTGTAAACAGGGCTCATCTCTTCACCCACCAAAGTCACAAGACCCAGCAGGGCGTAAAGCTCTGACCAAAGGAGCTGATTTGCAGGAACATGGCACAAAGCTGCAAAAGGCAAGGAATCTTCATTACAGCTCAGGGTAGAATTCCCATGTCAGCTTTATGGAGCCAAGATTTCAGTCCAATGTCAAAATACATTCATGAAAGACCTGAAAGCCCCATTTTCCCAAGAAAGCTTCTAAGAGTTACTGCAACAGAAACAAAAAACCAATAATGATGACTCTTACAATATAGATAAGACTATATATAGTCTTATCTATATCACTAAATTAAACCCCACTTCCAGACTGTTAGCACTCTTTATTGCATACTGCCACAAAGTCCCCGAGTTAACCTCTTCCCAACATCACCCTCCACCATAACAGCAAATTATGCTATTAACACTGCTAGAATATGTGAAGAGTGAAGATGAACAGGAAAGACAGACACATTTCTCTGCCCCTGTGTGCATGGCTCAACACGCCAGCCGGGTCCACAAAGCCCAGCCCTGCTCTAGACTTGCCCAATTCTGTTCCCGTTGCACCTCCACGACACTGAGACAAGGTCAGTGTCAGCAGGAGCTCTGAATGCACTGAAGATGGCACCAATATTATTAGTAATAACGGGCACAGAGCGCTGAGAACATCTCAGGAGAGAACATCACCTTAAGTAAGACCCTTATTAAAAGTCCTCAATACTAATGGCAGTCAAAGGCAGTAGTCACCTTAATGTGATTTAACCCAGCGCTCTCACAAAACACTTCTCCTTTCAGCTCAGCTAAATACCTGGTGTTCTTAAGACCCAGGGCACAGCCAGGGCTGTAGCGAGATCATATCAGTCTTTATGAGCCTCAGTAAGACCTTTACTGGATGTATTTTCACTGTGCTTTAAAAGAAAGAGGAAGAAAGAAAGATTGCAGAGAGTGCCCTGAGATTAGCCTGAAGATAGGCCAGCGTGTCCCGAGGGCTTGTCCCTTTTTACCAACTGCAGCAGTTGGTCTAACCACAGACCCAACTTCTCCACACAGACATTGTCCCCCCTTGAGTGGAGCTCAGCTGTGGTGTGGGCAAAGAACCTGCAAAGCAGCTGAGAGGTTACTGTCCACCACCAAATGCCTTGGGAAGCACCTACGAACTGCTGTGGTATGTTGCTGCTCTACAATACTTCACAAGCTCCGAGGTATAAAGTCGCCTTCGAAAGAGGGGTTCCCTGGGCAGACAGACACTGTGGGACCCCCCACATTGCTTTCACAGTCATTCCCATCCTTCCCACAGATGTTGGCTGAGAGGAGAATGTCCAGCACGGCAGCCAAGATATCCCATCTCTCCATATGGAGGACAGAAGAGCCTTTTCCGTGTGGCTCTTTGATGCTTTGCCTATGATTGACACAATGAGCACTTCTCTCACAATTTTAACCTGATTTGTAGCCAAAACAGGGGTGAAAAGGAAAAGTTCAAGCATTCCTTAGCAGAAAATGGCTAAATGATGCTGAAAAGTGTGTATATGATTGCTTTTAACACCCGCCTGGCCACCACACTAAGGCTGCACACTCTGTTCCCACAGTGTCAGTTCTGACTTTCCACATTTTAAAATTACTGCAATTTTGTCTATATATTTTGTTATTCAGATCCATCTCTGGGAACTCTGAGTAATTTGTCTCTACCTACATTTCTTTTTTAAACCATTGCTTCTATTTCACCTGGAGAAGAGACGATCTACCAAAACACCTCTCTAATTTTTCCAGCTGTACCTGTTGCCTAATAGAAGATGTTGCCTCTATCTACAAAGCTTCTCCCAGTTGTTAAGAGAAGATTTATGGTCAAGAAGTGCAATCGGGTTACATAAAGCGTGAGAAATCTCAAAATAAAGTGTTCTTTAACCAGGAAAGGCAACAGAGGGGCTTTCTTTTTTTGAAGATGCTGAAGATGTATTTTTTAAAAACAAACATCAGTCTTTGCTTCATCCCCTTCCTCAACTTGTCAATGAAAAATCTGTTGGAAACAGAATCCAAGCATAAAAACAACCCCCAGCTAACAGTCAGCAGACCATGTCCTTGCCTTCCACTGAGCACTGGAAGGAGACACTTGAACCAGATTTGCTCTATTGGATACCATTAAGTTCAGATTAAACAGTGCTGAATCCAATGAGAATAACTATTTCTATGAAGGACAAATAAGGTTATGTCCTGGATGACAAAAAGAAGAACTAAATCACGTTTCAGGGCACAACATGGATCACTTACATGAGTTAAAAACAAATTTCCAACCCACTGTTTGCTTTGTTGTCCAACGGACAGATTTGCCTCAGTAGCAGCAAGCTTAAACATCATCAGTGGCAGAGAGAAAGCAAATGAATGACCCGATCAACATAATTTATGTTCCCAAATAAGCCCAGGTTAGAAACTGGAGAGGGATACATGCTTTTAAAATACAATGTTCAAAAAGCCTTCTGAGCTTTTCCAGTTTTTGACATCTCAAAGCTTTTCACCAGCGAGGACGTGTGATTTAATTAGAGCATGATACAAAGGCATGGCAATCCCAAACCATGATCCCAGCTCTGCTGACTTGCCATACGACCTTGGGAAAACAGCTGTGATGCCCCGAGCCCTCGTTTACGCCACAATTCAAGGAACAGGTTGGGAAAGCTTCTGTGTGTCCCCTTCCACAAGGAGCTGTGAAGTGTAATTAAATTCCACCCAGCGCTTTGAAATTGTCAGAGGGAAAGTGCTATATAAACCCATATTAATTAAGCTCACATTTAATATTCTGGTTAATAAATACACTACTCTGGGAAACCAGATCTTAGTGATTGTGCAGTTACAGAGCTTGATGGGGAGTCAGCTGCTGACCGCAGAACTGACACTGGCAATGAGAGGGAGGAAGCCCCCCAAAAAACACTTGATGGCTTAATATAAGGCTTTCATTTTAACATACAACATTTTAAAACAAATGCTTGGTCCTCATCCTGATCCTTCTCCTGGGAAAGTCAATGAATCACTAATTTGCTACCTGCCACCAAAATCAACTTCAAACCAGCACACCAGACCGTGTCCGTGTGAATAGGAGGTAAATCCAGAATCAATGCCATAGGAAGGCAGAAGGGAACACTGTTCAGCAAGATTTCACATCATATTAGCGTCTTGATTAATAATACATGTGGTGACTTTTCTCAGGGCTCTTCCTTGCCCACCTTTCCCATTCACAAACCCAGACACACACAGGCACAGCAGCGCTTTGGCATGGCAGGGTCGCCCTGAACTTCGGGCTGCCCAAGGAGATGTCTTTTAGCAGATAAAAAGTCAGGGTCTCTTACTTGACTTAATTTGTGCAAACACTCCTACGTGTCAGTAGTTATGCACCAGTGAAACAACTACGTAAAAAAAGAATGTAACCAGCACAAGACTTGCCTAAAGCAAGCATCTACATCAATACACCTAGAGAGATGGTCTGCAACCACATCGTAACTCTAATGGAGCCCTATACAGCACTCTTGCCCAGGGCTTTGCCTGGGATGAAAGGGTAAAATTAACCGCAGCTGCAAGGAATAACCTGATGGCCATGGGGTTGTGAGGCAGCACTGTAAATATTCCCCTAACAGAGGAACTGTAGATGAGCAACTGCAGACAGTTCTTTACGTATTTGTTCAGCCACAGGATTACCATCATCCAAATCAGTCACTCTCTCACCCTATTTCCCAGTTATCTTTGCCACAGACTTAAAAGTGTTACAGAATTTCAAATACTTTTAAACGCTGAATGAAAATATTCACAAGCCCAAGAAGAAGAAGGGGGGGGGGGGGGGGTGGGAGGGTGGCAGGGAAGACAAGACCCGACAAGTGGAAAAGACAGTAGAACTGGAAATAAGGACTACTGATTTTCAGAAGTAGCTCACAAACCAAAAAACCCTACAAATTCACAGCACCGGTAACGATGTAAGAAGCGAGGGGGGCCAGGGAAAGGACCGCGGAGAGCAAGCGCCAGCGGAGCCCGGCGGGGCACAGCAGACCCCGTTCCTTGAAGGCATCGCTTTGGCAGCGACCCATCAGCGTGGGAGCGGGCGCGGCGAGGAGCCGCCGTGGGGACGGATGGATGGATGGACGGACGGATGGATGGACGGATGGATAGACGGATGGATGGATGGACAGACGGATGGATGGACGGACGGGCAGAGGGATGGATGGAGGGGATCTCTCACCGCTTGAGCGCCGGACAATGTTCTCCAAGAAGGTGTTCTGCGGTGCCACCAGCCCTCTCTTGCCCCCCGGCATCCTGCAGCGCCGGGCTCGGGGGCCGGGGGTGCGCGGCAGCGGCGACAGCGGCGGCGGCGGCGGCGACGGGGGGGGGCCGGCGGCGGCTGGTGCGCCCGGTGCCCGTGAGTCGCGCAGGGGCGGCCGCGGCCGCTCATGGTAGTGGCGCCCCCGCGGCGGCTGCAGCGCGGACTGGGGCCGCGCCGCGCACGGCGCCGCCGAGCGCCGCCGCCCGCCCCCCCTGCGCCTGCGCGCCCGCCCCGCCGCGGAGCCGGGCCGCCCCGGGACGGGGGAGGGGGGGGTGCGGGAGGGCGGAGCGGCGCGGAAGGGAACGGAACGGAACCCTGCGGGGAGGCGCGGGCGGTGCCGTGCCCCGCCGAGCATCATCCCCTGGCTGTGCCCGAGTTGGGCTGGGGAAACCCCTTCGAAGTTTTGCTCGGTGCCCCGGAGCGAAACAAGCCCAAAGAACCCCTGAGCCCCGCGCGTTCATCCCGGCGGTGCCTAAGGCAGCGTTCCCACGTTCTCGGCGGCTGGGTGTGGGGAAAGCAGAGTCTGAGATGCGGTATCAAGCGGCTGCGTTTTGCCCGCAAACGATAACCGTGAGGCGCGAGGTAAGGTGTTAAACGCCAGCCCTGCCTGAGGCCATCAACCTTTTTGGTTTTATTCATTTTTTGGGAGGATTCTTCCCCCTCCCAGTGAGAGCAGCTGTGACGGGGAGGCAACAGGAGACAGACTGGGGCTGGAGCCCTCTTGCCCACCCCTTTTGTTCAGGGACCCAGCTCTACCGCGTTGCTCCTGAGCCGGGGCCCCGCAGGAGCGGATGAGTCAGTGCAGGGAGGCACCACACGCCGATTTCTGTGTAAACTCTTCCCTACTCTTGACCCAGACGCTTTTCTCCCTCCAGCCTTTACATTACCCGGACAGTGTCTTTTAAAGGTACAGACAATAAAATCCTGGAAGGAATTTCTCCTCCTGCCTCTGCTTAATCCTGCGTGCAGCTGCGGGCTTAGAAAGCATCGTAGAACGAAAACAGAGATGGGAAAATAGCTGATCGCAGAGGCGATCGCTGCCGGGGCAGGAGCGGTCCCTGCAGAGCGCATCCCGGTGCGCTACATGCTCCTGCCGTGCTGGCACCGGGAGCAGAGCTTCTCCCAGGGGACATCGTTCCTCTGTGGAAAAAAAAAATATACTCTCTTTTTTTCAGCCTGTTTTCAGCACCTCCTCCTGTCTGTGTAGGGGTCTCAGTCCAACAAGTCACTCTCAGGTCACCTGAACTCCTCTGCTTAAAGTTAAGCGATGTTCACAAGCTCTGCCCCACCGGGAGCTGTTGGAACAGCTTTTCCAACCTGGGTGCCAAGACTTGTGTCGCTGACAGCAGGCTCTGCTGAAAGGAAAAGCTCTGATTCTGCTTTCGGTTCAGCAAATACAAATCGGGAGCTGCTCCTTTACCATCAGCTTGCAAATGATGTTAGAAAACTGGCTTGAGAGGTGACCCAGGCCCTACATGTCAAATACTCAGCCCCCATCTCCACTTCTGGAATCTCCAGGGCTTTCCTTAGAGTGGGGTGGTTTAAAAGATGCTCCTGCTGAGCTCTGTCCCCAGCACAGGGAAATTTGACTATCGACACCTTCATTTCTTTCAAGTGAGCAGTAGCCATATAAAAATATCTGTGCTCCCCAATTCTGTCTGTTCCACCTAATTCACATTCTTCTACTCATTTTCCATCTTTGTTTTGAAACCTGGATTAGCATACTTAACACATACACACACAATTTTTGGATCACAGAACCTTAGGAGTTGGAAGGGACCTCAAAAGATCATCTAGTCCATCCCCCCCACTAGAGCAGGATCACCCAGACTAAATCACACAGGAACACATCCAGGCGGGGTTGTAATGTCACCAAATCCCTTCTTGTTTTACTCTTTCTATTAAACTTCTCCATCAGTGTGTGGCAGTCACATCCAGGAGTCACTCCATCCTCCCTGCTTCCTCTCCTCAAGTTCAGATCTCACTATTAAGCCTTGCTGCTATATTTCCAGTGGCACTAATTAAACAATAGGTTACAGAGAGGGATAAGCTCCAAAAACATGTCTCTAAATGTCACGGGTCTCTGGTGTGTTAGAAAGGGCAGGACGTGGTGGGATGCTTGCCTCCTGACAAGCACTTTACATTGATGTAGCAAGAATCTCCAGAGGACACCTCATTTTTTTCCTAAAATGCTGGATGAGGCTAAAGATAACCTTGAAAAGAAGAGTCTGATAAAGAAAGCAAAGTGGGAACTGCAGAGAGACTTGTCTTCTTTTGGACATCTTCAAATTGTGCTTGGAAACAGCATCAAGCCACGACACAGGAAGCTCTTGGAAAGGTTTGAGGTCAGAGTAAGTGAGAAAAAAGCAGCTAAGCAGTTTCTTTCCAAACCAAAAATGTCCCAGCCTCAACCAGCTGTTCTAAAATGCAGCAAAAAATCCACTGTGGTTTAAAATGCCTTTTCTTTCTTTCTTTTTTCTTTTTTAATCCCAGAATAGGTAAGTCAATACAGTTTGAATTTTAGGGAATTAGTTCTTAAACCATTTTTTAAAAACATCTAAGCTAAATGTAGTGACATTCCTGATGGGATAACAGAGGATTCCTAGTCCTTTATTCTTCCCAGCTTTCAAACATTATATTTTTTAAGCAAAGAAACTAGCTTACCTTTCCCAAAAGGGAAGAAGCTAAAAGGGAATGAGCACATTGTTTTACCAAGGCAAAAGAGATGATTCCTCCCTCTTTGCTTCATTATTGCTTTTCTTCAGAAATTTGAAACACCTTCTCAGGGTGTTTCACCTCTTGTATTTCTACAAGCAGCACAGTGCTGCACATCCACCAAGCAGAGGGCAAACATCAACTCCCCCAGCAAGTGGACACAGCACATGCTACCAAATCCAGCTCCATCTGATGAAGAGCTGACCCTTTGAATCTAAGCCTCCAGAAGAATATTATTTTACTTCAGGGACTATTAAACATCTCAGAACTGGTTCTTATCCACAGCACAGGGCTTTAAATGCATCCTCTGTGAATTTAAGAATTGAAGAATCATCACCTGGGACTCAGGGGGCTCCTATAAAAGGAGGGAGGCATAGGCTAGCATAAACAGGTCAGGAACTGATCCACCCCAATGGCCTGAGTCATTAAAATGTGAGCTGCTGGTCTGATTCACATCACTGCCTTGGCCTTCAATGTTTGTATATAAGGTAAGTCGGGTTCCCTGGGATGGCTACAGACACCCAATGGGACCCACCCACGTGGGTCTAAAAGTATTGTGAGCAAAACTGAGTGATGGGATACTGCTGGCAAGGCTCAGAGCTGTTTTATAACCCAGGTGCTGACAGAAGACTTCCCATTCTAAAACTCATAATCAAGATGACCACAAGCATTGATTTAGTGTGAGTCAGCCTACGGACCCTCAAACTAGCAAAGTTTGTTTTCCAGGGGATTCTTGTCTCATGACTTACAGGTGAACTGCAGACACAAGAGCTCAAGTGGGAACACATACCCAAGGGAGATGTTTAGAGCATGCTAGCTGCAGGTAAAACAGGTAGAGTTTCCTCCTCAAAGCCCAGAGAATCTGCACAGAATAATGCAATAAAAAAGATTTTTCTGGTATCTAATGAGGCATGAGGTCCTTTAAATCTTTTTCCATGGTTAAAGTACACCTGTTGTCAGAAACTGGAGTGGGACAAAAGGTGAACTCACATTGCAGTGTTCTCCTCAGCAGGGAGGACTTTAAGGTCAATTTTCTTTTACTGGCTCCAAGAATTGTGTGTAGGACTCGTCAGAAATCTGGAGGAAACAAGCATCTTTGAGCCCACTGTCCCTTCACATTGTATGTGAAATCTGAGTTTGAAAGTTACTGAGGGGATGCCAGCAGATTTGCTTATACATGTGACAACATTTCTTCATTTAATTTGGACAGTAGCCTTCAGAAAGGAAGAGATAGCTGTGCTCATAGCAACAGCTGATAACATCAAGAAAGAATACTTAGGAGAAAAAAAGAATAGGTGGAGGGAGGGAATAAATTACAGTTTCCTTCCTATTATTTTATCTTTTGCTTCCTCCCCCATTAGAAATTTGAAAAAGCTGTTTGACAGAGAAGAAACCAATAAAAACTTGACAAAAGTTGTTGCTTTTGGTATATAAAGTGATAGAAAATATCGATGAAACATCAGAGCCAACGTACTCACTGGTATCTCATTTGTCACCAATGAGAGTTCTTCATTCTCTGTTGTGTAAGTCTGGACAGGTAGACCTGGAGGTTGTGGATCTCCTGCCTCTTAGCCCCTCTGCCAGTCCAAAGTAAAGGGCTGCAGAACTCACGTGTGGCAGCAGCAGAAAGGGTTGGATAGTTAAGTCGAGCACACAGGAATTAGGAAGAATTAAGGTTTTCTGTGTATCATGAGCCTAGGAAGCACTCAGGATGGTGCTCAGTGAATGAGTAGCAGCTATGTCTTTCCTCTTGATACTTCTTATTCAGCATGGCCCTGTGCTGTATTCCTGGGACACCAGCCAACCTCTACTCAAGCATGGCACAGTTAATTTCTTCGTGGTTCTCATCACTAATCTGCTGGTGCTTTGAAGGCATCAATGACCATCATCTGCATTTTACCTTGTCATAGAGGCATCAGACAGGAAACTAGGGCAGAGTGAGATTAAGGTCAAAATAATCCGGTAATTTGTAGTGCCCAACTTGAGACACTCAAGATCCTACAGCAGAGGAGTCTCACTTCAGTAGAAGATTACTTATTCAGTTTCCAGTGACTTTGGTTACAGTTGTGAGAGCAAAGCATTTCTCCAGACTGAAACCTGTGTGTTTCCTGGGAGCCTATGGAAAAAAATAGGAAGCGTGGGCACTGGGAGACACGAGGTTCAAGTGACTTGTGTGGCTTCATGGAGGAGCCCTGTATCAGACTGAACCATTCCAGGTTTTGTTTGCTTTTAACATGAAGCTTTTTATAGACCTTGCTGTACTGCTTCATACCTCTAATTTTCTCTAATGAGCACATCAGGATTACAGGACAGAGGTGCCCAGAAGTTGGACGCCAGTGGGGGAGATGTAGATACACACACACGTGAAAAGTTGTGGGGAATGTAACTGAAGACTGTGATGCAATGAAGAGATGCAAGGGCAACCATCATATAGCCATCATCTCACTTTGGAGTACTTAGAAACCCCAACTTTACTTTCCCACAGGCTTTTCTTAAGCCAAAATTTGACAGTTGGAGGAAAAAAGCCTCTAAAATATTATCATTTTATCAACGTTGTTTTTCATATTCATTCACCTGCAAAGTCTGTGCTTCAGTTATTATCAGTCCAGCTGTGCAGTCACAGGGAGCCATTAAAGCTTCTGAAATGACCTAAAATAACACCTCAAATTTAACAACATAAAAACTTTCAAAGTCCATTATCACAGCACCAGGCAGGTGCTGCAAGGTCCAGACCAAGACTCCTGTGGGCTTTCTCCCTGGGAAGAAGAGAAAATCCTCCTTTTCAAGGGTACAGAGCTCATATTTCTAACCCTGCAAGGAAACCATTACAGATGCAGTGGCACATTTATGGGCAGAGAAACATTTGTTGATAGGAGTGAAACTTTTCATGTCTTTGAGAGTTTCAGGAGAGAAGAGGTGAGAATCTCTAACTCCTGCTTGGAAAGGAGAGGAGGAAAGAGTCCTCTCAGTTAACCTAAAAACCAGCTTGCAGCTGCTGGAGAAGAAAAGGTTGGGATGAGGGTAGACCACAGTCACAGAAGTTAGTGGTGTAAACAGTTGGTGTTCAGTAGGTCAAAGGAGTATGTGGAATAAGGGGAGGAAGCATTGTGCCCATACAAAAACAGCAAATATCACCACTGAGGTTAATCACTGGGGGTTCTAACGAGACTTTGGCAACTTTCCCTTCCAGGGTTTCTTCCTGAGAAATAGGGTGATGGGAATCAGTAATTTACTGTCAGACTTTACAGAGATAAATCACCAGATTAATTATAGAAAGGCCAAGGAAAACAGACTGATGTCCTCCTTCTCTTGCTTTTTATTTTTTTTTTTTAACAGGAAAATATTTCTACCCCCACACAGGTAATGCCTGAAATAACAATCATGTGAAGATGGGATTACAGAGTATTCCCATGCTTCAAAGTCATACTCTTTGAGTTATTTCTGCCAAAGGCTGAATCCCCACCAAAAAAAAAGATTCAGAACAGAAATCAATCCACAGTTTATCTTAGAAGTGGCTTGTTTTGAAAGCAGGGACCAGCTAAAAACACCTCATGGAAGCTTCTTGTTTCTCTTAGACTTTTTGACTATCTTTTTGACTAACATCTTTATAGGCAGCAGGCTCTGAGGAAATTTGTAACAGAGGCAAGGAGTGTAGAGGTTCACAGGTCTTTCCTGAGACCAGTTTACAATGCACAAAAACTTGTTTTGGCTCCAGGGTGTGGTGCTTTTGGGGTCTTTGGGCAACCAATACATTTTTGAGGCTGTTGGGGCAGGGAGCTCAGAAATAAATGGTGTCCTAACAGCAGAAAGGGGTATTTTATCAGTGGGTAATTGTCTCTTTTAAGTACCAAACATCATGACATTGTTCATCATACCCCCTCAGGTCCCAGTCCCAGCAGGGGGGAGCTGGGGTACTATAAAATGGATTGCTGAAAATAACCCCCACTCTTCTCCAGCCATGGCCACACACAGGGCACCGCAGGAAAGGAAGAACCCTTTGGAAGGATGGAGTTAATTTTTGCAGCAGAGCTGTTGTTCTGGCTTCCTTCAGACTCAAAGTCTGGATTGCTTCATAGGCTGTGATCTGGCCATGCTTCTAGGCTTTTGGAGAGACTTCCCAAACCCCAGTACCTGAAAGGGACCTACAGGAAAGCTGGGGAGAGAGTGTTTGTAGGGTGATAGGATGAGGGGCAATGGTTTTGAACTAGAGCAGGGCAGGTTTAGGTTAGATGTTAAAGACATTTTCCACTGTGAGGGTGGTGAGACACTGGAAAAGGGCCCAGAGAGGCCCCATCCCTGGAAGCATTCAAGGTCAGGCTTGATGAAGCTCTGAGCACCCTGATTGATCTGGTTAAAGGTGTCCCTGCTTACTGCAGGCGGGGGGGTGGGCAAGGTGACCTTTAAAGTTCCCTTCCAGCCTAACACAGTCCATGATGCTGTGATTTGCTAAAGACATAAAGGCTGAGAGTCTCTAATCCCATGACTTCAGGAGGGGTTTTTTTGTTGGTGGGTTTTTTGTGGGGTTTTTGTTGAATCTTTTTTCCTTCCACCCTGGGTAGCAAGCACATATGGAAGGCATCCAGGAAAAGCTGCATTGGCAGGAAGGAGGACAAACCAACCAGCCATCAGTGATGCTCTTGGCAAAGGCTGTGGCAGGCAGGACAGTCTGAGATAGACCATTACTTCATTTTCCTTCCCAGAGATGTTACAAGTTATTCCCACATATGACACCTCTTCTGGACCCTCCTCTTTGTCAGAACTATGTTGGGTTATGGATTTTCTTCTGAATAAGGAGATCACAATAGAAAACTCCAACACTAGAAGTCCCCTGTGTTCACCACATTTTGCTGTTGTAGAGCAACGGTCCTCTGAGAGCCTGAGGACTGTGCATCAAGAAAAATGCACACTAGAAAAATCTCAAGACTTTTTGGCAGCTGAAGCATTGACATAAGTAGATGACATTAAATTGTCCTGAAAATTATGTACTTGAAAAGCCTAACACGGAACAATGCTTTAAATACAGCATTTGCTTCTAATGTAGGCAATCTAAGCTGAGCTTTTTATGTGTTTTGGGTAAAATGTTGCAGTAACAGTGATGCAGTTAAGAACAAGGGGGTTTTAAATTTTAAACCTATTTATATATGCTTATTTATAAAAGATGTCTTTGAGGAGGAAATTAGTTACACCATGGCTTAGCTCAGCTAAGGTTTTTTTTAAATATTGGGTATTTTTATAAATTGTTATTGCAACTCAGCAGGGGGCTACATTTTGAGTTTAAACATACTTGTTAAAACTTGCATTACCTACATGGTTCAGTTGGAGCTAAAACCAGGCAAAAAATATTGTTCTGTAGATAACAAACTAAGACAGGACAGTTGGGCTAGCAAAAAAATCAGGGTAGAGCCCACGGTGAGACCCAGATCTTCTTATCACCAGCCTGATGCTTCATGCTCCCACCCAGACTCCTTTTCAGGAGGAGAGAAGGATGACACCAGATGCATGTCTCCCTCAACCCTTGCTCACATGCTCTGTCTCTTCACAGAGACCAGTTTGACATGGAAGCCTTAATTTCAATGTATCATACAGCAAAACCAATTACCTGTGGGTGTATCAGATGGCAGAAGAACTGATCAATTGGAACTGGCATTCCAAAAAGCAGCTGAGTGTTGCCCCTTCCATACATGTTATCCTTCAAGCTATGTCTAACTGCAATAGAAAAAAATATTGATTAGTTCCTTTTCCTTACTCCTAAGGCAAAAGATCTGCAGGGTAACAGCATAAATTCCCCAGTAAACATCTCATTCACCTAGTATTTTTTTTTTCACAAGTGAAGTTTTTCCCTGAGCTCAATGCTAGCTTGGGCTATGCAGAGTTTATCTGTCCAGGCTTATGACAGGTGCTAGATGGCTGGCTGCTTTTCCTTCTCTAGATTAATTCTGTGCATGTTTTCATACCAATTTTCACAGAAGCAGAAAGTAGTCCTTACATTGCTGTGTCTGTAATAGTGGCTCCACAGAGAACATAAGGAACTTAGCATGGAATTGCCTCTTTTTAGTGCCATTAATCTCAACCTATCACCCATCACCTCACTGGCAGTGTTTTCTTGCACTACTTTTTATTAGGATTTGCTGCTGGCTCTGCAGAAACACCTAACATTGACACAGAATCTGCTGACACACAAACCTTTCATAACAAGTAACACAGCTGCTACTCCAGCCTTTCTTTGGGAAGGAGTAACATCTTACATGACTAATCGATTAGCATGGAAGAGCTGTCCCCAGTTTGCACAGGATAACACAACTCTTTACTAACACAAGCAGGTCCCACAGTTGAGATGCTGTTTAAAATGCAGCTCAGACTGAATTAAGTATTGAAGGACGCTGAACTGCACGTTATGAGGAGGAAGGATGTGCCAGAGCATTGACCAAACAACTTTAAAGAAAAAACATCTTTCTAGAGGATCTGGTTGTTTCACTTAATACTACAGACATGCCAGATAAGCAAGTGAGTTGCTTATAAAAACCAAACACTTTGGTTTTTACAGTGGGTGGCAGACTGAAGCCTGTAGACCTTGTACTGCCTGCAGCACCTTTGGATTACGAAAGAAATCTTAAGATGTGATGTCCCTCAGAGACAAGTTCCTGGAGCAATTACAGGATCCTTCGTGGACCAGGACACACATCCCAGCGTTCAGGGAATCAGTGTTGTCACCACACAGGGGCTGAAACTGAAGCTGCAGATGTTAGCATGCTCTAACCATTCCTCAAGACCCTCTTACCACTCTAGAAAAGTTCAGAAGAGCAACAAAAGACCAGCATCACAGATATCACAACTGCTAGGAACCCAAGGCCATCCTTGAAGAGATCTTCAAGTATCAAAGTGGATTTAATTTTGCTACTTGGACCCTGAGCCCAAGTCAGACCCATATGTTTGCTCCCCATGATCCCAGAGCCACAGCAAGATTCCAGGCTTTGAAATCTTACAGAAGAGTTGCATTCTAGCACCATCCACTCGCTGATGCGAGTACCAGGCTGCAGGAGATAAGCAATGCAAAACTACAAGAAAAGGTCTCCTGGAAGGACAAAAAGAAAACTTATTCCATTGCTGGCAAATACATAAATCCAAAAAACATGGTGTGGGAGGGGAAGAAATGTGAGGGAAGAGATGAACGTGTGAGTATTGTTTCTATTGATGAATCTGACCCACCTTTTTCCCCAGCTAACAGCTCTCCTTTCTGAAATTACAGGCTGCTCCTGGGGTGAAGACTTGAACGGGAAACTTACCCCTGAGCATTTGGCCTTTAGTTGGAAAAAAATCCCTGTCAACATTAAGAAGATAGACAGATATGTGCAGAAATAGGAGCAGTTTCAAGAGGAAGCTATTGTAGCAATTACCTTTTAGTAATTTAAACTTTGACATCTTTAAGAGTTTCATTTACCCATGCAGGCAAACCTACAGTCTGAGAGAAGCAATTAAAACTAAGCCACTTAGTAGAGTGCATTGAAGGGAGTCTGGGCTGTCCTTCCCATGCGGATATGGCACTTAAAGGAGCTGTCTGTAAACCCATGCTCCGGGATGTCTCCCACAGCCTCTTCAATAATGCAGAGCTGTCTGTTAAGGCACAAAACACAAGCTGGGCAGCAGGCAGATGTCAGAAACACCAGGAAGCAGCAAATCAGACATGCAAGCATTCAGACCCTCCTTGTGATTTCCTCCGGCCAACAAGGCTGAGAACTGCTCTGTAATCCCCTCTGACCTGTACTCACATGCACAGAACCCAAATGGAGCCAAGGCTGACACAGCAGAGAGTGGCAGGAAAGCAGGACAGCCCCTGCTCTGCCCATCAGTGGGACCAGTAACTCAGGGCCACCCAGACATTTGAGAAATGCCTCTGCTAGGCATTTCCCACCTGCACAGAGCAAGTTGGAGTTCGGTGCCCTGGGGAAGGCACATACCATTAGTACAAATGCTTGGGAGATGTCCAACTTTCCTTGCTTTGGGAAACACCTAAAAAGACCTCCTGAAAACTATACCTTCCCTTATCACATGCAGGTGTGCAAAGTTATATCAATTTTTCCTGAGGAAATGTTGTGCTTTACTTGATAAAGTTTTGTACCTCTGCAGCACCCTGCTACTGGACTGGTGGGTGGCACTTGTATCCCTTTGTCCTGGCTCCAGCTGGGATATAATTAATTTTCTCCTAGCAGCTGCTGTAGTGCTGTGGTTGGGATTTAGGATGAGAATCGTGCCAATAACACACTGGTGTTTTCATAGTTGACAAGCAGTCAAGGACTTTCCAGCTTCTCATACTGCCCTGCAAAAGAGAAGACAAGGCTGTGACCAAGAAGCTGGCAGGGGACACAGTCAGGATAGCTGACCCAGATTGCACAAAGGGAGATTTTGTGCCACATGAGGTAAAAATGAATCAGAGTCCTCTTGCCTTTTTTTTTATGACAAGGAGATGAAGGGGGCACCGGTGGAAGGAAGACACTGTGTGCCACTGATCCAATTAGAACTTCTTTTAGCTGACCGTAGGGGACCAGAATTACTCACAGCATCCCAGATACACTGGCAGGCAAGAGCTCTGCTACTCCTAGAGGTTGCTCATTTGTTTACTTTACTTCAAAATTATAACATTACTTCACTTTGGAAGCAATTAAAGTTATTAGGTTATGTAAAACCCATTTTAACATAAGGCAGGTAATTAAATCAACTTCTTGAAACTTACAGCGCCTGTACATTTTTAGCCAACAATTTGTTTTGACATCGCTTTATGAAAGCAGTTCTTTTCAGCACTATTGCCTAATTATTTTACATCTGCTTCCTTAACCTATTTCCATATTTCCAGATGCAGCTCAGGTTAGCCACAGACTGCAAAAATTACTTTACCTAAATGGTTATCCAGTTGCTTGGGGGGTGACAGGAGCAGAGAGCAGGCTGGCTTTGCATGGGAAGGGAAAGAAGTCGCTTCTATAATCAGTGCTATAAATATAAACCCCCCCACACACACACACATCTCCTTAAGAATGTGTATATTCATACTCTTGCATACAGGAGTATGAGTGGTTGTAGCCATAATAATTACCTCTGTAATAAATATTACTTTAATTTTCAAAGACCATAATTTGTGCTTGCACTGTAGCCCCTCGCTAAAGTCTTTTGCATTCAGTAATCAAATAACTCAGGGCAAGGTTTTCTCCATAATGAAGAGCAGCAGTTGACTCTGTACTGCTGAATCTAATTTCTATCAGAAAGATATAATTGCATCCTTACTTTAATTTCTGGTTAGAAAACCGAAAATCATCAATATAAACCAATTTGCACCAGAAACACTTCTATTTTTCAAGTGCTTTTTGAGCTACAGTTCATACAAAAATCATCTGGTTCTTAATTACATCACTCTCACTTATCTTCATCTGGAAATAGGCACAAACTAGACCTAAAGAAAACAGAAGGGAGTTACACAGTTACTAAATCTCCTGGGGAAAAAACCAGAATCCTGTGTATCTTCTCTAGGATACAGAATTCCCATCCTGCTGTTTTCAATCAAGCAGCTTGGAGGTTTTTCCCCGTGCTAGGAGCAGAAATACACATTTAATAAGCATAAACCTAATGCCCCCTGTTGGTTATCTGCAGCTGAAAACACAGCCTGTGCACACTGGCATCCCTCGGGCTCCTGCCTCTAACCAAAGCGTCTCACGGAACAGTTAAGGTTTTATACAGGCACAGAAATAACACTCCAGATTCACCAGGATGCCTTTCTCACCTCTTCTACAGGCCAGGAGCCACCAGGCTAGCCCTAATCACAGTAGTGCTCCATAACAGCTCGTCCTGCAGACTCAAAGGACAGTCAGGTAGGCTCTTTCAAATTAAGCCTGATTGGTAATCATGGGTCAGGTGTTTAACAATGAATACTTGGGGGTCTCAGCTTTTCCATGGCATATTTTGGTAGGTTCTGAGGAGACACACAAACTGAAAGCCAACAGCATCCTCAGCTGTGTAAGTCATTTTATCCCCCTTTATTAAAAAAAACCCACCACAACCACAAGTAAACAAAACCACAAAAAAATAAAGTGGGGTTTTTTTTTAACCAAAAGTTCTTTGGCCAACAGCACTTTTCCTGTTAACTGAAGCACTTTGCCCAGCTCTGGACAGCAGAAGATGCTAAAAAAACACCTGCTGCCTGTGGAATTAGAAGCAGTAGCACAGCCAATAGCCCTTCAGAGGTGGTAATCACTTCTGTAAGTGACAGGAGTTTGCTCCTACCTATTCATGTACCTTTGCCTGCCCACAGCTGAATGCTATCTTTTCCTCCAGGCTGGCAACAGCATACCCAGGAGGAGGGTGCCCAACCAATCCTCTAGAGCTGGCTGAGCATCTCTCCCTGAAAGACATCACTCAGTTTGGAAGTAACAAACAGCTCAGATCTATGCAGCAGAGCAAAATGCAAGACCATTCCCTTGTCCTGACCTGGAAACAGCATCAAAAATGGAGAAACACAGCAGGAATTACCATCCTCTCACATTTTGCCACAAATACCACCCTTAAAACAGTTATATTTGTAGAGGAGTACTGGGCTGTCTCCTGTTGAGTCTATCATGCCTTAGCCTCTGGGTCCATCAGAAAGGAAACCCAGAGCTGGGTACCAGCAAATGCCAGCCTTCTCCTGGAGACACATCTGGTCTCCACCACACAGAGGGTTAAAGTGCCCAGAGCCTACGTGACTCAGTGTTATGCTGTGAAATCACAGCAGAGCCAGGAGCAGGAGGCATAAATCCCATTTCGTTGCCTTTGCTCCTGGAGCAGGTGACTCTCGCTGGACGACAGCCTCGCCTCTGTCTTCAAGTTAAAAGCACACCAGTGATACCAGGCTTAGCACTGAGGGATGAAACAAGCTGTGTATGAAATGCCAGAACGCTGAAATGCAGGGGGACACCAGGAGGCGTTTTGTGACTGCTGGAAGCCCAGCAGTTGCCTGTTGCTGAGCGCATGGGGTAAGGCCACGGGGGTGTCCCTTCGCCCTCTCTGAAAGAATGGAAAACAATTACACATGCAAAGAAACCTCATCATCTCCCTCAGCCACGCCACAGGCAGCCAAAGCTTTGCCCTGGCTTGTCCTGCTTAAAGGACAGCAGAGCTATATCCTGCTGCTTGCCTTATCACTCCGCACCTGGCTGGCAGAGCCAACACCTCACCCACACTGGGTACAGCTTTTCTCCAGCCAGGCTGTAAGGGGCATCCATCCACAGCAGGTCCCTGTGGTGCTGAGACCCCTGGACACCCAGGATGAGAGCCTGTGAGCCCCCCAAGTGCCAACCAGCCCTGCAGAGTAGCGAGTGTACCAGAGACCTGATGCTGAAACTCCTCCTAACTGTGAAAGGTCCCTGGAGCTGTGCTTTTCTGTGTGTCCCCAGCAGCATCACCACAGTGACATGGGGACACTATCTCTTGACATAAATCCCTGCAGGAACTCTGTAGGCTCTGGAACCAGCCATGCAGCAGTGGGACATGCAGCTGCTGCAGCACTGGCAAAAACAGCCTCTATTTGTCCATCTTTTTGTTATTTATACAACTGGCCCAGTAGGGAGGGCTGGAGGTGGGCTGGTGTTCATTCAATCATCTGGATCTCATCCTACCTAGATCAGAGGGACAGCTGGGACAGGTTTTGATATTGCACCCCAGGACCCAGCACCTGTGAGCAAAGCCTTGGAGCACTCACCCTCCAGTCATCTCAGTCTTCTGCTGGCTTTGGCCCAAGCCAAGTTTCATATCCAAAGTCTCACATTTACACAGCTCTAGCATAGCTGAGCTGTGCCAGAACTGCAAATGATAAAACATAACAGGCCCTTAATTGCAACAGCTCATGGAGGAAGGCAGCATGACTGAAATGATGGTATAAAACAGGCAACACACAACCAAGCTTTCAGCATTTCCTCAAATCAAAGCCTCATCACTGAAACAGTTTTGCAATATGCAGATGTTCCTTCAACAAAAGCAAATTTAGTTTCCTCTTTGTCATTAATTTGAAAGCATCCTACGTTAGATGACTTTTTGGATGCTCATTAACGAAATATAATGTCTATCATTAATTAGCCAACAATATTCCTTCACTGGTTTTGACACAAAAATATCTCTACTAAGCCACTCTTGAGCCAGTGTTATTTAGATATATGGTTGAAGTGTTATTTCAGGTTTGCTGACAGAGTCTCAGGGGCCTTTCTGCTCTTTCTGGCACTCCTCTCTCCTGTCATTTTAAAACAAATTCAAGACATCTCATTGGTGATAGGACAGAGGGGAGGGACTGAGAAAAGTGTCTGGATTTATCTGTTAAAGTGTTTTGTGCAGCCCAGTCTGGCTGTATTCCATGCTGGGGAGCCCAGTGTTTATCCTCATACATAGTACTTGGCGACCCCTGAGACCATGAAGAGCAAAGCTTTTAAAATCATGCAGTTCCCTATCTCTAAAGGATTCCTGTGAATCTGCCTTTGAGAATGTGGGGTGGGAGGGGAAGGAGAATCCAGTTGAACAGAAGCTCCAAAAACCACATGTGAAACGCTACACATGTACATAACCACTCAATGAGACCTGAAGAGCAAAGAAACCCCTGGAAAGCAGCACTGTGGACAGCACGTGATGCAAGCAAGCAGGAAGGAACCTCCTGCAGCCTTCAAGGCAGCAAAGTGAAATGCAGAAGGCTCAAAGTTGGCTTGACTCACTCCCCACTTGATTTGAATTTCAAGCTCTGCTGTACAAAAAGCTGTCTCAATGCAAGGTTTTGAAGCCCTGCAGGACTGACTGCCTGGCTGCTTTTGCTTTGAAGCTGTCTAAAGCCTGCCCTGGCGTCACTGTTTCACAGGAAAATATGTTTTCCACTGCAGGACGTAGCAAAGAGATTTTCAGCTGGTTTAATTCCACGCACCCCCACCCCTGCTCCCCTTTCAGATTGTTTTCTTCAGGCTCCAAGTATATGGAGATTTAATGGAGAGATCTTTAAAAAATAATGCTTTCCTTAGAGAAAACAATAAGTTAAAAGCCATTTGTTGTCTTCTGCTGACAGATTTTTGCCAGCAAAACCAGAAAACATCATGTAACCAGAATGATCTGTGCTGTAAAGCAAAACTGCCCCCCTCTTCTAAACCAGCCTTTTGTCCTGGTGACATCAATTCCTAACATGTAAGTGTTTCCATGTTTTCAAGCTGCCCTCCAGTTGAACAGAAGGCAGTGAATGCTCGTTGGGGTGAACATCCCCGGCCCTGAGCTCGGGCTTGGTGCTGAGTCCTGGCCCTCACCCAAGACCTGTGCTCCCTGCCAAGCACCAGCAGCTAGCGTGTCCTCCCAGTTCACACAGAGTATGTTTGCCTTTCTTTTCTCTCAGAGCCTTTTCTTTCTCCCTCAACCTTGCATTCACACTCATCCCACTCTCCTTCTGCTTGCCTCCTTTTCATGACCCAAACTCCTGAACTCTTGCATCTTAAGCAGTTTTTGGACTTAAGTTCCCCACGTCCCTCTTCCAGTTGTGGAAGAATAAACACAGTGGATCCAGGAAACAGCACTGCAGTTGAATGAACCACCAAACAAGGGTATGATGTTTTTCCAAAGGAAGAAACACATTCCCACCTTTGATGCTGTATATGAGTAGTAGTGATCAGAATCTGAAGATGATCTCTACCTATCACCAGTTATAAGATTTTAGGCACAGCATTATCCATTTTAGAAATGTAAGTACACCACATTGATTGGTGAGCTGGCATAATCAGATCAGCAAGGAGCCACATCACTGAGGAACACCCTTAAAAGAGATTAGAGCAACTTTAACCACATCACAAGCAAGTGTGGCTCCAGTTACTCCATTGCCTTTGCTCGGAAGACTGAATTCCACCAACTAATTGAAAAGCAAATAACATACCTCTGCTTTTAATGAATAAGATTTACTAATCCCACCCCATGCAGTCCAAATAGAGATTCAATGTAGAAAGTATTAGCTCCAACTCTTTTTATTCCAATCTTCCTCTATGTTCTCATTTACTCTGCCTACTCAAGTTATTTCTCAAATCCTGCAGTTCCAAGTCACCCTTATGTTCTCAAGACCTGTTCATGGTAATAACCCCAGAAACTCAGACACTGTGTAATCTCCCTTGGAGATAACAGGAAATAACCACACTGTAACACCCCAGACCTGAGGGGCTCTCAGTTCTCAGGGTGTTTGTCACACTAGTTTCATGATCTGGTTCTCTGCCACCCACTTTGCATGCTCACCTGCCCTTCCTCCTCTCTTCCCCTCCTACAATCCTGAAAATGCTTCTTTGTGGCTGCCAGGCTGTGCTAAGGTTTTGAGTGTGATGCTCCTTTATCCTACTTCCCCAGCTGCCAAGATAGGAGCAAGGCCCACTAATGTTATTTATTGTTGGGGAAGGACTGGCTGTGACACATATTCTCTGCTTTCTCAGTCTCCAAGCCCAACCATAGGCCACCACCGCCTCTTCCTCTGCTAGCTCATCATCACATCTGCCTCTCTTTGCCCCCTCCACGCCTCCAGAAACCACTTCACCTCATTTCTCTTACCTCTTCTCTAAGAAGACATCCCTACACCTCCTCTTCATTTTCCCAAACCACATTTCAACCCATAAATCTCCCCACATCACCTAATCTCTCCTCCTCCTCTATACAGGAGCTCCACAAGACCAGCCCATCACCCTTTGTCTCTTTTTGGTGCTGCAAATCAACTTCTACTCCCTCTCCCCAGCACTCACACATAAACTGCCATCCCTGAGTGAAGTAACCCAACTGCTTACAATATTTATATCTATCCAGCACCTCTTGGTAGAAATCACTTGAGCAGCTCTGGTTTATATCCTTCTGAGGACTCTTAAACTGCTGCCCAGCTTTGATTAACTCATCAAGCCCCCAGACTTTCTGTATTACTCCCTATTCCCCTGTTAACAGTTTACTTACTGTTGTGAGCTCTCCACAGCTGCTTTGCATCGCAGAGACCTTTTCATGAGGTTCACAGCAACATCTGAAGCATTTTCTCTTCAGCTAGAAGGCCCCAAATAATTCAGACCCTGTATGCAAGGATGACATTGGTCTATGCTGATTTTCCACTTTCCTCCAGTTTTCTTAGCTCAGAGCCTCTCAAATGGCAGATTTTGAGGAATTACTGTGAATCTGGAGCATAAGTAAATTTTGGCAGAAATTCACCAAGCTCCAAAGACACACGGTGTCTTCCACATTCCTGCAGGACATCTCATATTTCTTACTGCTTTCCCAGGCTCTGGGGGACCAGTGTGTCAAAGACAGCACACGATTCTGCCTGGGCTGGCAGAGGCTGAGTGCTGCTTCTTGCTGACAGGATCTCTACAAGAGAACCCAGAATACCTTAATAAATAATCAAAATATTGGTAATCTTGCTTGGAGGATGCTGGTGAAAAACAGGTGCAGCTTTATTTTACATCCTTCTAGGATTCCTCAGGCCACTGCCCCATTCAAAGTAACTTAAGACATTTGATAAGGCAACATGTTTTTAAGTTGTAGTTTACTTTGTTGAAAGGTGATTTGATAAAATGTGGGGGTTTGCTTATCAAACTTGGACCTTTGACTATAAAATTTAGAAAAACAACCCAGAGCACAACAGAATGTTGTGTAGGTTCATTTAGACAGCTGGGATGTTTTCCAGGCAGGCTAACACATGACAGCATGCAAATATATCACTCCAGTTCCATCAGTGCAAACAGGGCTAATCCAAATAGCAACCAGTAAGGGTAAGAGCCTCTCAATACCATTAAACAGGATTATTTAACCATCTGCAGAGACCAACAAACAGGTGGGTACTTCTTTAGCCAACCCGAACCCCTATTAAAGCACTACCAGTGGAGCAGATGTTTGTCCTGCCAGTGACTGTGCCAAGGAGCTGGAGAAGTATTGACATGTCTCCTCAGCTGGGGGCCACAACCTCTTGGAGGTCCACTGAGTACTTCTAATTGGGAGTTTTCCAATAATTACACATCCAGATGACCCCATGTAAGTGCTGTTGCTTGTCTGAACCATTTAATTAAACATGGTGCATGCCAGAATGACACCTGACATTGAGGAGAAGGATACAGGGATGTTTCTGATTCATGGCAGCAGTGAAAAATGACAATTAAAACTGATCTATGAAACTAATCCATTGTGTTTTTTGGTCTTTGAGAGCAGCTTTTGCAAGGAATTGCATCAAGGGAAAGTCAAGCCACAAATGAGGTCATATGACCAGAACCAACCACAAATGTTTTACTGCTCTGGTTGTTATTTAATGAAATATCTGAGCCAGTATTAAGCTTTTAAAGGGATTTTCATGAGGTTTTATGACATGCCTTTTTAATTTTTAATGGTTACATTGAAAAAGTGAGTTTCCAGAGTTACATAGGGCTGTACCTAACTGCATCACCTCTTCCCATTTCAATACACTCTATTCTTGCGTTTCACATCCCACCTTTGACATGCAGATTACAGCATCAAGGAGCTTGGCAAGCAGTTTTATTTTCTGTCATGATGTGTGGACCCAAAGCAGCTCCAGGTGTGTTGTTGCTGAGTAACATCTTGGCTGCAGCAAAATGTTGTGTTTTTTATGACATGGAATAAAAAACACGAGAACAAAAAGCTGAAATACTGTCTCAGATGAAAGACCCAAAGTCCTGTTTCCACCACTGGCCAAGAACAGGTGGATGAGAGGGAATATAAAACCATAGTAGGCACATGAAGATATAGTCCCATGTTACTCTCTAAAGCTGCGATATTTTGCAGTTCAGGAGCTTCCTAAGATACAGGTGTTTTCTGCATTTAGTATCTATAAGCAGGTTCCTCTTCCATGAGTTTGTCTAGCTGCTGTTTGAACATTGAGCCAAAAGTGGTGTTTGTTTGTCATAGCTAATCTGAGGGCAGCAGCTGCCATCAAGACTGAAACTAAGAAAAGAAAAGGAAAAAAAATAAAAGATAATAAATCTCATTATTGATGCACTTGGCTTCCAGGAAAACAAACCAAAAATGAACCATGCTAAACAATAAGCATTTCTCAGAGAGACCTCTTACACACATAAATAACAAGGTATAAATAACAGGACCCTTTTCTATAGCTCATACCGGCAATTTCCAATAATAGAGCTTAATGGGGAAAACAACCCAAAACTTCCTCAACTGAAAATTCTGATTGCAGACAGTTTATTCTTTTATTTATTTAAATAAAATTTAAAAAGCAAGCATGTCATTTCAATCAGCACTACCAAGCTCTGTCTTAGAGGATGAAAATATCCCACAGAAATGAAGGATGTCAGAAATACAATGTCACTTCATGCTTCCTGATCCATCTTCACTGTTGCCAAAACACGTTTTCCCAAAATGAACAAATTCTGTGTGCATCCCCAAAGCACAGGTAACCACTGCTGACTCCTCCTGGGGCAGCCACTGCACCACTGAAATGGCTAAGGGCAGCTGAGCACCTGGCACGGTTGGGGTCTAAATTTCTTACCTCACAAACACCACTCAGTCCAAACAAAGTCAATTTATGCCTGAAAAAATCATAGAATCAAAAAATGGTTTGGATTGGAAGCGACCTTAATGATCATCTAGTTCCAGCTCTCTCAGGCTGTCTTCATAGGAGAGGTGCTCCTCCTCCAAAAATACCTCCTTATAATTGTTTTTCCCTGCCAGAAACCATCTGATCAGGAACTCTGTATGGAGTATATTTTCTCTTCATTTGTATTTAACCACAGTAGCATACTTCTACAGGAACATCACTGTGTTTTATAGATGTGCTGATGCTGCCACAAGCTTTTCTCATTATTGCTTCCAAAAGCTTATGGTTGGAGCCAGCCACAGCTTTTCCTGTACAAGTACTCATAGCTAGACATAGACAGCCGTTGTTGTATGCTATGGGATACATCCTTTCAGTCTGTGCATTGTTTACTTCTGCAAATGCAATACTTCTGAAGGGATAAACAACTGGTTTCCCCCCTTTGCAGCTGTATAACTCCAAGCCTTTGCACAGATGCATCCTTTACGTTTTGTTTCAAATGAATTGGCAAATCTTGAAGGGAAAAGATGCTTTTGGCATCTCTGGATCGTACTGGAATACTTCTATTATAGACATACAGCTTTCCAATGACTTTAAAGGTTGTTGCAGTTTATTCTTTGATCACACACACAGTGCAGACATAAACTTGAGGTAACAGTTTTCATATCAATTCCACATAAGGAAAGAGGCCACCCAGAAGGGCCAGCTGAGCCTTGGACCTTGGTTTTGGAGAACAGAAGTAAGATTTTTCATATTGTATTATGTTATATTATATTATTGTATCTTAATAAAAGGAGAGTTATAGACTCAACTTTCACCCTTAGCTCACTGGAACCTCTGTCTGTTAAAGGATCAAGCCAGGATGTACCATGTTAAGAACACTATTTTTCTTCATACTGTAATAATGTTACATTCTTATCCGATGCTTTCTTTAAAATCTCTATTGTGTTAGCTGAGATGTCATTGTTTGGAAGACATTAAGTTATTAGTTCTGCTTTTGAAGCAAGACACATTGAGGAATTAGGGTTTTTTATTATGCCATAAGCTGTCTGTTCCCAGCTGCTGCTGCTTTGCTGCACGAGCCCTCTTGCAGGACCTGTGCCATGTGATTGCAGTAAGCAGGAACTGTTGTTGGGCTTCCATGGCCTTAAAATTCACTTCCTGCTTGATTTTCATCTTTGTTCCCCACCTGCAGTACTGCATTAAGCTTTGGGGTCCCCAGCATAAGAAAGACATGGAGCTGTTGGAATGAGTCCATAGGAGGCCATGAAGATGATCAGAGGACTAGAGCATCTCTCCTACGAAGACAGGCTGAAGAGTTGGGCTCCTTCAGCCTGGAGAAGACAAGGTTCCAGGGAGACCTAATAGCAGCTTGCCAGTACCTGAAGGGACTACAAGAAAGATGAAGAGGGACTGGTTAAAAGGGCAGGGAGTGATAGGACAAGGGGGAATGGCTTTAAACTAAAAGAGCTTAGATTTAGATTACATATAAGGAAGAAATCCTTCCCTGTGAAGGTAGTGAGGGCCCTGGCACAGGCTGCCCAGAGAAGCTGTGGCTGCCCCTGGCAGTGTTCAAGACCAGGCTGGACGGGGTTTTGGGCAGTTTGGGCTAGTGGAAGGTGTCCCTGCCCATGGCAGGGGGTTGGGACTAGATGATCCTGAAGGTCCCTTCCAAATCTAACCCCTTCATGATTCTATGATTCTATTATTCTCTGTCTTGCTTTTGATGTCTTTTAGTTTCTGGACAACCCCTGTGGAGTGAAAGGCAACCAGATACAGAGCACCCTCCAAAATATTTATCAGGCTATTTCTGCAAACAACTTCTTGAGGCAGGACTGAAGCAAGTTAATTTTTCAATGATTTGAAGGCTCATTTTTGAGTAAGACCCAATCACTACTTCTGAGGATGATCCTGAGTCTCATAAAGGCCATCTGTGACAAGATAGAAAGCTAACCCCATGGCTCCCTTCCTTCAGTGAAGATCTCCCAGGTAGAAACGTTTCAGCTTCTCTACCTGGCAGCAGCAGTTACCATAGAGCAGGGAGGGACAACAAGCTCCACTTAGCCTGACAGCAGCATGGCTCATCCTTCCCACAAGCTTCCTTTATTTTTTCAGCAGTAAAACCTTTAAATCCCTTAGGCAGTAAGTCTTGACTAGCTGAAAGGACTGTCAACATAGTCCAGGGTGGGGACAGCTTCTAAAACTGTGATATGGCTCATTCATACAACCTCCTTGGAAACTTTTCCACCCTTGCAGGGGTGTTGTTCCATCCAAAAGTCCTTCTCTTTCCATGTCCATGGCAGGTAACCTTCCTGCATGTTCTTCTACAGCCTTTGATCCACACTGTAGGGGTGAGGAGTCAGCAGGACAACATCTGGTTCTTTCCAATGGATAATACTTGACCTTGGGTTCCCCCAGGGCTCACAACTGAGAAAGACCTTAGAGGACATGGCCAATACCCCATTAGAGCATTTTATGAGGTCAGGGAAGCCAGAAAGAGCGACTACCACTACCCATGGCATGGAAACCTGCTCCAGACTTCATCAGAAGTGTAAACAAGATAGCCAGAAATGGTGGGATTTGGGGGATTCTGAGCCAATTTAGCACTGTTCTCCAAAACAGCCTTTTTGTGATTTTTGTCTGTGAAATGTTTCCTTCACCTTAGCACATGAATTAGGGAATAAGCTTGCCTAATCAATGTATGTAATCCTACCACTTGACTTACCCACCACTGCACCTGGAGAGATTCCTTCTGAAAGTTTTACCTTATCTTCAGCATGTCTGAAAACAGCCATGGGAAGAAGATAAGCAAGCATATGTCACAGGATACAAACCCCACACCTATTTCATCCAAACAGCCTGTGGAGCACCGACTATTGCACCTCATCATCTTCCTAAGGCACATTTTTTTCTGAGTTTTCCCATCCAGCCGCAATGGAGCTGTCTGGGCAGCTTTACACAGAGCCCCAGTTGGTATAAGACAGTGTGATCTCCAATAACTCTGTTTATGTTAAAGGAAGATTTGGCCCAAGGTGTTAAAATATTTACTGCAGAGACACTCACAGATCTGTTATAATTACGTTTTATCTACTGATCAAACCTCTTACTGTTCCCAGTGCCTTAATTACTAACCTTGGATTTCTTCCAGGAAGAGATAAACACCAGTAAACAGATGGGCAAAAAAAAAGAATAATTTAACATTTCCCCAGAGAAATGACAGAGAAGAAATAATTTAACAATAACCAGAGTTAAGGAAAGATTAAGATGTTCAGGAGTCATTGTTCACAAACCGAATCAGACACACTGGAAAGGGGCATGAGGTATGTTACATCCTGGTGTACCCAGCTGATCCCTGAGGTTCCTCTTACCCAGGATCAAATAATCCTTTTTACTGAACTTTTGACACTTCTTACATGGATTGTTCAAAGGCCTGTACAACACACCATCAGGAATTTTTTCTTGTTATTCCACCTGAGGTTTTACCTTCTGATCATCACAACTTTGGCTTTAAAAGCTCTGTGACCTACTGGTTGCAGTTCTCCCACACTACAGGAGTTTACTAGTCTCCTTGCAATAATTTGTTCCATATTTCTGCTGGGCATGGAAATTCAAATGCAAGTAGCATAGAGGTATCTCATACTAATCAACACAGCTTCCTAATACTACAAAGGACCATGGTGACCTTTCCTGTAAACTGATGTCAGGAAGTAAAAAAGGCATCCAGGAACTTTGCAGAGTTCCCACCAAACCCATCTTTCAGTGGCTAGGGTGTTTTGGGTCCATGAACAAAAGCACCAGGAAATCTGTTGCAAGTCCTTTCCTGGATGTGTATCACACACACGCTACTGGAGAAGAACTTCCCATAAAGACCTCGCATGTTGTCCTGGTTTCAGCTGAGATAGAGTTAATATTCTTCCTAGCAGCTGGTGTAGTGCTGTGTTTGGGATTTAGGAGGAGAATCATGTTGATAAAACACTGATGTTTAGCTGTTGCCAAGCAGTCAAGGACTTCTCAGCTTCTCACACTGCCCTGAAAACAAGAAGGTGGGGGTGACCGAAAGGCTGGGAGGGGACATGGCCAGGACAGCTGACCCAAACTGGCCAAAGTGAAATTCCATACTGTATGACATCATGTTCCATATATAACCAGGGGGTTGGCTGGGAGGTGGGGCAACTTAGGAACTAAATGAACATTGGCTTTGGGCAGTGAGAAATTTTGCTATGCATCACTTGTTTCGTGTCTTATCATCATCATCATTTGTTGTCCTATTAAACTGTCTTTATTTCACCCAAATTTTACCTTTTTTCTTTCCCTTTTATTCTCTCCCCCATCCCACTGGGAGTGGGGGGAGTGAGTGAATGGCTGTGTGGTTGATTTAGCTGCTGGCCAGGTTAAACCACCACACATGCACATACTCAAAAAAAGCCAATCTAAACCAAGGACTACTCTGCCCACACTTTTTCTACCCACTGAGAGGCCAAGAGCACAGTTTATACATAGGCTGTAGTGGGTTTATTTGCTGTACCACTGCAAGGTGCGGGGAGATGGGAAGGACATCAGACAACAGACACAGTGTTGGCTGCTTCAAGCAATGTTTTATGCGATACACTCTGGCTGGTGACTTTCAGTCTGCTGCCCCAGGGCCTACAGATTAGTTTTTGAGAACAAGGCTATCATCAGTGCATGCACTATAGGAATCTGCATATGAAAAGTGCTGAAAAAACACTGTTCTTCAATGGAAACGTGGGAGTGTTCCCTATCCTGATACCAAATCCCTGAAAAAAGCCTGAAGGAAGGAAGATGAGGGTGTGTTGCTTTGCAGTCTCATCTTTTCTGCTTGCCTGCCTCCCTCTTCCCAGGGGAACTATCTATCTAAACTCAGTAAGCTGAAGGGAAATTCAGGCTGAATCTTACCAAGACCCCAAGCACTAGCCAAGAACATGATGTACATGTAGAAAACAGGGAAAAATCCCACTGTACAGTCATTGGTGGACAGGGCGGTGTCAAGAGTTCACTTCATTCGTATGAACTGGTTGTTAGGAGACTTGCCAAACAGCATGCAAGGCAATGATTTCACCACTAAAGTGGTCATTCCCTTCAGTGTAAAGTAATTAACAGAATCTGGACCCGTCCCTGCACAGCACATGAGCTTTCTTACTCCTGACTTAATTCGGTCTCTTATTTTGCCATTCGTGGTGCATATACAGTATAAAACTGTAGATCACATTTCCTAGAAGAGTAGAGGAAACTACATATCTTGCTCATCATAAGTGACAAGGCACACACAATTTAAATACAGATGTTTTAAAGATGCTGCATCAGAGGCTTTTTTTTTTTTTTCAGAAAATCAGAGTTAACTCTAAAACTCTCTGGAACTTTAAAATGAGCACAGATTTCCCAGTTACATCATTACAGCTTTAAAAATAGTCTTCTACATCAGATGCAAAACAATTTACCTGCATTATTAGTCTTCATTAGTTATATTACTAAACCACCCAGGAGTCTTATCTGGGAACAACAACCACCATGAGCAAGGCTCTGTACAAATAGCATAATTATCTTTTGACCTGTTTTTGACATTTATGGAATTTGAGCCAAATTCATCCCAGGAGCAACACAAAAAAAGCCAGTGAAATGACACCCTGGGTCAGTTTAATACTCCCCCACAATTATATTTTCTTAGATACATTTCCCCTTTCCCCTTTTTAAACACCTTCTGGCTCAGGCACCACCCTTTAGCATTTGAATTTTTCCTAGAATTTCCCTTTAAATTTTCTCCTATCCACCACTCCCTCTTGTTCTTCACAGTGATATCAACTTTTTCAAAGGGAGCAAAAAGGAAACACAGCTTTATTCCCAGCAAACAACTTGCTGGCTGCCTTCAGAGGGTATCTAATGGATTTGCATCCCCTGGCTACAGAGGAGGCTGCAGGTGAGGTGGCCCAAAATCCCCAGTAATGCTACTGCTGGCAGCTCTCAGGAGAGAAGCTCTGCATAGAGCAATTAATATCTGCTCATGCCTTAAGTCAAAAGCAGAGGCAGCCCAAAATGGATTGGTGGGGTGCAGGTTGTGCTGAGGAGAGCAACACAGGAAGGGTGGCCAAGGGGAGGTGGCACAGGTGACAGCCATCACAGTGTAAGTGCTCAGTTCTTGGGAGTACCACCTTGCATTGCCAACTTCAGCACAGCCTCAGCTCACCAGACCACTTTAAAACAAGTGGGGACCTGGCTCCAAATACTCTGCCATGCATGACATAGGAAGGCAGATGTACAAGCAACAATAAGAATATAATAGGCACAAACCTTGCACAGCCTTTCTAAGGACTATGCCAAGAGCAGACTCTGCCACGCAAAACAGCAGCCCATCCTGGAACAGCAAATAATAATGTTATGTTCTTCAGTTCATTAGTATGAAAGCAGGTAGTTGCTTTCTGATTGCTACAGTAAGAAAAAGGGAATCCAGCTTCTACTATATACAGATAAAACTGATCATTAGAAACAGTGATGTCTTTTCAATCAAAGCCTTTCTTCACTCTGTAGGCAGGAGCCCAACACTGCAATGTGTACTGTAGTTAACAACGCTGGTGGTAACGTTTTAACCTAAAAGGACAACGCCAAATAAAAGGATTGATTCTGCAAACACTTAAATATGCTCCCATCTTCAGGAATTCAGTCAGGTTTTGCTTTTTTTTTTTTAATGTATGGACTTGTGTGCCCATGCTCGGGGCCTCCAATTACATAGCAAGGGGATAAGGCTGAGCTACAATCCTACACTGAACCCCCACAATACCACAACAGCGCCTGTTCAGTGCCACATGAACAAATATTTCTTGTGATGTTACATACCAAGGGTGTTAGAAACTAAGTTTATTTTCATCACAATGAAGGTATTTCCCTGAACTAGTATTTTCTAAGCTGTAAGAAACAGACACTATAAACACAGACCCAAACTAGCACCAGTACACTTGGATTTAAACATTTTCTTTCTTAAATGCAAAGACAGGCAAAGGGAAAATTACAAAGTTATTAATGATACGGGTGTCTTCTGGATTCTCTGCTCTTTTGCCTTGTATTATGTTCTGAATAATAAAAATTATGTAGTTAGCAGCAGAAAGAACAGAATAGTTTTCTTAAGGGATGTTTGTGCCTAACAGTTTATTGAGAAAGCTTATATAAGCATCATGTCCCTGTGCCTAATCTACTGAAATAGGTCAATAAATCAATGCCAGAGAAAAAGAATTTATGTTTTGTAAAATAAACTCTTTGGGAAGTTAATTCATTTTATATTAAACTACAGGGTTCTTTCCCTTTCTTGAGCACCAGGGATTAATGTGGATATGATCGAAGCTATACATTGTACATGGCGTTTCAATTCTTTCAGGCCATCCGTGGGTGCTAGAAAAGGAAAGCTTGGTTTTCACATGCTGGGAGATGGATAGCTGTGTGCCAAGTCAGCATTGCACGTCCAAAACATCAAAATACCAGGAGCCAAGTACCCAAACATTTGGATACCAGCGATAATCTAGCATGTGCAATTCTCATCTAACAGCCACTGCCACGCACCCTCTGCAAAGGTGGGACAACACTACCTGCACGGCCTCTCCCTGCTGCTTGGTTATGGTTGTGAACGTTCAGGACCTGTCACTGCCATTGTTTCTGATTAATCCTCAGGATGACTCAGAACTGTTGTCATAATGCAATATCATTTTGCTGTTTCTTCGCATGAAATCATTTGCGCTGCATACCAGGAGGGTAAACAGAGTACCTCTCCCTTTTAAAGGTGGGAAATGAGAATCCAGGGAGCCATAAAGCTGTCAGTCTGGAAAGACACTAGCAGAAATCATTAAACAAGCCATTTATAAACACCAGGAGAACAATACAGTGATTAAAAAAAGCTAGAGTGGGTGCGTCAGAACACACTGTACCAACACCAAACTCATTTCCCTCTTTGACAGGATAACTGGGAGAGGGTAGGTTGGGGATGTTGGATGCCTTGATTTCAGTCATAAGAAACTGGGAAAACATGGTTTCTAGGAGCACCTGGCTGCAAAACCATGTCCCAACAAGTTGCCCTCAAACTAACAGCACATCTTGCCACTGGGCTTCAAAATAGTCCTTCCTGCTCAATTGTATTCAGTATTTCCATTAATCATGTTAAGGATGGAGAGCAAAACTTCAGAATATGCAGGCAGGCTCAATTAAGAAGGCTGTACTCACCAAGGAGGTGCCAAGTGTGATGTCTGGTCAAGTAGGGGCCACAGACACACCAGAACCTGCTGTGACCACACAGGGGCAGGAAACATGATGTGGAGAGGGAAGGTGATGCACTCCACAACCATGCTTACAGAGCTACGCCAGACCAATGGTACATCACCAACTACATACCCCTATAAATCTTACCTTCCATATGGAAAGATCTTATTTAGTGTTAGCTGTCAACCTAACCTAATTTGAGATTAATCACTGACCTAGTCTACCTTTAACTAGCTTCTCTAGCACCCTCTGTAAAGGGAACGGCTACTGAAAATAGCTGGTTGTCACTAGGATCTTATTTAGGTAAGACAATATGTCCACAGTGCTGTCTCATGCTGACATGGGACATGTTTATTTCAGAAAAGTCACCAATAAATACATGACTGTATGTTTAAAGAAAGCAACAACAGCTGGCAACATTGACAAGCAAGCTCCATTTTCCAGTTATTTACTGTTGTACAGAGGTATTGATAAGAGAGCTAGAGGGAAGACACACATTTCTCTCCATCTGCTTTATTATACCACTGTAAGGCACAGCATGAAAGGTCTCTGTAGAGTCAAGTGGAGAAAATAATAACTAGGTTTGATATAAGGAAGAAGTTTAACTCACACTTCTTCCATCCCACACTCATCCCACCATACCTTTCAGAAAGGTGATGTCATCTGGAAAGCCTCTGCCAGACTTTTTGTCTACTCCTTATCTGAGTCACTGGACAATGTGATCCATTCCCATGGTGCCTGCCTCAAGGCTTTCAGATTCCCCTCCTATTTTAGGGATTTACTAAAAAAACCCCACCAAAACAAACCCCTCAGTCAGCTGAGGCAGTCCATGGGAAGTCCATGGCAATGGAGACCAGAACATTTGTTTCCTCTCCAGGAAAGCTTGTCCTCACCTGCTAAAACTCAAAGCAGTTCAAATCTCAGTTAAAATACTTCATTAGCATGCAGGTGGAGAAGGCTCATCAGCAAGGGCTGAAATGGATTCCTCAGGCAAGATGGTGGAGCAGCACCATAAGTAAGCTACCTCTGAGTCCCTTCTCCACCCAGTGTCCCCATGGGTGACTTGGGCCTGGATTCAGAGGTAAGGGGCAAAAAGCTCAGCACAGCCTTAAGCTCCAGGGATTTTCTACAAGGATCCTCTGGGAAGTTTATCTGTTGAGGCAAAAAACAGCAGCATAAACTGGGATTCCTGCCCCAGCCCCATGTGCAGAACAGGACTCAGCCTCTGGGTCTCTTCTGTGCACCTCTAGCTGGAGGGAAGGATGCCCAAGCTGTCCTGCCAATAATAAGCCTCAGCAAGTACTTCTGATGCAGTTGCACTCTTTGAAAATGAAAGCTGGAGAGTATAATTAAATTTTCATTCACAGAAAGAAAACCCCTCATTTCACAGTTAGAGAATAATAAAACTACAACAAAGCACTGGAAACCATGATGAGAAATGACCTAGCACTAAGGCAGGGAACCATCCGTAGTTGCACTGGGGCTGCTCTTGGCTGTCTTTCATGACCCCCTCTAAAAGAGGAGTAGCAAAAGCAATCCCAATGCTTTCCCAAAAATCACCACTCCCCATTTAACAGTCCTGCAGGCTGTGTTTGTATCAGTAGTCTCAGGAAGGTAGTAGAATCCCTTGTACTAATACTACAACCACATTTTTGCTTCATATATATTTTTCCTGTGTTACTGATAACACCTTCGAGCACTGGAGTGGGAAGAATTCAAACAACTCTTTTTGCCTTCACTTCTTGTTCCCCTAGCTCCTGTATTCACATTTAAACAAGTGGGTACCAGCTTTGCCTAACACTCATATTCATTTTAATTTCATGTTCTTCCCTTGCCCGATGTCACATTGTTTGTAGAAAGAATTAACCACAGCCAGGCCAAACAAGCTGTGGAGCAATGAAGATGTTTCTGTTCCTGTCACATTCCAAACTTGCTCTTGCTTACCACAAAACCCACAGAAGGAGGATTACAAGGGAAAGAAAAATTCGCAGTCACTGTCCAATCACTTGTAACAAACGTTTCCTACCACCAGTTCAGCTTCTTGCACTCACTGTATTTTGACTAAGAGTGTGTTTGAAACAAAGGGAGTTCTCCAGAAATCTTCCTCTCTGCTTTCATCCCAGCTAGATAATCAGCCAAGGGAGCAACCACCTTCTCCCTTTGCTGGCATGGGGAAAATGCCAAATGCATCACTCACAGAGGGCTGTTAGAACACCCTGTTAAGGCTACTGCTGCATTAAAAGTCTCTTAATGACCACTAGATGGGGAGAGAAACTTGCTGTCCCCTCAGTCCCTGGAAAACTCGTAAAACGCACAGTGTGTTCTCACTCCAATCCCACAGTTATTAACCTTAACTTTTCCCTCCATCAGCTGCAGAGGAGTGGTGAAGGCCACAATCTAGATGTTACCAGAAATCCTTCAGCATGATCTGCAAGTTTAACATACAATCTGTAGCTTTTCTGAGCTCTGTTGCAATCCTTGAGATATAGGGTCTTAATTTTGTTGATGGTGCAGGAGTAAATTTAATGTTATGCATGGGAAATGTTGGACCAAAGTCATTTTTAGGGCTAAATTCCTTACTGAGAGATTTATCTGGTAGAAGGATTTGGGCTATTGTTAGTTTCTTTGGTCATTAAATAGAAGCTAGTTCAAGAAAAAATTGAGTTTGCAACTTGAGAGTCCCAGAAGGATCATATTCAGAAAGTTTAAGAAAGATGAAGAGAGAAGACATGAATTATCTCTCCCCTTATCTCAGAGATGCTAATATTACCTATTTCCAAAGATTTGTTCATCTAAGCTCTCACTAGATAAATACTTACAAGGGTGTCTGGGGTCTTTGGAGGGGTGGATCATCCTAAGGAGGTATCAGTCATTCTCCATTAGCAGCACCACAGACCAAGTCAGGCAGTTTTATGAATTGCATCCCACTAGTTGGCACGAATCTGGCCCTATGTGCATACATGCTGACATTGCAGAGCAGCGTGGTCCCTAGCAAGGTTAGCTCAAGGCATCAATACAGGCTTCAAATTTTCCCCATGAAGATCGGTAATGCACGCAGTGAGATGATGACGATGCTCTGCACCACAGTGGCCAGTCTCTACTCACACCCAGCCGGTTAGTTTAAAGCAAGACTGGGTCTGTCTCTACCACCCTGCGTTGTAAGCATGGCTGCAGCATAAACATGTCCTCAGAAACCCGAACTCCTGGCATTTACTTTAGAGACAGAACCAGGCGTTCTCCTTCTCACTTGCAGTCTTAGCTGAGAACTACAACAGCGCCCACAAACAAGTGTGATCACTATAAAAACTGTACCAGCCTCTTCATCACCTTTCAGTAACAAATACCTTGAAAGCACTTGGCTCCAGTTACTGTAGAGTTTCTCACTTCATGCCTGGTAGTAAACAACATCATCCTTCAAGCAAGATGTGAAGGTTGCCATGGAACTTCCAAATCTTTTTGGATCCAGAATTTAATGTTTCATCTATAACGTTTTGATGAGGATATTCTGTGTGGTCTTTTCCCTCTGCATTCCCTGATAGAGGGATCATTACCTATAACCAAATAAGAGATGTACTTGGCAGCTATCACACTCATCTGCCAAGTTCAGCATAATGTACTTCCAAGTGGAACATCTGGCTTTGTAATTCTGCTCCTTGGCAATGCAGCTGTTGTCTATATGGCTGGCCTCCCCTCTCTGCTGGCAGCTGTGCAACTGCACCGGGGTATGATTTGGACAAAGATTGCTGCTTTATGATGTCTGGGTCTTCTTTGTGTCCCCCTTCATCCCAAACTTGCCTATATTTAGGAATGATTTTGCTTTGCAAATGAGTGCAAGGTGCAGTCCCTCAAGTTACACCTCCCTGCGAATGGAAGCAACCAGGGAGGAACAGCAGCATGGGGCTATTTACCTGCTCACCAGAGTTAGCAGCAGATGTTAGCGAGCTGGCAACCACTGCAAGACCACTCGAAGTTAGCAGGCACACACAACACGTGTCATCCCCCCAGGGTGTGAGAGAGAAAGGCACTCCTGTCCCAACTGCAAGCCATTTTATAGAAGCTTCACCGAGATCTTAAGTGGATCTGAGACAGAAACTAAGGAGTTTTCAAGAGTATTTAAATAAAAGATTTATCGGTTCAAGAGCAATAACAACACAGGATGCAGATTTGGGGCCACCACCATTAAATCTTCCCAGGGGAAATGCAGCATTACCAACTACACTGCTTCTTAAACACACTGCCCACTGGCACGGCGTGTCACCTAACTGCCCAATGCAGCCAAAGCTTTGAAGAAACCAGCAAGGTTTTATTCAAGACTCAGAAAATAAACACCATGGAGCAATGGTCTGAGGCTAAAAGAAATAGTGGGTTTAATTTATGCCGGAGGAGAAAATTCTAGGCAGAAGCAGAAAGGTGTGAGCCAAGAACAGGTGAAAATATGGGTAGTACAATGAATACCTTAAAGCCACCATCAGCAGGTGGGTGGGAGAAATGAGCCTTGCATGGGATGCATGAAGCTAATTGCCTAACTATCTACAGTATCCACTGTTGGATGAGCTACTAGACAGCGCAGAAGGATGTTTTCATGCTGAATAACACCCCCTTCCACAGCAAAGGGAAAACAGATGAAGGAGGTGTTCGCACACTGGGAAACAACAAGAGAAAAGACAGAAGAGGCAGTAAATTACTGAGGAGTGAAGAATCGATATGAGAAGGGTGGCATCCTTCATTATAGCAACCAGATCGTGACTGGAATTTGGGGTAAAGTCAAGAGACTCCTTATGAATGAATTATCTTCTGAGAAAGCGTTTTAGGTTTGTCAAGGAAAGGATGAAAGGATATCCTGCCATACACATAAAGCATACACTGGGTGACCACTTGCCACCAAATTGCATTGGGATAAAGGACCCAGAAGCAAAACACCACAGAAAACCAAAAGTCTGAGCCTAACAAAAGGAGCAATACTCAAACTTGCATATACCGTGGTCATCATCCCAGTGTCTGGTCAAAAAAAAGAAAGACAATTTGAGGTGTTCAAGCATTACTATGCAACAGTGTTACAGTGGGAGCAAAGGGATCGTAAAAGCACTGAAAACAGTTTTTCATCAAAACAATGGAAAAGCTTATTTCAGAAGATGGAAAAAAAATTTCCATCAGCTAATGAATGAAGCATCCCTTCATGTTACATCAGCTTACAGGTGGCAAAGAGGTGTCCCCTCAGGAACAGTGACATTAGAGCCGTTAAAAGTCTCCTACCTGCCTGCTCCCCAGAGGGTAGGAGGTTTGATAGATGACAACAACAGAGCTCAGTAGCTCAAGGTGACACAAATACTGCTTTTAAACTGTAATGTTGCTACTTTAATTCTCCATGTTTTTTCCATCAAACAGTCGGAGCGTTCCCCAGGATGCAAACCGCAGTTGGCCTCTGACGCTCAGTATAACCTTTTGAGCAGATAAACCCACCATTTTCTGTCAGGTACAGCTGAATGTTTGTTACAGCTCCCTGGTGAGTTGCTATGAAAACTAGTGTCAAATTAATAAAAGCCTTAGCAAAAACCGTGAAAGGGTCAGGCACCGCTCCGTGTTCGGGACTGCTAATTACAGAGCGGCAGGAGAGGCTGGGATATCACCTGCTGGCACTCTGCTCAATGGTACTCTTAAACCAAAAAATGCCTTCGCAGCTGGATGCAGAGGTCAGCTGCCTGAAGAGATGGAGAAGGCGAAGCAAATAGCTTGTTAGGGTTTGAAAGCCGAATTCCCCCCCCCTCCCCCCGCATCATAAAAACAAAGCTGTTTGTATGCACAGTGGGAAAGGACAGCTGTGAGCAGCTGCCTATTGCAAGAGGTAACCTTATGGTTGCATGAAGTTGCTTGCCCGATCAGATCCATACTGCTCAGATATAAATGTAGTTTCCACACTCTGGAAGCCAGGAGAAGAGGTATGATGCGGCTGTGCATCTGGAAAGTTCTCGTAGCTATATTGTCATATCCTCTTGGGTTTCAAGCCCATGTTGAATCCACCCTTCTCAAAACCCCAAATTTGCCAATCTGTTGGTTCCCAAAATGATTTGTGCTGGCAGGAAGCCAAGGGACTTGCTAGCGATGGCAATTCAGTCACAGGGAAGTGTCCAGACTTTGACTTTTCCCCTTGGAGCAAAAAGGCTGGAGCTCGTGTGAACCATGTGATGCAGCACCTTCAAATCCAAATTCAAGCTCAGCCAACAGGGATGGTCTCATCAGGATCAGTCTCAACAGGGACAGGCAATGATGGGGCAAAGAGCTGAAGCAGGGCAAGGCTCCTACATCATCTGATTTTCATTGCTTATGTCTACACAGTTTTTGATACAGAAATATACTTTCCAAGCGATGCTTCCAAGCAAACATCTCTGCTGTTACAGAGAGACTTGGAGCAGTCCCAGCCTTAGCCCACGGGTTGTGTGTCCTGCAGCTAAGTGGCACGTGGGCAACAGTTTCAACACCTTACCCTCAGTCCTCCACAAATACCACAGCGTGACAGGTCCCACAGCAGGAAGGACCTATAAACAGCTAGTCTGGCCCCAGTCTTGCATTCAGAGCAACCTGCTGTAGTCATGGCACGTGAGTGGAAGGCATTTAGCTTTGCAGATAACCACTGATTCACAGGTCAAGGGCATGGGGTGCTATTTCTAGCAACACCACTGCCTCACACATCAGCTGGACAACCCTTTCCCCCCTGGCTCCCTTACTGTCACTTGCACCTTTAGGCTGCAGATGCTGCGAGGCTGAGGCTGCTGAGTGCCCCTGTACCTCTGTACAGGGCTTAACGTGACAGAGACACATTTCCACTGGGATCTTCAAAGTACTGCCAACCACAAATCCTGCACGCCAGCACAGAGCAATTGGAGCAGGGGCCACAAAAAAAAAGGAGGGCAATTAAATTATTGCACAAACATTGAAGAAGGACACAAACCAGACCTTTTTCTGAGATAAAAAAAATGTTTGTTAACTTTTTCCTTGTTTCCACAAGCACACACTCACCCCAGTTCCATCAAAAGCAAGGCAGGCACTGACATGGGTGAGTGCTGAAAGGCTGTTGCTCTGCTATTCGCGGCGTGACAAGTCGCAGAAAGATCTGTCACATGAACCCACTCTTGTATGATGATTTCCCAGTAGACTGTTTTCCAATCCCCCTTACCTCAGTGCAAATTTGGAAAAGGAATAACTGAACCTCATCAAAAAAGTTGGGAAATATCATGGGGACAGATTTTCTGAGGAGCTTGGCAGCTCCTTCTCTGGCAAAACATATAAAGTGAGTTTACTCTTTCTTTTGGTTGGTTGGGGTTTTTTTTGTTTCAGCAATAATCAGAATATGTCCCTAGATGGTCTACATGAAATTGAAAGAGGTATTGAAATGTGTGGTGGAAATCTGAGATTGCCTGGTAAAAAAAATCAACAGTGCTCAAGCACCTGTGACAAAGGAGGAAGCATTATAAACATCATGCCACTATTATTACTTTAACTGTGATTTTCATCTTATTTATCCAGTAACTAACACAGCAAACTTTCTCAACGGCCATTTGGAAAGAGGGTGAAGATGATCTACAGCAAGAATTAAAAAAAAATAAAAATCACTAGAGCATTTCAAACAGTATAATGGTAACAGGCTGAAATGCATCAACTTATTCCTGATGTTTATTTGCCACCCAAGGAGAGGGCTCTCACCTGTGACAGAGGGAAAGATGTGACATCTTCCAGGACTCCAGTGCTTTTCATTTCTCAAATAGGGCTGAGATATGGCTGGTAGACCTGCAGGGAAGACAGAAAGGATTGAAATGCTTTTGGAAGCTATCAGATTTCTTTGCTATTGTATACCTAAACAGCACCTGCCAGCTGGGGCTCTCTGCTCAGATGATGATGGTGAAGAAGGCTGCTGGGCTCAGGACTAAACGTGGGAGCTTGGCTGTACTTCACCATCATCACAAGCTCTGTGGCCAGGGCATTAAAGATGAACTGCTCTGGATGGTATGATCACAGAGTGGTTCCTGCAGCAGTGTGCTCTCAGGCTGCAGGGATGCCTGAGTGAAGGAGTCCACCTGTGACAAAAGGACAGCTTCACAGCCAGGTCCACTGACAAAAGCCACTGCAATATGGTCACAGAGCTTAGATGAGCACAGCAAGCCCAGGGCTTTGGGAAAAGCTTTTCCAAGAAAAAGTCCTGCTGGGTGATGCCTACTGGGATCAGGCTGCGTTTCCAGACCACCTGCATTAGTTACAGCACGTAAATTGGGGCTGTTCAGCTCTTGTCACTGATGAAAAACGTCCAAAGAAGTTTGAAGTTTAAATTACAGATGCTTATCAGCTGCTTGCTGTTTTCAAGTTACTTCCTCTAATGTTTTGCTTCACATGTTAAATAAACCCACTTGTTTTCAGATGTCTGTTCATCTCCATACTGTATTGATCCTCTCTGGAGAGGGTGCACAGAGGCCTCCACCCAAAAGCCACTTCCACAGGAGAGAAGTTACGTGCTTGTCTGCATATTGGAAAACATGGAGTTCATCCCAACACAAGACAAATAACGAGGTCTGATGACTGCAGGGTGCGTATCAGAGTGCTAAGGAGGAGATCGCCTCCTAGACATTTGCTCTAACAACCACCTGTATCTGACTACTACCAAATATATCCTGAATACAGCAAAAAAATCCTGTTGAGTCAAACTCAGATAAGAATAGTTCACTGGGACCTGATCCCCATATTATTCACTGTAGTTGTAGTCTACATCATACTTGGTTCAGACAGAAACAATGGTACTCAGGAGATGACAGAAAAGTCATGATTTCCCTTGTGACTAGAGGCTTCTGTACAAGTTCTTGAAATATGCTGCAGTGAAGGTCCTCAGAGGTACATATGGGAAGAGGCATACAGAGCACAGACGCGTGGCACTTCATTGTACACTGGGACAGGGGAAAAGGTCAAGCTGTGCAGTGCATCTGACCACAGAATCACAGAGTACCTGAGGCTGGCAGGGACTTCTGGAGTCAGTCTTGTCCAACTCTCCTACTCAAGCAGGGCCTCCCAGAGCCAGCTGTCCAAGACTATGTCCAGAACTCTTGAATACCTCAAAGGATGGACACCACAACCTCTGTGCCACATGTGTGCTCTGACCTCTCCTTTCCCCAGTGTTTAGCTGACAAAAAGGCCTTTGCATTTACTGTGGCTGCAGAAATTACTTGTGAGTAGCACATGAAGACATTGACTATTTTTACAACTCTCCCCCCTCCCCTTCTATTGCATGTTCAGGTACTTGGATAACCTAAGGTATTGCCTTAATGTTCTAACCTTGGGCCTCATGCAATTTTGGGCATACGTTTCAGCAACCTAGGTAGGGTTCCCACATTCCTCACTTGTTTTACCTCCACACCCAGACACCTTTAAAGCCAGAGGATGATTTGGCAATGAAAATAAAACCCCAAGTTGCTACAAAAGGAGCAAAGTAACCTGCTTCTGCCAGCACTCTTTCCATAACTCTGTCACAGGTGAAAAGCCAAGACATCCCTATAGTGGGTTGGGGGAGTTCAGCCAGCAGAAAACCATCAGGGTGGGGAAAAAAACATAGAAGAGTTTGGTACACATTTTCTCCTTTAAAAAGCTCACTATGAGGTTAGACCTAACTCAGTGCCAAGTTAGCCAGTTGGTTTAGCTTTGTCATGGACCTACCACACCCTTCAAAACACTGCAGGAGCTGGACCCTGCCCTGAAAGTGAGCAGAATAAAAGCCCAGAAAAGAAGCATTCCTCATTCCTGCTTTATATGTGAGACAAGGGCATTTCCCAAACTACTTACTCCACTTGTGGAAGTCTGAGCAGCAGGCTTGAAAAGAGAGAGCTCCCAGTCCTTGTTGCAGTGCCTTTGCCACAAGGCTTTGCTGAGAATAGGCTCAGCAAGGAGACATAGCAGAAAAAATACCACTCTTCCCCATCTTGACATCCCTTTGCTTTCCACCTTGGTCCTCCTCCCATCTCTCTGCTCCTGGAATGTGGAGGCAGTGCCAGCCTTCTGCTTATTTTTGAGCAGAGGCAGAAAGATCACATGAAGCACGTTCCCTCCCTGGAAGCAGCCCTCTCCCTTCATTCCAAGAAAGTAAAACCTCTGCATGAATGTTTTATGAATCAGCTGCATGTTCATTTCAATGATAAAGCCAGCTTGACAATTTGGCCTGAAAAGGGGAAGCTGAAAACCTACAGATTCCAACTGGCATGTTTCTAGACATGAACTTTTTTCCCTCCATTGGAGACATTACATTTGGTCACATCTAACTTGGGGAAGTTTCTCTGCTTTTAAAGAAAATGCAGATTATGTCCCTCTTTGTTCAGAGGTGAGCAAAATAAATTTGTTCCTTTAATGACTTCACTGAGTGGATACACGTCCGGTGCTAATTGGTCACAATTTGGATGCCCTCAGTGCAGCTTGATTTCCTGATTGCAGCCCTTTTACCTTCCCAGCAGTCCACCATCTGCAGAGGCAAATGTCATTTCAAGATGCAGAAGAGGCATAGATCAGGTTCCCCCTTGTTTAACCTCCTGCTGTAGTGCTCATCCTACAATAAATGTGATTTAGAAAAAAATCCTCTATGGAAAACACTGCAGGTAGGGAGGAAGAAATTGCTTAAAGTGGTATTTTTTTTCCTGCTATGCTAATCCCAGGCCGAACACTTACCCAAGTCCACTTCTCTCCCCTGTCACAGGGAAAGGGGTAAACAGCTTTTGTCAGACATCAGCTCTGAAGGGAAAAGGGAAGGCACAGGGGAAAGAAAGGAGAAAAGGCATATAATGAGACAGCCATGCAAGAACAAAACCAGAAAGAAAAGAAGACAAAGGCTACAGCCAGCAGTTTTCTGGAAGGAAACGAGAACCCTGATGCAAACTGAAGGATGCACCAGACTACATGCCAGGTGCAAATATTCCATCATCCAGAGAGAACTTTCACACCTCCAAAGAAAACTTATCTTTTAAGTCCAAATACAAATACATATGAACAGAACAGCTGGAAATACAGACCCTGAACAAGTACCACCAGCTGTTTGGACAGGTAAGTAACACAACATTACCTATACAGCCAGTCAAGCAGAATGAACTGTAGGGTAACAAGCTAATCACCATCTCTCCTAGTTGAAAACAACCATCCTCACTTACAAACACACAAATATACCATATACAGTTGTCATTGTATAGCAGCTGTCTCTGGGAGCAAGAGGATACTCTGATGGACAAGACAGGAATCATCCTTTGCTTCACCTCATCTCCCAAAAGTATTTTGTTTTATAAGATCATCTTTCCAAAGGAAAACCTAGTGAAACTAATTATATCCATGGCATGAAACATGGACAGCCATGGTGATAATGGCAGCATGAGTGATGGTGTGTGATGGCTCTGGGGAGGCTTGCTGTCACAAGCCTCAAAGGTGAGCCTCAGTACCTGCCTTTCAGCAGGCCATGTCTGCAGAGGCTTCACACAGAGCACTTCCACCCCTCCCGTAGTCACAGTCAACTTGTTTTTCCTCCTTCAGTTGCTGCTTCTGCTTTTCCATATAACAAATTCACTTGAGGTCTTAATGACCACTTCACTGGGGTGGGAGGCTGATGAATGGAAGGAGCCCTCATTTTTAATTATTCTTAGCACAATGTGGAGGCTCATCCAGGAAGCCTGAGAACAAAGGGGAACAACCCCAAGGCTGCTCTATCCAGGACAAGGGACCCAGGAGGCTCCCCTGAGAATATGGTAACTGTAGGGATGTCTTCAAGTCCCAAACTTATTTAACTCTAATAGTCTGTCACTTACCATTTCAAAGTCCAGGAAAGGTGCTGAATCTGATGGCCACAGAAACCTACTTTTGAACAGTTCTGCAACACACACTCCAATATAGATCCAAACCCTGTCCTAAAAAACCCTCAGAAATCTAAACAGATTAGACAAAGGATAAGAAAAAATGTGAGAAAACTTGCCTGAAGTCAATTTACAGTTCAGTAGCAGTGCCAAAAAGCTTATTCCCACATCAATTCTGACAGGTGGAAAGAAGGAGGCTGGACGAGGCTGTTTCTAGCAGCAAGAGGTGGAGACAAAAGAGTTTCATGATAGTGCAACTCACCTTCAAAACCTTCCATCCCATGGAACTGCCTCCTATGGCAGTGAGAACATAGACACAGATCAGTTCAGTTTAGGACAAGGGATGACAAAGGACAGTAAAGCCTAAGGAAAGGTGAGGGCCAGGCAGCCAGGTCTAGTGAGGAAAACAGTTAATGAACAAAATTCTACTGACCTTCAAATTTTAAACTCATAAAGAAGAAAACTGCATCACAGGAGACACTGGGGAAAAACATGGCAGTGGCCAGGTTGACTAGGAGAGGAGAAATAAGTTGCTCAGAGAGGTAGTAGATACCCCATCCCTGGAAATCTTCAGGGTCAGGCTGGACAGGACTCCAAGCAACTTCCCCTAGTTGAAGATACCCCTGCTTATTGTAAGAGGATCAAAATAGGTTACTTTTAAAAACACCTTCCAATCCAAACTGTTCTGAGATTCTACAAAGAAAGCAGAGACATCACAATACAACCTTATACCCAACTCATCATCACCACCCTCCCCCTGTGAGCCTGCAGAGAAATACAGAATAGCATTAATTGGCAAATTATTGCTCGTTGCAGGGCTAATTAAGAGATTTGGAAGTCCTTCAGCTGTTACAGATCTTCTCACTAAAATTTTTTACATTAGCCTTGAACTCACCAATCCCAAAGGAAGCAGCTCCAGGGACTGCCCTGTCAGGCCTGTGATCATGAAGATGAAGCTGATGCTTCCACACAGAAGTGGGTTAGTTAGACATGCTCTGCAGTCCCAGGAATAGATCTGCTACCAGTTAATTTGTTAATTAACAAAAGGCCAGAGGCACTTCACCTAGAGCAGGGCTCTTTGCTTGAGAAAATTTGCTAGAAAGTCCCTCAGGTGGTATCTTCACCCTACAGTGTTAATAGCACCTGCCCATATCCATTATGGTCTGTTTTAGCTTCCCTGCTTGCCAGGTGGTCTTGAGTAGAAGCTTGAAAATAGGTATGAGACAGACTGAGTTGGGTATCAGAGAACCAAATGTACTTAAACAAGCTTTCCAAGTATCCAGATCAGTTGGGCTCACTTTATTTACTTCAGCCTCACCTTTCCAAATTTCATGGCTTGGAACCAGCCTGCTCTTATTGGATTTGTGAGATGAAAAACACTGAGATCTTGTGAGCAAATCTGATCATTTCTAACGTGATCACTGAAAGAGCAAAACAAAGTCCTAGATCCAGACTGAATCAGCAGACCTTCTGAGCTTTGTTAATCATTACCATTAACCCTGTGATTTCCACACTGGGGCTCCTAGACAGCTTTGGCTGTGCAGAAACAGTCTTAAGGGAGCTGAAACTTGCAGAGCAACTGCAGAAAGGTCAGTTTAACCTAAGGTTTGCCACTTGCAATTTGCAGGTTTAGAAATCTTCTGTAAAATGTAACAGGATTGTCTCAAACTTTGCAGGACTGCCAGCTGACAGGACTGGCTGTTAATTCACACAGCAGCTTCAGGGCCAACTTTGCAAGTAAAAGGCACAACCCCAGAGTAGCAGAGGTGTTAATGTCTCAGTGTCCTGAGTGTATAATTATGTGATTACACTTTTTTGTAATTAAATCGGCTCTTAAGGTGTTTTGGTCCAGCTGATCTGAATTATGCTGTGTGATGTTAAAGCAATGAGATCAAAGAAAACATCTTTTTTAGTCTAGATACAGGTTCAACTTTATAAGTTTATCTTAACTCCCCTACAGCTGTATGTATCACCCATCCAGGTAAAGCAAAACTGCAGCACTGGAGTTGTACAAGCAAGATGCTGCCTTCCTCCCCTTCAACTTGAACTCATCCTGTTGGCCTCTTCCAGGCAAGCCTTTAGATAGACTCTAACAGTGTAGGTGCACTGCCATTCCCCATGCTATGGGATGTACATTCTTTTATTGATGTGTCTTAACTAAAACTCTTTGTCCACAAAACTTTGCATACATCAGGGATTAGAATTGGAAGACTCTGTAAAGTTCCTCCAGTTCAGACACTTGATAGTATATCACAAAGGCTAACCTTTTAAATAATTTTGAGAGACCCTTTAAAAAAAAAAGGTGGAGAGGACAATTATATATATAATTATACATATATATATATATGTATATTCAAGCCTTTAGAGAAACAGCAAGGGAATTTTGTTGTGTAACCTCTTGCCAAAAAAAATGAGGTGTCTTTACTCATGGACTTTGGGGCTAAGACAGCTCCTTTGTAAGGCTGTGTTGGTCTTTACACTTCCAGTTGTGCATCACTCCAAGCCTGTGTGTGCTTTGGGGCATTTCTTTCTAGCCAGGCATGAGCAAGGTGGGGGAAATGTGTACCACCAGAGTGCTTCCCCAGTTGTTTCCCTCTTTCAAAGCCTTAGTTTCATGGAAAGGAAATGCAGCCAGCAGGATGTGCTGGGCTGCTGGGCTGGGGTTTTTGGTAATGCCTGGCTTGTTTCTGCTGGGGATGGCAAAATCTTTCCTGTGGAAGGTGCAAGGAGTTAGTTTGGTTCTTCATGTGCATATAGGCTGTTATATATTTAAACAGAGAGAAGACTTAGGAAGCCTGTGAAACACCAGAACAAAACAGACGAGGAGGCAGGAATCATGCTCTTTAAAGCTGATTTTCCACAGACTGTTATGCAGTGTTTGTGGGGTTTTTTAATTTTGTTTTTAAGTCCTGGCATTCTTAATTCCACCTTTTTCTCTCTGTCTACACTTACATATTTTTTTACATATGCATATTTTTATATATTTGGATATATATTTATATAGCTATATTTATTTATACTGGGACAGGGAAAAAAAATCCCTTTTTTTTCTTTTTGTTTTTTTGGATGGATGAGGGGAAATGCAAGAGAAACTTTTCTGAGTGCCTGAATTGAAAAATCAATTATTTATTCTTTCCAACAAAGTTCTTTAGAGATCTATAGACACAGAAAGTTGACATTAAACCCTGCCAACCCACTACAGCTGCTGTCTGCCTTTCCTCCTCCTCCCTCCCCCCCCTCCTCAACCCTTACCCTCCCAAATGGAAGAAAATACCTATCCTGAGATCAGAGAGATCGCGACCCTGAGACACCAGCACTGCTCGCAACCTCCCGGTACCCTGCCTGGCCATGTAGGTCCGACAACCGCGTCTTTCGCAGCCTCTCCAAAACCTTCCTCTCCGTCTCTTGCAGCCCAAGCGCGGGATGGAGCAGGAAACCTAAAAACTTCGATCTGCAGAGAGACCTCTAGTGTTTTTCTTTCTCCACGTCCTGGCAGAGTTCCTCCAAAGTACAAATACACACAGAGCTCCCATTGTTTGCAGCCCTTCACAAGCCCACTGATCCTAATATGGAATTCAGCAGGAAACCCATGATTTCCTGACACACAGCAAGCTGGAGAAAGAAAGGAAAAACTCCATTAAAAACCTCCAGGCTCTCCTCCATGTTAGAAATGAAATGGAAAATGGAGTGGATTTAACAGGAATCCCTGATTCCTGCGGCCAAGCTGGAGGAAGGGAGAAGCGAATCAAAGCCACGGGCTGCTGATATTTTTTAAGTCGCAATAAATACTGAGAACTCTGGGGCAGGATGAGGATTTCCTGACTCGGGCGAGCGAGGAAGGACGGATCGCTTTCTTTTCATGATATTCCTCTCTCTATATTTAATTTATTCACCTCGATGATTCTCTTGACTGATCTGGTAATTGTTAGAAGCGGCTGTGACAGCCTGGAAACATTAATATGATTTCCTGAGTTTGAGATCTGCTCCCCCCCCCCCCACCCCACCCCCCCCCCACCCTTAAACTCAGGAAAAGTCAATACAATCGCACTTCATTTTTCCTTCATGTGCACTTGGAAGTCCTGGAAGCAGCAAGAGCAGCGGCAGCAGCAGCAAGAATGAACTGCAAGGAAGAAGATGACAACTGCACTGACGGGAGCAGCAATAACACGAAGAAGATGTTAAAATGCGTGGTGGTCGGGGACGGTGCGGTGGGGAAAACCTGTTTGCTGATGAGTTATGCCAATGATGCCTTCCCAGAGGAGTACGTGCCCACTGTGTTTGACCACTATGCAGGTAAGAAAGAGCTTTGAAAGAGATTTAATTTAGAGCTGCAGGAGGGCCAGGTGGGAGGGAAAGGGAGATCAAGGAGAGGAGAGTGCGGTTCAAAGGAGATGCATGGGTTACTTCTTGTCCGGGAATGTGATTTGGGCCTGGATGTTAGCCAGGCAGCTTAGATGGCAGCTCATACAATTGGGGCAGTGCAGGATTTATCCAGAGAATTTATTTGTTTGCTTCCAGTTTTTATTTTGGTCTTGGCAAGTAAGCAGCATTAGGGCTGTAATTAAATCCTCCGGATTTTTGGGACAACAAATATAATTTAGCCTCTATCGATTTGTATTCCTGCTTTGTTTATGAAATTCTGAAGTTCTGAACTTTGCATGCTGCAGTTATGATGAAAACTATATCTATATATACACACATACATACAAAAATATATGCTATCAGTGATCTTGGCAAGCGAAGCGTAAACTACAGTATTTGTATCCAATTTAAGGAGTAATCTTTGTGAAAACCAGCACAGTCTCTTTCAGCTCTGTCAGAATATAACTCTCCTTTCAGACACATTTGTTACTCCCTCTACAAATAGATTTTAATACCATAAATTGATGGGAGGGAAAGCAGAAGTGGCGGTCAGACCACAGATTAAGTACAATATTCACAGGCCTCTTTCTGCAGCAGTGACTTACTTCACCCAGCGGTGCCCAAAGTTATCATGCAGATGGTGAGATGGGCTAAACCTGTTGCTCAAACCCCTGTTTTACTTCTCTTATCCCGAATTCTGCTGTTTTTTCTCCTCTCACTGCTCCTTTGGCTTATGGTTGTTTATGAGATCTCTGAAAACCAGATTGTAGAAGCACTGCAAAACTCATTGCTTATCTTGCAGCAACAGTTGGAGTTTCCCTCATTCTCTCCCCACCTCCTTAAAAACTGAATTTTCATGGCGTGGCTTATCATAGATTTGGTATTCTGTAATGGGAAAATCTCTGTTTTCTTTCTGGCTCCATGTCAGGTTTAGCAGATGAACTGGCCAAACAAGAAAGCTGTGTAATTGCAGAATCTGATCCATGGAAATGTGAAGACCTTTTCCTCCACAAGAGTGGGCAAGCATCACTTCTAATGCAAGCAGCGCTCTCTTTCCTCTACCCTTCCCACCAGGCAGATTAAATGACCAGTTTAGAAAAAATCCTTTAGCCAGAAAAGATATAAGAATATTGTGTGCTGGAAATAAGTACCTTCATGAGCCAAAACCCCTAAGGAAGCCTAGCTGCATGAATTTATGTCTTATATTGCAACAGCACCCGCTTTCCCATGATAAGCTGAGATCTGCTTGTCCCTTAATGCCTCACTCCTCAGCAACAAGCCGGTCCCAGCACCCATTGCCCTTCTCTCTCTCCCATGCCCTGCAAATACCTCTGCATATGGGAAAACACACATGAGAGCCAGTACCAGGCCACACATGCATCATCCTGTGGGCTGGGTGGTTTTGGTGTGAGTGTGGAGGCACATGTGTGTGCACGGGGGCTGTGCACACACATAGGCACTGATGCCAGCCAGGCAGGCTGGCACTTGGCAGGGGCACTATGTGAGTTTCTCTTTCCTACTCAGCTGCAGGTGACTTGCAGGGACTTGCTTTGATTTCCTTTCCTCTCTGTCAGTGAAGTGGCAGAAATTGCCAGTGGGCTCAAAAGTTACAGAGGGAGAGGAGGGCTGTGAGAAGGATGGCAAGATGCAGAGTGTAACCCTTGTGTAACTCATTTCCTTAGGGTGCCAGCTAAAAGAAGTATGCATACACTTTTAAATCAAGCTTCATTATCAGAGTTTGAAGATTTAAACCTCTAAAATAACTCCAGATATTCTTAGTTGTCATCTTAACCATCGTAGCACATAAGCTAAGAATGTTTTCAATGAGGAAGTCCAGAAAGATAAGGGGAAAAAATAGCTCTGTATATTAACATGCTATTCCGAGACTAACCCCGTCCAGTGGCAGTGGTCAAAACTAGCACTGATCAAAAATAGAATTTCAGTTTTTTGAGTAAACCCATCATTTATAAGACCACTACAAAACTGCACATGGGGTGGAGCAGCGGAAATAACTTCTGAAGCAGTCTGCTAGGAAAAACCCCACACACTCACGTAATATAAAAGAGTTACATGGCATAAAGTAGAACAGAAATGTATTTAAATACTGTAGGAACTGAGAGAGAAAAGAGCTCACCTGGGGCAAACTTACCCCTGGGCTCACAGCCTTTAGGACACTCAGCCCTTTCCGCATCTCTCTGGGTGGCAGTCCATGGTCAAAAGGAGAGGTGGCACAGCCAGTACCATGGGCACGATGGTACCACAGGCACCACGGCACACAGTGGGGCTTTGCACACAGGCAGATCCAGCAGGACAGTTGAGGCTCTGGAAAATTGCATTTGAATTTACCCCAGGGAACTGGTTTCTCTGCCCCTGCCCTTGCTCTGCCAAACCCAACTGTTTCAACTTTCCCAAACAAGCTGAAACCGTTTGATTCAGTTATCCTGTGCTCAAAATTAATGCTCAAAAAATTAATGCTCAAAAGCAATTAATTGCTGCAGATTTTTGTGAAGCTGCATTTTCCATTCCAAAGGTTTTTTACCCAGGTGTTACAGCCAGCGGTGATGTGTTAGCAAGAGCTTCCTCTTGCCTCACCAGGTCACAACCTGGTTGTGAGTCCCACGGCATTTACCAATTTCCTTCTTTCTAATGGAAAAAGTAGGGGGGGGGGGGAAGTATTAAAAATCGAGGATTCCAGAGGTGATCTCAGAGAAGTTTCTCACTGCAGCAACTCAGGGGAGACAGTGATACTATCCAGCCCAGCGTTGGGAAGAGCTCCAGATGCACCACTGCCGTGGCCAATGTGTTAACCATTCATGGGCCCGCAACACCAGCGATGTTTACTTGCCCTGCTGCATTGCACCATCTCAGCTCCTTCCCTGGGCAGGTTTTCATGGCACAGGTGAAGCAGGTGGCCATACTGACAAGGGTGGCCCAGAGGAAGCAACCAGCATTTCAAAGGGCTGAACTCCAACAGTATTAATTCTGTATGGTGCTTATTCAGTGCCTTTTGTATGAAAGGGCTTGAAACCACTTTATAAAATTTGGGTCTAACCTGTTTCTAAGACAATCAAAGACAATACATGGATTTCACCCTGGGAATGAACCAGCTTCCTGTAGATACCTCACAACATTTACAGCTCAGATACAGCAATGCCCAGGATGAAAGGCTGTTGGTGTTTCACCATGTATGCAGCTGTGCATACATGGTCCAAACCAGTTATTACCCCTACTTTAGTAATATTCTTCCACAGATTTTACCCACAGTCCACAAATATGAATTTTCAGGGCCTTTTGCCAGAGTTGGGATGTGATGGAAGTAGAGAAGGGTCAGCAGCAATGCCAGACAGTTGGGGAAGGCAAATCTGTTATTTGCATATGAAGTTGGGTTTTTTTGTTGGACGTGTGAAAGTTTATGAGTCTGGTTGTATCTCAAGGCATTTTGAAGAGGTTTTGCTGGAGGCCAGATCCCTGAGTATGTTTCCATACCTTTGGTGAAATTCCAAGCTCCTCACTGAAAGGGTTTAGCCATGAGGTATAAGGCTATTTCTAGGGCAGGAGAACCAAAGTGTTATCCCAGTGACAAACAGGATATTACTGGCAATAACCGTAACAATAGGGACTGTTTGGATAGTGAGTAGATGCTTAACATGCTGGTTCCATTCCGTCTTTTGAACATCAAATGCTGATTTTTCCATGAGCAAAAGGTCTGTCAGCCAGGGTGACTTGTATTGTGTCTAAATATGTGAGGTTATAAATGTTTAATTAGGGCTGAGGTTGTACCAACAAAAAAAATTCCATTCAGCTACTACCGGAGTTGGTTTAATAGTAACAGTTAACAAAATTAACTGGTTTGCTCTGTGAAAGACAGAAGGGAGATGCATGTTATTTGTTACTTAGGCAGCCACTGAGCATCCTGTTGATATTCATGAGCCCTAAAATCCCAGCAATTTTAAGCATGAAATTTATTCACTCTAAAATTTCTATGCAGGCTTCCCAGAGAGGTGGTTGATGCCCCGAGTGTCAGTGTGTTAGAGGCATTTGCAAAAGCTCTTAACAACATTCTTTAACTTTTGGCCAGCCCTGAAGTGGTCAGGCATTTGGACTAGAGGATCGTTGTAGGTCCCTTCCAAGTAGAACTATCCGATTCTTTTCTATTCTATTCTATTCTATTCTATTCTATTCTATTCTATTCTATTCTATTCTATTCTATTCTATTCTATTCTATTCTATTCTACTGATTTCTAGAAGTGTAATTGGTTTTCTATGTCAAAAACTTCAGTGATTGATGAGCAGTGCCAATTCCATGCAACTAACTTAGCCCACTGTGCAGAAAAAAGTGAAAGGACTCATTAGATAGTTGAAGTCTAAGGAGAAGAGGGTGATGAGTCTTAAACTGTCTAGTTCAGGCACGCTAAACAGGTGAGTATTATACATACCTTTAGTAGTCAAAGTTGCACCTTTGATAAACGAGAGGTCAGGCCCTCCAAAAGGGAACTGCAAAGCATCTGCACTGGAGGCATAAAGTAGAGAGCGTAAAAATGTCCCTCCCTCCCCTCATGTGTCGGCACAAACTGGTGAACATTTATAAACAGTGAATCCATTTGAAAAAAATTAGCAGTGGCATGTGATCAGCTAATGAATAGCACACAGAATAGTTCAGCCATGACTGAAGCTCTGTAAATTAAAAGCAATATAGAAGACAACTGCTATTAATTACTGTTATGAGACACATTTTTTTGTTCTTTAGTGATGATTCAATCTAATCTGTCTGACTTTGCACTTCAGGCTGGAGCTCTCACTGGTCTCCCAGAATAGTGATCTCAACTTTGCTGGCCAGGCAAGCCATGTGGGAAGGGAGAGTCTTCTGATCTGGCATTTTTATTAGCATAGGAGCAGTACAACTGCTCTTGCCCAGAGCAATCAGCTTATACCTGTGAAAATCCATACATCTATTATATACTGTCTGTGTGCCACAGTACTGATGCAAATCCCTGTTCCTCATGTCCCCCCATGAAAAAGATCAGTTGGAAGTGGGCTGTCACCTATCATGGGGCTGCCCATGGCTGGCCACTCTCAGTCCTGGGGCAGGCAGGAGCACCCAAGTAAGACTGGGACCACCCTGACACTGTCAACAGGCCATGCAGCAAGCAGCTTTGCCTTGCAGCCTCTCCACATGGGGAAGCAACCACCAGCCAAGATACGGCAGAGAACAGATGCGAGCCGTAAGGTCCCAACTTTCTCCAGCTACAGGCACAAGAGTGCATCTGTACACACTTTTGATGTGCTAGTTATTTTCACTTGATCGCTAATCCACACTGGTGTCAACCCTTCTCTGCTTGCTATGGTGCACGAGCAGGGAGTTAAACCCCATGCCATCACTTTTTCCCACATTGAAGCATCTTTGGGTAGGAAGATGCTGCCTAAGGAGATTTGCAATTTCTGCATGGGTGCCGCCGTGGGAGTCTTCACACTACCACATTCTTGAGACAGTTGTCTTCTATAAGCAGTCTTGGTAGCACATTAGAGAAACCCTTCATGCAATGTTTGAGGTCATTAAACTGCAAGAGCTATAAATAGCACTGAAAGAGAACTGTGATGTTTATTTGCATGGATGTTTGCAGTGGGTTGGGGTTTTTTTTTCCTTTTAATGTTCATCCAATTTTGATCACACAGATTTGAACTTTATACTTGAGACAAGAAAGCATTGACTCTTTTAAGATCAGGCTCTTTAGGCTAGCAGCCACAGAATAGATATGTTTATTTTTCTCTTAGGAGCTGAAAGGACTGTTCTGCCAATCTTCCCTGATATCACCCAGAATATACCAGGGGTCTCAATAAAACATTTAATGTACAGCACAACTGGTTTCTGTTGTGCAGCTCACCAGGATTTTGTGCCTGGCACCACAAGTACAATTCAAAGGATTTCATGGCCGGGTTTTTGAAGATAAATTTTACAGAACTACTGATTCTTAGGCTCCACACACAAGGTTTAATTCTGTGTCCTGAGTCACATGAGCGAGAGGGGATCTAGTGATCCTCAGGGCTTTTCACATCCAGGAAGCCTATACAACTGCTACACCAAACGGTTGCTTTTTGCACGAGTCACTGTGGTCATTCCACATTCAGATGAAGCAGGCACTGTATACACCTCCAAGCATCTTAAGACCTTTTCCTCCTGAAGATGTTTTACGGTATGCAAAGACTTGAGATAACCATCGCTCATATCTCTCTTCCTCACACACATCCCTGTATTGTCCTGTGGGTGCACAACCCACTTGAAGCCCGTGGAGAGAGAGGTGCGTGCATGCTTTGTAATCCTATTTACTCAGGGCAGATGGTTTCCTCAGCAGTCCTCCAAGCACTGTGGTGACAAAGTCCTGGTTGTCCCTGGCACTACTGAAATGCAGATGTGGCTGGGGAGGAGCTTGCAGCACCTAAGCTGCTTCTTACCTTTGCTTCTGGCTCTGTTACAGAGCTTCTCTTTGTACCATTGCCATTCCTAGTTCAATTTTGCACCGACAAAAGCTTTACACTATGAAGAGACACAAAAGAGCTCTGCCCCAATCCCTCCTGTACCCACCAGCATCTTGCTGATCACCCAGGAATCAACTGACAGCCCAGAAGCTGCTGCAGCCCAATGCAGTGAACTGATTTCTTCATCCAGCATCAGCAGTCAATGGATGTCCTTGTGTGTCAAACACAGCAGGGGACAACACTGCACCATGGATAACATTTACTAGATTTAGAGGATAACCAAACTGCAACACACCTCTGGAAGGTGCCAGGAATTAGAGGAACAGATGAATCAGCTATGGTACTTTATCCAGACTTATCCACCCTAAATTCCACCTAAACCCCTCTATCTACTATTTTGTATTAGCTATGTGGTGTTAGGATGGCAATAGGAAACAGAAAAAATACTAAGCCAGGAGTTAGACTATTTGAATGTGTATTGGTGGTTTGGAAGTAGAATGATGGGGCTTTTTTAAGGTCAACCACAGTCCTGAGGGAACGGGTTGGAAATATAAGAAAGTCAAATGGCTTAAAAATATATATATATTTCTTTGAATGGTACATGATTAACCTTCAGAGCTTATCACTGTACAGAACTTAATGAGGACAAAATTTTAACAACGTCTGCAAAAAGAGAGGATGGAACAAATATCAGGGAGACTGAGTGCTAGAACGAGCTAATGAAAAAGATTTCTGCAAGAGATAATGTAATGTGAGCTAACACCACCTTCTACTAGAGGCTTGGATAAAACCTAAATTTGGTCTGATGAATGGCAAATTACCTTAAATCCGCTCACTGCTACATCAGAGATGAAGACTTGACCTCTTGAGTTATGAGTTTGGCCCAATCCAGCACTCAGAGCTTTAGAAAGGCACTTTCTGGGATGATTCTTCTGAATCTGATGGGCAGATTCTGAAATTTTGCTTATGCAGCAATGGATTGCACAAAGAGATGTGGAGGGGTTTGTCTGGAGCATGAAAGAGGTTAACAAAAAAAGCAATGAGAAAATGATGCTTTTCTCCTCCACTGCTCCAAGACAGTCAAGTCCTGGTCTTTTCCTCCCCTTCTAATTATTGTAACACTGCAGGAGGTGACATCAGCTGAGGAAACCAAAACTGCAGTTGTGGCCTCTGGCCCTTGAAGTACAATCTATACAGCTTGAACAAACAATTGCACCCACTATCTCAAAATCAATAGCTGATTCAGTACATGTGGTCAGCCATCCACACCGGGGGAAAAGCCACTTAGGTGACACCAGACCAGGGGCATGTTGACAGCAGGCAAATGCTTTTCAACAGCAAATGCTCCAGATGTAGGAAGCTAAATCACAGACTTAGCAAAGAAGTCTAAGCAACATAAATTCCTAGACATGTACAAACTTCTTCATTTCTGCAGGATATGGCAGTGTTTCTACAAAGTCATCATTACTGTGGCTTAGTTACCAATTTAGTCAACGCAAAATACCTCCACCACAACTTCTCATTTTCAGTTCTCTTGCTAAACCTCAGTACCTTGATGTCTGTACTTGTGATACACATCATTGCTATCATGCATCACTGTGTATATTTTGCCCTGCAGGCAGTGCTTTCCCATGTTCTAACTTTCCAGTTGTTATGGCCAGACCTAATGATATAATGGAAATGGCAAGGGATAAGGAAGAGCAAACATGTTTCCTTCAATTGTTCTGTTCAGACAAAGTCATTAAAAAGTAATGACATCTCCTGTCAAATTATTATTTATCTTTGCAATTAAAAAAATCCAAGTTATTATATTTCCAGTCTGCTTTTAAGAGTGATCACTCACCAGTCTCTTGTCAGATATATTGTTCTTGTATCCCAAGCTATGGGCCTTCCAACTAAGTCATGGAATAAGTTACTGAAGAATGAAAGCATTATGAATTGTCATCCCAACAGGCATTGAATGAAAGAATTCTAGACTGGATTTATGAACTTGTATTCATCCTTAGTATTTGTTCAGTAGCATGCATATTCATAGATTTATGACCCAGAGCAAATATGTCTTCTTAAACAGATTACTGTGGACATGGAAAGTCCATGTGAAAGTAGGCAAGATGGCTCAACAGGATCCTAGGGGGGGGACACAATGCCATCTGCACACAGTGGCACTTGCTGGCAAGTGGTGTCCCCAGCTAGTCCCCATAACCAAAGTGTTGTATTCAGAATCAGAGGGGAGGGGAAGGCTTGAAATACCATGAGAGCTTGATATTTCAGCCAGCACAGTTTCCCAGACTTAATGTGCATCCAGGGCACCAGCAAATCCAGCAGTGGGGTTGCCCCAGGGTTGCCTTTCTCCCCTGGGGACTGCCATAGCAATGAATGCATAAATATGAAACACACCAACCAGTCTCAAGGGAAGAGGAGGCTGGAAAAAAGCATTCACTGACAGGAGAAGCATTGGGAAAAAAAAGAAGAAAACTCCCAAATGAGGGAGGTGAACAGCTGTAAAAATATTCCCAAGCACAGTGGCACAGGAGGCAAAGGCAGGAGGGTGATGGCTTGGGAGTGGAAGGGGAAGAGCAGGACAGTGATGTACCAGGATCCTCACTCCTGGTTCAGGACAGTATGCAACTGTACCGTGGAAAGAGCAGTCCCAGCAATGATCATGGGAGCCAGCTCTTAGGCATCTGAAAGAGTTAAAGAGGACTGTGCAGAGGGGCTGGTCAGAAAGGTCCTGCCACAGTGCAGGAGGATGCCTGGGATGACTCACTGAAACTACTTTCCAACCCCAGCAATTCTGGGGGGATGGAGGCCACGTCTCTTATTAAAAACTTTCTGGCGCAGACATCCAGCCATAACTTTGAAGTAATGATGTTAACAGTATCTGCTAATGCTTGGCTTTCTGCAGACTTTAAGGAAAAGAACAGCTTCAGCAATGAGTGGGAAAACATACATGTGCAAACATAACATTAATTTTTATCCCCTGGGAGATGGGACAAAAAGAGCATCTATTTACAATAATAATGCTGCTTTGCTGAGAACAGTCCATAAGGAAAATCCCATAAGGTTGAAAAATGTGTTTTAAGTTCACAAACTGTCTCATGCTCCAGCTCCAGTGTGGGCAGGCATCCAGATGCTGTGAGCAGCTCTGTCCTGGAAGGCTAACTTGGGCACTCAGTTTCTAAGCAATCTCCCCAGCTCTGTTTCAGAACTGGTTAGCTTACCTCGTCATGTTTTCTTCCAATAACTAGTTGTGGAGTCAATGTCTTTTTCTAATTTGGGGGGCCCAGTGGCTTGAGAACCTGTCTGTGAGCAGCAGAAATGCAGAGACCTGATTTTTCATTTAAAAGGTGAGGCGTTTTCCCCAGGGAATCTCAGCTCTGGAAAAAAACTCACATTGAAAATGTCTCCAGAGACCATCTATTTTACACCCTACATATATCAAGTAATAGCTTATGGAAGTTCAGGACTCCTGTTGTCCATTCAAGCTTGGATGAGAGCACTGCTATTGACAGGTTGAGTTGTATGATCCGGCTTCCCAAATGGTTCCATATGGACACAGAATTTCACTGAGGGCTCAGGGTCCATCTACAAAGAGATTGCAAGCTACCTACGGACGGGTATTTATTTCTAGAGAGGCATTTTGTAATTGTATCTTTATTTTTGGTTAGTGTTAACTACACATAGAGCTTTTCAGCTACATAAAAACACAAAGAATACTATATAATTGCTTGTTATTTCTTTTTTAAATCCCTTTTTTTGGCACTAACATTAACAAAATCTACGAGGGCATTTGTATGCTCTTATTTAAGTTCCTAAAAACACCCTTCACCTTCATAGGGCTACTTTCTTTGTTATATGGATGTACCCAGGACATCTCAAAAATCATCTCATTGCCTTGTAGTTACTCCTCAGAAAATTTTAAGCCTCTTCCAGGAATACAAGCAAGTAACATCTCTCATTAAAAAATAAACACGAAATGCAGCTTTAAGAAAGTAATTTTCCAGGAATCCCATCCATGAACACAGGATCCAACTCAACATTAAAAGGGGAGTTCATATTCCAAAAAATATTCAGCTAATCTGCCAGGAACCAGGCCTTACAGAAGAACTCCAAATTACCTGAGCCAGTTCATGATATCATAAATACAGAGAAGTTCCCTTGCCATACACAGAAATATTCTGTGATGGAGTGTGCCACTTGGAGATCTGCTAGAAGTTTACCTAAATCATTCAGTTTGGTTCAAGTCCAGAGGCGTGAGGCTGCTGTGGTTCTTGTTATTTTAATATTTTAGAGTGTTAAGTGCATTTTCTCCCTCTGCTTTCCCTCCTGGGAAACTGCTAAAATGGTGAAATAATTCATTCTTCCATTATTTGAAGCATATTGCCCAATTTATTTCTTTTCTGTTAAATAGCTGCTTGTAGCAACATCCTGAGGCCCTCCCGATGCTTCCAAGGAAGGAAGAAGCAATGGGGAGTGGCACAAATGCAGAATGAGGTCCCCACTTTGAAGTAACATTTGACTGAGAAAATCTATGCCAAGAAAATGGTGGGACAGGAATAACTTGTGTTGTCTACATGTGGTGCTCCCCACTGGGTTTTTCTCTCCCCCTTTCCTCTATTCAAATGTATGAACATGAGGAATTAAAAAAATAAGCAACAACCAAGTCATGTGATAGTTTTGCAAGGAAAACCGTATTTTGAGACTATGCCCAACAGCGTGCAGGGGAACCTCACCCCTGGCTGAGAGCATTCTCAGTATGGCAGGGTGAGGTGCATGAGGGGCTCCATACAGTGACCACATGATCAGAGAACACCTTCTACTTTCCATCACTGTAAGTCCTTCCATCCCTTTGTGCAATTCACTCCATAGAATCGTAGAATCATCACGGTTGGAAAAAAGCATCAAGATCATCAAGTCCAACCCTCAGCACTACCCCACTGTAACCTCTAAACCATCTCCTGAAGCGCCACATCTATCTGTTCTTTGAACAGCTCCACCATCTCCCCAGGCAGCCTGTTCCAATGCTTCACCATTCTGTTGGTGAAGAAATTTTTCCTAATATCCAATCTGCTTCTCCTTTTCTTGGTATTTAATTTCCACATTGTTTTTTTCTCAAAGAATAGGGTCTTCCCACCTGAAATGTTAGAGAAAAAAAGAGTCTGTCTTTCCAAAGCATGCCTGGATGCAGCACAGGGCATGCAGCTGCCCAGAACTAAATGTGGGTCCTGCAGAGTCATCTCTGAGCCAGTTGGGTCCAAAACCAAACCACAGACATTGCATACATAGCGGCTGCCCCACAAGTACTGAGTGATAATTATTACTGTGTGGCTCTTCTGATTTCCTCAAGGGCTGCCGAGCTGGCAAGGGCTGCAGACAGCTACGGCATGAGAGCAGATGTTCTTGCCTTCAGACAGATGTCAGCTCTGCCTGATGGAAAATGCCATCCAAGATGAGTGAAAACCACCAAGCAGCCAGACAGAGCTTTGCAGAACAGTAGTGGGACCACCCTGCAGTGACCACTATCCATTGCAGAGACCATCCAGCAGCCACCTCTTTCCTGGCAAACCCCTGCCACAGCATCCCATAAAAGCATTATCTCAGCATTGCTTCTCATGTGTGAGTTAAAAAAAAGTCAAAAGATGCTAGGAGCTGCATGAGAAACAAAACACAACAAAAGAAAAGCCCAAGAAAGGAGCAGAAAAGTGGAGGAAGGTGGGAAACAAAGGTACATCCTTAGAGGATGGAGGGGAAAGGTATGTTAAGAGAAGACAGTCCAGAACACAATCCATGAACCATAAACCACGTGATTTGTAACATCTAAGTTTTGGGGGAAATGACTCATGATTTTGAACTCTTGGGGTTAGCAAAAGTTCTGGCCAGAGCATTTTTGATGAACTATCCCACCAGAAGAAAATGCTGATTCATGTAAGTTGAAGCATTTTTTAAATACTTGGAAGGACAAACTCTTGCGGTCCAGGACCCTCTGCTTATTTCTGACAGTACAGCAAGAAAGACCTAAATTGAAAACATAATATATGATGGTCTTGTTTTCATTCCATTGTAAAATGAAAACAAATTGTAAAACCTCAGAAGTTGTCACAGAACTGAATTATCATCTCCCTGGTCAGTTCTAGTTGGTTACTGCTATTATCTATTTTGCAGTTGTTGCATTGTAATCATTATTATTCAAAGGCAGACTTACTTCCTTTGAAATAAATGCTTGTGCAACAAGGACAAAGATTTCCAAGAAAGATGTCTCAGATAACATGAGCTCAGTTGTGGTTTTCCACTCTGTCAAGGTGAAGAGCTGCAGCAGTTCCAGGGGGAGGTTGGCAATCCTTACAAGCCATGGCAAACCTAATGGCAGCACCGGGCAAGCTCTGAAGAGAAGACAAAACAGTATTTGAACTGAGTGTTACTCATTGTGTCTTTCTCTGGTATGAGTTACCTGCAGGGTGGGGTTTTTTTCTTCTCCTTTGATGTCTTTTGTCATCACATTAATGCCTAATAAAGCCACATTTCTAATTAATAACACCACATAGGTTTGGTTACCAGAAAAAAGGAAGTTAGCCAGTTAGCCCAAGCACTCTGAAAGGTCCCCAGAGTTAGTGCCACTGGGACAAGGACTTCGCTGTGATGTCTGTGGCCCCATTCCAGTGGTGCTAGTTGTGGATTATGGAGGAAATACACAGTAAAGGACCTGACAGGGAACTCAAGACATATTATGTTAGGAAGGACACCATCGTGGTTAGGGAAGTTAGGTTGTCTGCAATGAGTTTGAGCTTGAAATTCAACCTGTATTCCAGCTTCTGAGATCACTTATTGTCAGCTCACTTTCAGGATCCCCCCATATAATTGCATTGCAATGGCCTGTCACATTAACAAAGCCACTGCTACGAGGCAGAAAGGATTCATTTCATTATCCAGAAGGGTCTGGTCTGTCCTTCCCAGAAGCTTCTCAACAGGAGGGCTCAAAATCCTGTCTTACTATAAATTATATCTGACCTAAGGAAGTTAATTCAGGGTCTCTGAGGACCACTGAATTTCAGATTTCCTACAGGGACAACCCTTTTCAGTGTGGTCCTGCTGTGACCTGCGAGGCAAGAATAAAAACAGAGCCATCAGGGGTAATGAGAAGGCACCACCGATGGTGCCCGATGGATTTTCTTCCTTAGAAGAGCTGGAAGTGTTATCTGAAAGAGACAGGCTTCATTTCCCAGTGAGCAGGGTGGACACCTGAAATTAGGTAGTCTCTATTAGCTGTAAATATTTATGCCTATTGTCACAGCACATACTTTTTAATCTGATCTTTAGTATGAGGAAATCCTGGTAAATACATTTTGATAATGAAAACGGAGAAAATAATAGATGTTTAGGCAATCCTTTTCAGGATGATCCACACTCACACAACCTGATGGGTTCAGCTGGTTTTGGAAGACTCACAGAGCTGAGGCCAAGCAAATCCAGGTTGGGAAACCCTTGAAGTTAAGGAATATGTGGCATACAATGAAAGGCCAACAAGTAGATAAATAAAGGAAAGAAACACATAATTTCCTTAATGAATTTCTGTGCAAACTGCTGAGCTCCCAGGAAATCAAAATGAAGGTATTTATGACACACCACAGATAATTACTCAAGAAGGAAGTATCAATATTCCCCTTATATATTTGCAGGAGATGAAAGGACATGTTCATATACTAATAATTGCATGGTTTATTTTTGTTAAAGGAAGATTTATTAGATTACAAAGAAGCTATATGTATGGTGATTTTTTTCCTATTTTTTTTCCTTGCTGTATTAATTAATATAAGCACTTAGAGAATTGCCTATAGTTTCCACTTCAGGGAATTTTCCTCCAAACCATTTGCACAGATGCCTGTTGCTAAGCAAAGACAACAGTCCTAATGACACTCACCATTTCACAGATGTAACCCCTGTTAATTACAGGGGCTAGTAAATGAGCTTTATTTCTCTCCATGTTTTTTAATCATATATAGAGAAGAAAAAGAGGATCATCAACAGGGGAATGAATACAGATGCTATCTCAGCATGGGGCAGGAGACCTCAAGTATTGGAAAATTTCCTGTATATCTGCTCAAAGAAAGGCAAATCCTGGTAAGAGCCAGAGTTCATCTGCAACAACAAGGGAAACTAGTAACAGGAACCAGAAAGTCAGGGTAGATTGGGCAAGATGAACACCAACTTGAGAAAACATGCAAAGCCCAGAGGAACCTGGACCATGGAGTTCATGCTGTACAATGGAGCTGTTCCTGGGGTAGAAAAAACGTAGCTGTCTGGAAGACTCTTGTCTGGGCACCTCAGGCTGTGGTCTCACTCACACAAACAGGTTGGAGTTTTTGAAGCCACCTTGTAGATCTGGGGACCCCATTCAAGTTCAATTTGAAAACAAGCGTTTTGGAAAATCTCCTCCCCTCATTTTGATTCCCTAGTGGTTCAAAGGCCCTTGTTCATCTTCCTGGGCTGCTGAAGGTTCCCAGTTCCACCACTGACCATGGTCTTGTAGGCAGGACAGCAGCCATTCCATCCCTCAGCACTGAGCCTATTGGTTTATAAAATAGCTCTTTCAGCTGCCCATTAAACCTTTGGCTATGGAAACACACAAGCACTAAGTAGGAACTTTGGTATCAAGACTCCTAGTGCTGTAGAAGAGATGTTAGACATATGCAATTTTTGCAATCATCCATTTGGAGGAAAGGCCACAAATTTCCTTAACTCAGAAAAAAATATATGGTAACTGGGTGATGATCACTGAGACTGGGAGTGCAATGGATACACTCCAGATGTCTATTCAACATCTGCTGGGATTTATATCCATCCATTGACAGATGGGAAACCTCAGTGCTGAAGAAAAAATAAATTAAAAAAAAATAAATCTATGGTCTGAGTTTACAGTAAGGTAGCCAAGACTAGAATTTCTCTTTATTTGTTTGTCATCTTGCTATTTTTAGAAATACCTCCTTCTGCCCTCTTGGAACACCAGAATGTATATTTCCCAGACATGTAGCTGGCTTAAAAGAAAACAGATCTTAAGCCAGGAAGAAGTAAGCCTGTGGAGATCGATATATCTGATGGAACACGGGTGGTAAAAACTCCAGAGAAAAATGTTTATGAAGGAAAGCAATTTTGCTAGGAAAAAACTCTGTAGTTTGCTACCATCCATGTATCTTTGGGTAAGGAAAGGGCTTTCAGGAAATGAGTGAATGTAGACGTATATGGCAAGACAGGCTGAAGGGCTGTTCAAAAGGATACATCCCTGAGACTAGTCTTGAAAGTATTGTTTCACCTTCTTAAAGAATTACAAAGCAAATATTAAGGTTATGATGATAAAATTATACACAGGATCAAATCAACGTGTCCCCAGTGCTTTCCTGTGATTGTAAGTAGACATAATCAGAAGACACCTATTTTTTCTGTAGCCAGCCCCCAGGTTACTTTAGCTCTGGCTTTCTGGATAACAACCCATCATTGGCCAGGTATATCCTGCAAAGTGCCTGACTTTATCAATCTCTTTCTTAAACAACAGGGCACCTGCTCAGATCCTCCCCCCAGCCCAAGCTGCCTTATGAACATAGCAGTAACAACTTAGCATTTTAACAAAAGGAAAGGAGTTTGAAGAAATGCATAGGCATACATTTCCTGATGGTTTTCTCATCTTAGCTTCTCCAGAGGCTCTCAGCAGTGGTCAAGCCATCTGTTTTCCAGAATCTGCTCCCAAACTCAAAGTCCAAAGATCCTGCCCATACAGCAGAATGTTGCTGTTCAGAAAGGGCAGGGTTTTGAGAAACCCCTTTGCTCTGGAACCCTCTTAAAACCAATCCAAACCAGGTTTTTTGGTAGTCCTCAGTGGTGCAGTATAAACAAGCTTTCAGTCTCATATCTTTGCCATTTGCTCACTGCTTTCCCAGCTGAAATTGCACCAGCTGGCCATTATTATTATTTCACACTCTGGAGGGTTCAAATCTTCATCAGCTCTCTGATTCTGGGAGCTCTTATTACCAAGAGCAAGAGATATTTCTGGGCTGTTGGGTTAAAAAACACACTTCATATATGAGCACAGCATATTAACACATACACTGCCTAATGGTAAACAATTCATCACACACTACTGAATACTTAAAAATAAAACAAACCACTGTTATTTTAGATGATCTTGATCATTAAAGCCCTGTGGGCAGCAGGCATCACAGCAGTTAATAGTAGCAGTATTTAATATCAAGGAGAAGGGTATATTAAGTCAGCATTAAGTTCAACCCAGGAACAACATCTCATATAAGCACAGTAATACATGAGAGCTCACAGGTTTTGTATAAAAGAATGTTTTTGTCAATACTCACATTTCATTTGGATGGAAACTGGCATTGGGAGGGTCACATAGCTGTGGGGCAGGAACCAAGGCCAAATCGTGTGTGTCATGGTCCAAAGCTTTACCACAAGCCACCCCACCTGCCTTTGTTTTTCACCTGGAAGAGTTCAAGGTTTAAGCCCTCTTTCCTTTGCCAAAACACTTACCAGCCAGCCATATGCACCACGATTGCATCTCTCTCTGTTTCAGCATCTGTTCATACACACGGATTTAAATCTGGTCTGCTGAAGGCAACATGCCTGTTGTCAGGGCTGGGCTGGGGATTTCATCCTCTGCCCCAAAGCCTTTCCAGGTGGGCAGCCAGGCTCTCTGTTTACTCCTCTCCAGGCTGTTTCTCACAGCTTGTCTGAGCCCATGCCCACACAAGTGATGTCAGAGACCACTGAAATCTGCCCTGAGGGAAAGAGCAGAAATATAGGATGACTGTGGCAAGCTCAGATGCTTTCTGCCACCAGCACCTCCCCTCCACACCTGCCTGCAAGGCTTCGTTGAGCCCCTGTGCAGGTGTAAGCATAGGTTTGCTTCCATACATGGTGAGGAAGCCCAGCCCTTAGGAAAGCCCTTCCCATAAGTACATTGACAGACACCTGGGTTTAAACACTAATTGCAGATAAGCACAAACTGGCCTGTTTTGCTGAAACAACCCCAGAATGAGGAAAGTCAGAATTATGCAATATGAAAATACTCCTCTCCGTTTATTAAGCATGTCTTGACAGTACATTAAAAAATTCTGGAGCTTTTTTCCTGGCCAAATATTTCTCCCACTTCATACCATAGGTATGTTCCAATTGTGCTGGGAGCAGAATGGCAATATTATGACTCACTTCATATTGTAGGCTGGAAGTGCCATATTTTGTTCCAGAAAGAAATAGATTGTAGGCATAAGATTTAAAAGGCAGCTTTTTGTAAACCACACTGTATTCTGGAGCACATTTTGATCTGTTACACCATCCAGTCCCTCTTCAGCTACAGCCCTGGCTGTGCTTATTTTTAAATTTATCACTGTGTTGGGAATATAGCATGTCCAAATTAACTTACAGTGCTGAGTGAGGGAGTTAAATGAATTTTTTGTGTTTCCTTCCAGAGCAACTCTCATGGCAGTAATTGCTGCCACACACTTTTGCCATCAATTCAATGTTGTGTCTGTGCTGAAGCACTCAGGCACAGATGAAATGATGCTGTTCTTGTGTTTCATCAGGGCCCGTTGAAGTGATCCAAACCTTTTCGTTTCTCAGACTACAGGGAGTGAAAATGATCATTCTCCTCCTTTGGTTTTGCACAGATTACTCAGGATTTTCCCACCAAGACTATTGTGGGCTGAAAGTTTAGATACAAGTATTGTTTGTTGGTTGGGTGGAAATGAAAAGCAAATTAATTCCTGGTATTTAACAGATGATGCAAAATACCTGTGCTGTTTGGTACCATCAAGTTTCAGCTGTAACAATTGTACTCTCAGACACCATCTGGGACCAGTGGCCCCACCACAGCTAACCTGGGAACTGCAGGAGGGCACATGACAATTCCTAACAAACATCCACAGGGTTTGAAACAAACCCTGGGAAACAGTACCTTGACCCACAGCCCCTCTCACTAGGACTAACGTGTTTTTAAGCACAGCTGCCATGTATCCAAAGTAAAGGCTGCAAGGACTGCTGATGTTTACAAGTGTTCTAAGGCCCAACCGTGGTTTTCACCTGTGGCAGCACTTTGTGACTCACACTGGTCAACCGTGCACCTGGGGTTTGGCTTTTTCAAAGGACAGCATCAGTACACTCATCTGGAGCACACAGAACTCACGTGAAATGTTGGAGGTTCCCACGTATCCAGGCCCAGCAGCTGAAAAACGTGTTTCCCCTCTGCAATTCCGGCTTGATACCTGTGGTTTGTGTTTAACCAGCAAAGCCCCTGGCCACCCGCTGCACACCCATTACACAGCAAAGAAATCAGTGCAGATAAGACAGTGCTGTAAGCCTCCAGCCTGCCTTGGCTCAGCTTCTAGCCAGACATCCTTCCACCCTCCTTGATCGACTCTGCCCCTCGTAAGCCCTGAGCTTTACTGGGATCAGCTGCACCTGACGCTTTTGGCTCAGGGCCACATTCCTCAAGGGAACTTCGAATCCCCCTAAAGATCTGCTCCAAGCAGACTTTTTCCCTCTTAGGAAACACAGTGTAGAGACTTTCCCCATCAATACACATGCAGGAAAAGCCTTCAAACTGTAGCTTTTGCAGACAGAGTTGCATGGCAGTGAGAGGCATTTTGCTTTTGATGGCAGCATCCTCACTCATCCCCATCTGACTCTGAACCTGTGTGCCTCTGAGAAAGCACCGTGCTCAGGTGGGTGCAAACTGGGGCTGCTCACAGCACCCACCCAAGCATGGGGAAGGGCACTGCAGGACTAAAAAGGCTAGGTACCATGATGGAAAACACACATCCTGTAAGGCCAGGTTGGAATCATTTCGCTCTGAATCACCCTTCCAAAGAATGCTTCTGAAATGGCGAATGTCCCAGAAGGTCACAAAAATAATAGAAGGTTTAGAAAATAAGGTCTGTAGGAAAAGGCTTCCAGTATTGCAAACATCAAGACTGAGAGCTGTGTGGAAAAAGATATAAAACAGAGTGGCCAGATAACAATCCGGAGGGACCGGTGAAGAACGGAAAACAGGAAGCTCAGGGCAGAAAGAGAGAACCCTTTTTTCAGCAGTCCACGTATAATCTAAGTGACCTCCAACAGCCCAAAAGTTAGAACACTTTTTTTGGTGAAACACACACCACAATCTGCAGGGCAGTTGTAAAAGCAAATAAACTACCCTGTGAAATTGGTGTGGCACAGCCACGGCAGACACACTGCCCAGAGCAAGCCTGGACAAGCACCGAACGCTCATCCACGTGACCCAACAGCACTCCTTTACCCCCAAAAGTCGTTCTACCTGTTTTTGTGGTGTCCATCTGGTCAAATAAGAATCTACAGTAATATCCAAAGAAAAAAGCTGCCATACCCTCAGCATGCTGTGTTGTGTGGAGAGTGCTCAGGCACAGTACCACAGCCTTCACAGCATCCCTCCAGCCTGAATGCAGGGAAAGGCTCAAGTAGAAGGGTATGTCTTTGATATCCCATTTGCTCTTATTATAGACTCTGGTTTTAAGTTTTAAACCTTCTAATAGCACAATAATGAGCTTTCCATTTCTCTGCTGACGTGGTTGATGCCTGCAGGCTATTGAGTTTAAATGCCAAAACACACAGACTTAGAAAATTTGCTTCAGGGTTGAAAAAATATATATCCTATTGGAAGGGTGGGATTTAATTAGCCTTTGTTCTCCCAAGTCTCACATAAACAAGCACACTCATATATCTCCCAATACAAGGCAAGCAAAATCAAGAGTGCCTGTTCTAACTGGAATCTTACAAGTCCCCAGTGGGTGGCAGGAACATATGTGCAAGTTAAAAAGCTTGAAATTTAGGACCTTGCTTAACAAAATGTCCACGTGGATCAGATGAGAGATTGCCACTCGTTGAAAGAAATTACGTGTGCCAGGCCAGATCCTGACAGCCTTCATCAGGTGGGCCAATGTTTGGCAGTCCTGGGACTGAGGTTGTGTTCATGGTTGGTTCATGCATCAGGATCTGGCATGAAGCTGTTTTGATCTTCAGCTGTACTATTTTCCTGGGAGTTGTTCTCAACAAATAGGCAGCGACCACCTGTAGAGATTGATGCAAAATTTTCAGAAAAATAAAATAAGAATAAAACCAAAGCAAAAGCAAACAAGTCATTTCCAAAATGTCCAAATCCTGTTGTGGATAACACTGTATGATGCATGAAATAGCTGTAATGCAAAGAAAGAAAAAGAAAAAAAAAAGAGAAAGGATTAAAGGGGTTTTCAAAACGGTGATAATTATCCATATCACTACATTGTAACCATATAATTATACATTGAAACACATATTCTGCCTTTGTAAAACTTCTGGTGTCATTTTGCAGCCATTCAAAGCAGCCCTTAAGCGATGCTAGGAAACAGTCCACATTGTCTGCTGTATTGCCTACCTCCTCCCCCTCTGCTTTTGTGTTTTCTTCCTCCCTCCTCCTCCTCCTCCTCCTCCTCCTCCTCCTCCTCCTTCTCCTCCCAATCGATTTCAGAACTACAAAGCATAACTGCCTGCCCCAAGCTATGGAAACCAGGAGCAATCGTACCAAAATCAAACCTGGGGGAGGTGGATCTCTTCAGCCTGCAAGGGGGTCTCACAGGCAGAGAATGGGTCAAGTTTTGGTGACCAAGGCAGTCACAGCAGTGAGCATGGAAAGAGTGGTTATCAATGCTGGTGGAGATGAGGAGAGAGTGCTGTGAGTCTGCAAAGTCTGTCTGAAAGTCTTTCTGTATGTGTATGTGCAAATGAGCCCCTGTAAGGTCAGCAACAAAATCAGAGGACATCTAGAGCAGAGCCTGTTTTGCCATGTTTAGGAGGAAATACAACATTCATATCTTCATGAGATGTTGCATGTGTGCAGAATATTTTGACACTGAATAGTCAACACACCTGGGACTATTTTTCCACTCTACCCCTTCTCACGGACGTGCTTGAAGTTATAATCCAGCCTCACATCATTCTCTTTAGAGAGCCACGTTATGTGAGCTGACAGCTTCCCCAGCACCAAAAGCATTTGCTTTCTTTTAAAGGTTATTAGTCAAAGGAACAAAGACATAAGATAATAGTTAAAGAGGCTGGGAGGAGAGTGAGAGGAGGACAAGTAACCTATGACAGCTTCCACCCCTTCTTGAAAAATAATGTGCAAACTTCATCCACAATGAAAAACAATTTATATCTAAATATATATATGGCCAGATGGGTATAGTAACTCAGTGCTGCTTGAGTCACAGAGTCATTAAAAAAAAAATATTATTAAAGCAGGCCCTTCCCAAGCTCTGCAAGGACTGGTTTCTGATTTCAGTAGTTGTTTTAAATGATGTTATGTTTTGCTTGATAACAGAAAATCAAAAGCACAACTGAGTTTCCAGAGCAGTACTGACCTCTTAGCCAAAATAATGGAAAATTTTCAGAAAACACCAGGAGGGCATAGAAAAGCTCATCACAATGCTTTTGCTGTCATCGCTCACCATGTTTTGCTGCGGACAACTGATGGAGGGCGGTCCTACTGGAGGTGGAATTTCAATGAAGGACTTAACATTTTAGTTAGTAGGGACTGTAAGAAAAAACTTCTGGAAGCAAGACAGCCATATTGACCATATTTATGCATTTGCATTCAGGCTGTGCATGGCAAGGACAATGAAGTCTTTTTTTTTAAAAAAAAACATGGAAAGCTGGGTACAACAGAGCCATTTTCCTGAGCATGCTGCATACAGTGGAGGCATTGGCTGGTTTTCATGTCGTGCAAAGTTCAGCCTTGCTACGCTCAGCAGACGGACTCCCCGTTATATTCCAGATGCGGTACGCACACATCTGTGTACAGCACAGGCTCCAGATTTGTCTTTTTTCTGAAGTAAAAATGAGTCTTCACTTTCTCCAACGCTTAGTACTTCTGAAAGCTTCTTCCTGAAGCATTTATTTTTCCTTTCCCCTACTTACTTCAGCCATATATATCAGATGAGCAAACTCTCTTGTGCCTGGGCTGAAGCCAGGAGCGTATCCCAGCCAGCAAGATTAACAGCAGTCATCTTTATTCATCATTACATGCAGCCTGTGAGCTTGCCTTCAGAGTGAGGGCAAACTCTGCCCTGGTGAACCCAGAGTTCAAAGCAGCGCCCTAAACTTTGTCATTTGGTGTTGGATCACATTAGCCATATGCTGCTTGAGAGGTGATTTCTGTATCACACAGAAGGAGTATCAGCCTTCTGGGGCTGGTACCTAATGAGTGTAAAGTTGCTGCAGTTTATTAGCAGGACTGAACTCCAAAGGAGCTTTCTCTTCTGGTAGTCTTGACCTCACTGGTTTAACACACCTGACAAAGCTCACAGTTTATTTTCATATTCAAAGCAGAATCTCTTAGACCTTCTGTACAAAGTATCATTGCTATCTTAAAGAGGGGTCTGTGAAACCAGAGCACAGTGGAGTGTGGAGGGGGTGTACAAGCACACCCACTTTGCACACTTTTAAGGGTGATGGTTAACACTCATTTCTAGGCTGTTATCACCGTTCTAGTTGCATCCATGGTGAATTACAGTCAAGTGTCAAGTTCAGACTAGGAAGGGAGTCTTAGAAGTCAGTTCCTCATTCCGATATAGTCAACGAGACTTTTCCATTGAGTCACTGGGATCCAACCCAAGAGAGACTTCAGAAATGCTGAGGCACCAAAGAACAGAAAACATAACCTGAGTGATAGGCTGGGTGTGCTGTGCATATATGGAAAAGTCACTACAACAGAAGAGTGGGCTTGGTAACACTAAATTTGGTAGCAAAATTGATGGAATTTCTACATTTTTAAGTTTACACATTGAGGGAAAAAAGACAATTTACTTAGAGTCTGAGTGTGCTTAACAGACTGTCCCACTGTTTGCTGACATTTAAGATTTTCAGATCTCATGTTGGAGAATGACCTTGGAAAGCTGAAAGGGAAGAGATCTTTTACAAACAGACATCTCTTGAGACCACAGCTCCTACATGTGTCACTGAGAGCAGGACAAACAGTCTTTTCATCAGGACAAACTTCTAAGGGCATTTTCTAGCATCAGTGTCTTTAAGAAAGGCTGAAGTACTGTGTTCTCACTTAAAATTTAGTCACACACCTTGTCGGTACTGTGTTCACTCAGTCCTCATTAGTGCTGAATAAACAACTTGGGTGCACACACCACAGGTCCTAATATTTGAAACCAAGTGTTCAACTGTTATTTTAATGCCTGGTTGGCCATTTAAAAGTTTCATGGGAAATTCAAGATTCAGTTAAACATAATTTTGGTTTTAGATTATTTATTTTAATTTGCATCCTCTGAGATTCACTACATATGCAACACACCTATGCAAAGCCCAGGGTTTGCAAAGCTGATACTTCATCTGGTTGTGTGTAGTTGGTTGAAGGTGAGGGGTTTACATGAATAGCTGAGGGCAAAATTCAGGCCTCAGGGATTGTTAACAAGGTGGGATTTAGTGGGATGGAAGAGTGTGAATGTTTTGGGGAAAAGAATGGAAAATTAGAAATATTTTGCCAATACTTCTTTAGCAATAAAGTTATGACAGAGTTTAAAAACAGCCCAAGCCACTTATGAAGTACAGTTCTCAGTAAGAACCACTGGACTTGTGCTCTTCAATCATTCGGCTGCATTTCAAAACCTGTCACTAAGACCTTGTCCAGAAAAAAAATCAAGGCATATAGCTGTCCTAAGAACATGTGTCCTCTCCCAGCAGTCAGAGAGGCTCTGCAGGAATACACACAGCTGCCCACACATGTCCAACTGCAGGATTATGGCCAAAGTGTTTATCGGTGGAACCTTACCGGGATTTTTTTTAGATCTGTTTGCATTAATGTCAACACTGGCTTCTAAGATTTTCTGTGATTTGATAGTAACAGACATTTAAAGGGACAAAAGATCTTTTTACAGACAGTACAACATGGCCAGTCATGCAACTGTAAAGACTGTAGCATCACCACATGTACCCAGAGATGTGAGTGCCATACCCACATGGATAAATGCCATCATCTCTCCAGTCTTGTGCAAGGAAAGCACATGCACGTCTTTTAACTCCCCTGTTAGCACAAGTGTCAGCTGTTTGCATGTCCCCATGCGTAATAACCTTCTTCTGAAGAAAGTTTCTGCCCACAGCAGCAGTGTGCTGATGAACTGGATTTGGACTGCACCCACAGCCAGTGCCATGGGTAGGTGTGGGGGGGGAAACATTGTACATCTTCCACCCAGGTCCAGAAGATGCTCTTACTTCCTTCTGAGGTGTAGATTAAAGAAACTGTGCTAGCTGCAACTCTCACCAGGAGGGATTAAAGCCAGGCTTCTGTTTCCCCCCTGTAATTTGATTCAGTTCAGTATTTTCCAAAGAAACACCTAAAACTCCTCCTTTGTTGATCTTTAGAGATAAGTAACCAGTTTCACCTTTCAAATCCCTTTTCTAGGCTTTCATTTAAAAGGAAATGGCTGTTCTTTTACAAGACTATCTTACAAAAGGTCATCATAAGATACATGGAAAGGATTTTGGTTTTTTTTTCACCATTTATTCACTGAGTTAGTTTTGGCACTCTGGGCACCACATTACTTGAAATGGACCACATTAGCCAGAGCTGTAGGCACATTAAGCACCTCCCTGATTTCCTCTCCGCGCCGCACACAGCGCAGCCGAGGAAGCCGCGCAGTTTACCCAGAGCGCTTCAACTGCAAGCAGCAATGACAAACAGCAACTCTGACTCATTGTTGATGTACCTCCATTACTGAGTGTGCCTAACGAGCTGATATTTTATGGGTATTTCCTAAGCACTGTAATATGAGTCCCACAGATCCCTGTGCCGGGAGTTAGCCTGCTGTTCCCTAAACACAAGCCTGGGTGCCGCAAGCCAGCACCACGGCGCCGTGTCTGAGTAAGGCTGGGCTGCCACCACACGTAGATGAGTGCGGCGTGGTGAGGCAGGGCAGAGCTTTGCTCCATGTTGGTGCGTGTGGGGAGGATGTGATGCGTGAGCAGAGCCCATTTCTGTCTCCATCTGCTCCCTCCGGTCCCGCCGGACTGAGTCAGACACAGGAAGTCTCTCCCCACTGGGGAGGGGTGCAGGCCAGGGCAGCGTGAGCCACCGGAGCAAGATTAATGCTGATGATGACCCCCTGGGGAATTGGACAGTGGGGGAAATGAGACACCAACATTTGAGGAGAAACCTCCTCAGAAGGGATTTGTCAGGCCTTCCCAGGTAATGTTTTGAACTGGGAATAAGGCCAGCAGAAGTGTAGTCCCCTCCACCTCTGTACCCACCTCATGATATCAGTCCCTTTGAGCAAAGACCCTAGAGCAGTGGGGGGGGACCAGGGTCAGCCTCTCTCCCTGTCCAACAGAAAGACGACCTTTAAGTCACGATGCAGCAAAATTCCTGGAAGAAAAAAATGCCACCAACTCAGAGAAACAATTGGCCTCTGGCTCGCACAGACACATCGCAGCTCCTTTCCGAGCAGCTGCTTTGGATTCCCTGCAAGCACCAGCACAGGCAGGGGCCAGCAGCAAAGTTCAAGCATTAAATTATGCTTCTGACTCTTCATTGACCTGTGGAGCTGGACAATCATCTAATAACCAGATTAGAGGCACATTACCTTTTTACATTAGGCAGGGAGAAAGGCATCACTGTGGGAGTTTCCTAAAAGTCGAATGTGTAGAAACCAGGACCAGAATACCTTACCAGCCTGTCCAGACACACAGAGCAGGACCAGGGTCTTGCTTGCCAGGGCGAATTGCTGCATGAGTCTTTGGGATGGCAGGAGGTGTACCAATATTCCAGTAGCTGGGGAGAGGTGTAGTTCCATCCTTCCTGGTGGTACAAGCAGACATCTGCCTCAGACATCTCACTGCATATGGGCTAGAGACAGGATTAAAAACAGCTAGGAAAGACAGAAGCATGGCAATTTAAGAGGGAAATGATTTAAGAATATATGCTGAGTGGCAGCGTTTGCCCTAAGAGCCTCAGCAGTGAAGTGTGCTGGTTTGCACCAGTCCAGACGCATCCCTGACCATGCAGTTAAAGTGCCAAAAATAACCCTATGCATCTCAGCTAGAGAAACAGCTCCATCCATCCTGCTCCCACGCCAGGTTGCTGTGTCACATACCCCTGCCACATAGCTGCTGCCTCCGTTGGGTTCAGGCAGAGGGATTTCCACTGCTCCTTGTGAATCGTGCTCCTCATGCTGCTTTTATAGGGTTTTCATGTGGTGCAGTTACACCAACTAGCAAGAGGAAATTCTGCAATGCAAGAAGGCTCCAGTATTACCTCTCTCTTTTCCATCCCCCTTCAAATCCTGGTTCTTGATTTACAAAAGGTCCCTAATCCTTACGTATTTCAACAGCCACCTAAGCAATTACCTTCCACAGCCACCACTAGTCAGTTTACATTCTGACTATGTAAATAGATCAACCCATTTATATTGATCCCAGTGATGAAAAACCCCAGGAATTCACTCCCAGACTTCTGTCTCTAAATGGTCTTTCTCCAAGAAAATCAGGAAGAGTTTCAATCTTGCCTTGAAAGAGTTTCCCATTTGCTCTAGCATCCTTCTAAGACCCATAGCAAGATGAAAATCAACCCTATCACTTTGGAATAAAATTATGTGTGTCGAGCTGGAGAAAGCCCAGCTCTCCATGAGTATTCTCAGTGTTATTTAATAATGTAGGTATAGCTCCCAGATATTACAGCTCACTTTTTGTCTGTGATGATAAATGCTTTGAAAACAAACAACAGACAAAGTGGCTGTATGCCAGAGGGGAAGGAGATGAACAGCAAGTTCACTTTGTACTGTAGGAGAGGGCAGTAATTGCAGAGCATCTATTGCAGCACAGAATCAGAATATGCAGGAGATCAAATTATTAGAGATGGGAGCTGTAAGCATGTGGGGGGTGGGGAATAAAAAAGGAGCTTAGAGCTGAAACCACAGTTGTTCGAGCAAACCGGCTATCATGGCCTGGGTTACACACATGTGCAGGTGCAGACTGATCTCAGCCAGCATCTGTGGAAAATGACACTTGGCAGAGGAGCACGTCACACGAAAGCAAACGCTGCGTGTGCAGGCACAGAGCTTCAGCTGGATAGCTGCACGAGGAGAGGGACCTCTGCTCCACACTGTGTGGTGGGCTCTCGAAAGGGCTTGTGCACCACTATGACTTGGGCAACCATGAACTCCCTCCCTCACACCTCTGCTAAACCAGTGTTTGGTCCCAGAGCTTGCTCACACTGCAAGAGATGCAGAGCAAAGTGGCTCAACCCACCCAAGAATCGCACAGTAAAGTGGAGTCGGGCAGCGCTGGGTCGGTTCAGGTACAGAGAGAGGTTGTTTACCTGACCCACAGAGGGGCTCTGGCTGATGGCAGGGCTGCTGTGAGGGCTGGAAGAGAGGACAGAGAGCTGAGCCTGGAAGAAATGCACTCAGCAGCACCTTCCTCGCCTTCCTGCTCCCCGTTCCCATGCGGTGGAGATTGCACAACCCTTTCCTTGCATCTGCTCCCTGCCTGGTTGCGTAAAATCCACACCCAAAATGTCAATGCTATTTTGTGGGCTGGTTTTATCCTGTGATTGCAGGAGCTCTGGATAACCCTGAGATCAGAGAGAAAGACAGAAGACAGAGAAAGTGCACTAGGTGAAAGCAACTGAGTTTATCCTACCATTGGTGTTTTGTAGAGTGGAAATCTCTAACCCAGCCTCCCTGTGACAAAATTCAGGTTCAAACAAGAACAGAAAAACATAGACAGAAGGAAAAAAGAGAAAGTGCTTTTCTCAAAGCACTAAGAATATTAGCAATTAAAACAAAAATGATGTGTTGGGTTTTCTTTTAACAGTGTCTTCGGGTTTTGGGGCAAAACTCTATGGTCCATGCTTGCTTCCTCTTTTCTTCCACTTTGTTTTGCCAAAAGCCATAATGGAGCACATGATGTGGTCACTAATTGCAGAGCAGAGCACCAGATTGCATCAGAGAGTTAGCAGGCAGCTGGGCAGACAGATTTACACATCCCAGAGTGTACAGGATGATTCCTCGACCTCACGCAGACAGCACCAGAGAGGGTTTAAAACCAGCATCAACCTCCCCCTTGCATTTCTCTCACAATGCAGCTTAGTGACAGCTTTCCTTATATGGAAGGGTTTGAAAGCAGCCAAAGAGATATCCTTAATACTGCCAGTCTGTGGCAGCTGTAAAGACCTTGGACATCAATCCTGGGGTTGGTACAGGAGAGCCCTGGCACCACTATGACTTGTACAACCATGAACTCCCTCCCTCATAGCTTTGCTCATTGAGTGCTTGGCCCCAGAGCTTGCTCACACTGCCAGCATGAGCAAAGTGGTTAAACCCACCAAAGAATCACACAGCTTGATTTTACCTGCTCCTTTTTTTAACCTGCTTTTACCACGAGGGCATTTAGAGTGAGGTAATACAGATCTGCTGCTGTAGGAAATGAGCACATGGATTTGCACATGTTCAGCCATTAGCCTGCCTGGTTTGCTGCTGCCTTTCAAACATCCACCACATCTTTTCTGGGCTTGGGTTGAAAAGGTGCATGCTCTTCGGTTTGTTCCATTTTTGTGGCATCAAAGCAGAGAGTTGAGGGTTTATCAGTGTTTTCTAAATCTGCCCCATAAGGATGTACAAAGATGCTTAAAACATTTTGCATTAGATATGAGGAAGAAATCCTTTACTGTGAGGGCTGTGAAGCACTGGAAGAGGTTGCTCAAAGAAGCTGTGGCTGCCTTCTCTCTGGCAGTGTTCAAGGCCAGGTTGGATGGGGCTTTGAGCAACTTGGGCTATTGGAAGGTGTCTGCCCAGGGAGGGTTGGAACTTTGAGGTCCCTTCCAGCCCAAACCTGTCTGTGATTCTGTGATTCTAGGAAATGCAGAAGGAAAAAACTAGTTTGTTTTTTTTCCGTGACTCCGCTTTCCACCACATGGAAGAGTCCCTGTCAGCTTGGTTTAAATGTGTCTGAGTGAATATCTCTTTTACTTAATCTGGCTGCTTGACTCTGTGGATTCTGAATGAGTTTCAAGGCATCTGTCAGACACATTACTCTGACAGGACAGGAACCAGGAAAAAACATTATGTGATGAGTTTGTCTCCGGACAAAATCATCACAAGACCCTAAGGTGCCTTTTCCTACAAGCATCGGCAGTGTTTCATTAAAAATCAATGGAAAATTACAGCACGCCTGAAAACTCATCCACTAAAGAGAAACAATCCCTGCCAGGCATCTGCAGCCGAGGTGAGCACTTGCCTTACTGATGTTCAAAATCAATTTCCAGTGGCAGCGATGTCTCACCACTCTAATCTTGTTGTCAGAGAAATCAGCTGAAAGAAAATATTCCAGATGCTAAAGTGTGAGTGGGCAACGTGCCCTGTTCTCTGCTTCTCCATGCTCCTGCAAGAGCAAAGGACCCAGGACTGTCCCACGGGGATGAGCAGAATGTGACAGCCAGGCTCTGAGCTTCACCCAGAGGATGTGCTGCCTGCAATGGTGGCTAAACTCGAAGACTTGTCTGTTTAAGGGCAAAACCACAGACTAAGGCTTGGGGGATTGTACCCCAGATCCCCCTGACTGACCAGTGCGGCCCTGAAGATCTGTGTCTCCTCTGTGCATCTAGTTTCTCTTGCCTCAAGACAGGAAATTTTCGTTCTCCGCCTTCATTGTTGGCGTGTTTGCCCTGAAGAGCTGGGCTGGCCTCAACACGCCTGTTTGCACCGGCCTAGTACAATGGACTCATAATCCGAGGTGTTGCTGTTGTAAAAATAGAAACGGGGAACAATGTCTTCCTCACAAACAAGGCTTTTCATGTATCTGACTGTGCAAAATACGCTGCTTAAAATCCGTGTGCTGTGCTAACCAGTAACTCGAACCAAAGGTGCAATTCCCATCACACTTGGTAATCAGTTGCAGGAAGTAGCTTGGGGATTTTCTACTTCGTTTCTCCTTTACTTGTGACGTTCTGTGATTTGTCATCAAAGCCCCTCTGCTCCGAAGCCAGATGCAATCCCCATTAATGGCACTTTCATGTAGCTGAAGAAGTGTGTCCACGTTTTCTACTACAGATTAAAGCTCCAGAAAACAAGGAGGGATGAACTGCTCGGATCTTGGGGCAGCAGTGTGAAATAGAAAAAATCACTGGGCATGATGTTTGAAATGATCTGTCAGAATGCCTCCTCCTAACGCCTCTTCTCAGTGTAGCATTAAGCAAATACAGCCTTAAATAAAGCCAGGTGGAAAACAAATAGTGTTTCTGCCAGGTGAAAGAATAATTTGCAGAGATGCCAAATTTCAGGTTGTCTAATATTTTGATTTTTCTAATTGAGGCATAGGCTGCTCTCCCATATTTTGCTGACTATATTACTTTCTCGCTCAGGGGAAGAAATGAAATGCTATAAAAATAATCACTGAATCATAAATTTCTGCTCTTCTGCAACTAGTGACCGTTGCTTTTAAAGATCAAAACATTTTAACAGCAATTTACATAACAATGTAGGCTGCTCATTTCAAAACTAGTTCATTTTTTTTCCAGCTACAAGACACTGTGATTGATGTTTCACCCAACCAAAAGTAATTCCTCTGAGCTCAGCAGAGTTGCCTCTGATGTTCAAAAGGTGGAAGAAGAGGTGAATGAAAACTAATAAATCTTTTCAAGAGTAAATACAGTCTAAGTGGAGTTATAGCTAACAGGGAGTGTAAAAATTCCCAGAAATTCAAATGGATTAGAACATTTAATTTGATTCAAACTATCATATTCAAGCATGGAATGATTAACAGAAAAGTTAAATTAATTAATCTTAACCTGAGAGAAGTTTAAAGAGCTTTGGTTAGAGCAGAAAACCATTATAGATTCCTGTTGCTTGGAAAAGCTACACATTTTCAAAGTTCATTTTCAGGGAACATGAGGATGAAAGTTTAAAAAGTCTAACATTTGCATAAGACCAACCTTGCTGTAAAGAAAAGAGTAAATAAATGGATCCACTGGAAATAAGTATTTCACATGAAAACATCTGGATCAAGGTGTGAGCACAGCTATCTGCAGCATCCTTAGCATTAATGCATTTGCAACAATCTAAAGATTTTGGCCTCCATATCAAATGCCATTTTCACCAAAATCCTGCCACAGCAGCTGAGAAGCAAATCAAGGTGCATGTGTTTTATCACACTCCCCATCCAGGTGGCACTGCCCATGGCCACAGGCTGCCACAACACCCCCAGAGCCTCCCTGGGGCCCTGGTGTGCCTGGCTGGATTCCCCTCTACTCCTCCCTGTGCAGGAGTCCCCTCTCCCAGCACACGTAACTGCTATGGCACAAACTGGTTCAGGCCTTTCTGACAAAGGGAACGGTTCAGACCAGGGTCAGCTATTTCACATCATCTCATTTCTCCCAGTAGAAACACCCAAAATCTTCTGTTAAAAGGGACAGCTTCCCATGGAAATTTCTGATTCTGTAGAAATCCCATTTTCTAGCTGAAAAATCCTGTCCAGTTATATACAGGATTTTTTTTTTTTAACTTTCCAAAGGAAAAAATCCTCTCTCAGCTCAACCAGGCACTTCAGCACCACTTCTGTACATCCTGGGTGGGCTGCAGCCAACCTGCAGCCTCTTGCTCTCCTGCAAGTTCAGTCTGTGCTGAAAAGGCCACCAAATCATCCAGGTGGTAGGAAGAACCCTTCTTAGATCACAGGGGCTGGATCACACTCCACCACATGAGTGCCATCACACGTGTATAAAGAACAAGGGCAGCAGGTTTGCACTCACCGTGTCTCCCTTTCACTGGCACACACACAAACTCCCAGAGTTAGGGCCAGGCAAGGACCAGGCATTTCATCCATCTGCACTTGTTGCTTTCTCAGCATTACAATCCCTTCATTGTCTTCAGCAGCTGCCACACTGGAGAGGAAAGTGAAAGGCTTCTCAGCAGGACATAGAGAAAGAATTAACAGTGTTTAAAACCATGGTAGCCAAGTTAAAAAAAACCCCACAACACCTACCTTCAGATTTTCTTATCAAAGTTTTAGTATTTCCAAGATTTTTTGCTTACAATGTTTAATGTTTCTGCTTCCTAAGTCACATAGGTTTAGGGCTGCTGCACAAATGTTTGGCTAGTCCCTGCAAGCTGCAAGGTAAATAGCAGCTGAAGTTTGGACCTGGTGGTACATAAAATGGGCCTGATTCTGTTTCTGGGAAATGCAAAGCCAAGTTTCTCTGCTGATCCTCCTTGGGGGCAGGAACTTTGTTTTAAAGCCCTTTCAAACTGTGCTTCATGAGGAAACATGCATGGGAAAAGCCAGCATTAAGGTCAAACTTGAACAAGATGCAGACAAAGCATCAGAGAGTCTGGTGTTGGAAGGGGCCTCAACATGTCATTTATTCTTTGCCCTGCCCAAACAGGACCAATGGTATGTAATGTCAGCTGTGGAAGTGCTGGAGTTTGGACAAACCTAATGCTCCTGAGCTCCTACACTTACCTGGAGACAGCTAGATACAGCTCAATGTGCCAAAGGTGCCCCTGCCTCAGCAGCTCAGAGGATCAGATGCTATTTTAAGCTACACTACCATAACCCTGGGATGATGCCCGAGGCACCGCTCTGCTTGCTGAGCCAGAGAGCAGCTCTGGCTGCAGGTTTCTTGCTCAAATGTGCATGGCATTGCCTGGGGTGGGGACACAAGCACCCCAGAGATCTGTGACAGAATGCAGCACCTAAAACACCTCAGCCCATCACTAGCCACATCTTTGCATTAGGCAGAGCAGCTGGTTCAGGGCAGATTCAGTCAGCCTGAAGGTAAAGAACAGGAAACCCAGGCTCTTTGCATAGATGGCAGCCAAACAAGTGACTGATTCCTGGCTTACGTTCCTGTGCATTAATCTTATTCCCCCTAATGTCAGGCTCTTACGGAAAACACACTCCTGTCCCTTTCCTTGGTTTCTGCTTTTCTTTTTTACTACCACAGATAATTTTTTCTTCCTTTCTTGCTTTGGCATCTGAAAGTTTTTGCTGAACATGTTGGTAAACAGAGAAGTCATTTTTTCCCCTGAATCACATTCAGCAGCTGTAGGATGTGCCATAGCATGCTGCAAGCTGTAGCACTAATGATGCTGCTGGGGTAATATCTCTCCCCAACCCTGACCCAGCATCCAGGACAAGTCCACCTTTGCATGAACTCCATTCATCCTTGGCTGTTCTTCCACAGTTACTAACACTGATTAATGACAGTGCAATACTGAGAACCAGCATGGCCAGCACAGGCCATCTGCCCAAGGGGCCCCTTAGCCACTTTTAAAAACTCTTCAGGAACGTGAGAAACAGAAGGTCCCCAATTTTTCAGTCTCAGTATCCTCGAAGAATTAAATCCACTCAAGTCATAGGTGCTGAAGCTTACAATGCTTTTCTGAGGTCTCTTTTTCTTCAAGTACATGGGTCCTCTGTCAACTTCAGAGCATAGGTCTTCTGCCAGCATGAGTCACTGTAATATAGGGTCTCCATCATCTGAAGAAACAGCCTGTAGTGAGGACAACCACTCAAGCCCTTCCATCAACATTACCTGTTCCCACTTCCATCTAACCCAGAGCAAGGAAGATCACCATAGTTTTTAGGAATACACTGTTACAGCAAAGAGCCAGTGCTGTTAGCCAGCACTGCTACTTAAGACTGCTTTCCTCTCCCTTCCAGGCAAAAAAAAACCCCTAGCTCTGATCCTCAAGCAGTGCAAGAAGAGAAGTAGCAAAAAGCTGCCTTACTTCCCCACAACCATGCAGAGAGCCTCCCATGGTCTGGAGTTGTTTTGTGAAACACCCTGTGGATTGCCTGGACGCATTTCAGTGAGATTTGTCTCATTTTGCCACTAATCTTCCATTTATTCTGATGCTATTTACCAGGTCTCATGTTCCCTTGACAACCAGATGTTTGACGTAAGTTTGGAGATCATCTTTTCCCCAGTACTCAGTCACAGTTAGAGGAATGACTTGTTGCCTTACACAGACAGAGGAGAGGAGCTAGGCAAATGGTCAAAGGCTCCTTTTATTCCCACTCTTTCTCCCTGGACTAAATTTCACACTCCTTGATCTGCTTACCTTGACCTTAGCATTCCAAATACATCCTTCAGAGAACTGGGTTCCCATAAACAGTTGATTTAAAGAACCTTGACTGACTTTACTGCTGTTAAACTGAAAATGCCAGAGCATCTGGTTAAAATGCTAATAATATTGTTCTAATTTCTGTTCTTCTTTAATAATCTTCGAGCTCTACCAACTTTGCTATTGACTTGAGCCTAGCTCTAGATAAACCTATATTCCTTGATACTGTGCTATGGTGATGGAAGCTTTAAAAAAATTAGAAGAGATAAGGTGCATTTATAGAGAATATTCTACATTCTGCCTTTCATTCTTTGGATAGGGTCACAATGCAGCCACAGCCAAATATTTGTTCTTTCATTCCTCTCAATGCCACATGGTCTCAGGAAGGGCACTTCCTCTCCATCAGGGTTGAGAGGATATCTACTATTGTTCATTTTTTAGGAACAATCATAATATTTTTAATAATATGTTCTGGTTCTACCTAGTTATACTACTCAATGCTACATTTGTATCCTCTATCCTGGATTTATTGCTATTACTTTCAGTAAAAAGACTCTCAATTAGAGTAGCATTGAAATGCAGGCATCAGAGTCTATTTGCCTGCAAATTTAGTGCATTTACCTAGGCAGATATTATTAGTTTCTAACTCGGGAGCAGAACTGCCTTCCATGGGGACAGCTGATGGTGCACAGTGAGCTGAAATACTCAGGAAGCACCTCCCAGGCTGCTGCAGTGCACAGCCCTCTATTTAAGACAGAATAAAATCTAACAAAACACTCCCTCAGACACAATGTCAATTGTTCTTCAATTCCCCAAGCACTATAATCATGTTGGCCTTTTCCATCTAGCAGAGCTTTGCACAACACTGAGGTCCCAAGAGCTCTCTCAGGACTATATTACTGGAGAAAATGGGCATAGCTTTTCTTGCAAACAGAAACCCCAAGGTTTCTTTGGATTCTGCTATCAGTGAAGCTAAATTTGTTCAAGGATTGATTAGCACAGCAATAACTCACTGAGTTGTAGGGGAAATCCTCCAGTGCTGATTTTACAAACAATGAGGTCAATGCTTCTAATAAATCAACTTCATTCATGCTCTCTATAAATAAGTAATGTCCCAGACTGGGAAGAAGCTGGCTCATGTTTTACTGCCGTGCTTGTTCTGAAAGCATTGGGAATTTTAATTCTCTTTCATCCATTTCTGGACCAGATTCATTCTGCTTGATCTTCTGAATCTACCTCCACCGCTTTTGTGTTCTTTGTCATGTAAGCTGGCCAACATTGAAGTCTTACTTCCCAATGCTTTTTGAAAGATTTACAGCATTTCATACCAGCTGCTTGAATAAAAATGATTGGTGGACTGGTACATCTCTTCTGTCTGCTGTTGCTGCATACCAAATACCCAGCTGTGAAGACCTGTTGCCTTTTTCCCCACAAGATGCTAAAGAACCAAATAGTACAAGTCATGAATCTTCCTATAGGATGACACTGTCTAGATCTATTCCCCTTGCAGAACGGGACAACAGAGCTGTCATTTGGTGTCAACCTGCTCCCCCAATGTGGCTGCAATATGAGTTGGGGGTGGGAATTTTCCCACCAATCCCACTGGAATCCTCAAACCTGTAGCAGCAGGACAGGGAACAGGGAGTGCCCCTCCCCACATGCAAGAAACAGGAATACAAGGTGAAAAGCAATCCCTGCAGTGGAGAGATGTCTGGAATGTTGTTGAAAAGCGTTTAGATACTGTTTCTCTGATGCTTCCAGAAGTACCTGAAAGGTCCTGCTGAAAAAGCTTGTCTCTGCATAGTCAATCCCAGACTTCTAAAAGTCTTCAGCGTTGACTTCCATACCATGAGAGCATTGGAGGAGCATGTGTGTTTGCCTCTCGTGTTGTGAGATGCTTTCAGCAGGCATTTATCCGAGTTAATCCTCAGGTTTTCCATGCAACCATGGAGTTAAAAAGGATATAACAAGCCTTACAAATACAAAAGCCAAGAATGACTTGACTTTGGCCTTAAGAAAAGCATAAAGAACTGCAAGACTCATTAAATAACAAGAATAATCAACCAATGCAAGCTTTAGATCAGCTGTTGAGGGATGACAGGTAGAAATAGGAAAGTCATGTTACCTCTGGCTAGAGAGTTAATGAAACCATTGCTAGACCACACTGTCTAGTCCTGGCAACTGCTTGAAAAGGAATTTGGAAAAGCGCTGCAAGAAAATATGCCTTGTAGGAAGACACTAGATAAGCTATTTAGAGCAGAATAAATGATGCCATGAATCCTATCTGGCTTTAAAATCACTAAATGTCTGTGGCCTAAAGACAAAGCAGCGAATTCCTCACCACCTCATTAGACCCAGAGCTACACGGAGTGAAATCAGCTGAATCCCAGCCCCGGAGGCCTCTCTGTGCTCCCACCACAGGGAGCAGACTGGAAATGTTTTTCAGATATTGTAAATATCAGATGGGCAAAAGTATTTGCTCAGCAGAACACAGATCTCATCCATTGATGAGGTGACAGGAAGTGGTGAGGTTTACTCAGAGCCCTTCCTTTGAAAAGGCGATCAGGCCTGTATGAGCTAGTGCGAGATGATTACAGGAGCAATTAAAGAAAGCTATTTAGTACAATTTACATCTAAAGTGAGGTATTTAGGCCAATTACAGGGAAAGCCAGCACATTTTTGATTTTTCTTTCAGAAAGCATATCGTTAAACTGCAGGATAAGTCTGAGGTAGCAAATTAATTTGGCTGTAATCAGATTTTGTTTGACATCAAGGAGGAAATGGGGAAACATGCCATGAGCAATGTGTGACTTGATTTCCTGGGAGCTCACCCTCTTGTGGAAGTGAAGAATTGCCCAGGTTTGAGTCATGGGGCACTGGCAGACCCTGTGTGAGCCAAGGGTCCCATGACACCAGCTCTTATCTGCCCTGGGAATGTTGACCACACAATGTTGTTGAATTGCATTCAGCAATGGGAACATTTCCAAGGAGGAAATGTCAATAGAGCTCATCGAGTTGTCATTGCTAGCCTAAAGGATGAGGACGTGTCATTAGTGTCTTTCTTACTCTCTTTTTCTTTGACTGGCTTGCTCTGGTGAGTGCCAGATTGTAGCATCCCTAGGGCTTTCATTTGCACATTTCCTGAATGATCCCAGCTTCGGCAGTGGCTGTGGAACATCTCCTGAAGATATGTCCATAGCTGCTAAAATGAAGTTCTCTAGACAACGACCCAGCTAAAATCAAAGCAGCACATGAAAGGTTAATCCTTGACAACCCAATCTCTATTTTCTTCACCTGGGTCAGCCAAAGAAAGATATTTCTGAACACAAACATGACCCCAAATAGAATTCATGAATGCACTTGAAACACTTAGAAAGTGCTACAAAAAATGCATTGCCCTCATTTACCTTATTTTCCTGTTGAATATTCAAAGCTGCTATTTCTTAAAGCCTGGAATATGTTGCTTCAATTCAGTTACTTAGATGTCTGACAGTTATGGGAACCAAAGGGATCCAAAGACCTAGATTTCTTTGAGACATGTTTGAGTTTCAGTCCCTAGTTGGAACATAACAGGGATCCTCACGTTGCAGGAGCTACATGGTAATTTTAAAATCACCTTTCTTCAAACAAACTCTTAGAAAAAGAGTCCTGTCCTGCCTGGGGTAAGCCCTGGAGAGCAGCAGACATCTGTGAAGAGGAGGGAGATTCCCAGTTCACTGTGAAAGCTTTCATAAAACTACATTCAGGAAGAAAGGCAAAGGTTACCCAGCAGGCAAAGATACCCTCAGTATCCCCAGAGATATCAGTTGCTAGAGAACACACCATATTCAGTATACTGATAACTTCACAGAAATCAGTCTGCAAGGTGCTAGATGAAGGAAATTGAGGCCCCTGAGATATCCTGCCATTTGCTGCCATTGGTATTCCACCACCAATGCATTTGCTCTTGAAGATATGGTCTGGCCTTGAGTCATGCCTTCCAAAGATGATTACCCTATCATCAGAGAGGCAGTAAAATCCCCTAGGGAAACCATTGATTGATTCCCTCTTCAGAGAAGTTCATCTTAAAGCTCAAATGTATGCCAAGGAAAGCATGCATCCCTTCCACCCCCCCCCCCCCCCCCCCCAAAATAAGCTCTTAATTGCAGGTGGACTTTTATTCTTTATAAAAATGACTTGACAGTTATTCTGGTAAAGAGCAGAGAGGAAACTGGAAATTAATGGTTCTGGCATTGCTGAAAATGTTCTGACTTAGAGGTTGGTGTTGCAGCAGATTTAGGGCATATTCACAAGGGAGAAGGTGTATCTTTATATACCAGAAGACCTGAGAAAATGGAGAGTCAGTTCTCATCTCCCTGGCTGCTGCTCTAGTCCAGTGTGGTATATTTTAATATACCACATGTGTGTATACACTTGTGTATTTTAAAGACAAAAATATTGCTTAGTTTATTCTCATTGTTATTCTCCCTCCTTAGTATCTGATCTGTATTTAACACTGACCAGAACCAGTTATAGTTTAATATAAAGCTTTACCTGACAAATACATGCAGGAGGACAGAAGTTTGGTTTGAAGTAGCATTCTGAGACTGTGCACAAGGTGAAACCAAGAGTTTAAAAGACAATAGATACCTCTTGAGTGAGGCTTGTATGGAAAAGCGCCTTTGGAAGTGAAAGGAAAGCTGTAAGGCACACATGTAAAGAGCTTTCTATCTGGAAATAAAACATTTGGTCAAGTGACTACCTCCTTTAGAGCAGTAAGAACACAAATTTGCCATCTAAACTCCACTGTACCTAACCAAAAAACCATTTTTTTCTCCATCTTCCTGTTTTTACCCTCTTTCCTAGCTGGAAAAGAAAGAGATCTTGGGCATTTCTACTGTCAGTAGGTCAACCAGAATTGCATTTGTTCTTACACTGGTGGACATTAGTCTATGTTAAGTAACTTGCATCTGGTACATATAACCATAGTGAATGGACAAATGCACAAACTTAGTTCAATAACATGATAACACACATAAGATGTGAAGATGGCTCCTGTGAAAGTTTGAGGCTTAACACAGAATAACTTACCCCCAAAAAATGAGGAAACCTTTCCGTCCAGGCAGGTGCTACCATCTCTGCTTGCTGTCATGCTCCTGGCATCTCTCTCCAAAGCAGCTGGACCTTAATTTGTTGGCAGGAAAGCACTAGAATAAATACATGACCACGTGGTATCACATTAGACATTGCCTAAGTTATTGTGTATATTCTAACTAGTGGTTTCACAGTCCTTTGGTTCTGTAAGTGCTTCTTCACAGGCATGGAAAAATTCCTTGTGATGTGCACATCCACACTCCTGTACAACAGCTAAATGAGTCTGAGCTATTGCATCCATGTTTGGTGTCATACCAGAGCCTCACATGTTGCTTTGAGCTATTAATCAAGGAAAAGAGATTCTGTGAGGGCAGCAGACAGTTTATGTCCCCTTTCTGTCAGTGCAGACCATGAATGTTGTGGCTGAAGGGCTCTTCCAAGGCAAAATTCAGTCCCACAAAGTCACCAGGGCTTTGCTATGAACAACTGAAATACATTGCAGGAAGAGTTTGGCAAAAACAGGTGTATCTGGGGTGACCTAAGGAACAATAATATCAACAAAAAATTGTCATATTATCCCCAGGAACACAAGTTAATTAGCTCACACCTCAGACCAGCTCATGGTCCACACACCATATCCAGCCCACACAGTAAAGCCATTCAGCTTTAGTAAACCCATTTGCTTTTCTGCTGCAGCCTTCAAGCAGGACAGCAATTTTCAGAGCCCTGTGTTGAAGCCCATTAGCAAAACCCCCAGGCAGACAGACCTGCAACAGAGGGCTGGGGATCCAAAATAGTTACTGAAACTGTAGCAAGAAGTGCCCAGGTAATTTATGATTTCAAAGCAGTATTTTACACGTCCTGCACTTAGTTAAAGCCACCCAGGGAAAGGAGGAAAACGTCTGCTCCGTCACAGAGTCTGATGCAACCCAGACTGGAGCCAAATGAGAACTAGGACTGTGCAAGTATTCAGCCACAGCTCATTGCAGTCCCCAGTGTGAAAGGCCATGCCATTTCAGTGCTTAATCAATGTATCAATATGGCCAGCAAATGGCAAGGAGACTTTGGATTTATCTTGTTACTCCAGGACTGCTCATAAAGCCCAGTTCACCAGCCCATAAAGGAGCCTGCTTTGCCCTCAGTGACTGGGAAGGAATTCTGTGTTGGCTTCCCAGAGGCTTGGTCACTGACAGCACAGGAAAAAATAGGAACAGGATAAGTGAAAGTAAATGCAGATAAAGCCAAAAAGTAAGGCCTACAAATGTAGCAAAGCCATCTCAGCTCATAAATGAGACCTACCAAGTGGACACACTGAACAGCCTGACAAAGGCAGACTGATAAACTCAGTATGAAAATACCATGATGTTTTCACAGGCAAAAGCCATTTATTTTGACATCTGCTTTGCCTGCATGAAAGTGGGGTGGAAATTTCAGCATCAATACATTAATCTAGACATTGCTGTTTCAAGAACCAGTGATTATTTGAATTGTCAGTGGGAACCATTTGGTCCCCACTCCAGTCAGAACCAGGAGCCCAAAGACAACAGTTTCCCTGTTGCTGAAGCTCAGCCAACAAGACATTTGGCTGGGGTGGTAGCTGTAAGCTCAGAGAGGTGAAGTGGACAAGGATATCTACTGATGTGATAGATTAGAAGAACGGTCAAGAAGCAGCAAAAAACAAAGTTTGATAAGGAAAAACACAGCAAAAGAAACTACTGATGCCACATGGAAATTCACAGCAGGGCACATAGAAGGCAGGATACTATAAGGAGAATTAAAATGTGATGTGTAAGCTGGGTAGTCTCGAGGGTGTATTTTTCCAAACACCCTTGCATTTCTTAGGGAAGAGTAACAGTAGGACACAAGCAGCCTCTTTATTCCCCTTGGCATTTCCCAGAGATTGCCAAGAGCCAAACTGAACTGCACAGACTATCAATAACTGTTCAGTGCGTGGCTCCACAGACCTGTTGCAATATATTCACTGTGACTTCATGGACCACAAAGCACAGATAACGGCTTAGGAGCTGTTAGAGCATATCCTTCTGGCAAAGCATAATGCACTGGAGATGGACTGCACCTCTATCCAAACAGCTTGTCTCCAAACCACATTAACCACTGGAACATGACAGCAGTTTGTATCTGCACCAGGGCCTTTTGCCAACATAGCTCCATCAGAGCTGTGTCAGTCAGATGTCACCAAGAGACGGGCCAGCAAAACTTCAGAGCAGCCTGAGCCTGGACAGTAAATTTCAGTGTGATTTTTAAGTTTCTAAAACTCTGAATTCCTGGGCTGATCTTCTGCAAGCAGGACCCAGCTCAGGGTTACCTGGCATGAGAGGCAAAGCTGGATAGCTACGTCAGCACTGAGATATGGCAAATGTCTCTTCATCATACTCATTACATCACTTGCACCTGTGTGCACCCCATGGCCACACAGGTGCCATATGAGCATCCTGCTTTGGAGGGGTTCTGCAGACTCCATGCAGATTCAACCAAGGACTGACAGAGCAACTGATACTCACGTGCAGTCCCAAACACCACCTTGGCACCTCAGCACTGAGTGACCCACACACTGCAGATGGAAAATTGCTTTCAGAGGAAGGTTACACATTCCATAGTTGGTCCTGGAGCACAGTAAAATCAGCAGAAGAGGTCTGGCTCCTGCAATGGTTGGCACAGGGGCAGGCTGAAGGCTCGCCAAGGTTGCAGCTGGACAAAACTTCATACCTCCCAGCTGCCTCCAGTAAGCTGTGCAGGATCACCTGTGGCCACACTGCTTCTGTGAAAGGAGCTAAGAAAAGCATATTGTCAGGAGGCTTATACAGCTCATAGCTCTACTGGGACAATTTGAGACTCCCTACACCACAAGACGTTGAAATCCTGGGTTCTGGGGAGATTTCATTCAAATTAGTTTACCAAAGTCAGGTTGCAGGAAGGGGATGGATCATCTGGGCATTCTCCAGTTGGTACCCATCTCCCCACCCTGCTACCTTTTTTTCTGGGATCTTCCACCTATGGGTATCCATGCTCAATAGCTAGCCCCATTTTGACTGCTTCTGGGAGCTGCACTGTGTATGAGCTACCTCCTGAGCTGAGGAGCAGAAGGAAGGCTCCCAGCCCCTTTCCCATCTCTTCTTTCCTTCCCTCCCTGCACATCACACGGCAGCCCCAGCAGTGGGTGAGCACAGCCCGTCCTGCTCTCATCAGCAAGTCTGGTCCTCACTGAGCCTTTGTACTTTCAGGATGTCAGTCCTGCTCTGTTTATGTGCTAGCAAAATTACTGTGTTGCTTTGCAAGCAAGTAAAGCTGCTGAACAATCAATCTGTCCAGCCACACTGTCAGAGACTTCAAGTCTAAAAGATTTCAAGCAGGACATTTTTCCCCAGTGCAGGAGCTATTAACTTCTATAAACTGGTAGGTGCTTTTCTCCTGTAAAAGCCTTATCACTGGAAAAAGAATCAGCAAGAACCTCTGTGAAGTTTTTCAAGCCTCCTCTTTGCCAAGTAACTATCAATCTTCCCCAGTCCTCATTAATGGCAAGTTGTGATCAGCCAAGGGGCACCAGTCTGACCCCCACCCCCTGCCCCAGCCATAGCTCTGTGTTCATTCCAGCCATTTGCCCTCCTGCTTTAAAACAAGCTGCTTTCCTGATGAATGTTTAGTCTTCTTGCTGTCTAACGAGTGGAAATTAATTCCTCCCCCCCACATCTTTTCAGTTGAGTAGCAATGATTTAAGCTGATTAACTGGTTAACTAAATGTCATTAACACAGATCATACCCTTTATACAAAATAACACTGATTACTGAGATCAGCTAATAACAGTTCATCCAAAAGCAATAAAAAACCCTTTTCATCAATGTCAGTGGGTTCAAAATGAAGTTCAAAAGGAGTTCTGCTAAAGGAGTAACAGGGCTGAGTGTGATCAATAAACTAAGCCATGTTTTCCTTGATTTGTCACAGAATCTGTTCAGCATCCCTGCAAACATTAATGCTTCTCTTCTTCCCATCCTTTGGGGCATCCACTGCAATGATCCATGACAAAACCACCCCAACACTCAGGGTGGGGAGGCAGGAATCCTGTGCTTTCAAATCCTACCATCTCATGGGGTCAGCTGGTGGCTGCAGAGACAGAAGCAAATGTTTCTGGGTCCCCAATAGCAACAGTGTGTGCCCCTCATCTGTCTGTGAAGAAAGAAGAGCTTGGCATAGAGCATTTACTTCTGTTGTGACTTTAGGCTGTCTTTGATTTGGCTTGAGTCTATGTGCTTGCTTTAGGATCCATATTTTAAGGTACGTGCTTATGTGTCTAGCACAGGGGTGTATTGGCATTTTCAGAGTAAACCACATAAAAATGAGGCCACTGGCTTGTGCATAAACAATATATCTTGTTTCTTTCTTCCAGTAACTGTGACTGTGGGAGGACAACAACACTTGCTGGGACTTTATGACACTGCAGGGCAGGTAAATTACAATGAAACATTTCTAAGTTTCTTTTCCCATGGTTGGTTTGTTACTACCATATGCTGGAGTTTGTTGTTCATTATGTTTCTGAAGGTTTGGGTTTGTTTTTTTTTTAAATATTAACAACTTCTTGTTTTCTACACTGAGATTTAATTCTGGTTCAGCAATATACACACATCCATCCCTAAGAATGCATTTTGTCTAAGCAAAATAATTAAGCCTGATTTGGCTGTTCAGACTCCCATATATCCACCTCCTACTGTAAATATGACACATAAAGTCAGTGTTTTCTTGCCTTTACCACATGGTGGCATCGAAGATACAGCAAAGAATTCCTGTTTTAAGATCAGAAAGATAGTAGAATACAGCACCAGCCTATCAGACACCAGCTACTGACCATTTTAAGCGGTAACCCGGACAGACCAGCACCCATCCCAGCATCCTTCCCCCAGGATAAGGATGTGCATCACAAGAGAGTCTGCATCCCATGCTTACTTACTCTTCCCACTGTCTGATGTGGTGTGCTGCTCTAAAAGTTTGCCAAAGAGCTCTGGTCTGTGGGCTGATTTCACCCCCTGGAGAGGAAGAGAGTAATTATCAGTGCCTGGCTCTGCCAGGAAAAGGGCACAAAAGGGTACAGGGAGCAAGACATTTTCATGGTGAGATTTTCCTCCCCTGCCTCCAAATGCCAGCAACCAGCAGAGTAAAGAAATGACCACCATCCACACAGAAACTCTGCAGGAAATCTCCTGCCCAAGGGGCAGGAAACAGGCTCAAGTTTTCCCCCTGCTTGGGAGGGCTGGAACCCACATCCAGCAGCTCCCCCAGTCAGAGCTGGCACTGGGCAGCTGAGGACGTGCTGGCACTGGAGGCAGCAGGAGAGAAAAGGAGCTTTGGGAACCTGTTTCACTCCCTGAGACCCAGCAGCCCTTTTGGGAGCACTTCTCTGTGGCCAAAACAGGGTGGGGGGAGCGGGTTTGGCCATGACTGACTGCTATGAAATGTATAAACAATGCAGAGGAGACTCTCCTGTCTGCAGAGGCCACCTATTACAGAGTAGACTTTGCAGCAGAATGCAGAGAGGTCGAAACCCACATCAGGACAGTCACTGCCAGCAAACCCTGCTTTCAACAGCATTGGGGCTTTTATGCTTTGGGAGGTTGCTTTTTTCTTTTTCCTATCATATTTTATCCTATCACATGTCTGTAGGAAGCAACTGTCACTTCATAGCTAGCTTGGTGTCACAGTCCACCCATCCTACTGTTTACATGGTACAAAGAGATGATCCAAAAGCCAGTCCCAAAATATGACCCAATTCCTTGTCCCATGTTCAATGCCTGTTCGATTTCCTACTCTGTCTTCACAATGCAGAGCTCAGAGCATGTCTGTCACAATCCAGCAGTACCACAAGCCTTTGCAAAGGAGGCTGGAGTTATGTTCAGTTCTCAGTCAGATTTTATTCACTGCCTTAATATTTCTGCTTGTTTAGTAGGGCTGATAGTTCCACCTGCTAGCCATTTCCTCAGAATACATCCTTTTATTTGTCCTCCTGAGCCAGAAGTAACACAAATCTGCCTCTCTGAAAAACTTCACCCCTCCACAATTTTGCCATCTTCTGCATCTAGCCAGAACACCACCTGCCTCCAGGCACCTTTTCCAGCTCATCAGGCTCATTTCCCTTTCAGACCTTGGTCCAGAAGACATGGCCATCTAGTCAAAACTCAGAGCATGAATCACTTCTTGATGACTAGATTGTATCTCCTTGGAGGCTGAGAGGATTATACTTCCCACACGCTCAAGCTATAACAACAGATCATCTGGGTTGTTCCCTGCCTCCTTCTCCTTGTGTTGTATGGCTTTCCAAAGGCATCAGTGTGAAGTCATAGCCAAAAATAGCACTCAGCAGTGCAACGCTATAAAACATATGCTAATGAAATAACAATTGGAAAATGTACTCCTGCAGCAGGACCCTCTGTCAGCCTGAAGGGAAAGCTGGCAGAGACCCCACATCTGGGGTATCTGGTTTTCTGCATCCCTGGCGCAAACAGCCCTAGCAGGAAAGAAAGCAGTGGTCTTTTTTAGCCCCAGGCTGGACTCAGGTGTGAGGTGCTGTAATGGGCTGACATGGCAGGAAGTGTACCTGAGATCAGCACCGCAGCAACATCAAAGGAAAGCAGCTTTTGCTGTATGTTCTGGGCCCCAGGGCTGCAAGGCGGGAAGAGATCAGTGGTGAGAGAGCAGGAAGGGAGCGACAGCGGCCTGTGCCTCTCAGCCCTGAAAAGTCACAGGCACGTAACTCACCCAGGCCAGGCCTCCTGCTGCATTTCCATGCCAAACCAGTGGCCAGGCAGCGTAACTGGAAGCCTTCCACTCCCTAAATAGCTGGCAGCAAAATGAAGCCAGTGAAACAAATTAATGATCAGCTACAGCCCAATCCCATGAGGACTCACGCCCCTTCCCAAACACCCCTGTCACACCTCTGGAGATGTGCCCCATACACACACAAATGTCCAGTCCCTTTTTCACATTATCTGTTTGCTTGACTTCAACCATCTCTGAATGAGATACGATCCTGATGGAGCTCATAACAGGCCATTGCAGGGGTTTATAGCCCTCTCCTGGAGGGCACAAACAGAGGCAGGGCCTGATGTGGTTTGCAGGCTCCTGCCAGCCCTCAGACACAGGCACCTACAGGAGCCCAGATCAACTCATACCCATGACATTTGCGCTTTAACACATCCATGTAAGCTCCTGTGTGCCTTGCCAGGAGACAAGACCTCTGCTACGTGTTGGTCCCTCCTCAGGGTTTATATAATGCTCTGTGCTGCTAACACAGATCCTGTAAAAGGCTTTTCAAGGAGCTACAAAGGAACAAGCAAAACCAGCTGAAACGCTCCTGCAGCTGTCACTGCGAGGCAGAGTGCTCATGCCTTTTAGTTTGTAATTTTAATGGTACAGTAAGTCCCAGCCCCTCTAAACAGGCACGTCTGGGATATTGAAACTGGTTCTGTTCCGCCAATTTCGCTCTCCAAAAAAAAATATAAATAAATTAAAATTCCCAAATCACGGTTCCTCAAGGATTTGCTGCCACCGCGTGGCTGCTGTCGGAGACAGTTAACCACAGACAAGGTCTCTGCCAAGCACCCCCTCTCAGCCCTCATTGCCCATGGCATAACCTCAGCGAAGCCAGCAGGTTTGAGGTTCTGGTTTAAAATGATGCCCCATAAGCAGGCCAGGCCTCCCGCATCCCCAGCATCCCCTGGAAGCTCTGCTGCCTCTGTAATGCAATTGCTCCTCTGCTCCCACTGTGCTGACATCCACTTTGCCTCAAGTCACCTGTGGGAGCTGAGTGTCATCTCCACAGCCTCGTATACATCTCCTCCCAATTGCTTTGCTTCTTCATGGCCCATATCACTGATCTTCCCACAAACACCTCTGAGTTTTCTTTCTGCCATTCCCTGAACGTGGAGAATCCACTCTTTCTTGGGTTGGTGTGTCTAAACATCTCCTCTTGTCATGGAAATAGTTTTTCAGATCAGTGCTTCCCATAACACTGGAAACACACAGCTCAGTGGGAAAATACTCTGGCTTTACGTCAAATACTGTGGCTCTGGGGCTGGAGGTGTTAACTGGGAACTCACCCTTCCTGTTCAAGTGGGTTTGGGACAATGAACATTGAGTTAGACAAAACAAAACATTTTGTTTGTTGTTTAGGATGTTTCTTCAAGCTTCTTTTTAAGGAGACAGAGCTAAATTTGGCCTGGTACTTCCTTTCAGAATAAATAATTAAGGAGTTTTGTTTAGAAAAGGTTGCAGCAGACTGTTTTTAAATAATCCATTGGGGTAAGGGTTTGGAAATTAGTGTCAATTCAGAAGTAGTCTGCTTCATCTTAGCTCTGCACACTCAGTGAACAGAAGATTTGTGAAAGAAGATTTACCAGTCTTAACTCATAATTAAGCTTTCTCGTTTGTTGACCCAACTAAAGCAAGACAGAAACAAGACAGAATTAACACACCACATGATCCAGCCACAGAGTGATGCAGTCCTGCATCAGTTCCTGAGCAGGACAGGCAGCAGCTGCATTGCACCTGCCCCTAATGCAGGATATTCCTCTAACTCAAATAAATGTTCTCAAGTTTTACCAACAACACCTGGATAATTTGTGGGTTTGGGGTTTTTTTTCCCCTTTTTATTGTGTTGTTAACTATTTCACTATCTGCAAAGTAGAACTGCACCAAATGAAGTTCCAGGCAGTTGTAACCAAGAAGAGACCATACTGCACAGATTTGAGGCTTGCCCAGAATAACTGTAGACTAAAGCCCTCGGCCTCAGTCAGATCTGACAGCAACATGTACTACCATTTCCCACACTCCAACTTGGTGTTCCTTTCCAATATTTTTAATTCTGGACCCAACCAAAAAATCTTCAGGACATGTACATCCCCTCTAAGCATCTGTTTCATTACCCTGAAATTTCCTAACGGGTATCACTGAAAAGTACCAACCAGACACAGCTCCATATGCTCTCACTATCAGAAAGAGCCAGTATATCCCTTTCACATGGCTTGAAAAAACCTCTGCTTGCTCTCAACATCTCAAGCCTAAAAGCAGACCTAAATTCTTCCTTGAAACTCAGCTATGAAAGCCAGTTCACGACATAACACAGATGCACTTTGAGCTGTTGGAAAATTTGCCTTCTTCACAATGAGAAGGCCTCTCTCCATCCCCAGTCCAGGGTCTGTGGAAATACTAAATCACTCCCCCAGTGATGTACCCAGCCACTGCAGCCTGGGTTTGATCTGCTTTGTACTTTCAAGATGCTGACTGACACATTAGTGCGTACCATCCGTGACTGTGATGGCATTAAATAGACCAGAGAGCCTATTTTTTGTATAGGCTCATATCTAAAATGCTTATTGGGGAATAGAAAGCCCATAATATTAACAGAAAAGTTGCTAGAGGTGTGTGTCATCAGCAAATATTAGTTAACAGTGACAGTCAAATAATACTTCCCAGGATGGTATCGCATCACCAGAGGGCTGGGGTCAGTACACACAGCCTCAGGATCAGACTCGTTACTCCACCAGTGACGGCTGCTGTTCAGCAGTGCCCTCTACACCAGCATCACCACGGCTAACACACAAAATGCAGCAGCTCTTTTGGGTAAAGCTGCTGACAAAACAGCACCTCATAACATACTTGCTGTTTTCCCTCTGGCAGGAGGACTACAACCAGCTGAGACCACTGTCCTACCCCAACACGGACGTGTTCTTGATCTGTTTCTCCGTGGTGAACCCTGCCTCGTACCACAACGTCCAGGAGGAGTGGGTGCCCGAGCTGAAAGTCTGCATGCCCAACGTGCCTTACGTCCTCATAGGAACACAGGTAATGCTCTGCAGGTGCACTGCCAGACATCACAGGGGTCTTCAGAGCGAGGAGGCTCCTACTGCAACCCAGGGGGGTGGCTGGAGAGGTTTCCTATTTAACTTCTTATGTGACATGCAGTCAGATTTTCCCATGAGAGGAAAACTCAGGGACTGGGAATGGAAACCAACATGCAGATGTCCCATTATGCTAGTCACAACTGGCAGAATTCATCCCATTGTTATATTCAAATGTATATAAAGGTGGTATCGAGGCATAAATACCTAGAGAGAGAAAAAACTTCTGACCAACCTTTAGTCAGGGAGGAAAAAACCTTCAAAACCTGTGGTTAGAAGCAGAAGCTAAACTTCAAACTAAATTTTAAGAATGGGAATAATTAATCAAATTACTTACTTAGAGACCTGGAAAAGAAAAAACCTCCCTCGTGTTTTAACAGCAACATTGCAATTAGTGACTCACCTCCCTGCTTCTGTTATAGTGGATGTTAAACTGAACGATCGAGCCACTTTATTTTGGCCTTGAAAACTATGAATCTATCGATCAAATAAAAATGTCTTAAAGACAAGTTTGCTTCCAAGACACAGAGTGGCTAGAGACTGTGAGAAGCAGGGATACAACCATCTGGAAAATGTCCGAGCACCGGAGAGTAACCTAAGCCAAGTTGGAGAAACAAATCAAATTCTAGTCAAAACCAAAATCTTCATGCCACAGGAAAGTCCAATCCTTCAAACACTGGCTTTGTTTTCCACACTGGAACAATCTAAAACACCCATTTTAAGACAAAAATATTACCCTTTGGATCACACATTCAGAAAATGGATGGGTTCATTTTGATGTTTTCTGTGGAAATAAAGGATTTTGTTTCAAGTCAATCAGGCTGAGCTGCTTCTGTCTGGACTGTCAGGATGTTTTTTGGGTGATGCAGTGCAGGGTCGCAGCAGCCTCCCCTTCCAGTGGGGCTCAGGCTTCCACCAACACTTTCCAAACCACATTGTGAAAGCCTTTGAGAGCCTTACTGTACTGCAGCTGTCTGAGCTGTGGCCCTATCACCCACCAGTGAGAAGGAATTCATGGTTAAACAGAAAGAAAGAAAAAAAAAAAGGGAAAAAGAAAGGAAAATAGATGTGCAATGAGTTTATGGAGTATCTGAGGCCTGGAGGACAGATGCCTTTATGCAAGGACATGACAGTGGATTCATAAAGCTATGAATATCTATCTCAAGAACTACAGCAAGGTGGTACTGAGCACAGTGTTTGTGAATTTTCTGTTAGATTGATCTCCGGGATGATCCCAAAACTCTGGCTCGGCTGCTTTACATGAAGGAGAAACCACTCACCTACGAGCACGGAGTGAAGCTGGCGAAGGAGGTAATGGCTTTGCCTGGGGTGCCTTAATGTGGGTAATCACAGCTTTCCATTGGGTTTGTTTCATTCGAGGTGAGCTCCTCCAGGGGCACGTTGGTTGGTCCCAGCCAGAGACTGACGTCTCTGCTCAAACAGGCTGGAGCCAGACACAGGTTGTGGCTCCTGAGCCTGCTGCTTTTCCATGCTCTCCAACTGAGCTCTCAGCAAAGCAGCAAGGGATGCAGGGCAGGAGGTGGCAATGGACAGCAAAACAGATTTTACTGCCTACTTGACCTAAGTCAAGTGTTTCTTGTTCAGGCTTCTGTCAGGAGGAGCACGTGGCAAACACCTCTCTGCAGTCGCCTCCTTCCCAACTCATCCCTGTCCCTTACAGAAACACAGACAGCTTGATTCTCACTTATCCAGTGCACTTCTTGCAGGAGACAAGGATCTCCCAAGGTTTCTGTGCTATTAAACCTTTCTCCCAGGGAGGCAGAGGGATAAAATACCTCCCCAAGCCCTGAAATGCAGGTGTCTGAACCCCAGCCATTTCCACCTGAGATGTTACAGACTCTGGCCTTCACAGGCCACTGAGAACATGCATTAGCAGGCCTGGTCCCTTGCTCAGGATGACCACCTGAGCTTGTCCCTTAACCCCATAGGTAGCCAGATAGAAAACAGAGCAATGACCTGACCCCTTTTCTAAAGGTCTGAGTATCTCTCTGTGGCAGCACGCATTCGCACATAGAAGGATGCTGGAACAGGGTTGCTCTGTCTCTCCCAAAAGCAGGTATAGAATCATAGAATCCTAGAATGTTCTGAGTTGGAAAGGACCCATAAGGATCATCAAGCCCAACTCCTGGCTCCACAAAGGGCCAGCCAAGTCAGAGCATGTGACTGAGGGCATTGTCCAGATGCTTCTTGACCTCAGCCAAGCTCGGTGCAGTGACCACTTCCCTGGGGAGCCTGTGCCAGTGCCAGACTGCCCTCTCAGTAAAGAACCTCTTCCTGATGTCCAACCTAAACCTCCCCTGTCGCAGCTTCATAGCGTTCCCTCAGGTTCTATCACTGATCACCAGAGGGAGGAGATTGGCGCCTGCCCTGAAAAAAATGTATTCACAATTCTTCTCTTCTCATTCAGATTGGAGCACAGTGCTACCTGGAGTGCTCAGCCCTCACTCAGAAAGGCCTTAAGACTGTCTTCGATGAAGCAATCCTGACCATTTTCCACCCCAAGAAGAAGAAGAAGCGTTGTGCAAAGTGCCACAGCTGCTGCACCCTTGTGTGAGATCACTTGGGAAGAAAAGCAAGACAAGTTCCATGAAACCAAGCAGGTTAGAAAGGCAATGAAGGTCACATGCAACTGCAATGGGGAACATGACCAGAAAGGGGTCCTTCTTACCCAAATATAGGAGCCTTCCGTTCTGTGAAACCTCCAAGCTGTATCACACTAGGCCAACTCATGTCTATGTGCTTTCCTGACCCTCCAGAGTTGTATGCAGTCTGTGCCCACTACTGCAGACTGCGCTGAGCCAGCAGAAACCTGCTCCTGCTTGACTCTTCACCTTAGGAATAAGGTGAAGGTGGCATGTGGAAAAACAGAGAGCTAAACATGGTAAAAGAAATGAGTGAAACTGCACTTGTGGTCCTAGGCAAGAATTGATCCAAATTAGGAATTTGCAGTACTTAGGAATGGACTCTGAATTGACTGAAAGCACATGGAGATCTGTAGAAATCTAATATGTAAGATATACACTATAGGTAGGATGTACTTTTCAATTACCTTTCTTTTATAAGACTTGCTAGTTCAGGATATACTTTAGTTTGTTCAGACTACATGGAATCAAATGTGGAGTGATTCCAGGTTGGTTTCATTTAATGGTGAAACTTCACAGTGTCAGTATGTTTCTGCACCCAAGCTATCAATCAAAATGGATCAACATTTACCTCCAGACTGAAGGAATGTTCTTACAACAAAAAAAATGCAAATAACTGTATTTTTACAGGGGAATGTTCAGGCTGAGCCATGTTTCTGTAATCTGGGAAACAAAGAACAGAGTTGTAGCATTAATGTACTGAAACAAAGAAATTCTGCCACCAAAGAATATTGCCCTGGACATGAAATAGCAGCGTGGAACAATCTCCCAAACTGAGAGCATGAACAAGACATATTGCCATGGCAACTGAAAATTTACCTTATTAGATCAGTTGGATTTCTACATCTCACCCAGCAGACAAAAATAGCAAAAACCAGAAAGCCAAAGGTCATGCTGACTTCAAGTGCTTTAAGGTGACCCAATTGCCTTAAGATTATTTTTTTATGGAGTACCTTATGTAAAAAACCTCATTGGAGTTGTAAACATGTTGATTTATTGTAGTCTCCCTCCTCCCATTCATTACTTTGTTCTTTGCTCCTGTTTTTCCATCTTCATTACGGTGAGTGCTGCAGTCCATTCACACGAGTCACAGATGATGGGCTGCAGCCCATAGCAGAGAGACACGAAGTCCAGACCTTAAGGGAAGCTGCCTGACAGCTCTCTTTGCTGTTGAAAAAAGCGTGCCTTTCCCCTAAAGCCTCTCCAGGGAGCCTACACTTCCACGCATCATAGCAACACAGACACTCAGAGGTGAACGCGAAGGGTGTCTTGATACTTGCAGCTGCCTTCAGGTAGCCTGGAGATGCCATGAGACTGCCTTGTTATGGATTTCATTCCCCAAGCAGAAAAATCACAGCTCCAGCAGTAACACCTCTGATGTAACTCGATGCAAAAGCAGTATCTGCAGCCAGCATTTCCAGACGTGGAAGCAGTGCAGCCTCCCAGCCCAGGGACACATGCCCTCGCCCCAGGGCAGGGGATCGCCAGATGGCTCCTCTACAGAAGCACTGTGCACACATGCAACCAGAAAACCTCTGGTGATTAGTGGTGAACTGTGGAGCTGCTGCTACTCAGAGCAATTCGCAACTTCAGCAGGACTACAGGAACTGCACCCCTGTTGAGGAGACTGGAACAGGCACCATGTAGTGCCCAGCCCTGCAGCCACTGAAGCTGATGGATCCAAGCTCCTCCTTTAGCTCAAATTTTATTTACCATGGGAACGTACAGAAACCAGATCCAACACTCCAAAATGTTTCCAGGTAGAAATCAACAGTTCTCTCCAACAAAAGTGATAAAGTCAAGGCAGACACCTTGTTGCTGTTACCCATCAGGCTTTCACTCACCATCTCTTACCCTCTGCACAAAAGCACAGATGGAAACAAAGTTGTGCTAAGTCGAAGGCAGAGAAAACACAGGTTTCCTCACTGCTGGCACTCTATGCATATTATATATTTGGGTTTACTATGTCCCAGCCATTTGCTTCAATGGCACAGCTCAGAGCAAGGACAGTGCTGAAGCTGGGTGAGGGAGTTCCTGTCATGCCACAGAGGCTTGTTGCCATCCCCAGGCAGAGCAGTGAGTATTCACGCAGCTGGGACACTGGCAATCAGCCCATCTATAGCATGTCAAGAGATATAAGAGAAATACAAGGAAAACCAGGTGTGGGGTAAATTAATAAAGGTTATAGGAATGTCAATTAGCTTACAACATGACTAGAAGGCCACTGAAACAAACAGACAACAAAAGCTTTCAACAGATTTCAGAGACAAGAAAGCTTCACTGTGATGCTGTTTACTTCAGTGGAGATGAACTAGGATGATTCCTTTGGTTTAGCTCATGTAGGTTGCTGCAGAGCACGAGCCTATATACAAGTCTCTGGTTAAAGTAAGTGACGTCTGTTTTAGCTGAAGCGCAATGCAAACACTCAGGTCGGAGCTGCCAGATATTCTTAGAGCTTCACAAAACACAGAGGAAACAGCAATCCAGGCTGACAGCTGAGCTTATCATGAAATAATGAGCACGCTGGGAAAGTGCAATACAGCATTCCCAGCCTGCATCAGGGAAAGCCAGAAATAATCAAGTATTTGTGTGTGTCACTGAGTATCAGGCGTGTCTATTAATGCTAATGGGATGGATAGGATAGGCATATCGAATCAAAACTCAAGTAAAAGTTATAGCATTAATATGTAATTGCAGTGGTTTGAGGAAAATTAACTGAAAAGCACATGGTGATGTAGAAGCTAAAATGCTGCTGTCCTAACGTGTTGAACTGCAGCACCCTGCACAGATCACTGCACATATAGGAAAAAAAAGTTAAGGCTAACCAAGGTTTTATTTGGACTTGCAAACCCAAGCACACAACGTTTGTGAGGCAGTAAAATTTCAAGTTTTTCAAGCTGATTGTGACCAAGATATGACATCTGGGATCTGCAAGAGAGGGAGGGTGGTCACAATCCACTGAGAAATGGTCTCCGCACTCCATTTGGTTTTAATTTCTCTTCCAACACAAATAAATGTTTTTAAAATAACCATGGCTAATGCAGGTCCCATAAACATTACTCCTGTGTTAGGTTATGTGGCACTTACTCAAGGATCTGCCCTGTTACACTGTTACTTTGGGGAGGCAGGAATAAGCACAGGACAATAGGCTTTAGATAGGGATTGCAGGCAGATGTAAGGAGACTCATTGACTATCTGGCAAGTCATACCTAATACCTTTTCTAAAAGCCAACAGATGGCTTGTGAACAGGCAGAAAAGCTTATTTTCAGAAATATCAAAACACCAGACACAGTGCAAGCACAGGCATAAGGCAACAGATATAAACTTCGAGTTATTTTCAAGCAGCATTAGTAACAAGAAAAGAAAATCAATACAGGATTGCCAGGTGAAAGGAGGTGGGTTTTCCCACTGTAAGATGATCTAGAAATCAGACCCCAATTTGACCTCCAAAGGAACACGGTTGAGAGAGTTTTAAAGGCTATAAACCACCCAGGAACCTATTTGACAATGTTCTCTTAATGCAACTGGTGTCAAAACCTTTCCCATCCGAGCTGCCTTTGCTAATATTCTGCTACCATTCCAAAAGCACTCACAACTTCTATGAAATCTTCTAGATCCTGTAAAACCCATCTCCTTTGTCCTGTTCTGAGACCTTAACGTTCCACCAGGAGTTGTTACCCTGAAGCCGTAGTTCCAGAGTCCCTAAAGGGTTTTCATGCAAACTCCTGCAAGGAGACAGGAGAGATATTGGGTATTAAAGATAGAATGTTTCAAGACATCAGAGAGCTGTTGTCACAATAAGTCAACCTACAGATCCCTCTGCCCTTCAGAGTGCTGCTAACACACCAGGCCAGTGGAATTGAGGTAATGCTGTGCTACATCACCACTTCCAGCATGACCTGAAGGAGGTCCCACAAAGACTTCCACGGTTTGTCCTGTGCCTCCCAGAGCTCAGAGAAGCTGGGGAGAATGCAGAAATGAGGCTCCAGCTCCATACAGGTCCATTCAAGAGCATCTGTTCAACTGGGTGTAAGTCCCATGTACTTACATCCCCCAGGAGTGGTGGGGAGCAGTACTCAAGATGAGCTTCTCTCAGTTAACCTATGTGCCAAATGCTCCCAAACCTTCTCTCTCTCTGTCCCATAAATATCTATTTGCAGTAGTATGTATCTTATGAAGAACAACCAACTACAAGCTCTTGCCTTGCACTGCCTTGAATTAGGCATGATGTGAATCTCTCCCTCAACTTCCACATGCACCAGTCCTGATGCAGATCATCTTCTTGCTGGTGGGAACTGCAGAATTCACTCCAGGTCTGGCATGACAATCAAAACAATCATTTCAGCAGCTGTTACTGTAATTTCTCACTTTTTTTCTCTTTCAAAGCACTGCTTTAGTTCAAAATAAACACAGAATTAAACACAGCAAAAATGACTGTAGCAAACAGAGAGCAACAGGGAACAAACATTTCCCTACCTGTTGACAGGGGTGCATGGGCTTCACTTCCCATTGACAGCCTGTCAAGCTTCCACCCCAGATACTGTCCCAAGACTCCAGAGACCCAATTCAAGAACCCTGCAAAAGGCTGAGGAAGTCCTTGCAAACGATTTCCACCCAACCTCACGCACAACAGTGGCCAATTACACCAATGATCTAGCAGGTGTATTTTCCCCATGGAAGCTTCTGTGTCCTTACCAAAATATCCCTCTAATTCAGACATGAGAGGCACCTGCTCACTTGCATAGCTTGCTTACAGCCCACGACCTTTCCTGTAGCTGCTTTTTCCCAAGTGGCACAGCAAATACCTCTTGATTCACCACACTGAAACTTCCTCTGGATTAAAGATAAATTGCAGTGGCATCAATCTGTCTCAAAGCACATTTTCCTTCCCCAGCAAAACAACTGACATATGCTCATGTTGGCCCAGGGACCATTTGTTCAATAAACAGGTAGAATGCAGGAATCTGGCTGCACATTCCTTTCTCCCTGTATTTTCCTTTTCCCTAGGGGGATATGTAATGTGTTCTATCCTACACTAAAAAAAAATATATATATCTGGAAATAACAGAATGTTTTCTTGGTTCTGGAGGAGCATCTGCTGTGACAGGAGGTGAGCATGGAGCAAGCTACATCAGTTAACTTCTAGACACATTTCAGCTCTACATAAAAATGAAGACAAATCTCTACTATAAATGTTTATTTTCCTCTTACTGAATAAAGACCATCTGAAAGCAGGAAAAAAGCCTCCCACTGATAGCAGTAGTGGCTTGTGATCTCAGCTGTCTTCACCTATCAAAACAAAACATGAATAGAAATATTTCTGCATCAAAAAGTTGGGACAAAACCACCAATTACAAGTAATGAATGCAACAGAATAGCATCTCCACTTCTGCTTTGGGGGAGAGCTGCAAAATCAGGGCCCCGAGCCACAATTAGGCAGTTTGATCCTAACAAAAATTAAATTTCATTATAAGATGTTAAGGAGGCACCCATAACTAGGATGAAAAATAATCTTGGAGTTCTTTTGTTTCAGTTAAAGCTTCAGAAACACGTGAACTGGAATCTATTTTTTTTCCAGGCAGTTCCAGGAACCCCACCAGAACACACAAAAACAAGAGTCAGAACCTACTTGTAAGAGGAAAATGAGCTCCCAAACCCATACAACAGGCAAAAGTCATATGAATTGCTGTCAATTGTGAAAAATCTCTTTAACTTTGAAGAAGTGTTGCAACTTTGAGCTTTTTGATCCCCACCCCCTTGCACAATGTGCAGACTGAAATGCGGTGTTTGGCTGCTGCTTCTGACTATTCTTTTGGAGTGGGGTTTTCAAAGATGCTGTACTTTGGCTTCATTTCAATTCTCATAAAGACAATGGAACTTTTCAATGGGGTCCACACATGACTAATGTGGAAAGCATTTGAGAGACATTACGTTTCCTCCTTTTCTCCCCTTTATTGTGGCTGACCAAACTTTGAGCGCACAGATACACTGAGCCAGGTCCAAGGATATTTTATACCTTTTGGCTGCTGGTTGTGGACTCCCAAAAGAAGTTAGGCATCTGGAGACTTTGCTGATCTGATCTTTAGCTTGAGCTTCAGAGACTGGATTTACAACTCCTTGTTTCAACCACTACTGAGACTGGAGGTGCAGATGATTACCTTAACAGTGTAACATTCAAGGCAAACGGGAATCCTCGCGGACATTGTCACTGCACTCCCTGCTGTCATTTAACTTCATCTCATCCCATTCATGGTGTCAGATTTAATTTTGCATTTGGTTTTGCCAAAGATCAGTTTAAACTCTCACTGATATCAATGCTGGTGAATTTTGACTTTGATCAGAGGTTAATGAATTCGGAGTAAACAGTTGTCACCAGTCGAGTCTACAGTTTCCAGAGCTTCCAACACAGCAGTCATTTGTACTGATAACATGTAGAATTTTTTGTCTGATGTCTGTCAAAGTAGTTTGGGTGTGGGCCATATCCATAGTATGACTGCAGCTGCTCTCACTGCATTACAGAGAAGGCAAGCACTGAACTGCCTTGTCAGTGTGGAGTAAAGGAGCCCAAACTTTCCCCAAACCTGTAAATGGTAATTCACTAACAAGCAATAACATCAAGCTATGTGAGAGGGGAAAGACACCAGCAAAGCCTTCTTCACTCATGAGCAGAAGTGATCTAAGGTGGTGAGCCCAGGTTGCCGGGTGGGAAACGCTGCAGAGCAAAGCAGAGCGTGGTGTCCATGCTGCCCTGGTGAGTATCGCGTCACCCTGGTGAGAGGGCCCGGAGATGCCTCCGTGGACTCACATCGGGATACCTGAGGCTCAGCAGCACCTTGAGACTGGGAGGGCTTCAAAGAAGGCTGCAGAGAGGAGCAGAGAGTTGGACCTGAACTGTCCTCTAGTGCAAGGGCAACTGAATCCAGTTTGATCTGTTATGATGTTGATGCACTTGTCAAATATGAGCAGAGGGATTCTCCACTCCCCTGAGAACACAGAGACAACAAAACAGCTTTCCTTTCCTTTTTTGCATACTACTTCAGCAATACTAAAAATAACAATGAGTTATTCTAATTGAGTTTGTGAAGCAGATTTAATGACCTCAGCACAAATCAGGACCTAACACTTCATCAGTCAGTTTTTAGTAAGTTAAGGAAAAGAGTCATTTACTTTACTTGATGAGACCAACTGAATCTTTCTCTCTTAAGAGTTGCTGTGTGCAATATCACTGGAGAATGGGGCTGGCAAAACCAAAGGATGAGTATGAAAATATTATGTCTGACTTTTGAGTGATAGATCTTTTTTCAAAGATTAACCAAATCTATGCAATTCATGTCAAAGCAATAAAGTTTCAAACCAAGGAAATTCAGTTTTCCAGCAATTATGTTCTGCATAGTTTAAAAATCATGTAGACAGTATTAGTTTCCTATTTACAGCACATGATCCTGTACTCTTTTGCTTATCCTCTTTTAAACATGTAATTATTGTATATTGTAACTGCATATTAATATCGTCTATTGTACATAGTTTATTTTAACAAAATAAATGTATTACTAAGTATTTTGGCAGCATCATTTTGAGAAGGTGTGGTGCTGTGTTTATTCTGGGTGCTTTTGGGTGGTCCTGGCACTGCCTGCACCTTCCAGCATCACCTGCGGAAAGTCAAGCAGGAGGTGACACCACAGAGGTTTGCTCCTCTCAGGCATGAGAGGTTTCCTCTTGGGAAACCACTGCTTAACCAAATTCTCTGCAGCCTGGAAGCATGGGAAGGTGGAGATGTGGGACCTGCAGGACTGGCTCCCTGCAGGCACTTGGCCTTCAGCTCGCTCTGGTCCCAGGGTACCCCTGAGTGACTGGCCTGGAGGTATTTAGCCTCCTATCCTCCACCAATGTTAAGGTGGTTGGCTTCCTCTTTCAAACAGAATATCCTTTTTTTTAAATTTTAATAAGGCATTCTTGTCATTACTGCCTGTGGTGTCCACTGCAATATCACAGCATCATAGGATATTTTCCCTCCATTGAGTAAATATTTAGGGAGTTCTGGAGAGATGACAGCGTGTGGCAGCCTAGCAGGCTCTGGAGCTCTCTTGGTAAAGCAGCTAAGACAAGAGTTAGCCTGGGGGTTTAGAAGTTTTGAGGGGAGGTGGTTACTCACTGACAAAACTAACACACAGGTAACAAAACCCTCCAAGAAGCCCTTGCTGATGGGAAGGAAGATGATGAGCTGTGTAACCTTCAGTCCTGGAGACAGGACAAGGAGAGGCAGGAGATAAAATGAAAAGCTTAAAGGAGGAAAGACAGTCCTTAAACGCTGGACTGGAATCAAGATGACTCGCTCCAGTCTTCCAGGGATTCAGTGCAGAGATGTGGATCTTGTTTATAAATAAATACATAAAAGATAGTGCCTTTGTTACACAGCTTTTCATTACTACTGGTTTTAAAACTATAAACAATCCCATTGACCAGCTAGTCTGGTCTTCAAATTAAAACAATAACCCCCACCACTCCTCAGCAATGTCCCTAATACTGATTGGGCTAAAGCAAGTTTCACCAGAGAAAGGCTCTTTTTGTGTCCCTGGGGTTGTGAACCTCAGCAGGCTCACTCATCCCCTGTCTGGTGCACTCACTCACTCACAGAGCCAAGACAGTGTGTAGCAAAATCTATTCCTAATAGAAAGGCACTGCAGCACAAATCCCTATCTGCTCTAAGAGGACACATCCTTGGAGGAGTCCAGACTATTGAAGAGGGCACAGCATATGGTCTGGAATATATTTGATTTGCCTGCTCCTAGAGAAAACTGGTATTGGTCACCAGACTTTCCATGGCCAGACTTTGTCCAGGAAGCAGCAGTGTGGAGGACCTGCACATCTGGGGTTAACAACAAGATGCCAAACGTGACCTCCAGAGCAGAAACTTCCTAAACTGCTGCCTGCTAAAGCTGGGTGGGTATAGCTGGGAAAGGATATCTCAATACAGCCCTGATGCTTTCACATTTCTCAGAGCATCCGCTGCTGGCTACTGTCAGCAGCAGGATATTGGGTGAGACAACCCTTTGCTCCCAGCCCCGGTGGCGGTTCCTATGTTTTCATGTGAGTACAATGAGAGCAGGAGGGAGCTGCCTGTCCCCTCCCCCAGAAAGAAATCCAGTCAATGCAGGAAATGCCTGCAGGGAGGCAGGCTTCCTGCCCTCCCTCTCACAGTAACTCAGGTTTGAAGACAAGGTAAAATATGTTGATATCTGATGTGGTCAGGCTGGCTGGGCACACCAGCTACAGCACAGGAGTGAGGGAAGCTGAACTTCAAGACCCAGTGGACTTTTGCAGCCTTCACATAACAGGAAAGTACTGTCAGAAATCACAGTGCTGCAGGACCGTGACTATTGCAGTTCAGGTTAAAAGAGCAACAAGCAACGTGAGAGATGGAGTGCTGAGGATATGACTCATCACAAGGGACCTTAGAGCTCATACACTCCAAAGCATGGCAGGGAGAAGAAAATGTCAGCTGTATTGACACTTCCAGTTTCCAGAGAAGAAACTGAGGCACAACAAAATCCACTGATTTTCTCCTCTTTACTTGGCTTGTCTATGGCAGAGCCAAGTACAGTGCCCAAGTCACACAGCAACACCTTCTCCATAACTGCACCTTCTCCTTTCTGAGCAGGTAGATATGTCCACCTCCCTTCTTACAGTCTTTCACCACACCTGTTATTTCAAGCTGGGGCTGCAGGACTGTGAATGGTTCAACACTGAGGCTTTACAAAGGAGCATCTCTCTGGTCATGCTTTGCTCCCTTGCTCTACAAGTATGCTTCTCCCAAGGAAGTCAAGTTCCCCTATAGACGTAGAGAAAAAATATCCTTCCCTTGCTTTTAGGTTGTGAAAGTCATGCCAGATTAAGTGTGCAGTGGCAAATGACACTTTTAAGATGTCCATGATGCAATCTGTGAGGCTTTTGTTTGATGATGATGGTCAGTGTCCAGGTGAAGGGGACAACCACTGTGCTACAACAAAAAAGAACATTATGGGGTTTTCATGGGAAAGATAATATGTAAGATGTGACAGCCTCCATGACAAACACTCCTCTCAAAGTTCTGCAGCAGAGAGGCTGTTTAGCTGCTTTGGATGGATGAGAAGGTGAGATTTAAATGTGTGGCTTTAAGAACTATTAAAATATCCCCAGGGAGATGAAAATAGCCTGGGAAGGGGCCTCTCATGCTCTGAATTGTGTGGGCTACTCTGCCTGCAAATTCTGAGCAGGACAAAACATCCCAGCTGCTGTGTAAAGGATGTGAAAGCCAAGACACCTGGTCACAAGTATCAAAATCGGTAGGAATTCAACAGAATCAAGACCTAGTAGTGTAAGAAGCCCAAGAAAGAAGCCCCAGATTTGCAACTACCAGCAGCAGGAATAAAATCAGCTCTTTGAAAGTCACTGTGGTGTGCCCACTTGTGGAAACCCAGCAGAGGGACGTACACTGGTCCAATGGGTTGATGGGCTCTGCTGTTTCCTGGACTTTTGACATCCACAGCATCACCATTCACTTTTGCTGTCCTCCTTAACCATCTTGAGGTGTTAACTTGGTTTCAGTCAGTACATCCTTCCCACTCTTCCTCTTCCACCTCCTGGTCTGTCTGCTGCCGCAGCAGTCAAACCCTCCTTCACACCCAGCAGAGTTTCCTTCTGACCACTTGCTGAGGTTTTCACTGTCTCACCATAGCTGGGTACAGCCCATATTTCCTGTTGGCTGCAAAGGAAGGAAGTTTGCCACTTTCTAACCCTACTTCTAGCCCTGAGATGACAGCACAGCCAGACTCCATGAGAGAAATCCAGTGAAGGAAATTACTTCACAGCAGCATCAAGGAGATGTTTTGCAGGTGTTCACAGCTCTGGCATAAGAAACACAAGAAACCTTTATGCATAAATAAAGAGGGATATGTTGCTTTCAATTGCTTTCATAGTACAATTTTGAGGTTTATTAAGGACACAACATAATTTGCAGCTTTCCCGTAAGAGTTGTGATGCCAGTTAGAACAATAACATGATTAGATGGATTCCAAGATGCCATTTGAAACAAAACACATGGACATTTTAAAGGCCCTTAACCTCCTCCTCATCATCAAACTGCTCCTGCTGCCATTTGACCCAGCAGTCTCCCTCTAGTCAGAATTACAGAAGCCAAGGTGAACAAAATCAGCCCCTTTCTACTCAACCACAGTGAAGCTTTTACAATTCCACAGACAAAACCAAAGGTGACAGCAACTAATACACTGCAGTTGAAACTAAACCTGCCTTGATACAGACAGGATCATTGGGGAAGTTTCAAGCATGCACCCTGGAAACAAAGGTGACTGTATCCAGAAGACAAGGCACAGTAACCAGAGGGAAGGCAGGTGCAGATATTACTTAGCAGCAATTCTCTCCTAGTGGCTACCTGAGAGCCAGAGGACAAAGGCCCTTACATGGCTGTGGTCATGAGGGGATGTTGCAGCAGCTCCCAGGAGCGTCCAAGTTTGTAAATAGCTGGTCTGAGGAGGTGTGAACCATCCTTTGGCAGGTCTGCTCTCTTTCCTGTCCTGGGCTTGTCTCACCCACACTGACCATGCTGCTGGCCACCCTGCAGCTCTCCTGTGAGCATGGCTGGCTGTGTGCACATCTTCCAAGCAGCAGGTCTCCATGGAACTGAGCAGCACAGAAAAGTGTGGGAACACCCTTCACAGCCCACTCTTTCCCACCACCTCTGCCAGGGAGTTGCTGAAACCAAACCATGATCATTGTATTTTGGCTTGGGCCCTCTACCTCTGGAAACTGTCAGGAGAGACTCCTTGGGCTCTGCAGAGTCTTGCCGATTTTATGTGAAGTCAGTTCTCCTCCTGTCCCTGGACAGAAGCAGATGGGAAGATCTGCACTTTTGGTTCTACAGATTTCATGTGTTTCTTTGAGGAATTGTCTCTTGTGAGGCTTTTCTCTTTTTTTTTTTTTTTTTAACAGAATAGCTCCAATTAAGCAAATCACTGAAATATGTGCTTAGCTGTGCACTGATATGAAGCAACACTCAATCGTGAGCTTAAGTACTTTGCTGAGTCAGAGCTGAGTATGCATTCACCCTAATTTGAGGTAGCGACTTGGATACCCATTTCCATTCCATTGGCCTTAAGCCCTATTCTTTGCCTGTTACTCCTGATAGACCTCAGGGTAAAAAGAACTAATGGGCTTTGGGGAGGGTGAGGTGGCAGCGTTGGTAATTGCATTTACATTGCTGGGAAGGAGCTAAAACCTGACCTGAATAAAGAGGCTGTGACACAGGCTGCAATGCCTCTGTGGCCTGTTTCCACCCCCAGTGACAGATTAGTCCATGTGCACTCTGCACATGAAGAAAAGCCTCTAAGGAAGGGAAAACACATCCAATTTTTATTTTTTCCCCCCACAGGATGTGCTGTTTTAAAGCTGTGTGCTGCAGTTCTACAGCAAAAAGGCTTTGAACAGCATGGGGAGGAGGGATTAAACCTCATCTGTCCAGAAAGGTCAATGATTAGGAGCATTACAAGGTGAGATCAAATTCTGGACTGACTTACACCCTCTGTAACGCTGGAGGTGCCAGGAGAATGAAGCCAGGGGAAGAATTTGACCTGGGAAAGGAGAGCTCAGGAGGTCTCACATTCAGTTGTAGTGGTAGAGCAGATGTCGCAGTCGCAGCGGATGGCCACGGGGTAGGTGTAGAAGGGATCCACCTCAGGAGCACACTTGGGCAGCTTCACCGTCATCATCTTGGTCTCGTTGTAGGTGCAAACACGGTGGTAAGACTGAATGTAAGGTGGTTCCAGCACTGGCCTCTGTGAGGGAGAAATGTTGGCCTCAGGCAAGAAGCAAGACAAACATCTGGAGTCCCAATTTCCTCACGAGGACTTAGTGTCAATAGGGGAGCCACCGGATCAGGTGGAAGGGGCCATGGAAATAATTTTTAGGTTTCATCCTTCAACACCTGCGTCCTGGAGCCCTGCCATGGAGGGGAGTGGGTTTCTGTTTGTTTAAAAGATAAAGCTCCAATTAAAGCTGCTTGAAGGAAGACAAAAGCCTATCCAAAAAAGCTGGGTTTCAGCAGAATGCTAGTGTTTCAACCAAAGGGGTGTGTTTGCCAAAAGCAGCTGCTTTCTTCCAAAAGGATTTATTTTCCATCAAAGAAAACACATTCTGCTGGGAACCCTTCCATGTGCACACGTTGCCTAAGAGTAGAGGTGCACCCAGGTGCCAAATTGATGCTTTTTTCTCAGCCAGACACATCTTCCCAGCCAGGCTGCATGTTCCCAAAGCCCAGTGCACGTAGCGTGCTGGGGATGCTCTCAGCACGGCAGCCAGCGTAGGAGTCAGCAGTTCCTCATGAGAAAAACTGCTTCTCCAGAGACCTCAGCCATCAAGAGACAACAGGAGCCCCTGGAAGCCTGTGGTATCCCTGTGACATTGCTTGTGCTGAGAAAGGTGTTTTTCCTTAATAGGAACGTGCATTTTCCAAAGCATCTGAGAAGGGGCAGCGCAAACAAGAATGGGACCCCACTGTAACCTCCTCCCTTGCGCAGCTGGGAAAAAGCACAAGGTAACACAGCCAGGAGACATTCTGATTTTTGCTTTCTTTCCCTCTGTGCTTTGTAAAGACCCTGCCCTAGGGACTGAGAATGATGGCACAGTAAAGAACAACATCTCAGCAAGAAGATATCCAGATGCCCTCCCTCTCATCACCCACCCCCCATCCAACTACATCATGGTACTTTCTAGAAGCTGTTGAGCCTACAGCCAGATGCATTCAGCTTAACTACATCCCAAAAGGTGTTGTAGAACAGTAAGAGAGTCTGCAAGGTCTGTGCTGCCAGAGGAGCTTGGGAGTAGGATGTCACAAGGTAATAACCAGGTGACAAAATGTCCTTTGAAGGAACCTTATCCGGCTGGGGAAATCTGGCCACTGGTGACCGTTCCCCTTGTCCCAGCAAGCAGTGATAAAGGGCATGCAAACCCTGGCTCCTCCCCTGCTCCTTTATACAGAGCCCTTGTCTTCATGTGGACAAAATCCCTCTGGAATCACTCACAACTTCCCTGAATAAATTAAACTCAGTTGGTCCCTTGAGCCTTCCAGTGTCAGGAGGGCGAAGAGAGTCAGAAACAGTTCTCTGAACTGTGTGTAGATGCACTTAAGCTATCTTTCTTCCCCTGTACCTCTCCAAATTATAACTACTTCATATTTATACAGGGTTGTGACTTAAAATGGGACCAAATTAGAAACAAACTATTATTACAGAAACAAATTATCTTTGGGATTTGCTTTTTGAAACAAAATATATTTCCCATCAATTGGGAGCTCCATCTTAATCTCAAAGGATTTTTTTTTCCAGTAAAGTAATAAATGCCTCCTCTCCTTAAGTGGTTAAGCTGTAAGAGGCTTTCAAACTGCATAATAACAGTATTGCATAAGTGCTTCGTTAGTATCATCATATGACGTGCACCCCCTTCATGGCAGTGGAAGTGGGGAGGAAACAACTTACAGCAAAGTGCCCTGCTGCCAATGGGGTCATGGAGCAGGACACAACCCTTGGCTGTTTCCTAGGCAGCCACAAGCTATTTCATCTTGGGAGCAGTTCTGAAGGTTGGTGCACCCAGCCACCCTCAGCCCCAGGCGCAGCCTCACCTCCCAGGTCTTGCAGCGTCCCCAGCACGCGTCTGTTGTCACCCGCAGCCTCCTGCAGCCGGGTTTCTTGGCCAGGAAGCTGAACTCGCGCACAGCGCAGCCGGTGAAGGTGCGCAGGTCGATGGCGGAGGTCTCCAGCGTGCCGACACAGCCTGCCAGCAGCAGCAGGAGCAGAGCATCCTGGGTCATGCAGTGGAGCTTCATGCTGGGGCAGAAGAGAGAGAAGCAGAGAGTTGGGAGAGGCAGGGCAGTCAAGAAGTGCAAAGGCACAGGCTCAGCTCCAGAGCTCGATGCCCCTTCCTCCTCTCAGACACGCTCCTCCCTGTCCTCATTCAGCCCAAGAGAAGATGGGCTGATGTATGAATGAGGGGTCACCTACTCCCAGAAGAGGAAAGTCTAAGTGAAAAGGTCTAACACAAAAGTAGCAACATGGAGACTTTCCCTGCAGAGCAGTGGGGTTTTCCTGGGAGAGATAAAGCCACCCATCAGTGCCTAACACCCACTGTGATCTCCATTATTGCAAGTTTACTTTGCAGGAAATGCCCTCCTAGCATCCTGAATTTGTATCAGGCCACTGGTTGGGTAGGCCTTTGGTTGCTCTCTCAGTGCACACACTTGTTGTTGGTTGAAGACCCTGGCAGTACTGGTCCTGGCAGGGTCAGTCTGGAAGGGCTCCATCCATCCATCTGTCATCCACACCTATGGAAGGTGGCAGGTTCCCCACTTTGCTGCATGGGGAGGATGCAGCATGGTTGCAGCTCCATGTGTTCAGCAAGGTTAGATCTGCAGGTAACAGCAGCACTTTGACAAGCACATTTGATCCTGGTTTTATCCAACTTACATTTTAGGAGCCAAGCATCCCTGAATTTGTACTATATTCTCTGGAGAGAGATCCACACCTTCCAAAAGTGTTACTGGAGTTGCCATTACCATTACCCTGAGCACCGGTCTTGTGTTAGTCCCCTCCCAGGGCTGCAGCCAGAGAGGTAAATACCATTAATTGTTGGTTGTCCCTCTTGCATACAATGTCCTACCAGCCAGCTCAGATCCAATTCAGGCTGCTAAGCTGGTGAATGGAGCTTGTTAGATGGAGGGGGCATAGACCTGTGTGCATTGGCTTGTGTCCTCAGCTGGGCAGATGTCAGTTAAAGGAGCTCAGTCTGCCATTTGAGTCTGGAGGCTCTCATTACACCAATTGCTTCAAATTTCCTAAATCAGAGTTTTAGATCAGGACATGAAATTTGCTGCAGTGAGCCCTTCATATATGTGTCCATCTACACACTGCGGTCCTACGTGTGATGATATGAGTAGGTTTACACATAAGCTTCAATGGAGAAAAGAAAAAGCACTAGAATTCCTTATTTTTAAAAGCAGACATCTGAGAGTAAAAGCAACAAACTCCAGAACAAATTGAACACTTATTCTTTGCAAAACTTTCCTGCCTTATTCACGAGCTGGAGACATGACATGAAGCAAACACAGAAGCACACTCACCTAACTTGCTGGAGTCAGATCTCCTTTTGCAGTTCTGAATTGCAGATGGTGCTTCAGGACGTCAGAGTGAGCAGTAGGAGACCTGCAAGGCAATCTTTGTCAGCGCTGTGCTCAGTGGATCTCCCTAGCAGCTGCAGCTGAGTTGCTTAATTGCACAAATTTATAGAAAGGGTCTTGTCAATCAAGGCAGATCCTTACTTAACTACCCAAGGCATCAAAGTCATTGACTGCAAAGCAAGCTTTTCCTCTCCAGCAGCAATTAGCATAAAAGATATTGTTTCATAACACCAGCCCTGAAACAAAAGGAGTGTCTTGGTGAGTGAAATAACGAGCATGCACTAGGGCAAAATGGATCTGCTTTTCCATTGTGGAATTGCAACACCTTTGTGAGGAGATTGGAGACTGGCTCTGAAATAACCATTACCCCCCTACTTAGCAAGCCCCTGAGTAAACACCCCGAAGGGAAATGCAAATATTTGTGTGAACAACCCCCCTGAATTTTCATCAACTCCATAAGGCATTTTTTATACCCGATTGCTTTGTGCAAGCAAGGGCAAGCCATGTGGAGAGGAGGTGTGAGTTTGCAAGCAAACCAAATGTCTTGACAAGCCAGGCAGCTGTCACACAGGTAAGCACCACCGTGCAAAGGAAATGTGGAAATCGTGTTCATTGCCTTCACCACACAGACACAAGCTCCAGCTGTTCCAAGGAATAGCTTGGAACCTTGGCACCATGAAAAACTTGCTGGTCAGTGAGTTCATAAAAGTTGAGCAGATGAGAGAAGGGCAGCCATGAGGTCACACCATGACGTCAGGAAAGTCACCTCCCTTACCCACCACCACTCGAGACTGGACAGTGATTTCCCTTCAGGGGCAGCTTGCTAGGCAGGGGGATAATGATTATTTCAGAGCCAGTCACAAAGGTGCTGCAATTTGGGGACTGGTCCATTGGAGAGCAGGGTTAAGTGAGAATGACTTGGGGGTCTTGGTGGACAGCAGGATGACCATGAACCAACTATGTGCCCTCATGGCTAAGAAGGCCAATGGCAACCTGGGGTGCATTAGAAGGGGTGTGGTCGAGAGATCCTTCTGCCTCTCTACTCTACCCTGGTGAGACCACACCTGGAATATTGTGTCCAGTTCTGGGCCACTCAGTTCAAGGAGGACATAGAATGCATTGAAAGAGCCCAGCGCAGGGACAACAAGATGATTAAAGGAGAGGAACACCTTCCTTATGACGACAGGCTGAGGGAGATGGGCCTGTTTAGCCTGGAGAAGAGGAGACTGAGGGGTGACCATATTAATGTTTATAAATATGTAAAGGGCAAGAGTCAGGAGGATGGAGCCAGGCTCTTCCCAGTGATGGCAGCGATAGGACAAGGGGCAGCGAGTGTGAGCTGGAGCACAGGAAGTTCCATGTGAATATAAAGAGGAACCTTTTCACTGTGAGGGTGATGGAGCACTGGGACAGATTGCACAGAGAGGTTGTGGAGTCTCCTCTGGAGACATTCAAAACTCACCTGGATGTGTTTCTGTGTGACTTAGTGTGGGTGATTCTGCTCTGCCAGAGGGGTTGGACTGGATGATCTTTTGACGTCCCTTCCAACTCCTAATGTTCTATGATTCCCAGTGCTAACTGCTAATACCAAGGGACATCCAAAGAAGGCACAGTAAGTGTCTGTGATGATGAACCAACAGTCGGGGTGCTGCTCTTAAAGGCAGCTACAGCAATACAACCCAATCCTAAGAATACAAAACGCAGAGAAAGCCTTGATTTAAATAAACTTCATCCTACAATGTTTTAGAGAAAAAAACCCAAACAAAACAAAACCAAAAAAAAACCCCAACCCAAAACAGCATCTGTTGATGTAGACAAAATGCATCTCTTATCAGCTAGGAAACTGTGATTACTGACACTTCGTAATTTGCCTTCCAAGTACCAAAGGTATACTCTTGGTGGGTTGTGTTCAGGCCTTCTGGAGCATGAACCAGCAAACAGTCATTCAGGAAGTATGAAACTGCAGCGTTCAGGACCAAAGAAGGTGTATTACACAGGTGATCTCCCTTTTGCAGGATGAATAACTCGTGGCTCAGGGTCCTTGTTTCACTTCCAAGGTCAGTCGCCTACATTTGGTACAGCAGCAGGACTCCAACATGTCCTGGGAACCCCGGGACCACTCGATGCACTTCCCTGTTCAGCTGGGAGCAGACACTGCTGGGCTTTTTTCCTTGCTGCTATGTGGCCCTGCTCTTTCCCTGGTCAGTAATCTACAAGTGTTATGTATGCACAAACTGGCACGTAAAAGGCTGCTTGTTCACTGGCAAGATTTGCCTTTTCTGCCTAAATTAGGCACCAATGGTTGGAAGAAGTGAAAGAGGGAGCCAACCCTTTTATCCACCATCAAGTAAGACTTGCAGTGACTCCTGGGATAACCAAGAGCCACTGGCCCCTCTTTAGAGGCAGCAGAGCTTCACCTACACTTATGGGAAGTGAATCAGACCATCATCCTAATTTTTCTGCTCCTTTCACCTTTTCCCTCCCCAAACCTCTTAACCACGTACTTGTGATGCAGCAGCACAGGAGGACCCTACGAGGACTCAGGTTTTATCAGCCACAGCCATACCCTGCGGTGAGAGGCTACAACGCGTTGCGCATCGAGATAGAGAAGCACCCAAGTGAAGGGCATTCCTGAATCTCCAGGCATGAGCATGAGTCCCTCCTTCCAACCTCAGCATCCAGGCCTTCACAAACACCTCCTGGAACACAGAGAGGCAGCAGGCATTCAGCGCTATGGCCGAATTTCCATCAGGACATGGGAAACAAATGCTTCAGGAAGTTCATTCACTTACAGAAAACCAAACCAAAGTAAAAAATTGGAGACAAAAATAAAGATTTTTTTTTTTGTAAGAGGAAAGGAGAGGAAAAAAGGAGAAAGGAACAGAATTTTTGCTAAATATTTGAAAACTGAAAGCTGAAATTTGAAGCTGAAATAGGGAGGGAGGGGATGTTTAAGATCATTTCCAATATTCTTCCTTGTTACTATTCACAGTCTTGCTCTTGGTAGAGCAGACCCCAGCTTCAAGTGAAGACCCATTGAGGCACTGAAGGGTAAATACTGAATGGCAGTATTGTGATTGTCTCCACAGACACAATCACCAGACATGTTCTGGACACCTCTTTATCCCATTGAAACCAATGGGGAAAAGCAGGAGATTCAAAGCCGGATTGGATCACAGGGAAGCCCAGAGGAACAGCCAAAGTCTTACCACTGGTCTAAAAACATCTGCAACTTTACACAAAAGAAACCCTAAAACTTTTTCTGCTGTAATTTCCACTGACAAAAAATAAAGCCAGAAAGGAAGCCTTTACAGGCCCTTTAAAAAATGTGCAGTTCCCAATTTGAAGAGACAGTGGGTAGAAGTGAAAATATTGGTTGTAAGGTCCCTTTATTTGATTCTGGAAATGTGCCAGCAAAAAGCAGCCCAAGATTAGTGACAGGTACAAGAAATCCCTGCCAGATGGCACATCAACCAGCTTTGAGAGATCCTTCTCCTGTGGATTGCAAAAACAGGTGCTGGACTTTCAGTTTGGATTCACTGACGTAAGCTAACTGAGACTGTGTTCTCTTGTCTCTGCTTGTCACTGAATAACCTCATAAAACAACACAGAGGACAGATTGCAAACTGACCCCACTCATTTTCTCTCTTGAAAACCCTGTCTATTCGTGGGACAGACACCAATTTCCAAAGGATTTGCATCGTGTCTCCTGAAAAGCATGAGTGTTGGCTTTTTCCCAGGCAGAGTTTTGTAGGATTACTCGTTTATGGGCTTGGTTTTGTTGGTTTTTTTAAATGTAATTAATAAATACACCACCTACAGGTACACTCAGCCTTCAGTCTACATCAGAAATTTAAAAGCTGCATACTTTTTCCTTCCCTGAATCTTTTAAATTTATTTGAAATAAAAGGTTCATCATTAGAAGTGTTTCCTGTGTGTCTACTGTGTACCTGCTTGTTCCTTTTTTGAGACACACAGGAGACAGAAAGAGGTTGACCAGGGGAGCACATCTCCTGAGGATTGTACATCCAGTCATCTGTTCAGGCTGGTGTGCCTTTTCCTTTCAATTCTGGACAGGCAGAACACAGACATTGAGTGTGATGTTCAAGGTTCCAGTAACTCATGGCCTGGTGTGCTCCTCAGTCAAGCTCCAGTGAATCTCAGAGGCTTTGCCTGCAGCATCCCAGCACCGTGTGGAACACCAGTGATTATGAAGGACTCAATCCAAGCAATTCCCAGCAAACCCTGGAGAGGGTTTTGGACTTCTCAGCAAATCCTGATAGCCCGCATTGGAATACCAGTAACTCCAGAGAAGTGCCTGGAGATCTTCTCTGAGTTCATTGCAATGTGGAAAAGGTTCTCCCACAAATACAGATGCTATGTAATCTATATGTGACTGACAGGAAATCACTCCTGTGCTACATAGCTTTTCTACAATGGTCTTTTGAAAGGACATTTTAGGTTTTTAAGACTGAGTAGCAGGCAATGACACAGCTCCATTGATCCTCTCATCCGAGCTCAAAAATTGAAGATGAAGCTTCTTAATGAAAACTACAGAAGTTCTAAGATACACTATCTTAATTCATTAATTTCCCCATTGTTCATGTGCAGTGCCCTGGAAAAAAGACACCTTGTTTGGACATGCATCACTACCATTGCTAACATCCCATTTCCAGCATTGCCTTGGTGGTGAGTGAAGTTTAGAAATTAGACAAAGCTGGAAATTAAACCTCCTGAAAAAAAACCCCTACCATTTCTTCCTGTGAAACCTGTTAGAACAAATTCAAAGAACTTCCAAACTAATCAAAATCCAGCCAGGAAAGCAAATATGATGAGAGACCCAAACCCCAGAGAGGCATTTGGCCAAACAAAATCTCAGCTCAGCATAGACCCAGACAGTTAACCGACAAGAAGTTTCAGCAGCAGGCAGAACCAAATCTTCCAGCTTAAACTCTTTTTACCCTCTGGGGAAATGTGGATCTCAGTCAACACTTCGAATCCTCAGACTATTTAAGTTCAGTTTTTCATCACCCTGTTCCCACTGGTTTTCACAAGCTCCTTGGGGGTGCAGAGCCACCCCATGTCACCAGAGCTCACAGAGACACACGGTCATAAAGAAAAATAGGTTCCAGCAGACCTCTGAGAAACAAAGTCTATGACCACATGAAGACAGCTTAGGTGACTATGGGGCTGCCAGTTTGTTGCTGTCTATCTATCTCAGGCGACCAACTTGTCAGTAACTGAAAAATTAGCAGGGGAGAAAGATGAGAACAGCAAGAGATGATGAAGCCCCTCCCTTTACCTATGAGCATCGCTGCCATCACCATATCACTCTGTCTCCTTGCAATCATGTCAGTGTCATGACAGAAGATAGGACAAGGGGAAATGGCATAAAGCTGTGCCAGGACAGGGTTGGATTGGATATTAGAAAAAAAAATTTTCCTGAAAGAGTTGTCAGGGCCTGGAACAGGCTGCCCAGGGAAGGGGTTGAGTCACTTTCCCTGGATCTGTTTAAAAAAAGGGTAGATGAGGTACTTAGGGATATGGTTTAGCATAGGATGGGAATGGTTGGACTCGATGATCTTCAAAGGTCTCTTCCAGCCTTGTTATTCTGTGATTCTGTGATTCTGTGTCCCTTTGTGTGGGGTGCTCTGCTTTAATTCTGCTTAACTGTAGCACGAATGGAGAGCCAAGCACGTTCTTGGTAAAAGCAGAGTGCAGAGGCCATGCTGAGAATGCTTATAGCACCTCCTTTTTTATAACTATCATAAAACAATCCTGAATAGCATGTCTTAGTCACAATCCATCTCAAAACTAGTATTATAAACCCAGCAAACAGCAGTCACCCTACTGCATAGCAAATCGGTTGTGCCATAACCTGTGAAGGGCCAAGTCCAGCCCCGACCATGGGAGTACGTGATACACGTGGGGCTTTCTGAAACATGGCTCTGCCCCAGAGGGGAACAGTTCTCTGCCATTTGGAACACATCACTTGTCATTTGTAACTTGTTCACAAATTCTGCTATCACAGTAGTGATCACAGATCCGGATTTTCTACTTGAGCTGAAAGTTCAGGTCAGAGCCTGGAGTCTTCTGCATCTGGATTAATTGACAAAATTAACTGAAAGAATACCACAAATACAATTTCATGGTGCTGCTGCCACACACCTCTGCTTTCCTTCAAGCATGCTTTATCTTCAGCAGTCTTTGTAAGCTATGTCTACTTTAATTAGGTTAGACAGATAGACCCTGATAAAAACAAAATGCTTTTGTCATTTAAAGACACTTTCAAACCAGAGATTAATTTATAAAGATCTGTCAGTCTAACAAGACAAGTTTCATACCTCACAGGGCTTTGTACTGTATTTGAGTCTGATAATGTCAACTATATCCTCTTATGCTCAAAGGTCAAATATGTAAATCATGGCCCAGTATAATAATTTCTTGCTTTGCCAGCAGCTGGCATGTGGCAAACAGATGCTGAAATCCAGCTGTTTAACTCCTCAATCAGGCATTGAAGTTGAAACCCAGCAGTGAAACAACTAAAAGGTATGCTTTCAGAGTAGTGTGCCAAACTGTACCCTGGGGATTCCCACTCAACTTGAAATAGTAAAAGAATCTCAACCCCTTCGATATGTAAAGAATACAACATACAGATGGTGCTTTACAAGGAAAAGGCATTACAAATGACTCACAGATTTAGCTGAAAAGATAATAAAATACTGGGTTTGACCCTAGATATAAGACTAGAAAATTAAAGTTAAGGTTAGACCCTTTAATTAGTGTCAGTGATGACTGTATGAGGGGATCAGACATCCTGCAGGCTCCAGTTGTATTGAACTGAATTTCTGAACCCGTGGCCTTTCAGCACCACACAGGGGTCACAGGCTCTCCTGAAAAGCTGCTGAAAAGGACTAGGTACTAGTACAAACCCAAGCCATCAGTTTTTCTGCTTTGGGTGATACCCTCTGCACAGCGTGGAGAGCTGATGTGGAACTACCAATGTGTCTCTAAAGAGATGGGTGACAATGACAGCTGCTGTGCATCATAGCTTCACAGGCTTTGGCAACTGAGAAAACACCTCTTTCTTTTTTGTTCTTTTTTTTTTCTTTTCTAAATCCAAGAAGCCACAGTGTCAGCAGGATGATTGAAGCTGGCTGATCTGTTCTTCCCCCCTTGGAGTTTGGCTGTTTGAGCACATGTGCAGGACTGTGTCCCTGTAGGGTTTTGGTTTGAGGCAAAGGGCTTCACAAATCTCCTTCTAATACACAGAAGCAGGCAGTGGACTCTAGGCTGGAATGAGAAGGAGTCTTCATGTCACAGAAAAGCAGGAACTTCAAACTTCAAGTCCAGGGAACCCTGCTTTGGGATTGTATCACTGAAGCCATTGAGCACTGAATTGGGATCCTCATACGTGCCTGAAGAAGGCTCATAGTGTTTCAACTGGAGATAGTTTTATTCCAAATCTCCCCTTTGCCTAACCTATTGGGCACATGGAAGTAGGGAATGACAGCAGGCACTAAACAGAGCTCCTTCTGTTACCGTGTCTTCAGCACCGAAAAGAAGGACCCCAACTTCTCCAAGCCCACACAGAGAGGCCAGCCAAAAGGAGGTGCCTACAAGGACAGGTAACTTCTCAGGGTGCCTTTCCTTCCAAATGCCTGTCACATGACATGACATTTCATTAGGGCTGCTGCTGGGGAGATGTCAGATGCAGCAGCCTGGCATCACCAAAGTGCTCACCCACACCCAAGAAATTGCTAGCCTGTGAGACAAATTCACAGTGCCCAACCACCAGAACAGCACAGGCAGCTGGAGCAAGAGACTCAGCCTTTGACATGACCATGACAACCCTACCCTGATACACCGATTGGAGTGAAGGGTTTTCCTGGATGCAGGCAGATTTGGCATGTGCAAAACTGACTTGCTTCCTTACTTTCTTAAACATCTAATCATCCCTGAAGGAAGATAAACACTGGAATGAATTTTGCCTGGTCTTTGTTTTCACTTCATTGTAGCACTCCCAATTACACAACTTCATTCCAAACCCGTATCTTTCCCTTGTGTCCCCTCTCCTCTGCAGGTGTGGGTCAAGCTACCTTCTTCCATGGCCTACAGAACATCAGTCCACTTCCATTACAGGGTGCCAAAACAGGCAGCATGCCTTTTGCTTCTCAGCATGCTACTGATTTTCATTGCAGCCTGTACAAAATACCCCTCCTGTATGCATCTGGCACTCTCCAGACAAAGAAAATGAAGGCACAGAGCTTAATTTCCATTTTTCCTCACATCAGAGACAGGTTTTTCTCAACAGTATGTTTTAGGTGAGTGATACTAAAGGAGAGGAGGGAAAGCAGTATCTTAGAAACATCGGTCATTACATGACAACTGCCCCAGGAACAGGTAGTTCCCTGCCTTTGACAGCAAAAAACCCCCAACAAACCACCTTTCCATTTCCCCAGGAGCAGAACATCATCTTGTGGACAACAGTGCTCTGTTCATAGCCAGATTCTTTTGTATACAGACACTGTGTCTAGACAACCATAGAAAAACTGTCTCAGCACCAAGGGGTTGGGTTTTATTGTATGTTCTGAAGTGCTTAACTGCATGCCCATGTACTGCTCACAAAAAACACTCACAGCCTGAATTTATTCAGTCTTTCTCCAGAGCTGATGGGTGCATCATTGTGAGACACACAGGAAGCACATCAGGATCACACGCTCCCTCCCAAGCTTATATCCCTGAAAGTTTTCTAGAGGTCATCCAGCCAATATATGGAAAAGAGTAGATGATATTAATAGGATAAATTTACTGCAGGAAGAGGAAATGAGTCCACAGTGCTCCTGTTAGTACTTACCAGTTTCCCATGTAGACGCAGCAGATTTGTCCAATCTCCTCACAGATCTTTATTTTACTTTTGGTGACAGCAGCAGGACTTCCATCACTGACTCTGGCAGGAAGAGAATTAAGTCCTGCAGTTTACAGAAGAGCTGCACTTAATCTGTCTCATCATGTTTCTGTACTTAGAAGAGGGAAGGTTTCCATCATTCAAGCAAGTACGAGTGCCCCCAAGGTAAAAACACTAAAATAATCTTCTTTTTTAAAAACTCAGCTATGGATAGAGAAAATGGGCTTTATTTTTGAGGTTAAACCAGAGTCCTCTCCTGCACCAGGGCCAAACTCTGCACTGGACTCACACACACACCTTTTTTCCACACATGTGCCAGGCTGGGGCAAGGGAGGATCAGGAGGTGTCCACTCACCAAGGCGCTCAGGGAAGTGTGTTTCAGGATGGGAATCCTAAAGCTTGGGGAGTGCAGGAGTGTGTGTGAGGGTTACTCCACAGCCCTCTCACCTCAGGACCTGGGCAGGGAGGAACCATACCCACACAGAGCATGTGTGTCCTCCCTGCATCACTCCCACTCCCATCCCACCGGCACGGGGATGCCAGAAACCTGCTTCTCCTCACCTCCTCTCCACCTGCCCAGTCCTTGATTCACAGCCAAAAAAGATAACCAAAGATAACCACCCCAGCTCTGCAAAGAGATGTTTCCAGGCAGGAAATCTTTTTGCTTGGAAAATGTTTATCATGAGCAAACCGACCAGGATAATGGATGGGAATGACAGAATGCAAACGCATGGAAAACAAGTCAGTGTTACAGGAAAGGAAAATACATTTCAAAGCTGTGTTCTGGGGACTCCAACCACTGCCAAGTCAGGCAGCAGAGATGGAGAAAAGCCCATAGGGAAGTAAGGTCAGGCACTTTTAATGGGCTGCTAGTGTTTCCATAGCAAGCTTGAAATCACTGCTCCTAAGCCTTACCTGCCATTCTGTACACCCTGGGCACTGGGAAAGATTGTTGTAAGGGAAATGCTTCCCTTTCACCTGATTTTTCTGTCCAGCAAACCATTGAGATATAATACTTTTCCCAGTTCTGCCTTGCAACTGTCCTTCTGTAATGAATGAAGACTGGTCAAAGAGCCATCCCACGAAATCAAACTTAGGCAGAAGCAACGACTTCAGCATTGGAAGCTGAGCTGTGAGTGGTTACTGCAGGGCTGGATTTCATGCTCGTGCTCCCTGCTGCAATAATGATACAACCAAACCAGGATATTTCATGTCAGTGACTAATTGAAGCCAAATCAAAAGAAAATACCAGTATGACATTAAATGGCTTATTTATAGGTTCTAAGCATTCCAAGCATTTACATTTAATTATAAGATTTCAAATCCCAATAATAGGTTGGCTGTTATTCCATTAAGCTGTATACTGCATATGTTTCACTGCCAACGACTTGAAACTGGTTCTGTAAATTAGAACAGTGAAAGTGAAAGCAGATCAGATGTTGGATGTAGCAGGGATATAAATCCATTTGATTAAAAGGGAAGGAAAAAAAAAGGGGGGGGGGAGCTGTTTCAACAGTCTAACGTAGTTGTTTTCTAGCCAATGAATTCATAAACTAAAGGGCAGAGTGGGCACTAACCTATCTGGCATCTTCTGCAAGATAGCGTGCTGGGGTGTGTGACTGTCGGGGCCCCATCTTGGTTTGGTCAAACAAGTGGAGACATTTGATATAAACTGGGGATAAGCTGCTGTGGGAATAGCACTTCCCCTAATCCAGGCAAGGTACCTTCTATGCCCTTCAGGTTTCCTGAGGAAATGAGTTCTGTGTTATCACGCCACGTGCACCTGACTGCTGGCAGCTCTCCTCTCCTCTCCTCTCCGCAGCTTCTGTCCCAGTGAAGTTCAACCGTGCATGAGAGGAGTCAGTGCCTCCTCAGAGGTGGTTCCTGCACGCTGTACCTAGCAGAGAGACAGGGGAAGCCAAGTGTTGGTAGCTGTGCTGCTCCTGGAGCTGCTTGATATTTCTTACTGAACATTTGGACTGCATAGAAAGTTACTAACACATTCTGCAAAAAAAACCCAAAACAACAAAACCCCCCACCAAAAAGTGTGAAAATTCAGATAAAAAAGAAGTAAAACAAGTTGAAAACCTGTGGACTAAAATTCCACCCTCGCTCTCCCAAATTCTGACAAAAACCTGCAAGCCAGCAAGGATTCTCACACACAACTGGCCTGTGTAAACTGTATGAAGAGAAGAGTAAAAGGCTTACACTGCCTGTGAGGACATGATCTTTGCAGGTACCAATCACAGACAGGAGCTTTGGGGGATATCTGGACTTTGTTTTCAACATAAAGACGGGGCCATGAGGGAGGAGTGCTGGAGGTTGTGCTGTAAGAGGGACTCACGTGGATCTCTGGAAGCAGAGCTCTTGGAAGCAGCTCCTTTTTTTCTCCCCTTCGATTTCTAAGTTGCACATATTTGAATTTACCACCAGCAGAATTAACTCTAGAGCAAAAGAGAGAGAGAGATCAGGCTGGGGAAGAAAAAGAAAGCACTGGGAGAAAAATAATTTGGGGGTAATCTTACATAAGGGTGTTAAATCAAACCCTTACCTCCCGTATCTTGAGCTGTTCTGCTGCATTGACTGCAGAAGCATTTCTAAATATTGGAAGAAATTTATAGATTTCAACGTTTTCAAAGTATTTCACCAACAAACCCTGAATAGTCAGATAGATAGCCGTAGGATTTGAAGCAGGGGAGGGTGCTTTTAGTGATTTACATTGGAAATTATAGGAGGGAGGGGGTTAATTGATTGAAGGTCATTATAGAAACAGAATTTCATCCGAAAAAAAGCTTCAACTGTTTCTGCTACAGCAGAGTTATGTTGTGAGGTGGGGTGAAAGCAGGGCTCCATGGGACCTCTCAAAAATCCACATGGCAATCCATTTGCTTGGATAAGGGTAAAATATCCACCCATCCATCATCATCGATCCCATCCCCCTTGTGATGATTTTGACTGGAACCGCCAGTCGATTCCAACCCTTCACACTGGCGTTTGTGGAGCCTTGTTGCAGGAGGCTGGCATTAGTCAGCAGCAGGAGGGGAAAGGAGGGAGGTGTGGGGCACCACGCTCCAGGGGGAAATATTCTTTCCTTTGTATCCCCAAGAGAAGTTGTTGTCTGGCCAGAATTGACACTGGAAATCTCGTGCCTAAACACCGTGTGAGCAATTACCGCCTGATGAGTGTCACAGACAGCAAATAGCAATGATATGCCTTTGTGTTTGTGAAATAGTCTGTGGACTAATAAACTAATTACCACTCGTTCCCACATTTCCTTGCTCCAGAAATGAGGGGTGTGTTTTGCCAAGTTTAGGTTTACCCTCAGATCTGTCAACTGCCGGCTTCAGCCTGCTGCTGCCTCCAAGATGCTGAAATGTAGCCGTGCAGCGCAGCCGCCCAGCTCGCTTTAAAATAGTGAAGCACACAGCTACTTTCCACTTACATTCTCTGCACAGCCAAAGTAATCTCTAGAGAAGGCATGGGAGTCATCACGCAGTCAGAGGGATGACAGACGAGCGTAAGCTGCAGTCCCACTCAGTGCCTTTCGCAGAATTAACACTAAAAGATGCCTAAAATGTAGCTGGACTGTTTGCTGACGGAGCCAGACCACCACGTCTGCTTCAGGGGAAGTGAAGATTCAAAGCTGACCTGTGCCTGCTCAATTCGGAAGGGGTCTGCAGGCAACCTCTGCCTTTCCTTGCTGGAGGTCTGCACACATCCTTGAACCAACACATCTCTCCTTCCTTGCTGTCAGGGTAATTATGCCCGAGCTTCGCTCTGCTTTGGCTGCAGGTTGGCGTGTGTACGTACCTGCAGCGCACCACTCCGCCGGTCGGATGCTCTATGAATGGCTTGTGGCTTTCTCTGCCCGGGCAGTGCAGAGCCTTCGCTCACAGACACTTGTCCCAGATGGTGACAGAGTAAGAATTTTGAAAATGAGGTTCAGAAGCTGTTGAGAATGTCCCTTTCTAAAAAGGAGGGGGGAAGGAAAAGGGGGAAAGGAAAAGGGGGAAAGGGGAAAGGAAAAAGGAAAGGAACTCCTTTTGGAAGACCTTCTCAGATTCAGGGAAACGCAAGTGTGCATCAAAGCCACTGTCTGGCAATACAAACTACCAATTTCTTTAAATGTAACACAAGCTTTCCATCCTTCCTCAGCGATCCCCAACTTCCCACACCTTCAGTCACTTCAGGGGTGAAAGAGTACTGAATGGACACACACACACACAAAAAACCCAAACCAAACAAAAAACTGACCCAGGAAAGTAGAAAAGTTTCAATATAGTGATTATCATGTGGTGGAGACTTCCAGAAAAGCCTGCAGTCACTATTCACAGCAAGTTAGTACGCTTTCTTTCAAGGTATTTACTAACAAGCTCAGGATACTCACTTTGGCTTCGGCATTTAACCTTTAAAACCACAGACAGCTCTGAACCCGCAATACAAGCCCGTGTAGCAGCTACCAGCTTCATACAAGCTATTGCCTTACTGTACGCTGCAGTGATGACTGAACAGCCTCTGGCACTGCCCCCACCTGCACACAAACCTGCTTCTGTAGGCCACACGCTTGTGATCTGGGACCGACTTCGTGCAGGACAAATTCTGCTATTACATGAGGAACTAAAACATTCCTGAGAAGGAAAGACAAAGATGAAAAATTAGCCAAGCAGTTATCATTACAAAATGCAGGAAACTAATTGAAGCTTTTCATTCCAACCCTTTTAAAGTTGTTTCCTAACTTGCAAGAACTGAAGACAAATCCTGCCCTGAAGGGTAGGATGACAACTGCCTGTTCTCATTTTTTAACTTGTTTGGAAAACACTTGCTGTGCAGCAAGAGAGAGACACGATTCAGATCACAGTTAAATGAGCTGAGTATCTCCTTACGGGCATTTAAAGAGATTGGAGATCAGTTCTTCCAACAAAGGCACACCAGACCCAGCTGCTGAAAATTTAATTTAGAAAAAAAAAAATCAAAACAGATTTAAATTTTTTTTTAGTAAGAATTAGGTTAATGGAATAATTCATGTAGGAAACTGCCTGAAAAGTGGGTATTTAACACATCTTGTCTCCAGTTTTATTGCAGCACTGGTACCTACTGTGCCTCCACTAGCTGTTCCTCAGCACCCACCCTTACCAGGCTCTGCCCTTGGCTCTCTCCAGAGGGGCTTTCCCAAGCACGTAACCACCTTAAGCCTTTGTCCTCGCTCCAAACTGCATGGCAGAGAAGCAGGACCACCAAACCAGCAGAATGATGACTCTACAAGAGAGCACTCCACCAGCTGCAGTCTGTGTAAAGAACGCTGGGTGGATCTAACTCCTCTATCCGTACCCACTGCACTTCACCTCCCTCACAGGGGTGGCTGCACGCAGCACAAGGATGCTCACCATCATGAGGACCTTTAAAAAAACACAAACTTAATGGAAACTGAGCATTTACCATGGTAATTCTGGCAGAAACTTAATAATCATACCACCTCAGTGTTGGGGTGTTTTTAACTTTGCCAAGTACCTTACACCCGATATATGCCACGGTGTACCTGATGGCTGGAGGTTTGCTGATGAAAAGGTACGTGAAGTTTAGAGGGGAGGAGGTGAAAAAAAAGCCAAGCACCTGGAAAACACTTCATTGCTTCTTTATTTAGATGCACCCACAGTACAGAGCCTCTTGAGCATGTGCAAAAGAGGAGGATTACACATTTCTATCTGGGAGCACCATTGAGTTCGAGTTTCTTTGATACCATTTTTAAGAAAGTAAACTATATCCAAAGAATGACATTTGAATCCAAGAGCTTAAGACCTGCTTGTACTATCCAGAGGTGGAAGGTATTTCTTTTTCATTATTACTTCGATGTAGAGAAGAAGACATTTTTCAGAAGTCTGGTTGGACCAGTCTATATATTTTCATATGCACCTTTTAATATATATAAAAAATGTTTCATTTTTCCCCCTTACCCACAGATAGTTAAATGCATCTAAGTTTAAAAACAGTAATGGACCAGAGCATTCCTATGGGGAAAAATGAACTTCTGCTGCCCTCTCCTGCTTAAACAATGAAATGCTAAAATATTAAGATCTATGAATCTAACGCTAACCTTGAAACAAAAAGCATGACAGGTCATTCGCTATACTACAATCAAAAATAGGACAACAACAAGAAATGTATCGGTACTATTTATATTTGAAAACTCCTCATCGGTACATGAGGTTATGAATACAACGTATTTACAGTGATCCAAATAACAAAAACTTGTATTCAGAGAGGTCATGATAAAAAGCGTGTGCTTCTGTGGACAGGAAGCCACACTTGGGTAAAAGTTTCCAATCAAAATCAGCTCCACTCTGTTTCGAGATACTGGTTCGGAGACTCGAAACCAAAACACTGGGCTATACAAAAACCTGCCGCGCGCATCGGCTAGAAAAACTCATCTGTGGCTCACTACAGAGCTGCGAAGGGGAGCAGGTGAGCCGAAATCAAAAAGCCACATGGAACTAAACAAACTCTTCAATCTTGCACATTGTCACCTTTGAGTTGTTTTAGGGCAACGGCTTTGGGATGCTCTTGTTACACAGCTAAGAGGAAAGGCCGTCTTTCTTTTCCGAGACACAACTAAAAGCAAATTATTTTGATTTTATTTGGGGAGGGAGGGAGAAGAATCTAGTCTCTGCCCTCCTCACTACACAATGAAGAGGTTTTGAACGCTCCTAATATATTTTCCTTTCCACGGAGTCAGAGAGCCTAAGGCTGTACTTAGGCGCGTATAATGTAAGTACAGCAGCTGCGTTTCTTACTCGAGCAGTTCTTGGCTCTAACACTCTCCATTTTTCCATATATAGGAGATAAAAAAAAAAAATTAAATCCTTGTATTTATGCTAACAAAACCAAGATTAAATTTACTGTAACCCTGCTAGCAAACGTTCCAATGGCATTAGAATACTTTTATGTCAAGCACGCCAACCTTTGGAAGAGAGACAAAAAACACTCAAAAGCAATGAAAGGAAAACAATAAGGGAGACTTGCAAGATGAGGAAAGCAATGTGTGCTCAATTTTAAGTCTACGAGAGGAACTTTACTTTTACAGTTGTTATATCCCCATGACCTGATGTAATGCCCTAGTATTGACAACGCAGCTCTTCCCTTTTACCAGAGCGCATTCCATCCTTTCTCCTGAAACCAATATGGCACAGGACGCGAGCGACCACCCAACAACTGCCGCACGAGCAGTTAAGAAAGACATTTACACAAATAAAGGTAGTTTCTGGAACTCAAGAAGCAAATGAAAGCATAATTAAATAGACGCACTGATCACACTTGGGCCCATATGCTGCCTTCTTCTTTGCCTACAACTCCAAGGATAGCAACGGGAGCTCTGCAGAGCGGCAGGACATCGCGCTTGGATTGCGGCAAACAGTGGATCCCGGGGGGTTACGGTCGTATCATTGTGGCAAGTGCTTCTTCACGTGCATCGCACAGTGCAACCTAGTGTCGTGTCAGCCTTTTAGAGTCAAGTGACTAATATCACATCGTCTCATTCACTTTAAAGAAACATTCCTTCTCGGAAGTGATATAAATCATCTATAAACTTTAGATACTCCCCACTATCCCCACATCAGAGGTAACATCAGAGGTAACAAAATATTGCAACCCATCAGGTTCTCATCAGTTTTGTATGATCAATACCAGAATGTCATGTCAAAACCAAAAATAGTCATGAACAAACAACACTCACCTAAACTCTAAGTACAGGACAAGGTGCTTTTTCTAATTTCACATTGTTGAGTTTTACTCCACCAAGTGGAAAACATGAATCTTTTTTTTTCCCTCCGTTCTCTCTCAGTTTTTCACAATTGGACACAGTCTTTGAGCATGAGTTTAAGTCCACCCTCTCATGAAGCATGATCATTTCACACAGAAATCACACTAGCAAGTATTTGTTGGTAACAGAAATAAAAGACTGTCAAAATCAATGGGCTAAGGGACATGATTTGTTATAAATTTATTTAATCTTCAGTATTTCAGCTTGCACCTTTGCTTCAGCACTTTAAAATAAAATGGTTCAACTAAGACAGTAACTGCCTAATTTACATTGCGTCCCAGTCAGTGTTCTTAAAAGAAGCTCATGTTAATCCCATTAAACCACGCTGTGTTTGGTGCTGCATATGACTAGTTCCACCTTCTCTTTTCCAGAATTAACAGTGTCAAGTTTTTACAAAATCGTTGCGTTTACAACATTTGTGTGCGCAGACCCAGGAGTACAAACTGTGACCTGATAATCCTGAAACAGTCAGTAGTCTAGGAGGGAATTCTTTTTTTTTTTTTTTTTTTTTTACCTCTTTTCCGTGCCTGAAAACAAGAAAACTTCAAATCCTACTGTATATTTAAATGGTAGGAAGAAAAATATACAAGCTTGTATTTATACTGTATTTCTATCAATGGCAACAGGTCATAAATTCATGTTTGCAACTATCACAAAGACTCATGAACACCAATTCAGTTTTATACTGTAAATACTGCTGGATTGATGGTTTAGGATTATCAATTCACTGTTGTCATATGTCTATAACAGTTCAAAAGCATCCTGGAGAAAAATCCTGAAACACATACCTTTCGGTATATAATAATGCAACTGCATTAGCTAAATATATACTGTACATAAGTCTTATCAGCATTTTACCTACCGAAGATGTAAAATTCCACTTTCAAATACAAAGCAGATAGCCAATAATGTATACTTATAATACAGCCCTCTTCTTTGTTTTTGTAGGTTGTTGGTTTGTTGGGTTTTTTTCTTTCATTTTAAACAATTTGGTCACAATGCACCTTTGATATAAAAGCATTTTAAACTTTATTATTAATACTCAGAACATTAGGATTTCCAGAATTTTTTTCAGTAGCATTTGTAGAACCACTTTTGGTAACAAATACAGTAGTTAGGAATGAGCATCCAGATGAGAATGCAGAAGTATATTATCCAGAATCCTTTCCAGCTAAGACCATAGGGCTGGTACTGTGATGAGTAATAGTACTAGAACCACAAAAACACTTATAGTATGTTTCTTAGAGGCTACATCCTCTTTTGCTGGAACACTTTATAAATACATATTAAAAAGTAAGGCAACAACTCCAAACAGCCCAAACTGCTATCTCAACTCAACTTCCAATTAAATCCAGGACCCCTGGAGATCAATTTCATGCTTGCACTGTTTAGTGTTTGTCTTTATTCTTTCAAAATGGTCCAAGAAAAACATACTGTAATAATTTAGCCATTAGTATTTCTAAAACAACTCCGGTATGCGTGTCCAATGCCGTATCACTAATACTGGTTAGGTACTGAAGTCCAGGGTGTTCTCACTGCCCATTTTCAAAGGATTGTGGACACTAATTTGGATTTGCAATAAATAGGTGCACGAATCCAAAACTCCCTTTCCTGCTATGTTTATCACCTAATTGTTTTTTTAACTCCTAATGTTCAAATTAAGGAAGCACCAGAGACAGCCTGGTACTCAACAAATGCTCACACCAGTAAACAAAACTTTTATTCAGGACCTATGTTTTTCATGGCCCTGATCTGAATGGACATTCAACTTATGAAGATGTGCAAAAGGAAAAAAAGTCAAATTACAGTAAAGTTATCCAGAGAAGGAGGATGTTACACAAACTCATAAGGAAATGACAGTCTTTTTTCTCTTTTACTATAAATACACTTAACAGTTTAGCAGAAAGACAAGCTAAATTTTAAGATTGTTCACATTTGAAAGTTGTATTATACTCTCTGCTAACGATAAATAAGGAACAGGTCCTGACAATGGAATTTGACATTGCAATTTTCATCAACAGATCTTTGAAGACTGGTTTTAAAGAAGGGTTAAAACAATGATTATGTTTGCAAAGTTCTGAGAAGTCCATCTGCTGTCCAAACTTTGGATTAAAGTCCTTATTTTTTTTCCTTTACTTAGAGACAGGTATATACAGTGCTGTTGTAATAATGAAACAAATGTGAAATCTACTGTAAAGTTGCACAATACAGAAAACTGTTGCTCCATCTTCTACTACATAAATGTGTGACTCCACAGGTTAATAATGCTGTTTTGTTTTTTTGTTAAGTGGGAATTATTCCATCACGTCTAAGACCTCTCTTTAATTCCAAATCCTCCAGTTTTTTCCACAGTTCTTCACGCTCTTTCTCTTTCTTCTTCTCACTGACAGATGAAATAAAACAAAAAGTTAGCAGGAGAAAAGACTGTAGAATATTTATGTTAAAAAGATGGTTGACATTAATTAGCAGAGCTAATTTTCTTTAACACAACCACAATATTCCTAACAAATATTTCAATTAAGGTTTTCAGGGGGTTTTCTTGTTAGTGGGGTTTTGTTTGTTTTTGTTACCTACATACCTGTCTCTCTATCTCTAGTCAGTAGGAAGAGAACAGAAAACACAAGCTGAACCTAGTGACAGTGTTCATGGACACTAATTTGTAATATCAAAGGAAGAAAATGCAGTGGACTCTAAATGTGGAACAGATATCTCATGATTCTAAAATTTTCAGGACTGCATTGCAAGTAATTATTTTCAAGCTTATTCACTTAAGCAAAGCAATTCTTAATCTTATAAATATCAGTCACTTACTGGAACAAGCATTCCCTTATTCTTTTACACTCACTGTTCTGACTTACTTTGACTGGTGGCTTTCATAAAGCTTAGGTAGCAGCCAAGGGAAAATTCAAGTTCCAGGATGTGACTTTTGTTCAGTGTTTTACTTTTTTTTCCTTTCCAAATGCCTACAAGGAGATCTACATAGCATTTGCTTTAACGAGATTTAATGGCTGATTTGATAAAATTAAGCAGCTAACATTTACTTTGGCTGCATTATTTGCTTTCTAAATTTCTTGTCTCTGCTATAGCCTCCTTAGAACGAACCTTGACACTGCAAGGTACAAAATGCTTTCAGTGTCTATTAAATCACCCTGTTGGTTCAGATGAAATGGAAATCTAACAATTCTAGACATACAGATTCTTTGCAAGTCACATTATTCTTGAAAAATATTTCAATGGATTAGAAATGTTCCTACACATCTTGATTCAGTCAAACACCTGCCTCATTTATTTGAAATTTTGATTTCCCAAGAACAGTTTAAACACCTACAAAAAATACAAACAACATTCAGATAAATCCCTGAAGAACAATTATGAAAAAAAGTCCACTGCAACTAGAAAGTATTAAAGTATTTTAAATTAAGAATTAGAATAAGTGAAATAGCCTGACATTTTCAGGCTACTTACCAAGATATTTATCTTCTAATCACTCTGAAATTTATACTTGCTTATCTAAAAGACTATTAGAGGATGATCACCTCACCCAACTTACTTATTCAACCTATCATAGTCATTAATCTCAAATGTATTTCTCCTCAAGCTTTAGGTGGCATCAAAGCTACCCTTTTGAAATGTGGTTTTATTAAGATGGTAAAGATTTTCTGTAAACTTTAAGGTAAATATCCCAGTTCATACATTTAGGCATTTACATGTTTTAAAATTGTAGTAGTAAATGCAAATGGTGAAATGGCTGGCACCAGCCTTGACAGAAGATACTAAGTCATGAGAAAAATTCTTTGTGTGGTTCAGTCACAAAACTTCACCCATTATCCAGACACCAGACACACTACTGCACTGTCGGGTCCTGGTAAGAACAGAGTCCCTCATCCTGAGGGGCAAAGGACAACCATAAATTGATTTAAGTCACTGGGGTCCCTCAGTAAATGCTGGATTACACGACCAGACCTGAGATTTTCTACCTTTCCTGCCAGGAAACCAGGCAGTGTCGTTTCAGCTGCCCTAGCAGACTGAGCCTTACTCATCAACACTCACCTAGAATTCATCTGGCATTTTAGCTCAAGTACAGATCTAAGTCTCTGAAAGCAAAAGTCTGTATTAATGATGTAACATGCTAACTGTAGATTTCTTTTAATGCATAAAACTTTCTATTATACAACAAGAAAGCAAACAAAAGAACAGTGTGACTCCAGCCACACAGTTCAAGAAACGTGGACCCCAAGAGCCTTTAGAGACTGCTACCCTAACGAGGTCTGGCAACATACAGTACCCTTTGCTTTGCATGGGGGAACCCTGAGTTATGGAAACCACTTAAATGAAGTTGCAAACAGCTCAGAGTCCCTGAAGTTTCCTCTTATCTTTTCTTTTGTTGTTGTTGTTGTTTTTAATCACCTGATGCATTTGGTTTGTGAAAAATGCTGCACTACAATTCAAAAATGAAGATTAAGGAAAATAGGAGGAGAGTGGTGTATCTAATTGATCCTGCATGCTAAAAGGATCAAGATACAGCAAGATCTCTGAATAAGAAATGAAAGAGTTGAGAGATGTCTCTGTGTTTTAAGACTACACCTAGCCTACAGACAATTGTTTGAGAAATAAATTTTCAGGTTTTCCCTCATGTCTCTTTCCAAACCTCAGCGAGATATTTTTTTTAAGTCTTTAAGCAAATTGTTCTCTCTAAACCTTTGTTTTTCTTTTATCATTGAAGACCTTGATACATTTCAGCATTTTGGAATGACGAGTCAAATGGAATTCCACGAGGAATTCAACTCCCAAGCAACGCAGTGGGCACCGTATTTCATAAGGAGTAAAGAACAACCTGTACGTGGTATTACCTCACATCTTGAAAAGAGAAGGCTAAAGAGGACACAGGGGGGAAATGAGGCATTGTGTCTATTATGTGTGAGATTATGCAATTGCACTGGGGTGTAAGGGAAAGACTAAACAGCAGGCCTTATGCACAGCTGACAAAAAAAGCTTTAAAAAGTTACCGCTGACGATCTGACTTGTAAGTGGCTGTCAGCTCGTCAAACATGGTGCTGTTCATTTCCATAAATGCCTTCAACACATTGTACACTAAAGCCACAATAGCCCTGTGAAACAGTAAAAAAAAGAGTCTATTAGTTTCAGGTGAATTCAAACGTGAAATAAGAAACTCTTCTCTTACCAGCATTTCTGTGATCAATTCTGCTCTCGCAAGTACGGGAATGTAAATTCTTTGATATCAGTGAAACTACTTTGGATTAACATACTTTGGATTAACATATTCAGCTTTCATGTCTCTACTGACTATTTAAATGGAACAAACCAAAACTCTAGGGTAAAGGTAACAGCACAAAGCCATTAGATATAACTACAGACTCTTCCCCTCATCCTGTGGAGCAATTCTGAGTGCAACTCCAGGGAATCAAATCATCATGGGAATGATCCAGATTTCCTTATGATTTTTCTATGAAGTTAAATATTTGGTACTTCTATGCAAAATACATGCTTGCATTTCAAGAGCAGTTTCCTTGTAACCATATATTTGATATTCATTTTCACTTTGGTACACCAAAAAAGTACTACAGAAACCTAAAAGCTCTTTAAATCAGTGTTGCAGTATCTGTGCAAAACTCTGTGTGTATACACATATAAATAAATATATAGTGTCTATATACCAATAGACATAAATGTATTTCTACTTGGCATATGTGTCTTCCTCACCTTACCCAAGAGCCAGCACACCACTGCTTATTTGAATATGAATTGCTTAATTGCATAAAACATGACAGGCATGATCTGTTTATAGAGGAAGAAATCATAGATAGTAATTTTTAAAAGGCTTCAAAGGCATTTTGTCCCAGAAAGGTTCAAAAAAGGTAGAATCAGTTTAGTCTTTTCTACCATCTGACTGGATAACTAGCCTAAAATTTACTTTAGGTCTAGTATGATGGATCTGCTGACAGTCTAATTATCTAGAAGTCAAAGCTCCTTTTGGGCTGAATTGGATATAAAGAAAAAAACCAAAACAACCAAAAAGTGGGCAGGAAAAGACCATTACAGGTGCTGCCTGGAACCACTGGAGCTAACTTATGCAGCAGACAAACCACGTGCCATTTCCCACTGTCTATCATTAACCTCTGTCAATAAACTTCCCTTTTGATTGCCTGCATTAAAAAAATGTTCTTACAAATAAAAAAAAAAAATCTTTAGACACCTTCTTTATTTTATGTGTCTTAAACTGGCTTGTCAAAGGTGTAACACTCCTGAGGGTATGAAGAGGGTGCGATACTAGAGCACTCACATCACTAGAAGCATCCCAGTGCCCAGTATAAATGCCTGAGCAGGACCACACGTAGCTGGGAGTGTGGTAACACGTTACTATGTCATGGAAAGTGTCTTTCTGTTATAAGCATTAGTCACAGAACCTTTCCAGTAGCAATCACATTTGCCATGAAAGCACACAAACTTGAGGTTTGGCTAGATACAGAACAGACTGATGTTTCAGAAAGTGAAATATTTTATAAATACTTTACAGGAAGGTCTTTAAGTAACTGGGGCCTTTGGAGAAACCATTAAAAATTCTGGGTTTACTAAATGGTAACCTCCTTGACTTTGAAAAACTTCACAACTAGTGTAGAATACATGGCATCTAACTGTATTTTCCATTAAAACACTTTCTACCAGGTCACTGAGTTCAAAAAATAAAAATTCCAAATTAACAGGGTATCAATGTGAAGCAACTACTCTCTCACCATGTTTAAGAGAGAACTGCTATTTAAATAGCTTCAGAAAAACCAAGCCATCCTAAGAACATACTGATATCTATATGCTTCACAGATGTTCAGGAAAATGCTAGGATACCAGAAGCATCAGTACCTTCTATGATACTGCCACAAAGCTTTCCTAATGCCAAGCAGTATTCTCTTCTAGACAATTTACAATCAGGCTTAAGACATTAACCAGTTTATAAAAAAGATGTGTAGGAGAAATGCTCGATGAGCAATACTTTCTTCAATAACAATGTAACATCTAATTTCTCTTTATTCCAACTTGTGAGAAGATCTATTTTTATCCTGTAAGGTACTGATTTTTGTACACATACCAGATAATTAAAAACATTCTGAGACAAGCTCAAGTACAGACTAATTTATATTGGCATTAACAGAGTAGCACCTGCTAATGCCAGCTTTGAATCTGGATCTCTGCTGTCCAGATGTTCGTCTGGAGACACTCCCTAGTTTATCAGTGGTATGTCAAATGGCAAGACAAAGAGAAATGGCAAAAACTTACGGATTCCAGTGTTCTTTAGAAATCCTGTAAAGGCTGGAAAACATGATGGGAAGTATAACATTTGAGTTCTCCTCTATCAAACTCATGATGTATTCATTATTCCAATAATACAGCGCTCTCTCAGCCACCTTTGAGTCAAAGGAAAGAAACAAACAGGAATTCAGATACCTATAATTTTGTCATTTTCTAGAGGAAAAACAAATCACTAAGAAATTTCACAAAGATGAATTAACAGGAATCATTAACTTGGCAATTAAAACTCTACTTTAAATCAGCAGCATAACACCCATTAATGGAATTAAGATTTTATCCTATAATTCGGATCCCAAAGCATCCACTCTCTCCTTCCCCTGCTGCTATGTTGTCACTCACTGAAGCTCACTGAAGACCAGGTGCAGACACTGCATTAATGCTGCAGCTGTGGAGGGAAAGGGAGAGCAGACAGACTTCCCCTCTCCCTCAATCCTACAACTGCAGTTGGAAGGAAGAGAGCGGTGCTGGGATAGAGGAGGAAGGAGACAGGGAAAGGCACAGTAATGGGGCAATATCTTAAGTGTGGCACAGGTACCAATGATGATAATCAACTTGGGGAGGAGATGGGGGGATGGCATCTAAATTATGTTCAATCACAGCATCACAGATGGGGTTGGGTTTGAAAGGACCTCAATGCTCATCTAGCTCTAATACCCTGCTATGGGCAGGGACAACCTCCCCTAGCCCAGGCTGCCCAGAGCCCCATCCAGCCTGGCCTTGAACCCTGCCACAGATCCATGGGCAGCCACAGCTTAAGCCCATTCCCCTTTGTCCTGTCACTCCCTGCCCTTGTAACCAGTCCCTCTCCAGCTTTCCTGTAGCCCCTTCAGGTACTGGAAGGCTGCTGTCATGTCTCCCCATCTCCCCAGAACCTTCTCTTCTCCAGAGTGAACAACCCAACTCTCTCAGCCTGTTGTCACAGGAGAGGTACTCCAGCCCTCAGATCATTTTTGTAGCCTCCTCTGGACTTGCTCCAAAAGTTCCACATCTGTCTTGTACTAGGGACTCTAGACCTGGATGCTCCAAAAGCCTAAACAGTCACATTTGCCTTTGTGCCAGGACAGATCACCTAGCTTAAGTTGTGGAGACACTAGAGGCCACAAATAATACAGTCAGAAGGGCTGGATACAGTTTAAGGCCTTTTGTGGCTCATAACAGCGAGTTCTGTCCTCTAACACCAGATACATCTCAAGTTATCCATGAAGCTCAGAACTGAACTTCCACTGCAGCATACGCTCTTCCACAGAAATCCATAAGACAAGTACTTAAAGTCATATAACTTAAAATAGTATCTATGTTTGGGGGGTGTTATGTTTGAGATGGAGACTATACATTCCTGTACAATAAGATCTATCACTGACCTGAAAGTGAGGGCTAGAGACACACTTGGCAATCTGTTTAAACAAGGGTTCCTGGATTTTGACGAATTGTGATGGTTCAATTACATCCAAGATTTCCTCCAGCTCTCCTAGGAACATGACCTAAAAACAACAAAGGAAGCATTGAGTATAAAACCTGAATATTCATCTTGATCAGCAAAAATGCTGGCAACACTCAAATTCCACCCCTTGAGGGAGAAATGGAAGCCTCCCTAGCTCAGCAAGACCCCCTCTCAAGAAAGGTGATCAATTCAACCTTTAGCAGTTTCTAGATTCGGTCTCTTAAAAGGAGGAGCAGCTCGTGCAAATCTGGTCTTGAAGTAGTCCTTTCCAACAAAGCTCAGAATTGCACCAGTCTATCCACACTGAAAACCAGGCCTCATATACACAAAGCATTTGACCAAGGCTTAAACTTTGCTAATTAAGGAGAGCCTCTGAATGTTACCTCATTTTTAGAAGCAATATTCAAAGTAACGGATTTACTGTGTCACGAAATCTCATTAGGGAAACTCAAATTTGCATCAAGAATTTAAAATAAAAATGCAAATGCCTAACTGCATCTTTTACATGTTTAGTAGTTAAATGCCAGACAATAAAATACCTTTCATCCTCCTTGGATAAATACTATCCTCACAGGTAAACAATTCCAATTCTAACAGTGTTTTCCAATCTATCCTCAACTATGTTTACTTTCTCTGTTCTAAGCCATACAGAAATTCTCTGCAGAAAAACTCTCTTGTTTGGCAAATAGAAGCAATGGTTATCAAACTTTGCTCTTCATAAACAAAGCTGTCCAAAAACCCCAGAAATTCAAGGATGGAAAGTTGCCTATAAGAATTAATAGCAAGATCCACCACAGTATATGCTACCTGCCTGGAATCTAAAGATTTCCTGACTATTATATTATAGAGTAATCAAACTCTTATGTTTTGTAAATACAAGTATATCACTTACCTCTTTCTGACTGCAGGTTTTTGGCCAGAATTTCATTAAACCTCTAATGACCTAAATTAGAAAGGAAAAAAAATGTTAGATTTTTTATTTTTCTCTCAACAGCTTCAGTTTATGATGCACAAAAAAACCCCCAAACAGTATAAAAGAAATATTTACTGGTTCTGTGAGTGAGGGGTCTTTCTCCAGAAACTGTACTATGCAATACGCCAGCTGTGAAGAGGTAAAGGTTTAAGAAAACAAAGTTAGAACATTTCTATAAAGAAACTTCAAAGAAACAATTTTTAAAAAAAGAGACTCAAGGCAAGATGCTACAGAGCTTTCTCAAACTGCATCAAAGCTAAGATGCATAGTTTGTGTTGTGCAAATCCACTCAAAGTTCAGTTTATAAGAAACAACAGAACACATTACCAAAAGAGTGACAAAGTTGCACAGACAATAACAAGTCTGAATTCTAAATAGTCATCCAATCAATACTTTGAAGCTTCTGTTACCCTCTGAAACTACATCTTTAAATACTTTATACATTGGCAAAAATCATGAAGTCTTCAAAGATGAACTGACACAGCTAAAACCTGGAATAACGTATTTAGAAATGACATCTTTATCAGCCTAAGAAAGACTGCACTATCTGAACATCAGTGAGAAAGACAACAAGGTAACCCTTAGCCAAGGGAAAATGACATCATGAAAGCTGCATGTATAAAAGGATATATGAGAGCATAAATGCAGCGTTAAGGAATCTGGGAGGAAGAATGTTAAAGATGATGCAGAAATGTGGTTATCACTATTTGGAGTTGCCAGAGTGAAGAATCACCTCGACAGCGCTAAACTAAGGAAACCCAAACATCAAAGCAAACTTGAGAGTGAGGAAACAGCAGAGGAAAACCTAAAAAACAGTCTGACTGCTACACAAAATCCTCAAAATATTAATGAGGTACATTACACTTTTAATTACCTAATCAGAACAGAAGCAAAACATTTATCATACAAAAAATACTAAACAAGCTTATTGCACTTTTTCCTCATTTCAAAACTTCCCCCCACCTTTTATGTGCTACACAATTACATTTCCAAAGCAATCATTAAATAAATTCCAACTGAACAGCAAATATTTGTATAATTTCTACCTGTGCATGGAAGAGTGATAAACTCCTGACAGTATGTAAAGGAATCAGCACCTTCACCAGAAACTGTTTATGCTCTGCCTTAAGAGGTAAAGCAAAACCATTGATAATACTAGAAATTAAAAGAGAAATATTTGTTAGTGTTACCATCATAGAAAACATTCTTGAGGTCTGAACAAGCACTTTCTAGAGTAAAATAATTTAGCAGTCAGAACCCATGTACAAATGGCATGACAGGAGCTGACTTTTGTCCTGCTTGATATTAGCAGTGCAGTGTATATATATATATAGGTTGCAAAATTCTGTTCTGTTTGGAATAAGGATATAAACAGCTGCACAAACCTGTTGCCAAACAGATGAGACCTTGTCTAATGTTGTCTGTAAATTCATGTAAGCAAAGTGTTCTTGAGTAATTAACATACCACAATTAGATTTACTCAGAATATTCACACTGTTAGCGTGCTGAAGAAAAAAATACCATTACTGCAGTGTGTAAGGTTGGAGTGCATTTAACACACACATACACACACAGAGAAAAATCAGTCCAACACTTTGGGCTTTTTCTTGCATCTGGTTATATACCCTTGGCCAAGGTGTGAGAGAGATTTGCACATGGGCTTAAAGATGCATGTGCACACATCTGGTTTCAGAATCAGGATTTACAGTAATACTTTTTCCCAATCTAACACTATTGCAATGTGTCCAGAAGGGAAGTTTGAGATAGATAATAAAGACTTATTTACCTTCCTAAAATTTCCAACAGTTCAGCTACTCCATTGAAGTGTTCAGTTTCATAAACAAATCTAAAAAGAACGTAAAGTTAAATTTAAGTAATGTATCAGTTTCCAAAATGTTCCTCAGTGAAAAAAGTACCTTTGCCCACAACTTACCGTAGAAAAATATTATTAATCTGTTTTCGGATAAATGCTCTAAGACCCAGAAACTTGCCATAAATTCTGTGCAAGACTGTTTTTAGGTAGTCTCGTTCTCGAGGGTCTTCACTGTCAAACAGCTCCAACAGCTGTGTTTAAAGAAAAAATAAAAAGAAGAGATCTGAAGCAGTGGACACTGGACAAGTAGGACACACAGACTTGTAAATAGAAGTTAAATTCATGAAAGCACGTGTGAAATCCATGTTCCACAAAGTGCAGAAATACAGCATTAAAATGCTAAGAAATATAAGTATTAATTCAGTTTATTAATTTCCACTTCTGCTGTAACAAAACTTGGGAAACAACTAATAAATTTTGATTAACTGGCGCCAAAAAACTGGCCTTCCTTCTCCTCAAAAATAAACAGAACAGATTCTTAGATGGTGCCATATCTACAAAGTAAGACAGTCTGCCTCCTACCATCCACCACTCCTTCACTCTACAGAACTAAAAGATCCTCCTTTGCTCTACTATTTTGTTCCAACAGTACTGTGTCAAGGTCACATTTTTCTAATTGCTTGTAATTTCTATTATGAGTTCTTAGGCATTCATGGTGACAGCATGGCCTTCACGCTGTGGAAAGACTCAACAGTGACATCTACACCAGCACTTGATCTGCTATTTCACATGATCTCCACCAATCGACACAAATCATCAGGGGGAATTAATCCTCAAGGTGGAACAGAATGGTGACTTCAGTTTAAAAACAAAACAACCACAAACCAAGACCAAACCACATCAAAACAGTCAACAGAAAGTAACATAAAATCCACCTTCAAAAAAATAAACTCTTAAACAAGATTTTTAAAGATGAAAATTATTAGGTGGCACTCAGTCAAAAGAGAATGCCATCCAGTGTGCTGTACTGTACAAAATAAATCCCTAAACAGCCAAGTTGAGGAGTTAAAGGCATGAAATGAGCAGCAGGAACATCACCTGTAGATCTTTAGTAGATTTCCCTTGCATCCTCAACCACAAAAACATGAGCTTTCCCCCCCACCCCTTCATCTTTTTTGACACTGTGGCATGCAGACATTTGGAATAAATTAGAAGGTAAACTTTATTTAGGAAAAAACCCAACAAAACTGACAAATACAAAGCAACACACCTCCTTACTGCCCACAAAGCCCAATCCTCCACAAATGGACAGAAAATAAGTTGGAGGAAGTAATTGTAAGCAACGTCTCTCTTGCATGGAAAAGAAAATAACTGCCAAAAAGTACCAGTCTTGCAAGAGAAATGAAGAGGGTTTTGCCAAAGAGGTCTAACAAATATTTAAGACACTGGCAGAAAATTATTGCAGGAACAGTAGGAAACAAAACAACTTCTAACACCTATTTTAAGTAGGTTTGTCAGTGTTTAGGCATACTACCTGATCTCTGTGAAACTGCCACACAGCTTTGAGGAGGTTAAAAAAAGTCAGAAAGACATTAAAACTTGTTAAGCTATCTGAGATTTTTCTAACGTCCATCCTCCTCTTCATGGTTTTGGAGGTTTCTGGAGCTCACTGAGATGCCACTACCTTTTCTTTGCTGGAAGAATCTATGGTGGGAATTTCACGAGGAAAGGATGAGGTTTGTCAGCTGCCCTCCAGAGGTTATAAACACATGGCTTTGCTCAATTAGTTCTACAGTTAAACAAATAGCCACCTCCTCCTTCCCCAAATAGCAAATTTCACCCAAAGACAGCAAACAGCTGGAAACAATTATGGTTTTAATTTTCTTATTGGATTGCTTTTAGGAGGAAAATATTTATATTTCCAATTCTGTTCTACAGATCCTCTGTGGAAACATCACTGAGCTAAGAATCACTCTTGCTGTTTAAAAAAAAGACAATTAGTTTGATATGTCCAATTTGTTATCGGGTTTCAACACTAAAGTCTTATTTTTATGGATAAACTGCAAGACTTTCATGATTTAGGTGACTGTTCTGACACTAAACATACAGAGAAAAGGGAAATAAATTTACCAAAATAGCAACCTACATAACACAGACACTTGTGGATATATTTGACTAGTACGTCTCTTAGCAACCATTGCCAACCATTTCAGACTGTATATAAGCAGGCTTTAGAAATCAACAGTTATGCTTAAGTACAGCATTTTATCAAAATGTACAGCTGAAAGCAAGAACCACATCGATATTCAGAAGAGCAAAAAGCAAGCAAACAAGATTGAAAAATGCCCATTTAAAGAATCCTTTTTTTTTTCACTGACAAGAAACACTTCATTAAAGTTCCTCAATTTAAAAAAAAACAAACCAAATTAATTTAGAAAGCAAGCTGATTTCACTTCTGTCATGAAACACCAAAGATTTTAATGTTCTCAAGTCCCAAATTAATTTCCAGTGTAAGTGATCTCTAGTCACAGATTCTTAGGAGTTACTCTAGAAACACAACAGATAGAATCAGGTGTGGAAGGACACACCACTTCCTACAGTCTGAACACAAACACTTAGACACATCGAAATATATCTCCCTGCATGCACGTTTATAAGGGTCAACAGACCTTTCTATAGAAAAATGTGAATTTTAAATTGACACTGTGCAGAGGAAGATGTAAAAACATATCACCTGACATGTGGCACGAACTTCTCAATGTTTATTATTTTATTCAACTCTCATCATGTAATACATTTTCAGATAAAAGCTCCTCTTTTAGGAGCTCCCACTCTTCCTTAGATTTATTAAAGACAAACAGGATTTAAAAAAAAATTCCTTGTTTTAGACCCATTCTTCTGTGCTAAATTGTAGCAGGTCTGATGGAACGTTTGAACTTAAGGACAGAGATTGCTCATGTCTACGTTCTTCAGGTATTCCTCATATGAAAAACACACAGAAGAGTAAAAGCACTACTTTTATTGCCTTAGTGCTACAGGGGGGAGGATGTAACAAACGGGTGAGGGGAAAGGTCTTCAGAAATGCTACGTGTCTCCTGTCACTTGCAGTTTAAAGTCTCAGTCCATGAGGAAACTCCTTTCTCTAACTGAGAAGGAATCTTTCTAAATTTCCCTGATTTCAAAAGCAAGCTACAGTCAGCACTGAACATGAAGATCTTTCTGAGTCTGCGGTTATACAAGAATTCACAATGGGAACAGAAAACACAAGGCAAGCTTTTTCTTGAAAGTTGAAGACAAAAGACCTATCTGTGGAGTTTCCTGGCTTATCCCAGAAAACATCTTCCTTGAGTCATCTCCATTCAGGCATCTGTCAAATGCTGGACAAAAATTCCTCAGTAGAGAAGCCCAACTACTCTATTTTGTTCCAGTGAAATAACAAAGCACAGAAGAGGCTTGTACACAAAGAGGAAAAAGATGAAATACATGCGAAATAGGTGGCCACCAGCTGAATAACTGACAGAGACCATCTCTGCCATGTATCAACAACAATGGCAAGCAAACTACAAAAAACCCTACCCATTCTTTGCCATTATCGTTTACTATTGGTGCTACTTCTTCTTCCATGCTTTTAATAGAGCTTGAACTTCACATGGCCTTTTGATGACTTCCTCCCCAACCACTGTTTTCAGTGCCGTGCCGAAATAGGTTTGCTAATGAACTTCTGCCCTTGTTGCCAGCTCTCCAGCAGAGATAGAAGGGAGAAATATTCTCCCCTTCCAATAGAAATATTTTAACAATATTAAATGCCAGTTTTAATGTGTCTTAAGTAGCAGTCACTCCAGATAACAGCGTTTTTAGATTCCTTGATAGTAAACCTTTGATTTTTTCAACAGTTATTGTTCCAGCTTCCTCTCATAACCAGTAAGTCAAATATTTTGATTAAGGTATCAAAATTAGAGTCAAAATAACTATTGTATGTATCTATAGAAACACAGACTGCCATATAAAAACACACAGACACATTTCCCTACCTCTGTAGACTGAAAAGTTCCATTGTATGTGCTTATTTAGCCTTTTTCTTCTGCTGCAAATAAAATTCTAATATTTTTGAAGAAAGTTTTTTCAAAAGCAAAATGAAGCCTTAAGAGAGAAAACAAACCACCAAAACCAAAACCAGACCTGCTTACCTGCAATACAAATTTCTGATCTATGTACTTTTTGGCAATGCTGGGCTGAAATTCTTGGCTTTCCAAAAATCGTATGAAAAACTCGTATACAAGCTGCAAAAGAAAAAAAAACATCAAAAAAAAGGACATAATTTATGATTTGATTCTACTTTATAGCTATAAGTATTTCCCTAAATTCTTTTGCTTAGAAAGTACTTATTTTTCCACAGAGAAAAAGGTTAGAAAGATGAAAAAGATTTCTCTTCTTTATCAAATTGCTACTTTAAAGTTAGAATTAATTACATGGGCTTTTTAAGTAAGGTTTTCTTATTTAACTCCAGTCAAAGACATTTCATCACCAAGAACAGGCACTGACATCTTGTAATGCTTGTTATCAACTTGTAAAGCTTTCTAGAGTAATTGGAAAGCACATTTAAAGTACCCCCTGAACTGCTGAAGTCACACCAAGCAGAGACATTATAATTCTGAAAGGGTTGGTGAAACAGTTGGAAATATTTAAATTAAAGCAGAAACTGCTTAGAGTAGCATTCCAGTACAACTTGAAACACAGAAGAATACAAACCAGAATTTACTCAGAAATTCCTAACTTACTATAAAAGACTAGCCTCAGGGCTGGAGAAAACCTTCTTACTTTCATGCAATTCAATCTCTGCCTAAATATTCAGTGGGACAGCAACAGACTCTTCATTTAGTGGAGGAAAAGAAGAGTATAAAAACCAAACAAAAGAGCAATGAAGTGAAATGGGACTGTTCTGGCCTCACAAGACTCAGTGACTCTGACCTGTCACTGATCAAATCAGCTACCAGCTAGCAATTCTCTTTGCTGAACCTTTCCAGGAAGACCAGCCATCAAAAAGTTTTCCCTTTCTGACTCCCATGGAGTATGAATATTGATACTGAAAGGAGAAAGGAAACTAAAAAATATATTTTAAAATAATTCTAAACTTTTCCACGCAAACACCAATATGCTCCAATACCACTGCTGCTGCATTGTGTCAATGTTCTCTGACTTCCAAAAGGAAGCAATAAGAAATTTAAAATGACATGGGAAAAGTGACAGCTTACATAACTAATATTAAATCATCAGGACATCAATTCCATCAACTCCTGACAAACACTTTGTTGCATGTCTTCCTGACAATGGCGAAGAGATTCCATTGTTTCCATGGAAGTACTACTGCCTTTTAGAACTACAGCACTAGTGTCAATGAACATAAGACAACAGATGTGTATGCCTGTCCTGCTTCCAGGCAGGCAGAGCTGTTCAGAGCTGCCTTGAAGCTTTTAAGACTCTTAATTTTTGTGAAAATTAAATATAAATGAGGGATGAAACCTACATTTCAACAGACTCTAAATTTGAGAGCACAAAAGAGTGAAACAGACTGCTCACAGGCAATGACCATGAATGCAATCATCAAATAAAATGCCCATTTCAAACTGAGATCAGCTCCTTTGCTCTCTGGAACTCCCAGGCTCCACCAACCATTAACTCCATCAAACTTCTAAATTTACTAGTGGTGTAAGCCACTGCCCTCACACAGACAACAAGATCCACATGCCTATTTTCTACAAAGGAATTTACTGCATTAGTCTCAATGGTGATTTCTCCAAGACTAGTTTATGCTCTTTGTGCCAAACACCTTGTGTTGATACTCGAGGTACAGAGGAAGGGATGATACACAGCAGTGAGCACACATCCTGCTACAAACCCCTGAAAGCAAACCTCAGCCTGGGGAAAGGAAGACTTAGATAGGGAAGTAGCTTCTCCTTCATTTTTCTGATCAGCTGCCAACACCTGTGTACTCTGATACAAATCGTAACTACCCTCAGTAAAGCAAAACTGCCAGCAGTACCATCTCCACAGTGCTCTTGCTGAAAGTGCTGAAAAACCCTTGTGCAATACTGCAGTTTGAAAAGCAAAATAGTTTCTAAATCAGTGGAAGAAAACAGGAATATGGGGGAATCCATCAATACAATTTTTCAAGAAAGCTTTTACATTTTGCAGCTTCAGAACCTATTCTCATATCTCTGAGGGTACTGTATTACAGCCAGGAACTGTTAATAAATGGTGGTGTCTCACACTGGTTCTGATTCACAAGTTAAAAAAAAGTAGAAAAAAATATTAGATACATTAACCAACTATAAGTAATTCTCTAAGGTAAATGATCAAAAACCTGTAAGTGTGGCCATGATGCCTCCAAGGTGGGCTCATCTTCTTCTGGATCAAATTCATTGCTGTCACTAGGTGGGAGAGTTCTGAAGATATTGCAAGATACCTGAAAGGCAAAAGGAAGAATGATGAGATCTGGTTTTCCAAACAGGAGACAGATTTCAGGACTCTGTAGGTCTATACCTACTCGATCATCCATCACATAAGAGGTATTTCCTTCTGCCTTCTGTCTGACAAAGTTCTTTAGCAACACTGCAGGTCTAAGGAACCTGTAACTTTATAAACCTGCCTCCAGCCTTGCTTTCCTTTCCCCAGGTCTTTTTGTTTCTTCTTTCCACTGATATCCCAGCATTGTCCAGTTTGCCACCATCTCTGCCCAAGTTCCAGACAAGCCCAGAAACATGCAATTCCCAATCCCACTGGGCAGCAAGCGGCAGAGAGCCATGGCTGTCCAGGAGTCGCAGGAAATGTCATCCACAAGCATTTACAAATGTTTTCATACAATGTTTGCTTATTTTCCTTTGCACAGGGAAAACATTAATGGTATCTGTTGAAGGTCTCACCTGTCAACACTCATAAAAAGTTGCCAGTGCTATTCACACAATGGTTATATGCCTGGACACCTCATGCCAAGTACAGAACTTGGTACTAAGCGTAAGCAATGAACAGTATTTGCTCAACACTTAGCCTGCATTTTATTTCATGGTTGGTTTGCTTTGCTTAATCTTATTTAGAGGTATTTTGCTGAGACTGCTTGGCTTTGTGAGGTTCATGCTATCAGCAAAGACTGAACCAGAGTGCTTTCCTGGGTTAATTATGGTGCTGAATGGAGTGTACAGCTTATTATGCAGCAAATCTGATAAACTGCAAACATGCTGCAGGGACTTTTCTGCACTTTGAAGGTGATGTTGTGCCTTCTTTGCACTCTGCTACTGCATTTGACCCATCTCTAAGCTGGTTAATCAAACAGCTGGCAAAAGCAGCATGTTATCTCCTAATCCCGTCTATACGTGACCCCTTCATAGTAGTTCAAACTAAGCTATTTAAGAAACAAAACCAGTATGTTCTTCAACATGCTTATTTATTTTTCCAGCCTTTTACTCCTCTAAATGTTTTAAAATCAGTCTGTAAGGCATATTTTCAAGATGTTGGCAATTTAATGAGAAACAGCACTTTAAAGCCAAGATTTTAATTAAAATTCAAATACTGCTAAAACCAGATAGAAATAGACCGAACTTTTGGAGTCTGCAAGACAAACAGAGCAGGTTCAGGTACTGCTTAAACAGAAAGGTGAAACAACAGAAAGCTGTAAGGAAAGCACATGGGGTTCACAGCAGGGAAAGGCAAAAGAAGCAAAGTAGTAAGGCCAACCAGTGAGCATAGGAAGGGGAAAAAAAGAAAAAGAGGTCACACGAGTTTCTGCCAGGATTTTTTCCTTCCTGCCACACGAGGGTGTATTTCCCTACAGTTCCAGGAACACACACTTCTACAAAAGCCTTCACTGTATATATAAATCTCGTGTTTGCAAGCCTCATGGCTTTCAATGTTAACAGTGATACAGCACTTCGTAGAGCCTGTGCTGACAGGTGCCTGGATGCAGGCACACCTGCCACGAGATTACTGGTCTTTAGCAGGATGGAGAAGGGAGAAAGAGTTATCTCCTCCTTCCCAGACTCAGCCTCAAGATCCCCTTCAGGTAACAACTTTTGCAGTCTCATGAGAAGCCAAATAACTATTCGAGGAATACACACATACAGTAGCTTGTGTTTCCTCAAGGATTCCTGCTATCTGTGATATGAAAAAGCAGGAAAAGGAGGAAAGTGGTCAAAACTAGCTGTTCAGAGTTGTTTCTGTTAGAGCACAGGGCAAAAGAGGGTACTCGGCCCCAAGGATCCCCAAGTAAACAGGGGGAAATGTACTTACTGGTGCCTTGGATCCAAACATCTGGGATTCTGCAATACTTACTGAAGCATTTTTGATTAATGCTTCATATTCAGAAATCCCAGCTTTCTCAGGACTTGGACCAAAGTAGAAAACTGGCAAAACCAAAGGCATTCCACAGCTTTTATTTTTTTCCTGCTTTAAACAAGAAATATTTTTTCTGCAAATTCAACCATAGATAAATTAACGAAACCTGTACCAACAGAGCTGAGAAAATGTAAGTATTCTGAGCTGTTGTGTTTAGAAGTTGGAACAAATACTGAATTATGGCAGAAGCAAAACCTGCGTGGCAAAGTACATACTTTCAGAATGAAAAGCTAAACTGAGGCAAATTCCTCTAAGATATAAATTAACTCAAAGCAAGCCTCAACCAGTGAGTGCCAGGGCCTCAACAGTGTGATAGAAATAATGAAGGTTCAGCAACAATTACTTCAGTACCAGCACTGACACCTGAATCTTAAGCCATACAAAACCAGTGTGATTTCTGGAGAAAGCCTATTAAAAAAACCCAAAAAGCAAAAAAGCCAGTCTCAAGGCAACTCAAAAGCAGGGTTTTTTTTGCATAAGAACATTAGCATGCAGGAGTAAATGCAGTGCCAAGTTAAGAATATGGTCCTAGTATACAGTTTGCTCTCTTTAATTACCTTTTTTGCATTAGTAGTAATGATAAGCTATATGGAGCCAAAATGTAGATACTCACCCAAGAAGAACAGACAGAACAGGTTATCTTTAAGTGATTTCCCCAGGTTATCATAATTTTAAAAGATAATGTGTGCCATTACAGTTACATTAATCACCACAACACAGCATGATAGCTCATTTACATGCAGTGTCAATTTATAGCACGCTTATCTAAATCAGTAGCCTCTGGGTGGCTAATGTTTATAAGCCTCTAAGGAAGAACCCAAGGCAAGAAGTTCTTCCATGCATGAACAGCCCAGCTGTATGCTGGAGACTCTGACAGCCACCACGCGAAGACGGGAATATGCCACATCGAATCTGGAAAGAGTCATTTTGGTCAGACAGGCATAAGGTAGCTATTTAGTATTTATCCCTGGACCCAAGCAGCATGCCAGAATTCCTTCAGCTGGATAGCTGAATCATTTCTCTTCTGACCTCAGTTGGATCATCAATCCAGAGGACAGCCCTGCTAGCCTGTGTATACAGTCCCTGATGGCTTCTCTCCCATAGCCAACACAAATGACTATTGATCACTGCTGACTTCTGTCTTCCACCAATTAGGAATGCTTCCAAGCCCAGATGACATTTTTGTAAAGCAAACCAGAACCCTAATATTCTAGAAAGTCGTACCATGACAGATCTCCTTTATTACATCCTCAAAGATATCTGGACTCTGTTTCCCATGACTGTCCCTTTCAGAGGCACACACCAAAACAAGTGTAGAGAAGTTGAACACCCAAGTGCCAGAAACCAATGTACCAAATCAGTAAAACCTATCGAAGTTCAAGTTGGAAATGCCAAAGTGATTTATTTTTAAATTGGAGATGCCCAGAAACCTCAAAGTTCTATGTCAATGTGTCAGTCAGGCACAACTCTGGCCAGAAATGAATCACAAACTTTTCCAGGCAATTAGAAGTCAATGACAATTCAGTAAAAGCAAACAAGAATATTGGGAAACCTGCTCAGATACCCCACAAAGAATGAGCTGCAATTTTTAAACAGATCTAGTGACTGGAACCTGGCAATGCAGAACTAGGAAGCTATGGACATACAGCTAAAAGGAAGCTTCAATAAAGTTCTGATTTTATCACCATATTTGAAGTAACTTTTAGAAAAGAAAAAGATGCTGAAATCTGAAGACAGGAATAAATGTTCTGAGAAGTCCTCTCTTTGTCCCTCACCAGAGCGCTACAAAAATGATGATGTTGTAACAGAAACACTTCACCAATTCAATTTCAGCTCAGCACTCTGCTGTTTGAAACAAAGATTTTTATCAGTAACAGTTTCCCTGAATGGAACCTGAAATGAAAACAAATATACATGGAGGGAAGTTTAATACATTAGCTATATAAAACCCCAGGGAAATGAATACCCAACAAGCTCACACAGAACACCTGTTCTACTATTGCCAGCATTTGGAACTATCCAAATAAATCCCATGTATGTATGAAATTGAAACCGAGTATCAGTACATACATAATGCTTAAACTACCTTGCACATGAACAACATAGAGCAACAATAAAATGTAATTAAGCCATAATGTGAAGATAACAACAGCCCCTGGAACAGATACTGCACTTGTCCTTTCAAAATGTATCTTCACATGTGGCTTTTTTACATATTGTTTATAGATTTACATTATTTTAGAGCCTGAAGTGACTACTGCAGTCACTCAGCTATAATCTCTATATATAACCCATTGAATTGTTCCCAGGAGTTTGACTAAAGTACATCTTACAAAAAGTAACATCTAATTTTATCTAAAAAGATTATAAATGATTCCACCAGCTCTTCTCTCCTGAAGTTTTACTACTAATTTAACTACAGCACTGCTGCTGATGTCAAAGTTGAATCTGCCCGATTCCCCGTTGGTTCTCGCTAAACCGCCAGATCTATTCTACACCTGCATATGTATTTGCATATGCAGTATGCATCTATTTATATATAGGTATTTTTATATAGGCGTGATACCTCTCAACCTCTGTGCTGCTAAATGGAAAGATAGAGCTCTGAGCCCAGACAGTTGTTGGTTTCTTTGCTTATTTTTAATCCCGTGATTGTTTTTGCTTCCTTCGAGCTCCTACCTGTGCTATGTTTAAAAAGCCAGACCATCTCCCTGGTTTTCTGCATGCTGCCATTTGAATTCATCAGCATTCACTTCTTTGAACAGGGTACTGTATCAAAAACTCATATTAAACAGAGTCAAGATACAATGCTCAGGTCCTTTTCTGCACCACTGCTCACGTATTCAGCCTTTCAGGGCTTAATATTATATGTCTTCTTTTTCCCCAGCATCATTACTTTTGACTTGGCTGCATTACAATGAACTACGTTGGACTGCGAACACAGTCAACAATCCAGATCACAGGGCAATGGAAAACAGTCCCTCTCATCTTTTCTTGACCTTTAAGTCTTCTAAAAATTCAATCAATAACCTGCAAGAATTTAGCACTTGATCAGGGCTCCTAAACTTGTTTGCTTCCCATCACCCACTTCAGTGGTGGTAGCAGCTTCCATCCACAGAGATGAGCAAGCAGCAAAATTGAGATCCTTAGGCTAGGCTTCTGTGGGCAGAGAAGTGCAATAGGCACAGGTCTGTAAAACAGAAGAGCTGCAGCTCAGCTGCAATGACCACACTGTATGTCTGGAGAGAGGCACTTCTTTTAGTGACCTTTTGCACTGAAACCCATTAGCAAGTAGGAAAGCATTAGGTACACTCCTAGAGTGGACATTTTTACCAAAAGGAATTGAATTCACAAACCCTAAGACTTTTCTATCACAAGCATTAAAGCAGAGTCAATGAGAGACCACTCCACAAGTTGGAGTGCCAGCACAGAGCCAGCAGCACCCCTGGGGACAGCTTCTCCCTGCTGGAAACTGGAGCTCTGAAATTCCACTCTAGGTCACCTAGACCTGAAGCATCACACAGTACCCTACTACTATGTGCTATCTCTGTGGAACTACATTTTGAGATGATCCAGTGGAAGAGTTATTTATTTAGTGAGTGCCCAGCTAGTTCTATACAATACAATCTAAAAATATATCATCACAGTAACTAAAATATCTTGGGCAAATTAAAGCACGCAGTACCAGCTGAAAGAGTCCCTCATCTCTGGAGCAGGCACCAGATCAAGCCTGCCAATACATGAACTTGACCTCTAGACAGCATTACAAAACTCACACTGTTTCAGCCTCTAACAAAACAAAAATTCAAAACCCAAGAAAACCACCTCCCAGAAGATTCACATTGTGCTTATCTGCAGACACAATGTTCAAAAGGCATTTAAGAAGATGACACAGCCAAAACGGGGGGTTGGGGGTGTACACTCCTTTTAAACAATACCAAACTAGCTGCAGCCAACAGAAGCACATCTTGGAACAAAAATGTTTTTCCAGTTTATTTCTTTGCTTTAGACCTAGTCTCTGTACTGTTGTACAATTATGCAGATAAAGTCTGACGAATGAAAGGCCTATGTAACCAACTGGAGGAATAATGGATACGGGTAAATGTAATTACATACTGTCGGGAAAAATTATTAGGGACAACTACTGCAAGAGGAGCTGCCTCCAACTGATTTTTTGAGAGGAGTACAGAACATCAGAGCCTCTTAATAAGCATTGTGGTTTTTGTGCAAACTAGGTGTATAAAGAATGTGAATAACAAAAAAGCATCTAACAGAAGGATTTTGAAACAATGCATAAAACCCCCCGAAGTTCGATTCGTTTCTTGCTTCTACAGGATTGATGACCCTCACGTTAAAGAAACAAGAACACATTTTAAAATACAATGTGATTTCTAGCTGTATTTTTTTTAAACTTTAATAGCATGCTTATTCCATCATGGCTGCATCTACATGACAATTTTAAATCAAAGTCCATTTGGAGGGGGTCAAAGGACACTGCATCTTCTTTCAGCATTTCAGATGGTTTCAAAACAAACTGTTCAACTGATTCAAGTCCAGTTTAAGATTAATTCTGAATATTTCACAGAATTCCTTGAGTTACATAAAATTCATATTAGAAAAGAGACATTATTTGTGAATTTTTGTAAGAATACATGATTTAATTTCCCTTAAACTGAAAATGATGTTCACTGTTGTATTTTTTCAATCTATTATGAGAACACATGCATAGAGTTTTTGCTAGATCAAAAAGGTAAGAGTGAATTGAATATAGGTAGACTTACATAAAATTCTCTATCCAAGAACATCTTAACACAGAAAACCCTGAAGAGGATGAACATTTAGGAAGCAGGGTGTCATACTTAGTCATAAGCCATAGCTAAAGCAACGGAAAATAAAGAAATTCATAATGCCTATGAAGTCTAACAGCTAGAACGCTTCCTAAAAATAGGTTCCTTAACATGCTAAAAAAATCATGGCTTAACAAGATATTCTTAATGTTTAACAGACTCTGGATCAGACCCTGCCCTCACATCTGTTGAGACAAACCTGCAGAAAAAGGAATGCAATTCCTCTAGATTTATGTCAGTAGAAATGAGAAAAAAAAGGGGGGGGGAGGACGGGATGGGATGTGACGGACAGAATCTGACCTTTAAAATACAGTTTTGGTATTTGGGTGTTCATTTAACCAAGTTTATTTCTCTGCCTTGCTCAACACAGCTTCTGAACCACAAGATCACTGGTATGATGCTTTACTTTGGCTATAGAGATTACTTTACTTGGTTCATCATTACAGAAAGAATAAGGACGGCAACAGGAAGCCAAAGGCACAGAGAGAGGAGAACAAAGTAATGCTATTCCATTCAAAAAGGTGAATCTCAAAGAAGTTTCATTGGCTATCTCTTATGGGCTGGCAGCTGTCCACAGATGTTGCATAAACACCATCAGGGTTGGGTTTACAATTTTGTGAAGAAGCAAGTGGGAGAGCTGCAATGGTGCTCGCCAACAAAGGGATTCATCCAGATTTCCTGGTTTAACAGCTTGTCAATTTTTTCCCATCCAATTTTTTAAATAAAAGAAATTGATTCCTATGTCTTAATACCCAGAACACACAAAAGACTCTACTACATACACCCTTAAGGGTACCACAGAAAATAACAAACATTTATTTCATTCAACTACCACTGCTTAATCTACCAGCAAAATCAGCATCATTAGTTTAAGCCTCCACATTTTGTGGAGGACAGGAACAAATTTTAGATTAAGTGTCCAATTATTGGCTCATAAAGTCATATTACTGGCGTTTCCTTCTTAGCAGAGGCTGGTTTAATTGGCAAGGGCCTTTTTTTCCCCTAAAACTAGCCTATTTCTAAAGAATGTCATATGCTGCTCTGAACAACACATCAAACTGCAGGGAAAGCACACTGAGCAATACCCTTCTGAATAAATCTGTCCAGCTTATGGCCATTAACACAAATCCCAACTGCTCTTCCCATCAACTGATATTGATGACAGCGACGAGGCCGCTGTGAGCTTGCTTTGGTGGCCATTAGTAAATCCAATTCTGTTTTTTTAATAACCAGTAGCATGCCAAACACTTCCGTACGTACCAAGCTAAAGGGAGTGGTTTAAAGAGGTGGACATGCAGCCAGGCTGACAAGTAGCCAAGTGATTTCACATTTAACAATACACAACATCATATCATAGGCTCAAGAGAACAGGAAAATCTGTGATATTACAATTAGGGATTAAGGTTTTAATGGCATGAATTTAGGATGACTGGCAGTAAAAATATCCAGGAGTTGTTATGCTGGATACCACAAATGACTGTTTTTCAAACCTTCAGATCATGACACAACCCCATTTTATAAGTAGTTCAAAATCTGAGACTTTCTGAAGAATTTTACAGACAACCTTTTACTATCCTCATATCTACAAAGCCAAACTCCTCCTGGCTCATGAACAGATAACAATAATATACAAAACCAAACAAACAAAAAAGGCTCTTTCACAGATACTACTTTGGGTATTTAAGATAATTAAGGACACACTTTAGCCATTAATCCTTCTTTAGAAATACTAGCAGCTTTTAAAATATCAGCTTCAGACTGATGTGCCTTCTTTTCTTCTCTTAAATGATACCAAAACTCACAAACAGCTTCTTTCTTTTTCCCATTTATAAGACTTCCCTTCACCTCCAACTTAAGAGTAGCCCAAAGGGCCGAGCAGGAAATATTAATTCCTGGATTCATAAACACTAAACATAACAAAGACCTTCCAAAGGGACAAAGAACACTTGTGCTCCATTTTGATCAGTTTTAAGATAGCAGTCTTTCAATCAGAACACTCCCCTGACAATTGTGGCAGCAGGCAGTCAATGGGGACACTAATTTGGTCAGGACATAGATAGTGCCGTTTTCTTCACCCTCGTGACAGGTCAGAGATTGTCAGCATGACAGCTCCTTTGTGAACACAGTTGGAGGCCTAGATGAAAACCCTCCAAAGCAGATAAAGGTGGCAGTTGCACCATGAAGCCAACTGTGTGCAGTTAAGTCTGTCTCAGTGTATCTTTATGAGCACAATTCTGCATGAGACAAGAACGTGCACTTATTGCACAGAACAAGTTACACCAAACATGATGCTTCAGCACGAAGTGACTAATGCCATCTATTCACCAAGCAATATGTGCTGAAAACTTATTTTACACAATATTAGGAGTCCTACCTTTCCCTCTAGGGCCTGTATAACTGCACTCAAAGTAATGGAGATGTCTTGCTTTTATAGGCAAAGACCCAGAGGAAAAATAGCGCTTTTACCAGATAGTTTATCTGTAAAATACAAAATACCTGCAGCCCACAAAAGCCCTGATGGTGAGGGTTCAGCAGAAACACAGCATTACCATTTGTTGGCATGATCGACAGAAATCATTCATGCATTTGCTATGGGTTCACTCACATAAACTCAATAGCAGAGCACAGCCCCCTGAGCACACAGAGCACAACCACCAGTGTTTTTCCAAGAGCACGTACACCCAGATAGCTGCTGGCTGACACAGGCACACTTGGGGCACAACTGCTTTCCAAATTTGAAACTTTCTTTCCATAGCCTGCACCTTGATCAAAGCACAGCTGTTTGTTGCAGGACAGAGTTTTTGAAATATTACAACTTTCTCAAGGAATTCTTTAAGAAAAAACCACTTCCATTTCCCTAATAACTTGGGCATTTTTTACCTGTAACAAATCCAGGTTTGGGCAGTCAGAAGCCACTGCATAGCCAGGTACAGGACCTCCCCTACTTAAGTACCCTAGCACTGAAGAGAAAAAGTAGCTTCAGTTCAGCACTGGAGCCAAAATGCAATGAAGAAGAAACTAAGATGCAATGAAAGGATCAAGGGGAACACTGGAGAAAAGACCAGGTTTCCATTAAAAAAACAAGCTAAGCTGAAACGAGAATTCCTGAAGCTCCATTAGCAAATATCTGGACAAAAATCCATGCTCTAGACTTATTTCCAGTGACTCCTCCATATCCTAGTTGCAAACTAAATTTAAGAAAACTGTTTAAAACCATGTTTTTTAAACTATTTAGGCAATTATGTTGTAGAAGCCCCATTCCTGGAGGTATTTAAGGCCGGGTTGGATGGGGCTTTGGGCAACATGGTCTAGTAAAGGGTGTCCCTGCCCATGTCAGAGGGGCTGGAACTAGATGATCTTTGAGGTCTCTTCCAACCCAAAGCATTCCATGATTCTATGCATCACTTCCTTAATATAAACATTTTTGTGAATCAATGTAAGTGACTGCAGGGGCAGTAGGATATGCTAACAAAAGGGGTTTGAGACTATTCTACAGTCCAAGTCCAGCTTGCTTCATAGGTTATGATTTATGATTCAAAATGAACTTTATGAGCAGTTACAGATTAAATTCTTTTTGTTTGTTTGGAGGCCAACCTAAGGTAACACAAACTTGCAAAGCCTTTGTTCTACAAATGTTGCCACAGTATACAGCTATAACCAAAGTCTCTGTGAGACTACAACCTCAATTACAGAAATGCTAAAAATAAACCCAACCAACAACCAACAACCAAAAAAACCCAAACCCCAAAACCAAACCAAATTCTCCCAGGAGGTGAGTTTGCAGGCATCTTCTGCACACAGAACAAGTACACAATTTTATTGAAGTTACTTGTGTTACCAGTTTTCTGTCTATACAAGGGTATGATATAAATTGTTCATCACACAGCGTACAAGTAAGATTAAACCAACGTCTGCAAACTGTTTAGATACTACAGCGCAGCACCAGCAGAAGACTTCAGCAAAGAACTGTATTCAGACTGGTATCTCAATGATGCATTAGACCACATGCTGAACAAATAACCCACAGACTGAAAAGCAGTTCATTCAAAAGATTGGTCCAGTGCAGAAGGGAGAGAGGAAGGGTGAGGGAGAAGGGGGAGAATCTGATCACATAGCTCCAGGCTTCCTAACAATGCATACACACAGAGAAGCCAGATTGAGATTTTTTCCACACACCCTTAATTCTGGTTGTTGGTTTGTTGGGGTTTTTTCTCCACTATTAACTGCTTGATGATTCTCTCAGAATTTACAGCTATTTTTAAATATTACAGGCAAGGAACACAGCATGTATCTGTGTGTCAGAGAAGAAATATAACATAATGCAAAATCTATTCATGTTTTTCTTTTTAGAGCATTTAGTCAGCAGATTCCATGATAAGACAGTACCATCAGGAAACCATCGCCACCAAATTATACTTAACTAATTGCCTTCTCATTTATATAGCAGGTTATAAGTGTTCAGTATGGCAGCACAGAATAAACATTTTAAAGCAGTGATTGATTTTGCCAATCACAATGAATGTTCTTCACCATATAGGTTGTATCTGGTACCACTTCCATTTTTACACTGAAAACATTATTATTTGATAATTTATATATACAAGGTATGGCTTTATTATTGAGTGATCTTGCTCACTCTAATGGCAGCTGCTATGAAACCACATAATAAAACCAGGAAATTTTCACGCTGATCCTATACAACACTTTTAGCTTTTATTATTTAAAAATCATTATCTGTGCATACATTGAGCTACCTCTGCCTAAAGTACACACTCAAGAGCTTGGATAAAATTCAAAGAAAGATAGGAAACTTGCAAAAATTAATCCATTATTTATACGGGGTGGGGGAAGTGAGGGGAGGGAGGGTAGGTGGGGGGAAATGTGAGTGACTCTGATTTTATGGCTGCTGGCTTTCTCCATCAGGAAACAATACAGGCTTCCTTTCATACATTTGTGACAGAATAATAACCATCATCTACTTGACTTTAATTAAGTATATATAAAAATTAATATTTTTGTCTTTGGAGAATTATCCCCAAGTGATGTCTAGTAGAAAATACAAACCAAAGGCCTCATTTAATCCACCTACTCCAGGGTTCAATTTCGCCCACAACGTGCAACTGGAACTGCAAGTGGATTTAAAGAGACCATGAGAAAGAAGGAACTCACCATTCTAACTACTTCAGGGTAAGTCTGCTCTGTCAAACAGCCTCTGCTTATTGTAATGTAGTCCACCAGTTCATTAAGAGTGGAGCGCTTGTATTCTTTCATTTTAAGGTCTGAAAGCGTGTCCATGAAGTCAAAAATAACACAGCACTGTTGAAGTTTCTTTAGGAACAGTTCAGGTTGCTCTGAAGATGGAACGTCTATGAAACAAGAAAGGAAATTTTTGTGAGTTTGGCATCTTATTATACAAAACAGGATTTCTTTTTGAAGATCAATTACAAGGGAAAGCAGCATTCAAACAATTTTCTTAAAACAGAGCTCAGGTTAACAAACCAACCCCTTGTAGGAACTGTATTAGTATTGTGTGCTTGAGATCCTGAACAACATGTTGTAGAAGAAATTTAATTACCTGCTATTAAAACAATAAAGTTCACCAAAAAAGTCCAGGATGAAGCAGAGAATGCAAACACAACAGCACTCAAGACTTAATTCCATGATACACCACTACTTTACTTTCAATGGAAGCTGACATTCATCACTGTTAACTTACACTCCAAAGAAGGATGAAAGAACTGTCAAACAGATCAAGCTTAATTTATATTTCTAAACACACTGTGTAGTTTGTAACTCCATATGAATACACATGAATATGCATAGGAATACACAGCAAGACCGTAATTCTGCAAACAAGTTTTAAGATCCAATCATTACCCCCTGTTGACACTTTTCACAGCAAAATCCATTGTACTGAAACACTGAGGATTTTTTCAGTGTACTATGAACACATAACATGCATCAATAGGAACACTGTCACAAAAAATAATAGTGTGTGCTTGACCAATGAAGCAAGCAGAACATACTACTTATTATTTTATCTGTTTTCCTCATTCTTCAGCTAGACAAATTTTAATAGTAAAGAACAGGCACACCAGTAAAAAGCCAACTTAAAATGGAATTTCTTCTTGTTGACACAAGAGTATATCAAGTTAAGTAATACTTGGTAAACACTGGAAGCCTTTAGTAATTGTATAGTAGTTTTAAGGACTAAGTATCATGAATCTGTCTTAATTAAAATCACATACACAACAGTTACCAGTTTCAAGTTCAAAAGACCTGTAAAATATTAGGTGGTCATCCTATATAGTGCATAGCTTTAAAAAAGTACCAACAGAGATGCAAGGACCCCAAGGCACTTCACTCTTTGCATTGCTTAAACACTGAAAAGAATACATACAGATTGCAGCACAAATAAAGATGCTCTCTGACCTGGCACAGTAAATTACAACAGCTTATTCAACCTTCTTCTGCTTACAGCACTGCAGCAGTGGCAGGACTCAATAGGTTAGTAAACTGCATCCCATGAAGAACCACCAGGATCTTGGTAAAGTTTAAGTGATGTTATCAAGCAGCACACACCAACCTCACGTTCATTAGGCTTGGGTAAGCTCTACAACAGCTGGGTCCAAAGGAAATTAAGAGGGGAGGAAGCTGTAGAGTTATGACAGCACACTTTGTATCATCAGAATTGTTCATCCCATGTTCCCAAAGGCTATATTCATCTGTGGCACAGAAGATGCAAGAAACGTGGTCCTGCAGAAACCCAACAAGAAGACTTCTGCGGGAGAAGAATTCCCCTTTCCCCAACTCCCCCCCTCAAACACCTCAGGAGAGCTGAAGGTCCTAAAACCAGGTCACCCTAAAGCGGTTGGTTCCACTGGCCAGGTCTCTCACATGAGTACAGATGCCTTGCAGCAGGCAGTGCTGAAACCTAAGATAAGCCAAGGAGTCAGAGAAACTCATTAGCCTTCAGCCATTACAAAAAAGACGACTTCTATTACCATCCTTTCTAAGGTTACAGCCTTACAGGAGATAAAGGGCCAGGGGAAGCAAAGGATGCATGTCTGCTTTCTTGGCTACCTGCCTTCAAATAATACAGAAAAGGTGAATGGACTTTAGAAGTCACTGTTTTTGGCAAGCAATTCACTGATTAACAATTTCTTCCAAAAGACAGACTTTAAAGAAAGAAAAAAAGAAAGGGAAAAAAATAGAATTATAATCAGTTACTTTTCAAAAGCATTATTTTAAATTCTAGCTTCCACTCTTTTCTATGTTATCTATAATCCACCACAGGACTCGACAACATGTAAATAGCATCAACAAAGTCTATGATGTTACAGGAACACAATGACATTTTGGTTGCACTGTTCTACATGGTACACTCTGACCAACAAGGATATGATAGCCAAAGAAAAACACAGGCTGGAATCAAATGGGAATCCATCAGGATACAATTCAGCACAAGTTATAACCAGTCATCTGACTCAAGATTACATTTGTTTTAAGGCAGGGTTTGTATTACATAAAAATTTTAAAATGACTAAAGCATTAAAATAACTAACAAAAAGCTTGTTTTCTTTTTTCTTCCAGTTAAGTATCTGGAGGTGTGGGAACAAAATGAAAAATATAATTAAGTTCTTCTCAAGAAAAGCCACTCTAGAACACCACATGAAATTAATGCCAGCCTTTCTACGGCAATAAACCCTGTGAACTATAGGGGCAAAATACCTGAAACCAACAAACAAACCCAACTGAAAAACCCATAAACAAGTAAACCATACACACAAAAACCTCCAAAGTACCACAAAATAAAACCCCACAAACCAATTGTTCTAGTCATATCTGCTTTTTTTTTTTAATTAAGCAAGTTGCTGTTCACACTATGAAATAAAATTGCAAGAAGTTCTGCACTATAGTATTTCTCATTGTTCTTGGAGACTCAGGGTGCCCTGGGAACAGACCTAAGGACCAGGGTGGGTTTTTTTAACTTGGAAACATGAAAAGGATGTAATGGTAAATTTCAAGGGTCCTAACATGCACAGCAAAAGGAAATGGCAGCAGAAATCAATCAAAATCAGTATTCCAATGTCCCAGCCTTCCCAGAGAGACCACGCCTTTAGTTGGTCTGGGTTGTTAGGTTTTGGTTAGGTTTCTTGGGGTTTTTTGGTGTTAACCTTAACCCTCTAAAGGCCCTTTCCCAGCTGTACAAACTTTTCCAAAAGATCAGAAAGAATGGGCTTCCCCTGCCACCCTCATGCCACTATTTGGAGCAGGGAGTAGGCTGATACTTCAGGTAAAGACCTATTGAGCTTAAGTCTTCACTCCAAGGACTTGAAAGGAAACATGCCATTCCCTGGTAGCTGATGAAAAGCAGCAAACCATTTTTTCTCCTCAGCAGATGGGTAACTCAATGAATTCTGCAACACTTTAACCTTGTGTTAACGTGCAGCCCAACGTTTAGGACCCAAAATTTAACAACCCACAATGTTACCACTGTATCTGCTTTCAGCTGAAAGAACTGAAAACTGAGCAATGGTTCTAACCACTCTGTGTAAATACATGTAACACTTTAATAACCTATACAGCCCTACTGAGTGGCCTGTGTGATTTATGTCCAATGCACTGGAGGGTATACATTCATCAAAATCAAAGTTTAAAGAAAGATAAGCTTCTGTCAGGATAACTGGGAGAACTCCCCTCATTTTCGGAACATCTTTGCTACAAGCAGAACTTTTTCAGTTTTCTCTTAGCCATTCTGAACTGCACAGAGCCTTGGAAATGCACTGAGTATTCACAGATTCAAAGGAAGCTGCCCTAATGAAAGAAGTACTAATACATCTCTAACAAGGATAATCAAGACAGAACCAGAGCTTTTAACAAAATCAAATGTTTTATAAAGTTATCAGAAAAATTGACAGGAAGTACTGTAATTTTTTGTATAGATGGACCAACAGTTATTACTAGGGCTGAAATACTAATTCTAAAATGGCCAAAGCAATTCAGTTTCTCTCCTAACAGCCCTTTTTCAAAATTTCCTCATCTCCCCATCCTACCCCATCCCTTCTCATCAGCTATCTTTGCAGTCTATGCCTTCTGCATCCTTTAATCAAATAAAGGCATAAAAATCTGACAGTGCACTTTTTACTGCAAGTATATATAAAGATATATAGGTGTATCATACATATATACATTAAAATATCCATGTTTATATTACATTCATATTTTAATTAAAGTCGTTTAAAAGTAACCCATTTTGGATCATGGAAAACTAAAACTATGCACCAGACCAGCAAAATTGCATCCAGAGAACCAAGCTGTGGTTTTTCTCTCAGTGGCAGTGAAAAGCCAAGGAGGAGGAGATACTGAACACCAGGATCAGTTCTCCAATCCACATCAGCCTGGGGTTTTGCAATGCAACAGAGAACGCCTGGAAGTGAAGAAGTGAAGATGGAAAGGACTGAGCTGCTTAAACCAGCACAGCAACTGTAAGGAAAAGTCACAGAACTGGAGGCACAATACAGTACAGGGCCTAGAACTAGAATAATATAATGATGTTGTTTGTTTCAGATATCAAATATTAAGCCAAAGTAGGATACACTCACACATGATACTCTGTACCCACTTACACACTATCAGAACATTTATTATCAAAATCGAAATGCCCTCAAAATAACTATCACTTCCAGAATACCTATTACTGTTATTAATTAGCTTGAAAACGTTTGCATAAAGAATCAGCATCATCTTGTACAACAGCAAAAGCACACACCACATGAAGCATGAAAAATAAAAACACATATTAAAACCGAAGTGTGTCCAGAATAGGAGACAGAGGGATTAATGGTAACTTTATGTACCACACACATTAATTTTAAGAACTTCCTTATAATTTCCCAGTATCTGAGAACTCCGTATTCACTCACCTCTGCCCACTGAGATTGCTTCCTATATGCTTTCCCTACCAACCTAATGGCAATGTAATTCCCTATTTTTCTTCAGTTTTTGTATATTCCAGTTATAAACAAAGCCAGGACTATCTTTTTTCTCGTAAAGTAAAATTTCCTTGTGACCACAAAGATCCAAATTACCAACCAAACTGCTCCTGCTCCACTGCCACTCACCAAGCCACCAAGTTAAACATTGCCAACCCACAGCAACGACCTACATGCACAAAGTGGGCAGTTCTGCACAAATCTCTTTATCTTTTATCCCTCACAAGTCACTATGAAGATTCTATTTTGTAAGAACTTTCTAGTTTTTAACCAAATAAAACTTGCAAATTTAAATTGATAAGCCTGTTGGCCTCCTTTGAGATGTTCACTTCAAGAGAAGGTCTAGATGACACCCAGCCCAAAGCTTTCACTAACTCTGGGTCCTCTCATACATCTACCCTAGAAGGTAACGAGCCACATTTCTGTAAAACACTTGTCACAGTTGAATATTGGTGTTAAGATGCCAAGAAGTACAAATGTTTGCCCTCTCTTTCTTACACACACTTCTTGAGAAAAGTAATCACTGTCCTGATTGCATTAATTTCATTTCCTGACTGGCTGTCAATACTAGGTAAGCTTTGTGAAGTCAGCAATCATTCATTTACAACAGGTGCTTTTTTCAAAGCTGTTTTCCCAACCCATTCTCTGTACTTAATAATTATACAGGCAGGGCAGCAGCTAGGCATTGTGCTCCAGATATATGAGGTCTAACCAGTACCACCATTACTCACACAGCAATAAATGCAGTGGGACAAACTCCAGCTGACTTTCATGAGTGAACATGCACAAAGAGAAAAGCACAACATACTATTTCCAGCACGTTCCAAATCAGAAGTGCAACACAGGACATAACTCCACGACTTTTCCTGATTAGTGTCTCTTCAGACAATCCATCCCAAAGTTAAGAATTCTTTCTCTAAGTTTCTCATCAAACAAGCTCTTACTAAGTGGGAGTTTCCTGGCTAGTTTCATAGGGATCCTGGATACTGTGCATCCCTCTATTGCTTGCTACTGTCTACTGCTTGCAAATGCTCCCCAGTCATTTCACAGAAAAATCTTTAAAGCTTCAGCCCCTTAAAAGAACACACAGATGAAGCGCTGCTGTTTCCTTCATCATGAGACCAAGAATTAGAAAGACTGACAATAAAAAGAATTTCAGTGAAGTGTGATTTTAGAAACCACATATTTTTGAAGTTTATGAAACTTCTATGATTTTTTTTTATACCTACTTCCACAGGAGTCAGGGAGCAGGCAACAGGTTAAACATCCTCACTGTCACCTGTACAGCTCAATCCAGAGCCGTGGCAGTCAAGATTTCAATGAAAAGATTCCCTTAGGCTATGCATGTCAATCTGTGACCAGCACTTGCTCATCCCACCGCTGACTACACCAATGGTGTCTGTGCTGTGGAAATCTTCCAACTTGGAAGTGGACCAAGACCACAAGCTTGGTTGTCAAAGCTACTGATGTGCCATAGTAAAATACTACTACATCCATACTTGTTGCAAAAGAACTACATGAATACATATTAACATCAATGATGTGTCACCCTCAAGCGAACAGAGAGCTTCCAGGGTGTCCTAAGTTATAAAAGTTTAGGTACTCTTATACATCACTAACCTAACGCGATGGATCTATTATGAAACAGTTACATCAAACATCTCAGATACTGATAATCAATCAAGGAAACATATAGTGCAAAATCAGAGTTCACAGGCAACTAATAAAAGACAAGATTACCAGGGTATTTGGGAACACTGTTCAAGGTCCCACAAAAACTGAGTCTAACAAGATGTTTAGCAGTATAGTGTGTCTCTCACACTAGTAGCAATAATCACCACTTAGTATTAACTATGTCTTTTAACAATCAAGCAGTAATGCTTCTTCCTTAAGTAAGCTGACAACATTTTTCAACCCCTCATTAGTTCTTCAAGGAATGGGAAGAATTTAGACAAATGGAGTAACTCAAGACAGTCAAAGTTTACCTATCCTATCTAGAAGTACATCCAAGCCAAAAATGATCCAGGCCAAAGAAGTTAGCAGAGAAGGTAGAGAGGATTCAAACTACATCAATTTTAGAGAAAAATTGATGGGAGAAAATAAAGTTGATGAGAGTACCTAGAAATTTCAGAAGAGAAGGAAGAATGACAAAGTAGCTGTGAATATTATGAGAAGGGGACACAGTGGAAAGCTAATGAAGGCACAGAAACAACATAAAGCATTAAAAGAAAGAAAAAGAATGAGGTAGAGCATGAGCAAGAGACTTGGAAAAGACAGAGAGGAAAAAGTGTTTGGGGAAATAGGTAACAATAAAAGTAGCAGAATATTTTAAAAGGAAAAAGTAGGAGCTCAAAGTGTTTAAGCAAAAAGGAATGAGTGGTTGGGGCTAGAGTTGACTAAGCAGCCTTATACTGTGACATGTTTAATATATGCCATTACATTATTTCTGATTAGTTTGCCTAGACATCAAATTAACATTAATTTTTCAGCCCCAAGTTGATCACGGGGTTTGTCCATTCCTATTCTCCCCTCTCCCCCCATATTTTTACAAATACTTCAAAACCAATGATTAATGATTACATTTTCTTTTTTTAAGAGAAGCAAAAAGGCTGGCAAAAATACACAGAAGTGTTATTTCAATTTCCTAAACTGAATACGTGGCATAAACTCCCAAAAAGATGACAAAAATACTTTGCTGAAACACTGAAAGTTATTGTGGCCAATTTTCCTGGACGGACTCAAGTTTCTTTCACACTGGCGCAAAAGGCTCATGCTAAAAGTAAGTAGGTTAAATGAATTGCACTTTCAAAGTACAAGCTAACCTTCATTCACAGAATCCCAGAAAGATAGGGGCTGGAAAGCACCTCTGGAGATCATCTGGTTCGAACCCCTACTAAAGCAGGATCACCTAGAGCAGGCTGCACAGGACAGTGTCTAGGCGGGTCTTGAATCCACCCAGAGGAGTCGTCGCCAGAACCATTCTGGGCACCCTGTCCTGGTGCTCCATCACCCTGGTTTTCTTTGCTTTCAGGTAGAACTTCTGTGTTCTAGTTTGTGCCCATTGTCCCTTCTCTTGTCACTGGGCACCATTGAGAAGAGTCTGGTCCCTTCCTCTAGGCATCCACCCTTCAGGTATTTATACACATTAAACAGTCTTCTCCAGGCCAAACAGCCCCAGCTCTCTCAGCCTTTCCTCATACAAGAGATGCTCCAGTCCCCTCATCATCTCTGTAGCCCTCCACTGGACTCTCTCCAGTAGTTCCCATCCTTTCTTGATCTGGGGAGCCCAGAACTAGACACAATACTCCACATGTGGCTTCACCAAGGCCGAGTGGAGGGGGAGGAGAACCTCCCTCAACCCTGCTGGCCACACACCTCTTAATGCACACCAGGTACCACTGACCTTCTTGGGATGAAGACACAAAGTCACTAGGCTTGCTGAATAGTTAGATCTTCTCCAAGGGAAAAGAGAAAAAAAAAAAAAAAGATGGATTTTAAATGTTCTTCAAATAACCACAAGAACCAGAAAGTGCTTTTCTTCTACTTTTTACATTTGTATAAACTGAAGTATATGTCCACACACAGGTTTGGTGGTGGGTTTGTCTATTTTTCTTTGTTGGTTGGTGTTTTGTGGGTTTTTTTATGATACTAACCTGTTAATTTAGCTAGGTGTGTAAAAAAAAAAATAAAATCCAAATATTATGCTGGGTGACAACTCTTAAACCCCAGTACAATCAGCCTTCGTTTTGGGGCTTTCAGAGCTGTGTTAGAACACCCTTAGTTTAAGAACCAAAGTATCTACAAACTTAAAGATCTCAGAATTTTAATGTCATGCTCCATTACAAACACAAGACTAACTCTACATGAAAGATTTTTGCAGTTGGGTCTTTTGAGACTCCAGGATTAGTGAGTATTAACTCCTAACACCTTTGCTCAAATTCTAGCTGGTAATGCCTACAGTGGTTCCTTTCACCAGTTACCAGGAGGAGCTGTACACCAGAATTACAGCCAGGTCCTTCTGCAGACATTTGAATAGCAGAAGCTACAGACAGAACAAATGCAAATCCAAAATAACTTACCCACTTGCTAAGCTCCTCTACCCTAAACACGCATAATGAAGACAGGAACATGGTGTAAACAAAGACATCTCACTTTCCAAGCAATTTCTCAAATTACAGGTGCAGAGCAAAGCGAAACAACAGGAACTTAGTGCTCCACTGGGTCACCCTACTGCTGCTGCCTTCCTCTCCTTTAAACTCACTAACAATGGTCCTTCGGGCTGGTTTTCAGTGTGTTTTTAATTGCCTAGCTAGTCTCTAGAACCCTGCTATCCTCCATCCCTTCCTAAGTTCTTAGCAGAGCACTGGAATTCCAGCTGTCAATAAAGACACAAGCCTCAGCTCACTATTTCAACTTTGCCATGCTATGCTGTATCCCTTCTACCCTGCACTTTACTTCTGCTCCTTTTACAGAGAATGATGGTTTATGGTGCAGCTTCAACTTTGTTGTTACATCACGTGCAAATATTTTTGTGTGTTGTAAATTAATGGCAAATACCAGAAAATGCCCAGACTAGCAATTTGTAAGGAACATCATGGTTTCCAGATTCCTTAGATGGCAAAATAATCTAAAAACTGGGAAACTGTTTACAAGTGTCAGATTACTAAGAGATACCTTCCCAAAAAAGCCACAATGGCCTGCTGACCCGAGACAGAGGCATCCTTAAGAGGATTATTGTCTTCCTTTTGATAAGATTCTTATCAGATCACATTTTTTTCCCTGCATGACATGAGAAGCTGTTGCTCTGTAATGATCATTAAATATAACGACGCAAACATATCACAGCAATCTTACAGTTACCTTCCACTCTAACTGCAGTTATAAGGCAATTTAGGATTTGCATTGTAATTTATTTGTTCGATGCATTAAGTATGTAACGAAATAATGATAAAATTATGCAGCTATATATACTTCCTCTACGAATGCAAAAATTATACCTTGCTCAGTAAGTGCTCTGAAACTGCCATGGGTCCAAATAAAATATGTATTATTCATTTTGCTCAAACTACAGTGTTGCCCTATGAAATTTATTCAGAAACACTTAGACGTTTGCACAGGAAACCCAAAACATAGTTCTCATCCAAATGGGCTCAGAACAAGTGCCAGGATTGCTACACTGCTTGATACAGACCCACTAATTTATCCCAGAAGTCACAGGAGTACCTCATTCTCTAGAGAAAGAAGACATTAAGTGACAGCTATTCTACATATACAACCTACTGTCTAAGAGCTCAGACTTATATTTAAAAATATTTATATTTATTAACTTTAAATAATATACATGCACATACAATATAGATTTCTCTAACCCTGTTTGTGCATTTAGAAGAGTTTAATTGAACCCTGAAAACATAACTTCCATTCCCTTCTCACTTGGTAGCATAAATGTAGTCAAGAACATATTCTGCTCTATGCTAATTTACCGCAATAGTCTCCCATCATTTTCCAGCAGTGCACTCACAATCTGACTGTCCATCATGTGCTTCCTCTTTCAGTCTTTCCATAGAGGGAGCAACATGTGTAAAGGAGTAAGAATTTTATGGAATCTCACAGGTGTAAGACACTATGTTTGCATAAGAAAAAGACAAGATTTAATAAACATACCCCAAAGTTATGATGGAAGATGTGAAAGCAAACTGGCAGTTCATTCTATAGTTCCCAAACAGACCCCCTGGAAAGCCCAACTTCTTACGTTTCCTCTTTACTGCACAAGCTCCAGCGTAACAAAAGAACAAAATTACTGGGTTTGGCCTTCGTTATTCATTTAGTCTTCTAAATACTAGTTTCAGCCCACTGAGATCCTCCAAGACCAGAATCAGCACCTCAAGCTGAATTCAGTGTTATGCCCAAAAGAAGCTGGGGTTGCAGGGGGAAATACATCGGCAGCGGCACACGCCTCAGGAACACCAGCCACTGCACTCACTGCTCATCTGCATTTCCTGAACACAGAATACAAACCACTGACGTGCCAGCTGAGCCACCAGAAAGCACAGTGAAACCTGAAGGTACATCCTGATCCGCACACTGACATGGCACCACCCCCTTGCCAACTTGGAAACTAGAAAGCATCACTCAAAAGATGCTACGTGAGGACGTCGCATCCACCAGCAATCCACGGGGTTTATTTGTCAAGAGAGGAGGTTACCACACCATTCCTTCCTTCAAGACATCTTCCTTGCATAAGGCCCCTGAGTGCTTAGGCTCAACCAGATAGGGTCATCTGTAAGGCTCAGACTATGTTATTCAATACCTTATGACAGTAACTCAAATTAGTCAAGCGGTTAGTTGAGGGAACGCCCTTTCTCATATTGCCAAGCCTAGTAGATCTGTCTTAAATGACAGCAAATAAATAAATAAATCTATTTTATTTGCTTTTGTAACTCCTGTAGAGCTCTCCCAGAGATGTTCAGATTATTCAGGCTGTGGAACAATTCACCAATAAAGGGGGAAAACATGACATTTATACAATACTCCCCTATAACCTGTCGAGTTAGTCTGTGTTATGCTGGGTATTTTATGTTCTTTGTATTATCATTACACACATCTATATAAAAATACCAGCAATTCCTTTAAAAATACAATCTTCACCACCACAGCATGGCACAGCTCAGTCAAACATTCAACCACCTTTATTCACCTTTAGAGTTCACTTCTCTGTTACACCCCGAGTACTTTTGCTAACACTTGGAAATCCAACTGACATAGAGGCCACTTCGCTATCTTTTGTACAGCAACATTTTGTTTCTGCTTGAATCCTAAATGGGGTAGACATTTTCTCTCTTCCCACACAAAGTTCATAAGAGCAAAGACCTTGTTTCTGAAGATTTGTAATTGTCTAAAGAACAACCCTTATCATAGCCTCGCATTACCATAATGTGCATGGATGTTTTCTCCTATCATCTTTACCTCTGACCTCTTCCAGAAACACTGAATAAATAAAAAAAAAAAGGCAATTTTCTTTTGGAAGAATATATTTACCTGCATGGATGCATACCAACCATAGGGAGGGTCTGTCCCTCAGAAATGCCATCTGCTACCGAACAAGCACATTTATCTGATGATCGCTGGGCCTTGACACCTGTGGTTAAATTCTTGAGTAATTACTTGGCACCTCTGCAATACAAATCACCAGCCTACAACAGTATATTGCCTTTAAAAATATATATTTGACCCATTACAAATAGTGTTTTGTATTATATTCTTCAAGTTTGAGAAAACTGGCAAGTACATGGCAGGGACAAAGTCAAGTTATGCACCTAATGTAAACAGAGGTATCGCTCTGCTACGCTACAAGTCACTTTGCAAAACTTTGTTAGTTTAGATGGTTACAAATATTAACCAGACATAACAGTTTAGGCATTAATGTAATTAAAAAGTTTCCTCTGCAGTTACCAAATAATACTCTCCATCAACTGCTACCCTCACTACTTCTTGCAAACTACTCATTAGCTAAGGTGCTTCTCTACTCAAGATGATAAACTGAAATTAGATTGCCAACAATATTTATCCTCACTTGTACTATGGTTGTAAACTTCATCTTCAGTTGGCATCCTGGCAACCTGAAGTCAATGGGAGCATTATGCTGGTTCATAAGAACTGCGATTACACCTTGGCTCTAATTGGCAGGGAGCTCATCGCTTACTAATCAAGAAAAGGAAGAGCAATATCACCCGTTATGTGTTCCACAAAAAATTAACAGAGAAACACTCAGCAGGAATACTGTGTATTTTGCAGATTTATGCAGACAGACCTCAGTCTGCAAACTCTTCTTCATAAATGAGGTGATCCAAACACACAATTGGTGAACTAGTGTAACTTTTAAAAGGTGTTTTCATTACTGCTCAAAAGAAGCACGTGTAGTACACCAAGCACACTGTGTATCTGGCCGTATGAATACACACACCATACATTCTCTAGCTTGCCCATACTTTTTAAGAAGTTAACAGGCTTACTACTAGACCACTAGTAAGAACTCTGAACTTACATCCTTTGTTTATTTAAAGATAGGACTTCGGGTGCACCTTTTCTTGCCTTATTTTTCATGATGTATCAAATTCACTAATACATCTTCACATTCAGGTTGTATCAGTGGGCACTATACAGGTGGCCCTTTCCCAATCCAATCTCTAACGTGCAGTCAATGAACAACGAAAGAGTTTTTAACTATACTAATCCAGTGGCTTCAGTATCCTACAGAACTGACAGAGAAGGACTGTCAAAACTGTTACGGTCACCTGATGAAGTTGTAACTGTAAAGGTTAGAAAGCAAAATACAACCCTATGCCATCAAGTTCTCCTCCCTGTACCTTGCATATTACTCAGTTACTTGGTCTCAGGGACTCTGGCCATAACTCAACTAATCACCTTCAAGCAAACCTACTGAAGCAGCACTTCTGTGCACCTTACTCCTTCCTCTGACAGAGACGTTCAAGTATCAATCCTTATTAACATGAGACCTAACAATCTAGCGAGCTTTACTCCCACTCTTCTGGTTCCTGTCATTTTCAGAGGATGTTACAGCTTGTTTCATTTTAATATCAATGCTAGCATTATCTCTCTTGTCAGAAGGGAGTGAAGAACCCAGCTCAGACATTCCTTCAGCAGCAGAGGCCCTTCAGTTCGAGAGTCCAACCTGGTATCAGTCCTTGGCGTTTCTCTGCGCTGCTCCTACCTTTGCCTGTTCATGGAGTTTCTCACTATCATGCCTGTGATACTCCTTTCTGAAGTGTGCCTCTTTGTCTTGCTTCTCTCAGTCTGCAGCTGAAGACCTTCTCCAAAACAGCCCCCAGCTTCTCCAAATGCCATCTATTTTTACCTAGGCGCTGCCGTCTCATTCCGGATGCTGCTAATTGGTCCCTTAGTCACAACTGGATAAGTAACCTAGTTGAGTAACTCTTTCTGAGCTGCTGCACTGAGGAATCTCTATGCCTCACGCTTGCACTAATTCAAATAAGGAAGCTTCCAGTAAATTTGTTCCCATGCAACTAATTAAGCGGATTTTAGCAACTCTATAGCAACTTCATTCACATACTCTATTTAAAGGAATGACTTTCCTGCACCCCAGTTCTAAATCCTTAAAGCAGGAGGTTACTGCAGCACTAGAGAACTATACTCTACCTATTCACCAGCCTTGTCTTTTTTTCCACATTATCTAGACAAATCTGTAAACTTGCAAGCATCTACTAAAAAAAAAAAAGAAGAAATAAAGACAGAAAACCCACATAGAGTTACATTTGTGAAGAGTGAAACAAGTCATGACAATACACCCACATAAGCGACCCATTCTGAAGCAGGTGTTTCTCCATTTCTTATATAAATGACATAGAACAGCTGGCTTCACAGCTACAAAATGATGTTTCAGGCAACTCAAGGAGACCTGCTTGCTTCTTAATCACTTTGCTAATGAAAAGGTAATGTGAAGTATCCTGGAATTTCCTCCCATCTACTTGGCTTCTGCACAGTTATTGACCAAATTGGTATAAACAGAAAACAGATCACAAAGCAGACTAGTTAGGCAGCTTTTTCTAGGAAAACACTGGGAAAAGTAACTAAATGATCTAAATTCATTCTAAATTGCTTTTGAGTCATTGTAATATTTTATTATTCCACTAGAAAGGCAAATTTAAATGCTGAGTATTTAAAAGCCATTACTTCAGAAATACAGAACATAAATGAGAAAATTACCATTTTATTAAGAGAACTTGACTCATTTTTACTAACGAAGACTGCAATCATTTAATACTAATATAATGAATCCCTTCTAGAACTTCTGAGGTTATTCCAAACACAGCATGCATTTTTGACAACATGACTGCAACTATCAGATGTCCTGAACATGATGTGTAAAAACTAAAAGCAGAGCTTTTCAGTAGATTAGTAATCCTGGATTCAGTGAAATACTGGCAGGATTAATACTATTTCCTAGGACGAAAGAAAGATCCTGTTCCACCCCATAAAGACTGCAGAGGCTGCCAAGAGCAAAGGGAAGGGCCTTCAGCTGTGGATAATTTAGAAACAGCCATTTAAAAAAAATTGGGATGTTTTGGAGAACACAGCATCCGGTATAACGGTGGAGTACTTTTTCCATGTGGACCCAAGAGAACTTGAAATCATTTATTCTGCAAATGAGAAACTGAATGCATCTATGATGGTTTGTTTTGCTGAGAAAGGAACTTCTTTTCACTTGAACTGAAGGCAAACAAGATCTGCTTTAAATGCAGCTCCACCAAAAGAATGAACATGTACAGCAGACTGCAAAATCCTTGCCCTGCAAACCACCATCACCACGAGCCCTGCACATCCCTACTTCCCACTCAGTTTGGTTTGGGTTATTTTTGAAACAGTTCTGTATGGCTATGGCTGCACACAACTTTGGTCCAGATCGAGGACACAAGTAATCCAGCAAGAACTCATGTTAACTGTATTATAGAAAAGGCATGCACATCTACTTGCCTTTGAATGCATGGTGCCTCAAAACTATAAGGAATCCTTGCTTCCCAGCAAAGGACTTTGAGGGACATTTCGGTGTCTGGAGGGAGTGGGGACTGAACAGAGGGACAACAGTCCCAAGCCGCTGGAGCATCAGCCAACCTCAGTCCTAGAACACAGCTCCAGAGCATCCCTCTCCCTCTTTCTCCAACTCCCAAACCTCATGTGAAAAAATGTTTCTGGCTGTGGACCCAAACTGTGTTGGGACAGGGCGTGGTTATTCCCAGTTACACACTCACATTGTCCATGGGATGTTTATGCAAAGCTAAAACAGCATTTGCACAGACCAAGGCCTGTTGGCTATTTATCATTTTGCAGAAGGCTCTTCTCTGATCTCTGAGACAGATGTGGCAGGCAAGTCAGCCTCAGGTCTATGATAACGTTACACAAACCTACAGACTCATGGGATCTCTGGTGGTACTCAGCTCCAGTCAGTCCAAGCACCCTGGGCCTGGTTCAGGCACAAGACAGGACACTGCAGACTTTCTATGGCACACACCCACCCAGCACAATTCACCAGTCTTGGACTCGCAGCTGAAGCTTCTCTGCCATTTCAGCACCATCTCCTGCACTCAACCAGGCCTACCAGAGATGATGAGCTCTCCTCAGTTGTTTGTCCTCCCTCAGATAAGGCGCAGAGAGCAGCCTAGTTTGTCCTCTTCCCTGCACACTGTCTTACCTGGACACACAGGTTTCCTTGGCCTAATGTGAGGTTTCGATCAGGATACAATGAGGCAGAGGAAATGAAAAAAGGCTGCTTGTGCAATGAAGAGGAAAGCGGCAGGTTCTTCTGCTTTGGGCACTACTCTTCCCACTATGAGATAATCCTTCCTTGAGGCATCGGCACCACCTTAGGGCACTCATGGTGCAAGTATTTACCCCTGGCCTTCCCTTTAATAGCTCAGATAACCCGAAAAAAAATCAAATTATTAAAAAATTCAGCTCATAGAGGGATGCAAGTTTATATTTCAGTACTTTTGATTGAAGTACTTGTAAGGCAAACAAAATTATATCATTGTACAATGTACCTCACCTCTTCAGGAATAGAATTTCACTACCATTTCTCCACATCCTCAGTATCTCCAACTAACAGCATACTAAGTAATCTTTGAATTTACTTGTTCTTCCAATGATATGAAGCACTCAGAGTTGAAAAAGTTGGGAGAAACGTGGTTTAGATATGAGAACATGCTCAGATACAGCAGTATGGCTGCAGCAGCGCTTCCCTCCTCTCACTTGCAGAAGAAACCAGAGCCCCCCCTGTTCCTCTGTACCCAGCTGGGATAGTAGGGAGCTCCAATTCTCCACCACCTGCCACCTGGTTCTCCAATACAACAGGTCTGTCCAGTTTCTCTCTGCTTCCTCATTCTGTCACTGAGCAACAACTTCCCTTGGTTTTTTCCCTTCCTGATCATCCTGCCTTTTCTTGTCACAACTTCGCAAGCTGCTGTTAACCCTTCACTTTTGGGTGGGTCTAAGATAACAATCATCAGTTATTTATGAGGAAGAACTTTTTCACACTGAGGGTGACAGAGCCCTCAGAGAACAGGCTGCCCAGGGGGTTGTGGAGTCTCTGGAGATATTCAAGACCCATCTGGATGCCTCCCTGTGTGACCTGTCCTAGGGAACCTGTTTTGGCAGGGGGGTTGCACCAGATGATGTCTTGAGGTCCCTTCCAAGCCCTACAATCCTGTGATTCTGTGATTTTATGTTTCCAACTTCCTGCATCTAAACAATAATTTTTTTAAGGTTTTTTTTTTCTTACTTATGAACTCACTGAAATCTGTAAGAAGAAGAATTTTAGAAGTATTGGATAATGTTTCAGAAAATCCAACCCAAAACAAACCCCAAAATCTGATAACCAGAATGTCTGAATTAAAATAATTGAAACTCCTAACTGTTTCTGAATGTCTAAGGAGTACAGTACACAGACTAACATGAGGTGTACACAATTCTTGCTGGACTGGTATTTTGAAATTAAGCTTTTTATTATGCCTAATAAGCAATGTTGGAGTCCTTTCGCAAACCAAACACATACGGTATTTTTTCCTACGGAAATTTTTAAGAACAGAACTTTCCCATAAAAACTTGGAAAACTGGAATTCTAACTTGGTTTTAAAAGTCAGTTTCACCTTTATTCTGCACATAATTCTCCAGCGCCCAACTGGAGGAGAACCAACTCAGGACCTGGCATGTTCAATGACAACTTCAAAACTCGTCCTAACTTCAACAAAAAGATGTGCAAAAATAAAATATACTGCAATCTTTCTTTTGAATTAAAACACAAATACATTCCCTCTTAACATCCTTGAACACAAGACATCAGCCCTTGCCTTGATATTACCACATTAACATTAGCCAGACATTAGTACACGTGTCCCTTTACATGCCGACCTTTCATATAATGAATTCAGCAATCCTGAAATCCCTAATCAGGCAAAGTGCTAATATAATCAAATGACACTTATGAGCGACACAAAAACCAGTCTTAATTCAGAAACACAAGAAAAAAACTGACAATGTGGAGGCTGATCCTACGCTTCCTCAGACTTTAGTGCCCTCCAGGTTAAAAGAACTCTGAATATAGGATCAGGTTATGAATTGATCTAATTTCCACTAACTGTCTCATAAAGCTCCTCATACATCTGTAATATAAACCAAATAAAAGTATAATTTAAAAAAACAAGGATCAGCTCTCCTCTGTGACCACTGCTTTGCTACAGCATGCAGACAGATTTTTTTTAGTTATCTGCCAATGAAAAGTTTACAGCTGCTAAAGAAAGCAATTTTAAGTCATAAACCAAACTCAAAACCATCCTACTCAAAAGTTAGAATGGAAAACATAAACAACTAGAAAAGCAAACAACAAAAAAACCCCAACACCTTATCCTTCGATTATTCATGAAAATTTCATGAGTAATCACTCAGAATAGTATCTCATTAAATCCATCTTTTAAGTATACAAGAAACTACAATAAAAAAGAAAACTCCTATTTTTTCAGACAACTCCACCTTGAAGTACCTTACCTTCATTAGATCCACAGGATCAGTATTGCTCCCTTCCATAAATGTAGCACTCTGAAGAACATCCTTCCTTTAACCTCAGAGCTTACTGAAGGTACATTTAAAGGTCCAACACTAGTTGATAGTCTAATTCCCTTGTCTAACAAGTGAATTATATTCATAACTGGATGGTGATTAACACTAAACAACAGCACAGCAAATCATTCTTTTCAAGACTGCCAATCGTTGAGGTCAAAACATTCATGCTTTTAAGTCAAATTACAATCAACTTCCTCCCCACCCATTCTATTATTTGTTATTCATGCATTGACAAGAGCATGGAAGCCACTTCACAAAAAAACTATGGGTATCTTGGAAGGACCTACACTACTTAAAGATGAAGCACCATTTAAAAACCAAGACAGGAGAAGGTTTATTGAGTTTTAAAAACAGAAATCAAACAGACAAAAACCAACTGAACAAAAACACAACCAAAACCCAACCAAACTTATTTTCCCCTTTCATTTTAGATACTTCCTTTTATCCTGTCATCACTTCGTCCATTATGCTGGCCCCAGTTACAACCAACTTCAGAAGTAAGCAAACAATTGCTTTCTACCACCAAGTTAAAAAAAGCTAATTAAATTTCTATTCCAGAATTGTAAAAAAAAGTTATCCAGACAAAGATATCAATACTTTGAACCCAAAGCGTTTCACAAGGTTCAGTGCCAGCCTCTGAGAACACATAAGGTTTAGATCTTAAAACTGTACTTGGTATCAACAAATTAAAAAAAAAAAAGGCAAGCCAAAGCAAAAGAATGTTTTTCTATTTTATTTGCATTCTGATTCATGCTATAGTCCTCCTTTGTCTTTCTAATCTATGCTAATGTCCAGGAGCTGTTTGCTTTTAAATCAAGTATTTTATAAGAAAACATTTGCAACCTCCTTGAAATATGACTTGTGACAGCAGCAACAGCACACAAAAGGCATTAGGGAAGACTCGTAAAAGCTGAAGTTTTTCACTCCAAGGAATAGTGCTGACACATGTCTCTGAACCCCGGAGCGCTCTGGGTTTCTGCTTACCCACCCTGGATCTTTAAAGCAGCCGTGACGTAGACGTGACGGCCATCGCCGTCCGGCGCGGAAGGCAGCTCCCCGGCTGTTTACTGTCTCTTAACTTCACTCCAGTTCTGGTGGATAAACACACGCTGGCCAGTCCTTTCATTATCTGCATAATGCCAGCCTCTTTGATTACTGGACTGTAATACCAGTGCCCGAGTGAGCTTTCATTGCTGAATTATGGCCACGCACAACGCGACCGGGGGAGTGCCAAACAAGATGATTAAGCAGCAAAATATGACAAGGCGTGAATTATACTATTAATACTCCTATTTATCATTAGCTGCTGAAACAGAAAGGGGTTTGTGCAGCCAATAGCAACTCTGCATAACGAAAGTTCCTCCACTCTGACATGCTTTCAAAATAAGAGCAACTATTTATTTTGAGCAATTTTATTCCTCGGTTGCTTTGACACTGAACCCTATTTCAACATTTTGCAAATTACTTCCTTTTTCAAACTCTGCCTTGAGACAACGTGTGGGGAATCTCTTGTTTTAAAAAGGCAGGCTCGAATGACAATCCTTTATTTGCAGAGAATGAGAGCATAATCAGTTTTCAACAAGACACCCCGAACAGCTTTCATTTCTGCAATTCACTGCCTGTATTGAAGGGTATATCAAATCTCCACAAATTTTGGGTTCATCAGCATATTGTGGTTTTCATTTCCTCAGATTCATAAAAAAAAAAAAAAAAAATCAAAAAGCAGGTTTTAAGGAGCCTGTATAAAACAACCATGAAACCTCCCTCCCCCCCCATTTTTTCTTTTTTTTATTAAATCACATCATGACATCTCTGAGGTTCCATACAGGTACAGCAGCTGGTCCCTTTTACCTTCAATGATGTGTTTGACTATTTTTAAGACATTGGTTTGGAAATGGGAAGGCAAATTAGTGAGAAAGGCAGACTTTAGTGTAAGGGTATGTAACACATCACGGTAAATCACTGTACGTTACACCACAAAATTAGAGGAAAAAAATATACCACAAGTCTACACAGAGGGGTTTTTTTTGGCTCTATAAAATCCCCTTTCACAGCACTGGGAGAAGTTGTTCAATATTCCCTAAATTCTGACCCAAGGAAGGGAACGCCAAGCAAACGTACAAGGCATTTGCCAATGAGCAGTTTTCAGTTGACAATGAAGATCACAAACACACAGTACCAGTGTTCTCAGCAGTGAAGGAGGAGGGGAGAAAGGGCATGCAGTGATAGCTGTGCTCAGGGAAGGCAGATGGAAGAGAGAAAAGAGAAGAACTTAAGCTGGATTGCATTTTATAATTGTTTTAAATCTCCAGCCCTACTTGAACCTGGTGAGGCTTGCTAAAAAAGTGTTGGTGAGAAGAAACAAATCTGGTGCAGCAACAAAATCAACTCTAGATTTCAGGGTAAAAATATTGAAAACAGAGCACACTACTCTTTGGAAGAAAAATTACCTTTGCATACTGAAATTATGAGTGGTTATGATTAATTTAAAACCAGAATAATTAATTTTAAAGTTTTATTACTTCAAAAAAATCTGATTGAGAGAAAAGGGACTTCACACTCAAGATGAACCAGTGAAGTGGCTGACAGTGCTCCAGTCAGGATCATACCTGAACTTCACTAGGCTGCATCATTACCTTTAATCAAGACTTGCAAAAACGTTTGTGACAGTCTGTGCTTTTTCAAAAGAAAACTAAAAAGAATTCAATCAGATTTGTTGCTATTAAGTTAAGATTAGAGCAATCTTTCAGTTATTTAGTTGTAATAAAAGCAGTGAATCTTAGAGTTTGTATAATGTCACATTTGCTTTTTACCTCCTGTTTTTCTCAAACCAAACAAGAACAACATTTTTAAAGACTGTCATTTTTAAGCTGTATTACTCACAAGGTATTAATGTAAAAGAACACTGAGAAATAAAAAAAGATCTAGATTAAAAGCATCCATTAATTTCCAATGCCTAATTTGAGACATCCTGATTTTTCCGAATGCTTATATAGTGCTGTGTAGTATTCAGGACTAGTACCATCCAAGTTCACTTGCATTTTGAGTCATCCCTTCTGTAAATCACGACCCAGTGTCTCAGGCTGCACAGCAAAGAGAGCAGCAGTTCTGAACACTTCGCAGAGCATCACCCAAGATAAACAGAGCAGAGGAAACAACAAAGCCCAATTCCTCCAAGGAAATATCCAACTAATCTAACTCATTAAAGCCTCACTTTTCTTCCCAAATCCCTCACTGTCCTTCCTTCCAAGCTTCTGAAATGGCTGGGGTCTTAACGGCTACAGATCTAGAAAAATGCAAGCTGGAAGGGGCTAGGAGAACAGATGGTCTACCCTAAATGCAACAGTCCCTAATGTTCCCTAACGAACCCTCCACGAATTGGGTCTGGTAACTTGCCTTCAACGAAACTGTAACTTTTAGAAAAGTCAAGACTCTTGCTTTGGAAGCACACAAGCAGAGAATCTAACATGACTTTAAACAGTTTCTGCCAGCACACATTTTTCCTCATTATTAAAAATGCACATGCCTAACTTCTGGCTTTACAGTCAACATTGTAAATTCCTGTATTTGACCAACTCTTTCTCCTCGTAAGACACTATGGCTGTATCTGCTTTCAAGAGTTTTAATAAACTATTCAAACAGACTTTATTTTTCTTTAAAATTCTATTGCATAAAGCATTTTCCCTGGGTCTTCAATCATTTACCAAGTCTACATGTCTCTCATTCTCCTACAGCTTCGTCAAGCATGCCACATCCCAGACCTTAAGATGCATCCTACTAGTACCACAAACAGAAGCAAGATCCCTCTGTCACACCTAAAAGGAAACAAGTCACCCTCATTTGTTCTGTGAGGATGACACATGCACACTCTGGTTAATAAGAGAAGCTAAAATGCTTGATTATTCTTAATGATGATAACCTTATCTAGCTGTCATAAGCAAAATAATCTCCTGCTGTCCCAGAACTCTGCCAAATTTGGGCTGGTATTCGTGGACAAGGCAAAAGGCTGATCCAGGGCACAAAAACCACTGGACAAGTACTAAAGCAACGACTTCACCCAGGCAAAAGCACACTCTTTCCAACATACTTTTTTTAGAAATTCTACAAGAAAAATTTAAAAATTCATGAAACTGTGTGTACAGAGAATTTAGCCATGTTACTGCATAGTGTAGTAACAGACCAGTAAGCAACCAACAAAGAACATATTTAGGAAAACTGAAAAAACATTTCTATAAGAAGGAAAACTGGTAGATCAGCAGAGACTCTGTGATAAAGCTCTTGCTATACCTTTGCCGCTCTTCTAAGAGTTTTTTTTCTTTCAGATATTTTGCAGTAATCTCTTAGGTTTTAAATTTGCATACAATGAAATGCTCACTTTTGAAATAATTAGGCCATAGAAAAGTGCATTTTCCATTTAGATTCAACCAAGAGAGCCTTCTTCATTTCAATATTGTTTGTGTGGCTCTGTGAAGAAGTATAGGTGGGACACACTGAAAAGGTTGGGGCTTTTCCCCCAGTTTCCCTGTGCTTTGCGCACACAAAATTAGACCTATTCCAAAGGTACAAAACATTCACCACCTCTTCTCTAGGACTGCTCAGCCTAGAGAAAAGATGACTAAAGAGGAACCTTATTAATGTTTCTAAATATCTTAAGTATGGGATGCAGGGGGAATGGGCAGCCCATTTTCAGTGTCTGTGGGGACAGGACAAGGGGCAATGGCTGCAAGTTGGAGCACAGGAGGATCTGCACCAACATGGGGAAGAACTTTTCCCCAGTGAGGGTGAGGGAGCCCTGGGACAGGCTGCCCAGGGGTGTGGAGTCTCCTTCTCTGGAGATATTCAAGACCCATCTGGACACCGACCTGTGCAATCTGAGCTGGGGAGCTGCTTTGGCAGAGGGGTTGGACCCGATGAGCTCTCGAGGTCCCTTCCAACCCCTATGATTCTAGGATTCTTTTGACTTTTTTCCAGGCTAAGTATCAAATGTGCTCTACTGGAAATGCTTATACCCAGCCAGACATGTGCAAATCTCAGCTTCTGAAGCACAAGTATCTCCATTGATGTTAACTATTTAATGACCCAGCACAGAGATCCCTGTAATCAGCTCTCCCCATGGGACAGGTCATAAAGGGAACCGCACTTAGAAATTAATTACAAGTTCATACTCCCTTCTTAAGTTAACTACCCCAGTCCTGAGCAAATGGCTTCCTCAGGCCTTTTCTCTACCTTCAGGCATGCAGCACAGCAGCTTCACACAACTTTGTCATCTCCCATCCCCACCCGTGAAAAGGCAAAACAAACCAGAAATGCAGGGGCAGCTCATTGTGTGCATCCCACGTGGCATCTCACGGGTCAGAAGTGATATTGCTAAAGAGCGTTTAAAATCTGGCTCTGCAACAAGGCAAGAAACCAGGCAGGACAGGTCCCAGCACTGTCCAAACTGCAGCAGAAGCCAATGCAGGGATGAGGAAGGTACAGATGAAGAAAGCTTCTCCTTTCCAGCCATACACGGAGCTCTACATGCAGCAGGTGGAAATGCAGCCCCAGTCCCATCACCTTGCTTCTGGCCTCCTTACGGTGCTCTCAACAGTTGCAGCACAAAACAAATCCTTTCAGTGAATATTCCTGACAATACAGCTTAGAAAAACATTTAACAGCAGCAGATACATTGAGCTTTCCTGAAAACTTCAGAAGACAACAGTCCACAGCTTTCAGCTTAACTTACATAATCACAACCAGTATTACGCCCCTTGGAAATTAAAGCCAAAACGTTGCATAAACTGACATAATTTACCAAAAAATTGTAAGACAGGTGGGAAGAGAACAAAGGGCTTGGGCTGGATTTTTTTCTCCTCACATCAACACTTGCAAAGTATTTGTGGTTGAACTCTACCTCTTTTTTTTTTTGAATTCAACACTAACAGAAAACTACATCTAGTCAGTAGGTGCATTTTTAAACCAAACCTCCTCTTGTCACATTTTTCCCCTCAATTCTTCCAGTCATTAAAAGCTTTTTAGGCAAACCTACTAAACAGCTGCCTTATATTTTCAAGTAGTTTTGGTCCAGGTAGCATCTGCCAACCTCTTAGCTACATTTAGTATCCTCCCACAGTTGAAGCCTAACAGACTTCTCTATTGAGTCTTAAATCAGCAGCCTCTTTGTCTCCATGCAACTGCTCTTTTACTGAAAATGGCATGGCAGCACAGAAAGCACAATATGAATTTAAGCAGTGAAGCTGGTAGAAAACTTCCCCTTGTCTAAAAGGGGAAAAAAAATACAAATTCCCACTTATTTCCTCACCATAAAACTAAAAAGCAGGCCCTCCCTCCTTACTGCCACATGCTGCTGTTCCAATGACATATGCAGGTGTAAAACAGGCATTTCAGTGTCCAGATTCACCTGCTGCCCTGAGAGCTGGTTCCCATCCCTACCAGGGAGTGGATTAGATGGAATAATTTCTAAGGGCAAGTAGCAGACAAGGACCAGGCAGCTTTACATTGTATCTCTTTTTTCTCCCTGTAAAGGAAATCTAAAGAAAATTAAAGCTTATTTACGTGTGCAATTCACAACTCCTCACTGAATTCATAGAAGTTTCACAAATGTAGAATGAAGAAATCCCACGTTAATTCTGTTTAATGTTATAAGAACGTGGGGTTTTCAGTGTTATGCACATTCCTAATCATTTGCCAGAACAACAAACATTAGGACTGATGCACCAGGTTTACTTAACATTGTGGATCTTTGTCTTCTAAAATATGAAACAAGGAATATTTGTATAACACCAACTACTTTAAAAAAAATAAAAATATTAGTATTGGTGGTGTTTGATCCCAAGCCTGTTTATGCAGTGTGGCTTCATTAACAAAAACCGTGCTGGGCAAGTTTGCCATTTAACATGATCACTACCCCCACCCCCTCCAAATGCAAAGACCTTGTCAGACCATATTATTTGTCACTGAGTGATACGAGAAATCTATCGTCCCCTGACAAATGGTACCTAATGCCTTAGTAATAGACAAACAGAAATCTGACCTTTGACAACTTGTTTTATTTAACCATCTTCAATTGCTATCAGTTAGGAAAACATACAAAAGGAACAGCAACTCTTGGGGCAGGGTGGGGAGGAAATCCAGCAGTATTTGCATCTAACACTTGAGTGCTCACCTAATAAAATACTCTACTGGAAATTTACAACAAAAATAGTGGGGTTTAAATTAAGTCTGTTTGGGTTCATTTAAAAAATGAACTGTCAATGAGTGGTCTCCCCCTATTCTCCTACTTGGAAAATGGAAAGTTTATCAAATCCATCAAAATAGACACCTCCAGCAGCACCCATCATCCTATTGAAGGGTCACATTTTGCCTATTAACACACAACGGCCACAGCAAATCTCTTCTAAAGTCTTTCTCCTCCCTTATTCTACCAAAGCAATCACAGCAGAAGGTCTCTGTGCAATCCTTACCAAAACCAGCCCAGCAGACTGTCAAGAGCACCACTGCCCATCTCCAGGACACACTCATCCACGAACAGACTGCTAGACACACATGTGCATGCACACACAGCCCCCTCCCCGCGCCCGTGGTTCAACTCATTCCAGGTTAATGCAGCCACTCCAACTCCAGTGGTCAATACAAAGAAACCTGCTCTCTGGGTTCTACCTTAGCCACACAAAGAAAGGTAAGTATTTTTAAGTTTGATTCATATTCGCGTGATAAAAATAAAGAATCAAAGAAAATTAAGTTTTTTCCTTCCCCTTAACATTGCAGGAGATGTTTCAGATTAGCCAGGTGGTAAATTCCCTCAGAACTGTATCATGTTTACAGGCCCAGAGAAGCTGGGGCTGCCCCTGGATCCCTGGCAGGGTTCAAGGCCAGGTTGGATGGGGCTTTGGGCAGCCTGGGCTAGTGGAGGGTGTCCCTGCCCGTGGCAGGGGGTTGAGACTAGATGATCTTTAAGGTCTCTTCCAGCCCTAAGCATTCTATGACATGAAATGCTGTAAAACTTATTACTTGTTCATTCCATAAAAATGAAAATGAGTAAACAGTATTTCATTTTCTTAACTAGTCATTTCTTCTATCTGGCATTTGCCAAAAATCTACTAATACTGACCCTCAGAAATGGATTTAAACTTCTCTAACTTTCTACCCTTAAATTTTATCTACCACACTATATTCTTCCCTATTCCAAAGATGCAGTTCTGTAAGCGATAAAGTGGATTAAAGACATATTGAGGATTATAGATTATGCAGTTAGAACAAACACAGGCAAGTATTTCAAACAGCTGACCCTACAGAAAGGAATCACATTCTGTTCTCGAGATGATATACAAAAATAGAAAGCACATTCCACTAGGAAAATATTTACTTAATAATTTATCATTTTAGAACTACTACTGTACAAATTAAAGTACAAAGACAGCAGACTGAAATCAATGTGAAGATACATACATAATGATTATAACACAGCTTCAATTTTGATTGTGATTGGATTTACAAAGTTTACTCTACGCCAGCATGAATCACGCTTCTGTTTTCCCCAAAAATCCTACATTTAAAAGTGATTCCAATGTTGTTTTGTTTTGGTTTTTTTTAATAGGAAAGGCTGAGAAACACTGTGCTGCTAGAAAGTCTAGAAATAAAAGGATAAAGCTTTCAAAGTATCCAACTGGAAAGAAATGCCAGTGAGATATAAGAATCAATTTAGTCCAGACATTAATAACTTCCTTAATGATCTATATGATTAAAATAGCATAGAGATAACATCTTCTGAGGATATTAAGTAGGGAACTTTGGGCAGCAGTAAAGTCAGAAATAATACAAAGGAACCTAAGTAAATTCCTTACGTGGCCAAAAAATAAAGTGAAATTCGGTTTGGAAAAAAACCACCAACTACTACATCTGGGAAAATACAATCCCAAACACAGATATTCAATATGGACAAGACGCCTGGGAAACAACAATGCAAAAAAGCTGTATTAACCACAAATGTGGTACAAGCTCAAAAGTGAGAGAGGCATTGTCCACCTAGCCACTGGGTCTAGGAAGGGAAGGGAAAGCTGAGTGATTTCCCTTTCGCCCCTTTGACTGCTCTTCCAAAATGAAGCACACATGGGTGGGCACTCTATTCCGTTACCTTTGCTGCAGCTCTGTGCACAAGACAGGTCCTGTTGCTCGAGACATTTGAAACTACATGGGCAAAAATAATATCAAGTTGAATTGCTTTATCATAGAATGGTCTGGGCTGGGAGGGACCCCAAGAATCACAGAGCTCCAACCCCCCTGCCACAGGCAGGGACACCAACCTCCAGGCCTGGAGCTACACAAGGCTGCCCAGGGCCCCAGCCAACCTGGCCTTGAACACCCCCAGGGACGGGGCATCCACCACCTCTCTGGGCAGCCTGTCCCAGCCCCTCACCACTCTCTCTGTAAAATACTTCCCCCGAATATCTCATCTAAACCTTCCTTCCTTTAGTTTTAATCCATCCCCCTTGTCCTGCCATTGTCTACCCTTTTAAAAAGTTGATTCCCCTCCTGTTTAATACACCCCCTTCAGGTACTGGAAGGCTGCAACGCGGTCCACTCATCTTTATCTAAAAATATTAACTGTAACAAAAAAAATCTTTGATTTACTCTTGTATATTATGTATTGTTGTAAAGTTTTCTCTTAGATTTGAATTATCACAGGGTTTTTTAATCCAGAAGTGTAATACTTACCCTAAACCAAATAAACATGAAAATATGTTCATTTCCAAACCATTTGCTTTTTATTGACCATGAAAGTTTGGCACATTTCACCACAACTGAAATAACTTTGGAGATGTTGGCTCTCAAATGAATTTTTGCTGTGATGCAACAATGCCTGTTCATGCTACGATCAGCTCTGCAAAACAAGGGGAGAGTAACGATGCGCTCATGTCAAATGAGGTCACCTCAGAATCTATTCTGAAGGTCAACCTTCCTCTCTGCAAAATTCCTTGATTAAGAAAGTTTCTATTAAAAGGAATGACTGTTTCTTACTAACCAGGAAATAAAAGTAACTTGCTTAGAGATACTTCAGAACCTGTTTCCAGCCACTTGCTTCTGTTTCTAGATACTATGGCACTCTTTCATTAGGAGAATATCCTGAAGAACCTCAGAAAAATAATTTTACATTGCTAATATCAATTATAACCTCTCTAATTCCCTTATACTCTCTCAGAACCAGCCCAAAAGCACATGCAGAAATTCTAAGAATTATTTGGTTTGCACAGGGGTTATGTTTTCTTTTGTAGAGGGGCTGCTTTGGGGTGGGTGTCCCCCTCAAGTGTGATAGCTGGAAGAAATCTATCCCACTTGAGATTTAGAGATACCTGAACAAACCCTTAAACTTGGCCTTTCTTGACCAAGAATCAATGTGCTCCAAATGCTGTTTGTTGACCAGGATTGTGCACATGATTGGGTAACTTGGGGATAACAGGGCACTGAAAGAACCGGAAGAGGAAGAGATTTATCCTGGGAAATTCAAAATGCTTCTCCTGCCTTTGGAATTTCCTGCTATTAGGAGACAACATATTGAGATCACCAAGCCTGTGGTCGTCTTTTCTCAAAAGACTGCATCTTTTGTATTTATTATTTGTGGCATTTGTTTGTTTTTCCTGAAATTAAGGAAGACTGAGAAATTTCACTCCCTGACCTGAAATTTCACAGTTAATGGAAGGATGGAGTAAACATAACCTCAAGCACTTTGTTCCTTGCTCCTTCCTTGCCAGGACTCCTTTTGACTCATCACAAGGAAGCGTCTAGAATTTTTGCAGGAGCCTTTTCACTGCTTAGCTTATGCCTAACCCACAGTATAACCCCATTTGCTCCTTTCTAATACTAGAGGACTCGCTGCAGTTGTTTTTACTTGTGGCTAACAAGATTTAATCAGGCAGCTCAGATGATGTTCTAAAGCAGTTTATAGCAACGGACACTTTTATTTTGTGTTTGTGTTCATGGCATCCAAAATATGGGCTAACAGCCACGCTGATACACTGTCTCTTTCTTACATACCCTGAGACAATTGCACCGCTTTTCCAAGGGCCAAACCCCATGGCCAAACCTACAGCCACGAATTCAGTCACTTAAAATAGGCAAGTCTGGAGCTACCTAGTCTTCTCAGAAGGATTAATAACCACTTCTCTCAATCATCCTTCCTAGACCTAAAAAGAGAAACTAGGAGTGGCTTTTAATCTTCAGTAAAATACCTGTTAAGTCTCAGTTTTGCTAAAGGCAGATGCAGATTTCTACTAGGATCCTCTCTGGATCACAGTAGTGGCTATTTCCTCTCTCTTGCCTTTTCACCCTTTCTGCACCTCTGAAATTTCAACTACTGCAGTTCCTTAGCATTGGTGGAGAAGGAGGTCCCATTTCTTGTAACAGTAAGCAGAAGGGAGAAAAAGGAAAAACAAAAATAATCAAGAGAGTGCACAGAGAACGACAAAAATTACTGCATGAGCAACAGAAAGGGAAGACTGTCTTGCAGTGAGGTCTGATTACTGCAACAGAGGCAGGATGAGGCTGGCATGCTCTTCACAGGGTGGATCTCCACTCTGACACGTCTAGTCTTGTCTCCAGAAGTGCAGACAAACCACCATTGTAACACACTGATGGAGCTTAAGAGGACGAACCTATTTTTTTTCTTCAAAAATATAGCTAATTTTATGGAGATTTTCAATAACCTCTGCAACCTGCTCCACCAAGAGTGCTTGTTTTCACATGTACGAGTGAGTTTTATCACCCTCTTGTGGAATAATAAGTGAATTGTATCCGTCAGAGGTTATAGGAAGAAGGAGAAAGTGGGAGTAAGGAAGGCAGCAATGAAGGAAGAAGTATAGGCTGGGTGGAATAAAGGGACAGTGAAGGAGAACCAAAGATGACTAGTAACACACTACCACCTCAACTTCTTCAAAAAGCTATCCCCAAAATGTTATTGGAGAACACCAAAGATAGCAGGCTGCCAAATTTATTCTCCCATGGTAACACTGACTAAGTTCTGTGTTCTATGATGATTCAAGTCCTGCCTCAGCTGTAATCACCATCTTTTGCACCTTTGTTTCCACACACGGGGGAAATACATTCTCTATAAACACCCAAGGTTAACTGTTCAAAAACTTAAGAGTCAAAAAACGCTCATTAGATATTTTCTTATTTAAAAACAGTCTGCAGAGAACATCTGTGCCCTGCTGTTGGAACATGAAAGTGGAGAGCAGATGAGCTGAACCTGCAAAGAAAACTAATGGAAGCTTATGCATTCGCATTACATCCTACTGGGGAACATAAAAGAAAAATCAGAATATTTAATTCCTTTCAAATCGGGAATCATCCTTTCCTCAGTTTCTGGCTTACAATAGCCTTCCTTTGCAACATAATCCATATACATTCAAAACCTTGAAAACAAGAAATTTACTGCCACCTGCATTTTAAAACTTGACAATCCAAGTTTGGTACAAGCACAGACAAAAAAAAAAACCCCAAGAAAGTAACAGTGATATTTGATTAAGCTCGTGACACTGCAAACAGGCACAGAAATCCCACCACCACAAAAAAAGGACAGTTCAGATAAGGTAGATATCACAAGCATGGTGAAAAAATAAGAGATATCACACAATATATCCCCCAAAATTCCTGAAAATCTTACAGGAATCCCACAGAAACCTACAGACCACACCCAACACAAATCACCATTATTTCTTCTTAATGGCATTTTTTTCTCATGCTCCTCAAAGAGTTAGAAACCCATTTAAAAAACAGAATTCTAATGACAGATCTTCTTAACCTTATGATAAAAGAATACCTAAACACTTCTCTCCCAGTTCACTAACTATATTTATACCTAGGCACTATTCACAATGTAAAGCATAAAATGGATAACTATGCAAGATGCATTTATTTCATTGTTTTAGTCAAAACCTGGCAGTAAAGTACTTCTCCAGACAACATACAATTTCAGCTTAACCTTATTCTTCAGGAAGGTATCTGATTTTTCTGGATAAAAATTACTGTATCTGAGTTCTTAACCATTAATTCCTACTGGTGGGTCAAGTCCTAAAATTATACTTTAACCAGTATGTACACAGTTATCTGCATTTATTCATCATCCTGAGATGCCACTGGTGATTTATTTTAGCTTCTGCAAAATACCCATCAAGGCAGGCTGTCTGTGACTGATGTTTTACAGCAGATATACATTTAGATTCATAAAAATCTTCAAAAAACCCCAGCCTCATTACGCACAAACTTTTATAATCAGAGTAACAAACTGCTTCCCTTCACCTCTCCTATAACTCGGTTGGTTCTGAAACCCAACATTAAGTTACTAGAACAAGCTCCTTGGATGAGGGAACACAAGAAGCTACAGTTACAGAAGAGCTGGCAATACATCTGGTGATGTTCAACAGACTTTACAGCAATACACTCTTCTATTTTTTTCTTTTAGGAAGCTGCCCAGAAAGGATCCATTTCACCCTCCTGCCTTCTGCCCATTTAACCAGGTACATGAGCTCTGTTGTATCGTGTTCCTTCTCTGTCCCAGACTCTCACAGGTGCTAAGGAAAGGACTGTGTACTTTACATGCAAGGAAAATACCACAGTTAAGAACCTGTCATACAGATCAGAAAGGAAAAAATAGTGGCAACAATTAATAAAAGGGCACACATGCAAACAATGATCCTTTTAAAATAAAAATGTATTAATAAAAACATCATAAGATGTTACAGTGTTTAAAATTATATTAGATATTTACATATTTGTTATTAATAAAATTATTATATTACATACTTTGTTTTCAAGCAATCCAGCTGAGTTCATATCAGACATACTGTGACTTACACTGAAAAAATATATTGCTATATTAAACAAATCTAAGAATACATAAATTTTCAAAATTGTACACACATCACTATTGATCAGGAACACCTGCTGGTGAAAACCCTTCTGTTACTGTAAATCATTATTACTCCTGATCAAAACTGATTCCCCCATGGCTTGACTTCAAGTCTGTTTTGATCAATCAAGTGCACCAACTAAGGTTACAGAAATATTTACACTGGTTCTTTGGACAGCTCCCCTATCTTCTGAAAATGCTTGATGAAGAACCTCAGACTGTAACAGCAGCCCATTTTTTTAAAAAAAAAGCGGAAAACCACAAGTTCAGAAGCTACAAACACTATGTAAAAGTTCACCACAGTTTCATTTCTGCTGAATTAACTGTTTGAGAGGACATGGGGTCAAACACATCCCTAAAAATATGAAGGTTTAAAAAAAAAATCAAAGGGAAGGGGATGGAATGTTTTAAACAGTCTGGTTTACATTGCAGCCCCACAGACACTGCTCTCAGCACAGATGACAGGCAGTAGTACACTGTGGCGTGTGCTTGGGAACTTCTCAAAGAAGCTTTGCTGACAGAAAAAGCCCTCATGTAACTGCACCTGGAACAAAACTTTCCACAACTATCTATGTTTCAAACCAAGATATCCTTGCCATATCCTTCTGAAAGAAGACTGGCATTTTTCTAACAGCTTTTCCTTTACCTTTCCTGAAGCGATGTGTGCTCATTTGCAGATATTTATGAATCAGACAGTTAGCAAGAGCACACAGTCCCATCACTAATCTGAAATGCCCAACCCTACCAAAACTCCCTGAACTCAGGGAGTCCTCCCCTCTGTTACTTCTAAGGATTTTTGCCTGATTGAGCCACAGAAACAGAAATAACTTGAACGAAAAAACTGTAGGTGAAAGGAAGTTACCCTGAACCTAAAAATAGGTTTCTGTCCTCCTCCCACTCCCCAGAAAGCATAAATGGAAGCGCTCTTTTCTCAGGGAGGCAGTAGCTTGCAAGAGATGAATGTGGAGGGACTGCTTCCTTACTACAAAAGCTTTATCAATGAACAGAAGCAGCATCCTGTTGTAATCATTGCATTTGAAAAGCAAAGCAGAAAACTAAATAAGCTCAAAACTGAAAATTTCTGTATGACATTAAATATTGAACTCATTTTTAATACACAGGTATGTATTATGCACATTAAATATATGCAGAGTTTATAAATATACACGTAATTCCAGAGATATGAAACATGTACCTTGCCAAACAATAGTTCCATATCATAATCAATTATAAAGCTGCACTATACTTCAATAATCATGTATACTATATAGAAATAACAGCGTGGCTAAACCAGAACTTGTATTTGTCAAAGGTACTTTGGGAAAGGAAAGGAGGTACTTACATAGTTATAAAAGAGTTTCTATTACAGACCCAGAGGGTTACACATGGGCACAGAAAACTGTATTATTGTTATTAGAGAAATAAATAATACTGGGAATCATATTAGAGAGACATACTGTACAAATACAGACCGAAGACAAAAGTTTCTGGCCATGGTAAAGTCTAAATATTCCTGCAGAAAATGATTAAGATTTTAGATTCAGTCTTGTGAAGAGTACAGGAATACATTTTACACCATGATTACAAGTTACTTCACTTTAAAAATAAATCAAATAATTTTAAAAAGGAAGAGGTGGGAACGATCAGCAGGTAACATTTCCAGAGGCTGAACTGAGAAACTGCAGTAGTAAAACAATTACACTTAAGGCTTCGGGTTACAAAGCTAAACAAAACATACCCCTACACCCCCCAAAAACCTACCAACATGGCTACAGGAAAATCAACAGTCCTAAAGAGACTCAGAAATAAATAAAGACAACTGAATAGAAACATTAGAAGACCAGGGCTCAGCTGACAGAATTTCTCACCAACTGCAGTTTCACTAATATTCTGTTAAGCTAAGGAGGCATCCAAATCTTATACAGAGATCGCCCTTAATGTCCAGATTTATTTCAACCAGAATGGGCATAAAATTTCTAAAAGTAGTTGCAGGATGGATGCTTGATTCACCATTGATTAAATACAGCACAAAACAATTTCCTGGGTTGTTTCCACACCATGAATTAGGAGTACCGAGTCCTATTTTCAAATATGAAAACAAAGTGAATTTTTATTTTGAGAGTTCATAGCTACTATGTCCCTAAACTCCTGTTTATAAATTAGAACTATTCAGCTTAGGTATATTATTAACAGTTTATTGGTAACAGTGAAGCATTACGGATGTCACAGATGGAGAACACTGCAGTAAAGAGAAGCAGCCAACCCCCAAGGAAGTCAACTGAAAACAGAAACTGTATCTTTCTTCTTCTACAACTCAAATCAGAACTATTTCACACATGTACTATTCTAAAGATGGTACTTGCAGGCCTGAAAAAAAACCCTCAGACTTTTTAATGACAAACAGCTTCTCAAAAAAACCCGCAAAAGTAACTGTATTTTTAAAAGAAGGTGCCCATACATCTTGCAGTTCTCACTTAGTCCAAAGGCTCTTAGTGTTGGTAGTAGGTTTTTTTTCACTATTTAGGAAATTCAGCATTTGACCTATAGATAGGATTCAAAAGAAAAGCTCATAATAAAATTTCAACTATAGGGAAATAATATAATGATCAAAAGCAAACAGTAAGTAAAAAGAGATTTTCCCTTTCCGACTATGCCATGCTCTTTTGTTGCCACTCCAGCAATTCTTTAATGCCATGGAAACTATCTGATAAATGCACTGGAAGCTCAATAAATTTCATAATATTGAGGTAGGAAAGCAATGGGTATTGTTGACAGAGAACTTCTGTTCTGAGTGCCTATTTTAAGGAAGAAAAATCATCTAAAAATAAAAATCATACTTTGAGCTGTTTTCAACAAAAATACACAACGGTTTTGGGAAACTTGAAAGCAAACTACACTAATTATATTAGATCACTGAAAAACGTGGGCAAATGATAGGCAAAACAGCCACACCTCGAAGCTACAAAAATGGGAGAGATGGATTTAAAATTTAACCACCTTACTTTTGGATGGTTTGCTTTACCTCACTCATGTATTTTTCATGTGGGCAAGGGGGATGGGAAAACTGCTGTGATTTACATGGGAGTTTTCCATCCTATTTCTCAAGACATTAAACGCATTCATAAAGCACATGATCTTTCTAGTCATCTGTATGTGTGTCTTCATCTTCTGGACACTCACCTACCTCTGCAGACACTGACAAATTAACTCCCCCTTCCCCTTCTTAAGGTTATATTGAAACTGGTGTTTTCACATGTCCATCACTACAATATACTTTTTTTCCAACCAAGTGCTTTCCAACATTGCATTCCCACCAATCAACCTCTAGAGACTTCTAAGAAAAAGACTATCTACACAAAGTGAAAGTATAATCCCTCCAATAAATAATACACCTCTCCAAGGTACGCACGGTGCTACTTCCCCTACAGAACAGGCCAGATTTGAGGTGTGCCACAAAGCTTGATAACAAATTCGGGATGGGTTTGACTGAGATGCAGAAGTGGAAGCGCTCACTCCCTAAAAAAGGGCCCTTCAACAAGACTGCTCCACCACAATCCAGTTATCTAGGGGACCCACCAGCCTTCATACCAATAGCCCCTCGAAAAGGAAAGCCAAAATCAAAAGCCATAATGCACCACCAGGCAAGAGCACATGAACATTTAGAAATGCATGTGGGACTGAAAGAGAAAACATCTAAGAGTCACATACTGAAACCACAGGGCAACTGCATCCCAACTCCCATGTACAATTCCTGCCTCTCTCCTCCTTGTCACACTTGAAGCAAAGGAGAAAAGGCTGGTTTAGAAGTGTGATACCGGACATTAGTCATGTTCAAAAGGGTAACTCCAAATTAGATTTAGTCCCAAGTTAATAAAAAAAAGCAGTTAAATTATCAGAAAAGTGAAGTCTTTACTGTAGGCAAACAGAGCAGCTTACTGGCTTGTGGCTTTTGAAAGGCTAAACTCCGCCCAGCAGAGCCTCGGAAGGCACATCTCTCTAAATACATTAAATGTTTGTTTACAAAAAGATAAGATACACACATTCAAAACAAAACAATGCAAGAAAAACACTAACAACTTAATTTCTCTCTACGTTTTTTCTGGAATAAGCAATACTGAAAATTCCAGTTCTTATTACACTGCCTGAATAGCAGGTTATCTTTCAGACTTGTATGTAGCATGGAAACATACTGTCTCTTCTATTTTTCTTTCCTGAAATGTTTTTATTACCAAATGAACAACACCACCACTGACTTATCTATCTGTTTCTGCAACACAGGCATGTATGCTCACAGAAAGCAACAGACTGCATTAAAACACTACCAAAACAAGCCATTTCACTATATATGACTCTGCCCCTAGGGAAAGGAATGAGAGAAGATAAGATGTGACAGATGTGTAGTCACGTCACTTAATACACTACTGGAAGGTGCTCAAATCATTATGGTGACAGGCTGAGTATAAAAACTTGCAAAGAATGGACTAAGCATTTATCTAGTTTTCTGCATACATGATTCTTGTAATCAAAGAAGACACTGAAGTCCATAAAAGTGCTGTTTGAAAGAAGGCAGCCTGCAAATGTCAAGATGCAATACAGGTATTAAAGAAAGGGAGCATTGAGTGTGTGTTTGTCAGCAAAGCCCCTCCATTGTGAATACCAAATATGTCTACGGTTGAATTCAAGGTCTACCCTGTACTGAAATACATCCAAAGAGGTTTAATTAAACTTGAAATTTACCTAAAACAAGAAGTTTAAACAATGTTAGCAACTGTGGATCTCCAAACTGTTTTCATTATTCCTAGACTTGAAAAGCTAGTTTGCTGAAATCTCTTCTGTTTTGGTTTGAAAGACCCAAACAGTAAGGATAAAATTAGAACTCATGTGGTTACTAGATTGAAGTAATAGGACTAGTCACGTGCTTAAAGGTAAGTGTAAACCTAAGAGTTCAAAAAATTAGGACTTCCAAGCGATTGGCCAAGAAAAAAGTATGAAAAATACAGGAGCAAATTGTTTCCCCACACCTTTCAGGTTTAATAATCTGCAATGTTACAAACATTGACGTTGGTCAAGAACATTTCCAAACAGTAGCACAATTTTTACCTGCCAATGTCCCTTCAGTAAGGACCAGCACCACTGCTGTTTCACATACACTGTTAGACCCAAATCCTGCAAATTAATCTGCACAGGTAGATCCCTGTGCCTCTGGGAATCCGCATTAAGTCAAAGAGGGAAAACTAACTCTCAGGATCAGATTCTTAATTTGAAGCTGGACCACTGTAACTCATTATGACACTAATCATAAATGTCTCACCAACACTCTCTGCTCCCCATCTGTTTGTTTTATCTTATTATAGTTTTATATCTCAATCCATGGGACTAGCTACAGTAGTCAAATTAAGCACCTGCATATGCCTGTGCTGCTGCAAGGCCAGGTCCTCCGACAAAGGCAGCGTTCTCCTTACACTTGCACACATGGCTGGTTTGTTCCCTGAATGGGACTGCAGAACAGAAAGAACTTGTAACAACCATCTCTTTATTTATACAAATGGACATCTCAGAGCTTCCCAGTAACCTAGCCACTAAACCAAAGGATAAACTCCATTCCCCTTCTAAAGCGCAGCAATTAGTATTTTCAAAGGACATTACCTGCATATCATGAGTGACCTGCAAAAAGCATAAAACTGAGCTTTCAAATTATTTTGAGGGAGCTTCTGTTTCTTTATCATACTGTCACAAAATGAGGGAAAAAAAATCATAAAATACTCATTGCAGTACTATTTTTGTAACAAATCCACTGGTTCCAACAGACCCTGAATTAAGAAATGTTGAAGGGGAAGGATTATTCTGGTACAGCATCAATCCAGGTCCACCCCCCCCACCTCCCTCTTCTACTCCCCTTTATGCTTCCAAGCTGGTCATGGTCTGGCACAACACAGTAGGGCTGGATGTACCAATCTTTTAACCCAGTACAGCCATTTCTGCAGTCTTACATATATCCCACAGAAAGAAACCCCAAATAAATTAACAACAACTACAACTAATCCTAGAATCTTAATTTTGGCTAAATTAGGAGACATATATTAAGATGGGATTTTTTTTTTTTGTCTGGGTTGGTTCAGAGGGGTTTTTTTGCAACTTCTCTCCTCTTATGAAGAAGTGAGGTTAAGAACTAAACCAAAGTGCAGCTACACATTTATTACATATTTCAATACTCTGATGAGTAAATTTGTCAAACAGGTAGGGGAGGGAATGTGAGAAATGTATTTGCCCACAAAGCAAAAACAAGACAGAAACAATGCAAAACATAGCAATTTTGTTATTTTCCAGAATTATCAGCCCAACCATGCTTAAGTTCACTACTTATAACAGGGAAAAAAAAAAAAGGCAATAAAAAAAAAATCACAAACTTAAATGAACCATTTGAGAATTCAGTGTAAAAGAAACACTTCTGGGAGGTGGCTTCCCCCCTTCCTCACCAGACAGACATAATTCTGAGAGGTACTGTTGGCCCCTGGATTTGTCCTGAAATTCACTGACAACTGGGATTTAGGGGAAGCATTCGAGGTATTACAGAGATATTGGCACCCTTTCAAAAGCAGTATGCTGGATCATAACTTTTTCTTTTTCCAAATTAGAGGTTAAATCTGCCGGCAGAAACTCAACCAGAGCTGGGATATGCAGACTCTCAAAGCAGCAATGTCTTGCCTAAGACCTGATTGGCAGCATCTTTCCACTCGAGATGCTGCAGCTCATGGGACCTTTTGATTTCAAAACCCAGCAGAAGCCAGAGCTGGGAGCTACCCATTCCCAAATGCTATGAGAAGGGGTCCCATCTCCCTGCTAAAGCCTCACTGTAGGGCCTTCAAAACATACCTGGGGCCTGCATTTGGCACCAGTGTCACAGGTTGCAGACCTGCGTGGTGCAAGGGAAGATCCCAGAAAAGAGTTTCCCTTCTGCTCACAGGTCAATTTACCCTTATCAGAATGATTGTACATTTAGGTCAACTGTTGAGGCCTGACAACTCACACATAGTCTGAGTGCCTTTAAAATTCAAGTCATGGTACAGGTTAACAGCACCATTTAAAACTTTCAAAAGTATTGCAAACAATTACCACACCCTCAAGTCACAGATAAAATATTTTGTGGAGCTTAAACACATACATTTCTGGCACAAAACGTCTCTCATTGCTGGCAAAAATTTCCCTGCAATTTCTGGCATTCGGAAGACAAAAATTGTTTTATTTATTAAAAAACTTTCATCATCTTACCTTTTAGCAGAGGCAGGGGAGTTAACTCGATAGGCTTGCCCTGAGACCTAAACTGGGAGGAGCTTTGTGACCTCTTCTGTCTGGCTTTTCTGACGGACTTCCGAGAAAATCCGTCTACTTTATCCACTGATGGAGGAGTAGTTGGTGCTGAGGACATATCCCTACTGAAGGAAAACAAGTATTACAAATATATCCCAAATGGATGAAATGAGTAAAGATTAACCTAGGTTTCCCAAAAATCTTCTCCTTTCTGCACCACTGTCCTGATGACAACTAACCCAAATAAAGTGTTAAGAGAACTAACCCACCAACATAGGTACAAACTGTATGGAATAAACTTCATGGAACAGTGCAATAATTCTTCTTGCTCACTTTTTTAATCTGTGTTTCTCATTTGCCAAAAAACCTGCAACAGGAAAAATTCAGACTGGAGGCTGACATCACTACATCAATAGAGCTTCGTACACCTGTAGACCTGACACAGGGTTGGAGCTTTAAACCGTATCTTTTGGGGGATGAAGTCATTTCAAGCCATTCTGCAAGGCACCACGCATGCTAAAGAATGGGTGCACAAAAGGGTACATGCAAACAGGCTTTTGGCATTGAAGTCATCAGTATGCATTGGATAAAATAAATAGGGCAGAAGAAAAATAAAAATCAGCTTATTTGCCATACCTACATACACAATTTTACAGAAATATAAGAAAGTAAAGCAGAAAGTACTGCTATGCCTGACAGTTTTGCTAACACTGACAAATTTTACGTATTACTTCTTTATTCTCCATTTTAGAAACTCTTGGTTTTGTTCTTTTGAGCCCCTGTGTACAGTTATTCCACATTCTGGCATTTCAGCAAGAGCAGCAGCGTGGTAGCCATAACTGTTCTGAGGGCATAAGCCAGACGAGGCTTGCAGGGAGAGACAGAGAGCCAAAAAAGGTTTCTGCAAGCAAAAGTTTGTTTCCCAACTCCATCAGCTGGCCTAAGACATAAGCATTGCTTCTTCCTCTCAAAACCTGCCTTAGTATTACTGCCATAGCTGATTCCATACTTCTAAAAAATACCAAAAAGAAACATTTAAACAGTGAATTAAACCATCCAGCCACAGTATTTACTGGTCTTGTCCTGCCTCTTAAAAAGGCCCATGGCACCTTGGTGAAATAAATGAGCCATACTTAAGGGAAACGAGATAGGAGGAATTTAGGCCTACACATTTCAAGCAGCTCTGTGTACAGTTAACTTCACCAGCATGTGCACCTCTACTGAAATCAACAGAACGATTTGCATTAATAACAGGATCATCAACAGGAGCAGCTCTGTTGATTTCAGTAAGGCGACACACTCGTGCAAAGTTAAGCATCGGCATAAGCATTTGCAGGATCAGGGTCTTAGAACATGTCCTTGGAAAGCATTACTCATCCTCAATGTCTGTTGACTTCAATTACCAAAGTGACTCGTATGCTAAAAGAAGTTGATTCCACAATATAGACAACGCTTTCGAGTACTTATTTTTGCTAAAATATTTGGTTACTCATATGCTGGATAAATTATTAAATCCATCGACACAGACATTATTTGGGTTTGTCTTCTGTAAGAAAAGCTTTAGATTTACTGCAACAGTGTAAACAAGTCCCGAAAGGTAAGAACTATTTCATGCAAATTTACATATACATGCACTAAATCTATCAAAAATGGAAGTATACACTCCACAGCTTCTTTGAGGAAGCATGTGCAGCACTCAGAAGCTGAACTCTGCAGCTGGTGTTAGGGTAATGAAAAAACCTTATTCCATCTTTTTGATTTCTCCTGAGGTATTCCTTCACTCCCAACTCATGCTTTCTAAATATAATATGCTACAGCAACATGAACCTGCACCTTAAACCGGTCTTGTTTATCATCTGGGAGGCGGAGGAAATGCCACCATCACCAGGGCATTAAGGGCCCAGACAGTATTAATAAAGAAAAAAAGTCAGATAAACTGAAATAGAATGGCCTGTACTTTGGCAACCCACTTCTAAGGTTTCAGCAGTCCGGCAAAAAACCCATGCAAAGAGTTACCTGTTACATAAACCAAATTCTGGAAATATCAGCAAAAATACATTCTTAAAAACCTGAACTGGGTGGCCCTATTTCATCTCCTCCAGAAAGATTCACCTCCCCATCACGTGCAGCACTAAAGTGTAACCATTTCTGCAGAAATGCTTTGCACGCTCTCTCAAAATTAAATGTAAAAAAAAACCAAAAATTAAAAATAACAATGGACAGTGACTAAAGTGGATCACTTAAACTGCAGGATCATTGTGTCAGCAAGAAGGTTTACTGACACTTCTCCGCTGTAAATTTAGTAACAGTTTCCCTAACCTGCTTTATAAATTATTAAAATCTAATTCTAATTCAACAAGACTACATCCAGCCTAACAACCTTACAGTAAACACTGATCTCTTTTTTTTCATCCCTCCAAATGAACATTAGCTCCCCTGAATACACTATCACAGCGAGACACACTGTTTCAACGGGCAGGGTGGGAAGGGAAAAGAGAAAAGAAAATAATAAATAAAGCCCGAGATTATTTATTGTGTGCAAGTGGGAAAGCTGCAACCCCGGCCACTGCTTCTTGCTTCCTTCAGCAGGGGATCTTATTTTATTCCCGAAGTATTTTGGTAAATACGAGGCCACGCACATCAGATCTGCTGGTCCCCGAGGGGGGGGAGATGGAGGGGGGGGTGTAATTCACGGAGAGGCGAGTGGACGTGAAAATACCGACGGATATCACCAGGGAAGGGAGCCAGGGGCTCGCTCGGCGCCCGGGGAAGCAGAGGTGTAATTAGCTGCCTCCCGCCTGCTGCTATCGGCTGTCATTTCCAGAAAGGAGCCGCGGAGCACCGCAGCTGGAACATGTCCTCCCCGCAGCCCCCCGCGCCTCCTCACCGACGCCCGGGCTCCCCCCCCCCCCCACCTCCTTCCACCTCGGCCCGCCCGCGCCTCCTCCCCGCACCGCCGCCGCCTCGCCGCTCCCCCGCGGGCCGGCGCGGAGGGACGGAGGGATGGAGTTACCTTGACCCTCCTGGTAGAGAAGCCGGAGACGGGAGGGAGGCGGCGGCGGCGTAAGCCGGGCTTGGCGGTGCGCGGCCGATGCCTGGCGGCGGCGGCCCGAGTGTGGTACGCGCCGGGCTCGGTCCCTGCCGCGGCGGCGGCGCAGGAGCCTGTAGGCCTCGGCGGCGTTGGCGGCCTCCCCAGCGCAGGGCGGCGTTGGCGGCGGGTTCAGGAGCGGGCGGCTGCTCGGGCTCCGTTCAGTCCCATGCACTCGGCGCGGCCCCCTGCCTGCGATGGCTGCTGCCTCACTCACATTCCCGGCGGAGCCCTGCGGAGGGGCCCTGAGGAGGCGCGGGGGGGGGGGTGCGCGGGGGGAGCCGAGTGCGGGCCGAGCCGAGGGGGAGCGGCGGGCGCGGTGCGGGCGGCTGGGGAGAGGGGGGGGGGGGCAGGCCGGGCGGGCGGCGCGGCGGTGCTGCGAGGGAATGGAAGGCCTCTTCCGCCGGCGGCCGGCTCAGGTGAGAGGGGGGGTCCCGGTGGGCGTCAGGGTCGCGCTCCGGCTCGCTCCTATTGTCACTCTCAGCGGGCTCCGGCCATGGCACTCACTCACACACACTCACTCACTCACAACCGAGCGTGCTGCCACCGCCCCCCGGCCCGCGGCCCGCCCCCCGCGCCCGCCCACTGGAGCCTGCCGCCGGGACGCGCCGCCTCATTGGCGCCCGCCGCCGCCGCCGGGACAGCCGGGAAAGGGGAGCGCTGCCGGGGGAGGAGGCGGTGCCGGTCGGGGCGGTGCGGCAGCGACGGCGATGAGCGGTTCGTCATCATCCCTATCGCCCTTCTCGTCCCTCTGCGCGCCGGGGCGGGGAGGCGGATGAGCACCGGCCGCCGCCAGAGCGATGCCCGTCGGCTGAGGTAAAAACACCCGGCGATGCTGAGGTAAAGCCCCTACTCCGGCGCACCGGGCCCTTTTAGGGGGCCCAAAGCCCCCTTCCCGGGGAGGGCTGCAGACGAGAGGGGCCTCTCTTCGGGCCGCCGTGGAGCCGGCCTGGTTGTGCGAGGGGCCGCGGGAAGGACCGAGCGGCGTCAGGCAGGGCCGGCATTCTCCCTGTGTAGCTCGGCGGGGAGAAGCGGGCAGCGCTGTGTTTGTTTCCCGCCTCCTCGGCGGCAGGGTTTCTGCGCCCCTCACTCACCCTCGGGTTTCTTTAGCCGGTGTGTGATCGCGCTCTGAGTCAGTTTGCCCTTTTTTCTTTATTTTCCTGAGGTGTATTTATACCTACAGCTGCCAGCGCAACGAGTGCTTGTAGATAGTCTTGTTAAAGAATGTAAATTTTCTTTACGTTTATTTACCTGATGACTTGGTGTTTGGTGGAGGCTGCTGGGTTCTCCCCCCAGATACAATTAATGGTTTCAATGTGACTGTTATGTTGAAAATACTGTGCAGTATTTCTCCTGTATTTCTGGCAGGACTTATACGAGCCACAGCCCTCCTGTGTTGACAGGACCAAAACGGTCTGAGGTACAGTCATTTTTTTAAGGAAATGAGCTCAGTAGCTGTTTGCTTTGATGAGTCACATCCCCACTGCTTGTGCAGGTAGTGAATTGCCTGAACCCTCTGAACATCTCTGATCCTACACAGGATACCTGCTTTGTGTCCTGCTTGGCTTCTTGACTCAACGTGAGTACCAGTGTTGGCATAACAGAGGAGGTGGGACTGTGGCAGGCTCAATTTACAGTGATTTAAGCTGTTGTAAAACTAATCTCTCAAGTGTTGCCAGTTTTCAGCCATGTAAGTTCCCTGGTCCAGCTCACATTGAGGAACCTGGAACACCAGTTAAAATAAAGTGCAGTGCAACTCAAATACAACTGTAATGGACATGAACAGTGTTGTCTCTCATCTTTCAGTATGTGTCTTCCATATCTTCAGAAACATGTCTCCTAATTTTTTTTATCTATACACTAGACAATTCTGTTTCAGTCCTTCCTTGTGCATCACGGTTTTAAACCTCTCAAACCTTTAAACTTCTCCTTCGGTGTTCCCAAAATCATTCACACTTTTTTGAACTGCAGCACCCAAGACTGGGCACAGCACTACAGTTAAGGCCTCAACTATGCCAGCATCTGCTGTCACAGGCTACATTCCTCTTTACATGTGCCAATACAAATACTTGTGAGTTGGTATGATCTATTCACAATTTTCCTGATCTGTTCTACCCCTGCATCAATTTCTGCTGACCTACCAAGTAAGTTATTTCTCCCTCAAGTAGACAGTAATGATACTAGAGAATTTATTTATTGCAACACCCTAATCCAATCCCTTAGGTTTTACTGCTGGACAGAGGGAGAGTCAAGCAGATAACATCTTCTAAAATAAAATTCAATATTATGTCAGAAAACTGCAGAATTTGTCATCCTTTGTAAATCAATTACATTTCTTGGAAGAGTTGTATTTAAAAATAAAACTTAACTAAGACTGAACCATGCCACAGTTACAGAATGGTTGTGTAACTCCACATTTAGAAGAGAGATTTGTACATATTTGTAAACACTTTAAAGGCACTTAAACCAACTTAAAATAAACCAGCTAATATAATCTAAATGCAAGTGAGGTTTGATAACAAAGAATGTAGATCAGGGTTTCTTTTTTTATACCAGTATAAGGTAAAATTTGGCAAAAAAGTGTAAATTCCTGTTGCCCCCACTCCCTCCCCCCAACGATGGACAGAACCTACAGATGCAGGTGTTTTGCTCTGTTACACGTACTTAATTGTAACGTTAATTGTGTTTGTCAGTGACATACTTTAATTCTCAGTGCACAGGACAGTGAATAGAGCTGCTTTTGATACGGACTGAGCAGTGCAGTGAGCAGCTCATGAAGTCACTGATACACTCTGCCAAGGGGAAGTTCTAGCTCAGTCTGAGGGCTCAGACTGGCCTTTCGGGTGACGGCGATCGTCTCATTTCAGGCGGCTGTACTTTGGTCTTCCCAGGATGACATGAAACCCATCTTTGTAAAAGGCTAAAAATCTGAAAAGGAAGCAAGTGCTGTGGGTATTTATTAAAATAACTGCCATAGAAGGAATATAAAGACCTCTGTCCAAGCCCACTCTCCTATGCACAGAGACTTTTTCACTTTTCATTGTCTTTGTGTAGTAGCTATAGAATCAGCTCTTCAAACAAGCTGGCAAATACTGGATTCAGCTAGTTTGTTTCTTATGTGATAAAAACCTGATTCCTGGGGTTATGTTTTGTCCATTTTGATTGTGCCAAGCATTTTTACAATGTGTTTTATATCAGGTGATGTTTGTATAGTAACAATTGAAGAGAAAAGCAGGTTTTACCAGTTAATAAACAGAAATCTTACCTTTTCTTTATCACTTGGCCAGTGGAGTTTACAAAGTTTGCTTCCCTTTTATTTCCAAGGTGCTTTCTTTTTTCCACTTCAGTCTGTGATGTCTCCATCTCTGAGGAGATTTAAGACCACAGTGAAAGATACCAACGTAGAGCTGCTAAGGTTTCTAAGGGCTGCTGTTGCTTGTCCTCCTCCTGTTGACACTTTAGTCTGTATTTTGTAAAAATGACTACTTTAAAAATGGTTATGTGAATTGAATCCCAAGCAGAGATGGAGAAGAAATAAATACTACACTGGTTTATATTGATGTGTACCTGTGTATATTTATATATGTTTGTACAAACATATATATAAATTTTCAAGAATAAAAATCAACTCTCATCAGATAAAGTTCACATGACCATCATCTCACATGCAAGTGTGTAGGCAGATACATATATATATAAAAATATGCATATATTCAGTACCTGCAGACCTTCCTGAAGGTGCAGAGGCAACAAGAAGCTCTTCTGATCAGTTTTTCCACTGCTGTTGAAGGCAGAAGACAAGCCTATCCTTTTGAAAAGCCTTACTGTCCCACAAAAGGGATTTTTAAAAGTAGCTTAGAAAGGAATGTTCAGGGCAGCTCTTTCTCAGTCAGAACAGCAGTCAAGGGTCCTCCAAAGCAGAGTTTTTGTACCAGTGACTCAGATTTGTGCCACTTCATGTTCTTTTTTTGTGTGACTGAAGTTCCACTATAGACCATCTGTTATGGCCACCCTGGCAGGAGTACGGAGCTCACATCCACACTGGCATTCTGCTCTTTAGTAGCAGCTTATCAGCCAGGATTGCTACATAGATACTGCTGTGAAAGTCCTGCTCCATTGAGTGATAAACACAAATGGGTATAGCTGGAACTGGTAAATGTTTCACGTAGCACGTCTGACAAGTATTTGTCTACAGTAAGGGTCACACAAAGGATCTCCTGCATGTCAAAAGGAGCATTTTCAGGGGTACCATGGGATTAGTTCCCTGTTCTACTACTAGTAAGCAAGAACAGACTTGATCTCCCCAGAGAACTAATTATTCAGACCAGCAGGAAAAAGACCAGAGAGTGTTCTGGAGGAAGTGGAAGTGCTGTTTGAAGAGGCAAATCAGCACGTGAACAAGGATTTTCTGGTACATCCTGCATCAAAGTGACCACCCTGCACCACCGATTTGATTGGAACAGCACAATCTGAGACTGATTTTTGTTTGTTTACATTTGAATCAAATCCATGTGTAACGTGAAGACATCCTGCAGGGTCTGGTCACCCTGCAGTTGACTTCTGATTCCTGTGGTTTACGTTTTGGGAAGGAACAGTCCGTCCAGCTGTGGGGCAGTGTTTGTAATTGCAGCACCAAGGGTCTGTAATCATAACCAAGTGCACATAATGTGGACTTTCTGCCTGCCACTCCTCCTTGTATCAGCTATGCGATAACACTGTCAGTGCCCTCAGGAGCTGAATTCCTGCTGAGGGAAGGGGAGGTGGGGGGGGTTGTAAGGATTTTAGGGTCGTAGACACAACTACCCAAATGGGAACTGATTCTTCCTCCCTGTTCATAGACACTGCGTCATTTGAAGTCTGTTGCAGTAGTCAACATGGCAAGATAAGTAGGAGCTTGCTCGCCTCTGCAGCTGGCTAACCCTCTGCTAGCACAGCACTGCTTTCACTTATTGCCCAGTTCTCTTCTTGGTTCCCCTCCCTTAGCATCTTCTCTTACCTCCAGGCCCTGGGCGCTCCTTTAAGCCTAGATTTTTTTTGTTACCTTTCCTTCACTGCCTGTTTACCTCTGCCTTCTCTGGGCTTGTGGTGTGTTCCTCAGCCAAGCTCCCCTCTCCAACAGTCACTCCCCAACCACCTCTGAAGGTTCCAGTGCTGCCCCTGCCCTGTCTCTCCAGGGCAGCAGCTGCCTCTGGCACCTGGCAAGACAGTACCTGCCCAGGGGGGTACATGGTCCCTTGTGCCACAGGGTATGTCTGAGTCCCAAGTGACACAAGGTTTGCTTTCCTGTCTTCCCTTTGTGATCATCTGTCCTCGTTTCCCTTATCTCTACATTTAATGTGTTATAAGCCAATGTCTACACTGTTAGATCTTTTGGTATAAAGCCACCCTCTTCAGATAAGCACCCTCTACTGTGGCCAAGCATCCTACATCATCCCACTCCATAATGAACAAATGAAATTGGTAGATCACCAGGGGGTGGCTGAGGTGTCCAGCAACACTTTTAAGTGTATGAACTGCTGCTCTCACAGCGCTTCCCACATCTCCAGTGAAGTACCTCTACGGTTGGTGCCTCTCATGGTTAGACCAGCAGTTGATAAAACACTTGAGATTTTCCCCAAGCACAGAGACCCTGAGGATGGAGTAGGCTGTGAGAAAGATACCTCATGCTCTTCGTTACAAAAAGGCAGCAGCAAATATTAGTGCTGTATTGGTTTTTAATGTTATCTTCATTATCTCATGGTACAGCTTTAACCTATTAGATACTTTTAAATTGAAAGCTTTCAAATTATGGCAACGTTGTGTAGTCTGTAGCTCAGCATTGCAGGGAATGCTTTACGTGGGAGACAGTCTTTCAGCACTTAAATGAGTTTAAAATGGAAGTCCTAATGGGCTCCCAAGCTTGTGGTACGAAGCTGGGCAGAGGAAAGGCTGTAGAGGTGCTGAGGGCACTTCCACAGAGCTTTTTGTTAAAGAGCTGTCAGGAGCTTGGAAAGAAGTGGCTGTTAGTCACAGGCCCAGACACGAATCCTCCTGGGAGTCTGCTGCACGAGCAGGAGTGCCCTCACGCTGAACAAACCAACGAATCCCCCTCTGCTTCCACTGTGAGCAGGGCTTAGCCATAGGCAGTACGGCACAAGCCAGGCAGTGCTGCTGTCTGTTCCCTGGCTGGTGGAGACAGCGGTAGAGATGTTCCTATAGGGAAGCACTGGAATCTGCATGAGTACTGCTGAAATAGGGACAGGAAAAGAAAGGTTATGAGAGCATTTTCTAAAATATTCCCAGATCCATTGTCAGGGTTAAATTGGATAATTTAACCACTGAGAAATTTATATGAATAAGGAGGCTTCTAGAGTCCTTTAGTGAGCTGGGACAGGAATTACAGAGACAGAGACAGGAACCAGAGTTGAAATCTAAAAGCTGCAAATCCTAGAAAAAGAAATTGATTAGATTTAGGCATAAAATAGCAAATAACTACCTAAACAATCTCCTGAGTAAGCAGGCCACACACCAATGGATATGAGAACAAAAATGGTGTTCTCTGTGCAAGTGCTGGAAGTATGAAAACCTGGTTGAAGAGACGAGAATGCCTCACTGTGGTGGTTAAGCCCCGGCTGGACACCAGATACCCACCAAAGTCAGTCTATTACTCCCCTTCTTAGTTGGACAGGGGAGAAAATAAATATTAAGAGGCTCAAGAGTCAAAATAAGGACAGGGAGAGATCACTGTCATCGACATGGGCAAAACAGACTCAACACAAAGTGAAGAAGAGAGAAACTACTCTACTTTATTATACTACAATACAACTACAAAGAACAGTGAAGAAAAACTGGGTTTGGGAGCGTGACCAGATCTTAAAACAAACGTAACCAGATCTCAAAACACTTTTCCCCCACCACTCCCTTCTTAGCAGACTTTAGTCAGGATTTTGCTCCCTTCTTCCCCCCCGCTCGCAGTACAGGGGGGCAGGGACTGGGAGAAAATGGGGTTCTCAGTTACTTCTGCATGAGCTGTTTTCCTTTTCCAGATCTTAAGACACCTCTAACCTCCCTCCCCGCTCCCTTCTTAGCAGACTTCACTCTAGTCATGATTTCACTCCCTTCTTCCCCCTGATCGCAGCACAGGGGGGCAGGGACTGGAAGCTGGGGGCTTCGGTCAGTGCCTTGTGAGTTGGTTTCCCTCTTGGCCTGGGGGCGGGGGGGAGGCGTGGAACGGGATGGGACACATTCATTCCACACCCTCTCCCTGCTGCACTGTGGGGGCCTCACCCCCAGGAGATAGTCCTCCAAGAACTTCTCCAACATGAATCCTTTCCCCAGGGCTTTATCTATTCCCCAGCTGCCCTGGCGTGGGTCACTGCTATGGGTGCAGTCATAAATCACAGTGTCTCTCAGTCCCAGTCCTCTGCGGGGTCACCAGCCTCCCCCAGCAAACCTGTTCGGGTGCAAATCTCTCTCTCACTCATCTCTGTGTCTCTGTTTCTCTCCATGGCTGCAAGTGTTGGCAGGGTTTTGTTCCAACGTAGGGTCACAGCATCTCCTCTATGCCTCCACCTGCTCCATCCAGCGTGGAGCCCCTCCACGGGCTGCAGGTGGGGTCTGGGCCTTTTCCATGGGTTTCTCCAGGGGCTGCAGGGGCATCTTCCTCTCCGGCACCTGGGCTGCCTCCTTCCCCGCCCTGTTCCGGCCTTGGTGTCTGCACAGCTCGTTACATCTTCTCACTCCCTTCTCTGGTGGCAAAATGCAGCTGCTTTTGGGTTGTTTTCTCCTCTATATGATTCTCAGAGGCGCTTGACTACCTCTCGGGCCGTGACTTTGGCCTTGAATTGCTCCTTGTTTATAGTTTAGGCTGGCAGAAAACTCTAACTGCTGCTTAAAAAAACCCATCTCAGCAGCACAGCCTCACCAAACTGCAACACTCACTCAAAGGAGCACACTGATAGAAGCTGGGTTTTAGGAAACACAGAGAAGGAATGGCATTAAAGCTTCTCCAGTGCTTGATGACAAAAGGAGATGAGAGCGCTGTGGTTAGGAAAGGAATAGCCAATAAAGCAGGAAACATCACTACACCTTTGTACAAATGCACCGGGCATCCTTCCTTATCTTTAACTCTGTTATTTGGAATGGGCTGGATTTAGAAAAGAGAATGTAGAGAAAGCCAAGAAATAAGATGGTTTGGTACAGCTCCTGTGCAAGGAGAGGATTAATACGCTGTGAATCTTGAGCCCAGAAGAAAAAAAACCTTGAGGCTGAATTTAATAGAGGTCTGTCAAGATCCTTGATGGAATGGATGGAGATGGGTGAATGAGCGACTTATTTTTCACAACTGCTTTCTATTATTCTTGAGTTACCTGCTGAGATGGAATATCACAAGCCTTCTTGTCCTGCACAAGACAAGGAAAAGTACAGGAAGGCATGAACAGGTTCAAATAAAACACAATTTTAAAACACAGATTCCCAAGGACACCAAGGAGATTAAATCGTCCTTTAACAGGCTACCATAATTGTGACACACGTTACATACACAACACATTAATGAGTTTAGAAGCTTGTGTGCCACTAAGTAAAAATGCACCACTACCAGCTTCAAAAAATCTGTTCTGTAGAAAAGTCTAGACACCAGATTTAGGGTAAGATAACTCAGTAAATATAGAAGAATTTCAGCCAATATAAAATCTGTGATGTGATAAGATTTGGCATATTATCATTACTGAGTGGCTCCTTTGACATGATGTCCAGTCCCCAAACTTAGAGAATTTTCAACATTATTCAATGTCAGGTGAGTCCCAGAAGAATTTACAGCAAGAATCAATAGCCAAGACTGGAATGGGAGAGGATCAAAAATAGAGTTGAGATTTTCCTTTTTAAGAAGACGCAAGGAGGAGTTAAAGCCATGATTTGCTAAGGCACCAAGCAGCAGCAGCAGACACCTCTGGAAAATTCATCTGACACTATATTTAGCACATTCAAAGGAATTGTGGCTCCCACTTGAGCCATTTCAGCTCAAATACAGATAAAAAATAATCAGATCACAGAGACTGTTCGCACATCTCGAATAAATAAATAAATACTTAACGGGATTGGGCACTTGTGAGTCGTGTTCAGTCCCAGTGTAACTGTGAGCTCCTGCCTCCGAGCAGGTTCACCTCTAACTGCAGTTCTGTAGGTGTGCAGTTGTACTTCACATCTTGAAGTCAGCCATCAGAAATACCCCAGGCAATGCAGTTCTGATATCAAATAGCTTTTAGCACACAAATGGCTAACAAGAGCCCTTCAAACGAGCTCTGCCTTCCATGTTTCTTTTAGAATAATTCTCCTGTCTTGCAGTTACTGGGTTTTAATGGTGGGCTGTTGGGACAATTGGTTTGGTCCTGTGATCTTTGTAGAGCTTAGTCCTTGGAATTTTATCGCTGTCTGGTAGTTTGAGTGTGAGACATTCCTGGGCTACACTGCTCAGTGCCTGCTCGAGTACAGTTTGAAAACGTGGGGTTTTCTTCTCACGGATTGATACCTGTGTCAAATTCACACTGTGGTCTTGAGTTCCTTTCTTGAAAACTCACCACAGCTTAGTTTCATATCTTAAAATATTATGTAAGCCACATCCTGGAAAATATGGAAATTAATTTTCTTCGTTTTTATGTAAAACATCCGTTCTGAGTTACCAGACTTTCCTCCAAAGTACACTATTTTTGATCCAGAATTTCATTCCTTGACATCCAAACTGTTCTTATCCCATCAAATGTAATCCCACCCCTCCCTGAAACCCACCTCAGGCCTTCTCCCAGTGTGATCCAGCTATTTTTCCTTGGGATGGTGTAGGAAGTTGCACACTACCATTTAATACACAGCAGTGAATATGCTTCAGAGATATTTTTTTTCCATAATTCCTGGTAGCATTGCAATTAGCAAACTGTTTTGATCCATGTACGTTGAGCAATTTAACTTTCCTCCTGTTCCCCACTACAGCTCCCTGCTTTGCTCTTAACGAATCAACAGCATTATAACTAAAACTCGTGCCAGAGCGCGCAGACGGCCCCGGTGCCTATCAGCCTCTCCAAATTGTTTCTTCAAGAAAATCACCATCTCCTGTTGGTCCTGCTGGTGATCAGCTACATCCTATTTTGACCAGAACGCCATCTATGCAGAATATTTCATTTTAGTTGCAGAAATATTTGCCATCTGAAACGATAACCTGCTTATTCGAGCCATTGGACAGGAATATGTGTGAGGTAGTACACTATCAACTCAGATTTACAAAAATACTCATTACCTGCTGGGGAGAAGAATGGGAAAAGACATTTGCAGAGGAAAGTAGGGCATCTAATGCTGCTACATGTTTAATTTTATTTGATTTACTATACTTAACTTTTTCCTTTGTTGGCAAAAACAACCTTAGCTGTTGCTAATGCTGTTTGCCAGCGCCTCCATCTGCATCTTGGGTTACTTCTTGGATGTGTTCACATTTGCAGAATTCTGCTTGCCTCCTCTGAGCAAACTCTCAGGGGAACGTTTCCCCCTCCGTGCTCAGCACCGAGTTCTTCACGTGGTGGATGTCATTTTCCTGTAGACAAAGACACCTGAGCCCCCTTCCCTCTCTGCTGTCCTCCACGGTCTTGGTGATCACCATCAGTGATCAGGGAATGCCTCTGTCTCCTCTTCAGAGGTCTTGGAGCCACGCTGCACACACCCCTGTTCTGGTTCTATCAGTAAAGCCAAATCCCCTTTTGCAGAGTTCAGCTGAACTGCTCTCAGCTCATCCTTTTGCCATGTAGGTTTATTCTGAAACTGGACCCTCCCTCACCTTACCTTACACAGATTCTCTCCTGTGGGAGTGGTTTCCATGCAGCACCTCCAAAGGCAGTGGGTTTAGGCAGAGGTAGTGCTGTAGTTGCTCCGAGTTTCTATCCAGCCTGGTTTTAGCTGCCCTTTACTTAAATGATTACATGTAGGTGCATATGTATCTGCAATGCTTTCTATCACACTCGAGTTCAGGTTTACTACACAGAGCAAGCTCTTCTCTTGAGCTTAACATCCCAGTTGTTCTATTAGTATCACAACAAGTCTGCTCATACAAGGCATATCCACTGCACATCCGAATAAAAGTAAACATCCTGTGTTTCTCAGCCTCCTATAAACCCCAACAGATGGCTGCTACTTTTACAAACTCTGCTGAATAAGATGGCTCACATTTCCCATGCAACAGACTTATTTCTGGCATCCAAACCCAGGATACTTCTTGCAGGTGGGAACATTGATCTAGCAGCAAAGCAGTTTAGCCCGAATCAGTCCTACGCAGCAGCTCCTCATAGCACAGCCCCACTTGCTTTTTGGGCTGGATGTGCAGTGGGACACACCTTATATTGCTGATCCACCCCAAGCTGCAGGAGGACTTGTAACAGCTTCCACATGTAGGTCTTTAAAGGTCCTTTGTGCAACTGCTGATTGTTAAGAACTTCTATTTGCCTATTTTTTGGAGGTCAGTGGTCATTTCTGACTGTATGTCACCTTAATGCTCAGAGCCAATCCCTGCTTAGGATACTGTCAGGCTGCAGGAAATGGTGTGTGTTTCCTCTCCCTCAGCTAACACTGAGGAGAAGTGGACCACAGGTGTATGTCTGAGCCTGGTTTCCCTGCAGCAGCACAACCTGTCTCCAGAATCAAGGGCACTTCGATGCTGGGGTGAGTGAGCAATGCCAGCTTGGGACTTGACCCTGCTCATGTGTGCACTCAGGGGCACATTCCCATCTCCTTTTTTTTTTTTTCCTAAAAAGAAGCAACAAAGGAGCTACTTTGGCTGCAAGTCCTGACAAGCAGTCTCTATGAAGCCCTAAAAGCAGAGTCTGTTCTGTCCTGAGAGAAAGGCAGTTTGGGATTGGGCTTTATCTTTTCTTGTCTCAAACTTTTCTCCACTGGATATCAGGCTTGCTTTCACCCCCTATGCCCACTTTCCACTGCATGTTAGAGTATTAAGCAGCAAAGGAAAAAGCTTTTGAAACTCCACCTTATGTCCTTCTGGAACTTGTGTGCTAACATTTTGCATGGATGATCTTCAGTGGGCTACACATCTGTTGTATTTGGAGGCCCTAGAAATCACAGCATTTGTTTAGGAAGTAAATCTGAAGAATTACAAAATGTCTGATGAGCTTCCTCCAAATACACTCTTCACCAAAATAGCTGAGTGCAAGCTAGTTTTAGTGTAGCTATCCTCGTGTCCCTTCATCAGCCAGAACCTCTCTTGATTCATGAAGACCTAACACACAGTAGGCATGTATCGTGGGGTATCTTTTCCCATCACACCAACACAGAAAGCTCTCAGTGGCTCTTGAATGTGCATTAAACAGACTGCTCACACTCCAAAACCCATCTTTACTATTCCCTCAAAATTATTTATGTTTCCATCTTCCTTTCCAATTTTTTTAACAAGCTAACAATTGTTAAGCCAAATTTCATCTTATTTTAAGATTATTTTGTCCCATGCCCATCACACTCTGTCCCTTTATCATTACCCATCTTGCCTTTCAATTCACTGCATCGTTATTTCAGAGCAACCCAGGAGGCCAGGGCTGTGAAACCAGACATTGCAGGTCTCTCACCAGCGTTCTGGTCTCACTGAGGGTTGTTGTTTTTTTTTTTAACTCCCCATAATGGGAGCATTCTCCTGGAGTAGTTTTTCTGTGGTTAAACAGAATGCACTGTTGGTGAAAATCTCTAACTAGTTTGAGTAGGCGACGAGGCTCCATTCAGCCTGTCTTCCAACAGCTGCCGCTGTTTCCTTGAAGAGAAACTCCCTGGGTGGTTATGTCCATTTTCCCACTAATGGGACTAAGTGTCATTGACTGGTGTACACAGCTGAGGAGTTTCTTGAGGTGATGGCTTTTTTAAAAAAGGTTGTGCTCAGAAAAATCAATATTACAAAAAAACAACCCCAACCTATCAACATCTTCTGTTATACAGAGAGGAGCTTGCATTTGCTTCATCTCACCGTGCATCCTACCCACAGAAAGGTGGGCACTGAAATCAGGTGCACTCATTGAAGCCTGCCAGTAACTTAATATGTTTTGCTAATTGCAATGTTCCCATTTTTTGGTTCTTTAGCCCAGAAGAAAGAGTGTCAGGCTGCTTCTACTGACCAGCTTGCAGGTGTTTTTAAATAAGCAAGGAACCACAATGTTGTATCTGCTTCTTGCCTTATATTCAGGGCAGGGTTTTACCACAGCCATGCCCCTTCAGCTTTTGCACTGAGTTTTGTTGAACTCAGCAAAAGCATCCGTGAACCTTTTTCCCTGCAACAGGAAGACACATGTAGACTTCCCCTCTGGCCTGGGGTCAACTCTGGAAACCTGGGTACTCTCAAACCAAACCAACTTTTCCACCTGTATAAAAAAATCAATGGTTCTGGCACAATGTGCCTGAGTAAGAACATCATGAATTCTATCAGTGGTCACAGGAGGCATCAAAATCAGTTCTTCCTCACCCAGAAGCTGGATTCAAGCATAAACCAGGTCACGAGAGCACCTACAACCTCTGCTGATGCTGCATTGAGCAGCAGTGAGCCACATGCACAGCCTTGCAAGTTGTAAGTGGGAGAGAAGCTTCAGGTGACAATACTGATCGTACTCCCAGCCTGAAGCACATTCTGGCAGAAGCCTTCAGCAGACAAACTCGGCCTCTCGCCTCACTCCACCTTCACACACACATTATACGTGTGTCCTACACCTGGCTCATGCTTTTCCCCTGTTAACTTGCAGTGACTGTGTATGCCTCTCAGCTGGCCAAAACCCATTCCACCCAGCCAGGGGCTGCTAGAGGGGATGAAAGCAAGGCCTTGCTAATCAAGGCCTAGCACAGGGCAGCAACCCGCGGGGCTGTTAAAGGAGGTTACAGGAGGCTCCAACTGTTCAGGAGAGAAATACAAATAACTCCTTACAAGTGTAAATAAAGGACATTCAGATGTGTTTAATTGTGCGTGCCTGTCTGAAAATCTGGCTCATCATTCCTCTTCCCATTTCTCACTCTGAGGGTCACTAGTGTCTGAAAACACTGGTATGCCAGGGAAGCCAATTCCCTGTGGGAGCACGACTCTGCTCCACACAGACATTTTCCCTTCTGTCACTTGGCATAATTCAATATGTGACTTGAAGATTCAAAATATAAACAAGAGAAAGGAATCAGGGCCAACAGTGGCGTGAGCTGAATTCTCAAACCTTCCCTGTAAGTGAAAAATACCTCTCCTCAAGAAATACCACCCGTCTCTCCATCCTTTTTTAGCTTAGCCAGAGCTGTTTCTTTGTGGTTCTTAACTCGTTAGGATATGGGGTCAAAAATACCATAGTCAAACATACAGGTGAACCCACACCACTCAATGCCTGCCCTGCACAGAACACGAATTAGCAGGCAAGTTCCTCTCATCTCATAGTTCTCCTTCTCCTGGGAATCACTTTTTCCTGTTTTTTCTTTCTCAGGATAATGTTCTCCCATAACTTTGTTATTCTTTAACAGCTTTTAAATATAGTTATGATATATATTTAAGTACATACCTGAATATCTCTTTGTTCTGCTGCTCTCCCCTCTGTTACAAAGCCATGGTAAAACCTCCTCAGTGGATTTATGCATCAATCAAAGGAGGAAAGACCTGTCCCCTCACCTCCTTTTACCAGCTTCTGTTCCTCCCCATGTCCCAGGATGCACAAAGTTACTGCAACTTTGAGAGCTTTTCCTGAAAGTAGTAAAAAAATGAAACACCTGAGCTAAACAGATGGGAAAATTACACCAAGAGCACAGACAGAGGTCTTCTGAAAGCCAAACTCAATGCCTTACCTTTCTATCAGTTCCTTACCAAGCCCAGCAAGTGCTGAGCCTCTCCCAGCATGGCCATGAACAGCAGAAGGCAGTGATGTTCAGACATCTCTGGTGCAGCTGCTTGAATAATAATGTTTCTTCTTCCTTCTCCAGGTGGATCACCTGGTTCTGCTCTGGAAGGTGAAACTAGGAGGTTTCTTGCTTAGGGTCACACTGTCCTGCCTGTGGAGATTCTCACAGAATCACAAGGTTGGAAAAGACCTTTAAGATCATCGAGTCCAACCATTCCCATCCTATGCTAAACCAGATCCCTGAGTACCTCATCTAACCTTTTTTTAAACACACCCAGGGAAGGTGACTCAACCCCCTCCCTGGGCAGCCTGTTCCAGCCCTGACAACTCTCTCAGTGAAAATTTTTTTTCTAATCTCTAATGTGACCCTGTCCTGGCCCAGCTTCATCTCATCTCCCCTCGTCCTATCACCTGTTACTCAGCTGAAGAGACCATCTCCTACCTCTCTACAAGCCCCCTTCAGGTAGTTGCAGGTGGTGATAAGGTCTCTCCTCAGCCTCCTCTTCTCCAGGCTGAACATCCCCAGCTCCCTCAGTTGCTCCTCATATGATTTGCCCTCTAAAACTGAGGACAAACTTTGTCTATTGAAAGTTACGGCATCTTCCTGATCAGTTGTTTGGGTAGTTGCTCTACTACCTCTTCACACTCTTGGTACTCACCAGATCCTCCCAGCATCCATTCAGAGCTCTTAACGCTCTCACAACATGCCGCTATCCAGGCCACCAAGGGAGCAGGGAACTGGTTCCAAAAGCCACTCGCTCTTTTAGCTCCTTCCTTTGTGCAGAGCAGCCCTGGTCTGTAGTTTTACAATGAAAAATAGTCCAAAACCACTACAAAGGAGCTAAACAAGCACTACTCTGTGCTCCCAGAGCTACACCTGTGGCACGGACCGTATCCACACAGTCCTGAAACAACCCAGTGTTGCTGAGGGCTGGAGTGTCACCTCAGAGCCAGATTTAGACAGGTCAGGCGGGCGCAGGCGTTGTGCAGGTGATGGTTTCATCTTTTTAAGTGTTTCAAGTTCAAACATTTAATCTTCCAAATTAAAGCAAGCTGAGAATTTCTGGGAGTGCAGAGGGCACGGTGCCTTTAAGGGAATTATTAACCTGAATTAACAGGAGTGACCATTACTTAACTGGGGGGGGAAGAGAAGGGAGAAGAGTCCAGTGAACGTCAATACTCCCAGCTAAAGAGTGATCAGACCCATTCTCCTGTGTTTTGTCAGTGGAATGAGGTAGAGGAACAGAAAAAAGGAAGTATTTATCATTTTTTTTTCAACATGATGCGGGAGGAAATGAGCACTTGTCATTTCTTGTAAAGAAAATCCAGTCTTAATTTTAGTATTTCCAGCACAATGGCCTTGCAGAGGGGTAAGCAATGGCTAATTTTGGCCTCTCCCATTAGGAGGTACCTTATTTTTAATTTGACTGGTGTCCAGTTTCAGCTCCCAGCCATTCTTCCTGTCTGTCACATGTTGAGTATTGTAATAAAAGCTCGTTATTACCAAATCTTATCCCTCCACATGGTCATTAACTGAAGAGCAGAGTGTACCTCGCTCGCAGGCTGTTCAGGGAGGGATGAGCAGCCTCTTCACAACCTTCTCTCTCCTTCCTTGGGGTTTTCTCCAGCACACAGGAGAGGTGCAGGACTCCTGGGCTTCACAGAGGAGAGGCTGCGGAGCTGGGCTCGTACTTGCTGAGGGATCATATTTAAACCCAAGGGCCCAAAGCAGCATGTACCCCTGGGAACGGTGCAGACACCCTACACCCCGACACGCCACAGGGAGCCTGTCACCTTCTTGTCATGTCAGTGTTACCTGCAAAATAATTCTACATTAATAGAAGCATCAGTTCCAAATGAAATCTCACACAGCTCTGAAGTCCGTGTTCTGCACAATTAACACTGGACATTTTCCATATGTAGGTGGACTCCAGTGGTACACCAGCCCTATTATATTGAGTTAAAGCACTGTAAGTTAGGGAAATCACAACTATTTTAGAGTTCTACCTGTTGTGTCCATTACTAAGGCTAAGGCTGCATCACTGCGTGCACGTCTGGAGCCAGCCAGGGATTCACAGCTTGCAGGTACGTAACAATCCTGACCCTTAGTCCTTGTTTCCTTCTGGTGAAAGCAACAAACGCAAAGACTTCAGTAAGAATGAAACAAGGGTGGAACAAATACCAGGAAAGACACTGAAATACAAATCTATTCTCCAAACATTTAGACAATGTTGAAATTAATGAGAAAGTTGTCCTCTGGAGCTAAGCTGAGATCTGGGTCAGGCTGAGTTAAGTAAGGACAGGAAGAAATGGGGAAATTCTTAGTTCCAGATGAAAAACACATTAGGTAAGTTACTTTTACAGTCTGGAAGTGCAAAATCCAGCCACTGGTACCACTGCCCCACTTCCAGAACACAAAAAGCACCCTCAAAATCAGAGCGTAACTTTCACAGTAAACTGGTGTTGGGGCTTGGGATGGGTTTTTTTTGAGTCAAGTGTCTTTGTGTCTCACCACAAAAGCTGCCAGCTTGACCAACCCCGTTTTATTTCTGGAAAAATTCATAATTTCCTTTCCAGCACCCCAGGTCTAAGGGAATCCATTCCCATAAGCCCAGTCTGAAGCAGGTTCCTGGTGCAAGTTGTGTAGTAACATCACCACCACCTCCTCCTGCCAGTCACTTCGGCAACGTGCCCGTGCAGTCCAGGCATTGATGATGGTGACCAGAGCCCTTGGAAGTGCACTGGCAGCCAACTGGTACTCCCCAAACCCTCCAGGGTGTAATTTTATGGCAAAACATTCTAGCATCTAAATACAGTGCAGTCTAATATATAAATATGACAGAGCACTCAGAGGCAGTGTTATGCTGGGACAGCTCCCACAATTTGCCCTCAGTCCACCTGAGAGCATCTCAAGAGGCAAGGGCTGCCGTGGTGTGAGGAGGTGTCCTCCCATGTGTTACCTGAGTGTGCAAGGGGGACAGATGTGATATGCAACTTGGCTTCCAAGTTTAGATTTTTTTCAGAAAAATAAATCTAATCAGGGTTTGTTTCATAGGCTTCAGAGCCTTCTCCAGTTCTTGGGGAAAGCCTGAACGTGTGCTCAAAATTGTCTTCGGCCTTCCTGTGATGGAGGCTGTGAACGATCACAGACATTTAAGATGTGTCCTGGTTTCTAAGAATGATTTTGAAGGGATTGTCAGCACCTTTAGTGCATTGAATATGATACTAAACTGGTAGCAACGAAACGGGCCTGCGGGAGAGCTCTGGGGGGTTGTCAGGCTGAAGGGTAATGAAGTAAACTTGGTTTATCATCTCGTCCTACCCAACTCACAGCCAACTCACACGCTCTTGATGCCACACACACATGGGGTAAGTGCCCCCACTGTGTATAAAACCCAGGTGGAAACACAGCAGGCACATCAACTGGTTACAATGGAGCTCAGAAGGTGACAGCCTTGGTGTGCATCGCGGTTCACACCTTCTCCTTATCCAGGCCTCTGCCTCACTGCTGGTGCTCTCCCCACCGGCTCCTGGGGGCAAACCACCCAAGTAAAAACCCAACAAGGTTGCTGTAGCTTCAGCCATGGTGAAGAGCCTCCACTCAACGTTCTCTCAGGGCTTCTCAGCATCGCGGCCTGGACTTTCCTCTCTACCATCCCTCAGACTGAAGAGGTTTCTGCCTCTCTCACTCAACCCAAACTGCCTGCTGCCAAGCCATGCTCAGCAGTCAGCAACTCCAGCCAGCTAACGAAGCCGTGCAGCAGCCACACAAGCCCTGCCATGGCACCCTGAGTTTCCATCAAGCAGATCCCGCTTTGGGGTTCCCCAAATGCAAGTCTGTGGAGAATGGGTGACTTGCAACGCTGGTGCTGTGGCCTAGGAGGTGTGAGGCCTGGCAGTGGGGAAGCAGGAGTGGGCTCTGCGATGCTGTGCTGGGACAGCCTGCACCCCAGTAAAGTGACACGTGCCCACGGGAGTGAAGCGTGAGGAGGTGTGCGGGCAGAGCCTGGCAGCAAGCCTTACCCAGGGAGAGAGGCTGAGCTAAGCACAAGCTGCAGCCCTGCCTCCCCCGCGTGCAGGCATGGCTGCCGGTCCCACTGGCACAGGCGGTGGCTTGTCTCTGCTCGCCTTCCACTAGCGCTTGTGAGCAAGGAAGACAAAGGTGGTTGAACAGAGCTGGCAGGAGTCCCACCACTGCGTTTGCTGAAAGGCTCCATTACAATGTAAACAGGGATCATGTTGCAGGGCATCATCATAAAACACCATCGGTGACATCTCAGCCGATTCCCCAACAGCACCACTCCCTCCTCCTCCTCCTCATGCCTACTGCCTTCACCACTGGCTGCCACCCACTACTCTGCTGCTCCTCTTGCACGCCCTGTCCACAATTCTCTTGTCTTTGAACCCAGTGGTTCCCTATCAGCTCCTCTGAAGGCTAATCATTACCCATCAGTCGCTCACAGCACTGCAGTCTTACACCCTACAGAGGCATCCCTGCATCTCCAGCACATTTTGGAGCCACACAATCTCTCAAAGTCTCTCTGCTTTTGGAAAACAGGACTCAAGTGTCACCTTGCCATCCCTCCAGAAGCCCTGGGGTTCGCAGTTCAGCCTTGATGGATCATGGACAGGCCACACAGGTTACACCAGCTTTACTCCTGCCTTGCACATCTAGTGGGAGTCACCTCTTTGTCTGACTTTCAAATAAGCATTTTTCCTTCTCCCCCCACTGCTGCCACCCCTTGCTCTCCCCAGGGGTTCTTGGGAATCACAGAATCATAGGGGTTGGAAGAGACCTCCAGAGATCATCGGGTCCAGCCCCCTGCCAAAGCAGCTCCCCAGCTCAGATTGCACAGGGAGGCGTCCAGATGGGTCTTGAGTATCTCCAGAATTGGAGACTCCACACCCCCTGGGCAGCCTGTCCCAGGGCTCCCTTACCCTCTCTGTGAAATAGTTCTTCCGCATATTGGTGTGGAACTTCCTGTGCTCCAATTTAAAGCTATTAAAAGCAACCACAAACCCATGACTTTGTTGTCCTTGGAGAATTCTTTGAAGCCATGCACACCTTCCCCTCCATCAAAGCCTGCGAAAGCTTGACAAGAATTGGCCAGGAGCTCAGGAAGGGTTTTCTAGCTTTCCAGCTGTGACCTGGCTAGCTGGCATCATCTCACCTTTTCTTTCCCCTTCATGGGGGGTTTATTCCCTCATGCTCATCATCTCTCTGTCCTCCGGGGATTTAGACATTGACAGCAGCTACAAGGCATTACATTAACACAATCAATTACCTCTGCTGATAACGTTATCAGCTCCAGAAGAGGCCAAAGCAGCGGCAGCCTTGTGTGGTACAGGGGAGAAGCAGGAGATCTCGGCTCCGATCCGGCTCTGGTGCTGATTTCTTAGTGCAAGTGGGCAGCCCTTTGCCTTGATTTCCCTGTCTGTACAATGACAAATGCAGTACCCACTGTCTGATACACTTAAACAATCATCCCTCTGTTAGGAGAATTCACCATTTATCCATAACAGCACCACATACAGCATGTACAGAGCTGGGTATCTGCATTTGGAACCACAGAAAGAGCGGGTAAGGGCACCAAAGTCAGCCAGCAGCACTTCCTGAAAAGCTTCTTAGGGAATCTAAAGATAAATGCTGTCCTGTGTTCTTCTCTAAAAGCTGATAAAATGGTTTTCAAGACCATTCTGCTCATGAAATGTATAATGAAGAAACCATCTTGATGGAACAGAATGCACGTCCCGTGCATAAAAAAGCTGCACTGCTCGAAATCTGAAATCCACTTGGCTCTTACCTTGAGGAGTTTGAATTTAACTCCTTGAGAATAACTATGTGATGTACCTTTAAAATTGGCTACTTTATTTTAGTTATCCTGGAGATAATTAGGAAAAAACCCAACCCCAACACTTAAATCCTGTCTAAAATCTGGGAAAAAAATAATCTTTGAGTGGCAGAGCACCGTTTCCTTTCAGATTAGCAACAGTTTACTATTCCAGGTGTATATTCAGGCTGTTCTGCTTACATGGTTGCTTTAATATCGACCATATTAAAACCTTTCCGATAGCTGAGCACATCTATAAGCAATCCCAAGCTCCTCCACGTGCCTGTGTGTCCATGCATGAGATCCCTTTGCACACTCTGCCGGGTAACAAGGCACACGGTGCCACGCTCTGCGCTTTCCTCTCTTCCTTCAGTACGCTGCACGAAGGCCAGCAAGGAGCTGTTGGAGCACACACTCAGGAACATTCCTGCAGTCTGGAGATTAAAAACATTTACTTTAAAACTCTGCTTTCCTGTTTCCTTGGTGCTGTCCCTGTGCTGGCGAGCCAGACAGTTGGAAATCAGCCTAGGAAGTGTCCGGTTCATCTTTGCCTAAAGAACAGAATGATGTGAGGTGAAGACGAGCCAGGCAGGGAAGCAGGTGTAGGGGGTTCATAGAGCTGCAGTAACTCTTTTGTAGGAGGATGACCCTGGATTGCACAGTAAGTTAAACCAATTTAAAGACAGAAAAAAATATAAGATGACAGGAATGATGACACAAGCACAGCGGGAACCATTCCTCAGATTTTCTGCTAGAGGCAGGCTACACAAATGCACCCCATCCTCCTATATACCCTGTGTTTTGACCCAGGGGAACGGACTTGTTTGCACCCTCATAAGCCACCTAGAGCTAACCATGGCCTTTCTTCTAGGTTTGTAGGAGGTTTCACCACCACAGCACACATGGAAACCTGCAACTGACAGAAGAACCTGCGTAGCAGCTTAACTCACCCGGCACTCTGGGAGAAACGTGAAGAGCTGGAGGGCTTTTCTGTTTTGCAAACAGAAGGAAGGTCGTTTCCTCTGTTAACTCACCATAGCATTATGTTCAAAAACGTGCCTGGAGCCCTACAAATATCCCTACTGCTTTCTGTATCAGCTGAATTTCTTTCTAGAGCCACCTGAGAAACACTGGCTTTTCGTTTGCAAGGTACTCTGGAGCTATTCAGAATTGTTTCAGAAGCCAAACTCTTTAAAAGGCATCAACACCTACAGAAATTATCAGCTGTAATGAAGTCTCCAGACTTTCTTTGGGGTGTATTTAAGGAGTATCACCAGGACAGTTAAAACTGCCTTGCTAATGGATAACTAGGTAATTCTCCATGTGCTTTTACCGTGCTAATAAACTGAGTGATCGGCAAATGTGTCTAATATATTACACATCTCTGTGAGAAACCACAAATACTCCAGTTCCATCCCATGTGAATGAGGTCTTGGGGCATTCAAACAGCTCAGAAAAGAAATGGGAGCAAACGCTCAAATGAAATACAATTTGGGAAACATCTGGGCTTAGAACATCTGGAACAAAGGAAGGTGAAAACTGGGAAACATGAGTCCGGGATGGCAGGCAAATACATACAGGGAAGAGAAGCTAGTTCCTAACAGCTGAGAGTTGCAGTTCACTCACTGTCTAGGCATCCTGGCAATAAACCACAAAAGAAATGTTAAAATAACACCAATAAAAATAAATCCGGTTTCTGGCTTATTTTAGCCAGGAGCTTTTCACAAAATGCCACCATTCCTTCCTTGGCCTGTGGTGGGATGCCTGCATGCTCCCATTCCGTTCCTTAATCGCTTTCATACTTGATACTATTTGCAATAGTTCAGACTCAGTAAATTCAACCCAGCTAAAAGAATTCATTCCAACAATTGTTTAATCTTCTTGTCACTCTATACCATACACATGCAGAAGACAACCCAAGGTCTTTTAGTGCTACCTCGTTCAGATTGTACTATCTAGAGGTATTCCCTCAGACACAGGCGTCATTATATGTTCTCATTTAGCAAAACATGATTGTTTTATAAAATGCTCTTTTCCTTCTAATAAATGTTAGGTTATCTCATCCTGGTCTCAGCTAGACTTTGCAGTGGTTTTCAGTCTGGACCCACAGCAGCGAGCATGGCATACACTGTACTCTCACTGTACTCAGACTGTACTTGCACCGTACTCTGCTCTGACAGCAATTAAGAATTTCTTTATTAAAAGCATCCAGAAAAGTGATGTGTGGGTCTGGAACTTGTGCTTCAGCTTTAGTCTAATCTACTCACTAGGATTACATAATATCATGTGCTACCTGGGGTGTAACTGTCCTGCGTGTGGCAGGTTCCCTGGACCTTCCTTTGTTACATCTCCCAAACCAACCATTTTCAATTAGCACAGCGACCTCCCTTGAACTCCTCCCGGCATCCCCACTGCCAGCTCTGAGCTCCTGTGGCAACCGGCTGCTCAAGTACCACCTTTAGGGGATTCTGGCAGCAACAAATCTTCATTCAGAGCATGAGAGAACAAGACTGAAATGGATGTTGAATTGAGAATGTCATCGTTGCCATAAAACTGTGGGTGCCAAGATCGCAGCAGGAGTAGACAGAACAGTATTTTCTGTCACTCAGATTCCAGAAACTTTTAAAATACAGATTTCAAAGTACCTGAAGGCACAAGGACACAAGGCTTAAAGGTGCACACGTACTGAAGTCCCAGCAGGACAGAAGGCCACAACAGCAAGCTGCAGACAAGCAGCAGCAGTAACTGAGGTTAACCCCACTCAGAAAAAGGAAACTGAAGCCAAGACGTTACCAAAGATCCTCACAATTACCTGTTCGGTTCTCTGCAAATAATTCTGGTAAGAAACCACAGAACTGAGCGCCAACAGATCGCTTGAAGCTCAAGATGGAGTTGCTACCTTTAGCTGTCACCTCCACACTGACTCTGGCCTTCCTTTTTCCCACAATATGTGATGTCCCCGAATGCCCAGATCCCTGCTGCAGGGCAGAGGCAGTGGGACTGGCCTGACCAGCCACTCTCCTCACAGCTAGCAGAAGTTCAGAATACCCAGCAGCTGTGAGCAAACACCTTCTGCCTCTCTTGCACGCTTCGCTGCCAGATTGTTCACCCTGCAGACAAACAGGAACTGGGTTTTATGCTTGAAGAGTGTTTATGCCTTGCATAATTGATTTAAGGTCCCATCCTGCCACCATCAAGCTCCAGAACAAGCCATTATGGGAATTTCCAAGGTAGAGGGTCTGACTCCTCAATCGAGGAGCTTCCCTGGGCAGACCTTGCCATCAGAGGGTTTCCTCTTGTACTTCCCACCCTGTCTAGTGTAAGAAGAAGGGCCACAGCCAGCAGCCTCCCCACAGGAGAGCTCATAGGGAAACAGGCAGGACTCACCCCCTGCCAGAAAAGCAGAGAGGAGGGCACAACTCATCATCAACCCAGAAAGACAGAGGAAGATGACAAAAAGCAGATTTCAAAGAGGCAGTGAGCAGTAATTCCAAATTAACCACAGCAAGTGGGGACAGGTGTTAGCAGGCCGGCCAAAAGCATCACATTCTTTCAGGAGCATAAAAACTTTGCGGAGAAAACAACGCTGCAATTAAGTCCATCCATGGGGACACCCCAGCACCCATGGCTGGGCTCCATCCCGACAGACAGGGTGCCCTGCTACACAGCCAAGAGGCAGCTACGTAAGCGTGTCGGTGCGCGGCCTACAAGGCCTTTAAAAGCCCACGTTTGAGTGGGTGCTTTGCATGGCAAGATGTATCGCCTCACTTCACAGCACCACCTATGGGGCTACACAAGATCACCGCCCAAGAGAACGTTGACATTGAAAACCATAGTATAAACCCGGAACTTTGTGTCTTTAAAACATTTTACTGTGTTAACACCTTCTTTGCTAATTAGGCCTTTAGCGCAGATAGGCCATTACAGCCATCCGAACACACAGGATCCATGCAACAAACAGTTCAGCCCCAAAATCATGGAATCCTATTGTGGAATCACAGAACAGTTTGGGTGGCTTATGCCCAGGTTAACTCAGTTCCACCCAGAAATGAATTGAGACCTTCGTTTAGATTTATCAACTAATTGCCACCCAACCCCAAAGTGGGGGTAAAATGCTCTCTGCCATAAATCAGTAAAATACACTCTAGCAATACCTGAAGGAATTGCTAAAATTTCCCAGTGGCTGTGGGATGTCACCCTGGTACGTCTTTAGCTGGCACGAGGTGAAATAGTGAAACAATTCTTCAGGAGGCAGCAAGCTTGGATTCAACAGGAGCTCACCTTAAACACGGCGAGCGCGCAAGCGTGGGGGTTTACTTACAGAGAAAAGAAAAAGAGAAACAGAAGAAATTTAGGAACATGCCATATGCAAGCAAGGTCATTTTCACGTGTTCAGGGCAGGATATTCTCCCTGCTGCTCAGAAGTACTGTACAACAGGTTTACTACCATCTCTGAATGAAGATGGACACTGGTTTTTTGCACTCGATCTGGATTTCTACTTGTCACTTACTGGAAGAAAACCCGATACCGTTGCCAGAATTAAAGCTTCTTCCCTTGGGGTTAAACAATTCACAGGGCACCGCTGTCTGAACGCCTGCTATTTGCACACAGTTTCAATTACATAAGTTTTCTAAAGGTCAAATATGTTTCTTAACTCTGTTGAAGCCAATTTACAGCCATTAAAACCAACCAAAGAGATTCAATACAGTCAGACAAGTTAACCTGCCTAATTTCAAGTCTATTATTATTTATATGATTATGTTCCTATTCTGCCTGTGCTCTGTGGTCTATGAAATCGCATTTGCAGCTGACAAAAGTTAAGTAATGCTAATTATTTGTTCACATGTGGTTTCCATCTATGTTTGTTTTATGGATATTAACCTGAAAATTAAATCAACACAAAAGAAAAAGAAAATAATTTGGCATTTTCAGAGGCAAGACGGGCCCGAGTCTCCTGACAGCTGCTGTGCTTTTGCAGAATTTTAAGATACACACATCCATCTTCCCCTTCCCATTGCTGTTTAAATTATGTACACAACAGAGAGAAACCAACTTTTCAGGGAAAAGCATAGCTTGAACCGTGGTGGGTATCGATTTGTTATGCATCAGTCTCAATCAGAAACAAGATAACAGCTACAGGTTAAATACTTCAAACACTTCAGTACCAGAACTCCCACCTCCGCTGCTTTAATTCAGCGATGACTGGCAGAGCACAGCGGCATCTCGCTCAACAGACACGTGAAAGCGAGCAGAAGGAACCAGAAGCTCCCTCACCAGGCATTTCTGTATGCAGCACATAAAACTGGCTTCAAGAAACTCAGTTTCAGACAGGCACACTGACCTGGCTCCACCAGGAACAGCGCAGATAAATACCTATAAAGCAAGTTACACACCTCAGTTGCAGTGGTCTCAAAACAATCCTTTGGTTCACCACTCCCAGCTACCAGTACTGAACCAAGTCAGGCTCATGAGGGCATTACAGTGAATTCAGAGGGGTCCAAAGCTTTTGGTGAACTAGATTCCAAGCCTGAGAATTCCACAGAAACGGGCAGTAACTAAAGACTTGGGGCCCACGAGCCAGGGGTGTCAGAGCCATGACAGTTGCTGCCCGAATCACTTCAGAATAGCACAAAACCATTTGCAAAGCAACAGAAAAGGATGTTGGGCAGAACTTGAACTGCACACAAGTGAGCAGAAAGGAAAATAAACCAGAGCAACGTGATTTTTAAATAGAGGCTGAACTTTAAACTGAACTTTTAAATAATTGGCAGTAAAAACAAGCAGGTGAATCATCTTAATTATCACCAAAAGGCACATACCCAAACCAACTATGGAGGCACGGTTGGGGCTGAAGGAGACTGACAGTTAGTAAACTTAGCACATGGCAATCTGATACTCCTGGTTGAATAGGATTCCTTGCAGAGATGATTGAGACATCCTCAGCACAGCTGTAATCATATACCACCGGTACCGTCTGTACTTCAGAAACCATTTCTGAACCCCAGGCTACTCCTCTAAACTTCACATTCAAAACCTGTTCTGAAGGAATTAACTATCCACCTTCACCCCCCAAAAATAAACCCAACCCCTCCCAATTCCTGTGCTGACTCTCTAACAAAGCCATTCTTCAATACTCTTGTGCCGTTTCCAGCTGCAGTCCACATATGTTAACTACAGCGTAACTACCGAGCACCGGTTGTGTGCAGCAGCCCTCAGAAGGCTGAAGGTAATCGGGTGTGCAGAGCCAGGTGCACAGGTTGTCGTCCACCAGCGGAGCAGAATAAGCATAAAGACTCAACTGTTTCAGTGCAGTGCAATTTTTGCACCATTTAATAGGTATTTGATGGAAGACTGAAACAAAGCTGTCCTGAGAGCCAGCAGAAAAGCTTCCCTGCAAAGAGAGACCTTTCTTAAAGGACACACAAAACTTCAGAAGGTTTAAGCCTCCTCACATTGGTCTGTTACTCCACAGCTACAGCCTCGGGAAGCAGTCTTAACATTCCCACTTACAACATGACACTAGCTTATTTCCAGTGCAGGGTTCAGGATATTCAGTGCCACTGCTTGTAATTCTACCTATCAATTTCTTCGACCCACCAAAGACCACCCCAGTGTTCCAGGCACACCCCCCAAGATGCACTTACCACAAGAGAATGAAACTGCTTGCAAGGTTCTTGGGTATTTTCATGCAGGAAATATGCCCTAAATAATGAGAGTTTAACTGTTCTCATACGCTTGGAGATTAGCTGCTTGGATTATTCATGTGTTCCTGTTTGGTTGAACACATTCATATCTTTGCTATGAAAAACACGGCTCTACGAACCGCTTCTTTATGAGCCTGTTAGAACCCAGTGACAGGACAGCGCAAACAGGACTAATGTTCTCTGCTTCATCAAGAAGTAATTCCCTCAGGCATTAAGATGTGATGTAAAATCTTTTAATATATTGAGCAATTTCATTAAGTTCTCTGTAAAGAAAGCAAAATACGGCATGAAATACAAGAGCTTTTAAAACATGCCAGGGAATTTCAGTGGGAAGGTAACAAATTAGGCAAGCCACAGGCCTATTACGCATTGAAAACACTGGCTGAGACATTAAACAACCGTAGAAATATTTTCATATAATATTATTTAAGATGCTTTGTTCAAGAACGAGAGCAAACATTTACTCTTTCCTGATAAATATTAACAGCTTTTTTTAAAAAAGGTATTTTTCTGAAGACTGAAATACATTCTTTGTTAGAATTCAAGCATCGCAGCTCTTCACCTCCAAATACAGCAGAGCCAAGTGTTGCCCAAGAGATTAAACACACAGGGAAACTCTACACAGCAGAGGTTCCCACTTGCAGAATTTTACTTTTTCCTGCTTTTGAGGCAGCTGTTGTGAACTCTTACTCTGTTCTGCACAGAAGAAGCGATCTTCATAGACGCTTTCTTTGCGAGGGACCTTTCCACAGCTCCGGGTTTCCATAGCAACAGCTGAGCATCCTCTCCGCCCGTCAGCAGAGACTCATCTGTCAGGTTCCAGCAGAAGGAGCGCACGGTGGCAGCGTGCCCTCCGCAGAGGGTACCCGCCAGGCTCAGCCCATCCTTGCTGCAGCTGATGAGGTGAATGTTGCCTGTCGACGTTCCCCCAATAAGAAAGAGTTTATCTGCCTTTTCGTGGTACAAGCCACCTACCAGGTAATGCAAGCTGTTGTTTCCAACACAGACTGAGTCTCTGACGTCCAGCACGTGCAGTAATGTTATTGGGTCCTCAGTATCTAACTGACCAATGTCCCACCAACAAAATCCCTCATCGTGGGTCATGCAGTAGACTTGCTTATAATCTTTCCCAGACCAGCCAATAAAACTTACCGATGAATCTGAATTGCAAGTTGTTATTAAAGCATCATCTTCATTATCCTTGTTAATGTCAAACATGTTAACCAACCCATCAGTTGACCCAGAAAGTACCAAACTGGGTTCGATGGGATGAAAACAGATTCTAGTGACATCATCATTGTGACTTTCAGAATAGACTCCCAGGGGCTCTTTAGTTGTGCTGGCACAGTCTGTAACACCTCTTGCATCCCAAAACACCAGAAACGTGTCGTTTTCAACTTTTTCTGTTCCAGCACAAACGATGAGGTCACTGCAGTTGATATCAAAGCTGATGAAGACGTTGGAAGGATAGCCACTGAACACCTGCACGGCTTTCTGAGCTGCTACACGAATGTCCCAACACTTCACCGTCCCGTCACTGCACGCTGAGAACACTGTGCTGTCACACCTGTGTGCAAATCTCACTCCATTAAGTATCCCAGGACGGTCGCTGTACTCCCGCAGGAAGTTTAATGTTTCCCTGTTATATACCCTAATTGACTTATTGGAACATGAAACTGCCACAAAGCGGCTGCTTTCTGACTGAGCAGGTCTGGAAACGTCTATATCCAGTAGGTAAGCAGGCTCCTCGCTTAGCATAGAGCGCTTTGCTATGCGCAGACTAGCAAGCTGCTCCTCTATCCTCTTCATCGCAGTCATCTCCAATGCTGCCCCTAACACAGTCAGAAACCTGCAATAAATGAAGATCTGAGGTGAGTTTTAACTACAACATTACAAAATAATATTAGCTTTAAGAATACACATGCACAGAGATGGTGCATCACGTCCAAATTAAATTACCCTGACGTACCCACTACAACTTCATTTACAGAAACAGAGAACCGGAAAGGGCTCCCTGAGTTAAGGAGTTCAGTCTCTTGTGACTGTCAGCACTACATCATATAATCCCCTTAAAAGATTAAAGGGTCTGTCTGTGAATCCCATCAAAGTCACTTAGCTAAATATGCTTTATTATTTTTATGAAGTAAATAGTGAAGCGATGTTTGCCACAAGCTGGAAGAAAATTATGTCATCACCACTACGTAAGGAGGAGTAATGTTTGTTCTAAAAAGCTGCTAGGAGTGGGCACAGCCCACAAACGGCTGCATCAGAACAGCAGCAGGAGACTCTTTCGGTGAGCTTCTCCCCTGAGGAACGTGCAGAGGGTAGGCAGAGGACAAGACTAAAACTGTGGGCTGAATTGGCCAGATGAGGTAATTTTACGAGTATTTAGGTGCCCAATGACACACATAAACACCTGTCAGCATAACACAGACCACCTAAACAGGCTACATGACACCACTGGAATTCAGCACCTTTGGCTTTTTCATCAATACTCCTAACAACTTAAGTGGAGTTTTGTGTCTTGTATAAAACCAAACACCAGAGCTCTTCGTGCAACAGATAGAAATCATCCCTTCAGTGGTAATTCTTCTCTGGAAGTACTGACCCCCCTAGAAACCCATATTATTTCACACATGTACACAAATTTATGCGATACATGAAATGTATAAGAGATACCTGCCATCATAAACAATGCATCATTTCAGTGAGTTCCCAAACTATAACCATTTTCAAAAGAAAGATGTCAGTGGGGTACATAAAGTAAGCATGGCTGTCCACATGAATGACTTGTGGGAAATTGCCCTTTCAATTAGAGCACTCTTCTGTGTTAAAAAAAAACAAACTTTGAGGGAATCCCAGCAGGCTCTAGGGGGTCAAGTCTCCAGTGACTTCTCACCAGTACAGATATTGCAGGTAATGTAAATCAGGGTAAAGCAGTACTCAAACATCCCCTCCTTTCTTTAAGGACTAGGCCAGCACCCAATCCTAGCTGATGCCCACATGAAAGACCACAATGTTGGAAAAGGCCTTTGAGATCATTGAGTCCAACTGTACCTGTCCTCTACTAAGCCATATCCTTCAGCACCTCATCTACCCGTCTTTTAAATACACCCAGGGTCAGTGACTCAACCCCCTCCTTCATGGGCAGCCTGTTCCAGTGCCTGATAAGCCTTTCAGTGAAGAATTTTTTCCCAATGTCTGATCTAAACCTGCCCTGGTGCAGCTTATGCCCATTCCCCCTCATCCTATCACCTGTCGCTTGGGCGAAGAGACCATCACCCACCTCTCTACAACCTCCTTTCAGGTCACTGTAGGTGGTGATAAGGTCCCCCCTCAGCCTCCTCTTCTCCAGGCTAAGCAACCCCAGCTCCCTCAGCCGCTCTCCTCATAAGGTTTGCTCTCCAGCCCCTTCACCAGCCTGTTCACCCTTCTCTGGACACACTCTGGGACCTCAATGTCTTTCTTACAGTGAGGGGCCCAAACTTGAACACAACACTGAAGGTGTGACCTCACCAACACCAAGTACAGGGGCACAATCCCTTCCCTGGATCTGCTGGCTACGCTATTTCTGATACAAGCCAAGATGCCACTGGCCGCCTTGGCCAGCTGGGCAAAGAGCTCCTTCAAAAAGGGGCCTTTCTGAAAAAATTCCAAACAGAAATGCACCAAAAATCAGGCAAGACCCAGAACACAATAAAATCTTCTCATGCCTTCCCAGCTGTCCCATAGGTTTTTCTGCAAACTCTTCAGGCTGGGCTTTGAGGGAAGGAATCAGCAGGTTTCCATCTATTACTCATCTTAGGGCAATTATTTTAACTGCAGACAAGAGACCAGCAACAAAGGTAAAGTTGCTACAGCAAAGCTCCATTCTGCTTTATTCTCTCCTTGGTGGTGTTTGCAGCTTCAGGGGTTTGCTTTCCCCCCTCCTATCTGGTATATACACTCATGATGCCATGTGACAAACAAGCAAATTCTTAAAAAAACAGCTTAAGTAGGCACACTCATAAAAGCTTAATTCCCAAGTCACAAATAATCTCACTAAGCTATTTGCCTCAGTAATATCCTGACAATGAGGTCCCCAGGTTAATCTTCTACATCAAAGCAACCTTCCAGGGCACATCCACGAGTAATTTTTGCCATAAAACGCAGACATCCTGTGGAAACTCCTTTCCCCTCTGAAGAGAAGACGTCCAACGTGTTTTCTGGCACTAGTCTGGGTACAAGCCTACCCACAGACCTCACTCCTTCCTTACTTTCCTGAGTATGTCCTGAAATGGAACAAGGTTTTACTAGAACTATTAAAGAGAGCAGTTCTCAAACACATCTCGTTACACTGCTCAAACAGAAAACTATTGAGCTTCCACGCAAATTAAAAAATTAAGAAATATTTTAATGACATTAATAAGGACAACTTTTACTTAATCCAAATTACTGAAGAATTATAATGGAAGCTTCTATTTAAATGCTGTTTCAAAACCACACACTTGCAGGTGGAGGAAGTTTTCCTAAACCAGCCACCCTGTAGTGGTTCTGTCCATAAACTTTTTGTAAGAAAAATGTAGTTTTCCAGACTGACCTGAATTTCAAGCTCTAAATATTCAGACTTTTTATACACCAAAGGCCAAGTAAACTCTGACAGACATCTTCCTGACAAATGTCATGCATTTGGAAAGCAAGCTGCAGTTGTTTAAATATTACTGACTTTGATAGAGAGGATTATTCAACGAGCAGTTTCTACAACACTCATGTCAGAGCTTTCACTGCTGGGGAGGGGAGGGTGAGGGACTCCACAAGCACCCAGAAGTTGTAAAAAGCCAGAGTCTGCAAAAGCCCGTTCGTTCAGATTTAATAATATTTTCTGGGAAATAAAATTAGCCCAAGATAGCTTTTAAGCTTTCAGCCCTGAATGACATAGGTAGAGCTATTCTGTAACTCCAGATAGATGTGCAATCTGTATCACGGGGAAGCTGGAGGGTACAGTTTTCAATTCTATTTCCACTGCAGCAACTAAGAAGCCTTAAAATTGTATTTGATGGCAACCAGGTTTTCACTCAAAACCTCAGTAAAATGTCTGCCCTAGTAAGAAAGTCTTGCAACTATTATGAAATCGTGATTGAAGGTTATATAAACAATTCATGCTCGAACTTCAGGGTGTAGCGGCCAGCCCTTCCTTTTCAGAAGGGGAAGTCGGTGTTGTATTTTGATGGGAAAGTTTAAATGGCAGGAATAGGATCTGTGTTAAATTTATGAGACAAATAGGAAACAATGGTCTTCCAAACACAATAGAAGATAACTAAGCACTGGACTGCAGCCACCTACAAAGCACACGGTGCTCTGCAACGCAGAAGTGGAGCAGTTTAAGTCTAGCACTTCTTAACTTCAACAACACAGGTTTCTGTTTTGTTTCTGCCACAAATCCACCAACAAAGTTGGGATCTTTGAAGCAGGACCCAATATGGATATAGCACAGCAGCCAGTTGTGATGATCGATGAGGAGAACAGCTCATGCTAATGTGACAACTGTCTGACAGCACAGACTTCGAAGGGCACACACAGCTTGCTCTTGAACCGATCGAGTCTCAGAAGAAACCATAGAGAGCACTGGCCAAAACTTCTTTCCCCAAGGTACATACTTCACTCAGAATGTGCAGTGGAGTTAATTAAGCTCAGGCTCCTCACTTACTCCACCTCACATTGGCCCACAGTCCACCCAGATCTACAGTCTCCACACAGATAAAATCCAGGTGATGTAAAGGGTCCAGGAAAACACTACTTATGACACACACGAGTACCTGGCTGAAGGTGTGCTGTAGTTTTGTGTGGCTGGGTTCTGGTGGAGAACAAGGTGCTGCAGGGGTGGCTTCTGCAAGAAGCAGCCAGAAGCTCTCTGGAGGCCCGAGAGAGTAAACACCAGCTGGCTCAAGGCCGCAGTCACTGCTGAGCAAGGCCGAGCCCACCAGTGATGGTCACAGTGCCTCTGGGAATCACATTTAAGAAGAAAAAAAAAGCAAGCAGACACATTCTGCCATCAGAGAAGGGAGTGAGAAGATGTAACGAGCTGTGCAGACATCGAAGCCAGTGCAGGGTGGGGGAGAGGAGGTGCCCCAAGTGCCAGAGCAAAAGATGCCCCTGCAGCCCCTGGAGAAACCCATGGTGGAGCGGGGGAATGGTGTGTGGAATGAATGCCCCCCCAGCTAATGAGGAACTGACCAAACCCCCCATTTCCCCATTCCTTGCTCCTCCCTCTGCCACAATGGGGGGAAGAAGGGAGCAAAATCATGCCTAAAGTGAAGTCTGCTGGGGGGGGGGGAGTGAGTGGGGAGGTTTCTTTAAGATTTGGTCACACTTCTCATTACCCAACTCTGGTGTCACTGGCTATGCAGTGCAGTGTGACAAATCAGTTTTCTTTCCTTTATTCTGTGCTGAGTCTGTTTTGCTGTGATGCTGATTGCAGACTGATCTCCCCCTATCCTTATCTTGACTCCTAAGCCTCTCAATATGTATTTTCTCCCCTGCCCAGCTGTAAAGGGGAGTGATAGATCAACTTTGGTGGCCTCCAGACAGGGTCAAACCACCACAAGGTGTCTGGCTGGGGCTGGTCATTTGTGTTTGGAAGAGAAGTCCAGTCCCATCATCAGCAACCACCATTCCTTGTATGTAACATCAATCTTGCACTCATATCTGTGCCCCCTGAACAAGGTACAGTCACCTGTTACAAATTATCCCTGAAATGCCTCTGGTGGTGTACCTAGTCCTCTAGAACCTCATCCACGTGATCTCTTCTATGAATTAACTTCAGTTACATGCAACCCCTGCACATCTTCTGGATATCCCAACTACCAGGAACAACAAACTACTTGAAGGACACTCAAAACTCATTATTTGGGAACTTAGAATAAACACAGTACTCTGAAATAACCAAAACTATTTTGATCTCCTTGGGCATCCTACAAGGATCTCTTAAAAACAGAAAGAAGTTTGATTTTTAGAACAGAAGGGATGAAGTGGAAGGGATGCCAAAGACAAAGGACAGGATTTTCAGAGGCCTTATGTGTTTCTCAGTAATGGTGAGTGAAAACAACCCTACAGCAAACAGCCAGGGGTGCTGAAAGCATCACTGACAGAGAAAGGAAAGGTAAACACCTCCCTGCACACACTGAACATTCAATACTGTCTCAGCATACACTGCCACACTCTTCGTGTGCTAATCTAAACATCATAATCTCAGCTCCAGCCAACAGGCTCATGTTTTTCAAGAGCTAAACCAGCAATCCATAGGTTATCCTCCTTCTCCTTTTAGTGGTGTAAACAAGATGCTGCCAAATTGCACAGTTCCCATTTCCAAAAGGGAAAGACAGGTCAACACCAAACAGAAATGTAAAATTACCTCTCTGACAAAATACTGTGGGAAAGGTGGAGAAATGGAACTGTACCTCAAAGATTTAGTCAGTAACGTAAGAGTAACTTTAGAGTAGGAGGGTAGAAACACTTAATAAAAATGAAAACAACCTGTAGTTTTGGCTATCTTCTCTGCAGAGGTCAAATACCAAAAATAGCAAGGGATTTGACCAGCATTAGATGAAATCTTGTACCGTTCTTTCCTACCATAAACAATGCAAACAGACCCTCCCTTTATTTTCACTACTACTAAAAGCAAACTAAGAGCAAACCCGGAGCTCTGGGCAGTGCAAAGCAACCCATGCATGCACCATGACATGTGGTTTGCATTTTAAAGCAAGAAGTGCAAAGCCCAAGGCTGGCTGAGGAGAACACATTAGCAGGCTGCACTTCACTAACGCAGAACGCCTTCGGAGACCTCTCCTCACCGGCACCGCTCCCCCACGGTCTAAGCACTGAGGGGAGGCACACAACACCCACCAGGCACACACCATTTCTGCAGGATACACACTCCTATCGATGGGTTTTGTTATTTTACCAAAGCAGAGAGGGAGAGAAGGTGTTTTCCCAGCGTTCCCACAAAGCTGTTTGAAGGCAAAGAGAATGGCATTTGGTCTGTCAAGCAGGAAGGGAGTAAGGTGCGCAGAAGGCTACGCTGAAGTGCAGAGGCAAGATAGAAACTGCCAGGAGAATGATTTCATCCTTTCAAATCAGATACATCTCCTTTCCAAACGTAAAGCACAGCAAGAAAAAAGCTCCATGTAATTTTGCACTCGCAGTACAGAGAAAAATACTGTATCAAGAGAGCAGAAAGGAGGGAAAAGCTAAAACGCTGCTGCAACAGAGGCTACGGGGGAAGAGCACAAAAAAAAATCAGGTCTACCAAAGTATTTACCCTCCATGAAATCAATTCATACCATCCCACCAGTACAGACCTTGGGGGTACAATCCTGTTCAGGATGGAGAGAAGAGCTGTAGGTGGGACAGAACCAAGGAAATGGCCTTAAAGAACAGTATTGGTTAGAGGGAAGAAACATTAAGAGGCAGAGCTAGGAGAGAACAAAGGGAAAACTTCCCAGGTGCTCAGCACTTTGGTGTTGAATAATTTTTAAAAAAAGGAAACCACAGCTTTCCTGTACCCATCTTTTGGGAGCATAAGCAGGTGCTCATGTCAATACAGCAACAACATCTCTTTTTGAATATTATGGCAGATATCCAAGAGAGAACACAACAACAACTTTTGGATTTGATCAGGCTTAGTTTAAAATGCATAAATCATAAACCCCACTGTTTTCAGCACAAATCCAGATCACAGCCCTGTACCAGCTACTATGAAGAAAATTAACTCTACCCCAGCCTAGTGTGATAGGTCCCACACTATCCAGTACATCCTCATCAACCACTCCCTCCTTCCCATCCTTTGATATAATGCACAGATACCATTCCTCTAGTCTATGGACCATGCATGTAAAGTGTCTGTACAGTGCACACTGAGTTCATTTAGCCCACGGCTTTGGGCTCCACCTGTTACAGTGGTTAGTCAGGACAGGAGAGGTGGTCAGTTGTGTGGAGTTACTGGGCACCAAAGCCAGCTCAGGTTGGGTCACTGCTGCACTTGCCCTGCTTCTTGTGAAATCTGTCTGGGTGATTGCTGCTATAGTAATTCCCATAACATGCAACTCAAATCCTGGGTTACAAACAATGTAAATTACTTCCCTTTCAATTTACCCCCCCAGTTCCTTTGGACCAGACCATCAAGTTAAACATTGCAATGAACTGCTCCTTCCCACAGACTGCAGTGCCTTAGGAAGGGGTGTACCTGCTCCACATGGTGCCCTATCTATGAACCATGGTCTCTCCAGGGGTATAGCTGCAGCAGCAAAACCTTATCCACAGCCATGGTCCCTTTGAGGTGTACCTGCTCCTGGGTGAACTCATCCACAGCTTCCATTCAAGTTCATACCACAGTTCCAGCCTGTCTGGTAGAGCAGCAGAGAAACAGCAGCGCTGCCCTGGCCATCTGCCAGCCCAGGCACATCACCACTGTTGTTATCAAAATGCTCCCAGGCACAGCCCAGTAAGATGATAAGCAATGCAGCACTACAGTGAGCTGCAAAAACAAGAAGCAGCCACTAATGAGCACTAAACTCTACTATACAGTAACGTGGGCAAGTGCCATGGCAAGCACAGGAGCCTGCCAGTTAATAGCTAAAGAGCAGTAAGAGCTACAGATTCCATCTAGCACATTCCAATGAAACCTGTTGCTATCTTGAACCCTTTGAGTCCTGTGCTGGGCATCAAAAAGGATTGTTGTGGTTTTACCCCAGCTGCCAGCTAAGCACCAGCAGCACAGAGCCACTCGCTCACTCCCTTCTGGTGGGATGGGGGAGAGAATGGGAAGAGTGAAAGTGAGAACACTTGTGGGTTGAGATAAAGACAGTGTAATAGGTAAAGCAAAAGCTGCACACACAAGCAAAGCAAACCCAGGAACTCATTCCCCACTTCCCATGGGTCAGAGGTGTTCAGCCATGCCCAGGAAAGCAGCGCTCCATCATGCTTAACAGTGACTTGGGAAGTCAAATGCTATCGCTCCCACCATCCCCCCCTTTCCTCCTTCTCCCCCCAGGTCTATATGCTGAGCGTGATGCCATATGGTGTGTGATATCCCTTGGGTCATTTGGGGTCTGCTGTCCCACCTGTGTCCCCTCCCAACTGCTTGTGCACCCCCAGCCTGCTCACTGATGGGGTGGGGGGAGGAGCAGCAAAGGCCTTGGCTCTGTGAAAGCCCTGCTCAGCAGTAACAAAAACTTCCCTGGGATACCAGCACTCTTCCCAGACAAATCCAAACACAGCCCCACACAAGCTACTATGAGGAGCAGCAAAGTAACCTCTCTCTCACCAAAACCACACTCTGACAGGAGCAACTGGCTCCAATTGGGAGCTTCTAGTGAGGGGAAGGTTTCCTGGTAGTGACCTCACCAGGTAGAGGATGTTACTGCATCCAGGTGTTGACAAGGTGGTCATCCAATAAAGGAGACTGCAAAGTAATAAGAGGATAAGAGATGCTCTATTTTACTCTCATGGCTATTCTCAGATCAAGCTGACAGAAGCTGCTGCAGAAGCAATCCTATTTTATAAAGACAGATCTTAAAGATTCCCAGGCAAAGGTTAAATTGCAGAAAGAGATAATGTACAGGATGTTTATCATCTAAATTCTATGTATTTTCCTTTATTTTTGTAAAGAATACTGTATTTAAAAACCCTCAGTGAAAGCTGGTCTGTGCCTAAATGCTCAAGGCCTCTGACCAGGTAAACAACAAAATCTGTATGCTCAGGTGGATGCTACAGAACAGACAAGGGCTGCCAGGAAAACTGTCTTGCACTGGGGGCCTTGGCTTTTGCACAGGAACAAGTCTCTGAGATGGGGGTTAAGTATGAGTTTTGTGCCTACTGCTCCTCCCTTCTCCCCTCTCCACCCAGGCAAGTTTGGTTAACAGCCCCCCAAGGAATGGAAGGTGGATGACGTGTGCACCCAACAGCTCCAGAAAATTCTGCTGTCCAAGTGCTACGTAAACTTCAATGCTCCCAACTTGGAGAGATGCTAGATGGCTCACAGCACCTTCGTGTCCTGCTGTCTGCCTGTAGTGTAACCATGGCCATTCAGTCCACCTGCTGCAAAACCTGAAGAGAATTCAAGTCTCAGCCTTCTGCATTTGTGCTTATCTCATCAGACCACAGTGACCACAGAAAAGTCATTTCCTTTCTCTTGTGAGCACCTCTCACTGTAGACACCATATCAACATTACCTTTTGTAACCACTAACATAGGAAAGAAGATACAGAACTAATCAATCTCTCAATTACATACAGCCAACTACTGCTGGAAATCAAACACGTAGGGTACAATGTTCTCCTACCCGTAGTGCTGAGTTTCTCTCCATTCACATTACCACAATATAACCATGAGCAGCTAAGAAAAGGTTCATACCTTTCTCTGAGCTATTCCTCAAATGCCTTCTGGCTAGCAGCATTTTCTTTCATCAGAAGGTCAAAGAGCTGGCTGTCTGACTTGGCACTCCAGCTATGCACTGAGATGATCACCTCACTGGTAAGGAAGACAGAAACAAAGCTTAGCCACATGAGTGGATATGAACAAGACCCTGGCCTATGAACACTTACTAGTCCTGGTTCTGGCAGAACAGCTTACTAAGTAATTCCAAGCAAGCTGCAACATTCACTCTTTACTTTCTTCATCAGTGAAACAAAGACAGTATTTGCCTAACTCCTCATACTTGTGTACACAAACTTTAGTAACACAGTCAGCAGCAAACTTTGAAAAGAAAAACCCTTGTTCTGAACATCTACACTACAAAATGAAATGCCAAAGTCACAGGAACGCTGCAATGCATTTGCAAATTCCACAATCAAAAAGGGTTCCCATATCTTTTTGAGTCTGGGATCATGAGAAAGGACTCCAAAAGCGATGACTTTCAGGGCCATTTCAAGCTGAACAAAACCACCACTTGAATGGGAAACCCCAATGATCCATCCTACTGTGAAAGAGGAAAAAAAAATCACTTATGCATCTGCATGAAAAATTTAGTGACCCTGTAACAACACCTTTTATTTCCTCCAGTGCAGACACTGCCACTTGGTACCAGTAACCTCACATTAAAAAAAGAAAAATGAAGTATGTAAGAAGATTCTTTCCAAATATTAGTAAATGTTGCTGAAATTCCTCCACAGAATTTGTTTCTGCACCACAGGAAGCCTGGGAAATTTCAGCCTCAATTTAGCAGCAACCAGAATAAAAGGATATAAAGAAACTTAACTGCAGCAGGAAAAATAGCTCCTACTACCACACACTAGTGCCAAAATACCTATAATGAGATAAAATGTTTTATTTACCAGAATATTTTAGGAATCCTTTCACAACAGCAATTTAGCTTAAGCTACACTTTGTTACCAGAACTCATTCTTCAAAAGACAAGACCACTGTGCTTTCAAGACTCTTTTCTTAAAAAACCCAAACTTAAATCAGCAACTACAGGTCTCATCTTCACTAGGGATGTTGCTGGTGAACTGGTAAGAGGACATTCCCCTACGTGTGCAGATGGGGCACCAGGATTTTCCAAACACAACGTTCCTGGCAATTTTCAGCACCAGGCTAACATCACTGCCTAAGCAGTTCTCTGCAGTTCCAGATGTACTGCACAAGCACAGGCATCTGTCAAGCCCAGAGCAGGGGAAACAGCTCCTCATTTCCCTCATTTGCTTCCCTGGGAACATGCAGATCACTAAGGTTGCTTTACCAGTCACATCATGCAGTATTTGTTTTTGATATTTAGCTAATCCAGAACATCTCCACGTCAAGGTAATTTGTCAGACCCTCTCCAGTATCAATGCAGCAGGAGAAACTGGAGATCCTTGCGTGCTCATGACAGTTTGCAGACTATCAGTTTCCAAAACATGCTCTTTGTGCACAGCCCGACAGCTGGAGGCTCTGCTGAATCCTTATCATGCCCTAAGCTCAATTTTCAATGCTTTGTAACAGACAAAAGGGAAAGATGTCATCTAAGTGACAGCAGCAGGATGGAAGAGGCTGAAATAAAGGGATTTAGAGCTACGATGACTCTATCCCCTTCAAGAGAATTTACCTTTCAGTCTCCATAAAAGATGCTAAGGCATCAACTATGTGCACATTGTACCCATGCAAGGCACTCTCTTCAGCTCTTTGTTTTCAAGAGCCTTCAGACAGCTCTGCACTTGAACCACATGCAGTACTTCAGAACTGGCTTCACAGATATTAAGAAACATTCTCCCTTTTTATAGCATCCAAGTGCACAGTGATTTTCCACCACACTATAGTATAAGTTCACGCTCAACTTCTGTTACATTACAAGAGTGATTCAGGACTCAGAGATAAAAACTAGATTAACAAAAGGGAAGGCCAAAAGAGACAGTATAGAGATATCACTTTCTGATCAAAACACAGACAATCCCTGACGGAAAATCATAACAAAAACTACCTGGTTTTGTTGCACCCTTAAGACCTGGGTGGGAAATTTATTTTTCTGAGACCCAAAAAGACTTCCAACATGTTTGGCAGACAGTGTTGCCCCCAAAACAAGACAAGGATAAAAAGCCAAGTCAAGGGCTTTATGTATCTCAATAACAGTGCTCGTGTTTGTTCTCAATGCTTTAGTCAATCTATATTTTGCAGGATCATAGCAGGTTGACAGCAGGGCTCTTTGCTGAAGCCAATCTCTTGATAACTAAACCATAACCAAGTACAGAGGAGCACGGGTTAGCTGATCCAGGGAATGGATTGTTTATTTTACAAGAAGTATCTGGGATGCTTTGCCTTGTGTAGCTTGGCAAAGACAGAGACTGAGAGGGGATATGATCACTATCTACAAATACATCAAAGGCATAAATGCTGAGGACAGAGGGGAGCTACTCAAGAACAATACTGGCACAACAGTTTAAGAGTATAAAGTGACCATAAATAAAATTCCTAGCAGAAATTATAAAGTTTATCTTTCAAAATATTTTCCAATTAGAACAGCGGGGACAAAGGCTTCTGATGCCTGTCTTCATCTGCTTTTACAGCCTCACCAGCCTGGCACCCACAACTGCCCAGCAAAGCACGCAAATAGGAAGGCAAACTGAAAAACAACCAACTCTGAGATAAGCTGACTCACCACTTTTCTGGAAGATACCACTCTGCCAGGCAGACAACAGCAAGACACAACATTCCCCTACTGCACAGCTTCGGAAGCAGCACTGAGACCCCACCAGGAGGCTACTTATGCCCTCCAAAAGAATGCAGCTTCCAGTTTCATCACAGAATGAATGATAGGGGTTGGAAGGGACCTCTGGAGATCATCTAGTCCAACCTGCTGCCAGAGCAAGATCACCCACGGGCAGGTTGCACAAGACAGCATCCAGGCAGGTTCTGAGTACCTTCAGAGGCGGAGACTCCACAACCTCTCTGTGCAGCCTGTCCCAGGGCTCTGCTACCCTCACAGTAAAGAGGTTCCTCCTCATGTTTAAGTGGAGCTTCCCATATTCATGTTTATGCCCATAACCCTTGTCCTGTCACTGGGCACCACTGAAAAAAGACTGACCCCATCCTTCTGACCCCACCCCTTAAGTATTGATAAATATTGATAAGATCCCCACTCATTCTCTTCTCTAGGCTAAAAAGTCCCAAGTCCCTCAAAGCCTGTCTTTGTAAGAGAGACATTCCAGTCCATCATCTCTGTAGCCCTTTTTTGCACCCTCTCCAGTAGCTGCCTGTCCTTCTTGAACTGGGGAGCCCAGAACTGCACACAATATTCCAGATAAGGCCTCATCAGTGCACAGAGGGGTAGGAGAATGTTCCTTGACTCACTGGCCACACTTTTCTTGATACCCCTCAGGATGCCATTGGCTTTCTTGGCCATGAGGTCATGTTGCTGGGTCATGGTTCACCTGCTGTCCATCAGGACTCCCAGGTCTGTTTCCCCAGAGCTGCTTCCCAGCAGGTCAGCCCCTAAGCAGTACTGGTGCATGGGGTTACAGTGGCTTCCTCTCCACATTACTCTGAAATTTTGGGGCTAAGAGGGTTTAAGTGTACACTCCAAACAGCGTGGGAAATGCAATGTTTCCCACTCAAGTTTGAATGTTTATCAGTTTCTGTGAAGTAGAATGGAAGACTTTGTCCTGCAGTGACTGCATCTCTCAGTGCAACACAAACATGACATCAGTGTAGCTGAGCACACACACACTACAGCAACGTCTCAGTGAGTTGGAAGTGACAAGGGACAGCATCTGTTATTTCGCACTGAGCCCACTTGATGTCACTAATGACCACTGCTCACAAGTAGCTCAATCACGTCGAGAAGCTGGAGTCACACAGATTTAGACCACACAATTCAAAAGGAGAGCACTTGCCCTTTTTAGTACAGCTACATATTCCTCCACTAGTTTTGATCGGTTACAATAAACTGTCAACTGAGTGGCATTGAAGGAAACAAAGACTTAATGAAGAGTGCAAGGCAAAGGAGATCTGTCTGAAGTGCTGCAAAGAATGTTATTAAGGTACCAGCATTTTTTTCCTTCCTTTTAAAAGCCTCAGATCCCCAAATCAGACTATTAATCAAAAATCACAGCCTTCGCTTAGAACTTTCTAGCAACAAAAACTGGAGAAGAAAATAAAACAACCCACAAATGCAACTAGGCCACAAGTTTTCCTTTCTGATCTGTCAAACAGATTAAAAATAATTTACCTGCTCTTTTTTGCATGTAATCTAATTTACAAGTCTCATTTTTGTAATCTCAGTACGGAGCTTCAGATCTGAAAGACTCTGCAACAAGGCAACATGCAACACTTGTATTTCCACGCAAGGAAGAACTGACTTCAGACTTGCTGTATACTTAGAGAGCAAACAGAAAGACATGCAAGTGCAGAGACACCCAGCACTCTCATTTTCCCTGGGGAAAGCAGGGAACAAACCAAACCCAACAAGTGAAAAACCCTTCCTCTCTCAATCTGCTCCGCTTGCCTTTGGCTCTTACAAACACTCCTGAAGCAGGAATATTCAGTACACATCCATGGCAATAGTTACCTGAGACATTACATCACCTGAATTCCTTTTTCCTTAAATCTATTCCCCCCCCTTTCAAATCTGAGCCAGGTACCTCCTTAGATAGACAGATATTGAGTAAACGAAAATCAACTTCACTTAACCTCAAAAGCTGAGTAAGTCAGGTTTGCTGGTAAAAGAGCTGCCTCCCTAAACAAGAATTTTTGCTTTCACAGCCATCTGCTTGTCCCTTCTGATTCCACAAAGGAATAATAAGAATCCCAGTTTGCTCAGTCATTCCCATAGAAACACACACACACAAATGCTTATTACCTAAAGACCCTCAAATTACTTAAAAGTAATCAGGATCTGAAGTTTCCTGTTCCAGGTACTGCCAGCATGTAACTCCATCTAGCAAGCAATTTGCCAATTTTACTTAAATGCTGGGTTGTCATTTCACCAATTTAACCACTTACCAATTGTACAGCACACATATATCTGATTTCTAGGCAGAACTACTACTCTGCCTCCCATTAAAAACAACAGGCTTGGGGGCAAAGGAAAGATCACAGTAGTTATGGCTAGCTGCAGAAAAGGTGCAAGTGAAAAGTTATTGATCAGCTAAAAAATAAAGAAAAAATAAAATATTAAGATTCTACTGGTGGAAAACCCCAAACATCTGCAATGGCTACATGTACTAACAATGTGTTCATTCATCCATCTAAAGGTAAAGTGAAATGGCAAGGAAGATGCTCTGAAGTGCCACTATATGCAAACATACAGCAAAAAGGTAGGTTCACTTTAAAGCTATTTTTTTCATCAGTTAGTTTAAATCCAACATAAGAACTACAAGTGTTTTAATGCACCTGCTTTTTGACAGATAGGATTCAGCTGCTCTAATAAAAGAAGGGTTTCCAGAACCCCTTAGTTTTGATTTTTCATTAAGTATACATTAACTGAAAAAACAGAAACTTAAAAATAGCAAGTGTTTGATGAAAGTGAAGTCATCAAACAAGTCTCAAAGAGCAAAACAACAGGGACTCCAATGTTTTAAAGTATTTTAATTCCTCTATTTGTTGCATTAAGGCCACCTCCAAACATTTTCAAAAATAGGAATAATGTGGTACAAACAGTGGTAAGAAAACTCTGAGAATATTAACAGTCTGAAAAAAATACCTTCAGACTAAAGAGAGAAGGGAAGACAAATTCCTGTAGAGTCTGTAAAGGGTATAAACAGCTGTACAAATGGTTTGTCTTGCAAAGGAGATCAGACTAGATAATACCTGACATAAACTGAATAAACAAGTATTGGGTTGTAGAGTTTTAAAGACAATGTTAATGTGAACTTGATAAAACAGGTGGCTGTGCAATATCTGCTTCCTGTCTCTACTTATAAAATATTCTGATTGTTGAAAATGCTGAAGTACCCTGTAGGGGCTGGAAGCAGGACAGAGAACACTGCGCTGGGACCTTCCAGGCTGCCTAATGAAATAACTTAGCACTTTTTTCCTGCAATTTGAGCATGATTTTTATAGTGCTATATATTGGATGACTTTCTTTTTCCAGTGGGGCATCCACCCTCCTGCTTTGTTCTCACTGAAAGATTTTGCTGAAACCTGAATCAAAGATTCAGCTGAGGCAAAAAATACATCCTAGAAACAATTCATCCAAACTACTGAACTTTAATCCTAAAGCAACATTTCTGCATCAGACATCCTTCACTCCCAGTCTAAAGCTTTTCCGACCAAAACAACAACCTTCCATTCCCACTTTCAGAAGCCCTCCCCTTCTAAAATTAGCTTATTTTAGAAGGTAATACAACACACTCTGGTTGATCATGTCCAAGCACCACATCTATTTAACTAACCAAACCTAAACCAAATGCTTTAGGCTTCCTTATAGACTGCACTGAACGTATCTCATCTCTACTTCCTGACTGCACCAGCCCCCCAAACTAACAAAGATGTTTCAGCCAGGGCTGAACCAGCACCAACTGCACTTGGGTTTGTGGGTGCAAAGTCCTGTGGTAGGGCTGTCCTTTCCCAGGGCTCCCACAGCTGCAAGCGGAATGGAGGGAATCGCCTGAGGCAGGGACACCCTCCACCAGCCCAGGCTACCCAAAACCCCATCCAACCCAGCCCTGAACCCTGCCAGGGATCCAGGGCAGCCACAGCTTCTCTGGGCAGCCTGTGCCAGGGCCTCACCACCCTCACATGGAAGGATTTCTTCCTGATATCTGATCTAAATCCACCCTCTTTTAGTTTAAACCCATTACATCTTGTCCTATCACTAGGACTAGCATCAAAGCCAGAAACAGCAACCAGCCCAGTGTCAATGCTGCACCAACCCTCTACCCCCTGCTCAGGGTGCCTCAAGAGCACAGTTAGTCTGAGCTTCCAGGCTTCACTAAGTAACAGGATCAACTCACAGTGTAAGTCGTGTGGCTTTATTCACACTTTACCCCGCAACAGACAGCATCGCTACCAGCAAAGCAAGAGATGCTTCAGTTTAGCCTGGTGGAAGAAGAAAAGACGATGATGAGCGAAGGAAGCTCCAGGAGCCACCCCTTTCCCCTCCCCGCCCCACAGGGGTGTCTACACACAGCAGAGACCTCCCACCCCCATGCACAGGGGTATCTCTGGCGGTTGCTCTCCCAGCCCCAACCACAAGCCGTGGGCGATGCTTAGAGTCCCCCACCGCAAACCCCGGCCAAACCCACAGGAGACCCCCACACACAGAGGCACCCCTTGCCCCGCCCTCCCCACAGCTAAACCCAGGGCAGCCCTGCCCACGGCTGCCCCACAGAACCACGGCTGCTCCACGCCCGCGGCAGCCCCAACCCCACCTCAGCCCCTCCAGCGGCCCCGGCCCCTGCCCTGTCCGTATCCCGGCGCTGCCTCCGCAGCGGTCTCTACCCCAGCTCGACCCCTCCAGCGGTCCCAGCCCAGCCCCTCCAGCCACCCCTACGCCGGCCCCGTCCCTCCAAGGACCCCCTACCCCAGCCCGGCCCCTCAGGACCCCCCTCTCCCGCTGCTCACACCATCACACTACAACCCGCCGCGTGCGCGCTGCCCCGCCCCCGGAGCCATCCCCAGCCACCTCATTGGCTGCTCCGGCCGCGCAGCCGGCAGCCATCTTCCCTCCGTTGGCGGCGGGGAGAGGAAGCGACGCAGCGGAAGGGGGCTGGAGCGGGCGGGAGGAGGAGCGGAGCGTCGGTTCTCCAATCGCTGCCGCTTTATTGGCTCCCGAACGACGACGCGCGGAGACCTCCGCCCCGATGCCCTGGCGGGGGCGGGCCCGTGTGGCTGAGCGGGGCGGGCAGAGGGAGGGACCCCGGGGCGGCTCGTACAGGGGCCGGAGCTGCCGGCGCTGCCGGTGCCATGGTGTCGCGGGCCCGAGGCGGGTGCCCGGCTGCGAAACGCAGCTCCGGCCAGAAGCCGGGCTGTGGGCGACAGGCAGCGCCTCACGCTTTGTGTCACTTCGCTGGCGCCGGCAACCTGGAGAGGAAAATGACGTCATGTCCGACGGAGCCCAGACCCACCCAGCGGGACCCGCGGAACTCGCTCCGCGGCCCACGCGCGGCGTTTGGGCACCCGGCTCAGGGGCCGAGCTCCCCTCCTCAGCCCGTCGGCGGCCGACAGGCGGGTGTGGAGCCCCCCGGCGGGCAGCGCGGGAAGCGGCGGGCTGGGCGGCCGGCTCGGGGTGCGGAGCTGCCGCAGGCGGGGAGGGAGGGACCCAAAGAGGAGGGCTGGGAGGGTTAAGGACGTTTCCTTCCCCTCACCCTTGCCGGTGCCTTTCCTCGGATCCGTTTGTCCCATTAAAAGTCTGAACTAGCGCGCTTTGCCTTTTATTCACATGCGGTTTAGCAGGCCGGGTGGAGGGGGCTCTGGGCAGCCTGGGCTGCCGGAGGCTGTCCCTGCCCACGGCGGGGCGGGGGGAGTGTGGAACCAGAGGGGCTCTGAGGGCCCTTCCAACAAAGACCAGTCCTTGATTCCATTCGATTCCACGAGTCTAGGATAGGGGTTAGATTACCAATGTCACAAATAAATAAATTACTTCCAATTAGCATTTTTAAACGTGTTAGTATTTTCATCAGCTGCTTCCACTGCCATTTTTAGAATTAAGCGCCTGAAATATTTCTCTAGCACAATAAAAAAGCCCTTTATTTAAATCAAATGTGGTCAGCTTAAAGGGATAATCACAGAACCATACAAAAAAAAGGCACTTTTACCTCATGTTAATGGCAACCTTGACTGACACGCAGCAAAAGCAGAAAGTCAACCAAAAGCTGCTCCAAATACTGGCAATTTCAGTTACCTGCCACTAGCAGTGTGCAAAATGTTAATTAATTCTATATGCTCCAACATAACTACTGTTGTTTTTATTACTGCAGCTACTTACACACCTACCATCGTAATAATCTCTCACTGAATAGAGACTACTCACCTCTCTGATTGCTCTGCAATACCACAGGACAGTTAGCTTGGCTTGTATTTCACAGATGCATTGATGCTTCACCCAGGTTTCAGCCTAAAGTCTGCTCTCTAAAGAGCTTGCGGGGACCAGATAGGAATTTTTATTTGTGAGGAGTCACAGACACAGTTCACAGAAGCATTAGCCAAGGAGTTATCACAGAGGACAGACCAACTGACATGAAAGGGTGCCCTTTTATTAGTTTCACTTCTTAATTATTTGGGGAGCTTTTTTTTCCCCCCCTGCACAGTGCATTGAAGACTGAATAACATCTAACCACATGACATCAAAGCACAGAGACCCAAACTACACACTTACTGTTTCCACAGTAAATGCCTTTCATCGCTGTTGTGAAGTCTGGACCCGCTGAACTCCGTCACCCAGAACTAATCACTGATCAAACTGGCAAGGGCTGTTCTGAAAATGTCAAAGCAGGATGTCTGTGATTTCATTGAAGACTACTGAGTTTAACACAATACACATCATAATACTTAAAGCTGTAGTGTATGTCAATATTACAATGAGAAATACTGTAGTCAGTAGTTTTTCATCTGAGTTGGTATTGCCACATACTCAACAAATACCTTCTGTTCATTGTTGACGTAGTAAAACCAGCTGCAAGATCAACTGGAATGACATAATGCTACAGGCAGGGAGCTGGTATTCAGTACTGCCCGGTGAATCCAGCTATGTTAACAGAAAGCACAAGGTTCCTGAGAGCACACCAATGCTGCTCAGTCACAGCAGGTGTGAGGCAGAAACACATCTGTGGAGTTCACCAGTAATTGCATGGCAGTTGCTCCAGTGATCCTTGTAAGTCTTAACAGTTACCTGACAGACTGAATTTAAAAGACATTTTTAGAAAGGAATCTTTATCATTCCCACTTTAAAAAGAGTGAAATAGTCCACACACCTCTGAGTTTGTGTCACACACTCTGGGACTAAGGTCAAGTACTCAAACCACCCCTTCTCTAGAACAAGACTTGTTTTGCTGTGTGTTTGCATAACACATCATATATATTGGGACACAGCTGTGCCTGAGCACAGCCAACTTCTGGGCACGACCATAACATGCCACAAATTTTTTTGCATCTTGTTTTCTTTTTGGTTTTGGGGGTTTTTTTGACAGTGAGAAGTGTTCCTTCCCCACACCCCTATCTCGTATGTCAAGATTATGTATGTACCTAGCAGTGTATTTTGGCCATCTATGCCAACTTTTACAGCAGAGCAATTTGAAATTGACCTGTATGCAGAGGTAGATGAAGTGTTACATACCAGGGATCAATGAACATCATTGATGATCATTGCAACAGCTTCCTGCAGCCCTTAGAAGTAGTAGAAGGTAAGGCGATTTGCTGGAGAAATATCTTTTTAAAGATATTAAAAAAGTTACAGCTCATTGGATTGTTACACTTTTCAATTCTAACCTATTTCTTGGGGAGAGAGAGTTGGCAAACTTCTCTCCACTGCTTTTTGCAATTGTACCTGTAGAACTTCACACAAAATGTCAAAAGGAGGCAAATTAATTATGACTGGTGATTATGAAGTTCCTGGATTTGTTGAAAGTGCTTTAACTCTTAATTGCCACTTGGTGCTGAATAAGCACTTAATAAACCAAAATCAAAGGCTGATGAAATTATATAGTCTAATTACATCGTACATTTAAGCATATTTTACTGCAAAGTCAAGTTGTTGGATAAGGACACCGTTTTTTAGAGGTCAGCTCAGAATTAATAGCTGCTGACTTCAGAGTACCTAAGCTAACTTTGGAAAGCCTGCAGTAAAAGAGCCATCCCCATCATCTCTTCAGTGCAGGAATTCTTAACTTTAATAATGCTGCTATTGGTAGCAATGCTCACAGTTTCTCATGTTTTGCACACAGTGTCAGGTTTAAGATTTTTTTATTTGATCCTGTTGAAAGCAGAAAACTGGGATGTGTGCTGGCAGCTCAACTCTGCTACCTATTGACTGGGGAGCAAGGCAGTTTCTTAGGACCATGGATTTATCAGATTCCATATGTGGTACACTATTTTCCTTGGGGCAATATCATCTTAATTTTTGCTCCAAGGTCTGGTTGTCGAAGTCCCATTGAATTTGGTTCTGTAATTGGGCCATTACAAAGAACCTCCCCCCCCCCCCTCCCCCCCCCAAAAACCCAAGTTCAGGAGAGAGTGAAGCACTCAGCCACCAGACCAGGTCTGTATTTGAGAACTGCTGTGTCAGAGATAGAATTGTTTGTATAACTACTGAAGTGTCTTGTATATAAATTTTGAAACAGACATTTATTTTTACTGATAAGAAAGAAATCTCAGCAACCAGATGTTTAAAGAGGTGCCTGTAAGTGGAAAGAGCCAAACCTGACCATAAGAAGTTTTTATCTTTCTTTGAACTATGCATTAAGCAAGGTTAGTCAGCCTGAAGCCTAGACACAATACCAATACCAGGCCAACACATCAGGAAAGAACAGAACGGCCTCTGCAAGGCAAGCACAATGCTGTGCTAATTAGCATTGGTATGAAAGCAGTCTGAACACTAAGCTTGTTGACTTTGTACTTTTACTGCTGTCTTAAAGATATTGGCAGCTTTTACTCCTCCAAACCTTATTAAAAAGTAACAGAGACAGCATTATGTCCTATAAACATCAGCCCAGAGAAAATAGTCTCTTAAAACAGCAAGTGTCAATTTGAGCAATGGCTTTATTTCAGTTATAGCTCCTGCATCTGCAACAGATCCACTAAAGTCCACAGCAATAACTGCTCAGCAATTAGTAATTATTAAAGTACCCATTTGGATACAGGGGAAGCATAGGTAACACTCCCCTCTAAAATTCCCGTTTTAAAATCTTTGCAGGTTAGTAGAAATCTAGGTCACCGTGTTCTGAAATGTGATCATCCTGCAGGAGGCAAACAGGATTACATCCCTTTGCTTAACAGCGTGAGATCAGCAATTGCAAGGTAACTCCTCAGAACACTCTTCTGGCAGCTTTCCAAGGTGGTTGTGGACTTGATTAGGCACCAGGACTGAATTCTGTACAGCAGGAATTACCCAAACACAGATACTGGCATACCAGGAGAGATGATCAAATGTGTGAGGGATTAAATAATTCAGATGAAATCCTGTGTCTTGAACGGACAGGGAAGCGGTAGTAGTACTTTCTGCATATGCTTGTTAAACTATTGTCCTGGGTTCAGACACAAAGCATACAGAGGGGCTGGTAGGGGAGGAGCACGTGGCTCCAGGATGCAGGGCTTGGGCATGGTCTGGCTTCGGGGCAGCTCTGAGCTGTAGTGCTTTAGTTGTGCAGTTCGGTGAGACACTGCACTATCACCAGTATGTATTTGTACATTTTGCTATAAAGTTCTGTTATTGTTATTTCTCCCTCCCTTTGCTGTCCCAGTTAACTGTCCTTATCCCAACCCACAGGATTTGCTTTTGTCTATTTTATGACTTGTTTTCTTCCCCGTGTGGGGGTGAGCGAGCAAGCAGTCCATGGCGCTCAGCTGGGGCAAAAGCACAACTATCATGGCAAATAAGCCTTATATGTTTAGGGGAAAGGAGCTTTTAGAAAACACACCTTGCTTTTCCTGGGTTTGGTTTTAAAGATTCTGAGATGAACTGCTGAATCCACCTACAGACTCAAAGCTGAAACTACCTGCAATCAAACTGCATGAAAATTAGCAACTTGATGTCCTTCTACAACAGGGTTATGGCATGGGTGAGCAAGGGAAGAGCAGCTGACATCTACTCAGATTCCTGCCAAGCATTTTACACTGTCTCAAGTGACAAGCTTGTCTCTCAATTGGAGACATGGTTCTGACATATGGACCACGCAGTGGTTAAGGGATTGGTTGGATGGTTGCACTCAGAAGAGTTACAGTCAATGGCTCGATATCCCAAGTGGAGGCCAGTGATGAGTGCAGTAAATATTTCACAGTTAAAGGAGTGATAAGAAAATCCTTCAGAAAAGAAAAGCAAGTGTGTCTACAATCCAACTGTTCTTCACAGCCTAAGGTTAAAGCACAGGGCAAGCTCCATTACAAAACGGAAAATGGAGGAAGAGACAATTCCCAGTGCACTGCAGGTTTAAGCTTTTGGGCAGGAACTTGCTTTTACTTACTGCAAAGTAATGACCAAGAAAAACTTCCAATCAAATTAGACAATCTATAGTCAAACCATGGCTAAAACTGATGTCAGTTATTAAAGATGACTTGTACCCGTTAAGGTTTATACCTTTCTCCTGTACCAGCTCCACTCTTGTGATCTTAAAGTCTTGGGGAAAGAGCAACAAGCAAAACACCATTGAGAAAGATCCATAACTCAGGTCTAGGGAGATTTAGTTATCAGTTACATTTGGCCAGGATGGGCTGATCAAAAGAGTTCTAATTACGCCTTTCTGGTTTCAATTCATGCATAAGCTAGAACTGCCATGCATCCTCCATCAGCTGTTCAAGCAGAGGAGGAATGCTTACTCCTAATCCCTTCAAAATTATTTAGAACGAAGAATTAGACAGACCAAACATTTATGAGCCATTTTATGAAGCAAGGGACCAGAGCTTGGTAACAGGTCCTTATAATAAGCCTTTGTTTCCCTGAAAGACCATAAACAGTTATAAACATTAGTGAAAACCTGCATTAAAATCTTCCCATCAAAGAGGTGTGAGTTAGTTATATTTGTCAATGTTTTCATGATGTCCTTTCAGCTGTATTCTCTTCAGGGTTGGGGGATTTTTTTTGTCATCTCAGCATGTTCAAAATTACCATGAAACTTTACAAAATAACCATCATCACACATTTCTATGGTCCCTGGAATTAACATCCTTATCACTTACATTTTTGTCAGCTCTCACAGGAGAAAAAGGCCTTGGTAGGACAAAAAATAAAAGATAAAGTAAACTCTGCAAGTTATAGGAGATTTGCTTAGCATAAAAGTACAAGTTCTTACCTTATGTAGAATCTTGTTCACTAACTCAATATAAATCCCTCCAGTTTGCAAAGCAAGGAGGAACACAATATATAATAGTACACTACTTCAAATCTCCTTACTAGGTAACAGCTTCCTTTCAAGGGGCAGTTCCCAGCTTTTCTGGTGTGTTCTGCAATACTGTTCAGATACATTACTTATCAGCTCAAACTTCCTCACTGGGCATTGCACAACTGCAGGAAGAGAGGAAGAAAGAGTTATGCTGACTAATATTTTTTTGCTGCACCTAAAGTAACTTAAGGCTCCTTAAAGTTAATACAGATCTACAAATGAACCAATACTTTCCCATGCTGGTATATTACACAGCAGTTAAAGCATCTTGGGATCACAGTAAAACAAAATCCACAGTGATTGATGTTAACAGTATTCTGCAATTAGTCTGGTTTACTGAGGAAGCAAGGCTCAGGCAGCAACACTGCCTACGTGCATTCCACAAAACTCTATAGATACTCAATAGACTGGGGAGAAAATGCCCTAGTTTTCAAACAGACTCAGGAGGAGAGCAGAAGTTAAACAGGATACAATCTCATGGTTCTTTCCTATGAGGATTTTGATTTCAAATAAGGACTGAGCTATCTCAAACCAAACCTGCTGCATCAGTAAAAGCAGCCATCATATATCCTCTGGAAACCCAAATAGTTCCAGAACTTGTGAAACTATTTCTTCTTCCCTCAACAGGGACATTTTCCTGGGAAACAAGTTTCTTTTCAGTTAAGAGTAAGAGCATGCTTCCATATTCGTTTATCAACATGTGACAAATGACATATTAGTATAAAAAACCCCACTAACAGTCCAGATTAAGACAGTGGAAAAAGAAAAAAATAATTTCAATATTTCCTCGTTCTTTTTCCTAAACTTTTGCATCTCAAGCCCACACCTTAACAAACTATATTATTCTAACAGTTACTGCCATGTAATAATAGGAATGTAAGTTATCTTGTGCTCAGTGTTTTGTGTGTCCAACCCCATCATCCCTTGGCACTGGAAGGAATAAAGACAACAGAACACTTTGGAATCCAACAGTAGTTTATTACCCACTCATTGCAGATGAAGTTAGACACTTCAGTTACCAGTCAAGATGAGTTTAAATATTAGTTGACAACTGCAGAAAGGGTACAATGAGTACAAAATCATTAACGTTAATATAACAAAAAATTCTGATGTATTAACTTTTAAAACATCAGTTGTACACTATTATACAGCAACCTCTATATGATCCTCAGCTAACTCAGGGCTTGCTTTGAAAAGTACTCTTTTTTTCTTCTCTTTTTTTATAAATAAAGTTCTCCAAGAGGTTGAGAGACTGGGGGTTACAACTGCATTACTTCCTGAAATACTACTAACATACAGCCTTCCCTTAAACAGACAAAGCTGGTTTATATTTTATGAACACTTGCTTTTATCAGGGAATGCAGTAACGAGAAAATCTCTATACATAAAAAATTAAATCCCAATATGCAATATATTATATCTATATTGTACTACAGATTTCATATAAATCAAGTAAAGGCCAAATTTTGGCATCATTTTTAAGTGCATTAAGTTTAATACAATATCCCCCTCAGGCTTTGCTCTTACCTTTCAGCTTGCTAGATCCTGAACTGATCTTTTCCAGACATCTAGGATTATTTTAAGATCCAATTTCCATTTCAGGAATGTCACCCTTGTCTTTCATTGCACTTTCTAACAAAAATAAAGTTGTGGGGAAAATTTAGTGACTAATTTAGTCAAAGTCTCATAACTTAAGAATTCTCCAACTTGATAGGACTTTTTTATTTACATTTACTTGTCAATGTTTTCAGGGTAGTATTCTCTTATGTACCCTCTATTCTTCTCTGATCCTACAGAAACAGTTACTAATTATACACTGCAAGCAGATATTGCTTTGCTTTGTTAAACAGACTCTCACCAACATGCAAATTATTTCTGGTGCAGAATGGAGTGCAAAGAATTTTTTCTAATGCATAGTTAGTTACCTTCAATTCCAGCATGTGATATCTGCTGTTTAGGGAACACCTAAAGAGCTCTATCCTCTCTGCCACACGTCATCACATTTTGTTTCCAAATTAAGCTTTGTTTGCCTTTGTTTCAATTAGTATTATAGGAAGAGAAAAAACACATTACTGACCCAGCTAATCTACCAATTTGACAAATATATTATTTACAGTTAAAGTAGCATTTTATGCTTTTGCTGAAACAGAAAGGCCACTTCAGTTTCCCACTGGAATAAAGTTCTAGTGTTAAGTCATTCCATGAGAATTCCTCCCACAAAAAAGTCAGTTTCCTCAAAGTCATTTGTAGATTACAGGATTAAACTGTATAACCTAGGAACATTCTACATTAGACCAGAAAACCACCCAAGAATCGATTACAGTAAGTTGGGTCACAGTAACCCAAGAAATCAATTCTCCTGTCATCATTTTATCTACTGACATTATTCTGGGGTCTCATCATTCAATACAATTATGGCACAGAGGGGAAAGCATCAAGTGTACATCCAGTTCCAGCCACTAAGAAACAGCTTCTGAGTTGAGCCCTTTAAAATTATTGTAAACCCGGGGCTAAGTGGGATTTAAAGAAGAACAATCTGTCAGACCTCAAAAGCAAAGTTGTTACATTTACACCTTCCAAGGTAGGTCCCTTCACACACAGATGCCTGTACACATCAGAGCACGAGCACAACCTTCGGGTTCATCCTCAACGACAGAACTGGGTGCACAACTCCCAGTCAAGCTAACAGGAGTTAGAGCAACGCCCCTTCCTATCATTGAATTATTAAGTATCTCACGTATTGTGTGTTGAAAAAAAGTCTTAATTTTGTATTGAGAAAGCAAATACTGAAATAGAAACAACTTTTAGCACAACAGATGTATTTACTTACAGCATGCAAGGTTTGTTTTTATGTATTTGAGCAGCTAACAGCCACTAACAGCCCTTAAGTATTTACAAGTTCAAAATTACAATCTTCACATAAGTAGCAATTACTTACAAAAAGTTCAGGACACTCCCTGGGAAATAAGCAGGAAATGGACTTAAATACCAAAAGCAGTAATAAAAACTAGTAGCAAAGGAAAACAACAGGGTTTTTTTTAAAATCCAGACAATTTAACACTGTTCTAGGAAAAACAAAATCAACAAGCCACATGCCACAATCAGAATTGCCACTTCAAAAGAAATACACCATTTTCAGGAGAAAAGCTTAACAAAAAAATCCAAGTAAATACACAAAATACAACTCCCTTTGGTTTGCCAATTTAGCTTAAACTAGCTTCTCCACCTTCCCCTTTTGCTTCCTTCCCCCCCCAATTTGCAAGGTAAGTGGTAAGGCAAGTGTGATCGGAGACTGAAGAGCTTCATAGGTGATCACACAGGAGACACAGGCTTCAAACCCTTTCCATGGCATGGGAAGCCAAAGAAACAGCTTTTTTTACAAACACCAAGCTTTTTTCAAAATAACAGAATCTAAAGCTTATATGAGTTCCACCTTGGGTTAGTTCTGATCAAGGGCCAGGTCAGAAAGATTCCTGCTCCTGTGTTTGAGGCAGTTTGAGACTAATTTGAGTCTCTTCAGCCTCTTGGGAAACAGAATTTTGTGCCAAATTACACTCTCTATGTGACTGTTACACTCAGGTTTTAGTTCAAATTAATTAAATAAGAAAATGTAACTCCTAGGGGTTTTTTTGCAAGAAATGTGTATTTATATCTGCTTCTATGAAGTAGTGCTTTGAAATTGGATGGGTGTAGATTTAGATTGGATATTAGGAAGAACTTCTTCCCTGTGAGAGTAGTGAGGACCTGGCACAGGCTGCCCCTGGATCCCTGGCAGCATTCAAGGCCAGGTTGGATGGGGCTTTGAACACCCTGGGCTGGTGGAAGCTGTCCCTGTCCATGGCAGGGGGTTGGAACTTGATTTTTAGGGTCCCTTCCAGCCCTAAGCATTCTATACTTTTTCTCTCTTTAGGACTATACAGCATGGAACTGAGGAAGTTCACTAGCAGTGACATCAGTATGTATGTTTTTGCACCACTTCATGAAAATGTTTAAGGTGTATTGTCCTTCTGGAAAGATAGTTAACTACCTTTTAAAGCTATGTTATATTTATTTATATATAATTTGGTACCAGCTGATGCTCATACTAGAAATTTCACATTCAACAATAGGAAGAGCCTAGGGCAAAGAAAGTGCTCCAGTTTTACCTGCTGTTTGGTTATGCCCAATTTGAAGGACTCTTAGCTTGTTATTAAACAATCCACTAATAAACAAATATTTAAATTGGATTTTTAAATTTTTACATTTCTTTGATTCTTTATGCTATAACAGTGTTCATATTGCTTGATATTTTGTGCTAATCTGCTCTCTTGAGCCTAGCCCAACACAAAACATGGAAACAGAATACTAACACTTCTTTCACGTAAACTTCAGTAAAGCAGCTGCAGTCTCAGAGTTCTGGTTGTAAAGATGCTCTATAAGCATTCTGATGTACATTCCTGTGTACTGGACTATATGGCACGTGGAACATGACATTTTGAAGTCACCTGATGTATAAAAATATAAAATACATATTTATGAGTAAGAGTAGAAGTAGTGCCCTTTTCCTTAGCCTGCTGAAAGCCCCACCTGCATGATTTTATCACCCATTCTACATGTCCCATAGTGGATGTTATTCTCCATTGATAGTACAACAGAGCTAGTGTAGGTAGAAGAGAGAGCTTTAAGAACACTCCTATGCTATAAACTTGAAGTTCCTAGAAATCAAGTATGCTCCTTAAAAATCTGTTTTCCCTACTTGTCTCTAATGTGCTGTAATTTAAACATTTCTCCCTATAAGCCATAGAGCTAGGATATTTAAGAATATACTCTAAATTTCAGATAAAGTTATCCTATTGTTCTCATCAGTCCTCAAACAGATTCAATACAATTGGAACTACACCACTGACTCAGGGCTTTGAGCATAAGGCATTTTGTGTACATTCCCCCAGCTATTTATTTGATGACTACCAATGGCATGCAAAACCAAACCAGTGGAAATCCCTCCCTCAAAACTTCAGAAACCAATTTACCTTTTACTGCACATTCAGCATTAAGCTGCAAAAGAGGAAAAGACAGAAAAAATAAAATCCAGAAATATGCACTGAAACAAGCTAACCATTTTCAACTAGGTAAGGTCTTTTCAGCTGCAGAAGTTGCTTAGCATGCTCTCAGTTCTGAACACATCAGTCTGAATACATTCATTGTGGTGCATTCTGAATGCACTGAAGAAATGCATCAAAGTTAGGTCTTTGCATCATCTAATGCCAGTGTACCATAATCTGACTGCTTTGAGGAAAGAGATAGTTATATTAATTTACATATTAACAGTTTGAAGATATGAGCTCCAATGTAAAAAAAAACACCCTTCCCACTCCAACTATTGTTTACAAAAGGTGGAAGCTTTGTATTCTATCTAATCACTATACTTCCCAACCCAATTATGTGTTTCCTGGACAGAGAACAAGACAACTCTTGCTGCAGTATGACAGTTCCTGATGTGAAAGAACAGATCCAGCAACACATTAAAACATAAGACAAAATGAAACACAAAAGGGGCACATGAAGTTAGTGTTGAAGGGTCATGTTCAACACATTGCTGGAAAAAGGATCATGAAAAGTATGTAATCATTCAGTCAAATTTAGATATGCACAAATGGTTTATGCCTTGACTGTACTGTCTTGACTGCTCACAATCTGCCTATGAGAATGATAAAAATTTTAATTTGATCATTATATTTTCTTATAGCCATCTAAACAGGGTAAAAGTGATTCTCACCTTTAAATAGAGCATGTTAATGCATAAAAATACTTTTTTTCTCTAGAATAAGGATTATATTTTCTAAGCAAATATCTAAAAACAATGGTCCTCCTAAATTAGTTGGGAATAATAAATGAGGCCCATTTCTTTGCTGAATGGGATGTTTTTATTGTTTATATGCTTCATTAGTTTTGAATATCTGTCCACTGTATAAACAATCTCCAGAAAAATATATCCTCTTCCAGTAACTTACAGTACACATTAAAAATTCTTACAAAAGGGATTAATGTCCATTTACAACATCTTGACCTTAAGGACATGATTCTTGGGTCATTTCATTTATGCAGTTTTACTTGGCTAAAGTGAATATCCCAGTTAACTTGAACCATGCCAGCAGTGTGGACAATCTATCATTTAAAAATATCTGCCTAATTAGGTACGATTTTAAATAAAATTAGGCATTTTTACATCACAGTATATATGGCATTTCTTAACTTAGCAACAGAAAGGCACAGTTATTAAACCATAAAACACAGTACCTGAATCATGTATATGCTAGTGATATCAACCAGTGCCAATCCAGACACGTTAGTCTGTAGAGGGGGCTAAAGAAAAACAGTTCTGTTTTTTCAGAAAAATTCAACCTCATTGCAAGTTTGGTCCATTAGAAATGCCTATTAGCTGAAACATCTTGAAGCAGGACTTCAGGAAAGAAGAGAGGAAAACCAATTTAGCAGTCTATGGTCCAACAGCTTGAATAAATTACTATGAAATGGCAAACAGATCATGAATGGAGCTTTCTGATTAGCTGTCAGACATACCTGTTAAAATGTTGTGTATACAGATAAGTGTGACAGACATTCCAGATACATTCATTGCATCACACACACACAGAGACTTTTTTACAGCAGTATGGCTGTGACATAGCATTTAGAGAGTTCAGCACTTCTCATGGACTGGTAGTTGGCTTCTGCCCCATACCATTCCCAGAGATGTGCAAAGCTCTTTAAATGCTTTGCCTGCTACATACTGCTGTTAAAGTGAAGACCCTGCTAAAGCCAAGCTTACTGGCCTTCCCTTAGCAAACTAGTGCACCTCTTCCAAAAGCAACTAGCTCTCTTCTCCCTATTCAAAACAATAAAACTGCATCAAGAAAGACCAATAAAATGGAAGAGACAAGGAACAATAAACATGAGGGAGAACCCAACCATTCCATACGTGATATAGCGGTAGGGAAGCTCAACCTCCATGCGCTGCCTTGCTTTCCGGACATCCTCATGTGGGATGCGAAATATTTTACATGCTAGTGGAATAGTGGCTTTTTTCATGGCCACTTTTGTTAGCAACAGAACAATTACTCCAATCAACAACCTCAATATGGCTTTTCCAAACACAGTCACAGTGAGAGAGGAGAGAGATAAAGGTAAGGTATCCGGAGGAGGATCCAGCTTTAGACCCATTAGGTAGTTAACGTGAGAGCCACAGGCTACTCCAGCGCCACAGCCCAGTATCTGAGCTGTGTCTCCTCGAGATGTGCTCCAGGTGTCTAAGGTGAAAGAGAAGATGCCCAGGGCTAAATGGAGACTGATGATAATTAAAGGTGCGTATTTGTAAGTTAAGTTGAAGTTATCAATCAGGTCCACGACTGGATGGAAGACAACCAAGATGAGAATGGCATACAGAAATCCAGCAATAACATCCTGTTGAAGAGAAAGAGATATGGTTTCAGTGTTACAGCCATTCAAAAAAATAAGCAAGCTGTATCAGCATGGAGACAAGCCTAGTTGCTCTGCTGCCAAAAGTGACTTCTGGATTCCCATCTTTTCTCATTTAAGATATTGCATCTTTTTTATATCAAAGATAAGGAATTGCATTTGATCACCTAATAATAGACATCTGCATCACGATCAGATGATGAATGATCATGATCATAGCTTCATTCGTGATTAAGTGATCCATGATCAAAGTTGCAGATTGACATATCTGCTGGCTACAGTGGTCCTTCCTTGCCCAGGGCTGGGGCACTGCAGCCTACAGTCATCAGAGAGCTAGTCCAGCTAAAGAAGTTCTGCCTAAACTTAGTTTGCCGGAGTAGCTTAGCACTGGATCTAAGTGCCTGGGTGCCAACATGCAGCACGCTGGCAGCAACAGCTGGTAGTGCAGTTGAGGACCACACAGCTAGGCAGTAGAGTGGCTTAGACTTTCCACTGAAGCTTCAGAATTAACAGTACTTCAGAAATGGAGAATTGTTTCCATCTACTAAAGGAGAAGATGTAAATTCTGGGGCTTTATGCTTGATTTCCAGTTTTATATTGTTTTAAGTATGTCTTTTCTTAATTAAAGGGTTACCTAATTACTTCTATATTTATCATTCAATTTCAGTTACCATTGATTATTCAGTCAGTTGCACAGAATTATCTGCAGCTTTATTCACCTTTATTTGTTAAGAAGGAATTTGTTGAAAGCTTTTCAGAAACCCAAGCACTAGAACCCAGATCACATTAATTCACATGCTTATCAACTTTCCTATAGGAGCCAGGAGGCGGGACATTCGTCAGCAGTTTTTGTATTGTTCCATCTTCAATGAATCATTTTTATTCGTTTCCACTAATGAGAGCTTTCATTAAACATTCAATACAATTGACTGATAAGAAAGACTTATTTCAGAAGCAGCCTCAACAACCTTCTGCCATATACCTTCTCCCAGTACCTGAAGGGACCTACAAGAGTGCTGGGGAAGGACTTTTGAAGGGCATGTAGTGATAGGACAAGGGGGAATGATGTTAAATTGGAAGGGGGTAGATTTAGATTGGATATTAGGAACAAATTCCTCACTGTGAAGGTAGTGAGGCCCTGGCACAAGGCGCCCAGAGAAGCTGTAGCTGACCCCTCCCTGGCAGGGTTCAAGGCCGGGCTGGATGGGGCTATGGGCAGCCGGGTCCAGTGAGAGGTGTCCCTGCCTATGGCAGAGGGTTGGAACTTGAAGATCTCTGAGGTCCCTTCCAACCCTCAGCATTCTGTGATTCTGTATTTGCCATGCTACTTGCCCTCATCTTAGAGACCATGGTTGATTTACATTATAGCTAACACATGGTTAATTGTATTCACTCAAATACTACAGAGAATTCAGATATGAAACTACTGAATAGCCCAGTGTGCATGAAGCATCACTGTTGCATGACTGCTCTATGAGATTAGCTGTCAGCTGACAGATCAGTTCACCCTGTTATCCTACATACAAGCAGTTCGACTTGGGAAGCCTCCTGATCACTAATGCAAATGTCATTCAGTTTTTCTGAGCTGCCTTATTTTCATATTTCCATTACACTGTTCATCTATGAGCTTTAATACTCATGACCAGGCTTACTGTTTTCTGTCTGTGAGCTTTTCTCCTTCTAACAAGTGATTGTCAAAACACCCTCATTTGGTTCTTTAAAAACTAGTCTAGGGTAAGTGAAACCCTAGCATTTAATATGACACTGAAATGCACATGCTTTGGGTAGCTGATGTAGAACCCAGTGGACATTAACCACATTCTCATCCAGCAACATTATTTTTATTCTCTAGGGGAAAGTTAATCAATGCTTTGCTGGGGTCACCAATATCTGCACTAAAATTCCTATTAAGCATCAGCTAAGTCTCAACTGTAGGTTGAGTTTATAAAAGAAGATTTTGAAAGAATAATATAAATTAACATAAGTTTGATACCTACTTTTAGATATTGAATCAATTTCTCTACTGAAGAAATGTAACATTCTGTTCCTATATTGTAGGACAGTCTAAAAAAATCTATATACACAATTACTGCACTGTAAAACCTTAAGTGTGATGGAAGCTTATGAAATCAGAACAACATTACAACAGAAGTTTAGTAGGATTATTTTCTTACCAAAATTGAATGCATTCCCATATAAATTCGACTACAGCAAACCAAAGAACACCAGCAGAATGCAAGTATCAGTCCAAACATAAGGGGATACTGGTAGGGAAAAAATGGGAGAGATTATATTAGAATTTGGGAAGAAAAAAAACACTCTAAGAATATTATGACTAAATCCAATGAACATAGTTTATGTTTATCCTTTTCTTTGCCCTAGCCCATCCAAGCCTATTAGACCACCTTGATTAAGTCCACTTTTCATAAAGTCAAATCATTAAGTCAAACTCATTCAACTTCTTCCTTGTCCCCTTACTTCACATTTCAGAGCCTCAGCTGTAGCCTTTCAGGCAAAGCAGTAAGAATGGAGCAGTCAGCTTTGCCATGTTACCATATCCTAGACTGGCCACATGGGCAGAGACAAGCCTTGTGTTACAAAGCTGTGGTAGAGGTTACCCAAGGTGAAGCAGCTATATAACGTACCAGTACTGTTAATTACCCAGGCAGAATCTAGAAGCTTCACCCAAGAAGGAAGAACTCATAATCATTTGCAAATAAACTCAACTCCCTACATGCTGTTTTAGTTTCTGCAATCCCTGAGCATCAGGATCAAACTCCTGGAAGAGTGAACTTGTTTGTTCTCTACAAACTTGTAAGATTTCCTACTTCAATCCACATTTATTAAACAAAACCATGGGATAATTATTTCCAATTATACCACCTTTTGGAAGATTATTTTTTATTATTAAGGACTGTTTGCCAGGAACAAAATACTTTGTTTTAGTAGACATGTGTCACCATGAATAGAAACATTATTTTAACTTTTTTAGGTTTTGGATAAGTGCTAAATTCACATCTTACAGGGTGGTAAGAAATACTTTCCTCACTACCATATTGCAAAGAGTTGCACAAGACAGGATACAGCTTCCTTTCTTCAGTATTAAAAATAATTAGTTCCACAAAAGCAGCAGTGACAAGACAAAATGGCACATTTCCAAAATTGTTTTACTTCCTACATGAAAGCAATGATAAACATTTTCAATATAAACAGGCAGTTTGTATTTATATTCAATGTACTTGAAGCTCAGAAGAAAATTTACAGGCCATTTTCTTGCCCTTTCCCTTGCTCCTTTTATAGGTAAGCTAAAGCGTAAATTATCCAACAAATTAGAGAAGGTATCTTTAATCTTACAGGACAAAGCTGTATATCCTCTGTGAAGATGGCTTAATAGATTGATAACCTTTTCTTAAACCTTTCATAGAAAGGCTTAGAAGCTTGCCAGGCTTCTGCATTATCCCAACATTCTTTGAATTTTTAGCTCCAGGACCATGTTAACATGACAAACCTAAAAACCTTGAACAGAAAAGTCATGAAGCTTAAGTTTCACATAAACAGATTTCCCATCTACAAGCTGTACCCAAACAAAATTACGTATTTAATGATTCATTCTAACAATTTTAGCAAGACCAATGAAGTGCCAGGCTCAGCAGGCTACAGCAACTAATGATACTGTGGGTAAGAAGCTGGGACTCTGGGGGGGACAAGAGGTTAGAGCAGCTAAACAGAAAGACCCTAAGAACAAAGAGTGTGAAGGGAAAGGTGCATTCAAGGATTCTTGTTTTAAGAGTTCTGGGCAGGTCGTTGTAAACACTAGGGAGAGTAGGACAGATTCTGAAAGTGAAGAGAAATGCTTCCTCTCAGTTAGGAATTCTGAAGGGAGAGGTGCTTGAAAAAGACGATGACTGTCAGAAACTCCCAACTCTGAAGAAAATTGTGGAAAGAGTATTTTGGCACTTTTTTATAATAGTATTGAGAATAAATACCCATTAAAAGATCTGAAAACACCAGCTAGTTAAGTTCCTCTGCGGCAAAGCATCTGTATCCAAGAGCTCAATCATTTCCCTATCACATCCCAAATAAAAATTATATAGTTAACTAATTCACATATTCTTACAGTAGTAAAGAATTTTTAACTTAAACCCAGACAAATTATTCTTATTGAAATAGCTTTAGCATGACATGTCTACAAATACATGTGCAGTATCAAGCACATGCTGATTTATGGTATTTTTAATGCATGGTAATAACAACCACACAAATCCCACACAGTTTCTTTCTACTCAACAGGTCTTACTCACTACAGTGTACCTAGCTGTACTATATCCAGTCTACTATAAAAAAGCAGAAAATTGGAATAATTATACTAAATTTCCCCTGCAATATTCTTCCACGATACAACAGTTGATTTTGTGATTAGTTCCCACTCAAAACATTCTCCTCTACACTCCACTGTGTCACCAACGCATTTGGACAACTATCAGTTTATGTTTGAAGATTGCTTATCAGCAAAATAACTATCAGTTCAGGTAAAGACATCATTAAAAATAAAGTACAGGAATAAAATTTCATCTAAAAGAAAAAGTTTTAACCCTCATCTGTCCTGGTTTCTTTTGTTATATCCACATCTCCCTGCATTGCTCACATAATTGATCTGATTTTTGTCCCACAACCCATCTGTGGTGCATCACAAAGCCACACGTATGTACCCTCGGGGGGGTCTGTAGTTCACTGGCTTCCTTAGACATTAACAGAAATCAAGCACAAGAAGCTCCCTGCTTCAATACAAGTTAAGCACAATATGCTGCCTCCTCCTTGGCCTGTTTTCACTCAGACCTTTTAAAAGCAGCTGCTAGGTTTGAGAATTCCTAGAACACCAAACTGGTAGCACCTGCTCAGACCTGCCTCGAGGTGATAATGCAGCTGCATATTTTGTCCTCACATGTAGGGATAAGTGTACAAGGTGACTAGAGGAGAATATTAACACTCCCACACACCTTGTAGCTCAGCAAGACGACTGTTCAGCAGCATTCCAAGTCGTAACACCAACAGGAGACATCACCTTGATCCTTATAAAAACGCTGATACCATAAACTCCAAATTATTGTCTGAAAATAATGAAATATTAAGGTACTAGAAAGCATTTTCTAAATGTCATTTCATCTAGAAAGCAGCTGCCTGCATGTCTTTTTCATGTATGCATTGCTTATACCATGGTTGTAAATATCCATAACCTCCCACTGCTGAGGTATATGAAATCTCCCCAACTACCAGAACATCTTCTATTAGCTCAGTGCCTTGAGGGTATTAGCATTTATCATCAGCCCTGCTTCACAACAAACAGCAGACTTCACCAAGCTTCTCTCCCAGTCACAAATGAATCTTCAAAGAAAAAAAAAAGAACCAAACAGCTTTTATTATGTTTTCCCATAAAATGTGCCTATTTTAAGTAAAAATGAATGTGAAAACTTTAATACAAACTAATCTCAAGCATTTGTGGAAGAAACCCATAAAAGCAACTCATTTCTTTATGCTTGATTTTGGGTCTTATTTTGGAAAACATGGGCATGTACAAATTTGAAAATTAACAATTATCAATTACCTTGGAATTAACAACTTTTAGATCTTTTCTACATAGCTGCATATAGACACCATGACAGTCTCTGAGTATAAGAAAGATTAAAGCAAGACTGCTGAATCCCAGCAATTTGTCCCACGGTTCCAAGCATGCCAAATCAGACCTAGAGAGGCACAAGATTGACAGAAGATCACATGTTCACTTCTGCCCTCTTCCTCTTCATTGCTGTTCTTACTCATTTAGGCATCAGAAGGCAGACTGGCAGCATATCTCCTTTCAGATGAGGGTCAAAAAGACTGTCACAGATCACAGCTAGCAGAGGCACAGATAAAAGCCTGGTTTTATGCTCTCAGCTTGTTCTTTCTGATAACAGAATTGATGCATCTTCACTCTTGACCATTCTGGAGTCACTTAGACTCAAGATATCTGTCTCTAAAATGGCCTGTTCCTAATATCTCAAACCCTGCCCTCAATTAAGACCATCTTATGTATATCCTCAAAAGCTCATTATGCTTCCATTACTACTATGCCACCACAAAAAAAAACATCTGAGTATGGGGAGTATTTCTTGAACTGCATAATGTTTTCTTTTCTGTGAATCAAATAAAAACAACTACTTGTGATCTGAAAAATCATAACCTTAGATAAAAATAAAGGCACTCACATAAAAAAAGACACTCATATGTGATCAAAACCACATGCTGACTCAAAACCAACATTACCCTGGCATTTTTCCCTCACTGAGAAAAGAAATTGTATTCAATATTAGGTCACACCAATGATATTCAGCTTGCAAATTTTTTTTTCCAAAGGCCAGAGTACACCATTGAAAACATGCATAAGCATGTAGAACAAATACAGCATCAGGAGGTGAAGTGGAGGCAGATGGAATTCACAGCAAGGCAGAGACTAGAGACAAATGCAACACACAGACGTGTCTTTGTGGACATTCTGGCTTTAAAATGTTTGAATGAATGTTTCTTTGAAGGCATCCATAAAGAAAAGCATCAATGTATGTGTATCAATTCATAGAATGGTTTGGGTTGGAAAGGACCTCAAAGCCCATCAGCTCTAACCCTCTGCCACAGGCAGGGACACCCTCCACTAGCCCAGGTTGCCCAAAGCCCCATCCAACCTGTTCCTGAACCTTGCCAGGGAGGGGACAGCCACAGCTTCTCTGGGCACCCTGCACCAAGGCCTCACCACCCTCATAGGATTTTCCCCTATTAGGTAATCTAAGTCTACCCTTCTTCAGGGTGAGTGTCTGTGACCAACAGACAGACCAACAGGCAAAAAAGTTCAACTGGTTTCTTAAATCCCAATATTAAGATAAAGAAAAATCTAGGAATAAAGCTGATTAAAAAGACTTCTCAGCTTCTCACAGGCCTCAATTTTGTTTTCATATCCACAATCTTGCTTTGGCCATAAAATGAATTAAATTGGTCTTGTTTGGAAAATAACAGTGAAACTACTCCCAGTAAATCTCTGAGATGTTTATATCCTATGGTTTAATGGGAAATCCCCGTTTTATTTGATTACATCCTCTGCAATGGGCTCGCAAGCTTCTGACTGGGTTACACAGAAAACATTTTCCTCAAGAGCCAATCCTGCCCCCTCATCTTGATCTGACTTTTTGCCAAGAGTCTTAATAACATAACCATTGTTTCAAAAATGCTCATAAGGAAACAATCTGTCCCAAAAGCTTTGACCTAGGTCAAAAGATTCCTTCTCTCATAATGGAACATCCTTAAAACACACCCTAGAAGTTAATTTCTTTGCTTTTTTTAAGGTACATTCTACGCTGGAGAAATTTCCAGCATCCACAAAGGGTTCCAAGTTAAGTTTCTAATGTTTTCAGTGTTCTACAGTATTAGTGATTATTATTTTTATTAGAGTATGTAGCAACTCAGAACTTCAGCCTGATTTTGAGACTATTTTGGACCACAGCTGTCTGAAAGAATCCAAGCAGCACTTGCAGCATCGCACTTTCGATATTTGTGCTACATATTGGCAATAGTCATATGAAAAGCTATAGTCAGTGTCTATAGGAATGTCTCTGAGGCAGTGATTGATCAGATAACTACAAAGAACACAGCATAGAAGTGATTTTCTGGATGAAGCAGGAGAAGAGGATATTTAGAAAGGAAAGACCACTTATGAGTCATTTTAGGAAAAACAAACAGACAAAACTCTGTCTTTTCAAAAGAGGCCAAGTGGTAAATAACACCAGTTACTCTACATTTATCAATTATTTTTCTTTCTTCCACTGACCAACCAAATTTTATGCTTTTAAAGTCAGAAAGCATAAAAAATTGTGTGCACCACACATCATTACAAGAATCTCTTGCTTTAAATTCTGACATATCCCATGCCAGCCCTGCAGGCAGTTAAAAGGTTTACTTTTCTGCTACACATAGTATGAAAAGAAGTCAAAGACTCACAACAGAAATTAGAACCTGTTACTTCTTTTTCTTGCAATCACTACAAAACCAACCCCAAACAACCCTCCCTGAACACGCCCAGCAAGAATCACCTACAGCTTGCTGTTTATGCCTCCAATTTTTCTGTAAACTGAAGTTTTCTCAGGTTTCAACAACAGACACTATTGTAAAGTATGAGGAGTGCTTTACATGTGTGCAATCTACTAAAAGAAAACAAAATGGCTTGAGAAGTATTTCCTTTGAATCCTTTCTTCATCAAAAAAAAAAATCTGTATCTAACCTTACAGCATTTGTTTTTACGTATTTTCCCCCAAGATACTTTACTAATTAAAGATTTGCTTATACAAACCTGAAAAATGTATGTAATGCAAATCACCACAGTTAAACAGGCCAGGCTGCTGCCTATCTCTAGTAGAGATACCCCAACGGGACTTGTAAGAACTGGCTATGCTCTCTTCAAACTTTAAAGAGCACCTGAATTAAACAGGCTACACAACTTTTTCCAGCTTCCTTTATGAATAAACTGCAGGCATAGTATGGCCCAGGAAAGAAGATCTTACAAGTTAAATACACAAGGCAAGGCCAGTGCTGCTGACCCTCTGAATTCCCGTCACTCTCTCAAGAGCTCTTCATTGTGTAACTCTGGGTTTTCAGATCACTCTTCAACTATCCTTTTCACATCAAAAGAGTTTTTCTTTTGATTGTTTATTTTGAGAAATACACATAAGAAAACAAGCAGACAAGGCAAGCATACATCTCTGCCTAAGTTTCTTCACAACATTTTAGTGTTTCAGCCAAAATTCATTTGGGCTTCTCAGAAACAAGGCATCTCTTTCTGAAAGGAGTCTACACTTGCTCTTATACACAGACTTCTTGTACAGGAGAAGCCCCTATACATAGCTTCCCATTTTACCCTTACACCAACCTTTTACTGATAATTCCCAGCCTTTCAAAAAGGACATGCACTTAAAACTAGGTTTGGCTGGCTTCCTCTAAAATGCTCACTATAGCAGTGTCATGATTAAGACTATTCACCCAACAACCAATTATTCCCCATTCCCAGTGAGGAACTGAAAGTTAGCCTTTTGAAATGAAAGAGCAGGCAGGCAATTCTAGAGCTAATACTCAGTAGTGGTCAGTCAGAATCATGCAACAAGGCAGCCCTTTCCAAAATCCCACTGCAAATCCTGTCAGAGCCATCTCATTTGATTAGATTCATGAGCTTTGGTTGGTAACAGCACTGGTGCAGATGAAAAATATCTGGGTGTTTGACACACGACCACATGATATTCTTACACAATTGGTACTACAGAGACTACTAAGTAAATGAAAGCTCAGAACAGATGCACTCTACTGCAGGTTTAACTAGCAGCAGTGCTTGCTAAGGTCGCCATATCATCAGTGGGGTGGAAAGACAGTCACTGATGATAGGATTTGCTTATAAAACATGGGCAGACAAGTACATCAGGAGGACAATGCTGTCATATTTAGAGATCTAAACTGCTTCAGAAGATAAGCCCATTCAAACATTGGTTAATGTAGTCACAGAAGGCAGCTATTCATCACTGAGGGCTCTGGGCTCCTGCTGAATATCAACTTAAAGTTCGTTCAATGGGCTATGCTGAGTGTCAGCAGTTCCTGACTCAGCGCATAAATGCAGAGCTCAGGAAGGAGCATGAACCCATCACTTCCTAATCAGGACAACCACTGGCTGCATCCTAGAGGAGCTCTGCAAGAAAGGCCTGTTTTCTATCTCCTTGACTGATCCCCCAGCCAAAAGCAAACAGCAGGTAATGGCACATTCAGGTACTGTCCTAACTCGAGCACCATTTCTAACAGAACGTCTTGACACCTATTTGAAAACAGTTCAAAGCAACCAAATAAAATATTAAAAAGACATTTTCTAGTAGTGTCACATTATGGCTTTTGGAGAATTTGTAGGTAATAAGCAGAGCACGCTCTCTCTTCCTCCCTCTTCAGGACACTTTAAGCCAGCCCAGCTCAAACTGTCAGTATTTCAAAGCATACAGGTTTTCCCCCATGGGATAAAGGTGTACTTTTTTCCTACAATGTATCAAGATCTATACCCTCACTGCCTTTTAAGTGTTTGCTCTCCTTTCTGAAAGCATCAGAACTTCAAAGATGAAAAGAAAAATATCAACATCTGTAGCACTCCAAAATTCTCATGAGACCTTGGCACCGGCTTCATATTTCAAGGTTACTGGAGTGTCTTTGACACGAGTGGTTTATCCTGCTGAGGTTTAAGAACAACATACAAAGATTATGCAAGTAGAATAAAAAGTTTCAGGCAAGCTCTCACAATACAAGGAGAAATTGAAAAATTATGTTCCACAACAGACAAAACAGCTATTATGAAAGTTATCTTCACATGGAAATTGTTTCTGTATTAAAGTTGGTTGCATTGAATAGTCTTTGTTTCCAAAGCCTCTAATAGGGAAAATTTGCCACAACCATCTTTAAAACACATCATATGTGGAAAATAGTTTACTTGACCAATTTTGTTCATAAGCACATATTTTAGTTTATTATGTACAGCCAAAAATCCTTTTCAATACTACAGAAAAGGAAACAAACTGCAATAGCATTACTGACAGGCACTGAAAGTGAGGAAAGCACACACTTAATTCAACAGGCTAAAAGGAAGCCTACTGGAATTCAAACTTATTATTTTTAAGTGGACAGTTTGGGCCATGCCTAGAAAAATAAAGATTTGCTCTGCTGTCTATGTATGCCTATGGGAAAAACTCGCAGACTGTCTTTTTCTATAAAAAAGAACTATTACACAATAGTAGGAAGTCATAGCCTAGTAAAAGCAAACTCCAAATAAACTATACAGGAAAGTGATTACCTTCACTCTGGAGTAAACTTCTAGAGTAAGAGTGGATGTCTTTGGTTTCGTGACAAGCTCAATTAAAGTTACCTGTATTCCAGAACAAAAGTCCCAGCAGAGACTGTATCTGCCTAAACACACACTCCTCAGTATCACTTCCAGTACGATTTTTCTGAATAAACAATCCTAAAATGCAGACTTATTATGATCAGGGTCTGTATAATGCTTGCTTATGCTGAACATATAGGAAGACTGTACCCCAACATTTGCCAACAAGTTTAACCATCTGCATCTTATGATAAATATATATAAAGTAATAAAAATCAGAGTAATCATAAGCTCCCTTACCATAAATAGCTTTCCAAGAAGTTCTGAGGTCAGTCTTTTTTAAACACACATTTCCAGAATAGCACAACAAAAAGTTGTCCCATAGATTTTACACCCTTTCAACACTAGTAAAATACAGAGAACATAAGCAGCATTAGATGAAAGCTTAACCCTCTTTAGAGGTAAATTAAAAGGTTTTAACATGCCACAGGTTTACCTTTGTATTAATATTTGAAAATAACTTACAGATCAAAAGGTTGATGTTTTAAAGTGAACATTTTGAAATGGTAGAAGTTTATTTCAGAGGGTTACTATTCAAACCCATTTCGTGGGAAAAAGGAATTGAAATTAAGACTCATTTTGCTTCTCCATCGCTTCAGCATGGCTCTAAATTAATAACAAGGATAAATGCTTATGATTTTTTAATGTGCATCGTTATAAATATGTCTAGTCAATTAGAACACTGCTTCACAGACTGCAGTTGCAGAGCTGGCAAACCAGAGATCGAATTTGGCTCACTAAAAAAATACCATTTCACAGACTGTCAGTTTGCTGGTTCTATAAAAGCAACCAAGGGTTCTCCTCTGCACACATGACACCAGACTCTGCAAGACTAATTGACTAATACTACTAAATGAAGTTTCCCACATGCAAAGAAACCTGTTGAAGAAGAAACTGGATTTCTGTATCAGTCCTACACATCTAACAAGTAATAAACAAATATTCAGATTGTAGTAGTTATTAAAAAAAAAAAAATAAGATTAAGCATCTCAGTGAGAATTCAAAGAGTCATAAAACATGACGTTAGCTGATGCCTGCAGAACTCTAGCAGAGTGATACTTCATTTTCCTGGCAAGGAATATGAATCCTTAATAGGTTTCCTCTGGGCACGCTGTGCAGAAGTAAACACCATGAACTTTGGTTAAAGAGAGGCCAAATACAATCTCTAACCTTCAACTTTTTTCATTCAGGCACCCATTCTATATGCTGAGATGAAGCCACGAAGTGTCACACTGACAGCCGACAGCTGGTGATTGTTAACAGGAACTGGAAAGACAAGAATTTAGCCCCTGCATACAGTTTAAGAGTTCTCTCTACCAACATGACATACATCTGACTTTAAATAGCCAGGTATTATAATAAAAATTGGTAAACTTTAACAACTTATGTACTCATAAGACTTATTTATGTACATAAGACTTACTACATAACTTCTTGAACGTTACATCCAGACCCCTCAAAATCCTACAGTGGACGTTTGTTGCCTGGGAAAGCCTTCTCCCTCATTTACTATTGAAAGAGGTGCTGTGATTTTGTGAGCTGAGGCATGTTGTGCTGTATTTCTTGCTGTTCTTACTGTTGTCCATACCACAAACAGCGAGTGCCAAAGCACATGGCACAGCTTAGGTAAACCAGATCTCAATCTATAAAGGCAGTTTATTAATGAGAACTTGATCTATTCACCCAACGTGCAACAGTCAGATCCTAAGATTTTGCCAAATGAAGGGACTGAAAAGATCAGAGGCTATCAGCTCCTGCTAATTATTGGCACATTAACAGCTGTAAAAATCACCTGAAAAGCCACATACTCCTCAAGATAGAAAAATAATCGTTTCCAGTTTATAGGTGACAGAGCTAAAAGCATTAAAGAAAAAGCTAAAGCAACAAACGGACTCAAGCTACAAAGTGACTCAGAGCAAAAAAGGATCAGGAAGAAGCCCTTTAGTTCCTTGCTCTCTGCCAAAATTCCCAGTCGGGAAAACCAAACGCCCATTGAAATATCAGATGCCTATCCAAACTTTGCGCAAAGCACTCATTCTACAATAGATACGTTGAAAAAAACCCTCACAAGAATAAAATATAGACGGTTAAAGCAAACTTGTAGTGCATAATGAGCTAGCTGTTCATAAAGTCAACAGAACTTCCATTCAGAGTACAGAATTATTAGAACACCTTGTTACCTGAGCACTCCCTCAGATCATAGAAAAAAATAAGGAGGGGGAAGTCGGGGGAGAGTCGGGGGTCGGGGGGGATGGAGCCCGGGGGGAAGGAGGAGGAAAAAGAGGCAGGAATTTCTTATTTTACCCAAATTCTGCCCCTCTCTCTCCCCAGAAGAACTAAAGTCTGTCGTAGCTTTACACCCCGGCGCTGGAAAAAACCACGGCGGAGGAGGTGGTGAGCATTACCTGCCAGCGGCCGTAGCTGAGCAGCAGGAGCGCCAGGGGGATGGCGGTGCCCGACATGGCGTGGGTGGAGGGCATGCTGTACTCGGAGTTGTAGAAGACTTCCAGCTTCACCACGGGCGGGGAGGCAGGCCGCGGCCAGCGGATGACATCCTTGGTGCACTGCCCCAGGTACATCACGCACACCCAGATGATGATCAGCCTGCGGCCGAGCCAAGCGTCCAAGTTCCACATGCAGAAGGGGAAGAAGAGGATGTAGAAGAGCTCGTTGCCCAGCTCCGTGCCCAGGCTGAAGAGATAGTAGAGGAAGCGGCTGCGGGTGGAGAACTCCTGACTGCCGTCCTCCTCCGTGAGGGAGTTGCGGCGCGGCCTCCTCCTCCACTGCCGCAGGGGGGACGCCCCGCCAGGCACGGTCCCGTTGCCGGTGGGATGCCCCTGCTCGGCTGCCCGCTCCGCGGGGCCCCCGTTAGCCACCGGCCCTCGGCTCCCCTCTCGCTGCTCCGCGTCGGCCCAGCCCGAAGGCCCCTCCACTCCGCAGAGCCGCTGGAAGGCGGCCACTTTCCGCGGGTCCTGCAGGTGGGCGGCTAGCCGAGCCAGGCGCCGGCCGAAAGCCATCGCGGGAGGACGAGGCCGCCCGCAAGGGTCGGGGGCTGAGGGTTGCGGGGCGCTGCGCGGGCCGGCGGACAGGGAGCTGAGGGGGCTTCGCCCCAAGGGCGGCGGAGGGGATGGGGGTCCCCTGCGCGCCACGGGGAGGGAAGCCTTTCCCTGAGGTGAAACCCCGCTCAAGGGCGAGGCGTTGCGGAGCGACGGACACCGCCCGGCTCGGGCCGCCGCCGCCCTCGCCTCAGCCCGGCTCCCGTCGCCGCTCCGGCTCCGACTCTGCCCCCCGCGCTCCCGCGGCGCCCGCTCCGCCCGGCGCTCGCTCCCTCACGCGCGCGCCCGCCACCGCCCCTCGCCGTCACCACCACGCCTGCGCACAGCCCTCCCTCGCACACACAAGAACCCCCAGGGAAACCTCATCGCGGTGCGGATTGGCTCTGTATCTTTCTCGGTCCCGCCCCCCCCGCTGGCGGAGATAGCCAATCAGAGCCGGGCATTGCGCGAGGCAACGGGCGGCGTGCCTCGGCCTCGAGCGTGAGGCGCGGAGGCGGCCGCTGGCGGCTGGTGCGGGGGACAGTGGCCCTCGACCTGCCCAGGGGCGCAGGGGGCGCGTCGCTTCCTTCCCGCCGGCCGCGGCCTGTTCGCCGGCGCAACAGGCTCCCGGCGAGCTAGTTACCCTGCCGTGTGATTCGGGGCGAGCTGCTGCCCTCCTCTCCTCAGCCATGCCTGGCACAGCACCCCCGAGGCCTTCAGAGGCCCCAACCTCTGTCCTGCCCTCTGCCCACTGCCCGGGTCAGCCCCAGCGGCCTAGATCTGGATTCAGCCCCTGTGGTCTGACAGGTCAAGCGGCGCGTTACCTGCGGACAGCTACTCAGGGAGGTGCCAGAGAAGGGGATACCGGCAGTCTGGAGGAGGTTCTGCGCCTCCGTGCTGGGTGTGAGCAGCCTGACAGTCAGCAGGACTAGGACATTTGCAGTCGGGGACTTTGGAAGTCAGCAGCTCCTGGGGTTTCAGCCGGGAAATGCCGTGAGAAATGTGAGTGGCCTCCAGTGCTGTCTGATGCGTCTGCCTCTTGCACTGACAACTCGTCTTTCTAATACTCCAGTGTATTTGTGTCTTGCCTTAAAATTAAGAAGTTAATCAAGTGGTAAATTCACTGCTTTGTGCTGGTTTGGAGAAGGGTGTGCAACGTGACCTTACTGACAAGTTAGCTTAACATCTATCCTAACCCAAATAGAAAGCCTGAGGTGTATCAAATAATAAAACGTCAAAATAAATGTATATAACACGAGTTTACACAGTGCTTTAGTAAAAACAGCTATTAATACTGTTGAGGAGGTACTTGACTCAGTGCTGCATTATCTTCTCATTAACATTGTGTACGTGCAGTGCCAGTGACCCATGTACATGTAATTTGATGCCAGATCTCAAGAAAAGGACTTCGTTGAAAGAGATGGTATCTAAAGAGGTTCCAGGAGTAGCTGCTATGTTTTACTGTGTTCCTAGCAATGATCTGGAAACAGATCTAAACCTGCTGCTGCAAAAATTCGTCTCCAGGATTAATGGAGTCATAAATAATTGTAAGGACGGGGCATTGATCAGGATGGTTGGTCGAAGGAGCCCATTCAAACTTAGTGAATTTTAATCCAGGCAACTATAAAGTTGTCTATCTTAAGAACCAAGTGTGGGGGCTGTATTTGGAGAATAGGAGGCTGTGGCCCGGAAAGGTAATGACTTTGAGGAGGATTTAGGAGTCAGAATAAGTAATCAATCAGATAAGGGATCTGCTGTAGTAGCAAAGGGTTAATCAATGTATAAACAAATGAATTAAAAAAATTATTTACCTCTCATGTTTGGCTTCACCAATGCCATCCACAGCATAGGCCATACAGTTCTGGTTTTCATTTTTAAGAACCATGTTGGAAAATAAAAGCAAAAGAGTAAAGCAAGATGTTCTGATGGTTAGAGAAAATGCATTACACTGGGACGTTTTAAGAGCTTGTTTCCTAAAAAAGGATTGGGAGGTGACTTGATTGTAGTGTATAGGAACATTCCTGGGGGAAAATACAGGATATTAAAGGGCTCTTTAATCTGTTGAAGAAAGGAATAATAAGAAGTAATGGCCAGAGGCAAAAGCCAGGCAAATTCAAATAGGAAACAAGACGCACATTTTTACATGGTTAACCACCAGAACACATTCCCAAGAGAAGCTGAGGATTTTCCTTTGGTTTATGTCTTCTGTTGAGGTTTAGATATATTTCTTAAAATCGTTTTTTAGCTGAGCAGAAGTTAGGCTTTACTTTATTGGATGATTACAGGCTGAAATCCGATGGTCTGTGATATGCATAGTGTCAGGTTAATCTAGTGGGACTATCATGGTTTAAATTTCAAGTGTCAGAAGCAGACATTTAATTAATAACTATGAGTATTAGGATATTAATTTTTTTTGCATTGAAATACTAATAAAGGCAATCTGAATTAAGCTTTTGGCTGGAGAGTATACATACTAAGACAATATCCTAAGGTTTTGGCCTTTTGCTTCCTAAATTTACACTCTTGGGATTACTGTGAAAAGTTTCTCTGCATTTCCATCTCCATTTCTGAAAGAATAGATCCTTACAAGAGAATTTCTTATAAAGACTAGATAATAATCCTCCAAAAAATATTTCATGTGAACATCAATTATGTAAAATTGCCTCAAGGCTAAGAGAGTCAGAGTGCACCAAATGAATCCTGATAGATTTCCTATATTGTACATTATGTAAATTTGCACATTGCATATGTTTGCATCCCACAGTCTTAACCTCACTTGGGGCATTATCTTAATATAAACAATTATCACTGGCGGAGCTGCTGTTACTGAAACAGGGGTGAATTAAATATAAGTAAGATTTCAGAGCAGCAGCTTGTCAGAGAAACATGAAAAAAATCCCAGCCCTGAAAAGGTGCACGAACAGTTCTTGTGTCTTGAGAATGGAAGGTGTGCTGTCATTTCTCTGCCTTCTGAGAGATGTGTGATGCTAATCCTGCATGATACATGGGCTTCCTAATTTACATGCTTCCATTTTTCCCGGCTCTTGAGCAGAAAATGCAAAAGACAGAAGCTGAAAAACAAGCTGTCGCCTTCATTTGTGGCTTTCCCAGAGTCAAGCCACAAACAATCTCCTCTTAAATGCAGAATAAACTGAAATCTGTTCATTAACTTGGTGATGAATTCTGGAATGAGATCTGAATAACTGTACAGGGAAAAAGAAGTCACAGTGATTATTAGGGATTAAGTGAGACTTGCCTTTATGGTATGCACTTGGTAACTTAAAGAAGCAGAAAGTGCATGTGTGTGCATGGTTGAAACTTGCTTAGTTTTACTTTGAACCATCAGTGTGAAAATTACATGACATTAATTCAGAAGTAGCTTTTAAATGACCTTTGCACATTTAAAGTAAACCCAGGAGCAGTGGGGATTGCACCCCATAACTGAACTTTGCCAGAAAACCTGTTTCTTTCTACTCTCTGCAATAGGTGGCCCCAAAGCTGGTTTGGATACATTTCAGCTTACCACACAAGTGCCATCTGAGCATGACACCCGTAACACATGCATTTTCAAGGATGCCTGACAAAGCAGCTTACTCACAGCCACATTCCCACAGCCTGTAAGTATTTGACAAGACAGCTGTGAGAATCGATGGCAAATGAGGCGCCGGATACATCAGGCTTACAGCTGCTGCTGCAGTCACCCTGCCCAAGTGACAGGAGCAGAACCAGGAATCCCTTTGTGAAGCAGAACATTTTCTTGGCATGCATTTGGATGACCACTGTTTTCTGGGTGTATTTAAGGTAGTGGTTCTGTCTTGTACAGCTGTAAACAATTGGCCATCAGTTTATCTGAGTCATCAGCAGGCAGCTGGTTTTCTCTCCTAATATAAATGAAGGAGCATGCAGCAGGATATTCTTTCCCCTCTACTCTGCCCTGGTCAGGCCCCACCTGGAGTATTGTGTCCAGTTCTGGGCTCCTTGGTTTAAAAAGGACAGGGGTCTCCTGGAGAGAGTCCAAAGAAGGGCCACGAAGATGATTAGGGGCCTGGAACATCTCTCCTATGAGGATAGGCTGAGTAAGTTGGGACTCTTCAGCCTTGAGAAGAGAAGACTAAGGGGGGACCTAATTAAAGTTTATAATTATCCTAAGCAGGGGATGCAGGGGGAACCCCTTTTCAGTGGTCTGTGGGGATAGGACAAGGGGCAATGGCTGCAAGTTGGAGCACAGGAAGTTCCGCACCAACATGCAGAAGAACTTTTTCACAGTGAGGGTGACAGAGCCCTGGGACAGGCTGCCCAGAGAGGTGGTGGAGTCTCCTTCTCTGGAGATGTTCAAGACCTGTCTGGATGCCTATCTCAGTGATATATCCTAGGGAGCTGCTTTGGCAGGGGGGTTGGACCCGATGATCTCTTGAGGTCCCTTCCAACCCCTACAATTCTATGATTCTGTGATTCAGGATTTGGGGACTTTTTTTTATCTGTCATCGTCTGAAATAGCTGGAATCTGTAATTTTTTTGTGCAAAAGACATGTGTTTGACAGCATTTTTTGAAGAGAATTAAAATGGATGGAAAGGAGCATCTATAAAGGTGTGAATGGCTAGTTTCCTGTTGAAGTAATTATTCTAATACTGCTAGGGTTTTCTTGTATTATTTATGATGTTAAAGTGCCTACAGTCAGATGAAGGTTTCATTTTAGACAATTTTGATTGGAAATTAATAAAATGTGCTAATTGTACCAGGTTTATTATTTTTTAAAGAAATTGGTAAATTGAGTACCTCAATTAATACATATTCCTGTGAGCAAAAAAAACAAACGCAGACACAGAAAGTGCTTTAATTTGTTCTTAGGTATGAGCTATTGCAATATCTCAGTGAAGAAGCACTGGGTAGGTGCTGATGTCCAGTTACAGCAGTGGGAAAAAGAACATACTGAAGGATTTTCAGTTTATTTATACTGCATGCTGTCATTGCAGAGTTCTGCACCGTTCCTTCTTAGGAAGCAATCTAAGGCATTACAGTGTAGTTTATCTCTCTACCATTTATCACTCATGAATTCCAGTGATAGCTTTTTCAATTGAACTTAAAAGACTTTAGCTATCTTTACTAAAGGTGTGTTTAACGAATGAGTGTAGCACTTTTAGATAAGGTCTAACAACTATGTAATTCTTCACAGGTGAAAAAAAAGTTAAGTAGTTCAGAAAGAAAAAGGCTTGGTTCTTGTCTCTTTCTTGTTGGTATTCTGATAGCTATGCTAAAAACTTTACCAGTTGCAATAAAAATTAGCTCCATGACTTGCTGCAGCCCCCTGAATTCAAGTTAGCCTAGCAATGTATTTATTTCTTCCTTCAGGATAATGCTCAAAGTTGCTTATGCAAGAGTGCCTTTCTATTTGGTGTTTGGTTTTACAAGGTCCTCCCTGTGTTGCTTGCTTTTGTAAATCTGTTAAATTCTTTAGGTTGGTATCCCTGTTCACACACTATTAAATTGCTGTAGCATTTGGGTATGGTAGGGGAAGCTCACTGAGTACTTTAGAAATCCAGTCCATTGGCAGATTTAGGATGAAGGCCCAAATAGCATTATCTTAGCAATAGCACCATCAGGAACAAAACCAGAACATCCAGGCTTTGGTTGTCCTGCTTCAGAGTTACAAACCTGGAGACCAAACTGAGAGAGTTGGGCTGGTTCAGCCTGGAGAAGAGAAGTCTCCAGGGGGACCTTATAGCAGCCTTCCAGTCCCTGAAGGGGCCATGAGAAAGCTGGGGAAGAACTGTTCAACAGGGCAAGTAGCAACAGGGCAAGGGGTAATGTTTTTAAACTAGAAAAGGGGAGATTTAGGTTGGATATTAGGAAAAAATTCTTCAGTACGAGGGTGGTAGATCACTGGAACAGGTTTCCCAGTGGAAGCCCCATACAGGAGATATTGAAGGTTGGGCTTGATGGGGCTCTGAGCAACCTGATCTAGTGAAGGTGTCCCTGCTCACTGCAGGGGGTTGGGACTAGATGGGCTTTAAAGGTCCCTTCCAACCTAATGCATTCCATGATTCTATGATTTTCAAGGGAGTAGAATCCGGTGACTTTGGTATGTCGCTATTTTAGCCTGGGGTGGCACAGCAGCACATGTTCTCATGTGACAAGGCGTACTTACTATACTGCTGTCTCATTCAGAGGAGGGCCAGGAATGCCCATTGTCACTGAATCTGCCCAGCTGCTTGGGTTGGATGTTCTTTTTTTCTATATTGGCACATAATCTTGGAAAGGCACAGGCAGAGCTGTAATGACTAAGTAACTGCACACTGGTGCAAGGTGTACGGTGTCCTGAATATTATAACAACTGTTAAAAAGTTGAAAAAAAGTAATAAAAAGGACTGCAGTGATGGTGTCTGCTCTTTAAAGTCACTCTGGGAATGCAGTTATTACAGTCTTCTTATTCTTCTGTGAACTTACATCGCTGTGGTTACCCATGCCAGATGCCATCTCAAACATAATTTGCGTAAGATGACATTATTTAAGGAGTGTTTCTATCACATTAAAAATTGATTATTCCACTTTTTATCCTGTCTTAAAATATTATAGTTCCTCAATTGTAGCATGAGAGTATCTTTCTTACAATTATGAATTGGCAACTCCTCAGAACAAGTTTTATGAAGGATGGGAATCTGTAATTGCCACCCCCTTCATTTTTCAACTGGGAAAGAGAGACAAGTCTGGTAGCAGTTTCATCACACTTCCATTTTTTCTATTTTCACAAATTCCTGTAATTTACATTTTGTGATCTGCTGTTTGTATGGTGAGAACATGGAGGTTTGGGTTTGGGTTTGATTTTTTTTTTTTCCTGTGGTGTCTTAAAGAGACTAGCTAAGCCTAAAGCAGCAACAAACCCTTGGTCTTTTTGCCTTTTCCTCCCAGGATTTAGAATTGAAAGCAATTAAATTTGGGAAGGTGGAGGAGAGGTTGGTTGCTTTGTGGGTGGGGTTTGTTTGCTCTTTTTTTCAGAAACAAGAAAAAAAGGAGGAGGTTTGCATTTCTGCTTTTTCAAAAGCTTGGGTTAATAATACTTAGTTGTGGGTGTGAAACTTTTCTTTCTGAAAGCTATTTCTTCGCCCTGTCTGCTCAGAATAGCTGACACTGCCTTTGTTCCCAAGCTCTCCTTTATTATCCACGCTGTTTGCCTATGGAAGAGACAAGTTCCTAACCCAGTGCATGCAGCTGTTTGAGTACCATCACTGCATTGTTTTATAGCTGTATTGTATTTCTAGCAAGATAGCAGAGGAGGGGTAGTATAAGAAACCCCACAAAACTTGTGCACAGTTCATTGACCTAGAGCCCATAATCAGAGGGTCCCATCTCCCACACATCATCTGACCTGGTTTGGTTATACCCTACTTGAAGCCTTTTTATCTTGATCTCTGCAGATCCTTTAAAGATATTTGTCCTTTAAGAAAGGAGTAGGTTCTTTCATGGTGACTTGCATCAACTGCCACTATTGCATATTAGGTTGAGTTTTGTGTGCAAGAGTAGGAGTTAGGTTGGTGACTGCAAGCCAGTTGTGCTGCAGGGGCAAACAACTGCTGAGAACTCTTGGCAGGAGGAAGCTTCTTGTTGGAGCATGCCAAGAGCAGCAGGGATCCTAGCTCCCGGCTCCCCAGCAGCAGAACCTGCTGGCTGATGGGCCAGTTCAAAGAATATATCCCCAGTCCAAGGGTGAAAACAAGCCTCTGTCTCCATAAGGGGTGATCACATCCAGGAGTTACAGCTTCACTGAGAAAAAAAGAAATAAGTGCCCTTTCAAGAGGCTAAATCTATTCTGATTACTCAAACTAATTAAAGGAATGCACCCCACACCTCACTGATGGGAGGAAAAGCATGGAATCAACTTGAATAGCAGGAGTGGAGGGTTTGTTACACGGCATCCTACAACATGAAAGGGAAGACGTGTTCAGATCCTACCATCAGGCTCAGAAATGGATGTGGGGGAGAAGGCAAGGCATATGCACACTGAATAAATCACCAGGGAAGATGATTGGTGTGATAAGAGAGTCAGGATGCGAAGTGTAAGAGATGTAGCAGATGGGAATTTGCCTTAGATCGTGCACATGCAGCTTTTAATCAGTACTGGACTTTTTTCTTGGAAAATCCTAAATTCCTGAGGTTATGAAATGGAGACGATTCATGTTCAAGGGTGTGTCAAGTTACTCATCATTAAGAGTAGGAGGAGTGGAAGCTTCCCTAGGGTTCTTTCTGACAACATTTGTTCATTTTCCATTCAGAGGTGGAAAAAAACACAATCTGAGGGAATACTATCATAATTCATACTAATTAGGAATTCTCTTGGGTTTCAGGAGTGCTATTTGTAACTATGACTGTTAATACAAATGAGGTCATCTGTATTAGAACAAAGATCTGATCTGCAGCCAATAAAAAATGTGTGTGTAAGCATGTTAAGCACTCTAGTACTTTCATTTTAGCTCCTAACCTTCAGACTACAATCTAGAGGCCAAAATTAAGTTCTCTGCAATTCAGTGGCCGATGCCTTGACAGACAGACTAGGAAGTCTATGGGCTGATGACAGAGCTGTTTGGAGTTGGCAGACAGCAACCCAAATGCAAGGATGGCTCTGAAAATCCATCCCACACCTCAGGCAGGACTGAAAGTGAGATACCTTGAGTTATGTGTGATACAGGATCTGCTGATGGTCATCAGTTACAAGTATTGTTATAAATAATTGGGTAGATTACATTTTTAGAGGATAGGATGCTCACTTTTGATGTAAATGTGCAGTGGTTAGAGCTTTTTCCTGGGAAGGACCTTTCTAAGCCTTTTGTAAGATATAATGGTCACCATTAATTCGCTCTCACTATGGTCCTGTTTGTTGCAGGTGAATTACAAACATCCATAACATCATCAAGAGCCTTCTCCTTTCAATCTGCTGAAAATGCCAGCGAGCCACCTCCCCCAGTCTTCCATCTTCAGGATGTTACACACTCCCAGTCCTGGGCCAGGTCTTAGGGAAAGGCCAGTTGTGCTCAACCCACATGATGATACTGGGAACAACTTGCTTGCCTTACAGCTGCGCCCTTTTCCAGGTAATGCAACCCATCCATCCCAGGGCAATTCAGAACCTGTACAACGAGTATGTTGAATGTAACCAGTAGTTCTGCAACCTCCTGCTCTCAGGATAGCATGAATGTTGCTGCTCTTCTTAATTAGGTAGAAAGTGCTCAGAATTATGTGGGTGTCTGTGATGTTTCCTCAAGTGTAAATTAACCCTTAAAATATGGGTGGGTGAGTTAAAATATGTCAGGCATCCAAGTCCTTAAATAAGTGCATGGTCATGGTGGATAGGTTCTACAGTATTTACTCCAGGCACCAGAAATGGGACTTGGGTAGATTCATTTGGCCAAGTTCAAGAAAACGACCCATAAATCTCTTGCTGTGGCAGCTCTCTGACCTTAGAGGTATGTAAAAATCCCTACTGCCTCCTCATTTGTCCTGGCAGGTCCCCAGGTCACTAAACTGGAGTGCCCATGACTGCACAGGTGGCAGCGACAGGCAGGGCTGTGCTATTGGCTGAGTCCTGCTGTGGTTCAGAAACAGCAACGACCTGTCTGTATTCTACCTGAATCCCCAGAGAAGCCCACTCAAGCCTCGTAGTCCAGCACTGTTAACAGAGAAACCACAGGTTTTCTTTGAAAAGCATGAAGGAAAAGAGGCACCAGAGCATATCCTTCCCATAATAGCTTAATAAATGTAGCCAACTAGTGAGTGGGAAATTTGAATTCAGTTTCACCTTGGCTTGGTGGGATGCAACCCACTCATGACTCAGAAAGCTGCTGTAGATACTACAGAATCCAGGACATTGCATCTTCCATCCCTCCTCCCGAATGTAGACTGTTGGTTGTAAAGTACAAAAGGCTAGAAAGTGATCTAGCAAGACAGTGCAGTACCTGCAGCTTGGTGATTGGGATGTAGGAGATCCAGATTTGATGGAGTTTAACTGTTTTGGCTGAAAAGGGCAAAGGCACTTGATTAGGTGATCTGAATCAATAGGTACTGGGGGTTGAAATGCTTCTACTGGAGGCCCCCTAAGTCCCCCCTAAGCCCTTGGAGTTTGGTGAGATTAGCCAATGCAACAAAAGTTAAGCAGCTGTAGATTTGTAGTCAGGGCATGTAAATGGTAGAAGTTGGACAAGAACATAAGACTGCTGATGCACAGAGCTGTGGTGGAACCATGCTTAGATCATAACTTTAGGATGCTGGAGTCCTGTTTTAGTTTGCCTGTCCATCTTCTAACATCACCCTCATGTTCTGCTGTGGCTTCTGAAAAGCAGGCAATAAAATGTGATGTATAGTAGGAGAAGCATTTTTTGAGCAAGTTACTAATTTTGGAGGTGGTGGGAAGCTGCATATCTTTTTGATCTGTATTTTAAAAAAATAGTAATTGTTTAGAACCAAACATGACTGGAGGAACTCTCAGTATAGGCTTGTCTGTTAAGAGCCTGAGTGCTCTGAGGATTGTTCGTTTTGCATCTTTATTCTGCTAGAAACTACACACTGCCAAAGAAGGGGCTTTCAGAGCCAGTGTAGCCAGACAACAGTGGAAGACTAAACACTATTCATGAAGGGGTTGGAGTTGTCACACTCACCTCATCTTAAATTTTGCAGTTTTTCTGGCTAATCAGATGGTTCCTTATTTCTCGTAGGCTGAAAAAGCCTAAAGTTTGCTTTTATGACTGTCCTGCTGCTTGTCTCTGAATATCCAGGTACAGACATGCATGTTTGCATACACACTAGTATGCCTCTTTATTATTATTAGCTCTGTCTGCTTTCTCCCTGCATTTCTTTGGTGGTTACTTAACCCACGTGTGCAGTCGGGAGAGCTCTGGAAACTCTCTTTGGCTTTATGTACATAGCCAAAGAGAGTTTCAAGTCTCTTTGGCTATGTACACATAGACTGGCAGAGCTGCTGCAGCCACAAACTGTACAACAACTTCTGTCCTAGTCTTTAATTCCACCAGCACTAGTGGAGTGGTCACTCTGCTGGTTAAGTGGTAGTAGCAGGGCCACATTACTATATCTCACTATATTTTCTCACCCTTTTAAGTGCCACTTGAAGAAAAGCACTGGCAGAATCCTGACAATGACAGTAACAAGGGCAAAATGTGATTTATTCTGGGGAAAAAACAAAAAACAATCCAGAGAGAATCATCCCTTAGTACAGTAATTTCTTTGTGGGATATGGCTTGTAAGTCCTACCTAGGACAGGCTTCCTCCTCATTTTTCCTAGTGAACTTGGATTTCATTAAGAAACTGGAGACACAGAGTGATATAGTTGCTTGAGGACATATCATATGTCTTTGGATGAGTATAAAATTAATTATCCAATATCATTTGCACAATCAGATCACAAGCTAAGCCTAACTAAAATGTTCAAGATAGAATCACAGGTTTCTGCATATTATGCAGTATGTAAATAGAGCTTACCCTTCTGACCTACAGAAATTTCCAGCCTCTGAGTCTGCAAGACTTGGCATTCTTACTGGTAGCAGCTTCCTTTGTGTTGTGTCCAAAGAGTAAAGGAGAGAACAAGGCAAACAGTATAACAATAATTAACAACCCAATTTCAGGTGCAGATTTAATAAGAAAACCTTCTTAGCTCAACAAAATCACTGTCCTCCAGCAAAGCCCTCACTAAAATGGGACCAGGAGTTCTATACCCAGAAGGAAATAGTGCCTGGATGGTGTGAGGGACCATTCATCATGCATATCACTTTAAATAAAATCCTGGCAAATAGTACTTCCCCCAAGTGTTGGACCTGTTGTTTAACTAAATGACAACTGCCTCCAAGACTTTTAAAGAATATATGGTAATTTTTTTTCTGTAACTTAAGAAGCTGGTTTGATTTTTGAAACAAGTGCATGTCAGGCTCTCCTGATCCAAGCTCAGAATCTGTTGGGTCTTGCAAAGCCCCAGCAAGGAGGTAGGACTGTGTTTGAACCAGAAGGGCAAGTCAAGGAGGCAAGGGCAGGATTGGGCACAAGGCCAGGCATAGTCCAGCCAGGAGGAGACTTCTCACAGCTCTTTTCCCTGTGGCCTTGTCCCAGGTTACAGAGCTGGTCCTGGACACAGGCACTAAATCCCTTGGAGCAGGGGAAAGAGGTTGCAGAGTGTGTTGGTGCACAAACTGAAGTACAGTTGTATTTGTTAGGGCATGCAAATAGTTGCAAGAAAAGATGAAACCAGAGTAAATCACAAAGCTGAAACTGAGATCAGACTCTGGGTAAGCCTGGCTAAGTTCTGTGATCTGTAACACCAAACCTGAGCCATGCGTTCAACAAGTCTGCCTTGATTTATATATTTTGGCTTAAGTGGTTTAAAACCTGAAGTTTAAAAAGTTTGGTTCAGCTGCTTTTTTGGCCACATTCAGTTTCTGGTGTAAGTACTCTTTTCATGCAGAGATGGAAGAAGCCTGTGTGCATGAACCTGGGTGGCACTTAACAAAAAATAACTTAGAAAATGTCACCTTTTACTTTAAGGGTTATTTTTTACAACACATTCTGTACATTCTCAGTATGAAATGATCTCCAAATTAAAACAGCCACACTATGTTCCCAAATACATAATTATATATTTTAAAAAATCCCTCCTTGTAATGCTGGACCATGAAATGTTTTATTTCCAGTGAAGACCCTGCCCAGTGCTGTTGGTCTGCAAGGACTTATCTTCTATGCATGGTGCTTACAGATCACTTTGGAGTCATGGGGGTTGCACTCAGGGCTGAAAGTTCAATGTGTCTGAATCTTGGCAAGGTCAGAAAATGTTTGAGTTTTGCAAAGTCCGTGGGACTACTGCTGATAGAATTAAGATGCAACTTCCTTTCTTAGTGTTGAAATGCTCTCTGTAAAGACAATAGATAGAGATGTAAAGAAATTATTTAGGTCAAGGTTGATAGTTGCTTAATGGGCCTCCAGGGCTCTCACAACTCCTGCTACAGTCAAGAAGAGCCAGAAGACTTTAACACCTCTGCAAGCCACTATGTTGTTAGCAGGCATAAAACTTACCAAGTCCTTTTTCTTCTCTGTGCTTAGGTACCAACAACAGGGAAATAAGGGCGCTGATTTCTTTTGTGGATCAACTGATGCAAAGTGCCAGGAGAGCTATTATCAGTGAACCTGCATTTGTGAGTAATTTCCAGGTAGTCTTTGGGATGCAGGAACTTTGGCACCCATATACAAAACTGTCATTACATTGAATCTACTGCAGATAATTAAAATTTGAGTTCAAAACTGCCAGCAGTGTCCTTGATAAAACAAAATTGATACTTGGTAAAAGCTGTTTTCACACTCTTCCCCATATGGTCTAACTGCACTCAAAAGGAAAGCACAGAGAATACAGTATTGTAACAGCAGCTGTTTGTTGTGCTGGAAAATTGATGTCAAAGACCTGTATATGTTCTCTAATGATACCACAACAGTGGAAAACATCACACCACAGCATGCATGGATGTGTCCTGAAGATGGCAAGAGAGAAGCTTTCAAGAGGAGTATCTATTAACAGTAATACTGACCTTATGAAAGCATATCAAATCTTCCTGTGGCCAAGAGCCACAGCCTCTCTTGGGCAGGAGATGGCCCTGGCCCTGGCAACTGGACAAGGCCGGGAGAGGATCCAGCAGCCTCCTGAAGTGTCCCCATGCTGTCACCTTAATACCCCCAGCTGGCTGATGCCTCCTCTGCCAGGGCTCACACTCGCCCACAGCCATCGTACCGAAATCCCTTCGCACACCCAGGCCTGCAGCAGGTCAGGGAGCAGCCCAGTCATGGAGACCCACCTTCCGTTCCTCTCATGCTGCAGCTCTCTGCTCTGGCTTGGGGGCACAGTGAAATTAAAAGAGATGATAGAAATTCATGTAGGGAAGCATTTAAAAACCGTGTAGGGCTGGATCAGAGTTTGCTTCTGCAAGAGCTCTTCAGGCCTGTGAATAAATCTCCATGAGGCAGAGAGCAGAAAAGACAGCATTTCACCTGAAAAAACTTCAATATAAAGAGCAGAGCTGACTGAGGAGTACAAAGTTTGATTTAAAAAAACCCCACAGGACAAAATTTACAGAGTGTGGGTACAATGGGGGAGGCTGCAAAATGTTTAGCTAAAAGAAGCCAGCGAAAAGACATGAAACTGTGTTTTAATAGAGATTAGGGGAAGTGCATGTTTGCAAAGACAATACAGCTTGAGGGACAGCCAAGAGATCAGAGGTTGTCCTGAGCTTTACCTGTCACCCAGTGCCTTTCAACTGGTGAAGCCACATACTGCAGCACTCGCTGGAAGTGAAATACTGCCAGCACTGACTGACAGGGCTTTGCTTCATGCTGTGCAGGTGCTTTAAACAAAGCAAAGGCACAGATTGTGATGAAGGGACTCAAGCATGACAAATCAAAACTGCTGAATTTTTTTTTGTTAGAATTATTGTAACTTCAAGGTCAGCCTAGTTGTGCACCTGCATAGCATCTGCCAGGTAGGTCTGGGTATGCTGGCATGGCATGCACTGAGATACCACAGATAGCTCTTGCCTGTGCTCCATGCCCACCAAAAGCTGTGTGCCTGTGTGCACGCTGTGCCAAGCACCAGCAGAAAAGCCCCTGGGAGCAGAGTATATTGACTTTGAATTAACAGCAGGCTAATGTGATAACATGGCTTTTAGTTGGCTGCTCAGGCAGAGCTCACTTGGGTCTGAGCGTGTTGCAGAATGGCTTGAGAAGCAAGGCCATGGGTCTATGGAGCAATTGTTCAAGCAGTGTCCTGTGTAATTTACTATCAGTCTCCTATGAGACTTAATAGCAAGAGTAGGCCTCCCACCATCTTGAGGCAAGTTATAGAGAGGAAGGTCATAGCTGTGTACACAGTAACAAGAAGTAAAAACAAGATGTATGTTTCAAGGATCTGCTGTTCCTGAGAATGAGAAAGCAGCTCAGTTCCCAGACTGCAAGATGGGTGATGTAACCTTTAACCAAGAACCAATCAAGCTGTGATAATTATAATATGCATTAGTGACAATTATAATATGTATTAATGATAGTACAAAAGAAAGCCATTAGCCATAGTAAATGGAAGCTTGCTTTATCAACCACACTGGCTGGCTGCCTCTTCCCTCTCGCGCGTCATGAGGGGATTACACCATGGGCAGTTACGCTATATAAAGGCTGCTCAAAAGATACTTGTATAAGGAAAAAAACCCATCACATATTCCTGATTGCTCTATTTATTCAGTTTATATTACTGCCCTGTTTTACTGAGCACCAGTTTGCTCCAATAAATTTAACTGTTACCATCCTCTTCCCTCAGAAATCTGCTGTTAGTCCAGGACCTCTGGGATAGCTGAGTACCAAAATCCAGTTGGTGTGAAAAGCTGGCTGCTGCAATCAGGGCAGAGACTTGGATCGAAATGGTGCAAAGCCTCACATGGCAACCAAAAGTGAGTAGTGATGTGTCAGTGCAGAACAGCTCCCAGTGTGGTTTCCTCAAACTCTTGCCAGGCTGCATCCATCTTTGCTGATTATGTGGAGGTGGGAACCAGCTTTCACACCGGGAATCAAGTCCAAATGTCTCTCTGCTGCTTTTTAAAGCAGGAGCTTTCTCCAGCAGCTGGCTCTCTTCTTTGAAATCTTACCTGATGTGTGAAAATTAGTTGCAGGATTACCCTCCCCACCCCAAGATTTGTGTGCATATCCCATGTGTCACTACATGCTGCCTGAAAGAGCTACTGATGCAGCTTTTCGTACTGCTGAACGGTACTTGTCAGGAGAGAGCTCTGTAGTTTCTCTCTGGTCAATATATGGCCATTTTTGTCATAGAAAACAAGAGTTAAATATGTGAAAGGATAAAAAGTTCTGAAATGAATGAAAAATGCAAATCCTGAGTTCATCTGCCAAACTTTTAATATTTCTTAGGTCTGTCTGCCCAACTCAGCTGTGTTGTGCTTTCAGTAAAATACTTGCTACTAAACATGGCCAAACTTAAAAGAAAAACTGGGGGGGGGGGGGGAGGGGGAGGCTGTATTTTATTAACACAGTTATGGATTTGTGAACCTCATTCTTCCCCCCATCCCTCCATACTGTTCTGTACTGTGGTCAGTGAGTCACTCAGGGCTTTCCTTTTTGGAGAGGATTTGACATGTTGAATGCCACTTGACAAAGATACTATCAGTAGCCAGATGCTTGCAGTGTTCAGGTGTGAGTAAAGATCTGTAGTTACAAAGTTTAAGTTAAGCTAAAAACCAGAGTAAAATATCTGAAAAGGCAAATGTGGAATTACTTGTTCTGAGAACGTGGTGAGACTTTGAATTTCATGGAATCACACACATCTGTTTCTGTGGTACTAATCAGTTTATTCTGATGAACTACAAAAATGTGTATCATAAAATTAGACACATGCACTACTCTGCCAAGTTTCATAGCTGCACAGGAACGTATCTGAAGGCATACTTAGAATCTAGAAGTAAGCTAGTAGCTAGCTGTGGCTAACTTGAAACAAAATACTAGAAAGACAGACAAGGGATCAGTAAAGATCTCACTGTAAATATGTGAGTAATTTAAGGATTCATCTGCATTGAAGTCTGAAACTACGGGGTGCAAAAGCCATCTAGTGGTACGGAGGAATGGTGCCAAGCAGGAGCAGATGCCTCTAGCTCCAGGGAGAGGTACCTTCTCATGCTGGGCCACCATGCTGTGGCATGCTATAAAGGCTATTTGTCATTACTTGTGGGAGCCTGGAAGGTGTATTGCACACAGGCAGGAAACCCACAAACCTGTTAAAGAAATTTTCTGAAGGACAGCACCAAGAAACTTTATGTTGGATCATTGCCTGTTTTATATATGCTTTGTAAACTTTAACACCTCATTTAGAGCTGTTTCAGGGAATTAAAAGAGCATGAATGAGTTTGGCCCATATTTTTTCCACCTCTCCAATTAAACATAAGAGTTTCTGTAACTCCAGCTGCCCAGAGCCCAGAAAGAGAATAAAACCCATAAAGCATCTGTGCTGTTTATTTTAAATAATCCTCATTATATCATGGATTTAAACCACAACAGCCTAATGCCTTTGTAGAGCTAAGGAAGAGCACTGGTTCAAAGCTGTATCTCCATTCTGGATCCCATGGTTACTCTTTTGAGGGTAATTTCTACATTTATTGAAAAGAATTGGGAAAACCATCCAATATTGGAAACCAAGAGCTCACCCCCTTAGCAAGAAGCTGCTGGGTGAGGTGGATCGGGACAGTGCGTGATGGGTGCATGGAAGTCTGCCTCTTAGGAAAGGCTGAGAGGAGCTGGTGAATGATTTCAGCAGCCCCATTCCTCCAGGAGCCTTCACCTCAGCACAAGCAGTGGAGAGTTATTGGAGGAATGGCACATCAGTGATTAAACCTGAGCCTTTGTAAAGAGTAATAGAACAGGTGATGTGTTCTTATCTAAATAGTCAACGTGCAAAAGTCAATATGTAAAAACCTGGATGCTGGAGGCTTGGGTTTTGTAACATCAAGGTCTTTGCAGCTCTGTGCTCAAATCATAGCCTTTTCTCACTTGGAGATTGATCTGTTAACAGAAAGATTGGGGAGTTTTGCAAAGATGCAGGGATTAACTCATACAGTATGCAGATACCCACATGGCATAGCCAGACCTTACAGGATTCTTCAGCCTGTGCTGGTTGTTGAGTGGGAAAGGAGGGATGGAGAAGGAGGCACCATTCCAAGCTACAGCTGGGTTATGTATCTGCTAGAAATTGTGGAATTGTGCAAGGAAGCACACCTCACTGCAGACCACCTGTGGCAAGTATATCTAGCTCTGAGGATTAAGCAGCCCAGGTCACTGCCTCCCCCAAATGTTACGGGGTCACAGTGTGGGAAGAAGGACTATGGCAAAGCCCTCTGCTGTGGAGGGGACAGACGTGAATGAGGGGGACTATGGAGATGGAACCTCTTTAGGCAAATGAATTTCATCTTCAGAAAGGGAGGCTTAACAAGTCAAGCTAGGCAATTAGCCTAATTAGCCTTAAATGTTTAATTACATAAATGCATCTGTACATACACACCAGGCCTGACGTTTACTACATGTAGTAAGTGCATAAATGTGCCGATCTGTGCATCAAATAAATCACTGTGTTTGTGAATGTGCACTGACAGAACTGCATCTGCTGAGCTAAAGACCTTTGAAAGATTAGTCTGGAGAAGACTGAGGGGGGCATTTTATCAATACTTATAAATATTTGAGGGGTGGGTGTCAGGAGGATGGGGTCAAGTCTTTTTTCAGTGGTGCCCAGTGACAGAACAAGAGGCGATGGGCATAAATGTGAATATGGGAAGTTTCACCTAATCATGAGGCACTTCTTTCCTGGGAGGGTGGCAGAGCCCTGGGACAGGCTGCCCAGAGAGGCTGTGGAGTCTCCATCTCTGGAGATATTCAAAACCCACCTGGACACAATCCTGTGGAATCTGCTCAAGGTGACCCTGCTCTGACAGAGGGTTGGATTAGATGATCTCCAGAGGTCCCTTCCAGCTCCTATCATTCTGTGATTCAAACCCAACTTGCTGCTGGCAGGGATTGCTTTTTGTGCTCTTCTAGCAGTTGCACCTTTGCCTTGGCTCTGTGAGGCTTTGTGGAGTTTCAGGTTAGGGTCCCAATAAAGCTCTAACAAAGCACCAGACTGCACAGGCAAACAAAAGGAAAAGACATGTAAATGAAGTGCATAAAACTGTGGCACGACTGCAAGAATGTGGTGCTGGGATCTGCTTCTGAAGACAATCTGCTTTAAAAGAAGCTATTGCAGTGGGAATTACTTCAGAAAAGCCCTCCTGCATTCTGGTGTTTGTGTGGGCATCTGCCTTGCACGGATGAGGAGGGTTCAGCACCCCTCTGCATCTAGTCCTGCTGTTGTGCCGGGGTCAGGCAGGCAGCCTTGCAGAGTCTGCGAGCTTTCTGCAGCAGCTCAGAGGGGTGTTGTGAGACACAAGACCCTTTATTCAGGGAGAAGCTCTATTGCCTATTTAATACACTCCCAGAGCAGAAAACACGAGCCCAGTATTTACCTTCAGATTTAGGCTGAACACTGCAGTAATCCTGAACAATCCCAGCGCTCTCTATTAGCGTTGGGTTTTAATGAACAAGCCTGAACTGAGGAATGCTTTATCTCTCTGTGTAACTGAACTCATTGCTTGATTAATTTTCTTCTTTGTGAAAAAAAAAACTCAGGATATATTTTGTAAGTGTTCTTTATAGCCATAAGAATCCCTTCTTTTTAAGAAATTTCCTTAACTCAGTGACAACCAGGCACTCTCTTCTGCATATTGCTGGAGAATACTCCCCATTTGAGTACAGGTCTGACACAATTCCAGACCAAAAAAGCAGAGTTTTCTCAGGTTCCCTGGGCAGTTTGTGGGATCGGGCAGCTTTCCCAGTACTGTCTTGCTGTCACCTCTCCTGGGGCAGCCCCTGGAAACTGCTTCTGCCTCCATATTTCCTGCAGGAAAAGGGGGTCTCGGGGGAAACCTCACCTACAGTTAAAGGCTTTGCCCTGACATGCAATAGCATTTTCCAAACAGGATGCTTATGAGGAGACATACTACACTTTGAGTTGCAAAAGTGAAAGCAGCCTTAAATGTACAGCTCTTTCCTGGTTTTTCAGCCTCTCCTTGCTGGCTTTGGTGGTAGCAAGTTCTTCTGGTACCACACTGAGGGCTCTCCCACCTTAGTCTCACCCTCATTCCTGAGCTGTGGGAGGCTTATCATTCCCCTCCTTATCTCTCTTCTTATCAGGACTATAAAACTGGCTATCACCTTCTAGGTTTCTAGGGAAACTCCTTCTTTAACTTCTCTTCTGACAAGCTGCTTTTGAAAAAAAACTACAGAGAGGCACAGACTATAAGGCATAGAAATGCCAGTGTCTCAGGTTTTCCCAGTTAATGTCAGGTATGATGGCAGGGGAGCAATATGTATATATATATATATATAGCACATGCCACTATTCCGTGTTGACATCAGCATGTAGTGTTACTTCTTGTAGTACAGATTGGGTGAAACACAGAGTTGAGCTCCACAGCAACATCCCCTTCCTTCTGCTGCTTTAACCCATCGGTGTAAGGCTGGGATAAAGTTTGATTCCATGGTGCTGACAAGAGTGAAGAACACCAGGGCCGGTCTCAGCGCTTGGGGTCACGGAACATCTACAAAACATTGGGAAAGAGCTTCAAAACGCTCTTCGTTGGTGCCTTTAGCAACAAGTGGAGGTAATTCCTGCTTGGAGAAGTCCCTTCCAGATGTTACCAGCCGGCCCGTTAATTGCCATTCTCCCCGCTAGATGTCAGCGCCGGTTCTGCAAACCTCGGGGGTGGGGTGAGCTCATTACAGCATTTAATTAAGGGCTTGCGCCCCTCCCAGACAGGACCTGGACGAAACGCTTTCTGTAGGAGACTTGCTCCAAAGTGCCTTTGACTTCAGTAGGAGGATTTCCCATGCCGGTGGGAGCCCACCTCCTGGCCCAGCTCTTGGCACTACACTCCAAAAAACCACTCACATCACTGGAGTTGTTTTGTTGTGTTCACCTTTATGACAGTGAGACTTCTTGCATTTAACTCCCAACAACCAGAGTTTTTTGTAGCTGGAACATCACTGAGGGTTGTGATGCCCATCTCCTGGCAGGGTGCTGCGGTCTGAGGCTCCAGCACCAGGAGCAGAAAGAGTATTTCATATCTTAATTTATTCAGTCACCTGGTTAGGGGTAGCTCAAGGAACAGACTGACAGCTGAAAAAGCAGGAAAACTTATTTTCTTTCCTTACCTAAGAAAGGAAGGCAGCTAAGGATGAAAACTAGTATTTTGGAAATCTTGAAATCCAGAAAATAAAAGTCAAAATCCAGTTACAGAAAATGTTTCTTTATTTCATAAATACATTAGTTTTAATTTTAAACAGTGTAAGTTCTGTGTCTTTCCTCTATGTTTTCTGGACAGGTAAGATATTCTGTACAATAAATACATTTTGAAGTACCTGTTCACTCATTTTTAACCACAACCCAACCTCCATCGAGTCTGACCTAAGTGAAAAATAACCTTGTTAAAAAAAAACAACATCATTCACCATTTCCAATAGTTTTATTAAAAATATACTTAAGAATCTGAATAAATGAATATAATACTCTGGCTCAGTTGAATAAGTAAAAGCTACAGGTACCCTCCTAGTTAATCACATCTGATTAATTCCAGCAGTTGCTGAAATCAATCTTTCTTTAAAAATGGAAATAACTGTGGAGACCCAATGTAAAAAGAAAATAAAAATACCAGATAGGTTTTTTTTAAAAAAAACCCCAAGATGTCTTGATTGTTGAACCCTGTCATTGTTAAAATTCATCTTTTCAATCCATCCCTGGAACATACAGTTAATTGCCTCTTCTAAATACAATGCACAGTAGGCAATTACCCTTTTGCAGCTACATCTCTGGATTCAGCTTTTTCATTAAATTATAATTATAATGGATCTCCGAAGCTGTGATGGAAATGAAGGATTGGTAGCACTGAAAATGATGGTTTAGAGGCACGAACTAAACATCAGCAATGAGGAACTTCTCTTTGCATTTCAGCTCTGGCCTCTTAGCCCATCCCCATTGCGCTTTTGGACTTGCCTGAAGTAAGGAAGGAGCACGGAGCCAGCTGAATGTTGTCATTAAAACAGCATGGGGTAACACTTTGAACTCCAGAGAGATTTACACTTTGGTGGCAGTGGAAAAACAGCATCTCTGTCTCACATGGGGCTTCCTTAGGTGCACATCTAGTACTTGCAGATGAGTCGCTTCATTGCTCCAACAAGCATGTGCTGTCCAACCCCCAGCCTCCCTTCATTTGTACCAGCAAGAGTTGAGTTTTGTCCTAAAAGATGTGTTCTCTTATAGAAATGCTGACAGCTCATGCACATCTGCCTGCAGCTTGCTTTGCATTGCCTGGAGAGACCCTGACCTTTGATTTCCATTCCAGGTTGGGGAAACAACTGGATCCCAGTGCTGCCTCTTGCTACAGAAACATAAGTTCAGTGCACATCTACTTGTGAGCACCAGTTCCTGCCCGCTGCTGGCACTGTGGGTCTTGCCATGGTCCAACACTGCTGCAAGGTCACTCTGTGGGGGCAGCTCTAGGGTATGGCTCAGCTCATCAAACCACCAGCAAATCCAGTTCCCCTGATGCTTCCCTTCGATGCTCACTGGCACAGTGAGTCAGGGCTCTCAGCAAGCTCAGCCAGAAGCTGGTTTTGTTTTTTCGCAAGGAGCTGCTGGTTGCTTCATCTCCCTGAAGGGTGATGTGGCCACATGGTCAGTACCAGTGCCAGCACTGCAGTCCTGCCCAGCCACAAGTGCCATGGGGAGGGGAATGGGGACCTGACTGTGCCCCTCAGGTGCTGTGGCAGGTAAATGGGCTCAGCCACCTCATAAAAGCACACAGTTATGATTACTTCCTTTGTATTGCAACTAGTGATGACATGACCATGGGATGGATGTGTTCAGTAAGCTGATCATATAGATCAGAAGTATCCCAGAAAATACCTAGCAGTTTTCTGTTGGATCTACTAGTTGAACTGACTCAGCCTGGCAGCCTCTTGTCACTAAACCTAGTGTAGGACAGGAGAGGGCACAGCTGGGGTGGCTTGGGATGAGATCACCCTACCAGGACCACCCCACCTAGATCAGCTTAAACAATATGCTGCACCCGTGGGGCAGAGCTGACAGGAGCTGCAGCTCACACCCTGACCGCTCTCCCCTTCTCTAATCTGTCACCCATGGCCCCCTTGCACTGGCTTAAATAAGTCAACTAAAAAGCAACTACTGAAAAGCAACTACAGGCCTTTTTCCAGACCATTTGGCAACTGCATCAGCTCATTTAAGCTGGGATTTATGGCTCCCACAAAGGCCAGTCCCAATGCAGAGGAGATGCAAAGACCATCCCATCCAGCTGGACATGGTGGGGAAGGACAGAAACACCTCTTGGAGCAGTGGCAAGGTCTTGCATCAGCCACCCTCCACCCAAGCCCTGGCTCTGCAAGGGCTTCATCGCCCTTCATGCCCATGTTTCCCCAGTCTTTGGCCTGCTCCCTCTTATCTGTGTGAGCTTCTGCTCTGCAGGGAACTCCTGTCTTCCTCTGCTGCTCACTGGGACCATTTTCCTCCCTGCTCACTAAATCCTGAGGAGGTCAGGCAGCGGTTTGACCCACTTAGGCTTGAACTGGTCCAACCTCCACCTGCCTCCAGCAGGAACAAGCTCCTGCCTGGGGATCCATAGTGACCCATTGCAGCAGACACCTCCAGGGCTGTGCACAGGCTCCCCTCACCCTTTTTCTGCTGGTGGCAGTGATATGCCCCTTGGCCACAGGAAGTCCTGGGCATTACGCACTACAGACCCCAGTAATGACAACTCCTGGAAGAGCTGCAGTCATCACAAAATTTCTGCCGTGCCTGCAAGGTGTGCTGCTCTGACCTTGCTTTTCCCAAGGCAAGCACTATATGATACAGGTATTGCACAGGCCTGCATATCAGTAGATACTCTCCAGAAATTAAAGTTTGAAGGGCCATTTACTTTACTGAGTATGGCCCAGAGATTCACTCTGTGGCAGCTGGGAGAAGTCCAGCAGGTTCCTCTGCTGCCTAAAGCTAGAGAGGGCAGCCCGGATCCCCACTGTACCCCAAGACCTTGTCTTGGTAGTATGTATCCTGGTAAAAGATCTGGGACTTGCTGCAGGACAAGCCTATGTTGGGAGCAACTTGGGAGTGATAATGAGAGGAGTAATGCTGATCAGCAGAGGGGACAAGGGGTTATTGCTGCCTTCTGAGGCCGAGGCAGCCCAAAGCTGGCTGAAGATCGGCTGCCCCCCAGCCAGGCTTCTCCCCAGGGCTGGCAGCCAGCGGAGTGGGTGAGCCCACCCTGATGGGTTGGCCATGGGGTGCAGCATCCCCTGGGTGGGGATGGCAGGTTGCAAAGCTATCAAGAGGCATGGGGAGACCAGGACTCAGGGGTCATGCTGGCAGGGCTCTGCAGCGGCTGGGGCGGGCTGGCAGCAGCACTGCACTGACCCTGCTGATTGAACCCCAGCTTTGTGCCAGTACAGGCTCTTTTTGTTGTTTTCCTTCCCTTTCTTTGAGATGTGAGGGTGAGTGACTGCTGACTGCAGACAGCTCCATGTTTGGGCTCCACACAAAATAACAGGTTTGGTTTTTTCCTTCAGCAAACTGCACGCAGAGTGTTGCTCTGTGGTCATCCCCAGGCAGTGGATGAGAGAGCAAAACCATGACCAGTACTAACACATGGGTGGTGGCTTCCCACACACAACAGGATGCTGGTACACATTCTTATGTGGAGCAGAAGGTCCCCCAGTGCCCAGCACCAGGGCTTCCACAGCCAAAAATAGCCATGCCTGTCACAGGGAGGGTGATGCTGCTGGAGGGGGGGTGGCTGGCGCCAGGCTTCACACGACAGTCTGTCACTAAAGTGTCTTGTTTAGCACATATTTCCCTTGGTTTCAGCAAAACTATTTACAAATAAATGCCAAGCCATTTGCTCAGGAGAAAAGGACTCAGCTAGAAACCTACTGCTGCACAAGTGTCTGGCAGCTCAGGGTCCTCACCATGGGTTTGAGGGAGAAGACACAGCCCCTCACACTGCTTTTAAAATAGAGCAGTGTGTAAATGAAAGAGCAATTTAAGGACTCCAGGCGATGCAGGGACACTGAACGCTTCTCAAAGCATGGGAGCTGTCCCCACACAAATTACAACAGATGACGGTTTACTAAATATATCCACCATGCCAAAACAAACATCACAAAATACCAAAACAAGAGGTCACTGCAGTCTGAATTCCACAGGCCACTTTTCTTTCTGATCTGCAGGAGATTTTCACTGTGAGGGCTGAAAGATGAAGTAAAGGGGTAGAGTGTATGTGAGCACCTGCCAGGGAGACCCATTTCTATTTTGGCAAACGCTATCAGTCGTGCCTCTGAGGGTCAGTGCAGTATCTCATTACAGTCCCTGCCTATCCCATGACCAAAAGGGTCCCAGCTGCACAAAAAAAAATCTCACACTAAAAACAACTTTACAAAGGTAAGGACTGAGTGAGACTTCTGAGCTAGAGACCAGGATAAATCAGGAAATAATAAAGATATTGAAAAGGTTCATTCTATCTCTGGCATCAAGGTCCATTTTGAATATTGTCTGATTTTCAGGCTTGTGAGTAAATACAGGTAATTCTCTTATATTTAATTGAAACAGGCATTCATCTTGGCTGTGTTTCTGCTGACAGCTCAGTGAGTGGAGTTACACTGTTAATAACCAAAACACTTATTTAGGGGTATTTGCATCGCAGTCCTGCTAAGAGAGCTGAGCCACGGTCCAAGATTATAGAACCCTGGAATCAAACTGTATCCCCAGCCCAAGAGCTGCAATACAACCATAAATTCTATGAATTTGTATGAAAATAGTAGCCTGAGGGAGTCAGGAAACCCCATCTGACTTATGAATTTTTAGAAACCATCAATCTAATTCCCTCAGCCCTTCTTCTTGCACATCTCAGCGAACTGAGCCATCAGTGAGGAAGTAATCCTTTTAGTGGGATTCCTAAATAGCCCCCTGCACAGGTCTTATCCCAAGCGAGAGCAGTACACGGAGCAGGGCAGTATCCAAGCAGGCTCATGTTTGCCTGAGCTTTAATCCCCTTGCAGACAAAATCCTGAACTTGAATGCATGGAAAATTGCTGTTGCTAATCTTATTTTGCAGGAAAAAAAATTAGTGTACTTCAACCAGCATCTGGCAAGGTACAGGCTATTAGCTTCTGGCTTCAAAGAAACCTTGTATGCATGTGCACTTCTCTGGCTGGGAAAAGTTTCTGGAATTATGTTTGTCTTTCTTTAACTTTTTGAAGATGCAATAGCAGCCTTAATTCCCTTCTCTGTGTTACGTATCACAGCACAGTGGCAACAGGGCAGTAGACATTTCATAGGCTGTAAAACCAGAATGGGCTTAATCCTCTTCTCACAGTAGATTTACATTTGTGTGACTGTTAGTAAAGTTGGCAGCAAAGATGTTGACAGAGCGAGGGCTGGCTGGGGCCCAAGGGCACTGATTTTTAAAGGTGGTGACTGGGATTACTAAATCCTGCTTCCAAAGAAGCCTTAGCCCCACTTCCTGCTCTCCAGAGTTGTTTTTGTTCTCCATTGAATTGTGGTTGAAAATGGGCAGTAGCCACCCAAGATATGTAGGTGCTGCAGGGGAAGCAGAGGCAAATCAAACTGCTGCCACCAGAGAGCTGCTCAAGGGTGCCCAGTACAGCATGAGCAGGAGGCAAGTGCTGTTGTTTCTGATGTCCTCAGCCCAGGCACGTCCTAGAACTATCAAGACCTGAAACTGTGGAGAAAGGGCCTTTTCCTGGAGGTGGCAAGGAAGGGAAAAGCTGTCATGGGATGAAGACATTCACTGCTCAACATGATACTACTGCAGGTCTTGCATGAGCCTCAGAGAGGAAGCTGTCAGATAAACATGTGTGAGCCCTTGGGTGCCTTTTGCTGCCCAGTTTTGCTTTACAAGCACCTGGAGCTTGCATATTGGAGCTGTTTTCCAAAGAAGCTTCTTGCCCAGCTGCTGTTCTTGTCTCATCTGTCCACAGGTCTCTGAATCCAGACCTGGCATTTGACCACTGTGTTTCTCCAGCTTCTGCTGCAGTTGGCTGAATACAGTTTCTTGGCAGGTTTCTCTCACCCAATTTCTGAAAAATAGAGCTAAAACTGAGATGCCAGACAGCTGGTGGGATCCGTTGTGCCAGGGAGGCACCGGCCAGCCTTACAGCATGAAGGTGGTGCTGACAGGAACCGTGTGGTCTCAGTTACAGGCTCGTTAGTGCTCTTCCAAATTCCCTGCACTGCAAGTGCTGTGGCAGCAGCAGCCTAAGGATAGAAGAGGTAGGAATTTTTTTTATTAGACTAGCCTAAGTGAAAAAAAAGTGGATACATTTTTGGGTTTAAGATAAGGGGATTTAAGCCCAAAACCTTGCCTAAGATTGGGTAAAGGTCTGGTGGACTCTTAAAAGTCTGTAAGACCATGACCTGATCTTATCAGTAGTCTAATGGACTCCTAAAACCACAGACTTAAGCCTGCTGAGCCCATCTGGAATGAAGGGTGTCAATTGAGATCCAAAAAAGCACACCTGAAGCAGGGCTTGGACAGGTTGGAGGTACCTCAGTAACACCTGTGATCCAAGGACTCCACTCAGCTGGTACTGAGGGCTGAGTCAGTTTTGACTGTGATTGCTGGAGAGAAACTCTCCCCGAGGCACTGGGACATGGGCATTTTTTGAGGGGTGCCAAGGATTTAGGCAGACCCCTGTTCACCTGCTTCTGGCTACGCTCTCCCACTCCAAGGCTCTTCTTCCAGTTGTACCTTGGAGCAGATGAGGCGAGTTGTGCCTGGGAACTGAGCCAGGGTTAAAATAACTGAGGTGGGGAGGGTGCTGCTTTTTTTTTTAAGCAGTCTCCTGGTCAGCTTGAGACCAGAACAGCACAGAGAGCTGCACCACTGCAACACAACTGCTCCACAAAGCAAGCCACAAAATCCACAGCCTTACTTCCTCACCACTGCTGTGCCAGCAGCATGGAAGGTAGGAAAGTCCAAAGGTGAGTTTCCATTCTCACCCTTCCCTTTCCCAATCCTCTCCTGTGAGGGATGGGGTGAGCACAGAGCAGCTGACCACAGAGGCTGAGGTTTCTGGCACAGTGCTGGTCCCATGTTCTCTTTCCACACTGTCCTGTTCCCAGCTCCAGTCTGTGCTGTGCATTCTCATCTCTGTGCTGGATCCTGCTGCCCCCTCAGTCGTGCTGACATACCTCTGTGTGTCTGTACTGCAATCAGATCCTGGGAGCAATCCAGATGAAAACAAAGTATTTTTCTTTTGGGCTAATTTTCATCTGGCTCCCAGCTCCAGTCACACACCATGCCAGCATGGCACAGGGGGCTGCCTACCAGAGAACAGGAGGGTCACCAGGCCAAAGGTTTGTCCTGGCAGACTACAGAGCAAACATGATTTGGAGTATCCAAACAAATTCCGTTTACACGGACACCACTATCCTTCAGAGTTAACGCTTTATCCAGCAGACTTAGGGCAGCTCATCTCCTGCCAACACTGGAAGCAAATTCTGCACTACAGAAGGGCTGTCCCACCACGAAGCTCAACCCATTCACCTGTGTGGGACCTGGAAGTGTGTGACACTTGGATGTGCTGTACCACAGTCATCCTGCAGCATCCAGCTCTGTATGTTTGCTGTTCAGAGCAGTGTGGTGAGGCTGGGGCAAGACACGCTGCTGAACTGATGACACATTCATTCAGAAGGCATGTGAGATTTGGAAGGGCTTCTCATCCCACCTTGGTTACCTTCTCCACTGCTGGTTGTCACCAGCAGTGCTGCTCTGCAGATCTCTTCCCCAGCACCCTGGGCATCCATCTCAACGCTCGTTTTGGATGCCCATGGTCAGCAGGTGAGAGTTGTCCTCACACAGCATCCAGCCGTTCACGTGCCACAAGAGCTGATCCAGGCAGTCACTTGGCAGCCTCATGGGCAGCACCTGACCACTTGTGGAAGCGTCAGTCTGAGTACAGGGCTTTAGCAGTTCCCAGCTGGAAGGCTGTGTATAAAAGAGATGAGAGCTTATCACCAGAGTGTCAGGCTGTTCTGAGTACCCAGCAGCCAGCAGATCGGGATGTAAAGTTGGCATATATGACTTAATTCTACTCTTGTGTCCTGAACCTTTTTTATTTGAATGGTATTACTACTTAATTGCTTGCATTATGCCTGTCCAGTAATTCCATTTAATGTTAATAATCCTTAGTGTCATATCTTCAAAGTGCTTTACAAGCTAGTTATGAAATGCATAATTTAAGTGAAAAGAAGCACCTTGGGCTGGGACCTGTGCTCATGTTTGACAAAGCCTGGCAGGTGCCTGCAGTGCTGTGTGTGCTGGGATGAGCTGTGTGATTCATGGCAGGGTTAAGCCAGCAAAAAGAACACGGAGCAGTAATGAGTGGGGATGGTGGTGGTGGTGTTCTCCAAGGCACGGAAGGTAAAGACTCCACAAGACTTTTTCTGATTAATCTGATGGCATGTGGAGGAGCTGCAAAACGATCAAGAAGGGTTTTGAAATAATTTGTCAAGGAGTAGAGCTTGGCTTTGATATGGCTGCTGCTTCTCTCCTTACTTAAACACGAGACTGAAATCTGGCAGTCAGAAGCCTGTTGCTCAGAAGTGCTCGTTTCCCTGTGAGGATACACATTCCAGTAGCTGGGAGTCAGGAAACTACAACATGGTAGGGCTGAGTGCAGCCCTTTGCCTTCAGCTGTGTCCACGGAGCACCAAAGACAACTGTGTCATTATTCAAACACTAACTAATCCTTAATAAAACAAGTAAAAAGAGTACACAACTCACGGGTTGATTTGCTGCAAGAAGAGCATGAACTGGAGCAGGCGTTTGCCAAGGCAGGGCAGTCAAGTTGTAACCAGTTTCGATGCTTCCAGAGAGGCATCACAGTTTTGGGCTCCAGCTGGAACAGCACTCAGAAAGGGGCAGGGGTCACTTTTGCCTGGAAAAGAAAAAAATCCTTACAGAAAATCAGGGCTCCCAATTTCACAGAGCTTTAGATACGTCTGTGGGTGTAATGAGAGGCTTGAGTTAAGGAGGTACCTTTGGCTTTGTAGTCTTCATACACAGGACCTTGCTTGCTTCCACTTTGAGGTGGCTGGTGTTTTATCAGCACAGATGCAGGAGAAACCCCAGGCACCAGCACTGACAGGAAGTGGCTTTTGGACAGCTGCATTTTTTCTTTGGATAGCCAGCTGACCTCTGGGTGGGTAAAGCAATATTTATATTCTCTCACTTTGTAAGTCTCCAGCCAAAAGCCATCCAGTATCTAATACAACAAATCTAAGGCATGAATCCCTGCCTCTCCCCCCTCCAAAAGCCTTCATCTGAAGTTGTAAAACGCCCCAGTTTGCTCCACATTCATATAACTGGCCCCCATCGATCTGGCTGGGAGGGGCAGGTGATGCTGGAGCCTGGGTCTTAATAAGGGGGGAGGGCAGCTGGTGCCTGGGATCCCTGAGAGAGAGGTAGGGAGCTGGGCTTGCGGAGGGCTAGGGAGGCTGTGTAGGAACCAGCCTCATGTATTCCTTGTCTTCTAAATTTGATTTGGGGTGTTGCAGGTTTGTGACAACATTTTATTCCTTTATATCACCTGCAACCCCAAATCTTCCCATTCCAGAGAAGGGCTCTTACCAATACACGGGTGTCCTTCCTCCTTTCCAGCACAACCCAAAGCCCAGGGACACCCAGCGCTGTCCCGCTTCCCGCTGCGACGGGAAACCCCGGGAAACCCCAGGCACAGACCCGAAGCTCGGCGCGGGCAGGAGCGGGGAACCGGCCCCCTGTTCTGGCCGGGGCATCCCGTGAGACACGCACAGCCGAGGGGCAGCCCGGGCTCGGGCGACAGGGAACTGCTGGGGGTGCAAGGCGGCTGCCCGCCCCGGGCAGGCACCACACGCGTCGACAGACCCGGCTGCGGGGCACGGAGAGGCCCCGAAGAGGCCCCCCCAACCCCCGGCACGCCGGGCCTTCCCGCCGCGCCGGGGGGAGGTGGAGCGCCGGCCGGGCCGGGCTGCGGGGGCCGCGGCCGCGCCGCCTTCCCGCCCCGGGCGGGGAGCGCGCTCGCTCGCTGGCAGCGGCCGGGGCGGGGAGCGGCCGGTCCCTCCTCCTCCTCCGCCCTCCCGCACCGCCGCCACCCGCGCCCGCCGCCGCCGATGCCGGGACTGCGCCCGCGGTGAGTCTGCCCCGCCGGGAGCCGCCCGCGGGAAGTTGCGGCGCGGCCCGGCTGCGCCTTTGTGCGGGGAGCGGCGGCTCTGCCCGACCCGGCCCCGCAGCCCCCCCTCTGCCCCCCGCGCCCCGCCGGTGCCGCCGCCCCGCCCGGCTCCGCTCCCCTCCCCTGCTCCGCCGCGGCGGTACCTGCCGCTCTTTGTTCCCCGTCGCCGCCGCCTTTGTTCCCTCGGTGCCGCTTCACCTTCGGCACCGCCCGCGTCCCCCCGCGGGACGCCGCTACACGGGGGGCGCGCAGAGACCCCGCTCCCGGGGCGGGTTCGGGTTCCCCCACCTCTCCCTGCCCCTTTGCCGGGGAAGACACAACCGCGGGGCAGCGGCGGGAGTTGGCGGGGCGGGGGCGGCTCGGCGGGGCACGGCACGGAGGGGCGGGCGGCGGGAGCCGCGTTTTGTGCGAACTCCCGCCTCGGCCGGGCCCGGCCCGCCCCGCCGCGATGTCCGGCTGAGAGCCGGAGCCTCCTTGTTTTGCGGCGGCGAGGAGCGAGCCCGGGGAGCGGCAGCGCGCAGGGGGGTAGCGGCGCTTCCCCGAACTCCGCTCCTTGCGCGGGTGCCGCGGGTTATCTCGCTCAGAAAGTCGTTATCTCTCGGGTTGCGTGTTTGGAAACTGATGCTCGGTACTTATTCAGAGCAAGTTCTCGCCAGCGGGAAAAGGAGTAAGTACTTTCCTGTGGGGGCCGGAGGCGGCACGGGCGTTACTCGGCCCCTGTGCTGCTGCCCTGGGTAAAGCGCTGCCTGCTGAGGGCTCCCGCTTTCTGTTCTTCCCGATGCTCGTGGGCTCCTTTCTCTTCCCCCCCTTGCGTTACATCCTCCCTCCCGCCTTTCCTCCCCCCCCCCCGCTCCTGGCTTTCAAGGACTCGCAGCCTCCAGTTTCCTCCCGGGGCGCCTATCGCTGCGGCCCGCGGGATGCGGCACAAGGGGTGTCTGTAGGTTGGCGCTGGCTTTGCGTCAGGTGCCGTGTGTGTGTGGAGGTAAAGGGAGGCTCCCTGTCCTACTTCCACCTCAATCCTCCCCCTGTCCCCTCCAAAGTAGAGTAATTTTTCTTCTCTTTTTGCCTGAGAGCCGCTGGTGAAGTTGGGAGGTAGAGCAGGTGCACGTGCCTCAGGTTATTCGGAATGTGCAGAGCAAAAACTTGGAGCGAGTTTGTTTGAGGGCTTCTCACAACCCTCGTGAAGGCAGCGACAGTGCGTGCCTCACATCTCTGCTTCCCTCTCCCAGAATGCCTCGTGTCCCCATCTGTCCTCTTCCCACTTTCCATCATTCCCTTTTTCCCCCCTCCCCAAAGCTGAGGCTTTTGGGGCGATCGCCCGTCGCAGGACAGAGGGACAAAGACGTCAGTGCCTCGTGCAGGGTCCTGGCTGGTTCTCGCGGCTGTTGGCCAAGCTCGCTGAGCCGTAGCTTGGCGGGCACGTCTGCTCTGCGCCTCTTGAAATGCAATACCTGCGGAAGGGGCGCGCGCGGCCTCTGGCGCCTGGGTAGCTGAGTCACGGGCTCCGGCCACTTCTGGGTGGTTCCGTAGCTCCCAAGAAGCAGCACGCTGGCAGCTGTTAACGCTGCCCACGATGACAGTATCCGTCACCCCACAGGCGCACACGCAGCCGCCTCGTGTGGAAATCAGGGCAGCCCTAAATAATTGATCGCCAAGGCAGAAGACGGCGCGTTGTAGCAGGAGGGGAAGGGGTGGTGTGGAGGGAGCGCGTGGTGATGGAGGAGCGCAAGCCCTGGCACCTGCCAGTGAGGGTGATGGGGATGGGTTGAAGCAGTGAGGGATGAGTGGTGACACACGGGAGTTTGGAGGAATGACAAAAATATCAGTGGTGACCACAGTAACCACAACACCCTGCACTGGTGTGCACTGTGGCAGTGTTTGCCCCACCCTGTACAAGATGCTACACAAACACCTATTCAGAAGTGGATAAGTGATGTTTGTGCTTCCCTTTGTCATAAAGAAGGGTAGCAAATGATAACTGCTTTTTCACTCTAGTTATCTATAAAAACATACATCGAAGTTCCTTTATTTAAACAGTAAAATAACCTCAGGAATCTCTTATTTCCAGTCCCACTGATACCATAGCCTTACTGAGAATTGAGCATGATTTAATACCTTTTCTTCTCTGATTTTCAATCTGAGTGAAAGTTCATCAAAATCAAGAACCTTCTTGGTGTCAGTAGCACTCAGCCAGTCCCGAAGCGTGCTAGCTATTCTTTATTTATTTGTTGGGCAGAGATTTTAAGCAGAGACACAGTGAAGCAATTCAAGAAGCGGCATGCATTGCTGGCTAATGATCTAATAGGCTGAAAATGCTTTATCTCCCTAGCCATTAATTTTAAGTTTTATGGTATAAGGGAGAGTAACACAAGAAAAAAAATTGTTACTGTTCCTTCCTTTGCAGCTTTTAGCGGTGGGGTTGATGTTATTTCTTCTGGTAGGATTTTGGGGCAAAGTTGTTTCTTGTTTGAGGAGAAAAATGCTTTGTTTCAGGGGAAAAATGGGCCACAGTTTAGCCCTTTTACTGAGTTCATTGTAAGTGTTGTAAAACCCCCCTCTACCAGTAATTAATTCCATAAACAGTGGATTTAGCCCTGCTTGGTCTCCTCGCTGTCTGAATATAGAAATGAATTAAAGAAGAAATCCCAACGGCCACGTGAAGAAGCACAGCTTGGAAGATCAGGTATAAAGAGCCTCATTCATTCTGGTTTATCTGTAGTACAGGATATGCCCTTACTCCGTGAATCATCTCCTGACATCTGTTTGCAGCGCTGTTTTCTTAGCAACTGTGGCTCTGTTGTGGATCTGGACTCTCAATGGCCGGGTTTGTGTGGAGAGATGCGAAGAGGCAATCCAAACTCTTCCCAGCAGAGCTGTGCCTTTCAGCCGCTCTACCCAATTTCTGTTCTTCCCTGGGGCACAATGAATACTGGCTTTAAAAGTCTGCCAGCTGGGATGCTTGTTGGGTGTATGGGCAGAGAGGTGTGTGTGTGGTGCTCACCGCAGCTGGAGTGTTTCCCCAGCACGATCCGGCGGCGTGGAAGAACACCTAGGAGGCTGCAATGGGCTGCACCATCTCTCACGTTGAAGGAGTGAGCTGTGGGTGCTTTCCTGCAGCTCGTGTTGAACTGTGATGGGACTTCCAGGTGCCTCCGTTGGCATATGGAAGAGGACGTTGTCTTGGGGGAACACTGGAGGTGTAGACAGTGATGGTGAGGACCCCCTCCTGGCAACGTGCCTGTTGGAACAAGTAGATTAGGTGGTGGGATTATACGTGTGGAGCTCTGTATGAGTAACGCTGCAGAGCTGGATCCATAAGCTGCGATTACAGAGAAGGTGACATTTCATACCTCTCATCTAATCTACCTTTGCCTGAATTTTGTCCCTGGCTGGTGTGGGTGGAAGACTCCTGTAACTGAGACAGAGGTGGCCACATAGCTCCTGGGAGGTGAAGTTAATCTGACTCCTTGGAGGGGATCGAGACCTGTCTTGGGGCTGGGAGAGTTTTTTACTTCATCTGATGTGGCTGAATAGGACTGGAGCATACATACATGTCTGGGAGTACCCATGGTACGTCCGTGCCAAGGGACAGGCTGCATTCACCCTGCTCTCTCCCATATGGATGTGCAGCTTCCCCAGGAGGAGCAGGAGATTATACCTGCTGGACCATGGATCAAAAGCATACCATGTATGTTACCTGGAGGACATGGATCTGACTGCCTACCCTTCCTGAACTGGCTCGGGTCCTGTGTGGCACGAACAGTGTCAGCAGTCACTGTGAAGGATGAATGTATTTTGGTGGGAGGTAATGTCAGGAGGGGAAAGACCCCTGATGTCTGGAACATTTTGTCTGCGAAGGGATTGCAGAGTGGAGATGGGAAGGCTAAATGGTGTTTCTGAATACTGGCCAGATTCCTGCTACCATCATGGTTTGCACCGAGTCCCAGTGTTAGTGAGGATATGAAGAAGACAGCCTCTGTAGATCACCCAAATCACAGTTTTCTCAGCAGGAGGTGGGGGGGAAGATCTCCTGCCTGGCTCAGCAGGAAAAGGGCTGGGGGACAATAGGCTGTTATCTCCCCATGGGAGGGGAAGTGGGGCAGAGCTTTGACTCTGGGCTTAACTTTGTTCTCTCAAAGGGAGGCATGTTTGCTTTCTAACCTTCTTGCAGCCTGCTGATAACTCCTGACACAATGCAGTGACACACTTCAGCTTGAGAAGCTTTTAAGGACTTGCTAACCCTGATACAAGCAGTGCTGTTTGTAGCCAGAGATGGGGAAGAAAAGGATGGTATCGGACATTAGAGCTTTAAGACTCAGGCTGCAAGTTCTACCAAAGGAAATGACAATTAAGATGGAAACAAAGCAGTTGTAATTACTTTCATGGAAGTGTAGGGAGGAGGCTCAGAGCGAAAAGTTTTGCTTTCTTAATCTCCTGGCCTGTTGGTTGAAGGAGGAGGAGAAAGGCAAGAAGTTGGTGAATGGTGGAGTGAAAGGGCAAGGCAGAGAGGAATGAATACATGGCTTAACCTGCCCGGTTGGGCTGCGGCAAACAGCCCGTGTACAACTGGCTGTGCAGCCCTTGTAAAGACACATTGGAAATGGGTTTGGTTCAGTTTGCATTAGTGAGACCTCTGTTTTGTGTTGGATTGGGGGTTTCATTGTTAATAACTACTGAAACGATTCAGGGAGAGAAATGAAAGCTGGTCCAGAAGCAGCATGTCCTGCTTCTTGGGGTCTTTTGTCTAGTGAGCGATCTAGAGCCTTAGTTGTAGGAATGTTTAGCAAAAGCTTCAAGCTCAGTGACTAAGTGAGGCTCTTCTGGCAAAGCCAAGCCCTCTCGGTGAAGGTGGTTGTGTATTGTGTAGCTGTGAGATGTTGACAAGGGAGGGAGGCACAGAGCGCTTGCACCACGTGTCTCTGGTGGAGTCACTTTCTCCCGGTGGGGTAACCGAGGGGGCTCTTCTTTGCTTCCTTTCCCCCAGCTTAAAAGGGTGAGATTCATCTTGCTAAACTACAACAGAACCATCTGTGCAAGGGACAGTTCTCCAGGCTCCTGTCATAGTCACTAGAGAGGAGCAAACACTTTTGGGCCATGATTCATCCACGCTGCATTGGGCATCTAAAAATACATCGGACAAATGGCCCTACAAGTGCCTGTTTCCCCCTCCTTGGTTCTGCCGTGTTTAAACAACGAACGCGCATGGAGGCATCTCTCTGGTAGCTGTTCAGTGTCAGGAGTGTCTCCCATCCCAGCAGAGATTCTAGGAGGGCCCCTAGTCTTCTTGTTTCTACCAGACACGGTGTCCGTGTGGGTTGCGCAGTGTTAGGCAGTGAGCCTGGAGGCCTCCACCTGCGACCAGAGAGTGGACGGCAATGCCCAGCTCAAAGCCTTCCTCCTCCCCTGCTCACTCATTGGACTCAGGAAAGCTTCGGGCTGGACCCGCAGCACCAGTCGGTCTTCTGCTATAAATAAGAGGCCGAAGGGGATTTGCAGCGTGGCTTTTTCAAGGTCGCACATCAGGTTAGTGTTGGAGGTGGAAGCGATGAGGACGGCTGCAGGCTCCCAGAGGTGTGTTCCTTCCCCTGCTACTCCCAGCTGCCTTGCAATCCGCAGCTCCCCCGAGGCGAGACCAGCTGCCTGGAGCTTGGTGGTGGACAGCACCGGGTAGGTTTTCATTTCTGGGTTTGGGACAGCTATCTGCACAGTGATAGAGGCTCATCCTTACTCATCCTCCTTTCCCCGTCCTTTCTTTCCCAAAAATCTGTAGTTCAGGCACATGGCTGAATCACCGTGCGTCCACAGAACTGGTGGCTAAGACAGCACGTGTGATTATTCAGTGGAGTTCAGATGATGTGTGGAAACTCTGCAAACTGGCGTATCTCAAACCTGCACAGCATGACTAAAAGCACAGCTCAGGGAGCTTTGGAGCTGCATGGGGAGCTGTGACCCGCTCTGCTCTCAAGTGTTGTTGCCACCGTCGTGTTATTTAGTGGCCTGGAAAAAAATAACCACTAGCTCCTCTGGGAAAAATCCAACTTACCTGCGCAGGTAAAGCAGGTATGACAGGGATGCAGCTGCTTCTGTGTGAAGTACTAGTGAACAGCAGAAGGACATCCTTTGCTGAATAAGCAGAGTGTCTAAGGGCAGGATTTGTTGAAGGGATTTGCTTGTATCAGAGAGATACAAAGTATGGGCAAGTACTGCATGTTAAATAGATCCTGTGCACTTCTGATTTCAGACAAGTAGGAGAGCGTTCTTCTATCTTTTTTGATACGAGAGAAAGAAGATGGTAACAGTGAAATAGAAAGAATGTGTTGTCTGAGCCAGGATTTGATTCCTGAAGTTCTGCTTAGCAGGTCTGTGGGTGAACTCCCAGAGAGGTGAAACAAATTGCAATTTATTTCCAGAGAGAACAACTTGGGAGCAGAGGGGAAAGAGCAAGCTATTAAATAAGAGTTGGGAGAAAAGCCAGTCTCCAAAAATAAGCGCTGAAGATCAATTCCAGGTATTTCCTGGTATTGTCATCTTGCTTCATCAACCATTTGGACTGTAACAAGGAGTTTCACAGTTAGCAGGCTGACAGGTTGAGGGTTATTTGGTGGTTTTGGTGTTTGGGGTTCTTTTTAATGAAAAAAAGTGTCTGATAGATTGTTTGCAGTGTTGTTCCTTACGCAGAACTGGGTGGGATGTTGGTGATGAAATACCCCTGGGATGGAGAAAGCAGAGGTTGTTATTGTAAGAGAGAAGTAACAGCGGCAGAGTCAGCTTCGTTTTGGGGGGAGTGAAAAATCTGATCTTTTTCCCAGTCGTGTGCCCTGGGGCACCTCAGCTGTTTGTTCCTAGAGGAAGGAAGCAGAAACTTGTGCAGCGTAAGTGTGAGCAAACGCTGCTCCTGCACAGCAGCCGTGCCTTACCAGGTCCGTAGTTACACTTGGAATAGCTTTACAGATAATGTTTGTGAGAGAAAGCTTCACCTGTGAAAGGCTCAGAGGTGACTCTGAACGTGGCTCTTCTTGCAAAGATTCTCCAAAAACCCAGTCCTGGAGTTTACTGTACCGACAGCCAGCGTGGGGATTGTAAGGAAATGGAAGCATATCCTGTTCCGAGGACCTGCCTTGGCGGTCACACACCAGCTCCTTGCTGCAGTTTTACCCTGGAAGGTGACTCTGAGACACACGTCTCTGCAAACCGCACAGAAACATGCCTGGGTGGGCTGGAGGGGGCTGGGGCGACCAGACGTGGCTTGTGACCGGCTTCCCCTGCTCAGCTGTGGCCTTGCCGCAGCTGCCTGGCTGGGAAGGGGATGGTGCTGCAGCTCTGTTTGCGCAATGGGCGGCTTCTGTTGCTTGACTGGACTTGCCTATAAGTAACTCTGTGTTCGTAATTTGCTGCCTTTCAGCGAGGGAGATGCACAGGGCTCACAGGCATTCACCCTGTTCTGTCTCCAGTGTAAGAAATCCTGACCCTGAATGCAAGCGGCCTGAGCAGCCCGGTGATTCAGCCACTGGTGAGGAGACTGCGCCATCCTGCATGGGCGGAAGGGGACATGCATGAAATCCTGTAGTCTCAGCAGTTTTTGATTTAGATTCCTTGGCTTTGCAGTGGCAACTACAATTTATTTTTTTATTTTATCTTACTTGGTGAGAACAATTTATTTCTAGCAGGTTACCACATAGCACTGAGTTCTTTCTCTTGGGTTGGCTATGTGCAGTTTGGCTCTTTGGACCTCTCTGGCAATGTTACTGGTAGGAATAACAACATTTGGCCTGGTTTTCATTGCACACACAAAGTTTCTACAGGCTTCAAACCCTGCTATAAATCAGAGATTTAGGTTTGTGGGGGGTGGGGGTTTGGTTTTGTTTGTTTGTTTTTCTTTGAAAGCAAAAACATTGTATTTGTCTTAAGTGGTAAACAAAAGTGCTTTGCTTTGCAGAGAGGGGCAGAGGCTCTGAGGAGTTCCTTGAGCAAAGGGCTGGTTTTATCCAGCAGCAAAGAGTCCCAGTGCTGTGGAAAGGCCCTTTTCATGTGCCCAAACCCAGCATAGACATGTGAACGTGTAGGCCACACTGGTGAGAAGGCTGCTTTGCCCGCAAAGCCTGAAGTGTGTGGGACAGAAGGTGGAAAAACAAACAAACAAACAAAACCCTGACTAGCATTTGGAGTATAGTATAGATGTGAAAAACTTGCTGTTCAGAGAGGCAGGCCCTCCAGGTCGGAGCGGAGGTGTGCAGGGGAGGAGTGGCAGTTTGCATTGCATTGCTGTAGCCTCAATTGGACATGCTTGAGAGGGAAGCTGATGAATTCCCAGCTGCCAGGCTAGGACCTATCATTTAAATTGTAATCAGCCCTTCAGATTTTGGCAAGCTTCGTTTGCCGTTTGCCTGACAAATCTCTCTCTTGTGTCTTCCTTTTGCCTGTGTAAAACAGCAAGTGCTGCTGGAGAGAGCTACTTGCAGCAGATTCCTTTTCTCTGCTATATTTAGTGATCAAAACAAGTTCGTGATCTTCACAGGAGTACTGCCAAAGCAGATAGACATGCCCTTTCTCTTTTGGCTCCCAAATACACACTTCAAATCATTTTCCTCCCCTTTCCTGACACCATCAATGGCTCTGTCTGCAGAGGTCTGTTGTGCAAACATTGCATCTCCGCTTCCAGTGCTTTTGCTCCGTCAGAGCAAGTCCCAGCTTCAGCGAAAACTCCTGTGTTTAGATTGCTGCTGTCCCTACCTTTCCCCTTTCTTAATTTCCTGAAGCAGATTACTGCTCTTCAGGAAGATCTTTCTGAACAAGAGCAGCCTTGTGATTTAATTGAGAAAGTCCAGGTCTTTTATTGCTTAGACGAGCTTCACTCAACAGAATAATCTGTTTGTTAACCAGCTCACTGTTTCCTTTATTTGGGGAAAAAGGGAATTAGAAAGGCAGTGGAAAGGAAATATTTGTATTCCTTCAAAGGCAGAATATTACTAGGAGCTGGATTCTCATTAATATCCTGTCATTAACAGGGAGCGGGTGTAGTTATTACATACTGCTATTTTAAATACCTTTTGCATGATGTAAAGTGGCTCCAGTGTTAATGGGAAGCTGGCGGCACATCTCTGTTAAAAGACTAACCTGAGACCTTCAGCTGAAGTCCCAGGCAGAGGAAAAAGAACTTCTTGCTATATTTCTTGCTTGGTTAAAGCAGGCAGCCTCGTCCAGTTTGTTATGATCAGGCAGTGCCCTGCATGAGGCTTAAGCTTACTCTGATTGCAGGCGATGCCCTCCCCCTTCCCTTCTACTTGTAAAAACTGAGTCTGGGCCAGGAAGCCGACAGTGGGCTACACTGAGCCCTGCACAGCCCTTTGCTTTCCCGATGGGAATCGCACACCTAAAGTTCAGAGCTCTGCCCACGGCCGTGGTCCCACCACTGCTATGACCATGCTGCATCCTTTCCCCTTGCCGAAACAAGGCCAGGCAGAGCATGGCTACTCCGCACTGTGCCTGGCTACTGGCCTCCCCGGAGCCCAGCTAGCTGGGGCGAGGGGGTCAGATAGGGGTGGCTGTTGTGTGGAGAAGGTCTTGCAGGAGTGAAGGGACAGCTGCTGCTGCATGCTGCCTTGCTGCATGCTTTCCCAGCTACACAAGCCGGTAGGAAGAGGTCGTGTTTGTGCACGGGATGTGCTTCCCAGGTGCAGCACAGTGAGCCAGCTGGTGTTTCTCATGTTTTTATGATAACCCTTCCCCGCAGCCCCGTTATCTGTGGGAGGCGGCCTGGGGGCAGTGGTGTGTCGGGCGCCGGGCGGCAGGGGAGCGTGTGAACCACCCCTGCTTTGCAAAAGCTTTTCCATTCCGTCCTTGCAGCAGCAGCAGCAACACGCCTTTTGAACTTCATGGGTTTTTGCACATAATCAGAGGCTTCTGAGCATCACACAGGTAGATTTGGGCCGGAATGTGCTTAGAGGCTGTGTGTTTGGGAGACTGAATTGTCATCCGAACCCTTGACATCGATGGAATCATGACGTCGCCACGGTGTTTTTGGCTTCCCGCATAGCAGCGTACCCTGGGGTGACTGAGGGGCATGGCATCAGCCTTCTGAGGCTCCAGGCTTTCATCACTCTCCCTTTTTACATTAACAACTGTGATTTTGAGGCCCAGCAGTTCTTGGCTTTATTAATGATGTGAGAAAACTTGGAAACCAGTTGGAAACAGAATGTTTTCTCCAACTGCAGTTAGTGTGCTTCAGCGCTGCGTTTCCATTTGGGAGATACAGGCTCTCCATCTGAGGGCAAATAAATGCATCATGTACCTCCCTGGGTCAGCCTTTGTGAAAGGGTGAACAAGGCATAGCTCTGTTAATAAAAGCATTTGTGTGTGTGTTAACAGCAGCATGGAGTTAGTGCTGTTTTCAAACTGTGTAATTGTACCACGGTGACCAATATATTACCACCCCCCAAAAAGGTCAAGAAAGACACTTTCCTAACCACATTTTTAAATTGGTGAAGGCAACGAGAAGATCCATTGTGCTTCTGTAGCAGGAAGTATATTACTGATGTGTAAATCAAAGACAAGCCAGCAGCATTTGCTGGCCTTAAAAAGTGGTGTGGCTTTTGTGTACTCATATGCTTGTCCTGGCACGTTGTCAAAAATTATAAATAGATCACTGGGAAGTCCCTGGATAACAAAAATGTACTGCTGCTGGTTGTCATAAATAAGCTAATGGGAGATGTCTTGTTCTTGCAGCTCTTATTCTTTGGAGGAGTCCTTACTTGTACATATAGCTTGAGCGTGTCATTTCATATGAGGCAAGAATACTCCTGTGACAATGGGGCATAGCCCTGTGTCCATCTTGGTAGATCTTGCAGATCTAATGCTGTCTGGGCTTGGTTCTGTCTGAGCAGAGCTGTTCAGACCTTTCCAAGCTTTTCCCTTTTCATTCCTTCATCTCCAGCTACTGATAGCTCAGGCAGAGCCAAAGCCAGCCTTTCAGCATTATCCTGGGCAGTGTGGGGTCCCTCTAATGCCACATCTCTAATACCACTTCCTAGAGGACTGGCCGATGGAAAGCGATGGAAACCTGATGTGATGGAAGCCCTTTTATTTCCCCAGGAAAGTGCAGAGCATGTGCCATTATTACTTACTGGGTCACAGAACCACAGAACGTTAGGAGTTGGAAGGGACCTCAAAAGATCATCCAGTTAAACCCCCCTGCCAGAGCAGGATCACCCAGACTAAACCACACAGAACACATCCAGGCAGGTTTGAATGTCTCCAGAGAAGGACACTCCACAGCCTCTCTGGGCAGCCTGTCCCAGGGCTCTGTCACCCTCACAGTGACAAAGTTTCTTCTTCTATTCACATGGAACTTCCTATGCTCCAGCTTGCACAGGATGCCCCCTGTCCTGATGTGTAAAGCAAAAAATCTGCTGGCCATCACTGAGAAGAGCCTGGCTATATCCTCCTCACTCTCACCCTTTACATATTTATAAGACGATGGCATCTTATAAATATTTTTTTCTGCCAAACAGGGAGAAGTTATCAGCTCCTCAAGTGGGGGAAGTCAAGGTAGATCTGTCAGTGGTGTTGTCCTGATTTTTGCTGAGGATCTGGCTTTGAGGTGAAGGGAATCAGTATGTTTGGTGTGTGATCCTATTCCAGCTGTGGACCTGCATACAATCTGACATCGTACACAAGCAATGTTGGCATTTTAAATGTGGAAAGGGTGAACTTCAGTCTGGAGTAGGACCTTAAGAGCATTTTAGTGTGAAGATCTTGGAAAACGATGCTTTAAGCAGACCCCACCCCTGTCACTGGGTGAGAAAATAGTGAAACCATTGTAAATGAGGTGTGGAGGAGAAAGCAAGCTGGTCAAACTGAAGTGCTGTGTGAACTTCTGTGACTTAGGGGTGTGATCACATCGGAAGTGAGGGGGGGAAATACTGTAAAAAGCAAAAACTCAAAATAACTTGGTGTAAGGGATTTTCTGTGATGATTTTTTCGATCACAGTATCGTGGTTTGGAACCCAACGATTTGCCTTTAGGGAGGCTGTGGCAGACACTTCACCAAAAGGAGGCAGCTCATCAGGACTTTGCAGAGTTCAAGACTTGCATTTCTGAGTGTTCCTGCTTCTCTCTGAACATAAAATGAACGGAGATCTTTGTTAATAACCAGAAGGGTCTGCAGTGAGTCTGCATTGTGGATCTCTGCTTCCTTTGGAAGAGATAAAAATCTGCCGTTCCTGTGGGTGACGTTGTGCTCACATGAGTAATCATCTGTTGCTAGGAACAGACTTGGTTTACATGGAGAGGCCTCTGTGGAGGGAAAGTCTTTTGAGTCCCTGACTGGGTCATAAATAGTCAGTGGCACTTCAAAGGAGGGAAAGTAAAAACAAGCAGTTGGAGATGCCTTGCGAAGATGTCTGCAATTCCTATTGCAACACCAGGGGAAAGCGTGTAGCCAGCAGAATTGGGAAAAGACGGGGGCGTGTGTCTGCAGAGGCAAAAGGGATGAGGCAGGGGTTTACTAGCAGTGGGCTGTGGCAGTCAGCTAACTCTAGCTGGGCTGGTTTGCAAGGTGTCTGCTGCTTTCAGCTTTGAGGAGTGCACACTTGAGCTAATTTCATGCCATCTGACTTTTCAAGAGTGGCTCGTGGGAAGGGGCCTGGGGGGACACGTGTGCAGCAGGCAAGAGGCAGCTGTGAACTCAGGGTCCACAAAGGGTCTTACCTGGGACAGGGTGGACATTAGCTTGCTTCTTAATTAGTGCAGAGATGTACATTAAATTATTGATGAAATACGCATTTTATATGTTAACTGTAATTAGAGGAGTGTACTGTATAACTGCAGGTGTTTTTACATTTGGAGCAGCTGAAAGACAAGGTTTGCAAACCATCTTGATCCAAACTGCAATGTTAAGGCTATGAAATCCCTGCTAATGAATCCCCCAAATCCATCTGAAACTTTTTCCCCCCCTTGCTTCCGAGCCAAGAATGTTCTTACAAAGATCATGCTTAAGCAGAGCATCTCTTAGGTCTCATTGGGACTTAAGGCTCACTGGAGACATGGTATTTAAGTCCATGTGGTTTATTCTCGTGATAAAATCTCTGAAATTGTTATTTTCACTCTAGTTCCTTGAGATTTCTAGTCCGCTGCCTGCTTTTAATTCTCACTCTATTGATGTGCTTATGTCTGTGTGTTAATACCCAGTACATTTTTTAATCTGCTGGCTGATTTCAGCTGAATTTGGGAAAGGAAGAGGGATTCCAAGGAAGTTAAATTGAAATTATGTGATAAGACTGCGCTGATCTAATTGCCACCTATGTTTTTAGGTGTCTGTGATGAAAGAAAAGGGACAAAATACTCTACCAATACCCACTATAGTAAAACCTGGGTTTGAGTCTTAGAATCATAGAATGTGTTAGATTGGAAGGGACCTTTAAAGGTCATCTAGCCCAGTCCCCTGCAGTGAGCAAGGACATCTTCACTAGATCAGGTTGCTCAGAGCCCCTTCAAGCCTAACCTTGAATGTCTCCATCTTCCCTTATCCCAGAAAAAGCTTTAGTTGAACTGTCTGAGCTGTAGTTTTAGCCCAAGTGTCCAGAATTTACTACTTTGGAGAACACCAGTGGGAAGGTTTTCCCTTGAGGACATTCGTAACGCACCATTCTTGTGTGACTTCTCCCATGCTGAAGAGAAGAAGAGCTCATACAGCAGCTCTGGTGCAATTCAACTAAATTCATCAGCAGGAAACAAATCCATTGGAAACAAAGTCCCGGTATCCCAAGAACTCTCTGGCTCTGTGATACTTCACAGATTATTTCACAGGTTATCCCAAGGTGTAAGCAGTTAAATGTTTTCCTGTATTAATGCCAGATTCTCCAGAGAAAGAGAGAAAGATAAGGTCATTTACTTCACCTTTGGTTTCATCCCCACTGAAAAGCCTGTTGTCACTTGAAAGCCTTTGATTTATTTTCACACTGTGGGTATATATTTCACAGTTGTCCAACGTTTCATGGAAAGGAAGGATTTGGTTTTAACTCTGCAGGTTTGTTGTTATGAGAGAAAATAATCAATTTAAATACAAAGCAGAAAAGCTGGTCATTCCTAACATCTATATAAAGCACTGCTAAGCAATCTTACCAACACCTTGATGGTTTTAGACTCTTCAGAGCTTGATTTGAATGAAATTCAGGGGGTGGGTAGGGAATGGAGAGGGCAAAGGGATGAGCTTGTTGTCCCTGTATAATCCCTTCTCAGACAACCTGCCCCTTGTACCTTTTGAAGAGCACTAATCCTTGCAGGTATGTCCTCCAAGAATGTGTGTGTCTCCTTCCAAAGCCCCTGTGGACTCTTCTGTAGGGGTAGGGCAGGAATCAGAGGCAGGGCAAAATGCAGATGCTGTGTTGGATGATGAACAGAGTGCTGTGAAGAATTTAGCATAAAAGTATCTTATATGAGATGCACATTTTTATAACCTGCACTGTGGATTTGTTGGGTGGATTTCTGTCTTTTTAAAAGATACCTTAAAAAGATTACATCTGTTTGGGAAGGAGGCCTTAATTTAGCCTTGAAAGAAAATAGGAACATATGCTTTTTTCATTGATACATACAGAATCATTGAGTATGTTAAAGTGGAAGGGACCTTTAAAGGTCATATAGTCCAACCCCCCTGCAGTAAGCAGGGACATCTTCACTAGATCAGGTCGCTCAGAGCTCCATCAAGCCTGACCTTGAATATCTCCAGGGATGGGGCCTCCACTACCTCTCTGGGTAACCTGTTCCAGTGACCCACCAGCCTCATGTTGAAGAATTTTTTCCTAATATCCAACCTAAATCTGCCCTTTTCTAGTTTAAAACCGTTACCCCTCGCCCTAGTGCTACTTGCCCTGGTGAACAGTTCTTCCCCAGCTCTCTTACAGGCACCTGTCAGGTATTGGTCCAGTTTCTCATTGACTACTACCCCTAAGTCCTTTTCCCCAGGGCTGCTTTCCAGCATGTCATCTCCTAACCTGTATGGATAACAGGGGTTGTTCCAACCCAGTTACAAAACCCTGCACTTGGCTTTGTTGAACTTCATTAGATTTTATGTTGTATCTTATATATGGTTGTGCCTCTAAAAGAATATCCTTAAATAGTGTTTAGTTTAAAATAACATTAACAAAAAAGAAAATAAACTTGTGTTAAAGAGTAAAGAGCATAGATTGCCTTTGATGATGTGCCCTAGAACCATAGGAATGTACTTACCTATGTAGTTTGGGGGATGCTTTGCTTGTAGGTTATGCTGATGTGGCAACAGTGTCTACACGTGTGTTTCTAGTCCCAACACTCTTCCTTTACATGGACACTCAATTTGAGTTATAACCTTAGGTCCAAATTCAGGCAGGCGAAGTGATTTCGTGTGTGGATTCACCAGTGTCCATATTTAAAATATCTCTGAAGGCCTAGAGTTGGCCACTGGAAAATTCAAGGTGGAGGGAGTGCAGCTAATTCTCCCTCTGTCTTGGGAACAAAAAGCAATAGAACTGGTGATGTGGTTTGTACTTTGCTTTCATGTTGCCCTTTTGGGTCTTGCTGCTAACTTAGTAGCCTTCAAGATAGCAATCACAGAATTAAATACCAGACTACAATGATACCCAAAAGTTATTAAGGCCAACCTGACAATTTGCATTTTTAGACTTTGGTTTTGTATTGCTTTGTCTTGAGAGAAGAATGAAGGAGTTTCCCAGGAAAGATTGCATCACCTTGGGCATAGGTGGTGCTGCTGGGAGAACTGGATTCTTGCTCAGTTCCTGGAAGATGCTCTTAAACCCCAGGTTTTATCAATGGCAGCTAACTGTGGTTATTTTATTGTTGTCTGGCTTGAAACTCATGCTTCTGGCTGAGGAACAGAGGACCTTTGAGAACCTCCAGGGTTGGAAGTCCTTTAAGAAAGGCAACTGCTTTATGTTGTCAGTTTCTGACCAATTCCAATCTTAAAAACAAGTAAAGCCTTTGTGCCAGCTGTGTCTGTTGGGAGGCTTTGTTAGAACCCAGCATTTAGAAATCTGATCTCCATCTGAACCTCAAGGTAGAGCTTATTTATATCATCTTGTTCTTGTGCCTGCCAGTGATCTAATACCCCTTTTCATCCTCTTTTTGCTGGGCTAAGCAAGCCAAACCCTTGTAAAATATTTTTTCCTTTTCCAGATAGTTCTCATCTTTACCTGCCCCAGCTAGGAGACTTTCTTGAAGCTAGTGGCCTTCAGTTTTAGTTGTAAATTGTTGGTGACTTGTAGAAATGCTGTGTGCTCACTGCAGCACTTGGAATCAATGCTTTGGCCGTATGAACTGATATCTGTTTCTCTGGAAATCCAGAGTCAGATTAGCAACTTTTTCCTCTCCCTGTATTCCCACTGTGCCTTTGCTTGTCACCAGGAAAACAAAGTCCCATGGCAGGGGGTTGGATTAGATGATTGTTACATATCCCATCCAAGCCAGACCGTTCTGTGCTTCTAAATGTGGTCAATAACCTCACGTAGATGCTGTAAATGTGAATTGATTGATGTTTGCGAAGCTGTCAGGTGCAGAGTAGATGAGTGCCATAGAGAATCTTGTGAGGACTTAATAATCCTGTCATCAGAGCAGCTCTTGGATAAAGCACAAGGACACACATTGTTCAGGGTGAGGAAAACCAAAGACTGAATAGCTCCTCATTAAAGGCATGTTGTCCTTTCTGTGCAGAGAGCGAGACAGGGAGTGAGGAAAAGTAGTATGTGCTGGTGTAAACAAAGGCTGCCTCATGATTCATATGCACAAGGGACTGAAGGTAAAAACTTGTGTTGTATTTCCTTAGTCATCTACTCACACCCTTTACTTTGACAAATACTTAGTAGATGAGTTATTAATATATGGTGTGTAAATCCTAGTATGGTGTGTAAATCCTAGTACTTCTGATTAAAAGGTTACAGTTATTTAGGCAAGAAAGCCTCTTTAAGGTGAGCCCTTTTCAGCTTTATTTCTTCATGAATTTGTTAACCTTGTAAGTTCTTGATAAAAATGAATCTGTATCTAAGTATCCAGTTTTTCCTACAGTAGTGAATTGAACAACACAGCTACCCCAGTACCAGAAACAATGGTAGTCTTTTAAGAAAGATCTAACATACCCTTCACTGGAGTTGCACTAGAGTTAGGGGAGGTATCTAGGGAGAGGAAAATGGAGGAGTTGGAAAAAGAAAGTCCTTCACAGGGATAAGGAGTAACAAAGGTACCAGACAGAGACAGCAGTTGTGGTTATTCTCATATGATAAGCATGGCTTTTTCATTTTGTCTTAATCTTTGCAGATTCTGCCTCACTTGTTTCCATTCTGCAATCATTATCTGAACAGGAATTGCTATTTGAAAAGTACAAGGATTTAAAGAAAAACTTTGAAGTTTGGCAGCAACAAGTCTGCAGAAGGCACTGTGAGCCTTCTCCAACCTGGCTTTCTCAAAGAAAACAACTTTCAATTTCCCTAACCCTTTTGTTTTCCTGGCAAGGCACATGGGGATCCATAGTTTGTGCTGTAGAGTACTGCTGGCCCTTGTAGAGAGAAAAGGGACCAAAACTTGGATTCACACAGTAGGAACATTGGCTTTATTCTGTATGAGCTAAGGAAACAGCCTCCCAAAGCAAGGAATCCCAAAACAGAGCGCAGGTCTCGGCACACACTTGAGCGTCTTTGATCTCATCACTTTTAATCTGAAACTGTACTGATGTTCTTCTCTTTTTCTTTTTTTTTATCATTTCAGTTTGGAAATTGATTAAAGATTCTCCATAGGATTTAATATGGCATCAAAGCAGTCATCTCCCTCAACAGAGGAGCAGGCTTCCTCCGAAATAGACGATCTCTATCTATCGCTGCAAGGTAAGTTACTGTAGATTTCTGGGCTGGTTTAATGCAGTTTTTTGGCAAAAACCTGTGACTGTGCACAAGTTGAGGGGAATTCTGAGAAACCCATTAGAACTGGCATTACGATCAGCCTGGTCAGTTTGTGTCTTTGCTTCTTTGCAGATGTTTCTGTGTTTCATGAGAGATGTTCCAGCAGTAAAACGAAAGATAACCACTCTCATAGTACTTTCTTGTGGCATTTTGAGAGTTGTTGCCTTTTTTGGTGCAGATATGCTCTCTGGTTCTTATTCTCTGTTACTCAGATGGTAATACATGGTACTGTAAACGCTGTTCAAGGGAACCGCCTGTCAGAAAACAGTTACACCATTTCATTCGTTTCCTGGTTTTCAATTTCCTGACAATTAGGTGGTTGCATAAAGCTGTTTTAATGAGGCTGTTAACTACAGTACTTGTTTGGTTTGGTTTTCTGCTCTTACTGCTATATCCCCTGCACACTCAGAAAGAGAGCTCATGGCCAAAACAAGTAGAAAATATTTGTGGCTTCTAACCAAATTTCTTACAGGTCAGTCTTTCACCCTCACTTGCAATGAGTTAGAACTTGCTAAGGATACACTCACTGGCTGAGTTTTAGTTGTTCTGTTTTAATGGCAGCTGCCTGGACAGTGATGTGGGAATCGGTGCATCAGAGGAGGCCTCTCAGCCTCTCTGGGTTTTCCTTAATCACATATTGAATTTTCTTCTCGGAGAATTCCCTGTGAAGGCTGATTTTCTTCTAAACATGTTCCTGAACTCATTTGTGGCAGCTCTCAAGGAGGCCAGGCCAGGCAGCAGGACTAGCAGTGCTGGAAAGCCTGTTTGAGCCTGGCTGTTCTCGGGCGGATGGACAAAGTCATGTTTCCACAGAGCTATTTCCTTTTCGCTCACTTGCAAAGAAATTACTAGGGTGCTCAGTTGAGAGGAGGTATGTTTAAAACAGATGGTGCAAAAGAATATTCTGCCAAGTCACTTTTACAATCCATATTTGCACTAATATTGTCATCGAAGCCATGTGTTTTGATGACTGAGTGTTAATAGTCGTCTAGAGCCAAACGTCTTTAATGGTGGATTTTCTTCCCTTTTGCTCCAGTCTTACATTGTCAGGAGAGCAAGCACAGACTCCTAGCAGACAGGAGCTAGCCTGACTATTGCACCAAGCACAGCTTGTCAGACACACGTTTGTTGTGCCAAACAGCCTTGGGTAGATAGGGTGAGGTGGCTGTTGTCATGAAACGGGTTTGGGAAACACTATCTGGGTTTAAGGTGGAGGGTACTGAAATAAAGTTACATGCAGTTCTAGGTTAGGATTTTGTTTTGAAATAATACTCATGCTATCTTCTGAAAAGTCAGATTGCAGTTTAGATGTTGAATAACAGTAGGGGTTTGGTCAGTATCTCAGTGGAAAAGCCCTACTCCTTAGAATTACTACTATTCTTCTTTGCTCTAATAACTTGAGCTTCTGGACGATGCTGAAATGAACACACTGCAAACCAGGGACCAAGCTGTATGTGCCTGACTGTTCTAAAACATCCAGAGACATCCCTTAGAAGTGACATTCATAATTCTTGTAATGATGAAAGGTGCAACAAAAGGTACAGACGTGTCCTGTGTATGGAGCTGTGACACTGGAGCATCTGCTCTGGGTCAAACAAGCAAATGGTGACACAGCTGTGATGGAGCACTGTAGACACATTCCCTGACATGATATATAGAAACCATTAGTAACTTTACCTGCAGATCTGTGGTAGCAAAGGTGAGTTAAGACTAATAGTATCACTCAAGGAGAAGGTTTTGTTCAATAATAGGAATCTTGGGATGAGATTTGCAAAGCAGCCTCTGTTGTGGCATGGACCATCTTTGAACCTGAAGTGACTTTTGCTGCAGCTGTGGGAGGCAGGAGCTTGGGGCTGGGCTGGCAATAAGCACAGGAGGAATAACCCAGGAGCCTTGTCTTATGTCTTCTCCTCCCATAGCTTCCCTGCCCCATTATGGGCTGGCCCCATAGAGGGGTCCTCCATGCAGTTGACCTTCTCTAAAGAGGCACAGTTTGGGTATAAAATTGTTTTCAGCTACCTGAAATGGGGAGGCATGTCCCCTCTTGTGGTAAGAGAAGGGCTTCATGGCAATGTTTTGAGAGCTGTTGGAGATAGGACTGCTCTGCTGATGAGCCTGCCTGTGGGGTTGCAGCGAGGGGAGTGTGCAGTCACTTGCAGATGGGTGGCTACAGCAGAAACTGAGCAGGGTTTGTGCTGTTCTGGAGTGGGAATATGTTTTGCTTTTGAGGTGTAAATCTGTTTACCTCTGGGAGGATCTAACCTTCACTTTCCTTGCTATACACAAGTCCTTCCCCTTTCCTCTCTAGGTAAGCAGACAGACTCTGTGTGTGAATTTCCCTCCAAGCATATGCAAAACTCTTGTTTTCCCTTTTCTTTCCAGGCTTGATGAACTAATTCATAGATAAGAGAGTGTCTTTTAGCTCTCAGAGTTTGAAGCATGTACTTCAGCAGTTAATTAACTGCAGGGGTCCTAATTTTTAGCTCTGCTTATTACTGTTTATTACTGTAACCCATAGGATGATCACATAAGAACATGGCTGTTAAAACACAATCAATTATGCTATTTTCATGCAGTTACATCTAATACTTTAAGAATGATTTCTCTTCAAGGAAAATTGAAAATAAGGTGATATGTATAGTTAGGTTTTGTTGTGTGGCTTGTAGCAAATTGCACTCATCTCTGAGTAAAGGAGAATATCTCTCTGAGACCCACTAATGCATCCAGAGGCCAGGTAGACTGCTAATTCTTAACCAACATTGTTTTTTGTTCTAGCTATATGCCTCATCTGTTGGGGCCAATATGTTATTATAGCTACACTTTCTTTAACCAGAATGATTAAAAAAGTTCATTACATGTTTATTATGATTTTTCAAGGGTGACTTTTACAAATTGAAAAGGTCCCACAGGAGCAGCACTAAATTTTATGCCATTTTTGCTGCCTGGGTGAGCAGCTGAGACTTCCTCAAAAAAAATCAGTCATGGGTATTTTTGTCTGTTTTGCATGCCTAATCAAAGAGATAGATTGCATAGTTGTATAAATGTGTTCCCTGCTAGATAAATTCCAATTTGTTAAAGGCATTACTGGGACTATAGCTGGTTAAAACCTGACATTAAAATGCCTTAAGGAGGGGTTGGCTTCTCAGGTTCCTGTTTAGAGCACTGAAGGCTACTTATGTTTTCCTTTAAAATTTAGAAAAGACACTTAAGCCCTTATCTTTAAAAATATGTGGCTATCTAAACAATGGGGCTTAGTACCTTTAAGAATTTAACCTGCAACCTCTGTCTATAACCCCAAGTACTGCAGTGCCATTGGGGCGCTGAGGAGAGTGGGGTTTCAGAGTCGAGCTCTTCAGGATCCTGGCAATAAGAACAGCAGAGTTTAAGAAAGCTGGGAGGGCAAAGCTCAGTGTGAACCGGCTTCCTGAGTTAGCAACACTGCTGGTAAATTGGTTCATTTACTTTCCAAAGGAAAAGGGGCTTGAAAGGAATAGTGTGGAAAGGAAAGTTCCCACTTGCCACACAGACATGGTAGTAGTTAATTAGTTAATATTTATACAGTATTTGGATTCAAAAAGGCCGAGCCCTGTAGAAATACTTGCATCACCTTCACTGGGCTTTGGATAAATGTCCTAACAAAAGATACCATTTTTGGTTTTAATTGCTTAACACCATGTTGCTGAACATAAATGCTGGAAATAACTCTCTCTCCCTGCTTTCCTGTCTGCAGAAAATGAAACTCTGTGACTGGGTGGAAAGGAAGGGGCTATGTAAAGGGCTCTTGGGTGAATTGCTCACCCTGGGTTGGCAAGTACTCATCAGTTCTGCTAGTTTCTGTTGTGTACAGCATGTACGTGCTTGGTGTTTGAGTTCATATCACAGAGGTGTCTTGAAGGAGCTCTCCTGGTTATCCCAGCTGACTGTGCTTTGGTTCATTTTGCTGAGCTGTCAGGGAGTGTGGAAAGGGTTATTTTGGATGAAATTGAAATAAATGCCTCACAAAGGTCCTGAGGCTATCTGTGAGAATTCAGTCCTGAGCTAGTCTAACACAGCCTTTCTTTCCTACACACTGAGTGCGCTACATCCTAAACACCAGCTCTTTTCATCTGCTGCTCTGTTCCTGTTGAGCTATGCTTGCTACTGTAGACATAGCCTCAGCTGACCTGAATGGTGAAAGGAAGATATAAAAATATCATAGACAAGAGGTAATTCCTTCTGGTGAAACGAGATGGGAAGATGACAGGCAGACTTGTGCTCGTTAATTTCAAATGACTGTTTAAAACCAACATTTTTTAAAAAGCCACACTCTACTAAATGGTTCGCTGGCAGCAATGCACCAGTCCTTGCAATAGAAGGAAACCTTTTTGCTGTTTGGTGACATTGTTTGATGAGTGTGGACAGGCAGGCTGCATCTGTTCTGCCAGGGTTTGCTTACCCCAACTCCCTGCTGAGGGAGGAGACGGTACTTTCCTGTGAGCTGCTGTCTCCGACCTTGGGAAGGGAGGCAGTGGAGGAGAGGAGATTAATTTTAAGTCTGGCTTTTCTGTATCACTGTTAAAGGAAGGCTGAGAGTAAAACCATCCTGGCAGCACTCCAGCCCTCCTCTTCCTCTTGAGAGAGTTCAGCACTGCCGTGGTCCCTGCCATGCTTCTGTGCTCCAGCCCTTAATGATTAATCTGGTTTGTAGCACTTGTTGATAGCTCGTTACTGGATAAAACAGTCATTGTCCAGCAGTGTGTATTGATTTTTGGCTAGCCTACGTGACACTCTGCTTCTATGTGTTATTCCTCTCTAAAGAGTTGTTCTGAAGGTTAGCTTTAAAACACAGGGTGAAATGTGATAGATATTGGGTGTTTTCATATTGGCTGGTTCTTATTGTGTTCTCTCAGATCTGCTTTTTGGTTTGGTGAGTTCTGACCCAAAGTAAAGGAAATGATCGTTATTTTCTGATAGCTTTTTTATTCTGGGTCAGTGACATTTTGAAAACTAGGGCAAGAGAAAACCAAGGTCACTTAGAGTCCTATAAAAAGGCCTAACAAAGAATCCATTCATCCTCATAAAAATAAAAATCCGTATTAATTAACCACGTGGTAGAGATAAGAATTTGAGAGCTTGATTAAATCATTAGCGCCTCTGAGCCCAAGAGTTGAGGGGGAGCTGGGAGGTAAAACACACTCGACCTGAAAATTGCAATGCAACTGCCTGCTGCAGTGCCAGAAGCAGATCTGTACTGAGCTGTGTGCTGTGTGGCCTGGGTGGAAACAGAGGGCCTCCTGCACTACAGTCTGGGCAAATATTGGCAGGCACGCAGTTCTGTTATTGATTCACAATGAGGGTTTTGGGGTTTTTTTAATTATTATTTATTTGGGTAGGAAAATAAGTCACATTGCAGCTGAGGCTGCATGGAAGGCAGCCCAGTGGGTTGCACTAGGCAGCTGTAGCTTCAGGAGGGTGTACGTGTGTGCAGCGCTTAAGTGTCTGCAGTGAAATAAAGCCTTGTATTTTTGCCAGGTGAGGCATTTGCCCGAGAGCTGCCCACGTAAATCAACACTTGCAGTATCTAGTCCACATTGCATAATGCTTCTGCATATTAGTGTGGAGAGACTCGACCAAAACAAGACCAAATGTCCTCTCCTAACCAACCTGTAGCCAACCCCAAGAGCAAGTTCTCCAAATTAGTAGCAGTAGTGTGTGTTTGGCAAGAGCCAAACAACTGGAAGAGTCACTGGCGTCAGGCCTTGCTTTCCATTCCTTTTCAAGTGCCAGCAATACCAGCCTTGCCTGCCTGATAAAATTGAGTGCAGGTACTCAATAATCACTCATTAAGTAATTGGAATCGTTCCATTCAACAAAGGGGTGTGGTTGGGTCCTGTGCTAACACGAAGCCAACAGTTCCATGCTATTTATGTACTCCTTGAGAGCATTACTATGTTGATTGGTCTCTGTGGCATGTTTACACTTAAATATGTGTTTCCTAAACCAAACAGAATGTTGAGATTGCAGTTTTGTCCGTGTCTTCAAGACTGCCCCGTGACTGTAAATCACAATCTCTGAGAAACTTAAAAAGAAGCATAAAACAATCCAGCAAGCAGGGGAAATTGTTTCATGCTCTGACAGGATCGTAGTATTACACATCAGAGGAGGACTGTTGAAAGATGTGTTAGCTACAGGATGCAAAACACCCCTTTGACGCACATCATGTGTGGAAGTTTTTCTCACTGCTTACCCGCCCTGTGACACAGAAGAAGGTCTATGGGTCGGATGGGGAGGTGGTTTAGAAGCAGGAGGCCACATTATCCTTAATCAGCTTGCTCTACTCTGGGAGATGATGAAGCTCTGTGCAACAAGCCCTTCAGGCTGTCTTGGATGATGAAAAGCCACCAAGGACTGGGGTTTGTGCTTGCCAGATTCCCAGGGCATAATAAAATGTGGGGCATTTTCCTCTGAGTGGTATTTTCATTTTCATGGGCAGAACAGTCAGGATCTTTTTATTCCCTCAAGGGCTTGATATTTTTGGTATCTTTCATCCTGCCTAGCCTACAAAAACATACACATCTATTGCTGAGTAGTCTTGCACTTGACTTATGATGTCAAACTTGCCTTCACATTGATCTTTAGTGCAAGAGAATGCTTTCAGAGGCAGAAAAGACCATTCACTCCCAGCCCATCTTCCAGAGTTGTTGTTTCTTGCAAGCCATTGGCCTGCTCAGAGTCTCTTGCTGCCTCTCCTGGGGTGGGCGGATTTACCCTGGCTGGGAAGTGGGCAGCGAGTGCCCTCACAGCTGCCTTAGCCACCATCTCTCTCCAGGCCTGGGCCGTGGACGCTGCCCCACTCCCCACCACTCCTCAGGGAGCTGCCCTGGGCCCATGGTGTGGGACACACACTGTACTCTGCTGTCTCTCAGCTGCGTCCCCACATGCAGGATCTCTGTGTCACCAGGACCCCAGCACCCAAGGGCCCGTCTTCTGCTCCTGGCTGCTCAAAGCAACCCCTCCTGCCATGCTGTGCAGCAGGAGAGGGCCTGATGCTTTCTCTCTGCTTTGCATCTCTCCCATTGCTCAGGCTTTGCTGCTTTGCTGTTTGCCTTGAGAGGCAGGAGTATTGCAGGCGAAACCCTGGGGCAGCTGCCTGTACCCACGCACAGAGGGGCTGGAGGCCGCCTCAGGCCCTGGAGGGAAGGGCTGGGCCAGCCCTGCAGCCGTCAGGCCTAAGATGGTGGTTTGGGCGATGAACATCAACTCTTCCTGACGTATAATCTTGCCCTACCTTAGTTATTAGTCTATTTTACATGCTTTTTAATGTCTGGACTATTAAAAATCAGTGCAGCCTTTTGGATTTTTATTCAGATGGGGGGGGGATGACTGCCTTCCACAGCTCCTAGCAGGCCCCTTGTGGGGCCTGTTTTTTCACCTGTTGTTTTGGGATGTTCATGGTCAGTGTGGAAAGGGAGACAAAAAGGAATTTGTGTTCACATTTGCTCCCTTGAGTCATTGGGATGGTGGCTGACAGCCGTGACAGCAGTGAGCCCTGGAAAGGCGGTAATTTGGGGGCCAACACCTCTGGCTGTTACCTCAGCCCTGCATACAGGCATGCTACAGGGACCTGTGGTCTTGGCAGTGGTGAGTCTTGGGAATCGGGTGGTTTTTTTGGGAGGGATCATGGGCTGGGGAGTCATCTAATCCACTGGTCATGACCATGGCTGGGTCTGGGGAGCTGGTCTGTCTGCCTCTGCTGCTCACAGTCTGCTTTACCTTTTGGGGGAACAAGTCTTCATTTCTGCTACCTAGGCCTGGCCTCCAGCTTGCTGTCATCACCCAACTCTGTGCATGGCTTTTCCTGAATTTCAAGGTGGATCTTGCACTGATGATGGCTCTGAGTCTTTCAAGGAACATTTATGAATGGATAGAGTTATTGTAGACATATTGCTCTGTAGGATGATGCATTCACACTGCTGTTTGCAATGGCTGAGCTTTTGAGAAAACCTTCATTAGTTGCTCAGCTGCATCCTGCAGAAGTATGCTTGATGGTTGCAGAGGTCCTTGCAGTATCATCTCTGCAAGAAAGAAAATGTCAGCAGTAAAATAAGAGTTAAGAAAAACTAATATTAAATTGTATCTGGAAGAACAGACTTTAGGTTTGAGATGGATGCCATGTATCTTTTTGAGAAAGAGAAATGAAACCAGATCAATTTTCCATTAACCATTTTATTTTGTTGTTTTGTTTTTCAGAGCAACGAGAATTTAGACAGAAGAAAACTTTCACTACCTGGATAAATTCAATATTAGCAAAGGTGAGAAGGGAATTCTTTGGGAAAGACATGGCTTTTGCCTTTTTGGATTCACACATGCTGCATGGAGACTAAAAGTTTTATGAATAAACAAAATTAATATAAGGTTTTTAAGCACTGGCTGGAAAAAGTAGCCCCTGGAAAACATTTGTTTAATAGATGTAACAGCATTGTATTTGTGATCATCCAAGAACATTTGTAAGAGGCAGTTTGTAAGTAGATGACAGTATCTGTCTTGCTCATGTGGTAAAACTTACTTGTGCTGAATTGTGGCACACAAAGTTTTATGAGGCTCTGTATTTATGACTAGTTTTACTGTGTTTGCTTAAGTATTATTCTGTTATGCAATCCAAGAATGTGAGTTTAATGGAATGACTTGAGTGACTGGTAAGTATTAAGACAAATCACATAGTAGTGTGGGTGCTCTTTAAGCATTCACAAAGCAGCTCATGCAGTGTGCTGGGGCTCTGACTTGCTCAGGTAAAAAAATAAAAGTATAAATACTTGGAAATGAGACCTAAAACAATCCTTACAAAACACAGGCAGGGCAAGGGGCAATAAAAGACAAACATAATAATGGTTAGAAGCATCAGGGTATGGCTAATTAGATGTAAGATTTATATTTCAGTTAATTGAAAAAATAAAGGATGCTAAACATTTTTTTTAACAGAGTAATGCAATGTTCTGTAGTGTGTTGAATTCAAAATGACAAAAGATGATGTGACAAACATTGAAATTTATTTTTGCAGCACACACCTCCTTCTGTTATCTCAGACCTGTATACAGACATACAGCGAGGACATCTGCTTTTGGATCTGTTGGAAGTGCTTTCAGGTCAACATCTGGTAAGACAGAGTAATAAAAATATTACCTCAATCCTTTGTCAAATCTAGCAAAGATTTCTGGATATTCTTAATTGTAACCATATGACCGATCCCTCTGGAGTCATAGAGCTATTTGCAAGTAACTTATTCTTATGCCACTGATGCTGCAACACGCTGAAATAAGTTGATCCAGAGTAATCTGTGAATCTTTACAGGGCTTCCCTTATCAAAATATAAAATAAAATTATTTTTTACAACTGAGGATATAACCAGTTCTTTTTGCTTCACAGCCACGGGAAAAAGGATTTAATACCTTCCAGTGCAGAAGTAACATAGAAAATGCTTTGACATTTTTAAAGAGCAGATCAGTGAGTATTAACTTCAGAATTCACAACTAAAGCCAGTTTAGCTGGTGGAACATTTTCTTTGTTAACAATGATCCTTTTTTTTTTCCCTCCTAGCTCAAGCTCATAAATATTCATGTTGCTGACATTATTGAAGGAAACCCTTCCATTGTGCTTGGCCTAATTTGGACAATTATATTTCATTTTCATGTAAGTATTTCAGCAATGTAAGAGAGTTTTAGTAGAAGGGAAAAGCACAAAAATGTCTTGACCTACGTGGCTGCCAAACAAGATGAATTAGTAGGAAGCTGATATATTGAAGTGAAGGCTCAGGCACCAGCGTCTGTGTCTCTGAGCTGCTGCACCAGCTCAGTGATGGTGTTACAGCCTGATGATCAGTTTCTAGCAGCAAATGGTAGGAAGGAAAGATACTGAGATACTTTTTTTTAAGTAACCAGGTAAAAAATAGGCTAAACTTTGCCCTTCTGTCTAAGGCCTCTAATGGTTATGTTCCACATAGAGCAAATACTGAGCCTGCATCTTGCTTGGTGTGAGGTTACAGGTATGTTGGAAAGCATGGGGCCTTGTTTTACTTATGCTGTAGAACTGCAGAGGATGATAGAGCCAAACTGTCTTCTAGCAAGAGCCCAGCAGTGAATTAACGTAGGTGCACTGGAGGTCAGCTGGTGACTGGACCTTAGGAAAGCACTAAGAAACAAAGTTATATACCAGTGTTGTAGTCCACATTTTTCTTGGTAAAGGTACTTTGGTGCTGAAGATTCCTGTGCTGCACATAGCCTGGGCATTGTCTTTTTACTTAAATCAAGCTCTCTAAGAAAATGGTCTGCTTTGAGGTCTTTAGAGTAGGTTTTCTGGCACCCTGAGTGAGCAGGCCACCTCAGAGCATGCCTAATGCATGGCACTGCTAACAACAGAAATACAGCTGCTGTGGGCTGCTTTCACTGGTAGGAGGAGCACAAAAGCTTATTGAGTGAGAAGGTTCCTTGATACCATTGCTGATACCCACAGTATGACATGGAAGTCTTTGGGTGAATATTTCTTGGCGAAAAATCACCTAACGATGAAAATTCAGCATGAAATAATCTAGGTTGAATAGATTTAAAAAATACCTTTGGAGGCAGAGAACTACTACTACAGCCATGGTTGAGTCCCTTCTAATTCTCTGTGTATTGCTGCCATTGATGTCTTGGTAATTTTTCACTGTAGCCTGATTGATCTCTCCCATCATCTCTGATAGATTGAAGAACTTGCCAGGACGCTTGCTTGTACTTACAACCAGCCTTCACTTGGTTGTTCAAGTGCTGTTGAGTCGTCTCCAAAGGCAAGCCAATCAGCTAAGAAAAGTGCTAAAATTAAGGAACGGTGGAAGATGTCTGCTACAAAGGCTCTTTTGTTGTGGGCAAAAGAACAGTGTTCACTGTAAGTTCCATCTGAATCTTATAAATAGTATGTTACATGTTGTATTTACTGCTTTTGTCTAAACGTGGTATTTTCCTCTCGTTTTTTAACATGACTTAGTGATAGCTTAGCAGAAAATCCTTTACGTTTCAGATGATGTTACCAGTACTTTTAGCATCAATCAAGCCCTAAATGTTTTGACATGAGCCTTTTAAATATAATAAAGTGAGGCTAATCCTACTAATAAAATACCATAATATAAATTGAGTTGTTTGGTTTTTCTCTTTTAGGGGCTTCTGTGTGATGTCTACTGGAATGTTTACATGATTTGTTAGTTTTAATCCTTGTGGTTGGCACAGTTTAGTAAACTTTTACTTTTTTTTTTTTTAATGGAAAGTGTAGCATTTATAGGGTTCCCACATCTCCTGTTTTTCCTGTCAAAACACTGCATGATCCCCAAGAAGGACCCTAATCCTAGAGATCCTAGGCCCCAGTTCTAACAATGTGTTTCCTTGTACTTGATGTCCAGATTACTCTGTTGTTTTCAGTGTGAGTGTTCACACAGTTCAGAGCAGATAGAGGTATTTCTTGCAAGGGTTAGGCTTTACATTTTCTACTACTGAGGCTACTGCTTTACTCCAAGACATTTCAAGTACGTTTGACAATAATGTCAGGTCTTTCTCTCCTCTTCTGTGGTTGCTTTATGTTCTAATGACATCTTACTAATATTTTGTGGTGTTAGAGATAAAGGCCTTCATCAGCACATTAGACATTTTCTGCTTGGTGGAATGTTTTCAGGCACTGAAATTTCCCTTTTAGCTGTTTTTATCAGGGCAAGATTGATTGGCATGTAAAATCCAGCACTCTGTCAATTTAATCTTCCTCTTTCACTTGCTTGTTTTTCTTTATCACCAATATTTTGTTGTGTCCTTTTTGGACTGTGATTACATTGAATGATTTTGTTATCAGTGAATCCTATAGTTTTTGGTAAAAGAACAAATCTTTTTAGTCCTGGCCCATTGTTTTGCAACTAAATTTGATCACCTGAAACTCCACACCTTTTCCATGCTGTAAGATACTCGTAATACATGGGCTGTTTCTGGAAAGCTGTCACAGAATTACTGTGCCTTGCAGATCTGGCACTTCACAGCAGTGTCCAGGCACTGTTTCATCGAAGGTGTTTTAAAGGCACTAAGCTAAATAGGAGAAAAGTAAATATTTTTCCTACAGTAATAGATCACTCAAAATCTGGATTTTCTAAAATGCCAGAGGTAGTTCCAGTACTTGGTGCCCTTACAGACAAATAACTATATGTTACTTGTTTTTCCATCTCACAGAAGGCATAGATACTGAGCACGAAGGTGATGCTCAGAAAGGATATTGGATCAGCAAGGCTTTGTCTTCAGAATGCAACACAAGATAAGAATATTGTGTTGTTTTGCAAAAAGAGTATAAAAGTGTATAATTGTGGCCAATGTTAGTACTGTCTGACCCAGGTTCTGCAGAAGTTCAGTGGCAAGGTTCTCTATAGCTCCTTTTGACTGAATTTATATTCTGTTTCTAAATTTGTACTTAGGACATCTGAGGAAACAGTCTATAATGTTTTGCTTCTAATAATTTTTGAGACAGGCATGGCTCTATCGACGTGACAGATTTCAAGTCAAGCTGGCGAAGCGGGCTGCCTTTTCTAGCCATCATCCAAAGCTTACGACCAGGTCTTGTTGATTTGGAGAAGGCAAAAACTAGAAGCAACAAAGAAAACCTGAAAGAGGCTTTCAGAATTGCAGAAGTAGAGCTGAATATTCCACGCCTTCTTGAACCTGAAGGTAAATGTTCTACTTTTTTTTTTAATCTCTGCTATCAGGAGTGAAAAGAATATAATCCTTTGTGTATCGACTTGTAATACAGGAAAAAGAAGACTGTGCTTAAGTTTGAAATGGAACAGTGAACTTTACTGTAATGCTCAAACTTGAGATTCTTTATTTTATAACACTGACTGTATTTACGATTTGCAGGATTTTTGAATTGGCAACAAACGCAGGAACAATACACAGGGGAAAGGATATGAAACTTTCCCATTCATGGGAGAAACTTTTTCATTAGTTCATCATGTTTTATTAAAATATTCCCAAGGAAAAAAAAATGTTCATTACATATTAATTTCTGTCAATGGTATGTTAACTGAGCTGCTGCAAAATAAACATGTTTATGGTAATGTGTTTTAATAACTGCAGTATAGTGTGTAATTATGTGATCAGGCCTACAAGGCTGCATGATTATGTAAATGGTGTATTGGCTCTTGTAGATGTTGACATTACGAATCCAGATGAAAAATCAATCATGACTTATGTGGCTCAGTTTTTGCAATACTCCAGGAATCTGCGTGAGCCTGAAGAAGACATGCAGGTATGTCGTGCTGCTTCCTTATCACTGAGGCATTTTTAAATGAGTGTGCATCACGCATGCCCATGCCAAGAATACTGGTACTTTCTTTGCCCAGCTTCCAACAGTCAGGTAGGAGATTCTCTGATTCAGCCACTCCTGGGATTGAATTGACTCAAACCTTCTGATGCATCTCTCTGATAGTCAAAACTCAAAGTGATACATTTTTGATTATACAGGTAGAATAGCTAAGCAGGTTATCTTTTTTTTCTGTTTTTTCATTTATCTGTTAGGGAGGACTTTTTTTATGTCAATCCTGGTTGTCCTCATGTGTGCTTTGAAGTCTGTTTGTAAATATTGGGGTAGAGACAGACAGATTTTCAACTGTATGGAACAACCCAGCTTTAATAGCTCACATGTAAAATGGGCAGAATTTGTCACTCACAGATGCTGGTTGGAAACCTAAATTTTTTGTTCTCTATGTTCTCCCATGAGAGTTTGTGTTGGTTAGTCACACACACTATACTGCTATTCTCCTTTCAATAGGGCTGCAGTCAGACTTCTCTGTTAAGATGCCTTCATCTATCCAGGTGCCTGGTTTAAAGCTTTGGCCTTGCTCTACAATAGTGCCTGACCCAAACCTCATTATCGTCCCCAGGAACTATTACTTGTTTTTCAGAAGCTTTGAATGGGTTTTATCGTATGTTCAATGTGTGTTGTTTTATGGCACAATGTAAATTAAAAACAAGGCTTGCAAAATGGAAAAATGAAATTTTCTGCTCTAATTATCAGGAAAAAGTAAGAGAGGCCGTGAGTTGGTTGGCTGCGCAGGAGGAGAAATTAGCAAAGTTGCTGCTGGACACAGAGAATGAAACATACTACCACAAGTACAAAGTAAGTTGTATTTCATATTTAACTGTTTCTAGGAAAAGAAATACTAAAAATATTCCCAGAAACTTAGCTTTTCATCTTCATTGCCTAAACTGAACTTTTAATTAAACTTTTGAATAAGAGTTGGAAATCTGACAATGAGTTTGATAAGTCACTGAGGGAAGGACAGGATTAAATCTTTTTTCTGTTAGAGAACAGATATATGCTGCTTGATTTCTGAGCAGAGCAAGTGGTTTTGGAGAAGGTAGTGTCTTTATTAATTGCCATACTTGAAGACTTCGACAAGAGTCAAACTCATAGGCCTTTTACAGGGTCACCTTTGCCATTTCTGTTATAATAACTCTAGGTTTTACCCAACTAAGATTTTACAGAAGTAGTTGAAATGCTAGCCATAGATTGCACCTGAAGTAAAAAACCCATTCCCTTTGGTTTATATTGTAGCCAAATTTGTAATAAAATGTCCCATGGGGGACTGGGAGTAATTTGCCCTTTTTTTTTGGTGGGAGGGGAGGACCATTTCCCAACTGCACTGACATTATATTAAAATCAGATTTTGCTAGTGAAGAGCACCTATAATTTCCGACCAAAATACTGCCTGGAGACAAGTACTCCTCTTTCCTGCTATCTTGCCTTTCCATGCATCACACCCTTTGATGTTAATGGAACTCATACCAGTATGTTCAAAGGCAGTACTTGGCTCCATGAGCTTCTGTCTGAAGTCTTCTGTGAATTACTCTTCCTTTTTATCCCTAGGAAATGATGTCATTTATGGAAGCATTTAACCAAGGAAAAAAACCCTTTCTGCATGTGTTGTCATCCAAAAGAAGTGAAGCTGAGCTGAGCGAAGGCCAGAAGCAGATGAGGGAAGAGTGGGATAAACTGATTTCTCAGGTCAGAGGCATTTCTAGCTCACTTTGTTACCAGCATGTTTGATGAAGAAGCCTAAGTCTACCCCAGAAGCTTGCACAGGAACAAGTGGGGAGGTGATACTTTATTTGGGTTGATAAAAGAGGTATTGACCCTGAACCTGAAGTCCAGACAAATGGAGTAGTGTAAAACTCAGCGTCCTTAGCCTCAGGCCTGTGAGATGTCTGTGAAAACGGCCTGTATCTGATTATCTCTGAGCAGTCTTCTGATCAAAGTTTCTGGCCTATTTATGCTTAAAAGCTTCTTTTGGGACATAATTATGTCTCAGAATAATGATGCAGCTGGGAAAAGTGGATTAATACATTTTTTCCCATAGATATAGTGAGATCTGGTTAGTCAGTGCTTTGCAGTGAAGTTGGCTGTGTTGACTCCCTCTGCTGCAAGTGGGATGTGTTGGGCCTTGCTGATAATTGCTCTTCATGGAAAAGATGTTCCCCTGACAGCCTGTGATGGGAAGCTGTTCACAGCATCCCTGTTTCCCCTCCATTTTGGGACTAATTTACTACAGATTTCCCTGTTGCTGAACTTTAAGGTGGTCACCAGCCAAGAACAGTAAATGCTCTGTTGTGTTACAGAGATTACAGGCTGGGGAGCAAATCTGGATCTCAGGTAAATGTAGCTGATGGTCCAGCTGACTTCCCTGGAAGCTCCTTTTCTCAGTGGTGACAGGTGGTGTGTTTTCTGGGATGTCTAGAGCATCAGCTGATGGAGCATATGTCAGTATCTTGGGGATGCGCAAGAAAATAATAGTGGGGAATTTAATCACTTGTTTTCCTTTTTAAGATTAACGAATGGAAAATGAGGCTGGACCAGATGTTGCCCTCCCCTCTGGATAGCATTGAGGCCTGGCTTCAGGAGGTAGAACATCTGCAGGCAGAAGATTTGCCTGATTTGCAGGACCCGTTTAAAGCAATGTTTGCCTTCAGAGAAGTAATTGTAATATTTAAGGTATGCTGGTCCCAAAGGAACATTCTCCTTCAGTCTGACCTAGCAAAGCACTTGTTATGGAATTGCTGTTTGACATTTTGGGAAATGAAGTGGATATGTTTATCTTCTGAAGATGAAAAGCTCTTCTGAATGTACCTTTGAACAATGATGGGTTTAATTAAATAGCTGCATGGGTCTAGAAGGAAGGTTTTTGACTTCAGCGTGGTGAGATTAAATTTGAGTACTATCTGAATGAGTAAATTATGGTGTTCTTTTTTATGTGGTTCCTGCAACTTGTTTGTTAAGTAATAACACAGGGTAATTGCATCCTTATCTGTAAATCTATGCTCAATGCATACCTATTCAGAGAAGCACTTGGGCTGGGGTTGCATTCCAGTGAGTTCATGCAGTTTGTGTGTTTAAAGTTAAGTATGTGCCAAATCACTCTGCAATTCCATTTAGAGCAACAGGAGGTATTTTGGCACCTCAGTACCTTTCAAGTTATTTATTCTGATCCTGAAATCTTTACACTGGTAATAGTTTAAACATCCTTTTGAGTCTGAAAATGTTAAAAAGGGCTCAATGTATTGATGCCCAGTTGATCATAAGAAGGCTGTACTGGATCTTTTTTATGAACAAGTGGGACGTTGGATGTTTTTTTTGTGACATGGCTTTAGAGAAAGTTGGAAAGAATATTGGGAAATAGAAGTTCTTGTAAGTGGCTTGGTAACACCACTTTTTGTACTGTTATTAGTCAGTTCCTGATATGAGAGATGCCTTTTTAACTTTGCTTTGCCAGAATGTAGACATTGGATCTGATTTTTGTTGTTCATCCTGAGAACTTAAAGCATTTCTAAGACTGAGACAGAGATGTTGTTTTAGGGATTTCTTTTTTCCCATTGAACATTTAAATAAAATCACTAAGTGCCTTAAGAAGAGACCCAAAATACTTCATTTCTGTCAAATCCATGGGGTGACATTCTGCTGAGAACTTTTCCCCCTCCTTCCTCTAGTCAGTCCTTTTAGTAAATCTCCTTTAGTAAATCTCTTGCTTGCCAAGGTGATGCCTTAGAATGTAAGTTTTACTTTCTCTTAAGATCCAGGAAATCACCCATTAATGCTCATAACTGTCTGACTAGAATGGTATGAAGGTTGCAAAATCATGTGTTTAAAGTCTGTGCACTAGTCTGGGGCTGCCCCAGGATTCAGCCATTTCCATTAACATGCTTTGTGGCAGGTTTTATTACCTAGAAATGAACTTCTGGCATATTTCTTTCTGTGCCCTGTAGGAATATGGTTATCCTTCTGTGTGGTGTATTTTAGAAGTTTTATTTTTACATTGAGAATTTGGTGATGAGACACATGCCCATAAAATACCCCACAGTTATGTGATATCAGCTACCAGAGGGTGAATGTGATTTGCGTCTAATGGCTTTAGACACCATTCAAATAAAGTATTAAGAAAATGTGACATCATAGATTTTTACAACAGGCTTTGCTGTCAGCCTTTGCTAATTGTTACAAGGCACTTTTTTGTCAAGAAGATGATAGTGAAAGTGTGAAAAAAATGATCACGTAGATACACATTCTTTATATTTAACTAGATGCACAGTGGTAAGAGTAATCATGTAGTACTGCACTTTAGAAAGGGCTGAGATTAATACTTTCATTGCACTTTAATGAGTAAAGACACTGGAAGATTGTCTTGTGCTGACTAGTACTTAATAGCTCTCACCCTAATGGCAGGTGACTTGCAGTTTCCCAAGTGAAATACTCTAGAATTAAAATGAACAGCTTACTATGTCTTTTTCTCCCCAGGGTTTGATGGAGAGTTTTGATTCTCATTTGGACACCCTTCAATCATTTAAGAATGAAGATGAGAAGAATATGCCACTAGTCTTCCCTGAAAAGATAGAGGAAATGAAAAGAAGGTTGTGATCCTCCAATTCCCTCTACTTTGACTGTGTTGTATATTAGCTCTGCTGTTGACTTAGGCACATGATTTATCCATGCCTTGCAGAAAAAGCATGTTATACCTAGGCACATGCTGACTGTCATGCAGAGCAGGCAGGTTCACTCGTTGGCCCAATGAATGTCTAATTATGGGTAGAAAGTAGAGGTCATTAACTGGAAGTTCTCAGATGCCCTTTGCTACTGTGAATGGCAAACACCCACTAGGGGTAGGAAACATGAATATTTTGAATGTAAAAATTTACCTGGCAGCATGGATTCTCTAATTTTTCATTTCCATCTTTGAAAATCACTGAGATCTACATGTTGGACAACCCCATTTATCTGTTGGAGGATATTTTCAAAAACGACCAGTGAATGGTGTCTGTAACCTGAGACCCTTTGACATACAGATGGCAGATGCCCCTTTTCTGGGTATTTAAAGGTTTTCATAAATTGGCCAGTCAGTATTCACTCAAAAGTGTTGCTACTTAGAAAAAAATAACTTGTTCTATTAAAATTTTATTCCTGTTGTAGAATAGTAATGTTTGCATACTTTTAATTCTGAGTTTTTAGGCTAAAAACCTTACATGTTCATGCCTTCTGTATCCAATGATTTTGTGTCAACTTTTGGAACTTTCACTGTTTGCAGATTCAGCAATATAAGTTGCACAAACACCACCACCTTTCTTGAATACCACTGTGGACTGTGCTCAGCTATTGCCAGTGAGGTGACATTAAAGCTAAATATCTGGGACGTGAAATATGGGACAAAAGAGTCCGTGGAATCACTGCTGGAAAATTGGAATGTAAGTTTAAAATATGCACATCACACCCTGACAATAATTCTTCATCCCAACCTCTCTTTGATTCAAACTTGTCCCTGTCCTCACCTGAAGATACTATGACAGTTGGTAGAAGTACAGTTGGGAGATCTGGGATATATAAGCAAAGAAGGACAGGTAGACTTCTGTAGAAGCTTTCCCATGTCTTCCCATTTTCCTCTGAATGTGAGTTCTTTCTTCTGTATGGAGAAATAGCAAGCTGTGACTGGTTATAATTTTCTTTCCCAATTTTGTTCTTTTTTGGGAAGATTTCTTTCTTTATAGCCTATTTATAGGGCCATCAGTACCAGCCCTTCCCTAACACAGGCCTCTCTGGGGTAGTTCAGTAGTTGCTATGTTCAAACACAATCATTCCTGACAGTGTTGCCAATACTGCCTTTTGCAGTTGCTTCTTGCTTTCCCAGCTCCCTTGCCTCCTTACTCTTGGCAGTGAGTAGGAGTTCTCTTGTTCTGTTATATTTTGTTCTTAGCTCAGCCTCTGGGCTCAAGTCATGAAAATGATGCCACGTGTAGGCCTGTGGGAGGGGATGGATTCCCCTACTCCAAATACTGCCAGTGATGCATCACGAATGGAGGTAGAGATGAAAATGTGTGTGCCATCAATTTTGTCCCAGTGCCAGTTAATGGGACTCCTTCTGAATTCCATCCTAGTGGAGTTTCTGAAGAGTTTCTCAGAAGCTTTTCAGACTAAAAATCCCTGGTTAAATTAGTGGGAATTTCACCAGCATCAGAACTGTGGAAGGAGGCTGTATAAAATATCAGTTTTCCTGAGCAGTATTAACCTTACCCTGTGGTGAGATGGGAATAAAGAGTTAATAATCTGGGCTGAGTTTCTTGATTGAGTTGGTTTCATAAATACTTACAGCCATGTTATTGCTACAGTGGTGGTTCGTGGTCTTTCTCAAGCCAATAGAATATAGAGCTTTCTCTAGGAATTTAAGGCTTGTTGTTGGCTCTCCTGGTCCCAAGATGTGCTGGCCCAAGTCCATCATGGCCACAGTAGAGGTTGCTTTGTGGCCTGCTCGATAGATATTTGTAGGAGCAGGGACTCTGGGGTGAGTATCAACCCTCTCATTCCTTCTGTGAATGTGCAAAGTGCAGGTCTCCTCCTCTGCTCTCATTTCTTCTTCTCTCCCCTTTCCTATCCTTAGTTTGGACCTTCCTTGGTCTGTGGCAGGAGCTAGGGATGTTGATTTCTATGCGGGCAGGGAAACACACCTTTCAGTTTCAATGCTTTTTTGACTTATGTGACTACATTCTGCCTGACTTCTTCTAGGTGACTTTTGTCAGTATTGCCTTGGGGCTGTAACTTTTTGAAATAGCCAGTCCTGACTCATGCAGGACTGTGACTCAGTGAGTGGCATTAATATTCCCATTTAAGTTACTCACTGCATGAGCAGTAAAAAAGAACAGGTCTATTTCAGACTAAAGGGTGCCAGTGAGTTGCTGGGTGAGCTTTGCTCAGTTGAAGTTTAACCTGCAGGGCATTGGCTCATACTGAAAAAAAAGTATCCCAAGCTGCACTTCCTATCTGGTTTTATGTGGGTTTGTGTTACTCATGCCAATTAATTTTCACTTTGGGCAGAATTTCATTGAAGAAAAGAGACTTGAAACACAACTAGAAACTGCTACTCACATCTGTGAAGATTTGAAAAACAGAAACATAAGCAATCCTGAATTAGGTAAGTTCGTGCACATAAACTGATATGAAGACCTTTATTTTGAACTGATGTATTGTCTTCAGTTTTAATTCCCAGTTTTGCTTAAAATGCTGCTTCTGTGTAATTCACCTCTCTGTTTCCAAATACATCATGATATTCCCTATTTGATATCCTAGCTGGAGATCCCCAAGAAATTAGCGAACTTTTAAAGACAGTGGAGTCGAAGATTTCTATGTGCAGAGACTATATTTCCAGTGTAAATACCACTCTACAGAAAGTCCTGTCTTCCTGGAGTATTTACACAGAAAACATCCACTTACTAAGGACATGGCTGGAAGAAAAACGACATGAGCATCCAAAGGAGGTATGTGGTTAGATTTCTCTTGGTAAAGACAGACACAGATACTTGGAAGCCTCCTGGAAGGAAAACGTTGTGCATGGCAGTGGTGGATGTTGCTGCTTTTCTGTTCCACATTTTGGAAATAAACTTGTCAGAGTTTTAAATGATTTCAATGTCTCTGTCTAGATCCCTACTGAGATCGTGGCAAAGTGGAATTCAGTTCATGGTTCCTTAAATGAAGCTGGAAACTATCTCATTGAAGTCAGCAAAGAGCAGATTGGATCAAATGTTGCCAAAGAGCTGAAGAAACTTAACAGGAGATGGGCTAAGTTCATCAAGAGGACACACTTTGTAAGTTACTAGTTTCATATGACTCTTGCCATGCAGCCTTCAAAGTCCTATTTTCTCAACTTACCAGCCTGCTAATCAGAGGTTAACAAATCTTCAAGTCAACTCAGTCTTGCCAGTTTTAAAACAAGAGCAACACAGAGACTGCACAGAGGCATCTCATTTTTAAGTCTCTGTGACTCAGTTAACTTATCTTCATGACACAATGGAAAACGTTCAATTTTTTAGATGGAAATTTTAAAACCACTTATAAGAGGAAATCTTATTGAGGAATAAAGCTTTTTATTCAGTTCTAGAGATGGAAGTAATCAATTTGTTAAGACCTTGTGAGCCTTTGCTAAATCTCATAATCTCTGCCTCAGCCAGTAGAAAGTAATTATTGCTGCATATGTATTTCTAGGGTTGTGCATCTTCACACGAGCTCACTTGACAGGTTTTTAGGCTGATGTGAATTCCTATACAACCTGCTTAATGTTACATATATTCCATTTCCTAGAATGCTTTCACAAGAATGACATTTTCACTCTGCCTGGGAATATTAGAGCTTTTAATTTTGAAAATTAAGCATTTCACCGACATTTATTAAAGGTACTGATCTGACAATGAATGGTGGCAAAAAATTACAACCTCTTTGTAGGAGTTGAGCTCAATGAGAATGCAAGAAGAACAAAGGAAGTGTTTCAAAGTGTGAGGGAAATCCAGTGTTTCCTAGAAAAACCCTTCCTAAGAGATTCTTTTAGGAAATGCATTCAGGAAGCAGAGATAACGATGCCTCTTGCACCTTCACAAGGGCTTAAGGACTTCAGGAGTTATTTTTCTGACGTGGCTTTGGACATTATAGCTAAAATATATATTCTATTTATAGTTAAAAAGGCAAGGGCAAATGCTTGAGCTCTGACCTGTGACTGCCAGTACCATTAAGGTGTTACCACGCTCCCTGGTCTGAATTTGGCCGACACCGGCTATTCTCTTGCACAGTGTCCCTGGCATAGGTGGAGGGATGCTGCACCCCAGGAGTTATTCTCCATAGCAGTGTGGCTGTGAGTGAATTGATGATGGGAACGAACATCTCACCCTTCTCTTTGTTTATAGGTTGTTGAAGGGAGCCCAGAGGCTGCTGAAAAGACCAAGGAGCTTCTGGGGAGCCTGGAGAAAATTGAAGAGCTCCTTGGAGGCATGGACAGCTGGGCTGCAGAGACTGAACGTCTGCTTAGCGAAACAGGTCATGAGGGGTCTCTGGAACCTGAGACTGAGGAACATTTGCAGGTGAAAATGGAAATACACTGTCTAAAATACTTGTTCATCGGATTCTTGTCTTTCAGCACAGATTTGTGGCTGGGATGAAATGAGCTGTCATCAGTGAAGGAGATATGGATGTGGAGTTTTGTGCTGTAATGTTGGTATAAGGTCAGGGCAATGCTAGTGTTTTGATGTTCTTTTCCAGGATCTCTCCCACATGAGCTAAAAATAATAAGTGAATCTTCCAACATCAGTGTGTCCAGGTGACAGACAGGTCCCAATGAAGTGCTTTTGGTGCCACTGACCAGCAGCTTGCTCTTGAGTGATATTAATCATACAGCAGACTACAACTTGGCAAGGTGCTGAGCTGGGAGTTTACCCAGGTCATAGAGTGCTCTTCATCATCTACCCTCCAGTACAGGGAGGAGGTTTGGGACCACATGACTGTATTCAAGACTCACCTGTCAAAAACTTGAATACTTGAAGTATTTGCAGCAGCAGGCTGGGTAATTTGTGCATCTCATCTTAGAGGCAGTTGCTCTAAACACCCACAATGAGCAGTGATGAATATCTTGTTACTTCCACTAGTCTCTATTGCTTCCCTTGTGTCTCTGCCAATGTTTGTGTATATATAAATATATATATAGAGAGAGATATAAAAGAACCTCAGCATCTTCAGCACAAAGTCTGATTTATTTTCATTGCCTGCCATTGAAGGTGAGACTGAAGAAAGCTGTGAAGCTCTGCACTGGAGAAGCTGGAGCACTGTTACGTTGCCCTATGCTATTTCTGCAGCAGGGCCAGTGTAATTGAACAGTAGGAAGGTGACCATGAGAAGGAGGTTTCATCAGAGTTCTTCTAAGTGCTAATATTGAACAAAGATCTTTGGAACATTAAATCCACCTACAGTGACTGTGAACCAGAATTAGTTTACTTTTGATTTCTGCCTCCCTGCACTGTGGCAGGAAGTTTAGCAGACAGAATTAGGAGTGTGAGCCTATGAAAAGAACATACTCATCTTTTTGTAATTGTGGGCATATGTTTATAAAATAAGCCTTATTTTGCAGCATGACAGTAGTTTGTCAAAAGCAATGAAGTAACAGGAGACACCCTGAAATACAGCCTCCAGAAATGACATTGGCACTGTTACCTCCCTGTCTGTGAGCAGGAGAGATCAGGACACTTATTACCTGCGGTACAATAGGTTGGGATTCAGAATAAAGCACTGATTATCATCAGAAGAATGGCAGTTGACAACTTCAAAGAGGAAAACATGTTGAATATTCATAGATCAAAACAGCTCTAATAATGTCATTTTGTGATAAATATTCAAATTTGGCACACTACTTCTGCATGCAAAATAGCCAGCTGCTTCCTGCCTTTTAGTGATGAATACCACAAGAAAATCTGAGGCTTGATATGTGCTTACTTTTGGATGACTTCATGATCAGATGATGCATATCCAAATGTGTGGTTTATACATTCCCTTGTGAAGCTGTTTGGATGGGAAAGCATGTTTAAAAAATACTTCTAATTGGCTCTGAGGCAAAGCCGTGGGAGGTATTGCATTGACAGAACGACTGTTTCAGCAAACAGAATCCCCTGTGGATGGCAGCAGATTTCTTTCTCTCTACTTAGAGATTTTGCAGTGAAATACACTGATCATAATTGGAATATAAGATTTTTCCTTGACCAAAAAGTTGGCCATACATGATCAATGCTGTTTTTTTCATTCAGTTCCTTAAACAAAAAGACATAAAAATATTGTAGAGGCTTCTCATATTTTTTGTTCAAACAGAGCTTGGCTGCAAGGGGGACTTCATGCCAAGAGCAACTTGTGGCAGCAGAAGAGGTATTGCAGTCCCTGATGCAAAATGTTTCAAGTCAGGTGTCCCAACAGCATTCTCATGCCATGGGGCTGCAGACACGAATTAAAGAAGCCAGAGACAAAATAGAGGTACTTCTTTTTTTATTGTTGGTGTACTCCATGCACACAGATATCTCTAATTTTAGCATTATGTGGTTAGGAAGACTCCTTGTCACTCGTGTAAAATAGAAAATGTTTTATATTGTTGGAATCAGTCTCCCAGACTCTTGTCAGGGCAGGAACTAGACTATTTCAAAGATCTGTATCTCAACTTGAAAAACTTGAGTGATATTATGAAGCAATAACTTTATGTAATTACCAACACTCAGACATGTTTTGAAAAGAGTCTCTTTCTTCCAAGGCTGTCATGGGTGACATGAAGAACATCTTGTCCAAATCTGAGAAAAGACCCTCAGAGAAGGAGGTTTTGCTCAATTTTGAAGAGTCTCAGAAAGAACTTGAGGCATCCATTTCGAAGGCTGTGCAACTTGTCAGTCAAAAATTAAGTCCTGACAAATGTATTTCAAGATATGAGGTGGGTTTGTTTTCTAAGCCAGCTGAATTTGAGTATTTCTTAGTGTCTGAAAGACTATTTCTTAGTAGCTAAAAGACTGATGTACCACAGTGAAAAAAAGATCAGATTTTTTTTGGTAGCTATTAATGCTTTTTGCAGCTTTTTGATTTAGCACTATTAGCATATATTAACTTGGCAGACAGCTTGAATGAAGAAATGTAAATCTGTATGGCAGTTTATTCAGTGCCCTGTCTTAAATTATTCCATCGTGCCATCAGAACTCATCGTACTCTGAACTACAATCATTTTTTTTTTTACTCATTAATAATTAAGATTCCCATCAAGAATCACATGCCTGAACTCCTGGACAGGTTGTCAAAATGTGATTATAAATACTGAATCCCCTCTTTTTTCCAGTGGCTAACTGGTAAAGAAAGTGTTCAATCTCAAAATCTGGATCTCTTAAAGAGGTCCCAAATGAGGTATCAAAACCCGAAGTGTCCACGAAGCTGTGTTGCCTCATCTTGCACAGCAGGTTGTGGGTGGCCACGTGTCAGGAGCAGCACAGAGCGTCACTCCAGGCCATCTCATAGGGTCCCATCACACTGGCACAGACCTTTCACCCACTCTCTGACAGGCATGGTGTATGGCCATGTATCTTCCCTAGAAATGAGGTAGAGTTCAGGGACCTTAATCTTTCTTCTCTGGTTCAAATTAGCCCTTAAAGGGGAAATATGAGAAAACATCTGCTTTTCTCCAAAACACATACACTGATACTGCCTACAACCTCTGTGCAGATCCATAAGGATGGGCAATATCCTCATACTGACCCACTCAGGGGCCATCACAGCCCATACGTGCAATGCATACATGCTTTGTGTGTAGTTTTGTATGCTGCTGATGTCATTTTAT